>NC_141472.1:13279688-14479688 GCF_009769465.1 Tauraco erythrolophus | reverse complement strand
AAACCAGCCGTGCACGTAAACGCTCCCCAAACGTCCTGAATGGTGGCAGTGGTGGCACCACTTGCCCCTGATGATACCAGATGTTGGAGGTGTGAAGCCTCCGTGTCACTCCACTCCCTGGAGAACACATCGTACCCCTTGAATGGCTCCAACATAGTCCTTGCTGCCTGCCAAGCCCGGGTGGCTGGTGGGGATGGCAGCATAGTCGGGGTTGCGTTTGTCCCCTACCTTTTTTCATCCTTTCTTTGACAGCGCCTTTGCAGCTGTGGTTCTCCTCCGAGGCTGCTGTTTTGGGCAGTTGTTTGGTGTAACAGGGCACACATCCCCTTCTCTCCCTGTCTTTCAGCAGCTACAGTGCAGCCCTTGGCCTCTGCTGTTACCTGTCTCCTCGGTCTCTTCCTTCTTCCTTTGCAAGGACTCAGCAGCAGTGCTGAGAGAACAGCTTTTGCTCAGGCTTCTTACAACAGTTCCCCTTTGCAATGAGAAAAGAGACGTCAAATATGAACCCAACAGCAGAGCTGCTTCAGGTTTCATCTTCTCTTGCAAAGGCAAGAAACAGTGGAAGCAGAGTTAGAACTGAAGCATTTTTTAACCGGGGGCTTCCTGCCATCACAAGCAGGAGGGCAGAGGGCTGGTCTCACTTGGAGCCACAGCTCCCAGGAGAAGGTCCTGCTCTGAGTGTGCCTGCTCAGTGTTCCTCTCCTGCATGCAGCCAGCTCCAGGAATGCCACCTGGAAAAATATAAAAGTGAAATTACTGCCTTTTGCTATACCAAACAGGAGATTTCTATCCCCTATGCTTCTGCCTGTAACACGACATCTGTTGCCTGGTAATTTTGAAACTTAGTTTTATCTGTGAAGAATATTCCATCAGATCCAGAAATGAGTCAGTATCTCTGTAGGGCCTGCTTGCCTCTTGCGGATTGATTTGGAAAAATAAACCCAACTAACTGCTCCCCCAAAACATCCATCAGGAATCCCCTTGTTGAAGCGATACAGGCCAGACCACCAGCTCCAGCCACCAGCACCAGTTCGGAGTTGCTCAGGCATACAGCCAGCACTGAGGACACAGTCTCTCCCTTCACCCCATGCCATCTTCTGTCATTTGAAATTGCAGAGGTCTAAAAAAACTTTGGCTCACAAATGAGAACCAGACCTCCAGAGGCCGTTTACAGACTTGCCTTCAATTCTTCCTCTGCTTCTCACCAGGATCGCCTCCATCCACGTGGCCCCTGGACAAGGTGTGGGCACGCAGGGCACGTGCTCCCCTCAGCCACTCCGGCGTGCAGAACACATGAGCACCTACAAGCCCTCCCAGCCAGTGGGTCGCAGCCCCGAGTGGTGCTGTGCCAGGCCGGAGCTCCCCACCTGCCGGGCAGGACAGGGCAGAGCTGAGCAAACAGCTGCTTGTCGCAAAGCCCCACGTCAAATGTCCCTGAATTTGGATAACCAAGTGCAGGCACCTGCAACTGTTGCAGAGCTACAGCTGGGCTTCACTTCCCTCCATCCCACAGCTGCCCTGCTCCTTTGTGCTGGCCCCAACAGATACAGGCACAGTGATGGGACAGGGGAGCGGCAGTGACATTTTGTTGGGGACAGAAGACTCTGGCAGCCAGCTGCGTGGACACCGCTGCACTCAGATGCATCTGGAAAATGCTCAAAAGTTTCTCTGCGCCCGCCTGCAGGAGCAAGTCCCTGGGGCAGGCCAGCAGATAATTGTCTGCTCAGAAGGAAGGGGCAAGTCCCATGTTTCGCTCAGCTTAGCCAAAAGCTGTAAAGCAGATTTCTCCTGCCTTTCGCTAGCATTCAGACCTCCCCTGCATGTTTTGTTGATGAAATCTCTCACCCCAATTTGCGAGATAGCAGTGTTTGCTAAACACGCTCTGCCTTGCTACCAGAAGAGCTTCTGACCTTGTCCTGTCTTCTTCTTGGCGTTTGGCAAATACTTAGCGCTCGCAGTGACCTCCAGCCAGCTGGGCAGAAAGCTTTGGAGCCAAACATGCACAAATAATTCCAGGGGCAGCTGTTACTACTGTATTATCTCCTCCTGTGGTTTCTACAGATACAAATAGTTAATACATGTTGCAGTTTGCAGCCCCTTTCCCTTTAGCACACCAAAGAGCATCTTCCTTCAACGCGGGGCCATTAAACCCATCAACAATGGGGGCCTTCAATCTGGTAGTAGCCTGTGTTGCCAAATGTATCTGACTCTCAGATGAAACAGAGCCCAAAACAGCCAAAGTCACAGATCACAGACATGCCATCTTTAGCTGAGAAGGTCACCATTTAATCACCCTCCCCAAATTAAATGAAACAGAGGTCACTTTGTGTGTACCCAAACATAGCACCCCCTCTCTTCAACAGCTCCGTCCTCCTGCAGCTCAGACCTGAGATGTTTTTTAACCCTGATGCATAGAGGTCCAAGCCTGATCAGAGTTCATTCAACCCAAAGAGCAGTAATGACTCGCTTCCAGAAAATGAGACTATTATGGCTACAGACTATTATGAAAGCCTGCATGAAGCTGAGACCAGATGTGTGCTCTGCTCACTCCAACTGTTGCTTAGAGCAAAGCCCTGGTTTGTTTTGTTTTTGTTTTTTAAACAAAACAAAACAGAGAATTGACATGAATTAGGGCTCCTCTGTAACAAGAAAGATTTTTCTAATGTTTTTCTGCACTACCATTACAGGCGCATAGCTGGGCTGGGAGCACATGTCCACCAACCATGCTGCAGCAGCCACTGACCTCCTGCCAGGGCACAGCAGCTCTGAGAGGGTGGATGAAAATATGGAAGGAGCCCTTACACAATAGGATGGAAGTGAATGGGGTTGCCATCCCATTTAAGATCAGCTGCAAGAATCAGCATGTTGTCATTAGGACTTTCTGTTATTATTTCAGTAGGATGCTCTGTACCATCCCCTGGACATCAGAGCCATTGCATGGCTACAATAATTCTTTGCCTTTACAGCAAACCTTTCATCAGAGGATCTCAAAGCAACTTGCCTGCAAGAACGGGCACAACCTCACACTGTGCCTGTGAGATAAGCAAAGGATGGAATAGATTAACTGCTTAAAAGCACACAGCAGCTCTGTGGGATGAAGGAAAAATAAGAAAAATATATATCCGTTTGAAACCATGCAGGCTTTTATAGAGAGGCAGCCTGGAAGGCTGCCAGGATGCTGAAATTGCCTCCCCTACACAACCATGAATACCATGGAAACCAGCAGGGCACCAGCAGGCAGGAAAGGAGATCAGCAGAGAAATGGCTTTCCACAAAGCATAGCCAGGCTGGGACGCTCTTGCTCTCCTGACAGAGGGAGGAGTACGTGCCCAAGTGCCAGTGTTGCTGCCGGTGGGAGCAGGGCGCCAGGAAGAGGTTTTTCCCAGCCTGGGGTAACGTTGCTTTCCAGGTTGCGGCTGGTAAATGACAGCAGAAAGTGGGATGGCTGAAGAGTGCTACATCATGTCAGCTGTGGTACAGAGGTAATGGAAACCCTGAGTGCCAGGTAAAGCTTCAACCCGTGCTGGGAGGTGTAGGAAGATGAAAGTAAGTTGACATCTGAATGAGGACAGGGAAGAAACATGCACGTGCAAATTCCTGCATGCTCTGTCTAGTGAGGCACGATAAAGAGGCATGAAACACTCAACAGTAATAGTAGTTTTGCCCCGAATATCAAGAAAGCTCAAAAGGATTCCTTTAAGCTGAGCAGAAGTAAGGAAAGGGAAGAGACCTGGAAAACGAAATCAAAAATAACAAACAAAACTGAATATAGACAAGTGGTGAGGGAGAAATGAACATACTGCTCATCTGTCAAGTACACCATGCACACATTAAACTATAGAATAAACTCAGAGAAATATCCAGCCTCCTGGCTGAGCAAGGACACCTGCTTGTTACCAAACAGCACACATCCCTTCAAAAGTCATACTCTTGCTAAGCCAAGGCAGGAGGAATCCGAGCATAGAACAGCTGTACTCATTCAAAATGCTGCTAAGAGGAACAGCAGCATCCCATGAGTAAGCAGGATATGGGGCAGCCTTGGAAATGTGTATGTCCCAGAACCAGGCTTAGAAAAAAATAGCCCAGTCGGCGGAGATGAGAGGCAGGTAGAAAGAGAGTTCTCAGCAGCTGAAGGGTGCAGAGATGATCTGCTACAGATCCTAGCTGGAATAGAAATGAGGGGGAGAGGGAAGTATCTTATGGAAAAACAAAGAGGGCTGAAAAACCAGAGAAGCAGAGGAGCGCTGTTTCAGCCACAGTGAAATGCACAAAGCTAACGGGCCTTCCAGTATTTGCAGGGGAGGGCTGGAAGGGGATGGGAGCGCTGCCGCGGCTGGCCCCGATAAGGCACTATCTAGGAACAGGTGAGGGACGCACAGCCGGTGCCGGACCACATTCATGGCCCAGCCCGAGGAACGGGTCCGGAGGAGTGAGAGAACAACAGGATAACATCAGACATTTCTCACACAGCTGAAGGACTGCCGCTGGCCATCAGGAGACGAGTGCAGATGGGAGACTTTAAAGTGGTGCCAGAAAAAACAAGCTACAGCCAGGGTCGAGGAACATGGGATCCAACTCCTAGTTGTCAGCAGTTGTGGTGTATACATTGCTGAAAACAGATGCGGTGCCAGGAAAATCCAACTCCCAGCATGAAAAAAATAACTTAAGAATGATAATGAGAGAAGCCAAAGTAACTGCGACTGTGAATTAGTGATTACATAAAAGCTTTTATCTTAAAGTTATGTTAGGCCAAATTCTGAAATCATTTTTTCAGCCAGAACACTCCCTTGAGACCCTGTGATTTGGCCACAAATTGCTACATCTTAAAAAAAAAAAAAGAAAAAAATCCCAAACAGAGATTTTCTTTTTAAGTTAGCTGATTACTACACAGCAGGCAACAGCCTCAACTTTGCATCACATTTCTCCAGAAGGTAGCTGAAGTTCTCTGCTTTATGCTGCCGTCCTTCCGTACAGTATAGGTGTGAGACACAGGACAGTTTTCAGGATTTGCTCCCTTGCGTGGTTGCTATTCAGGGAAGTGGTAACATCAGGCTGTTAGGTATGAAAGGAAGCATGCATTAATCAAAGCTCCCTGAAACAAGTTAGGTACGATCTGTATCGCAGTTCCTTCCACTGAGACATATCAAAGCTACTCCTGAAAAACTGAATGCACAGTAGTTGGGTATTGCTGTAAATAAACATAGTAATCATCACTGCTGACCCCTCTCCTTTTTTTTTTGCAGAGCTGCAATGTTCTTTGGTTTGTCTGGGCTGAGCAGAAACAAAAACGTCTTTTCAAAATAACTGCTCTGGATTTAAAACCACCAGTGTCCTAGTGGCAGGCACACAAGAACAGCATAATGATCCTCTCTCCCACAGCAGGAGTTTAATCCCATTGCCCAGGCATTACTAAACCCAGAAGCAGCACTAGGCTTCACACCTTGAGGCCTCTGAGCTGTTTCAGGTGGACTACCTGTAAATCCCAGGTCCTAGCGAGATGCAACCACTGCCAGCAGAGCAACTGCCCTGCAGCTGCACCAAGATGCTGCTCGCTTCCCGGCATCCTTCCGCATTCTGGTCTGAGGCCTATTGAGCACATGAACCTTCCCCACTTGTGCTGTGGGCTTGGCTTGCCATGAGTAATATGCTGCCAACCTACAATTTCTAAAGAGGTATTGAAAATAACATGAGAAAATGATGAGTGTTTTGAGCAGGAAACATATCCTTCCTACGAAAGATGACCTGCTGTATAAGCTCTTCCAAAAGCAAGGGAACGTGCTCAATACCTGTCGTAAAATCTGAAGCCCGAATGCTCCTCAGCCAAAAACGCTGGAAACAGCTCTTTCAAGTCATGCAAACACTTTGGAGTTTCTGAAAGAAGAAATAGCTGGAAATAGTTTCAGATAAAAGAACCGTTCATGCCAGCTGGCAAAAGGCAAACAGATGGATCAGATAGATGAATAGAGAGGGCTCAAAGCCACTTTTGTCTCAACAGTGGGCTGGGCTTGTGTATGCAACGTCTGAAGGCAGCATATCGCATCATCTGCCCCTTAAATGTTAGCTTTATGAAATCATATCAGATGAAACCACAGCATTCAAAAGCATCTCTCAGCCTGGCAGGTCTCTCACTGTCCTCCCCCTCTGCCCAGCAGCACCTTCCACAGTCCCTGGGCTAGCTTGGTACTCGCACAGACCTTTGCCCCCAGGTTTCCCCCCCACTTCAGTTCAGCAGTCCAGCTTCTCTCAAAGCTCAGGAGGGTTTGTTACGGTGCAGGGAGTTTCTGAAATATTTAGCAAAACCACTTTTTTTCCCCATAGCGCAACAGCAGCAGGATAACTGCAGTGGGACACGAAGGACGCTGTGAAGGCTGAAGGGAAATCCCCCCAAAACTGTGTTTGGTATGTGTCAACGGAAACATAGTGAAAGCAGGATGTGGTGCAAACAAGACAAACGAGTGTCAGCACACTGTGGTTTTGGTAGCCCGTGCAGCGTAAGGAGGGTGATGTTTTATCTCAGCTGTGATTTTGGTGATTGAATCCAAAGAGGGCCAACCGAGCCTTGGTTGACAGGGATGGGTCTGAGCCACGGGTGTGCACGAACCCACGCAGTCTGCTCAAAGCCAGACACCTGCTCCTCACCACTTACCTGCTTTTTGTAGAAGATGACTTTGACAGCATGTTGGGATACCCCCAGTGCTGGCAGCTCATTTAGCATGATGTTTGTCGTGAATGACAGGGGCCACGGTCCCCGCAGGCTCCCTACGGCAGCTCGTCCCCCAGGACCTCAGTAGGTTTGCTGCCAGTGTGACATCTCAGCTCTGCTGGATCACCAGCCAAAGCAAACTCAGGGTCTCCGCAGCATCTCAACTACTGCAAAGAGATTACGGAAGTCTAGAAAGATTAAAATAAGTACATTGAACAGGACCAGGAGTACTTTAACTTTTTTTAAGAATTTGTTGTTGGATTAAGACTACGTGTCCCTGGAGATTTAATGTTTATCAAGAAATTCACAGTTGAAAATGGTCTGCAATGACAGATCAAAAAAGAAAAATCACCTCTGCACCACTTCCATTCTCATTTCTTTATGACACATGAATTCATCCTGAAGGACTTTAATACTCACCTTTATAGATGCTTCTGCTTTTCACATCAGACATTAAACTCTTTCCTGTCTTGTCTGGGAAGACTCTGAGTTACCAAAGGCACGAGGGGATTACGCCATCAAAGTTACAACATCGGAGCCCTGATGTGACTAATCTCCACGTAAACAGGACAGACCAAGATGTGCATTCTGTGCGGTGGGTAGGCACGGAGCCAGGCGGCCTCCTTCAGCCTGCGGGCATTTGGGAAGTACGTCCCCTCCACATGGGGTCAACTTGGGGTGGGCAAGGGTCTCTGGCACCTTCTTCCTTGGGTCCCTGGTGCAGGTCCTGTGGGCACACCAGGGCATGCCTCACAATAAGGGAATTATTCCCAGCAGGAATACTGGATTCTTTGTTTTTTGCTTTAATAAGCATGTTCATGGGGAAAAATCCTCCTTTCCATACGGCATATCATCACTTTCTACCCATGGCCTTTGAAAGACAGGCAAAGCTGCCTTCTCTGTGTAAGCTGCACAGCCAAAAATGTCTTAGAGAGCACCTGGACTTCTTTGTCCATCTAAGAGAAGTAGCTGTCAGAAGATGACATTGCCAAGCACGCTGCTCTTTCCTGTGGGCATCATCTTGTATTGACTCACACAGCTCAGCTGAAGGGCATTTCTAAAGCATCTCTATATGATGCAAAGACAGAGCTGTGTCAAACTCAAGACCCAAGTGCTCATTTTCAGAGTGAGGACACTCATTTTTGCTTTGCAGAACCAGTCTAGCCAAAAACATATACAAAGTTGGCCCAAATCCTTCCCCAGCACAGAGCACGGCTGGCTGATGTGAGCTCCCTCAAGGGTCAGCATAGCCCCCCGCTGCTTTGCAGCTGCAGAAACCTCTGGGACTGCCGTTGTGTGGCTGGTAAGGGGAAAGGCCACACTCAGATCTGTGCTCGCTCCCTCTCTTCCTCCTCCCTTCTTCCAAGCCATCCCCTCAGCACACCAGGACCTCAGCCTTAAACACCCTTCTCAGTGGGGAAGCCACACTGGTTTTGGTGGCTCAGAGTGGCTCTGCATTTAGAAGCCAACTGGCAGGATCTTGTCCATGCTTTGTAAAGAGGCAGAGGCTCCACTCTTCACCCAACTTCATTAATTTAGGGGAAGGTAGTGGGGAGGAATTGCTGTTTTGAGTGATTTGCCTCAGCAGGGCAGTGTCCCCTACATGTTCTGCCATTGAGCTAACAGCACAGAGACCAGAGACACATATGTAAAAAAATTAAGCAAAACCTGCATCTTTTGCAGGCGTGAAACACAACTACGGACAGGCAAAATAGCTCGTTGCAACAATTTCTAAAGGTCAGGGTTGCATGAGGAGATGGCGATCAGCAGCTGACAGCCAAAGGAAATCCAGATGTTTAAGTTGCATATTGAGCAACAGGCACAGACTCTTATTCTACATTCAGATTTTTTTTTTTAGGTTAAAAATACACTCAGAACTCTTTTTTTGTAGTTTTGACCTCAGCAAATGGGAGTTGTTCAACTGTCAGTTATCAGAGTTGCAAGCTCCATCCAATGATTTATTGCAAAATTCATGCTAGCTAATATTTTTACAGCCCATAGACTCATGTGATTAATCAATGTTTCAGCTTTTATCAACATAAGTTTCTAATCTTTATGCTAAAATAAAGGAAAATAAACCTTAAAAATGTATATACCAGGAGCCACCAAACCCCAGAACTGCCACTTGTAAAACCACTGTCATTTTTCTAGTTGATCATACGAAGAGGGACATAGCACTCAATTTTTCCTTAATGCCTGGAGCTACTTTTAGATTGTGCCCCAGATTGTACTTTCAGATTGCACAGGTACATTTGGACTGCACTGTTACGCTGTCACAGGGTTCAGTGCCGGTGGTGCCTGCACTCGTGACTCAGTACAACACCACAAGGCGTTGGAAGATCCATCTCCACCAACGTCCTCTGCCCATCGGCTTTGGCTTCCAGTGAAGCCCACATTGTGCAAACTCTCACGAACCAGCTTTCCCTGGCAAGGGAACGTGCCTGCTCTTGCCACCTGTTGTTGGAAATCAGCAGGAGGCTCCAGGAAATGCCAGTTAGAAACGGCTGGAGGCAGCAGCAAAGTAAAAATAAATCCAAACCTAGCACATCAGAAGAAACTTAGTAAAAAGGAGTATTTGTGGTCCTGCTCTGTGCTTTAAGTACAGCCTTTGACAGAAGCGGTCTCCTATAGCAGTTCCTTGGCCCTATTCATTAGTAAAGTGATGCACATCAGTTGGGCTTCAGAAACAAAAGGTAAACAGTCTGATGAAACAGATGGCTGGTTACTGAACAGGGCTCTAACCTTCACTGCAGAACAAGTCATCTTGAGCAGTTGCCTATCGACAGTGTCGCAGAGGCCCTTTATGAGTGCCTTTAAAAGTAAATAGATTGCCACCAATCATAATGAGAGTTGGACCTATCTGAAACGCTGCACCCAGTAAGTCTGAATTTCCTACAGGCTTTTCAAGAGACTTGAAGCTTTTACAGGCCTTTGGGAAATGAAGACTTTCACTTGCAGCTCCACTAAATTCACCGTCCTGCCACAGCAACGTAAACAAATATCATGAGCTTTGCAGACTGCCCCAGTTGGGATAGTACATCACTTATCACTTTTTGCATAAGATGAAATCTTTCCTGGTTTGCAGGGTGTGGCCAGGCAAGAGGAATGGTTCTCATTTTCCTTAATTAATTTTGGTGCTATTTGTATCTGCACTTTAATAATTTCAGGTGCATTAGTTATCGGGAATATCTGTTTCAAGGCATAAGAAATAAAAATTCTCAATCCGTCTTCCCCTGCAGGGTTTTAAAACTCCTTCTCCTGAAATAGGTGTGAGACCCTTTCCCACAGATGCTCCGGAGCAGATTTTGATCACCAAAATACTAAAACCACAAACTCAGGAGAAAAAAAAAAAAAAGATAAAAGGGCTTTCAAATCAAGTGAATAAGCCAAGGGGGATGAAAACAGATTCAGTCATCTCTCCTACCCATTTAATTAGTAGCATTCCTCTCCAGAAACAGCAAGCACAGCGTGAACCTCTCTGAGTGCCTTTTTTCATTCGAGCTCCTGCAGCTGCCTCTCTCCTGCCCTCCCTGACAGGATGTGGCTCTGCCATGCCCCTGCCAGTGGGCAAAGCCACCAGCCGTCGGTGGGCAGGGGTGTGTGCAGAGCGGCTGTGCTCCCCAGCAGGGACCTTGCTCCAGCCAAGCGTTTGAGCGGACGAGATACTGTAGAGAAAGGAGCAGGACTGGTTGTGCTGCAAGATAAGATTGTCTGCCAGGGCTTTGTTGGAGGCAGCCTTGCAGATGCAGGAAGGAAAACAAGCTGTAAAGATGGTAAAAGGAGAAGGGGAAAAAGTGCCCCAAGGGAAGCAACGCTGGCACAGGAGACCAAGAGCTCCTCATCAGAGAAGGGCACAGTAACACAGAAGGAGATAAGCGTGAACAGCACAAGTCAAACAGCATCACGTCCCGCCTTAGGAAGCCTCCCTCACCCCACTTGCTTGCACTGTTCTGCACCTCCCTGGGCAGCTGGCAGTGGGGCAGGGTGCCAGCGACCTTGGCACAAGGTGAGGCATCCCACCCGTGCCAAACTGCTCTGGTCCACCTCACCTGCAAACTATCCCAAGTGAGCAGCCAGGATACTGACGGTGAGGCCGCCTGCACCAGGGGCTGCTTTGCTTGTGGCAACAAAACCTACCTAGGAAACAAGTTGTGGGGGTGCAACATAGACCGCGTCCGCACTCGTGTCCCGTTAGCTTGTTTTGGTTGCTTGGTTGTTTTTACAGATTTAGCCTCCTATTACATCTGGTCAGGCCCTGTGTTCAATCTGTCCCATGGATAGAGAGAGAGAACAAGGACCTTCACAGAGGGTCCATGGAGGACCACCGCTTCCTTCTCAGCAGAAGTTTTGCCCCACAGACAGGATTCAGGGGGAAATCTTGGTTTCTGTTTAGCTTAAGCTAGTTTTGTGCAGCCCAGCCTTAGGCATCCCCCTGTCCTCAGGGTATTTTATGCAGCATAGTTTCCTCATTTGCTTATCTCCACCTGCTTCTGGTCCTTTCTCCATTGCCTCAAGCCGTGCAAAGGGAGGATGGAGTCCCCAGCTGGACAGCGAGGACAGTGTGAGGTGGGGAGCCTCGGGGCAGCTGGATTTTCCAGCTGGAGGCAGGAAACAGCAACACATGATGAATTGTTCTGGTTGTCTGTGGTCTGGAGGCTACAACCAGCACCCATGGCCCCATAGGAGCCCCCCTGAGCACACAGGGAGGAGCTGAGGGATCAGGACTTGTATTCAATCAGCTGGTGATAAACTCAAATGAGCAGGACAAGACCTGAGACACACACTTCCTGCTGTACTTTGTCTGCTTGATGCATCTCACAAGTAAAACCTGTGGCTCGTCCTCACATGGATGAGCTGTGGCCCTTGGCACGCACCCGACTTCGAGCGGGGGAGTGGCAGGGTCCGGCCAGAGGGTCCCCTCCTGCACCAGAGCCACAGGCTGGCAGCTGCACAGCCTCAGGGACACGAGGAAGGCAGGGAGCTCACAGTGAAAGCCATGGCTGCTGCTTTGCGTCCTGAGGCTTGAGGTCTTTTTTTCCAGGACGAGGAAGAGAGACTTGTGCTAAACACCTGTTTGTTTAATCCACCCTACAGAAACAAAATCCTGAGAGGTTCAAAGCTCCAGTGTTTACTCTACCAGGCTTACTTCTGGGCTAAATAAACGATCAAAATCTAAGTCTCCACTGAAAACATCAAAACATGCTAGTTGAAGCTGATGAATTGTTAGCATTTGGCAAAGACAAAGCATAAATCCATAATTATTTTAAGATGAGTCACCTGGAGAAAGCAGAGCAGTAGCCAACCAAAAAAACCCCTTTGAATAACTCAATGAGAGCAAAGATGCCTAGAAACACGCACGTCAGTGACAAGACATCAGCCCTGGTGAAAGCAGCAAAGGGACAGGCAGCACTACCCCAGCTCTGTGGAGGACACCTCAGACCCCCCATGGTTGCCTCTGACTAAGGACCCCATGCCCATCTCACCAGAAGCCCATCCCTGGACACCAGGGCGGTCCGACATCCATATTCCCTCCATGACTCATCGGATTGGAACAAGCCAGACTTTTGCAGACAACAAAAAAAGATAAAAATCATATTGCTTGGGGGAGTGCCAAGCTATTATTTCACCCAATTAGAGTCTTGAACTGCTGAAAGTTAAAAGGATTTCCTCTGGAAAAAGAACACTCCCCAGCCAGAAAGTCTCCAGAAAGGTACAGGAGCAATAACTCTTGGCATTCGGCATTAGGAAACAAGCGTCGAGACAAAGGCTTCTTTTTTTGGTTTGTTGTTAATGACGTTTTTAAAAAATGCTGCAGTACAGATCCTGGGCCTTGCGTTTCTATTTTTACACTCTACCTGTGACATATTCACATGTCCGGGACACGATGGATGGTTTATGCATCTTTGGTTATTTTATTTAACTACCACAGCCTAAAGGTACTACACCCCCTGGGGTTAAAACGGATGGATATCACGATTTGCATGGATGCGCTGTCGTGCAGCAACAGGAAAGGAGAGCTGGCTGCACCAATCCCCGCAGCTGAAACTGCCTCCTGGGGAGACCACATGTGGTTTCGGCCCCATGTCAGTCCAGCTTTCGAAACCTCATTTGGATTTGAGGAGCACAAGAGGCTCCTGCACAGGGGTCGCATAGGAAAATGCCCAACACCCTGGTGCAAATCTTCCAACCGGCCCCCTCACACGCTCCACGTGGCACAGTGGGGTCCAGGCACAGGAGCCCCGTTGGTGTTCCTCACGCTGCTTGGCATCTCCTTTCCTATGCCTGTCAGCTGTCGACTAGGCAAAATCGTGGAGAACGATACTAAAAGGCAAGTAGGGTTTTTACCTCACCCTGCCGTTCCCAGGTGGGTGCGGGCAGGCTGGCTGCAGGGAGGGAGCACACTGGCTTGCCACAGCGCTGCCCATTATTGCTCCAGCGTGTCGCAATACACCAGTTGAGTAATTGGCAATTATATTGCATTTATCTTTATCTCCAGTCTTATGGTGTTACCTTCACAGCTGTCTAAATAACAGCCCATCTTCCATCCACGGTAGCTTCCATTTCGCATGGCCATGCTGATCCTGCAACAGAGAGCAGCAACGAAGCCTGAGCTCAGGTTTTGGTGCTGTCCCCCCACCCGCCCAGTGCCACACTATTTTTAAAAAGATCATTTTTAAATGTGCTTCTACAAGGCTGCAGAAGCAAACCTCTTTTGCTACTGTGCAAAAGGAAGTGTTTTGTGTTTTGGCACAGCTAGTTTTAATTCCTTCTTCGAGAAGAAATAATTTAACATGGCTGCCCTGAAACTGGCTGCAGCTTTATCAAGGGAGTTTTCATCATGGACTTAGACAACTTTTCTTGCAGCCATTGTACTGTCAAACAGGTTTCCTTCCTCTTCTTCACAACACTTCTACATCACATCCTATTTAGAGCTCTTACAGTGCTTCATAAATAATGCGATAATGACAGCGCTGTACACTTCTGGGATTTGGAGGCATTATCTCAGTTTTTAAGATGTGGAATATGAAGATCAGAGATTAAAGGTGGCAAACACAACAGGCTGTGATCTGAACGACATGGTATTTTCTACCTCATTTCCCTTGGATCTGGAGCCCCTTCTTGGCTTCTCTACCGTTGGCCTGGCTCTTCCACTTCTCCATCCCAGCACTTCAGTCCTACCCCATCCTTTCTTTCCAGGGTAGCCTACAATTTTGCACCAGTGCATCACCATCAATCCTTCATTGTATTTTGCTTGAGGTCTGTAGAGATAAGATTGCTGTTTCCATTAGCCAGTAACTGGCATGAGAAATTGAACATGCGAAAAATCTTTCTATCATAGATTAATACTACTGAAAACACAGAGTCATTAAACATAGAGATGCTCACTGCTATGAAAGTAGTAACCTTTTGCTTAAGAAATAAAGCAGAACACAAAGAATGTGAAAAGAAAAGGAAAGCTCAGAGCTATGGCTCACCAGAGGAGGACAGGTGCTCGCTCCAGAAGCTTCTGGATTTCTAATAGAGGCTAATTAAGCATAAGCGAGTGTAAGCACGGACGGAGCAGTTGGCGGTACTCCACGCCAGCCCAAGGAGGCAGCCTGCAGCTCAGGGCATCACCAGCTCCACGGAGGCAAGAGGGCTGCACATCACACCCTGCAGCTGGAGAGGCACAGGGTCTGAGCCTGGCAAATAAGAAAGCAAGACTTCTGTTCAAAATTTTAAGCTATGCAAAAAGACAACGTGCTGCTGTGCATCTCCCTGGGGAAGACAGGAAGCTACTGCTGAGCTGTCTAGCGCTTACAATAGAATTATTATTTTTTCCAGAGAAAGTGAAACTTCGCTGTAGGGGCACACAGGCACCAGGATGCAGCGCAGACAGCAGAAAGACAACTCACAAGATTTTCCATGTGCAGAAACGGCTCTAGAGAGATGGGCGAGCTGGAGGTTTTACCTGGAAAGCCACAGCAGTTCTGTCCCTCCCAGCAGGCAGGCTTCGTAACCCCGAGCAGTTACCTTCCATGCCTCCACTTCAGTCTCAGCAGACACCTCTCACTACAGGGGCACACAAAATCCTGGGATGGCTCTGGGGAGCTCCTTGTCTCAGGAGCAGAAGGGCCAGGGCCCTAAGTGGTGCAGGGTACCTGTCTGTCCCATTCCCTGCGGTGGGGAAAAACAGAGTCCCTCCACTTGGCTTCTGATGCCCAAACAAGAGCTGCTGCACATAGGCATGGACATAGAGAAGACATGCACAGGGGGTGTGCCTGAGCGGGAGGAACAATCTGCGTGATGGCTGGAGTAAGTGGGATGCCAGCAAGCAATGGGAGATGCCTGGAAGGAAGCACACATCCGTGGCCTGTGGGGACAGGTGCTGCTGTGGGGCAAGGCAGGGCTGCAGCCACATCCCCACAACAGTCCCATGCAAACAAATCCTTATCCACAGCGACTACTACCAGGCAAATTTCCAAGTAGCAAAGAAAAAAAAAACCCTCAAACATCTGTTTTCCAAAAGACTACAGTCTTAGCCTGAAGAACACATTCATTTTCCTGACATCAGCTTTCATAGTGCAAAGTAGCTACTATAAAAGGCAGATGATGTCTCTCTGGTGAGAAGGTGCCTCAGCAGGCACAGACAGTGAGCAGCTCCTGCACTTGCTGATGTCTTCTCTGCAGAGCAGGGAAGGAAGCATAGTGCACAGCTCCCCAGTTTCAGAGGAAAAAATAATAGCAGAAAACTTAACCAAAAAAAAAAGAGAAAACCACCCAACGCACACACACAAATTTAACCTTGTCAGACACTTTGCCACTGGATTCTGCAGCTGAAAGCCCAAAGCCAGTGTAGCTTTCCTTTGAGGTCAGTGTGAACAACTGGGAGAAAAGCAGGTAGGAGACTCTGAAGACCTCAGCCCGGAGGCCAGTCAGGCCCACATGCTTCACTAAACCAGTCCCCTTGGAGGGAACACGAAGAGATGTCACCAGCCCAGACCACCCAGAAGAGTTGTACTGTCACCTGCCAGCTCCAGAAGGCTGGGATGCTGGTTGTGTCCCTGCAGCATGAAGTGGAGGCTTCATGTAACCCCTTCCCCAGGAGGGACAGCCTTTGCCTGGTAGGGCCCATAACCACAAAGTCAAAGGAATTGTTGGCTACTGGTTAAGAATTAACTTGGGCTGTGAAGGAAGGCTGCCTCTACAACTCTCAATCAACATGGGACTAGATTTTTCAAAAGCAGAAAGTATAGCTCACATTATATCCCAGGATGGCAGAACCTGGGGACAGAGAGTTTAAGCACCTAAGAAACCTGTGTGAGATGCTTTCAAACTGCCAATCATCCTTTAGAAACACCTTCATTCATTCTGTTTTAGGCTTAGCCCTAATTCATTAGCCATTTTTCGCTGTCAGCTTTGTTTTAAACTGATAAAATGCTCTAAGGATCATATTAAAACATTTTGAATTCTTCTGTTCCACAGATCTCATTGTTTTGCTTGAAATGCCATCATCAGTCTGGCTAGCTGTTCTTTCTTCATTCAAGCAACTCAAAGCACCTATCCTTAACATTAGTTTGGGGGTTTTGTTTCTTTGGTTTTGCTTTATCAATAGGCAAAATAAATGACCCATTTTTGGATGGATCAACTCCCTCAAGATTAGTGATCAATAGGAGAGATTCTACATAAATGACCTGTTTCACAATTATTTCTCACAAGGGAGAATGCACAGCCTCAGGATTTAAACTTCTACTGTAAAAAGATCAAAAGGCTCGAGTCCCAATTAAAGGCCTGTCCTGCTTCCTGGGTAAGAACAATCACCTCTCTGTGCACAGAGGTTATAGTATTTCCCAACTATACCTGTAGGCTTTATTATCAGTATAAGGTGCAAGATTCTACACAAAAGCCCAGACCTTTTTATTTGTGGAAGACCACGCACGAGCAAACCAGTCCTATCTGCTTCAACTGTTAAGCAACTTGAAACACGGTGACTCTGGCTTACAATGACTGCAGTCTGTCACCACTGCTTATTTTCACCGATCATATTCAGCACTCGAGTTGAATACAATGTTTCAGCAGCAACCCTTTGGGATATGCAGTTTATTGTTTTGAAGATGAGGAATTTAACAGTTCAAACCAGAACCCTGAGAACTTACTTCCTTACCTCTTAAAAGAGGTGGTTGCAGATAAATGCAAGGTCTATCCAGGACTGAAAAGCTTAAAACTTGCTTTGTTTTCTCCACTCACTATTTCTGGGCAACACACTGAGCTCTCGGTGATTCTTTTTCTTCAGAGGAGTTTCATTCAACCAAACAAAAAATGTAGAGCATTTCAGAAATTTTGAAAGAGAATAAAGTGGAAGCTCTAGTTCATTTCATACTAAAATCAACACTCCTAACACTGGAAGAGTGCAGGAAGAGAGGCAAAGACATGCTGCCTCATGACTCAGCGCCAAGAGGCTGCCTTGGCGGACTGAAGCTGGCCTGTATTGGATATTGGCTTGCAATCATAAACCAACAAAATGTGCTATGTAAAAAGAAAAGGTGAATCTCATTCCCTCGTTATCAAAGGAATAAGCGAAAGGAAGAAGTGGTTGTGCAAAAATAACTTCTCTCCATTTCGATCCCACTGATTCGACTTACTAAGCAACTGATGTTCATACAAATTTTCTGATTAGGGTAAATTATATAGGACAGTTTCTGAGCAGCACATACATAATTTATCTGACACTTTTCAGGAAGCGACTACATTAATTGTTCAGAGGAAACTGAACTCTCATGTCTAAGGTCTTCCGTTTGAAAATGCATTTACCATGAAAAACCAAAGGCACTAATAGCCAAGTCTTCCATCTCCTGAACAATTAGTAATACGTTTGCTTCCCACTCAAACATTTCGAACACTTCAGCTTAAATTCACCTTACTTCTCTAGCAAAAAGCAAATGAACTGGAAAGGTCTCAGTACTGCCAGGTAACCCAGAGCTCTGCATAGTAAAACATCAGTGACTGCAAACAGTGTGACAGAAGGATCCACACGGAAACTAGGACAAGAGATGGTTGCAATACAGTAGCACAGTCCCAATATCTATTTCAGGATACTCCTTGACCAGCCTCTTAATTTAACTCACAATCAAGTGAGTTAAACTCACTGCAACCTTCCTGAAGAAAAAAAACAAAACAAAACCAAAACAATGCAGTTCATGTTTTTAATACTGGTAGAACTGCATTAATAAACACATTACCAGTTGTGTTAGAGATTTGGTATATCTGCTGATATCCACTTATGCTATCAGGTAAGTTAGCCACAGGCAGTTAAACACCAAGAGCTGGTCAATAAACTGTATTCCACAGAAAAGCACCAGCTACACTAGCTGCAGAGTTACCAAATGTTACCCAGCTAAAGACACTGCTGTTTCATTTAGGTAAGTCCACCACGACATCTAGAAAAAAATACTTTCATATTAATTAATAAACTGAGTGATAAGCATAGTTGAATAAAAATTGTTTCCTTCTTCACCATAAAGCTTCAAGAGCTTTAGTGTCTTGATCATCTGGTGCTACTTCAGTGCATTTGTATCCCCTGTAGAGAATGGCAGAATTGGCAAATGGTTGATTTCTGCTACTAGTAAAAAACACTTGTCTTTTCATACAGCTTCATTATCAGACAGCTGAAGAAGTAATTTTGCCCTGGGCTTTTTAAAAAAAAAAATTAAAAAAAAAAATCAAGTGAACAAAGTTGCCACAATCACCACAGAAGCAATTTGGAAACTAACTCATGTTAGCTCAAAACATGCATCTGAATCTCGTCAATCAGTGCAGCAAAACCAAAGTGTTTGAAAGATGATTAAAAAAGGCTCAGGAGAACTACAGCACAGACTCAAAAATGCAACTCAGTTGTCTGACACATCTTTGATATTATGCAGCGATACTTGTACCAATTTTATGGAGAATTTAAGAATATTAAAACCTTGGAATTCTTTTGAAAATAAACCACAAAAGAACATTTACACGTTTAGAAAATGTTCTTGCCGATCGTTCATCTAAAACAATAAATCCTAGGAATAGTCCTGACAATGACTAGATAACAAGCAAACAATTTAAGAGACAGAGGCATAAAATCTCCATAAAAATCTTTTTATTCCTTATCAGTGGAAACTGGATATAAAAAGAGGATCTATTGTGAGCTTTTCAACAAAAGATACTGCAAGAAAACCAGCAATCCTCCTAAGTAGCAGAGACACTGGGGTATACGGTTCCAGGGCAGAAGATAGCTATCAAATCCATATCCTTGCCCTTTTGCAACACAGGGAAGTTAGTTTTCAGCAAGAGCCTAAAGAAATTATGTCAAGAGATGCTACTCTGAAGCAGCTGTCCAAGGGCCAGTGTTCCCCCCTGCTACTCATCAGTCTTCATCCTCAGCTTTTGTTTTCTTCTTTTTCTTCTTCTTTTTCTCCGTATTCTGCAAACAAACGTACGTTGCTATGAACAAAGTATAATGGAGAAGGAAAGCAACACATGTAGCTAGGCAACAGAGCTCACACTCAAAGCATCACAGCAGCTGCCATACTCAGCAAAGCACAACCCAAGAGATGTTCGCTTCCTCTATTGCTAAACGCTGTCAATATTTACAGCGGAGCGGGGCCAGTGGGCAAGGGAAGCTACGCTGTCTGCCACACTGCTGGCGGCTCAGCGCTGTGGTCAGGCAGCACAGCTGCGCTAAACAAAGGGGAGAAACTTAAACCCCATGTTAAGAACAGGATGTCAAAACCGAGCAACTAGTTTGGTTTGGTCCCATCCACTGTATTGTTGCTAGAAGACATCAAATGATGCTTCATCAATTCAGCAAGTACAGCCTCTGCTCCCTGCAAGTCCTAAACACTAGACAGATGCTTGTGGATTGGCACCAAGAGACACCCTCCCCACTAGAAACGATGCAGAAATGGAGAAGACTAAAGTTGGGAGTGGGCAGAGGAAAGGAGAGGAAACACTCTCGGTACATGGAGGCATTACGACTGTAATATTACATTACAGTATGTAATTAAATACATTAATGTACATTAAATATGTACTGCATTACATATTTCCCAGACCTTATTTTGTAACGCAAACCTTCTTGAACATTGCAGTGTTGGATATAATGAAATAAAGTTACTATTGTAAAACTGTCCTTGTGTACCGTGGGTTATACAGGTAAGAATACTTCTGCTCCCTCACTCCATATGTTTTGGAGAGAATCCATTCCCATAAAGGATCAGGTAGCTGCACAATTTTGCCTCACCTCAACTGTAGGGCTGGTGAGGGGTTCCTCACTCACTACCTCTTCTTCAGCTTGCTTTTCCTTATTCTTTTTCTTTTTCTTCTTTTTGACAGGTTCATCATCTTCTACAGTTGTGTCTTCCATACCACAGAAAAGAAGAAAAATCAAAGGCAGGTTATCAGTTATTAGGAGTGTAAAAGGCAAAAAGAAAAGCTTTCTATAGAGGATGCAATGATGATAGTAAGAATGCAAAATACTGAATACCGCACTGCCCCTTCTTTTCATCTCTCTACACTTACTTTCTCTCCACTTTGCCCTTACCTACGTGACTACTCCCTCTTATAACCAAAACACACGACTACCCAGGACACAAGTGGCAATGCTCAGATAGCACTATTGACATCTCCTGGTACAAACACCACTCTTATATGCTGCTCCCGAAGTTAAAACAAGCTTGCATGTTTTCATTTGTCTGCCAAATCACATGCTGAAAACAGACTGT
This sequence comes from Tauraco erythrolophus, assembly GCF_009769465.1. Classification (NCBI taxonomy): domain Eukaryota; kingdom Metazoa; phylum Chordata; class Aves; order Musophagiformes; family Musophagidae; genus Tauraco; species Tauraco erythrolophus. The sequence goes on along the minus strand of NC_141472.1, from coordinate 14,459,249 downwards.
CCACAGTTTGGCTAATATTATCACCAGCAAAAGCAGTGGAAAGACTCTAAAATCCACATTAGAAATGCTTCAGCCAGCAGAAGCTTGTTTGCAACTGATTGCCCTATATTGATGTTAGAAATTTCTAAGAAGCAGACCAGTTTTCTTAACCATTTAGACTGGCAAACACAAAGATCTCTAAATGCTAAGCTAACATAAAGCATTTAATGCAACAGCAGAAACTTTCCTGTCCTGAAAGACAGGAATCGAATTATTTATATAAGCTGAGAGGAATGTTAACCCAAGGAAAGATTTACTAATACCCTCTTACATTTATTTTTCAGAACTACTCATCAACAGCTAGCCTATCTAATCACAGTGGTAAAGGCACTGTGATTTACCACTCATTTTCTGTAATACATACCACAGTCTTAGGAATCTTCAGGTAAAGAAACTAAGCAGAAATCATTTACCAAGCTGACAGCCTATGCTGTATCCAGGCCGTCACTGGAGAATACCCAAGTTAAATTTATTTGCACAACTGAGTCAGCACTAGGTATCAAGTTTCTCAGTGCATAGTACTCATGAGTAAGTTCATGATGTAGCAACCACTGTCCTTCAGTGGCTACAAAACTGAGATGCTGAAACCAGTGATGTTTTGTGGCATGTACAGTTGCCACTGGAGGTGTGACTTGAAGTAATTTTCTCTCTGTACTCCCCTAAAAAAAATGAATCAGTTTCATTTTGAAGCACACCCATTTATCACTTACAAAAAGAACAGTAACAAAATGAGTGCAATTATAAAAAACCCAAAAACACACAACCTCCTAATATCTCGACTGTACTTTGTCAAAAGTTTAGTTCCTCAAGGCAGCAGAAAGATTGAGAGTCAAAAATACACTTCAATCTTTGCCTCAAACATAAGCTTCAGATAAAAAAACCTGCTTCAGGGTAAAAAATTTCTAAACATGTCTACAGGAAAATACAGTCAGCTAACACATGCAGTTTTCTGACAGCAAAAAATGCCAGAAGCAAAACAACCAAGAATTCCAGATAAAGGAACTGGTAAATGTAATTGTAAGTAGATTCTGCCATACACATCATTCGCAGTGAACAGTGTGCAGCATAAGGCATTCAAAATACGTGTAAAAATAAGTATCCTCATCTCCCTATGTACGACACAGGGAAATAAAAAGTAGCTGAAAAATAAGCATAAACTACATTAAAGCCATACGGTACAACAGGAGCATATGCATCATAATTTTTTATGCGACACATTTTCACTCATCTGGATTGGTAAGCTATGCACTTTCAAGCATAATGTTGGGTGGTAACCTTGGAAAAATAGCTTCTTGTTATTACACTACATGTCAAAGTCTGACACACCAGGCAGTGGAACCTGTCACAATTCACAGCCACAGATGATGCACTGTGCGCTCACAGGCACTGCCATTTCTCACAGCTAGCAGCAGACACCTTCCTGAAGATTTCAGTTGCTGCCTTCTAGAAAAGCTCATCACAAGACTTCACATATTTGTACCTAAGCAGAAAGAGGATAAAGGCTCCAGGGGTGCTGGTCTTTTCCCTTGGTGTAACACTTCTAAGTGGCTCAGGCCCAGCAGGGTTTCTTTGCAATACGCAGCAACTGACAAGAAAGCCAACAGCTCTTACTATCAGGCACCCAGGCACAGAAAGCAGCACTGGAAGAGCAGTTTGATTGATGGCCCTGTGCAGTGCTGGATATCACCAGCAGTAGTTCCATTCACCCATTTTCTACCAGTTTTCTCTACGCTTTTACGCACCAGCCTAACATACCCACCCTCCCTCACATGATGCACCCTATGTACAGAACCAAGTCACACTGCCTATCAATAAAGATGCCACGTCATGACGTTGCTGTCGTTTAAGGCAGTGTGTCTCGCAGGGTTCACTCCACTGACTTGAGATGGTATTTCTCTTTTCAAGAGAAACCTTTCAAAGCGACTAGCTGCTACTATACCCTGATGCTTAAATGCAAGCTGAATGCTCCATTTGGGGCACTGGCTAGCCCTGTTGGTGGTATACTTTCTGTCTAGCCAGATTCAACTTCAAAGACTGTAGTCACAAAAATACCTGTCCTATTTCCCTTCCCCCACCATTAAAAGGAGTCGTCTGTTATAATGTGTTAAGTGGATTATAACTTATCTCAAGCACTATCCTTCTGCTTGGCTTCTCAGGTGTAAAAGCTGAAAGTGGTTTGAAGTCCTACCTCACCCCCAGCGCCCTGCCAGTTCCTATTCAAAGTACTGCCATACACGCACGCCAAACAGGGAGAGAGAAAATGCCACACATCTCATCTTACAGTAGCATTTACATTTCAGGCTAGCACAATTCAAAATATTCTTCCCCTTTACAACAAATATTAAAGCAATAGTTTGACAAATCACTTTTCAGTGGCAGCTTCCCAGCTTATTCTTGTCCCTTACCTTCTTCTTGTAATACAAACTGGGCCAAAATCATAGAATCATAGAATGGTTAGGGTTGGAAGGGACCTCAAAGATCATCTAGTTCCAACCCCCCTGCCATGAGGAGAGAAATCCTCCACTACACCAGGTTGCCCAAAGACTCATCCAACCTGGCCTTGAACACTTCCAGGGATGGGGCGTCCACAACTTCTCTGGGTAACCTGTTCCACTGCCGCACCATCCTCTGAGTGAAAAATTTCTTCCTTAGATCTAATCGAAATCTCCCCTCTTTCAGTTTAAAGCCATTGCCCCTTGTCCTATCACTACAGGTCCTTGTAAAAAGTCCCTCTCCAGCTTTCCTGTAGGCCCCCTTTAGGTACTGGAAGGCTGCCATAAGATCACCCCGGAGCCTTCCCTTCTCCAGGCTGAACAGCCCCAACTCTCTCAGCCTGTCTTCATAGGAGAGGTGCTCCAGCCCTCTGATCATCTTCGTGGCCCTCCTCTGGACTCACTCCAGTAGCTCCATGTCCTTCTTGTGTTGGGGACTCCAGAGCTGAACACAATATTCCAGGTGGGGTCTCACGAGAGCTGAGTAGAGGGGCAGAATCACTTCCCTTGACCTGCTGGCCACACTTCTTTGGATGCAGCCCAGGATACGATTTGCTTTCTGGGCTGCCAGTGCACATTGCTGGCTCATGTTGAGCTTCTCATCCACCAGCACTCCCAAGTCCTTCTCCTCAGGGCTGCTCTCAATCCATTCTCTGCTCAGACTGTACTTGTGCTTGGGATTGCCCCAACCAACGTGCAGGACCTTGCACTTGGCCTTGTTGAACTTCATGACGTTCTCACAGGCCCACCTCTCCAGGTCCCTCAGGATGGCATCCCTTCCCTCCAGCCTGTCCACAACACCACACAACTTGGTGTCATCTGCAAACTTGCTGAGGGTGCACTCGATCCCACTGTGCATGTCTTCAAAAAAGATGTTAAATAGCACTATTCCCAGTACTGACCCCTGAGGAACACCACTCGTCACTGGCCTCCACGTGGACATTGAACCGTTGACCACAACTCTTTGAATGCGACCATCCAGCCAATTTCTTATCCACCGAGTGGTCCATCCATCAAAACCATGTCTTTCCAGTTTAGAGACAAGGATGTTGTGCGGGACAGTATCAAATGTTTTCGATAAAGCCAGGTAGATGATGTTAGTTGCTCTTCCTCTATCCATCAATGCTGTAACCTCATCATAGAAGGCCACTAAATTAGTCAGGCAGGATTTGCCCTTAGTGAAGCCATGTTGACTGTCACCAATCGTCAAAATTAATGTGGCTGAAGAATTCCTATTTTTCCTGGACTGCTTTTCCACCATCCCCATTTATCATGCAACTGCACAGAGAGCATAGGGAAAGAGGGAGCAGAGACTTCTTTCACAACACTATGTCTGGATGTGTAATCTCTGACCGGGGAAAAGCCTAACAGGGCACTGGATCAAAAAGAATAGAGCCAAGAACAGCAGAAATTAAAGGCTCATGAATATTGAAGTGCACATGCAACACGGATCTTAGTTTTGGGACCTCCTCTGCACTCTTGTCTTACAGAACTTACTGAACTACTCAAACTTCTTGGACCACCACTCCTCTACCACACTGTGCAGTCATAGTAACTATACCAGAAAAGAGCAAGGTCATGGTCTGTCTAGCCTGTGTCAGGCAAATCCATGTACTTTGCTGGGTAGTCAAATACAAGAATTTGCAAACACAGGGGCAGTGCTGTTTTAAAGGGTACAAGAGGATAGGCAAAAGGGATTACTTCTGCATACAGGGGATATGAAATAAATAAGGTCTCTGAAAACACTTCTTCCATAGTCCGAAGCAACTGGCAGTTAGTTCTAATGCCCAAGTACCCAAATAAAATGACCCAGTTGATATGAAGAACTAGGAAAAGCAGGAGCTATGAACCACACATCTAAAGGAAGCCCTATATTTTAAGAAAGAAAAGGAACATCTCAATCCTGTACTTCAGGTTTTCAGACATTTAAAAAAACCCAAGCAAACAGCACAGACTTCAGCAGTCCACAGATGTTCTGAACACCGTCTACTGCTCAAATAATTCTTGGTAGCTCAAGTATACCTGCTAAGCTCCACCCAACCTCTAGACCAGGAGGTATCAATGCTCAATAAAGCAAAGGAAGCAAACACAAGCAGGTTTATGTCTAAAAGCATAAACCATTGAATAATATATTTATGAACAGAAATATCCTCTTCATACTGTAAGAGACCAGGCTGGAAATTAATTTACTATTTCATCTGCGAGATATCAACACTTGCTTTGATAATGCAAGGGAAGCCCAAGGGAACAATTCTGAGAATATAGTTAAGAGAAGCTAGTTCAAAAGATTATCAAATGCAGTAGCTGTGAGAACACCCACATTCTCCAAAAAGCAAACAGGCAAAGTTCAAGCCTTCAAGTACTCATGTGTCCTTGTCTCATTATGATAAGTACAAGAGAACAAGTTGGGGCACAGATCTCAGCTTTACAGCACAAAGGATTCTCCCTCCAGTGTTACTTTAATTCTCAGCTAAGTTTACGTTCCTACAAGTTGCTCCATCCATGTACACAGACACCATGAACCAACCAGCATCTGGAAAGATCACACCTTACCATCAGCTGAGCATGAAGAGGTACAGAACTAGCATAACTACACTCTGGTACTCTAGAACACAGTAGCACAGAGAAGGCCAGAAAGGGAAGGCTCTGATAGCTCTCACCTGCTGCAGGCAGAGGACAAAACACGGGAGTAGCTCATGCCCAAATCTGGCTCAGAGTCTCACAGAAGTGACTTAGTCTTCTTCATTTTCCTTTTTTTTTTTGCCCCCTCCCGAGTTACACACTAGATACTCCACTATCACAGTAAGTATTATGCCAGCCATTTAGAGATGCTGAAGCGCACACTGAAGGAGAGAATGTCTCTTGCAATGAATCATAATATAAAACCAGATTATTTTGAAGTCACAGTCCAAAAATCTTTCTTCACACATTAACTTATCAGAGAAGGAAAGGACAACTGTGGCCATAGTTCAGTTTTAGCTCTCCAGAGAATAACAATTGGTCATGTATCATGTAAACTCAGACTGAAATGTCCAAATGTCATTTCACTTCAAATTCTGACACTCAACGTTTATGTTCAAACATGCCAAAAAAACATCCCTACACAGAATAAAACAGTATTCTTTTAAGAAAACCGGGCAAGTTATGGTTTTACAGAGAAGAGCTTTTTTGTCTTCAAGATACTGAGGCCCATGAAATACAAACCTGCTGAGCAAGAAATTCTGCAAGCAGAAAGCGAGTAGTTTCATTTTTAAATGTTTTATATGCTTACAACTGTTTAAGAGCAGGTATTTGAAGTAAATTGACTGCAGACCAATGTCAGTCCATAAAAGATTATGACTTTTTTTTTTAAATACACTCTCATACCCAAGGAGAAAAAACAGATATTGTGGCTGGCTGTAAACGTTAAGCCCACTGCACGATGCACACAGCGACATGCCAGCAGCACTGATGCAGTAACCAACCTTTCATCTCTGCTTTGAACTTCTTTGCTTTCACAGGAACCTGTGTGTCTTGTTCTTCCACCTCCTGAATTTTGCGTTTCTTTGAAACAGCAGGAAGTGTAGAGTCACCAGATGGGTCGTATATCTTTACTTCGCTGTAATGAAGAACACAAATCAGTTTAAGCAACAAAAAGAAGAGCTAGCCTCGAGGTAAGATCCTGAGGTTGAATGTAAACTTTCCAACACAACCTCCTGAGAATATTCACAAATCAGTCTTGCTCAGTTAATAAAGCATCTACAGGTAGTGAGGCCCTTTCTCCAATACATGAATGGTTCATCAGTAATCATAACTACAGAAGATACTCCATGAAGTACAACAGTCTGATCTGAACAGAAGATACGCATTAAGTAAAAGTTTGGTTCTGGTTTGTATCTGTTCAAGGCTCTACAGAGCACTTAAGTTACCCACCAGATTGATCTCTGCTGTTGAAAGCCTTTCTAGCATAGCTGTATGGTCACAAGCACATCACTCCTCACAATTTGCTAAGTCCATATAAGCGTACCCTAAAGGTAATATATATACAGGATTAGAAGTAGCTTTACTTTTGCTTTTTCTGCACTGCCTCTCCACCATTACGTTCACAGGGCACAACTCACAAGACAAGGCAATGCTACAGCCCATCTCTGTATCACTGGTATCACCAGCTTTATGGGTGCCTGAAACTGCCTCTTCTCAAACATTGCATGCTCCTTTGTTCAGCCACAAACTCCTCTGCAGGCTGCAAAGACACTGCCACCCTGAAACACAGCACTCTCTTCAGCTGGATCTTTTCAGGGGCAATTGGAACATCTAATAGTGATGAAGCAGTTTCTTTCCTATTCACTGAGAACAGAATTTCTGCTGAAGGAGAAAGGAGTTTCAAAACTGTAAGCCTAAGCTATTCCCCCCAGTCACATACTGAGCATCCAAGCTTCTCTAAAGTAGGAATCTGAAGTAGCTACCTTGCACAGGTTACAAAAGCAACTGAGGCCAGTGACTAGACTGGGAAGCATGCGGTACTGCTAGTGGACAGTACCATCAATTCATCCTTTAAGCATCAGAAATTATTCTTATGGGTATTACCATTGCATATTGCTTTACAGAAATCGATTATGCAGCCTTTTGCAAATAGTGGACTCTGCTTTAGTTAAAACCAGGCAAAAGCTCACTGGTTTCATTGTCATTGTCAAAAATACTGCTGCTAATAAAAAGTTTAAAAAAAAAAAAATCAGCAAATAAATATGCCAAAGATACGTAATGCACACTCTTGTCTTTTTTGGAAAGCATACTGAAATGCTTCACTTGAACCTCATCTCTAAAAACTACCTTGCAATTAACTTTTGAAACACTACTTTGATGTAGTTAATTCATCTAGGATCCATACTTCCATACAAGACTAAGATTCTTGCTAATCTCCTTAAAACACTAATTTAGCACTCCGCACAATCTCCGTAACGCAGCAGTATTGCTGTTTTTGTACTACAAGGACAATCTGACAGGGAGGGAGTTAGTTTCCCTTTTTAGGCAGCCAGACTAAACCAAACAGCCAGGAACTATCTTCAGACTCTCCCCCAAGCCTAGACATGTTTGCAAAGCATGCCTACAGCAGAAACATGTTCTGGCAGGAATTCATGACTCCTCATTTCAAGAGGTCAAAATCCAGCATGTATGTTGTCTATTCAACACCCTCCTCCCTAAGCTACTGCCTTCTCACACGCCCCGATGCTCCATTTACTGACACTGTCTTTTCAAAAGCTGCTCCAGAAGTCACAGCCATCACTACGCTTTCAAACACCTAGCATATGGAAACAAAAGTTACAGTTAGGTTTGAGAAAGACATTTGGGGACTGCAGATGGGTGCCACAGTGCTATGTTTTCCTCACAGAACTAGCACCTAGCCCTGGTTTTGCAAGCACTTACCCTCTCTACAACAAAGGTCAGCAAAATAAGCAGGCCAGGCTAAGCAGGAAGCCTGAAGCCAAATGAGCTGAAAAACCCAGATGTCACACCTCAGACAAATAATAACCTGTTCAAATCCTTATATTTCAGCTGTCTCAGTTGCAATTTACAGTGTCACTTTGGACACCAGAAACTGCTCTAAGTGCTTAAGATATGTATTAGTTATTACATACATGACCTAAACAATGAGATAAAGCTTTGCTCAAAATAAGTCGGTGTTGGTGTTTTTTTTTTCTAAGAATAAGATTACTAAGTAGGTCTCTAGGTCAGCTTCCATGTCAAAGAATTAATTCAAACTCTGATTTTCTTGAATTTAATTTACTCAGATGTGCATTAAAGAAAGCTTCTACATATTAACTCCCCAACTATTCAGCTTTTTGGGATGATGCTGATAGCATCGAAACATACTTGTTATCCAGTGATGTCAGTAATTTACTACTAGAAGATCAGGACTGTTTCTCCAGTTCGCTGGCTCTACCACAAATGTAAAATGTGGGAAAACGGAAATTCCCATTAGCAATGGGACTTGTCATCAGTGTTTAAGAGCACAGAAAATGTCTTCTGGATCTTGAGTCAACTCAGGCCACAACCAAGAAGCTTCTCAGAGATGGAAACATGGAGAGTTACTTATACTCAGCCAAGCTGCAATGAAAAACTATTCACCTCTTGTTTTGATACTTGTCTGTCCTGGCCAAGGCTTTTCCAGTGCCACTTATTCTTCTTATCTACAAGAAAAATTTAGAAATTAAAAACAAATTACTCATTATGGAAACAATTCATAACACAAGTTCTACAGCTCTTGAAAAGAATTAAAAATGGAAAAACAGACATATGCTATTGATCAGGCTCTTGCATATCTGTGTGAGTAGAATAGTGACAAGGAGGTGTCAGTACTCTGGGTGTGGAAAAGGTGTGTGCCTTTCTCATATTGCTCTTTGAGAGCCCAATTAAATTAAAGGGCATCTAGTACTGGATCAAACATATCACAGCCACATGACATACAACATCATCCCTCTAAATTCCCAAGACCAGCTCAAATTTGTGCACACTTTGTTTTTTTTTTTTCAAAAACAACAGCATGTCAGGGCAGGTATCACCCTACGCCTGGCATAAAGCCAACCTTAAAACCACAATACAGGCCCCAAACTGCATTTGAATTAAATCTGTACTTGTCAGGTGATCAGTTTGTGTTTTGGTATTAACATGTCTCCTTGCCTCTGCTTCAACAGGAAGTTATCACCTCCCACGAAACACTCAAGGAGGAGCAGGCAGGTTTTTCTAGATTTTTCTTTTTTGTTCTAGCAATGCCAGTACTACAGCGTTAGTATTAGATCTTCTAGCTTGGAAGGCTGTATCTAGCCATCATTTACAAGATCACATGCAGCAGGCACCTAACAGAGGAAAGCAAACCCTATGTCCTCACAGCATGCTGTGCTGGTGGCAGCAGATGGAACAGTAGGAATAGAGAGGCAGGATATGTGTTAGCTGATGGGAGGGCAATGCAGGAATTTGCAGAATAACATTTCTCTTTAGCTACAGAGAAAGTTCCTTAAGACTAAGCATCACCAGTGTTCAGATTTCTGGGAACCCTGGTGGAAAATCTGGGGCAGGGACAGCACAAAAACCCAAATGCGCTTACTTCTAAGGCGAAGAGAAAAGCTATCAAGTAATAAGCATATCTTTGCAATTAATACAGAGATGTAGTAGAACATAAAGGTATTATCTTATTCATCTTGTTCAGAATCAAGATTTTTCAGTATAATGTGAACAAAGACAGGTATGTAAACAAGAAAAACTGACATACAAACAAATGGATGCAGATAGCTTACAAACCCTACTGCTCCAGCCAAGTAGTAAGACGGACACTAGAGCACACAAGTGAGTGAAGAGACAAGACTCAAAGCAGTGCATCAGAAAATCATACCATAAACAAGAATATCAGCTTCATGCAGCCCTCTGCTAGACTTACCCCTCTCTCTTCCAAAAGCCTTAGCCTCGTCTCTACTTTTAGTCTGTTCTCAGCTCCCATTTCAGCACTGGTATCCTCTCCAAGGGCATCATAACGAATAGTCAAGGCAGTCTTAGCTGCTAGCATTCGAGAAATCTGAAGAAGTCAAAAAGAATATTAAATGCTAAGACTTAACATAGGGCAATAATTCACTCTGATCTGGGAATCATATCCACAAACAAAAGAACAAAGTAACTACTTATTAACAGTGTTTAGTCCAAAAAACAATTAGTACATCATTGTTTCAACACTGAAATACTGTTAATGTAACACCTTGTTTTCTTGATAAATAGAGGGTAACACATGAGACAGCGGTAGTTATACATATCCCACTCTAGCCTAATCTTTAGATCAGGTTAGTATGAGGTATAATTTCCAGCTGGATAGCTTTCTCCGCAACTCAAACACATTATTCATCCACCTGTATCATAAAAGCCTAAGCTCTTTAAAAGCAAGCCACAAAAGTTACTAGCTTTAGCACAAGAGTCCAATTTTCATGCAAGACTAAAGCCTGTAACAGCTCAGTTTATTATCACATAGAAGAAAGTAGTAACATACCCCTTGAGAAAGCCAGCATTACATCATAACTCAGCAGGAACACATCTGTTATTACTCAGATATGTCAAGTGGACAATCCCATTCACTTTTTCGAACAGGAATGAACGACATCCAAAGATTTGTAGGACAGCAGTATTTTCCACATAACCATGAAGCAATACAGTGAAGCAAGCCACAGAAAGAGCCTCACTGTGAGGGTCAAGCTATCGCTCTCTGAAAAGAGCCAAGCTGGTAAACAATTCTGCAACTCACCTTTCCTTTGTTTTTGGTATTGGTTTGTCCCACTAGGGAAGCATGATAGATAAGGCCAAATTTAGGTGTGTCCCGTTTAGTCTTCAGTGCTCTGAAGAGTGCCTTCTCAGCACCAAGTAACTGAACTGTTGAAGCTGGATGTTTTGCCAGATTCAAGAGAGAACCTAGAAGGAGGTGACACAGCAACAGTAATTTGTCAGAGGAGCAGCTAGAGAAGCAGGAGGCTAGATTCCTACACTATTCAAAAGTAGGAAGCTCAGAGCCATCTATTTCTACAAAAGCTTCTTTATGTTCATTTCCTGAAGGACAGATAAGCCATTTCAGTCTTTCATGCTTCAGCTGGCTGTGTCTTGGTTTGATTTCAGCAACAGGAAAGAAGGCTGACTCAATAAAACATATTTGACTGGAGTAATGCCTACTCCTGACAAAGTCTGTCAGCAAGAACGTGTCATCACAGAACTGCAGCATAGATAACTGAAATAAGGTTGCTACCTTGAGCCAGTCTGACTATAAAAGCCTAATGCCAGTTTGTCAGCATTTTACCTCAGAAGCAACTGGACTATCAGCAGGAGGCTCAGTAACTGTCTCAGAAGAGGTAGTGACTTAAGTTGCCCTCATATTACAAAAAGAATTCAGGCCAACTGAGAACTTCTTCATCACAGACTACTACCAAGCTCATGCTGGTATTCTCAGATTACTCAGGAGCTACGTTCCCCCCTTTTACCACAAGATGTTCATCAGGGCCTTGCATAATGCTTTCAGCTGACCAGCTCCTCAGAGAAAGCCTCTGATGAAGTCATCTAAGCTTTCTTTACACCGATCACTGTAACCCACCTGCATGAGCAATGAGCCTTGCTCCAACCAGTTCACCCACCATGACAGTGAGATTAGGAGCAATGGCCATCATTCTGTTCTTCAGGTAGTCGTATAGCTGTGTCCGATACTCAGAGATTTCAATCACCTGGCACAGACAGAGTTTGGTTACAGGAATCGGTATTAGCTGACAAACAAATATAAAGAGCTAAACATACTGAAACGAGGAAGCGTTGAGAATCCCAATGGAGGAGACTAACAAAATGCAAAATGCACAGATAACTGTGAGTCAGAGTTCTAGAAAGTCTTATATAGGGCATATTCCCAGAGCAGAGCTCCATCCACAAAGTGTATTGGATCTGTATTGCTCATTCCCTTATGCAACCTATTTTCTCAGCAAAGCTCCTGATAAAGGAGCTGACAACATGCCAAAGACAGCGAAGCAGAACAAAAATACTTAGTAAGGACATTTTCTTTAGGACAAACCCCTAGAACATTCAGTTTTCACATAAATCTTTGCCACCATTCTCTTGAAATGGGATAAATGCTCTTTACTTGTTCCATTCAAATGCACACAATTAGAATGCACACAAAACAGCAGCCCAGTCTAGACCAAGAACAGGAACTCGCTACTTCCAACAGTGCCACTCCCTGGTAAAGTCACAAAGGGATCAAACTGGCACCACTCAAGTCAGAGGGAGCTCACACAATCTAGATGAGTTAGGAGCCCCATCCTGCTTCCTTCTGGGGCCTCTGTGCTTCACTTCTAACCCAGGGTTTATCATCTAGCTTCAAAAGTGACAGATTAAAAAGAGGCTATATGGTAACATTATCTCAAGGACTTATAAGCACAATGACGCCAAAATTACAATCAAAAGTAAGACTGCCACTTTTGGAAGACTTTGTGCAGACATCAACAGTCTGAGATGGCTCAGATGAGGTAGTGACTGTGCACCCTCACATCTGTACATCAGGAGAGCAATAATATAGGAATCATCACTGCCATCACAAGCGTGTTAGCAATGCCCTGGGAAAACCTCTCCTTGATAGAACAGGCTCTGAATACGGCTAACTGAAGTGGACTTCCTACTGCTATTCATCCATGTGTACGTACCTGATCACAGAGATGGATTATGTTGTTTATATCTTCTTCTGATACTTCTGTCCCCATGGAAATCTCGGCGGCAGCCTTCACTTCCTCTTCGATCTCCTCTGGTAGGATGTCAGAAACATCAGAGGAAGCAAAATTGCTTCTGTCTCCTGTGGGGAACAGATGAAAGCATGTTCGTGCTGGGGGCGAGATGAACTAGTAAAAAAAGCATAGAAACAGATAAAAGGCCAAAACAACAACAGCAGTCAAGTCTGCTGTCATCCTATTCCAAACTCCCAAAATATACATCAATGTTCTGACTTTGTTTATACTAGCTGAGAATAGTTGGAAACATTAAATTTGAAACTAGAAAAAAACCCTTATTCTGTAACGCTGCATACTTCACCTTTTCTGTAGCTGCTTGCTGCAAAATTTTCAGTCACAAGACTACAAAGGAAGAATTCCAGGAAGTGAGCAGTCATTTACCACTAACCAAACCTATGCAATTCTTCCTACAATTGGGAAAAAACTTCCCTTAAAACTACAAGTCTCTCTCTGGACTGCAAACTTCATTATTAAAAAAAGTAATATATAAAATCATTAATACAAAGCACATGCCTAAGAGGTGAAGCAAGTGTCTAAAATATTGCAGTGGTCATTCTTTCTGCTCTTATGAATAATTACAGCAGTTGCAGTCTCCAAGAACACCCGCAAACAGGCAGCAGTTCTCTTTACATCAGTTTTTGACACCTAATTTCCAAACCGGTCTGCTGACTTTGATTCTAAGAAGATATGCTCATGGTCCATGAAGAGCTGCATGATGATAGGGTATCAGCTTTCTCCTAAGCTTCAATATGGTAAATTGCATCAACACACAGATGCGAGTGTACATTACTTTTCTACTGGCCCTGCTTACACTGCTGCTGAAGGCAGAATTATATACAGGGTCACGACTAGCTGGATGAGCGAGTGCTGGTCTACAAATTAGAGCCATTAATGCATTGCAAACTAACACACAACGTTCTCCAGGCTCATGCCTCCTTATTACTCACCAACTTTCCGCACACATTTACAATACGTTAGGTTATCTGTGATGATTTTGCCCAGTTCAGGGAAGTGCCAACCATACCATTCCCTACAGCGCATGATGTAGTTATTCAGTTCTTTGTCCAAGTCATCAAGAAGTGCTAAGAGAAAGAAGAATGGACTTTTTTCTAAAAAGGTAATCTAAAAATGGAAAATACTCAAATCAAATTTAAATAGCATAAAGGGACACAAACTGAAGTATTTTACCCCATAAAGACTGGAATGAAACAAACTGTGGTACATCAGAAGTCTTTACCAGAGAACTGCATAATCCCAGGAACAATATTTTAGAAATATTAGAATCCCCATGAGAGTGGCCTGAAAGTTTCATCACTGGGACTGTCTTGGACAGACTCCTTTAACAGCTGTAAAGCACATTCCGCTGGAAGGGGAGCAGCATTCAGTTATGATTCCTCTCAGTCAGCCAAAGTGCTACAAACAAGGTTGATATAAAACTTACACACCCAATAAACCTTAAGCAAAAACGTTTCAATGGTGAGAAACTTCTTAAATTAGAAGTCCTTTAGGTGCCTTTATAATATAAATATACCCAACACAACTCCAACAGGCTCACCATTTACCAGATAGGACCAATAACTGGATTTACAACATAAAAGTATAACACCCACAGCATATATTGCTACAGAGCCCTGCAGCTAAAATATTTCCCTCTAACGCAATACCAACATTCCTATCTGTTGTCTCAGTGGTAATGACGAAGGAACTGAATTAAATCATTAATTTCAGCTTAACTATGTTTCATCATTGACAACAGTCTGGGAACTAATATTCCAAACAGGATTCCTCACCACTGCTTTCACAGCAAGCATGCTGCTTATGGTGTGATTGTCTTCAAGGAAAAATGAGGAACGGCTTTCCTAGCCCTGTTTACAATTTCAGTCTGTTTCCCATTAAGAAAGCACAGAGATGGGATCATACAAAGCAGCATTACACACTGCAGTGGGTTTTACTTGCCTAAATAGGAGTCTATTTCTACATCGCCCTCTATGCAAGACACCTCCAAAACAAAGGCTCAGAAAATCCTATCCTGTGGGGCTCATTCTAACACTACTCAGAAGGGAGGCATGTTGGGAAGTGAAGTCCTCAGAGGACTGAACTAACACTATATTTCAGCTGATCTCCATGCTAAGGAAAAGTGAACACCAGTTTACTGTATCACCCTAAAAGTGTTCCTGCTTATGGAAAATCCTACTAAGAAGGCACATCTTAAGGCCTAGCTGAATACCAATACCCAATTTACTGAAAAGTGCTAGGCGGAAATCGATGGCAATACTTTTCTGTAACCAATGTAAAGTCAGCTATTCCAAGTCAAATTTATCAATAATTTAAGCTCTAAATATACTTACAAATTGCCTGGATAATCATGGTGTCTACTTTGTCTGGGCTGAATTTCAACTTGTATCGGGAAAGGCTAAGGAGACAGAAATACAATTTCATCAGCATCCCGACATCCCACTGCAGAACATGTCCCACCTACTCCTATTTCACATGAATATAGTTGTCCATACATTCATTCATACCAACTCAGTTTTATGCCACTGACTGCTCTCAGCTGCGTCCAGAAGCCACACTGACACCAGTTTCACAACAGCTGAACACGCACATACCCCACAAACAGAGTGAAAGGGAAAGTTAAGACTACCGGTACCACATGCAGCAGACTGAACAAGAGTGTTGTGGCAGGAAATTGGCTGTTGATTTCTTTCTGCATAGTTCCCCACAAAAAAAGCATTTGGCAAGAGCACTTCCAGCTTTGCCTCCATCAGCTGAAGGCAATCCACAAAGCAGTACCTACCCAGCAGCAATATCAGCAAGATTAATATGAAGAAACTTCCTGGAACAGATTCTCACTGTCTGAGAATGCCCATTACCATCTGGCTTTAATGTATGTTTAAAATTTCTCAGTACACTACAGTAAAAGACACCTGATATCAATGAGGACTTGCATCTTCAAAGTCCTTTTTCAATATTAATGACCATTTTCTATACATTGTAACAGCAAACATGCATCTATTTTTAAGGAATTAGCTACAGCAAAGCAGTTCTCTAACTTGCAAATGGCTACAGGACAAGCTCATGACAGTGTACAGATTAAAAGTTACTCATTGAACAAACGCTTGACCCCATGCTGATCTAACAACTTTGTATTTAACTACTGCTCCACTAAACCTAAAAGGCAGTGATAGCGAGGCGGGGAAGCCAACTCTGCCTTTAATATTTTCGTTATGCATTTTACGTGTATTTATTCTGGCGTAAATCAGCAAGTCATGGTCTTCACCTTGTCTCTCAGTGGCAATGGAGTTTCAAATGACCCATTTGACTGCTACAGAGACTTTTCAAACCAAATCCTAAAGTACATAATATTCAAAGGAAAGCTGCCAACTTCAGCTTCAAGTGAAGACAAAGCCTTTCCCTAAGGGGTCGGTGCAAACTGGAAAGCTTTTCCTTTATAAAACAAGATTTCAGATACAAACATGTCTTTACTTGTGAGTGAGTATGAGACCACATCACATACTCAGAGACACTTGAAGCAACACAGCACAGCCAAGGATACAGGAGGGAGGTGGACACGGGAGGAAATAGAGCTGTTCTAGGAACTCACCTGTGTGCCAGACCCAGACACATAGCTGCCATCTCTCGAGAAGGGAGGCCTGTAATAAGCCCTTCAATCTGTGAGCGAATTCCTCTCATCAGCTCTGTAACCATTGGGCTGTGTATACAACTCAAATTCAATTTGTCCTGCAGGATGGAAATCAATGGTCCAAGTCAGCCACGACAATGACGTTCCTCTAAAGCCCTTCGTTCAGTAGTCTTATCTCATTATACCTAGTTTTCCCACTGCAACCCTGTGACCACACAACAGTTTCAGTCATCTTTGATGCTCAAGGTAGCAACACTCCCAGTTGCCCACACAATAACAATTCCAGTTTGAAGAGGAGATTTGTAATTAATCCTCTGTCTTCTATGTAGACACTGAAACTGAAGATTCAAGATCTTACAGTTTACTAGAAACAGTTTGGCCACAGAGGAAACTCAGAGGTAGAGGGTTGGGGGCTTTGGGTCTTTTTCAGGGAACAAAACTGAATAATCAGTTCAGAGTCCTTGGTATTACTCACTTTAACACTAAACTCTCCTCATTTTGCAGCCTATACCAGTCTCCTATGACAGAACAAGGAGGTGGTCAAAATAAAAATCACTGGAACAGGCAGCAATCAGACACGAGATGGAAACCTGGTATTTGACATCTAGCAGACACTGGAAAAAGCAGTCCACCTCCACTGTACTTCTTCCTTCCTCTGGCAGGCAAGGTCTAAAGATGTGCACAACTGCTTGTAGGCTGAGGAAAGTAGAATGATGTGTACACCCAACGAGACAATAAATTATCACCTCATTATTGCTACATCTGTTATCAAGCAGTAAGCGCATCTGCCTGGCCGGTTTTTTTGTTTGGTTCCTTCTCACCTCTTTTTTGGATGGGATCATTAGGGAAATCAACTTTTTAAATATTGGTTAGAACTCAGCAGATTAAGAGAAATCAAGAAAATCTTAACACCTCAGTGCACTTTGACCACATCATTCACTTGTGTACTCAAGATGACACCTTCCCAGTACACACGCAGTACACGTTCGGTCATAAGGATTAGATTTCTTCCACACTGCAAACACAGCGTTGGCAGCATATTCCATTGCAGCTAACTGTAAAATCTCTGAAACCTGACCATAAGATTCCAGTAGCATTAGACAAAAGGAAGAATGGCAAAATCAGTTTATCACCTTTATGACACCTCCAAGTTTAGCATCTGCTACAGCCAACTGTTCGTGGGCATCTTTCGCCACGATCTTCTTGAGAATTTTCTTCAAATTCTTGCTAAGCTTGCCTTCTACAAGAGCTGTGGATGCTGTATAAAACGAAAAGACCAAAGATGCAGTTTCTTTCCCCTCCTAAAACCTGTAAAAATAGTAGTCCTGACTTGCTATTTTTATTTTAACTGCCCACAGTAGCTCTAGTCTGAGCTGCAATACTACTTCACCATGCAGTAGCTAAGATCAAAATAGAAGAAAATTATATACTTGCTCCTTTGGAGGCCTAAATCAAAAAACCTTCTCCCAGTTGCCTCTCCTGTCTCTGTGTGGTTTCAGTTCTATTCCCGTCAATTTTGTTTAAGGATCTCTACAAACAGTATGCCATATGCTTTAGATATATGCTTAACATTTCCAAAGGCAAGGTTTTATGGGAACATTTTGTGTATCATTTAATTAACCAACCATTTTCCAGGTCCCTTAGCCAGCAACCATCATACCCTAAACTGAGTAATGGCTTATTTACATCCTCTGATGATGATAATGTACTACCTAAAGCCCAACAAAGAGTGATGCCAAACACACTGACTGGGTAGCCAGACACGGACCCTTTTAATATAGCATGTAGCCTGAAGAATTTTAAAAGGATGTTTGTCATTATCAAGTATTAATAGAGCTATAAAAGTTTTACAATCGCGCACAATATATTTTAAGCAACCACTTATACAACTCTCTTTGTAGGTCGGTTCTGTGCTCCACTGAACTTCTGTGATTGATGCAACACCTTCATCACAGTAAACAGCACAGACGCCAGTGACTTCTGACTTCCAGAACCTTAATGAAATGTAAGGGTAAAATCTAAGTGCTTTGCTGAGTTTCCTCTCAACCTTTCTACAATGGTGGTAAGTTTCCACCTTTCAAGCTGGCCAATAGTTCCTAATCCACTTAAAACAGCCGCATACACAGTTTTCCCTTCAAAATATATGTGACCTAGGTAGTCTGAATAACCTCCCTCATTTCACCTGAAGCAAAGCAGTAAAAGTTTTGGGCTGGGTTTTGTTTTGGTTTTGTGGGTTTTGTTGTGGGATTTTTTTTTTTTTGCCTTTTTTTTTTTAATTAGCCTAACTATACATGATCTGAATCCAGGTCTGTACAAAAGCAACACAACCCAAAAAACATGCCAGGGAGAATATACGGCAGCTTCCATCTGAGTTGATTCACTGGCATCTCACATATGATGGCAGTGTCCATTCTTATATTGTTTCCTGAGCTTCCTTTATAAGCTATCCATATGACATCAGAACATGAAGATCTTCAGTTGCAAGCATGATAGGGAATATTCACCTACCTGATATCATACAGCACATTCAGCAGTAATAGTCACACCATTTCCGAATGATTAACTACAACTTTTATCATTTCTGTTCAAACTAGTCCATAGAATCAAGCATTTAAGTGTTGATTTAGTAAAAATTATTGAATGTAAGGCTATTTTGTTTAAACTCCCGAATTTCTTTCAAATGGAACACAGGCATTTTTTAAACAGAAAAATCACATGCATAATATGTGTCCATGAAACAAGGGCAGTTGCAATAACATATGTACTCTGATACCTGTCTGTTGTCTCAGTGGTAGTGACGAAATGTTGACTCAAATCAGTTATATTCAGTTTCAACAAGAATCCATCATCGACAACAGGCTACACGTATCAGATAAAACTTTCTACATAGTGCTCATTAATGAACCGCTTGGAAATAAGCACAGTAGGAAAACACTAGACTTCATTACATCTCTACTGCACTATAGACTGGGTAGATGACCTCATAAAAACAACAAAAGCAGTTAACTTGGAAATATTTGTAATTTAAAAACTAAGCAAGCAAACAGAGCAGGGACAGAGGTAAGTAATGAGTGACGACAGGGATTTTTTTTTTTTTAAATAAGAATGGTATTAACTCACTTACCAGCAAGTGCTTCTGTTGTGTCCTGAAATTTTTCAAAGTGTTTGAGCTTTACTCTACAGAAGAAAAATACAAGTATGTAAACAAACATACATAAACCAAATGCTAGAACCATTTTACTTTTTTCTGCCTCTGCTATTATACCTACTCTCTTCTCACTAACACTGCAACAGAGCAGAGATAAATATCCAGATCCTCAAAAAGAAGGAAGAGCACTGAATCTGCTGATTAAGTTTGAGCCTGATGTGACTTCTCAGCTGGGTCCCACAAACTTTATTTAAAAAAAAAAAAGAAGGAATTTTCATTTAATATTTCTAGGACCAAAATAATCAGAAAACCTCAGCCCCCTTTTTGTTTTGTAGTTCGTATTTAAAGACAGACATCACCCATCTAAATTTCAACATGCACCCTGATTAACTAGGTGTCACGGCTGACTGATGATAGCATCTTCCCATTCATCTCCAAAAGGGAACCTTTCGCCTCTGTGGAACGCATAGGCTGCACAGCCTGGATTACACATGTGTTTCAACCAAATGCATCTTCAAAGACTTTAAAACTGAACTGATTCATTGCCCATGAATCCTTAAGTTCTCCCTTGTAATTAGATGTTAGAACGCAATTTCTGAGCCTAGCTTAAAGCAAACAACAGAAAACTATTCCATGCCCTAACTGCTGACCAGAGCCAAAAATCACATGGACAGTGTCTAACCACACTGTGTCAGAGCCTTAGGCCCAATTTCTCTCTTCCCCCTCACACTGTCTGGGGTGTTGATATCTAGAGTTACAGTTAAGAAGCTATCTCAACCCAGTAAATTCCTTGTCAGGGACAGACATTTGACTAATCCAGTTCTGATTAACCACTGCTCTTTGTGAGTCAAGTATCTGCAAAGGAAGCAAGGTCACAGATAAAGCTGAATGCCTGAAGTTAAGCATTTGTATAGCCCAACAGAAGCTGCAGGCTTATACCAAGGCCTTTTCAGAAAGGTAGGAGAGAGAGGAACTACTTTGATCAGAGTAGGTATCCATTAAGAGCTACATCCTGTCTAGCAAGTGGCAAAGATGATGTTTTCAAGATAAGATTAACACCACTACAAACAGGCAGATGTAGGGTTTTCTGTTCTCTCCTCTAAATACTGTTACAGAGCATGATAAATCCAAATCACAACGCACAGCTTGTTCAGAGGTACACGAATAAATAAAGCTGGTTAGAAATCTTCCAATAAAAACACCCTAGACAGACTTGGAAGCAATCCACCATATTCCCAGCTCTAGGCCAGCTTGGTCAGGGGACACTGGCATCCCTGTACAGTTACACAGTGGTGCTAACACTCACTGACAGCACGGACAACACCACTAACTCTCAATTCACAGTGATTCACATGCTATTACTTTCAGCTGGATTAATTTTTATCTTTTTAAGTTTCCTGTGAGCACAAAAACCTGCCATTTCAGTTAGTTCCAGCATTACAAGCTTGGACATTCTTGTCAAAGCATTTAGATCTCCTTAAAATATTGCTTGATTCTTTGCTTCAGTGGAACATGCTAATGACTTTTGCAGCTTAATTACACTGCAAGGAAAAAAAGTTATTTCTTTCACTTTGATATCCCAATTCAAGTTTATCTGAGTATCTAACTTCACATTATCGTTCTCCACAGCTTTTAGGTTTTCCAATAGCAGAAAATAAAAATCAATACTTCTTTCTGAACATCAGATATGCGTAAGTCTACAGGCAGTCATTTCCTTCCAAAAGCTAGGCTGCTATCCCCACATAAAGCTGCTTACATTTTGTTTGCTTTTTCAGGAGTTTCAAATTCTTTCCATAAACTGTCAACTTCTTGGAGCTTTTTCTCATTCAGAACCTGTAAAAAAGAAAAAAAAAAACACAAACAAACCACACAACTATATTTAAAGCACTTCTGAACCCCCTCCAATCCTGCATTCAGCAGAGAAGATCTGAAGCACGTTTACAATGTATCCAAGCACTGGAAGTCAATACTGATTGAGTCAATAAACCCAATTTTGGTGATCTCCAGTTTCATCGTTCTCTCTCAACAGCCTTATCCTACTAATATGTAACTATATTTACAGTGTTTTTATACTTTCAACTGAATTAGAGAGGTTGCTCAATAATGACTGAGTCCTTCTGAACCTGCATGTTAAAGCAAAACACTCTCCTTGTTTATCAAAACTGGGCTTGCTCCACCGCCTCTACAGGACTCATTTACAACCCCTATGACCCAAAACCAAACCTGCCACTACTGTGGGAAAATACAAACACGTCTGGGATGCCTAGCAGGAAGGAGTGATCCCACAAGTTATTTTCATTAATTTGAACTAGCCCAAGGAAGAAAGAGGACATCTCTATAAAGAAGGCTTTTCACCACACCTTGCTAATCGACCGAGCCAATTACCTAAGAGGCAGGAATGGTTTAATCCCATCTCTGTACAAAGGCAATCCCCCTCAGTTTTTAAACAGCAGGAGGTTAACAGTTACACCCCTAGAGCCTACGCACATTTCACAAAACACAGAGTGTACTGCAAATTCCTAGAAAAGCGCTCAGGGGAACAGTACGGTCAAGATCTTTACAACATTATGATCTTTACACCTCACTCAAAAATCCCACAGTTTTGTCCCCACAACGTAAATCCAACACAACTGCAATTTAACTCGATGCAGTATAGAAATCATTCCTAGGATTAAGGGATTTTGCTCCCTTGCAGATTTTTAAACCCCGGTCAAAGGAAGCCTTTCTTAAACTCGGTTAGCATCTGAGGAAATAAACATAGTAACTCATTTCCCACAGGACTTTGAGGCGCAGAAAAACCTCAGAGCAGCTGCTCTTTTCCTCAGCCTGCTGGTTCTTTCCTACCCCAAGGCCTACAGAATTTTCAGCCTCTATTAACAGACAAGGGCGCATAGAGAAAAACAAAGAAATAGAAGTTGCTAAATCAACGTTGTAATAGAAATTACATGCCTATAGACATTTTGTGTCCTGCAAGATACTAAGGCTCATTGGAAAAAGTTTTCCAATATCTGCAACAGGGCTACGCCCCATGCGTCCTTACTATTTAGACCGTTTACTCCTCTGATGGCAGCGACACTGACAAGAGAATACCTACGAGCCTTCTAGCTTGCAGAGCACAACAACTCCTGATGACCGAGGTATAAAGGCAGAGCACGTTATGCTGGAACGGACATCTGTGGGCACTGCTCAAAAGGGAAGTGGGTGACCATGACTGTCTTTCAAAACCCAGAAGCACAAATTCTGTTCGACTCTCAACTAAAAAAACAAACAAACAAAAACAACTCTTCAAAAAAAAAAAAAATCGGCAGCACAATCTCTAGAACAGCTTTAAAAATGAAAAAAGAGCTAAACTTCGCAGAGAATATTTTGATACAGAATGAACATACAAGTGTAACAATGACACAAGTTTGCGGGTGAACAGCTACAGCGTCTACGAAAGGAAAGCGATGTGATTGAGAGTCCTGCCCTGCAAGATGCCACTGTAGCTAGGGCTTGATGTATCTGGCCTTGGTAGCAGCGAACAGAATCAGCACGGAAAACCAAAGCTCGTCTCAAACCACCTATTTTAATAAAACACTACTTTGCTCAGCTCCAGCAGACGGCTTTCACCTCTCTCCCAATCCAGCCCCAACACCACCGGCTGCCCACCACCTGTCCCTCGGAGCAGGGCTGACCAGCCCGCCTTCCAGCGCGGCTGCTGGTGGCCTGGTGCCCTCTAGCCGCTCTGCGCACACATGGCAGCCAGGTCCCACGCCCCCGGCAGGGACACCTGCAGCAGAGAGTGCTGCAGCATTCTGCAGAGACCTATTCATTTCTCTTTACGCCTAATCTGCTTCCAGAAATTAAAATATGTGTTATTTTCAGCCCCTCCTGGCTCCTGTGAAAGGTTAAAAGGCCTTGGCTCACTGCACAAGAGGTTTGAGCCTACTCAAGAGGTAACTGTTTGGGGTTTTTTTTTGTGCAGGATACTAGCCAGAGTAAACATTCAATGACCAAAGCCTTCAGAGAGACTGCTGTATGCGTGTCAGTGCCCCAGGTATAAGTGTTGAGGAAGCACAGAAGAGAAGCTATCTGCTTTTACAAGTATTTCTGTTTTCTCCCTGAGGCTTACATCTTGGAAGCCTCCTTGCCCCAACTGCACGGCTGCACCCCAATGAGGAGGAAAGGTTTCAAGGCAGATGAGGCAAACACAGCCCTCTGTGGACCAGCAAGGGTGTAGTTCTGCAGCAGGATAGGGCAAAAGAAGCTAATGCCTTGCTCTCTTTGCACCTGCCCCTGTGCTCACGTAAGCTAAACCCAGAGAAAGAAGACTAAGCTGGGGATAACAAGTGTCACGATCAAACTCTATGAACGAGCCGGTGGAACTGTACGGGCATCAGCACTCGAGCAGGAGAACAAGTCAGAGCAGAGCACGGCTCTGTCCAGCTCTAGTTTAGACTTGCCCAAACCACGAGCTGCAGCCTTCGAGCCGCGCCACGCGGAGGCTGGCGGAGCCCCGTGAAGCGGCCCACTGCCCCCGGCCCACGCTGTCCTGCCCGCTGAGCACGCCGAGCCAGCCCACACGCCGGACCTGCAGCCACGCTCGCCCTGCCCGTGCGCTCAGGCAGCCGCCAAGCCCGACTTTTGGGAACGCGCTTGGGCCAAGGTACGCTGCACTCCCACCTGGGAACACGCTGCCCCTCTCCCACACGCCCCTTCTTGCATCCGCCAAGGTTTTGCCGGAACGCCAGCCACAAGGGCACAGCTAGGAAGAGAAAGCGGTCAACGTGCCCAAACCTGGATGCCTCCAGAGACTCCGAAAGGGGCACGACCACGGGTGCACGCCCGCCTGCCAAATCCCCCCTTACGGAAGGCAGGAAGGGAGCACCGCGGGTGACGCTTGGCAGGACCACCGAGGGAGCGCCCTTCCTCCCCCCGGGCGCCTTCAGACTCCAGCCACAGCCCCTTCCCAGCGCCTCTGGCCCGAGGCCGCTCCGCGCCGACCCACCCCGGCTCCTGCCCAGGCCAGGGGCACCGCGCACTGCCGCCACACGGAGCAACCTCCAGGGGAGCCGCCCGACACGGGGGCACTCACTCCCTGTCCGTGTTTCCCCCCGGAGCGCTCCCCCTCAGCCCCCGCTTCTGCTTCCCCACAGGACGGCAGCCGCCGCCCCCCCCACGCTGAGACCCACCCGGGCGGGGACGGGGGAGCGGGCCGCGACCCGGCGAGACACACCGCACGCCCTCCACGCCTCACCTTGAAGATAGCGTAGCCAGCAGCGGTCTCGAACAGCACCAACATGGCGACGGCGGCGGAGCCCGGGAGGACACGGCCACGTGCGCCAGCGGACGGGACCCCGGTCAAGCACGCGCGCACCGGAAGGACAAGCGGCGGCGGCGGAAGCGAACACAGCGCAGGGGGAAGTGGGGGGGGCGGGCTGCTCTTCCCGCGCGCTCTCGGGAGCCACGTGGCGGGCGGCGGGACCGCGTGGCCGCGCGCAGCGGGCGGGGGCGGGGCGCCGCGGTGAGGGACGCGGCAGCGGCCCCGCCCCTTTGCAGCTGTCCCGGTGAGGGCGGCGCCGCCCGCCCCCGCGGCGGCCGGCTGCTCGGCGTGAGCAGCGCCGTGTTCGTAAGGGGTCGAGCCTCTTGGCGTAAAAACCTCTCTGAGAGCGCTCAGGTGGCCGCCCGGTGCGGGGGGGTGGCGGCTGCGGTAGCCCATATGTGCTGTGCGCTAGCCCGGCCGCCGGGTACGGCACCCGCGGGAGCCGGTTGCCACCTTCCGCTTCCTCGGGAGCGGCGGGCCCCTGCCCGGCACCGCTCAGGCCCCGCGGGGGCGGTAGCTGTGAGCAGAAACGGGTCCGTGCTGGAGGTCTCGGGTGCCGGTACGGGCAGTTTTTCGTTTCCCGAGGGAATCCTGCAGCGGGTTGGAGCGCGGTGACCGCGAGCTGCGCTGGGGCCGCATCCCGCCTGCGCGCAGTGCCGGTGTGCCGCCCGTGCTCCCGGCGCACCGCGGCGGGTCTCCTTTCGCCTGCTCTGCTCCCGGTCCTTGGGCTCGTTCCCAAGGCCTTGTCTGCAAATCTGCATACGGATACCGTTCTCTTTCGTGGAGAATTTGTTGCCGCTTAAGTGCGGTTGTGTGCATTTAAAAGGTTTGCTTCTCCAAGAGGGAAGCGCCAAATTACCCGCGTTTAAAACAGATTTTTAAAGGCTGCTTGTTTCCCCGTGCTGCTGCAGCGTCCCCAGGATCCCGGCATTTCTGCTTGGGGGAAGGCAGAGGCCGGAGGCGTCTAAAGCCATCCGTCTATTTGTGCCACCTCCTGGTTCCTGTCTTGGCAAAGAGCGTCTTTGTGTGCGCTGCTGCGGCTGACCTGCTTCCGTGCATGGGTCCGGGCCCTGCCGGATGATGGAAAAGCTGCGTGCTGGTGGCACACAGGCAAAAAGTGCCAGTCCTTGCCCTTACACGTCCTTACTTATTTCACACTGAGGGTTACTTGCACTGAAAATAGAGGCAGAGTTTTTCCTGCCCGCAGGAAAAGAGGCTCCAAGCAACGCTTGGGCTTGATTATTATCAGATGCTTGTCGCGGCATGTTACGAAACCATCCGTATGAGTCAGCACACCTTCACTTCCTCTCCTGCCAGTCTTGTATGGAATACACTGGGGATTCACGTCATTCTTAAGAATTCTTTTTTTAAAGGAAAGACTTTGGTGCGTTAGATAACATAATTTTTTCAAGTCCTACAACTGGTAATATTGCGAAAGAAGCGGTGTTCAACTAGAAAGAGAATTTCCACGTTCCCTGTAGTTTTAGAGCACTGGTTCTGGTGCTGCTGGCTCAGGGAGAGTACTACTATAGCAAAGAGCAAATTTAAGGGTAAATGTTACTTAGTTGTCCGTCTTAGAACACTGTATTCATCCTGCTTGCCAGCACTAACTGCTCTCAAGTAAACATGTTGGCATTATGATTACAGATTGTTCTTAGGTCCAAGTCCAGCTTTGGAAGAAATTTGTTTTTAACTGAAGAGGCTTTGCACAGACTATGTGAGCCAATGGTTTTCAGACAACCACCAACAGCTCTTGGCTCTAAAACCATATATGCAGTTTTGGAGAAGTTAGCAGCAATTTCAAGGAAGAGAGGTGAACTTTATTGACTTCAGGTGACTGAGATTAGTTGCAGGTGGGGAAATCAGAGAAGTTAAAAAGCACCTGAGAATTAAGTGAATTTATTAAGGTTAGTAGCCTTGATGGTGGCTGTAGCAGCAAGGAGGACTTTAGGCTTTGTAGGAGGAAGCTTGAGTAGGTATACTGTCTCTTATTTATAACAGTATTATTTTTGTTGTGTTTTAAGCATATTGTGTGTTGAATTTGGACTGTCAAAGAAGAAAAGTGTGAATTTTGCTGACGTACCTCTGTAGTTCTCATGGGCTGAATGGAGGCTAGCTTTGTGGATGCTATACAAATGTACCTTGTGTGTTTAAGAGGCAATGTGTCCATAATCAGTTGGGTAAGAAGGGAGTGAAGAGAGGTGATGCTATTGTTACATAGTGTGTATGTAGATGTGCATGTTTCAATGTTACGCCTTTATTGCTTTATATAGGGGTGGGTAGCTGTATTCTGACTCATGCGAGCACTAGCTTTTATTATAAGACTACACAGAGAAATCGGTAAAATGAAGAATTACACTCAGGTTTTGTGCCAGAGTCTGAGACTTTAGCCTTATTACTATAGGGCTGTGTCGTGGCTTAGGCCACTTACTCACACTCCCCTCACCCCCCAGGGATGAGGAAGGGAATTAAAAGAGAATAGGAAAAGAGACCCATTGGTTAAGATAAGAACAATTTACTACTACATGAATATATACATATATGTACAATGATAAATATATACAAACAAGTGATGTACAGTGTAATTGTTCACCGCCCCTTGACTGAGGCCTGTTTCATCCTGAATTAACGATCCCAAAACAGATAAGTCCCAATACTGTGATCCCGGGCAAACGGGTGGCCCAAAAAATGGAGAGCGAGACAGAGAAAGCACTCTGAGAGTCCGAAAGTGAGAGCCCCAGAGATCAAGGGCTCTTCTTTCTGGCTGTCCCTCACTTTTATACTAGGCATGACGCTGCATGATATGGAATACTAATTGGCCAATTTGGCCCTCAATCCTAAGTTTAAGTACAAATCATAAGGAGAGTTGCGGACCCTCTGTCCCGGCCATGCTCCTCCCTATCCTGTTGTGGTCCTGCACACTGGCAAGAACACAGCAGCTGAAAAGTCCTTGAGACCTCAGTGCCAACTACAAACATCAGTGCGCTGTCAGCATTCTTCTCAGAGCAAGTCTTGGACTAAAACCAAAACATGGAGCTCTTCTGGCTGCTAAAAAGAAGAGCTGACTCTGTCCCAGCTGAAACCAGGGCAGGCTGCTCTCCCTGCTTTTGAAACTGCTGTTTTTTGTGAATAGCAGTGATGTTTAGGACAGAGTAAGTATTTCTTTTTTCTATTAGCATTGTGTGTTGCTGTGAAGCCCTTGAATGGCTTATTTTAGTGATTTGTGTAGTGTTATTAAGCCCATAACAAGCTCTTACTGTGAGCTTGGCATGGTGTGAACATATTTGGCTTTCCTGCGTACTAGGCCTTGCCTAAGAAAGAACACTTTAATTCTGTAGCTCTGTATAGCATCTGTTTTGATTCTGTTTATTTTTTTTTCCTCCCTTTTTAATTCTGAATTGTTTTAACAGTTGTATTTAAAGCTAATTCTAGGTACTGCATAGTTTCACTGGCTAGTGAAAGTGCATCCCTTGGCATAGCTGTGTTTGTAACATGCCATTTAGTTAGTGAAATGCAGCAGTGCAGGCAGAGAGTGCAGCTGCTTTGGTGTTTGGTATTAGAAAGGAGCACAGAATCGTAGAATGGGTGGGGTTGGAAGAGACCTTAAAGATCATCTAGTTCCAACCCCCCTGCTGTGGGCAGGGGCCATGGCATTCAGAGTGTTGGAGACTGTGTTGATGTACATCCTCTGCCCACAGAGGTTTCTTACCCTTCCCCAAAGGTAGCTGGTAAAGTTGAAAACCTGTGTAGTTATACCCAGGTAAGAATCTCCTGTTTCAGTGGGGCTGACTTCTGTGGTTCTCATGTGGTTTTTCTACTTACTGGCCCCTTAGAGCCAAGCAGGCACTTTGGTGGCCTTCCATGATGAGGTTACAGCATTGATGGATAGGGGAAGAGCAACTGACATCGTCTACCTGGACTTATTGAAAGCATTTGATACCGTCCCACACAACATCCTTGTCTCTAAACTGGAAAGACATGGTTTTGATGGATGGGCCACTCGGTGGATAAGAAATTGGCTGGATGGTCGCACTCAAAGAGTTGTGGTCAATGGTTCAATGTCCACGTGGAGGCCAGTGACGAGTGGTGTTCCTCAGGGTTCGGTACTGGGACCAGTGCTATTTAACGTCTTTGTTGAAGACATGCACAGTGGGATTGAGTGCACCCTCAGCAAGTTTGCTGACGACACCAAGTTGTGTGGTGTTGTGGACACGCTGGAGGGAAGGGATGCCATCCAGAGGGACCTTGACAGGCTGGAGAGGTCGGCCTGTGAGAACCTCATGAAGTTCAACAAGGCCAAGTGCAAGGTCCTGCACGTGGGTCAGGGCAATCCCAAGCACAAGTACAGGCTGGGCAGAGAATGGATTGAGAGCAGCCCTGAGGAAAAGGACTTGGGAGTGCTGGTGGATGAGAAGCTCAACATGAGCCAGCAATGTGCACTGGCAGCCCAGAAAGCCAACTGTATCCTGGGCTGCATCCAAAGAAGTGTGGCCAGCAGGTCGAGGGAGGTGATTCTGCCCCTCTACTCTGCTCTCGTGAGACCCCACCTGGAATACTGTGTTCAGCTCTGGAGTCCCCAACACAAGAAGGACATGGAGCTGCTGGAACGAGTCCAGAGGAGGGCCATGAAGATGATCCAAGGGCTGGAGCACCTCTGCTACGAAGACAGGCTGAGAGAGTTGGGGCTGTTCAGCCTGGAGAAGAGAAGGCTCCGGGGTGATCTTATAGCAGCTTTCCAGTACGTAAAGGGGGCCTACAGGAAAGCTGGAGATGGACTTTTTACAAGGGCATGTAGTGATAGGACAAGGGGCAATGGATTTAAACTGAAAGAGGGGATATAAGGAAGAAGTTTTTCACTCAGAGGGTGGTGAGGTAGTGGAACAGGTTGCCCAGAGAAGTTGTGGATGCCTCATCCCTGGAAGTGTTCAAGGCCAGGTTGGATGAGGCTTTGGGCAACCTGGTGTAATGGAGGGTTTCCCTGCCCATGGCAGGGGGGTTGGAACTAGATGATCTTTGAGGTCTCTTCCAACCCAAACCATTCTATGATTCTATGGTGCCATGCAGGAGTTGCCTTAGTTGTTACAGCAGGATCTTAGTACTACGTGCTGCAGTCTGAACAGCTCGCAGTCTACATGTCATCTTTTCCAGGTGTAGGTGGTGTTTCTTGTGCAAACCTCTAGACAGCCAGGCTATGCTGATGTGAAGCAGGACGTCCATTCCGTGCTAGTATGCTGCATCACTAGACGTTTGTGCAAATCCAAGTGCCTCGGTGCGAATTCGCTTAATGCACATGGATCCTAATTCATGTGGATCCTTTTGCTTGCATGTAGTGGTTGCAATGATTAAAAAAGCGCAAACCGCGCATAAATAGAAAAGTGAGTTTTGTTGGTGAAATGTGTCGTTTACTAAAACTTTTAGGCAGGTGTAACGAGAGTGACTTTTGCTGTAAAATCTGCCTTTATTGGCCGGGTTATGTGACTCGGCCTGTTCGCTCCGCGGCAGGACGAAGCCGCCGCGCAGACCCACGCTTTCAGCCGATACCCAGCGGAGTCCATGAAAACGCCCGTTTTCCCTCTGCGGGGCAGGCCGCGAGGCGCCGTTCCGCAGCGGGGCCTTTGGGGGCCGCCTGGCCGCGGGGCCCGGGAAGAGCCGCCGGCCCCGCCATGGCCGGGCCGCCGCTCCGCCCTCCGCCCGGGGCTGGCGGTGCGCGCGAGCCCGGGCAGGCGGCCCCGCCGGGCTTGGGGCCGGGGGCGGCGCCTCCCGCGGGGGGAGGAGCCGGCGGCCCGCGCCGCGCCCGGCGGGAAGTGAGCTCAGGCGCACCGGAAATCCCGCCCGCGCCGCGGCCTGTGTTTGCGCTGCGGGCAGAGAAAGGAGCGGAGCGCCTGCAGCGGCCCAGCCGAGCCTGCCGCACGCAACGGGGCCGAGCCATGTCTGACCAGGTACGGGCGCCGCCGGCCCTCGGGGGGGGCTGCCGCCAGGGGTGGGCGGGCAGCGCGCGGAGCGGCGGCGGGCCCCGCAGCCCCGGGAGCGCGGGAGGACCTGCCGGCGGCCTCCCCTCCCCCCCACCGCCGCGGGGCAGCGCCGGCCCGGCCCCGAGCTCTCCCGCGGAGCCGCGGCCGCCCGGGAGGCGCTGGGGACGCGTTCCTTTCTGAGGGCATGTGGGGGGAGGGGGGGTGCCGATCTCTGACCGCGGCTAAGCCCTGCCCCCTCCCCCCTCGGGCTTTAATCCCCTTTTCCACCTCGCTCAGAGCGTTTCTCCAGGGACACGGGGCGGGCTCCAGGCGGGGGATACTCGGGGCTGGCGTGCGGCCGGAGCGGGAGCGGCTCCGCGGGGCGCCGGGCCGGGATCGCCGCCGGGGCAGCCCCGACCCTGGAAACCCGGGAGTGCAGCGAGGGGTGAGCCGTGTTGCACAACAGTTGTTTTGTTTCACTTTCCATTTCCCAGGCGTGTGGCTGGATGCTTTTTCCTCAGAGCAGGCTTCGTGTGGGTCGGGCTGGGCCTGCCGGGTCCTCTGTTCGCCCTAGGAATGCAAAAGGAGGAGGGAGGGGGAAAACCAGACTTTCTTAGCTGAGCGTTGCTTGGCTGTGTTAAACACCTCGTCCTTCACCAAGACTCTGTCCTGCTTTCGCTCTTCGCACATCGTTATGTTCCTGACAATTCCGACTTCATACGGCAGTGTTTTCTAACTGTGTCATGACAATTCGACTTTGGAAAAATCAGTGTCAGTATCCACAAATGTCTCTTGCGGTGCTGTGAAGTCAAGAATAGTGCCCGTGCCAGCCAGGAAATTAAAAGTATCCAGAGACAAGACTGAGCTTAATATATACTGTGTCTGCTTTGAAGAACAGCCTCGATACATTATGACCCGTGAATAGAAACCATTGCTGTGTGCGCTGGTGGTCTTCCTCCCCGCCCCTGGCTTCCAAGCACGTTGCAGCTCTACTGGGGAGGATGGTGCGGCTGCCTCTGGCTATGAGAGTGCAGCGAGGAGCAGTGCCATTGCTGGCGCCCATCAGGACACTTCTCAGTGTAGGAAACTATGTTTAAGTGGCTGCGTTTAAAAAAAAAAAAAAAAAAAAAGGGGGGCAAATTCTGAACTAGATTTTTGTAGATCTTCACGTGACCTGCTCTGTAGCTCTCCGCATTTGTGAACCAAGGCATGTTTTAACACATAGCAGCTTTCATTAGATAATTCCTTCTCCAGGCAAGTTCTGCTAAAACACATACGTGTTTGTTCTTTGGGACTGCTTGAAGTATGTAAAAGTCATTGCATGTGAGAAACTTTTTTGGATATGCATCTTAAAGGTCTTTGAATAAGGACCTTGATGTTTTTTTTTAATAGGTAAGCTAAACATTGTTATGTTTTGTCATTCACTTCTGGGGGGGACTGTGCAACAAGAGCTAAACAGATGCTTAAGTAACAGTCTGGCGTATGGTAGCGCAGCACTGTAGATCTTGTTCCTCTGTTTATCAATCCTACAGAAGTAATTGGATTACCCAGAGTTGTGCAGTGCTTACAATGTCTTTCTTTTTGGCCCTGGAATTAACTTGAGAGAACATAATTTGTCACCAGTTACAATAATTTTGACTTGTCTTTTTAGTGTAAGTGAAGAAGCATACTTGATTTAGTTATTTTATTTCCAATAGGAAATTAACTTTTATGATAAGCAAAAATACTTGCAAGAAGGGCAAATTTCAAAAAACACATGGCTGCTTGGTGGGATCTAAGCAGGATCAAAAAGAATAATTTTTCCCCTCCCTTTGAGGGTCTAAGACTTGTTTTCGTTTTAATTGAATTTAGATGCTGGCATTTTTATCCATTAATGTACTCCTAGTAAAGAGTGCTGTGGATTGTGTGCATTTTTCCACTCCTGTAACAAATGTAAGAGTTTATTTGCTCAGTTAGGAAGTGTGTTGTAGTCCCGTTCCTCTAGTAATTTTGGTTTTGTTAATTTTTTTTTTTTAAAGATTATCCAAAGTGCACTGAGTATAGAGTTTCCTTTTAGGCTTGGACATTGAAGTTTGAGCAATTCAGAAAATTGAAGGAGGAAACTTGTCTTACAATGTTTGTTTTGTGGTTTTGTTAGTTGCAATAGCAATACCAGGGTGTTTCATCCAAGAAGCTTCGGGTGCTTTTTAGGGTCATGAATTTAGTGTTGATATGTAAAAGTGAGGCAGTACTAGGAGCCTCGTTTTGTGCTGTTTGTGAAAGCTGTGGATTGAAGCCTTTAAAACTTTAAGCATCTAATGAAAAGTTAGAACTTGGAGTGTTGTGGTATTCCTGTTCTGCATGTATGGCAGGGGAGTTTCAGGTACTGTTTCATGAGATGCACTGTGAAAAGAGCTGGTGTTTAGGGTAAGTAAAAGTCTGGAGACGTTTTTGCAGATTGCTGACCCTGGATTTTGTTAGTGAATGCTTGTAGTTTAGTAACTTTGCAATCTCCCTGCTTTCTTTATTCTTAAGTGTTTTTGTGTTGGCTTTACCATTTGGCACTGAATGGCAGTATAGTTCGCTGACAAAATGCAGGGAGCTGTTTCAGACTTGCTGGGTCTTGTTGTGTTGTGATTTCAAATATTTTGCCTTTTTTTATAAGCCTAAATTATTGGCATTGTCAACGTTGATTTGATCTTACTTCTCTTTTTCCTGAAATTACAGCTATTTGCTTTCATTTTGTGGGTGAAAGGTTTGAGGCTTTAAACAAGTGTCTTTATGGTATGATTTTTCAAGACTAGTTCCTGCTGCTTTTTCTACTGTTTGCTGATTCCTCTATTCGTTTTAGTACTAGAGCCCTTGTTCCCCGAGCATAGGAATCAAACATCTTATGAATCATTGCTTTCCACTCATATTGACCAGGGGCACCATCATAGTAGCAGTGATGATTTGTCGTGCCTTGTACAGGATGATCTGGTTTGGAAAGCGAAGCAGGTAGATCTGTTACAATGCACAGAACTGTGTAACTACTACAGACGCTTCTACTGCTGGGATAATGTGCTGCTGTGCAATTTGGTTCTTACGCAAAGTAAACTAAGACAATGACCTGAAACGTCATGTAAAGGGACTGGATATTCTTACAAAATCTTTCAGTGATAGTAAAACAGGATATAGTTTTGAAGTTACAGACTTGAGATCTGTAGAGATCTGAATCTCTTTCTGACTCCTAGAGGTTAGTAATCCTGCATATGGACAATAAAAATGCCGTTTGTGCAAGTTATTGGAACAAATCACAAGTTTTTGTTTTTCTTTCTCTTTCTAGTCAGGAGTAGAAACTAGTGTGTTTTTATTCCTGCAAATAGTCCTGTGATGTTAGAGTTCAGATATGTTAGAAACGGAAAACTTTGGTGGGGAGCAGAGTTGCTATGACTGTGTTACCAGTGAAGACTCATTTAACATTTCAAAAGTGACTTGCTTGGAGAACTGAGGGTAAGCGTCTAATTTCTTCAAAGCTTGGGGTCAGTTTTTGGGCTTCAGCTTGAAGGGTGATGAATCAGTGCCAGTAGTCCAGGTTGTGCTCAGGTGGGTATTAAAAAAATACATATTTGAAAGTATTCAAAACAGAAACTGAGTGGATCTGGCTTGAGGGAATGGGTCAAACTGATACAAAGAGCACTTTTCTGTCTTTTTTTCCTCCGGACTGAGACTAGTGCAGATAGGGAAGGTATTTGCAGACTTTCCCTTCTGCCCGTCCCTGGACTTTTAACATTCAAATAAGTTGTGCATGTTCAACCTCTTTAAGGGGAAAAAAAAAAAAGGATTGTCTGCCACTTTAATCTGGAGATAAAGACCCATCTGGATGGACTTAATACAGAAGGTTATTATGCGTTTTTGGTGCTTGATCCTAAAGTTCAAGTCCAACCATACAAAGGATGTTTCTGTGTACTCAGCAAAAAGTTTCTGTACAGCTGGGAAAACATGCAGTAGGCACCTGTACATATTTTGCTTATTTTGTCTACTTTGTTAAGCACTAAAATATAAAAGGAAGATTTGAAATGTGATCGACAGGGTATCCTTGTTTCTAACTGCTTGGGAAGATTTCCTCATTGAGCACCATCTGAACCTGAGGCAGTGTCTGTGTAAAATCCCTTTGTGCTGCAGTGGAACATAAGTAAAGGCCTGATCCAAAATATGTAGCAACAAGCAGTAGTACCTGATCTCTCACTTGTCTTATCTATCAGCAGCTAACATGAAAACTTTGATGACTTGAATTCATGTCTTACAGAACATAACACTTAAACCTTTTTGATGAGCTTTAGTGCTCAAGTTGTTGAATCAAACTGGTCTGTACAATTAATTCTTATCCTGGAAAGATACCAAAGCACTATAGTTCTTAGAACTGCAACTTTTAAGAATTGTGGCCTTAAAACAAACATGCTAGAAGGAGGTTGTTACTTGATGTTGTTTTGTTGTCATAGAAAAGAAGATGGCTGACCATCTTTTTGAAAGTAGTGACTAGTGTTGATGCAGTGGACTAAAAAATGTTTGCATAGTTCGCTTTCTCTTTACACTGATAGGGTGTCACAAGTACTTTGTTTACTCTCCTCACAATGTTCTTTTTTCAGTCAAATATCGGAGCTTTTTAGTATACTTCCTGTATTTCTTTTTTGAAGTCTGTTTTTCACTGGGAGTTAGTGGTGTAAGATTGTACTTCTCATTTTTGCGTCTGTGATCTATTTCCAAAGGATTCTTCTCTCATCTCTTACGTTCTTCACAGTTTCTCTTCCATCATTAATTAAACTTTTCACAGGCAGACAGACTTTCATAATACTACCTTGCTGCTATTTTCACACACAGAAGTTAAGAAATAAGATGCCTTGGATAGTTATTTTCACTGGACAGTATGACAGCTGTCGTCCTCCTTATTACACAAAATCAGACTGTCGAACTGATCAGATTTTTTTAAAATGTTTTTCTTGCAGGAAGCAAAACCTTCAGCTGAGGACTTAGGAGATAAGAAGGAAGGGGAATACATTAAACTCAAAGTCATTGGGCAGGTGAGTTTTTACGTAATTACTTGTTGACATTTGGTGGAGGTGTGAGTTTTTGCATTGTAGAAATGAACAAATGAAAGTTGCTACTTTCATTTCTTCAGTGTGGATCCTCCCCTGCCATAAACTACTTACCAATTGCCAGTAATGTGTGGTAGTATACTCTGGTGTGTTTTGGGTTTGTTTGGGGTGTTTGGGGTTTTTTTTTGTTTGTTTAAAAAAAAAGCTTGAGTAATTGATTTCTATGACTCAGGATTTGGCCAGTGTGATCCCCATGTTACAACTAGGGCACCTGATGCATTGAGGGATTAATTTATCCAATGATATGAGTGAAATATGTGGCAAAATCGATACATTCAGGTCTTCAGAGTTCATGTAGTACACTAAGCATGGGGTCAACTTTCTTGGACAGGGATAGGAAGAGGATTCTTCTAGCTGGTGTGTTGGTAGATGTGAATGGTGGATTAAAAGTCTGAATGCAAATTGTGTTGGAATGTGAATGTCAAGATCCTTCTTGAACAGAATTCCTTCCGTGCAAAGAACCCCTAGCTCGTAAGAGTTAATTCAGTATTGTTTGTTGGAGTACTAGCACGATTGCTGTGCTGTTGGCTGGAGATGGATGACTTGAGGTAGGACTGACACAACTAGTGTCGCTGTTGCGGGATTAATCGGCAATAAGAACACTTTCAGAAGCTAAATGTGACACATGTGCTTTTTGCACAGAGCCTCTTGCAGTTTGTCTTATCTGTGCCCGTTTTGACAGTTGTGGTTACTTGTATCTTATGGCTGGCAGGAAGGACTATAGAACAATGAGACCTGAGATTTCTCCTTAAGTTAGTGGTGTGTTGCCAAGTGTGCCTGTATCCCAGCTTCTAGATAATTACTCTAATTGAGCTAAGTTTTGTATATATTTTGAAGCGCAAGCTCTAACTTGTCTCTTCTGGAATCTTAGAGAAGAAGTCCCTTGCGTGTGTGTATTTGTATTTCATAAGTACATCAGCTGGTAAAGATGGAAGCACAAATTGAACCATGTATGGTTTTTAGTACTTTTAAATCCAAAACCTCCATGGTAAGCCTAAGGCTATACGATGCCATCTATTTTAAAATAAAACTTCCTGTGGAAGTGCATGATGAATTTAGTGGCTGACAAATCATCTTGCAGATTCATGTTAGGATGCACCAAGGTATGCACGGTGATGGTTCAACTGCATTCCGTGTTAGTTTTACATAAGTTTTTCTTAATAAAAGTCTTAAAAATAGCATAGTTAAAGTAAGCAGTTACTACAAAGAGAGTAACTTTTTTCTTTTCTGTTTTAGGACAGCAGTGAAATTCACTTCAAGGTGAAAATGACAACACACCTCAAGAAACTCAAAGAATCATACTGTCAAAGACAGGTTTGTGAAACAATTACACTCTTTCTTTAAAAAGAAAATTTAAAAAAATGAACACTTTAGCTTTACTTTTCTCACTGTTCTTTCAAATAAAGACCTTCGTTGAGACAGTCAAGCTTCTGCCTAGTTAGCAGCAGGACAGGTATCTGACAGTACAAATATAAGTGATCTCCTTGTTTCTTTTGATAAGTAAAGGTATTTTTATTTGAGATAGCTGCGAATTTGTAGTAAGTTAGAATTACTGATTGAAAATATATAATGGCTGCTCAGAAGACATAGAAGTTACCTTTTAAAATGCCCCATCATGCATTTATCCCTCTCTCTAAGCAAAATTCTCTTAAAGCGGTATGTAGATTATGGGACTTTAGGATGAGAGCAGCCTAAGGCATTGTTAGAGCCATTAATATAGAATCATAGAATGGTTTGGGTTGGAAGGGACCTCAAAGATCATCTAGTTCCAACCCCCCTGCCATGGGCAGGGAAATCTTCCACTACACCAGGTTGCCCAAAGCCTCATCCGACCTGGCCTTGAACACTTCCAGGGATGGGGCATCCACAACTTCTCTGGGCAACCTGTTCCAGTACCTCACCACCCTCAATGTAAAAAATTTCTTTCTTATATCTAACCTAAATCTCCCCTCTTTCAGTTTAAATCCATTGTCCCTTGTCCTATCACTACACACCCTTGTAAAAAGTCCCTCTCCAGCTTTCCTGTAGGCCCCCTTTAGGTTCTGGAAAGCTGCTCTAAGATCACCCCAGAGCCTTCTCTTCTCCAGGCTGAACAGCCTCAACTCTCTCAGCCTGTCTTCATAGGAGAGGTGCTCCAGCCCTCTGATCATCTTCGTGGCCCTCCTCTGGACTCGTTCCAGTAGCTCCATGTCCTTCTTGTGTTGGGGACTCCAGAGCTGAACACAGTATTCCAGGTGGGGTCTCACAAGAGTTGAGTAGAGGGGCAGAATCACTTCCCTCGACCTGCTGGCCGCGCTCCTTTAGATGCAGCCCAGGATACGATTTGCTTTCTGGGCTGCCAGTGCACATTGCCGGCTCATGTTGAGCTTCTCATCCACCAGCACTCCCAAGTCCTTTTCCTCAGGGCTGCTCTCAATCCATTCTCTGCCCAGCCTGTACTTGTGCATGGGATTGCCCCGACCCACGTGCAGGACCTTGCACTTGGCCTTGCTGAACTTCATGACGTTCTCACAGGTCCACCTCTCCAGCCTGTCCAGGTCCCTCTGGATGGCATCCCTTTCCTCCAGCGTGTCCGCAACACCACACAACTTGGTGTCATCTGCAGACTTGCTGAGGGTGCACTCGATGCCACTGTCCATGTCTTCAACAAAGATGTTAAATAGCACTAGTCCCAGTACCGACCCCTGAGGAACACCACTTGTCACTGGCCTCCACTTGGACATTGAACCGTTCACCACAACTCTTTGAGTGTGACCATCCAGCCAATTCCTTATCTACTGAGTGGTCCATCCATCAAAACCACGTCTTTCCAGTTTAGAGATAAGGATGTCATGTGGGACTGTATCAAATGCTTTGGATAAGTCCAGGTAGACAATGTCAGTTGCTCTTCCCCTATTCATTCAATGCTGTAACTGCATCATAGAAGGCCACCAAATTAGTCAGGCAGGATTTGCCCTTAGTGAAGCCATGTTGGCTGTTACCAATCACCTCCTTGTTTTCTATGTGCCTTAGCATAGTCCCCAGGAGGATCTGCTCCATGATCTTGCCAGGCACAGAGGTGAGACTGACTGGTCTGTAGTTCCCTGGGTCGTCTTTTTTTCCCCTTTTTAAAGATGGGGGCTATATTTCCCCTTTTTCAGTCATTGGGAACTTCACCAGATTGCCATGACTTCTGAAATATGATGGATAGTGGCTTAGCAACTTCATCTGCCAGTTCCCTCAGGACCCTCGGATGCACCTCATCAGGTCCCATGGACTTGTCCACCTTCAGGTTCTTTAGATGGTCTCGAACCTGATCTTCTCCTACAGTGGGCGGTTCTTCATTCTCCCAGTCCCTGCCTTTGCCATCTGTGACTTGGGCCATGCCGCTAGAGCTCTTGCCAGTGAAGACTGAGGCAAAGAAGTTGTTGAGAACCTCAGCCTTCTCCATATCCTGGGTGGCCAGGTCCCCTGTTTCCATCCGGAGAGGGCCTATGTTTTCCCTAGATCTTTTTATCACTGACATATCTATAGAAGCCTTTCTTGTTGCCCTTGATGTCCCTGGACAGATTTAACTCTATCAGGGCTTTGGCTTTCCTAACCTGATCTCTGGTTACTCGGACAATTTCTCTGTATTCTTCCCAGGCTACCTGTCCTTGCTTCCACCTCCTATAGGCTTTCTTTTTGTGCCCGAGTTGGTCTAGGAGCTCCTTATTCATCCATGCGGGCCTCCTGGTGTTCCTACCTGACTTTCTTTTTGTGTAATATGGAAATTGATTAGTGCTAGCTATTATGCCCTAAGTCAAAGACATCTGCAACATTAATTGTGGCTGTAGGTACATAGTAACTACTGTTACAGAACAAAAATATATCTTCACTTCAAATTCTGTGGCAGATATTGTATGTTCACTGCTGCTCTTTCCTGAAGCCCTGGTGTAGTTTACCCGCTGCTTTGGAGATAGATGCCTTGTGTGGCCTTCTCTTGAGTAGCTGTGGTGGAGTTCACTTCAGGAGATAAAATTATAAGAAATAAGTATTTAGGGTTTTTATGAACACCTTGAGACAAGTTGAACGTGTAAATTAATGTGTTCTTTTGTAGAATGTATTCTTTTTTGCTATCCTTCTGGAGTAGGAAGAAAGAAAAGATCAAATACCAGATATATTTGTAGCCAAATCCAAATGATTCAAATTGTGATTCATTTGAAAAACTTGAAATTTTAATATAACATCTTGGAAATAATTCATGCAGCGATCTTACTGACTGATGAAAATGCATGTTTGTGAATTCTTTTTTTATGAAAGAGATAATTTTTTGAATGAACACAGCGGTACCTATCTCCTGGACTGAATTCTGGAGAGTCTGTGATTTCCTTCATCAACAGTCAGTATGGCTTTTGATGTCAAGTAGCCTTTCTCTGGTGAAGGGACCGTGAGCATTTCTTCTGAGTTGGCCAGAGGGATTGTTGGAACAGTGTGAAGAGCTGTTCTTTCCTGTCAAATTTTCTGCCTAGTTATTTGCAAGGAATATTTCTGAGGCCTAATTGATGCACAAAACAGGTCATATTTCACTTGCCTTTGTTTTACTCATAACTTGAAAGAGGAAAAAGATGAGGCGTTTCCATTGTCTGTTGAGGTGAAGTATGTTATTCTGCTGTAACATAGGCACACTGTACAGTAGACTTACTGTAACTTCACTTTACTTACCATTGGGATGCTCCTTTCTCCTTATTTGAATGGTGTTCCTTTTTTTCCCCCCTCAGCTCTGTTTGTTCTTGTCCTCGGTGTAGAGCATTTGCAGAACTTGATAATGGTAAAGATTGCTGTTCCTTCCTATGGTGGCATAAGATTGGGAAAGCAAGGATAGGAGTTCATGAAGCGAACATCATCCTGTTGTCTTAGGATCTTTAATAAGGCTGACACGCAGTTCGGAAAAAGACAGGACCTTTGTGTGTAATGTCTTGGAAGCAAGAGTATAGTCAGTACTTTTTTTTTCTTGTCTTTTTTATTTATAAATAAAAGCTAAGGAAACTTCCAAGTTGTTGAGCTAGAACTCCAGTAAGACTTTGGAATAAGCACACGTTTCAGCGCTATCATGCTCCTTGAGTCACTTCTTTGTATTCTACATGGTTGCAACAGGGTAGCCAAGCTCCCTGTGTCACAGGAACAAATGCTTTCTTTTTTGACTTTGACATGTGTTGTTTTTATTAAAAATGTTTTTCTTGTAAATCAGTACAAGTTTCAGTAAGTTGGCTTTGTTTTTTTATTGTACATTTGTTTCTTTTTTTAGGGTGTTCCAATGAATTCACTCAGGTTCCTCTTCGAGGGTCAGAGAATTACTGATAATCATACCCCCAAGGAGGTGAGTTTCTTTCTAGAATGTCTGACGTAGTTCACTAGAGAAACTAAATACCAAATTGGTTAGTTTCTCTGTTCTGCTAGGCTGTTAACCGGAATGAAGATGTTTCTTTAAATATAGCTGACTTTTTGGACTATATTTAGTCAAATATAGTCTGATTATATTTGTCTACCTAGAATCTTTAAAGGCCAATATGCAGTTCAGAAAGACTGATTGGACCATCATGTGTAATGTTATCTCAGTAGTGAGGGTGTAGTCACTGCTTACCAGAGAGGGGGGAAAAAAAAAGCTAAGGGAACTTCCCAGTTGTTGAGCTAGTACTTCAGTGTGACTTTAGAATAGATAGGTATTTAGTTCACGTTTATTAGATGAAAATGTAAATAAACAGAAAACAGGTTACTTCTGTCCAGTGACTTCCACCAATTGTTAGGATAAAGCAGGAAGAAACACTGTTATAATAATGACCTTCTGAAAAATAAGGCAAGCTTGTGTACTGTGAAACTCAAGAAGTTACCGTCTTTGAGAGAACAGTTGTAAACAGGCTTTGAGTTGCAAGCTGTAGGTTTTAGCTGCACTGTGAGCTAGTGATGTGCCGTACGTAATTCACGTGGCTGTACAGCTGGTGCACTCACTATGATGTTGGTTATGTTCCTGTGCATCCGTTGCCTAAGAAGGGAGTTAGAGAAGGGTAAAAGCCAGCAACTTCCAGGCTGATGTGTACTGCTCCACAAGTGGATTTGGACTTCACTGATAAGGCTTTGCTTTGCGCTGTGCTGAGATGTGTAGGACTGAAGGAAAAGGACTAAAAATCATGACTGTTGGCTAGTGAGGTACTGCCTGAAATTTCTTTCACCCCTTTGATGAATTATGATGCAACGGAGAAACAAATCTTTGTGTAACTTGTCTAGGACCTGCTCTGAATTCAGTACACTGGATTTATAACACTTATATGCTGTTTTTCTCTGTTCTCACAGCTGGGGATGGAGGAGGAAGATGTGATTGAAGTTTATCAGGAACAGACGGGGGGTCACTCAACAGTTTAGATCCTTCTGTTTGTTTTCTTCCCCCTTTAATCCTTTTTTATTTTTAAATAATAGTTCTTTTGTAATGTGGTGTTCAACACTGAATTGAAACTGGCACCCCATCTCTGGGAGTTTATTTTCAAGCGTCTGGTATTTTGAATTCTCGTGCTCATGATACACTATTGTTTCTGTTCTCATTGTGCTGAACTTCTGTGATCCAGCTGCAGCCCTGCTCCCCTCTTCCCCTCCGCCCTCCCCTTTAGAAATACACGTACACACACGCGTTTGTATGTTCGCTAGATTCGTGCATTTCGGGCACGAAGGCTGTAAGATCTGCCAGGTGGGCGAGTGTTCTTAATGACTTCCATATCTGCCCTGAAGTTTTGATGTGTGACTGTTTCACTCCTGGACTATAACTTTCAGTGCGAGATGAAGTTTTTCAGAGAAAAAAAACTGTGGAGAAATTGTGTATCCATAACTCAGAGCTATTTTGCTTAAATTGTGCTGATGGCCCAACGAAGAAGATTACCAAGTTGGAAATGGGAAAGCTAGAACTGTTGTCATCTGTACCTTGCTCCAGAGATGGCTTTGCTGAAGACATAAAATTGAAAACCCTAATGATTCTTAAATCTTGCCAGAAGAGCCCAGAAGCATTTTAACTTCATATAGCAATTAGTACACGCAGGTATTCATGCGAGAATGTTCACAGCAGACAACTGGTGTTACTTTGACACTCTTGTTTGTACCTTTTGGCCTGGGACGTGGGTTTTGAATGGACATTGTCTGTACCAGCTTCATTTAAAATAAACAAGAAAAACAATTTTATAAACAACTTGCATTTTCTTTTCAAATGTTTGGAAGTGAGCAAAACGGTAAAAAATTACAATTAGGGCATGCTTTTCCAGTAATTATACGCTGAAGCCAAAAAAAAAATTGTGCTTTGTAAATATACCTCATTTTAAAATTAAAAGAGCAACTTTTTTTCTACTTGCCCTGGTAAAATGCTTGATCTGCTTGGTTTGCAGGTGACTATTTGAGAATACTAGCTGTTTCTTTTCTTGTTGGAGAATATTCACATACAGTTACATACAGCTTCACTTCATCTGCAAAAGTTAAACTGAAAATGCAACTTGGAAGGAAATAAAAAGGTGGTTTTTAATCTCAGCGTTTCATATGATCATGGTACTGTTAAATAATCTCTCTGCATGACATGGAAGTGTCATGATAGTTCATCAGGCCTCATCGTGAGGGTCTAGCTAGTTGCAGGTTCTAAATGTTCAGTTTGAGAACATGTTACTGGATATGAAAGCTGAGATTGGAGGTTATGGGCAGAATAGTGTGGAGAGAACGCTTCTGCGCTGTCCCTGCTTCAGCTTTTCTACAGATAAATATGACTTGTTTATGATTTGGTCTGGTAAATCAAGTTCACTACGAATGCCAGCTTCATTTAAATACACATTTTAGTGCTGGCATACTTGGAAGGAATTGCAGATTTTGAATGATTA
The DNA here is from genome assembly GCF_009769465.1 of Tauraco erythrolophus. Classification (NCBI taxonomy): domain Eukaryota; kingdom Metazoa; phylum Chordata; class Aves; order Musophagiformes; family Musophagidae; genus Tauraco; species Tauraco erythrolophus. The sequence continues at coordinate 14,415,430 of NC_141472.1, read as the reverse complement.
ATTTTTATGGCACTTGCTGTAAAGCTAGAAACGCATTTTCTTGCATGCTTGTGGTTTGTGTCCTGTTTCTGATTTAGTAATACTTTTGTACACATAGTTGCACTGAGCAATTTTTTAAAGATTAAAATTTTTGTTTACAAAAGTCAGAATATGGGGTTTTCTTGAAGTATTCTATGTAATTAAATTCTCAGGGGGAAAAGGAATTGCAACTGTGGTGTAGAACAACATGGCTTCTTTGCACTTATCTCCAATTGCTTTTTTAGAATACTAAATATACCTGCTTCAGAATATCAGAAGTAAGAGCCTTGTGATTATTATCAGATCATCTAATATAAATTTGTATAATGCTACTCTTAGTAGACAAACTCCCATTATGCCTCTTCTGCAAAGTAGGAGCTGAGGTGCAGGGGACAGTAGTTTACTCTGGTCACTCTGGAAGCTGCAAGTGAAGCTGAGAACTGAATTCAGATCCTCTGGGTTTGATGGTAGTACTCTAGTTGCTGCACCAACTTTCTTTGCTTCTTACTGTTCGCTTTCCTCTCCAGAATCTGTTTTTATATGCTCATTTATATCAGCTTTCTAGTTGAAGCACTGCATTTAGTTCTCTTGAGACTATGGAGGAGGGTTTCCTGCAGAATGCAGCCTTGGAAGGATGAAGCTCAAGGCGAAGACTTCTTTCTATTGTGTAACCTTGTCCTAAAATACATCTCTTTGTAGAGTGGATACGGTACCAATGACAAACTGATTTGACCTCTTTCTCAGTCTTGCTGTGAAACCTCAGAGAACTAGTGCTTCAACGCAGCTGCTGGTCTAAAGCAATGCTTGTACTGTTACAACTTGATGGAACAGTAATAACAGGAAAACTGTACTCTGCCTCAAAGATGAGTTTTAAGAGCTCCATGTAAAATGAGAAGATGCACATGCTACATAGATGCACTAGTACTCTTTTTAAGGAGGTTCAGTCTTGGAAGCTGTAAATTGAAACCTGAATTTTGAAGTTAAGGAGTAGACAGACTTGAATTTTCTTAATTTCTCTGGAAGAACTAATACTTTTCAAACAATTTCTTTCTGAAAAGATAGCCAGGAGTAGAATTTCTAAACCACTCGTAGCTTTGAAGCACATGACTGGAAGTCAGATTGGCCTTCATGTGTTGGAGAAAAACAGAAAAGAATCTTTTTTTTCCTCTTGCAATTTTTCTTTGTTTACATGCATGCCTGTATATTAAAAGAACTGAATTCAGCTGTTGGTGGCTGGTTTTGTTAAGTGTTTAAAAAAAAAAAAAGTGGTGGGAGAATGAAACCATCTTCACTGGATCAGTTATGCAGTGGAAAGTGGAAGCTAAAACTTGCTTTATTTCTAATTGTGAAATTAATATATTTAATATTCACTATGGTGATGTATAAAAGCTGTATTGATAAGCTTTTATAAAATCACCAGTCTCAAAAGATTTTGATGAAGCTGGTATGTTTAAAGGATTTGCATGTTCTCTTAAGTATGAATGTACCTACATGATCATCAATTCGACAAAATGAGGTGGTTTTTTTTGAAGTTAAGTGTGTAAATGTTGGCAGGATTTGGACTTCAGTTAAGATGTCAGATAATGCTAAAGCTTGAAGTCTGCCACAAATTTTGACTAATCGTGTATTGTTTTAGAAGCTCTACAACTGTATAATAGTTTTTCACTTTTCCTACTTTAAATGGAAATTATTTTTAAGAATACTAAAATATCTATGCGGACTTGCACATTGGAATGCACTTTCCAATTATTAGTGTTCAGGTAGATTTTCTTAAATGAGATGATCAGCTTATGAGACACCATACAGAGAACTGTAGGAATTGCGCAAGTTGGAAGTAGTGTAAACTGGGTTTATTTGGCTTTTAGAACCAGTACTTAATGCATATTTCATTTTATGAAGTTCAGCTTCAGTTTAGAGACTGCAAAAATTGATTACTCTTCTCCACAGGAGACTCTCTACAGGAACTGCAATACGAATTGAATCCACAAGTGTTACGCTTTGTTATGTTAGGCAGTACTAGAGAAGCAAAAAATGAGATAAACCTGATTTACAGGGAAGAAAAGTTCTTATCTTGCTGTACTTTCTCTGTTCTTTTCTTATTGCTGATACTGAAATTTCACTTTTTCTTAAATAGTAGCACATTTACTGCAATTTATTGATTTGGAGGGTTCCTCCAGAAGTTAGCACTGAGGTCTTTGTACCTTTTGTAAACTGACAGTTCCATTGTTTTTGCGCAACACAAAATGGATGAAAGAATCTGGCATGTGAAACAGTGAAGGATAAACTAAATGTATTCTGGCACCTCAAGAGGTCTGTCTGTATTCATTTCTACTGGCTGATAAAACATCAATGCTTTTACTTTCTATCGGTAGGTTGTATACACAGACTACTGTTGCTGTCTGGGAAAATGGATTTGTGAAGGAAAGTAGCACTTATCCCGAAAAGGAATGCTGTTCCTCTTTTGAATCAGATTGGAACCTTGAATTAGACTGGAATTGAAAGAGCTCACTGCAACAACCCATTCCTGGCACCAAGCTTCTGTTTATTCTTTAGTCTGGTTTTCAGGCCTAGCTTTTCAAGCAGCTGAAAATAAGAACACACCCATGGACGAGGAACATCTTGAGTGTCTCCTAGTCTGGTAACTTCTATTAGTAGTGCTCATTGGAACTGCAGAGGTTGTTCCACATCAGCTCTTTGCCTGCAAACAGTGTTAATAAAGCAAATTGCAGACACAGGACAGATTTCCTCCCTGGGTTAGAAAGGTGCTTTGACTTGAAACGTACACATTGGTGATCTTGTTGCTGATTCACTGGCAGTTTCTTTGACTTTGCTACAGTGCATACAGTGCCTTCTGACGCAGTGAGCCTGGACAGGAGACTGGAATTGCCCCAGGAGTTGGCTTTCAGCAATGTTTGGAATGGGCTGAGGATGAAAATGTTGGCTTATGCTAATACCTTTTTGTGGGCCAGTACGTTCTCCCTTCACAACAATATGAACAGAGCAAGCAGGAGAGAGTTTTCACTGCTCAACTGTGGTTACCATATATTCTCTTATCTCTGGTAGCGCTTTGTTGCTCACAGTGTGATCTAGGCTTCTCTTAAGGCCTGTGATGCCATCAGCAGTGTTTTAGTATGTGGTATGCAGACTCCCTGTGCTCTGAGGTGCTGACTGGAATGAGTTCTAGAAGCATGCTATGCTGGAGTCTGCTCCAATGGATTGTGTGAAGGTAATAATAGTTTGAGATGTGCAGAGAAATCTAGCTGGTCGTCTTTCTGTAGCATAAATGGATGTTATAAACTCTAAAATAAAGAGTACTGATGGAATTTGAGGAAACATTGGAAAATGGGTTAAGTAGCAAAAAACTGCTTTATGGCTTGGAGTTTGAATTGAAGGCAGCTTAACTGACTCCTGAGGTACTGATGCTGCTCTTTAATGTTAACTACACTGATAGAACTCCTGACTACAGAAATATTTTTGTGTAGGCTGGCACTAGGTGTAAAGATGTGTTATTATTACTGAGGAAAAAAGTAACTTTACTCTTTGATTGAGAGCTACATACTTGATAAAAGACTGTACTTGTGTTTTGACTTCCTCTAGAGCTAGTGTAGCGTATTCCTCTTTCTACATCTGCTCCTTAGCCTCATACCTTGTCTTCTCCCAGTTTATTCTTTCATATTCCAGGCATTCTTCTGCCATCTCCACCAGCTGCTGGTGTTCCTCCTCTAACCACATTGCTCCTTCTTTCTGTCTGCGTTTTTCTGCCTCTTAGAAACAGATCACCAACAACTATTAGTTGCTCACATACTTCCTATTTAGGAAATAAATTTGTTTCATCAAGTACAAATAGAAAATAACTGTTATAATACTGACATTACAAGTATTTAGTATTGTCTCATACACAAGTGTCTTATTGTAAAGGGATTTTTAAAAAATCTGCTCGGCATTTAGGATTTAGGTTTTGAAGCCTTCCTCTGAAACTATTTGTTAGAAGTAGTATCTCTTACTTTCCCCCCCCCCCCTTTTCCTTCCCAACTTTGTAGGTACTGGGACTTGGGCTTTCAAAGAAGATATATAATAAAAATATCAAGAAATGAACAAGTGTAACATTCATGTTGTTATTGCTAGAATCTTGCACAGTTGCATTGTAGCTAGGCTATGGAAGTTCTCTTCTTCAGGCTACAGGGACTGTGGAACAGAGGACTATTGTTACCATATCTGTCTAATAGAGGAGGAGCAGCTGAGGTATTGCAAGTTTGGAACTTAGTGTCACAAGAATTTCATGGCAGACACATAGGCTAAATCTGTATCTTAAACAGAAATTGTCCATTCAGATTAATTACTTGCAGCTAAAGTAAGCATTAGCCTTTCTATAGACCACATGCTCCTTCTTGTTCCTTTAGCTATCTCTTCTGGAATTGCAGAAACTGTGATATTCTTTCTGCAGCCACAAAGTACATTCTTGTGCTGCTTTCTCTAGTTGTGACTTCTTTGCTGCCTCCTCCTTCTGGTGCCTCCACTCTTCTAGTTTCTGTAAACTAAAACATAAATGGTTATTCATTGCTATAGCAACCTTGGGTTTGCTGAACATTCTTGCCATAAGAGGAGCAGGTTCTAGCCCAAAGAGCTAAGCAGATTGCCAAAGTGAAAGGGAGATAAATTGGAATAGAGAACAGGTGCTGGTTAGTGATACTTAGCATATATCTGGTCCTAAAAATCAGGAAAAAAAAAATACCGTCTACTTTCCTTCACACTCTCTGTAAGGGGGTGAAAACCTGAATTATAATTTTTACTTGTGTACTTTTGAGGAGGGCATGAGGACTATGGGATACAGGTACACAGTTTACATGAAACAAAGATGGGGAGACAAGAGATGGAGGAGAGCACAGGGACAGCTATGAAAGTTCACAGAACAAGAGCTGGAAGAAAAAAACAATGTATCTTTGTGGAACAAGAACCCTGGCTATGCAAGAAGCAAGGAGGCAATGGAAAGCCTTGGCTGAGATTTAGATGCAAACAGAATGGTGGGCAAAGTGGGCTATTTTTTGCAGGAGGGTTCACACTGAGAGTAAGAAGCAGGAAAGAAAGTCAAGGAGATTCACAAAGTGAAGGAATATTCTTCTTTTTTTTGGGAATGAGATGTTAAGGACAATCAAACTAAAGGTCTTCTGCTTCACTGGGTGCTGTTTAAGATGATTTCCAAACTTGCTCAGGGTTCTCAATCCAGCAGTTTTGACTTCAATGCCTACTTGCTTTTCCTGAAATAGTTAAGTAGGGCATGGCACTAACATCGAAAAATACTTTGAGTCAGATTTCTCCTTTCTTTTCAACCATCTGATTAAAAGATGGTACTTCTGCAAATCTGGTTCTTAGAAATGCCGATCCAGGGGATACTCTCCAGAGTGTTCCGACATTTCTAGGTGGGCTGCAGCTCTTCAAAATCACCCAATGAGGTCGCTGTTCTCCCCAGTAAATACCATACTTAATGAAAAAGTATAACATAGAAGCAAAGCAATAAGATGGTGTCAGAATGTGGTGTTTTGTGTAAACAGCACATTACAAAAGGTGAATAGAAATGTGACACCAAAGCTCGTTTATGATACTGATGTGTTTCCTAGAGCTTTCCCTTAAGTATTTGTCGTTTTTTTTTTTTTTTCCCTAAAGCTATGTTAGCAGAGGTAAAAAGCAAAAGTGCTTTTACTGTGTTTTTTTTTTAGTATAAAATTCTTGTATCATTAAAGAATAACCTACATTGCTATGAGATGTCTTTATAACCACTTAGTTGTAACCATGCTGAGGGAAATGCTCAATAGTGGTTTTGGTGCTGTAAGGAAAGTGTGGAGTATCATCTTCGTGAACTCACTGTAAGCTAGGTACAATTGGTTGAAAAACTGAATTTCTTTAATTACTTTGATTCACCGTTGACACTGATTTTTCTTTAATGACTTGGAAAATTGCAATTTTAGGACAGACTCAGAATTCAAAGTAATGATAAATGGATTAAAGTATTAAAAAAGTTAAATTAGTAGACATACACACAATACTAGACTTAAGAAAAATCTAATATGCTGCTAAAAGTTGAACTTTATGTATGCACATGTTTCAGATTAAAAGATCTGTGATGTTATCCTCTAGTTTGGAATTTGCCTGGAGGTACTGGATCTGTTTTCTGCCTCCTTTACACTCCTATGTGTTTTCAGTCTTCTATTATATTAGATGATGTTTTGTTATATATATGTTCATGCTGGAACACTGATGGGTTTGGATGCATATGCCTGGCTGAAAAAAAGCAAAGACTACAGTAGTTCTGTGTCATCATTCCCTTCAAATGTTCCCTTCTCAAATGAGAACATTATTCTCACTAACCGCATCTCCTCTGTGCTGATGTTGCTTTTCCAGATCTGCCTTACTCTTTCCATTTGTTCCTGCTGCTCTTCCTTTTTCCACTTCTGTTCTTGTTCCTTCTTTCCCATTTGTAGCTGCTACTTTCTGCCTTTTCTGCTCTTACAGAAAATCCTGTACAGATTTACCTTCTTTCCATTTCCAGCCTGAACAGGAATATGATTAATAATGCATTTAAATTTGACATTCTGTGAATGATGATTTGTCTGTTATTAACGGATTTAAAATTCTTGAGATATGGTTTGTATACTTACTAGAGTAGATTTGACTTATATGGGACTCTTCCTGTCACTGTGGCCAACAGTGCCTGTTTTGTCTACATGGTGAACGTTTTACTAATTTTTTTATTCCAGTAGGTACTCGCCTTTGTGATATCTGATGACTCCTACATTAATTGCGTAGTATTTAGTGTCCCACTATGTTGCTACTTAAGCTATGTTCTCTGAACCTCTGCCAAATTCGTATTTTCCACTGTATTTTCCAAGTGTTTTGAAGCTGTAATACATGAGGGGGCAAGCACAGGGGTTTCATCTAGTCCCAGAAAAGAGGACACTTTGAGAAAACAGGTAGTCTGCAAAAGCCTAGGCGTCTGGTAGCTGATCTGTCAGCTAGAGAATCATTATAGTGAAATGGGAAGGCCACACGCACTCCGTATTTCTCCAGTTCTAAACTAGAACTGAGGAAAACTTTGCCAGGAGCTGCAGCGATTTAAGATGCAGCGCTGGAGCGTATCCAACGAGCCTTTTTACTTTGATCTGTGCTGTCCCTTCAAAAGAAGGGCACCGGGGAGCGCTTCTGTGCTCCAGGATTGCTTTGGGACTGGGCTCAGAGATTTACGGTCTGGGAATTGCTGGCCTCGCCGCAGCGGGAGCGGGACGGGCGGCCTGAGGGTTGCGCGCTCCCCTCAGCGCCCGCCGCGCCCGCCGCCCCCTCCGCTCCCGCCTTCCCGCGCCTCGGCGCGGGCCCTTCTGTGTGCTGCCGCCTGCGTCGGTTGCGGGGTCGCATCTCCACTCAGACTGAGGCAGGGGAGCAGACAGCCACCGCTGTACTGCGTGAGGAAAAGCCTCCTTACCGAAGGACCGTAAACGGCGAAGTAGAGAGAGTGTGAACGGGAGCCCGCCTGGGGAGGCGGCTTCACGACTCCTAGGGGTTCCTGAGAGGAAGCTCCCGCTCATGGCAGGAAGGACAGCTTTGCGCTTGCTTGGCCAGAGGAGGAGGTTGGCCGGGTTAGGTGAGGAAACAGCGTGTCCTGCCCGCCCTGGGGGGCATCTGAGGGAGTGGGCTGGTTGTGCAGTTGGAACGGGGCCCGCTTGGGCTCACCTGCTGCTCCTTTTGCTGTCCCGGAGATGGGTCCGTTTACCCAGTATGCGTAAACCAGTTCACACACTGAGTCAAGATATTTGTTTTTACTGCGTATCTGTGCAGAGACGGGTCCTAGCTGGTGATTGCGCAAAGCTAGCGCACCCCTGCTTGAAACTACAATATATTTATCCTGCTACATGATTAGCAAAATCCCACCCAAGTTCACACTCGTTGGTTAGTCATTAAAATATTTCCTACTATTTTGCGTTGGTGGTTGTGATCTCCCCGTGCCAGCTTTACCTTTCCTGTGGTTACTGTGTGCAACCTCCCTTGTGGCAAGATGTTTCCTCAACCAGTCCTTGAAGTCCTTGCTTTGGTTTCTCCTTCGATGATTAATTATTATCTGAGCAATTAGCACCGATAACACTTGCCAGATGTTTGGACTTAGATGTTTGGACTTGGGTGTTTGTCTTCCTGTCTTGATGAATGTTGTCCTGTTTAAGGCTCCTCTGCTACCCCTTATCGTCTTAAAGGAAACAGTCTGGTACATCCTTGCATCACTGTCACCTCAGCCTGGCTGTCGTGGAGTGCTCACTGCCCTGGCCTGCTGTGACATGGCAGGCAGGACCTGCTCCTTTCCTTTATCAAGTTAACCTGCCAGAAAGCCTCCAAGAGTGGTGGCTTCATCCCATACCTCCCAGTGTGGATGATGCTCAGGCAAATAAAAAAAACCAAAACAAAACAAAGCCTGTAGCTAACGAGGATAAATGAGTCTGGATGTGACCTGAGCTCTGCTATGCCTGTGCTTGGGGTGAAAAATGGGGAGCTCTGGCTGGTGTGGAGCAGCCCAAGGTGCCAGGCTTTGTGTGGGGACATGCTGCCCTGTGAGGCTCTGGGACCAGCAGAGCGAGAGCTGGGGATGGGAGACCCTTATGCTGCCCCTCAGAGGGGAAGCCTCTGGCCAGGGCGGTGACATTGAAGGGTTATGGGGCTGGGAAAGCACCTGTGAGGACAGGAGGCCTCACTGTCCCTCAGCACTGGGGCACACGCTGCCTGAGGAGGCTGGCGGCAGAGCTGCCCTCCTGCAGCAGCAGGTAAGGACACACTGCATAAGTCTTTGTTCTCGTTTTTGTATCCCCATTGCAGAGGATTTGCTTCAGCGCGCATCCCTGCCCACACCTGCAAGCGCCGTGTCCCTACTGCTCCTGCGGGCTGCTGTGTGGGGTGGCCCAAGCCAGGGGGAAGGCCACAGCCGTCTGCATGGGGCTGGTTGTCAGGGAGGGCTTCGTCCTCCCCGGGAGAAGAGCGAGTAGGCTGGCAGCTGCCACCTGCCTTGTCAGCTCCCCTCTCCCGGTCAGCCCCTGGTTGCCTTGCTCCACACAGGTTCTTTTCCTCCCTGTGGCTCTCTTCTCTTTTTTTCTTCCCTGTGACTTTCTTCTCTTTTAGTTTTCCTGGAGAAACACAAAACTTTGCAAACCTAATATGACCAAATCACTGTTGAATTAGTACATTGTTGATCTGAGGGATATGTTTTTGGATGCTGTTGATACTGTGGTGATTGTTCATTCAGAATACTAATGTTTCAGTCTAGAGGAAAATCTGTTCTTTCTAAGAATGTGTTTATTTTTTGATTTCTGTAATATTTTTGTGGTGGGAGAAAACGACAGAACAAATCATAAATAGGATGGAAGTGTTGTGTTTTCATCTAAATCTCATTCTAGGTAAGAGAATCTCCTCTATGTTATAAATTGGTGACTCTTAAAATTAAAACTTTTATTCTTGGTCTTTCTGCCTCTGTTCTGTTTCCTGCTCCACATGAGTTAATCAAATACACCAAGAAGCTTATTTTGAATCTTCATTGTTGTGGTCAAAAAAGTGCAACAAATACATCATCGGGACTGTAGTGAACTTCAGACAGAAAAACTGGGGGAAAATGTTAAGATTTTGATGCAGACAGCTATTAACTGATAATAAATTAGCTTGTCCTAATCAATAGTACTGCTGTTCTATCTGCTCTGCTAAAGGCTGAGGCTCTTGGCTGTGTCTAGGTTAAATGCTCACACTTAGTCTCTTCTGTGGACAAATAGTAGAAGGCTGTGGTATCTAGCACAGAGCAGCTGCAATATGAGACATGTGAGTTGCTGCTTCTGACCTGCTGGTTAACTTCACACAAGTTTTCTTGAGACATCTCTGAAAGTCTGCTGCCTGCAGTGTAAGGCCCAACCAAATCCAACTTTCTGTTTTGGGGTACGACACTAATGCAAACAGACATGCTAAGTAACCTCAAACCATGTTTATTGTAGGTGCATGCTCTAGTAGACATACTTGGGGATTTTCTGCTTTACAGGCGTGGCCTAGAGAGAAAAAAAATCTAGCTACCTTGCCTGCTTGTTTGTAAGATTTGTAATCCTTGACTTTTGATTCAAAACGAAAAAAACTACCTTACTCTAAGTGTAGTTAAAATATTTCTGACTGTTAGCGATGCTTGATATATCTTGTTTGAGGCTTAATAATAATGACATTAGTTTTAATAACAGTTGATTATTACCACTCTCAAAACCTACAGAATAATCCCTAAATAAAAAAATTTTCCCTGGTCTTTGATCTTGCAAGCAACTACCACGCAAAACACAAAAATAAAGTTGGCTGGACTCTCTCTTCCATTCTGATTTAAAGAAATTTAACTATAACATGCTAATCCTCTACATATCCTTGCTGTATCTCTTACTGAAATAACTAGAAAGGTGCATACAATGATGGTAAGATGCTAAAAGATCTGCTTTTTTTTTGTTAATCTTGCCAATAACAAATTCTGCCTTGTAGTTTTGCCAGTCTTCATTACTGTTCTTTTTCTGCGTTTTGGATGCTGGATCCACCTTTGTCAACTCCTGTCTGATGCTCTTTGTTACTTCAATCTCTGCAGCTCCTACATTCTAGGAAAAAAGTGTCGAAGTGTATGTGCTTATGATACACGGTGATAAGGGGTATCAGTTCATCTCCTGGCAAACAGCAAACACTGAAATTGTTGTACCAATTTGTTAGTTACCTCACAAGAGTTGCTAATAAGAGAATATTTGTGTCTCTTCAGGATTTGCACACTAGGACTTCACCACAATTGCTGCAGTCCACTGTTGTACAAGCACCTCAAATTAAATGTAGTCCTGTGCCACAGAGTCTAAAAATTCTGCATAAAAACCTATGTGAGACATGAAGACAACTTCAAGTTGTTCTGTGTACTTACTGATGGTGAATAGCTGAGATCAAGGATAAGATCAAGGAAACTATTTTTGTCTATAAATTACTGTTTAGGATTTATGCTATATGCTGGTTTTGGCTGGAGTAGAGTTAATTTTCTTCATAGTAGCTAGTACGTGGTCGTGTTTCAGATTTGTGCAGAAAACAGTGTTGACAACACAGGGATGTTTCAGTTGTTACTGAGCAGTGCTTACACAGCGTCAAGGCCTTTTTTGCCTCTTATCCCACCCCACCAGCAAGGAGGCTGGGGCTGCACAAGAAGGTGTGAGGGGACCAACTGGGACAGCTGACTCCAACTGTCCAAAGGAATATTCCATACCATGTGACATCATGCTCAGCATATAAATTGAGAGGAAGAAGGAGGATGGGGAGGATGTTCGGAATTATGGCGTCTTCCCAAGTAACAGTTAAGTGTGGTGGAGCCCTGCTTTCCTGGAGACGGCTGAACACCTGCCTGCCAATGGGAAGTAGTGAATTAATTCCTTGTTTTGCTTTGCTTGTGTGTGCGGCTTTTGCTTTACTTATTAAACTGTTTTTATCTCAGCCCATGAATTTTCTCACTTTTACTCTTCTGATTCTCTCGCCCATCCCATCAAGGAGGAGTGAGCGAACAGCTGTATGATGCTTACACAAGTTGCCGGCTGGGGTTAAACCATGATGTGCTAAAAGCTAAATTAATGTCTACTGATTGCATAAAGAATTGCTGTTTGCTCTATGTGGATTGTTGGGTTTTGTTTGTGTCTCTTATCTGCTGTTGATAGAACTGCTCCTATGGCTCCTTCTAATACTAGATTGACTGTTTACTGTGCAGTGGGACCCTCCTGTTTCACTTTACCCTAAGACCAGTTGTTGGACCAGTGATGGAAAATAGATGTGATCTCAGAACGTACTTTGAGCCAGAACTTCTCCTCTGCTACTCCAGCTGTATTTTTGCAGTGCAGCTGGCCCTGTGGAGGGGCTATAAGGAAGAATGGTGTTCTGCCATTGATCAGTAGTCTGTACTTACATTACATGTACGTTACCCTTAGCAGTTGGCTATATACAAATTCATCTGCAAGTGAATGCTTGTTTTGCCACCTTAACTTTATCTTGATGGTACGAAGCAGACAGAATTTGTACCACAAGCCAGACAGTACTTACTGCATTGCATTTGGTGTCTGAACTATGATTGAAACCAGTCTCTAACATATAGTCAAAGACATTCCAGGAGAAGGGGCAGGAAGTTTTTCTGCCATAGGACTTAAAATATCAAAGCCGCTGTCAAATGTTTTTTTTCCGGCTTGTTTCCTATTCGTTGGGAAATCTCCTCTTCTCTTACATGTTGCTTTTCAGAGTTTCTTGTTTTCACTCCAGATGTCATCTCCTGCATTTCTTGATTACTGAGACATCTCAAAACTCTTGATCCAGATCCAGGCTTTATATAATGTCTTTTAAAAAATTGGGAGATGAGAGAGAGCAACAATAAAATTAACCATCAAAATTTAGATTTGATTCTATTTAAACAAAAAAAAAGTTTGAGAAAGTGTAGAAAAATCTTGACGTTTGATTTCACTCCTGCCTTAACCTCTCGCCGTGTTTTGCACATCTGTAAGCCCTGAAACTCTTTAGAATAGTTTGTCAGTACTATGTAATGGACAGCCTATGTAACTGTAATGGCTCTAGCAGGTGGCTGCTACTCTCCTTGGAGATCACTTGTCTCTGCGTTACCGAGGGAAGCGAGTCCCATTCTCTCTTATGCTGCAATGAAGAGCCAAAGACTCATTTGTAGATGCCTTCCATATTTAATAATAGTGAATATTTTAATAATTGCAGTTTCATTTCTGTAACGATTATCATCCAAAGATCTTGAAGTATTTTAGAAACTCATGGCCTGATTTTTATTTTTATTTTAGGAGTGATACAAATCCATAGCTTCCAGTGACTTTAGCAGCAGCAGTAAGTGCTCAGTTTCTGAAAATCAAACTACAAATAATGATATTTCACATTTTAATTAATAAGTTCTGTATGGATGTTCTGTGAAGTCCTGTATAGAATGTATTTCCTGAATATGGCTCTAAAAGGTGCTTTTGTAAATCAATAGCATACTTAAAAGATAAATGGGAGGCTTTATTTTCCTTCTTGTCTTAGGCTGAATTGGTCTAAAACAGGCAGTTGATTCTGAGAGGTGTGACCTAAATGTAAGGATTTTGTATAAAAGAGTTAGCACTATCATGACACATTGCTCTTCTTGTCACAATATCAGAGTAGTGGAAAAAAAAAAGACAAATATTCATTCTGAGCATGGAATGTAATAACTATTACATTTGGCTTATACAGAACTTGTGTTAAAACATTTTATTTTACTTACCAGGGTGAGAGAGAAGGCAAAAAAAAAAAAAAATCTTAATCCGAATTGGCTATTTTAGTTTTATTTTCATTTTGGTTTAAAAACCGATTCTGCTTTGAGGTCATTTGGTGTAAATTCAACTGAAGACCCTCTCCTTGAGCACCTGCTGTAAATAAATGCTGAGAGACTTGTCCAGGACCATATAGAGAGTTGTAGAGAGCAGTCTGTGTTAAGTATGTCCTCTCCCCATGTTTCCGGAGTCCATGGTACTTAGCATCACATCACTGTGTGATGAAGAGTCTTAAACTTAGCTTAACTGACTGTTTAAGACTAATTTATAGTGATGTTGTATGATCCAAGCAGCATAAGGCCTGCAGAACTTAACTATGTGATTAAGTTTCCCACAGTGTCACCACACAGCTTGTTTCTGGTATGTATTTTCTGTATAACTCCCTAGTTTTCCTCTAGAATCTGTCTAGACTGGAGTGTATGGTTATGTGTTTAACTTGAATGAATTCATTTACACCTAAGCAGTAAACTTCATGTAGCCTTTTCTTTTTTCTCAGTCCTAGTTTTAAGAAATCCCATCAAAGTGCCCTGAAAGTGCTTAGATGCTGTAGCAGTCAAATGTTTTAACCTGAGGACTCTGACAAGGGATCTGACTCTATAAATAAGAGGCAATGACTCTGCTTTCTTGCTATGAATATGGGCCTTAGAGGCATCTATTGTTGGGGTAGGATTGCTGAGAAATTTCACTCTGATTCTTCACTCTTAGACAATGTGGTAGACAATAATGTAATTAAGATTCCTGAATAAAATGGAAACGAAGTGGAAACCTATTCTGAGTCTTGTTTTCAGAAATGAAAGTTTGAATTTAAAAACCTGCTGTTCCTGTGTAAACTTACATCTCTCTACTAAAGTTTGTTGTATGGTCAAAGCAGGTTTCCATTTGTGTAATACTGCATTCAGGTTTTCTGTCCATTTACTTGTCTGGATCTGTAAAAGTGAAGATTGATTCTTGGTCAGGTTATTAGGCCAGGCTCAGACTTGTGCAGAATAGTTTTCCTCACTGAACATCTGTACAGCAGCTGTGGTTCAGTGCCATTGATCTCAGTAAATAAGTATCCAAACCATAGGGTGAGAATTGCTTTAGTTCTAAATTTGACATTGGACAAAAAAAAAGGTGATTATGTTTCAGTTCTTCACCCCAAGAGAAACTTGGAACTTGATGTTGCAGTTTCTTCTGGCTTGAGTTATGGATTTCTGGTAGTCCTATCAAATAAATTCTTTCTCAATGTACAGGGTGGTAAAAAGAAGGATTTAATATGTCTTAATATGGATTAAATAAGAAGTACTAGTGGTTACATGCTCAAATTAGTTGGGAATTGAGGGACAAAGCAAAAAACCAAAATAACTCTCCAAATTTAGGTTTAAGGTTAAAGACTTTCTAGAGGCAAAAGTGTCAACAGTATGGCTTGGAGGGAGGGAGGGGATTTCCCCCCCTTTTCAGTGCTTTTAGGTAGTACTTTAGAGCTGAAGGTTTGAGGTTCAGATGGACTTCCACATCTTTGAACCAGTATTGAGCCTTCAAATGATAAGATAGGTAAAAGGTCTCCTGAAACCTTATATCAGACAGCAGTACTAAAGGAATTGGTTTTTAAATTAAAATAAAAGTTTGCAGGTGACCTGTGAGCTAGACTGAAGCTGCTAGATCAACACTGTGGTGCTGTCAATTATTTGACCTCAACTGTTGGGTAAATTAATGATAAAGACAGGCAAGGGGACCCGTAAACAGCGATCTCTCTCTCTTCCTGACAAAGCCCCAGGAGTTTTCTTGGTAGTATGAGCTGAAAGTGCAAGAGATAAAACTGTAGAAGTAAGCAATTCTTTAGCAGCAGAAGATTGTAGTTCCAAAGTATATTTAAGGACAGTACTTGGGAAATACCTACTAAAAGAATGAACCTCAAGCTGGGATAGGAAGGAGAATTTTTCCTGAAGAAAACCAAGCCATTCTGCTGTGAGTATTCAGTACTTTTCTATGCAGAGCTGGCCTGTGGTATAGGATGTTAAGGCACCAGTAGAGAGAGCCATTGTTTCAAGGATGTGTGAAAAGCCATACAGATGGTACGATTTGCTGGCAGGGCACAACACTGAAGTGTATTGCTGTAAAAGATCATAAAAAAAATAAGCAGATATAAGAACTCTTGTAGAGAAGGATCTTCCCCTTTTAAAGCTCCCCCCAAATATGCAGATAAAGTTGTCCAAGGATCACCTAACAGTTAAAGGCTTATATCTATGCTTCTGCTTTTTTATGCTTCCTGGAATGCATATAGCCTTTAATGATTTACCTAGGATGCATGCAGAGCTGGTCTTAAAAGAGCTTATAGAGTGGGAACAGTTTCATGTGCCATGGGATGTGGGTCAGGAATGGGTTAAGGGAGATGTGAATTCCAACTAAATACGTAGTTATGAATCTTTTAACTTATGTGGTGGGGATCAAATTCAATGTAACAGCATGAACCATTCTTCCTGACGTCGCCAGTTGCTGGAGACTTACATACAGCATTGTCAGCACTCTTGAAAAAGGTGTATCTGTAGTGTGGGGGAGTTGCCATCGTCCTGTTCTGAGCTGCTTTCTGAGAGTGTGCACCAGTCCTATTTTGGCTGTAAGGCTGGTACTGCAAGCCCAGGAAGAAACACAGCATTCCCAGCTGTTCTGCGGCGCATGACCATTTGCAAAGCTGAAATGGGTCTATTGGCTCTTGTTGGGGCGTGTGTAGTTGCTTGGCAGCTTCTTGGCCCGTGAGCAAAACCTGTAGGACCATAGAGCTTGAACAAATGGCAACAGAGACTTGACTGAAGCTGCAAATTCTCACCTCGCTGCATGCTGGAAACATCCCGAATTCTTGATGTTATGTGACCTTAATTGGTGGAGAGTCTCTTACCTCGCCAAACCTTTCTAGTGTGGGGGTAATGAAGTCTGAAACCAGGCAAGTTTTGTGTGGTTCTGAACTTCATCAGAATTCATGTCTCGCGCTTCTCATTTCTCGCCTGGAGGAGAAAAGCTCCGGCATCTTTCTGTCTCCAGAAAGGAGGCAGCGCTTGCGTAGTTCCCCCATGCTGGCTCATTATATTGACTTAACCATAATCGAGGAAGGAGTCAGATAATCAGCTCGTAGGTGATAGTGGCGTGCAGAGCCCTGTACAACCTGAGGCCAGCCCTGGTGAGAAAGCAGTGATAGCAGCATGAAACACAGAGTTTTGCTGACATATCTTGCGATTGTCACTAAAAGTTGTGAAGTGCAGATGGAAAAAGCAAGGAAACTACCTTTTGCTGAACAAAGTTCCTTCTTTTAAAAGGAAATACTGATTTCAGGAGATCTACTGCAGGTATCTGGAACCAGCAGTATACGCTGAGAAAAGCCAAACCTATATGATGAAGGCTATGTAATAAAAATACCAAAATGGACAGAGGTCTTTAAATATGAATCTTTATTTCCAATGACAACAACACCACAAAAAAAGGAAACTTTGTTTGATCCTTCAGAAGCTCTTAAGCTATGCTTGAATTCACACTACTATTTTTGGAGACTTATTTCTTAGTATTTCAGATTGTAGTAAGTTTAAATGACTTGATGTCACAGAGCTGACCAGCTGCAGGAAGAATCAGAAACACAATGCAAGCATGCGTGCTTGCTGTTTTGACGTTTAGCTCTTTCTGGTCTTAGTGGCTATATTGTTTCTGCTGCCTTTCCGCCCCCTTCTCCCTAACCAGAAAAATGCAGATGATAAATCGTTTTTTTGACCATAAAGCAATCACTTACTAGTACATACTGTCACTTCCACTAGCCCATGCTACTGCTTCTGTGTGTCATGCTATTGTCCACTGTGTCTTCACATAGTGCAGAGTAGATGGTGGTAATGCTAGACATGATTCCAACACCAGCCCTAAATTTGCTTTAAGTTAGTGGGTGTATGTATTATAGCTTTAACTAAAGTCTTCATTTTTCTCCTCCCTGGCGGCTGCACTAATGTCAAGAGTGCTAGTACTGAGAAAGTTAGCAGTGCTCAGCTGGCAAAAGCATAGTTAGAAAAAGACTGCAGTTGTCTTGCACTGTTTCTGCAACAGTGAATGATAGTAGGAAGCACTCATGGAATTACAATAACAGGAGGCTTCCCTTAAGTTCTCAGGTCAGTGAGGTTCTGAAGCATCCCATACAAACAGTATAGCCTATAATGAAAATTTATTTATGTTACTGAAATCCTGCAATATTTTTGGTATGTTGGGATGCATCTTAATTATCTTACCTCTTTTTCAGTTCTTTAAATGCTTTTCACTTTTGTATGACCTTAGTGATTTGAGATTTGAGACCTTCAGCAACTTCAGCTCCTTACCACAGTATCTGCGCTGCAAGAAGTAGTACTTTGCCTTGAAAGATCTAGGGACTATTTGGAAGGTTGTTGTAAAGGGAAGAAAAGGAAAAGAAACTAACATAAAAATGAGTTCTGTGGAAACAGCTCTAGAGGGAGTTTTCAGAGCTGGGATGTACAGTCGTTATGGGCTTACTAACAAGAAATTCCGTATGTGTGGAGTTCAGAAAAGAGAAATCAACTACGAGATGAAACCCATGCTGTGTGAAAAGGTGTGCTTTAGGAACTTCCCTGGTGTGAGCAATGGGTAGCCAGGAGAGTTAAGAGGTTTAGCTAACAAATGCTGGAGAATAACAGATAAGAGAAAGAAACTCCCTCACTAATGCACTGCACTGTTTTCTTTAGTGTTAAAAACAGCGGGAGAGAACTGATATTGCTCAGTGTTAGCAGTTCTGGCCTGATGCACACGTGAAGGTTTTATACATGTAAAGTACAAAAAGGAATATGTGGCTCTTTTCCATCAGTTTCCTTTGTTGAACCTCACTCTAATCTGTTCCTTTCTTCTTCTTTTGGACTTCCATATGCCTGAAGCTAGGCCTAAGTTACTGAGTGCCATATCAGTGCCAGCATGGCTTTTCATGCATGATCTGGGGTGATGGTACGTAGAAACTGACCCTGCAGTGACTGAGCATCAGCAGCTGGCCAGCAAGAATGTTATGTTTCACCCCGTATCTTCACTTAAATGAATTGTGTGACAAGGCTAATGGGAACCTCAGCGTGACATGAAGATCACCATTGCGTAAGTTTTAAGCATCTGCGCCACATTTCCTGGTGATCCATGTGATGCTGAACTTCTACAAAATCAGTTGCTTGGAATACTAAGCACAGCAGTAAAAGCTGCTTAAGAGAAAGTGCTTGAATCCGGCAACAAAAGCTCTGAAAAACAGGTAACTGATCCTCTGTGGAAGGATACCTGGCAAGAGCAACGGTGAGTGAACTTGGTTAAGATTCTAGTGAGAAGCACCGACATTAAGTGGGGCGTAGGAGAGTACCTAAAGAGTTAATAAAGCTTTTCTTGTAATGTAGTTCTTAGCAAGAAGTGGCTTTCTGGATTCATTGTTTATGTCCCATGACAGACCCTTGATACTTAAGACCCAGTTAAAGGTGGTGTCTGTGTGATACTTAAGCCCAACAACAAAGCTGTTGTAAGACTATAGTCCAGGAAAACGTGCAAAATATGATAATATGGTGACAAGTTTTGTAGACTGTTTTATAAGAGCAGGAGGACAAAATTTGATTTGAGGTGA
The DNA here is from genome assembly GCF_009769465.1 of Tauraco erythrolophus. Taxonomy (NCBI): domain Eukaryota; kingdom Metazoa; phylum Chordata; class Aves; order Musophagiformes; family Musophagidae; genus Tauraco; species Tauraco erythrolophus. The sequence continues at coordinate 14,396,452 of NC_141472.1, read as the reverse complement.
CTGGTCTTCTGTCCAGGAAAGTCAAGGTATGTCTAGCTCTATTTTTAAAAAATCTGAATTTCAGCTTTTGAGCTGCATCTGTAAAAAATTCATGTAGTGTTTTTCCTCAGAAATTGCTGAACTAAAAAAGTCATGGAAAAAAAAAGGGATTAAACTTGCTCTGACTCAAGTCTTGGGGAACTAAATCGAGCATTAAAACAGATTTGTACCATCAGTCTCCTTAGACATGAACATTGCTAGGCTTAATGAGAAAGTACTGAAGCAGAATGACAGTTTCTTATTAACTCAACAAGACTTGTCTAGCTGTTTCCACGCTGCTTTCCCTTGCTCATTAATGACCTTCTGCACTATAAAAAGAACAACCCAAACACTCTAAGCCCCTGGGAAGACCTTTTTATATGGTCTATCAGATGTTAAATGGCCTGCTAGCAGCGAAGAAACAACTCTGTGAAATGCTGATCAGCGTTTTTGTCTTGTTCTTGTGCCTAGACAAAAAGGATAATTGATTAAATTGTCTACTGCAAGATAACGAATGCAGGTGACATGCTAAGCCTGAGTCACTGGTGTCTGCACTTCATTCCAGCCAAATCCATGTTGACTTCAAAGTAATGGAGTCACAGCTGTAAGTAGCTCAGAAAGAAGATAAAGCTGTCAAACTTTCCAGGAACACCACTATAAATGAGTGAGCTGCCTAGAAGGAAAATGTTTGTCATTGACCGTCGTTCTAAAAAAGCAGAAAGTGTAGCAGGAAGAAAGGTAAAATAGCATGAATGTAAGGGTTTCCTTCATGTGCTGGCTGGGTACCTCAAGGGAGGAAATGGGTTCTTGTGTCAGAATCTGAGCAACTTCTTGCAGACGGAGTGAACAAGCAAATGCTGGCCGGGTCTGCCCTGTTAGCCTAGGGCTCACCTCTGCAGCCACTTCCTCACAGCTCCACGGAATTGCGAATAATTCCTAGTAGTGCCTGGCTGAGATTGGGGAATTGATAAATCGAGTTGTGAGCTCTTGGCAGTGACTTAACTTCAGCTCTAGTGGTGTTTCACTGTCAGTGTGGGAGATGGCTGCAGTGGTTCGAGGGGTCAGAGCTATATGAACTCAGTGCAGTGGAGCCTTCACACACACACAGGTTTCTGTTCTGAGGGTCCATTATGCTCTTAAAGCTTGGGAAACTAGAACTAAAAGCTGTGTTAATGATTTTCAGACTTCTTGGTGGTTCTCAACTTTGTCCCAAACAAATCTGAATCTGTAACAGTTTTTAAAATGAGATTAAATTTGAATTTTGATTTTTGAGTTTATCTGAGTTTATCTGGGAATGGGTAGACATGAGGGGAGTTACTTCACTAGGCATCAATGCAAGTCTATTGGATTAAGCAGTATCTAGGTACCTATATAAAATCAAAATAAATGCCTGCACAATCCCCTTTGGACTGAGATTAGTGATTTGGCTTGATATGAAATCCCTATCCTCTAACCTGGAAAGCTTACAGCTGTAAAAGAAATGGTATTTAAGAATAGACCAGGACTTGATTTCAATGGAAGCATTGTCTGAGTAGGGACATCAGAGCTTGGTTCCAGAGCACCAATAAAAAAAATAAAATAACCTTTTTATTTATTGAGCACTCAGACTTGAAGACTCCCAGGTGCCTATTAGTCTAAGGGCTTGTCTGTACAGGAAAGTTAGTGTGCAATATGTTGGAATATGAATTTACAGTGCACCAACTCCTCTGTGCGCCTCCCTGTGTTTGGGTATTTTTAGCGCACAGTAATGGTGCCTTTCTCTGTGGCAGTTCGTTCAGCTTTGAAAGTGAAGTAAATCACATTCTGCTTATCGCCTGGCGTGGTGAGTGAATGCCAAATAGCTGGTGCCCTCTAGACTTGTACCCAAATTTCCTCCTCTCAACTAGTGCTAAGGGCGATGTTTAGTGGGATTCTGCCTTTGTCCATGAAGACGACAAGTATGATTCTGCTTGCTTTTTTAGAACAAAATGAAACAGTATGTTTTCAAAAGTCCCTGTATTTCAGTTCTCAATACAGCTTTGGCTATGTAGGGGTTTAGATCACGGAGTTTCAATACAACTCTGCTTTGAGAGTTACTTTCATTAATATTTTACAGCTGACACTTATTAAAATACTGCGTACTTGAGCCTGGCCAAGAGGCTTGTATGGCTTTTTAGAAATTGGATTGAGGTTTACTAACCTTCCCTTTTTTTACTTGGTTAGTTTTAAGCTCAAATCCATTCAAACAAATGCTTTTGCTGACATATGCAAGAGGCATTGTAGCATCAGAGTGAGAACATGAAGAAGGAATAAGAGAGGGAGGGCAAGTAGGTATTGCTCTGTGGTTTTATTTGTTTTTTTGTGGCAGTGCTGATGTTTGCCATGTTTTGAAACTGTGAACTGAAGGTGTAAGGTACCTGGACAACCCTTAGTTTGCTCAGAATTGTTGTAATGAAAATCTGGACAAAGAAACCTGACTGTTGGAGAAGCTTTGAAAGATGGGTGGTTGGTTGGTTTTTCTCTTAACCTGGAAAGAAAAGTGCAGCAATGACTCTCAGGCTAATATCTGGTTTTGGGGAAACAAGGAACAAAAGTATTGCTAATTCAGTCTAATCCATACTCGATCTATTCACCTTGCTAAGAAGATTCCTTCACCCTTATTGTTCTGAGAATGCACCAGCTTGCATCTAAATGCGAGGAACTGATTGGGAATCTTGCACCTTTCACAGAATTGACGGGTTACCTTGCTGTTCTGTTTTGGGTATCCATGGTCATAGGAGTGCAGCAGAGAACCAAAGTCTTAGTCTGTTTATCCTGCATTAATCTGAAGCTTCCAGAGAGACAATCTGGACTTTGTGACTCTCTGAATTCAGCAAAAGTGCTCTTGTTTCCTAGAGAAAAAATGAGGGGAAAATTAGCTATAGGTCCACATGCCCAACAAATGATGCCACAGGAATTAAACTAAATTTCACATAACTTACTTTCAACTATCTCATTTCCTGAGAAGGATCTACTTTATGTGGTTGTGCTGTTCTGTGTAGTAAAAAGAAAAAGAAATACAAACACATTAATGCTAAAGTGAATTACTGTATTTTTCTCGACTCTGTTGTTAAGCAAGTGAGAATTATTCCATCCAGTTGGAGAGCTAAAGCAGGCTGAAAGAAGCATTGCTGTTCTGTCTGTTGTATGCGTGTGCAGGGAAGATTTAGCAACCTGATGGGAAGACTCAGATGCTCATGGGGGACTGCACGTGGAGTCCACACACTCTGTCCATTGCAGAGCCCCATTCTGTGGGAATTCCTCGTTAATCCCAGTACCATGAGGCTGAAGGAGACGAAAGGTGACTGGATATCAGCCACAGTGAGTTGTCTTCATGGGATGGCTGTGGTGAACCAGTCAGCACTAGTTGTGGCTGGGACTGTTTTGTGTAATGTTTGCAAACACACAAGTTTGCAGCTAGAGCAGATCAGAAAAAAACATGTTCTTTATTTCAGTCACGCTGGGAGAAGGCTCTCATCCAAGTCAAATTTGCCTTGACCAGCTGATGTAGTGTACACAGCTTGTCCCTGCCTGTGGTGTTTGTAAAGCCATGCTATGCATTGACATGATCACAAAATATTTGAGCTCATGATCTCCTGTGTTGTAACTGTGGTGAGGATAAAACCAAAGGAAGTGTCTGCCCTTCACACAAGGACAGTGTAGCTACAATACAAATCGGAGCATCAGTGTTAGTGGGGTAACCTTTTCTTCTGTCCAAAGGAATTGACCCCCTACTGAACTTTTGGCTGTGGGCAGGGAGAAGTATTTGACCTTAAATGACTTGCACAAAGACAGGAGGCAGACAGTCAGGCTAGGTATTACAAGCAGCCTGGCTCCTGATCCTCCGCTTAAGTCACTAGACCGTATGTCTCTCTCCATTCATGCTGAATGAATTCTCAGACTGTGCTACATTTCCTCCCTTGAATAATAATCTTTAATGAAAAGGAAAATGAGAAAACAAGGTAATGACAGATAGCACAGAGAAAACATTGTAAAGTGAAGAAAGAAATGTCTGGGAATAATAGCAATGCTGATATTCCCATGTTAATGATTCAAGAGCTTTCTGACTGCTGTAGAAGCAAAAATGATAGTTGCTGCAGTCTACAGAGATTTGGGCAGTGCAGGGAAAATTTCAAACTTGAACAGTAATGGTCCCCGTGTTTGTTCTCAAAAGATACCTCCAGCTCTGTCCTGCAAGGTGTGAGGTGGTCTCTCAGATGCAAAATGCCCCTTCGCAGGTGTAAGCCTGTAGTTAATTAATCTGAAATCCTTCCTATCTGAACTGACTGGTTAAGAGAACTTAATAAATTACCGAGACACTGATCTCAAAGAAAACAGGCAGAAGTCCCAATTGTACCACCAGTTTTATCTGTGCCAGGATTGCATGAACGTGCCCTTAGTATCTACTATAGCTTCATGTCTGCTGTTCTTTTCACGCAAGCACAAATACCAGTGATTCTATAGCTCTAAAATCACTTTTTCCTTCAGACTGTGTGTTTTGTTCTAACTATATTCACCTCCTCTTCTCCCTCCTCTGTTGTGAGGTCAGTTGCCTGTGACAGATACTATGTTCTATCCGGTATGTGCAACTAACCACTTTTGATTTCAGAGAACATGGTTTTAATTAGCTCTCTTCCTCTCCTCTGGTTGCTGCACAGAGCTGGCCTCAGGTGGAATTTTTTAATTGTGCTATTGCTGTCTCTGTTACACAAGCTGGAGTTCTGATTCATACAGTAAATTTGAGACAAAAATGAGACCTTTTTGTAGCAGAATTCACGGGACTGGTCAAAATTTTTAAAAGTCATGTGAACAGTTGATTTTTGCATGTGTGCAGTAACAAGCACAGAAAGTCAGGGTGATACTGCCCTTCCTCTCTAGGTTTCTCTGGTTTTGCTACTTTTAAAATTGTTTACCAAGTTATTTGCTGACATGTTTGCATGTGGCTGTGCAGTGGTGGTGCTGGAGTTGCCTATTTCTGCTACCTCTTTAGGAACTGGTTTCCTGAGACATTCAGGGGGAGCCATAGGCTTTCTCTCTTTTCTCACTGGCGTCAGATCTCATGTTTGTCTGACTTTTGACTAAGTGATCAAGTTTGCTACTTTGTCAGAAAATGATTGGTTTGTTTGTTTGTTTGCCAGGCTAATTTGCAGCTGGATGAGCAAGCTGATGGACTGGCAAATGCCAGGTCTGGCATAAGGGAAGCAGGGGGAGTGTGTGGTAGGTTGGGGAAAGATGGCAGTGTGGGATATCTGTTTTGGAACAGTCAGCTGTTTAGCCTGGCTCACTGAACTGCACTTGAGGTTTGCAAAGGGGTGTCTCCCCCCTTTTTAGGCAAGGGACAAACCACTAGGGCACAGAAGAATTACTCTTACCTTAGAAGTAAAGCAAGAAGCATGACTGAAAAGAGTGCTGGGCCATGAGGCGGCACTGGCTGGAAGACCTGACTGCTGATTTCGTATACTGTGACAGGCTTGGGAAAACACCACCCTCTTGGCCAGCACAGGAGAGAGCAACTCTCCACAACTTCATGGGTTTTCCTGAGTAGATCATATTGGTGGGATTTTTGTTTGGTTGTTTTTTTTTTTACCTAAGTCCTTGCTCTAAGCTGTTTAAATACACTCTGGAAAAAGCTATCTCTAGTTTGAATATACCAGCCTCTTATCTATACAACCCCCAGAACCTCCTATCTCCAAGGCAGTGGTTTCCAAGATTTGGGTGGGTTACTGTGAAGATAAATCACATCAGAGGCATGACCTTTATCCTTGGTGCTATTTAAATAGCTTAAATATCTATTGACTTCATGCCTTGTGCTTTCAGTTGCTGAAAAGTGAACACTAAAGAAAGGAAGAGTTGACCTACAGTGTATCAGATTGGTGATATCTTCGTGTATAGAGCTCTGCAAATACAGATGGCATTTTTCCAACTAATTCTCCCCCAGTGCTACTGTATTGTGGCTGGATACTTTTGAGAAGGAATCTGTGTATCTGTATGGAAACTAGAAAAAGAAAAGTGACTAGTGTCTATTGTAAACGGTAAAGTTGTTCAGCGAAAGATGAAGATACAAGCGAAACAATTGGGAACCTTCTTGGAAAATAAATGTTCTCTAGTGGTTCTTAAGAACATTCTTTAAATCATTTGCCTATGTAATTCTGCATCTTTGAAGGGGATTTTCTGTTGGAAGAAAGGATGGAGCTGTAACTGATCAAGTCAGGAAGGTGTAATCCAGAGCACCATAGTACGTTGAATAAAGAAATGTATTTGCATTTGCCCCTTAAAGGACAGTTGATTCAACATATTACAGAAAACTACAGCAAAGAGTACGCAACTCTGTGTCTTCTATATTTACAAAGGGATCCACTCCCATAGAACTCTGCTCTGGAATGATCTAATCAAAGGAAAGCCTTGTTTTTATACTTTAAAGAGCTGTGGAAAAAATATTTAATGTAAGCCAGCATGATGCAATGCCTACTTGAGCTTGGAGACGGTGTGTAACTATAATCAGAGAACTGATTAACTCACTCGCCAACACTGATGTGTTAACTCTACCCTATTTACTAGACTGTTCAAAGATCAGAAACACCAAGAACAGCACTAAACTGGGGCCTGTGGGTCAATGCAAGGAATTTAGAAGGTATATTGATTCTTTTGGACTTTGTTTCCCTGTAGGAATATTAACCATGTGTTTAGACGACATAAACTGGGGTATGTATTGCTCTTTGCATTCTGAAAGCGCTAAATGTTATTGTTCTGGTGGCAGATGCAACTCTACAGCTGCATGATATTGTTATGTGATTGCAGGAGGATACATAGTGCAGGAAAAGGGCTTAGTCGTCTTTCCCATTCCTCTAAATTTATATCAAACTGTGTCTTTGAATATTTCTCACTGTCATCTCAGACACTGCTTCTGCAATAAAATCTGTGAGAACAGACTTCTGTTCTCGGAAGTTTTGGTGTGTCCTCAGATTATAAGATCCCTTGCACAAGGTCTTTAGTTATGTTCCTCTCAGCGTAGGGTAGACTGTTGATATTAAACAAACAAATACAAGGTAAAGTATAACCTGGCCTTTCTAACATGCCTCAAGCTAGCAAAACTTTTGTTTGGAAATGAAGTACTGGGGTATTACCTCTTCCCAACTTTGGTATGTTTTTCTATCATCATTCTACATCTTTATCTGAGCATTCAGATAAAGTTGATAAAGAACAGCTGTCTGTGAAGGAACTGTTTTCTGCCTGGCTGCAAACACCACTGTCTGGCCATAACATGGACAGCAAACAGAAGATTTGCCCAGTTTCTTAAATATAATCTCTTTTGTTATGAGAGCTGTTTTAAGCTAGTCACTCTGCTATTTGGAAATGTGTTATCCAGCCCACTAGTTACTGAAAAATTCAGTCATCTGTGGTGTGTGTGTTGGTTTTGCTGTTTTGTTTTTTACAACTGAAAGTTTCCCTTTTCTTGAGTTGGCAAGTTAAGTTTGTCAAACAGGTATATAACAACATACTAGACAACACACTCTCAGAAATGGTACATGCAAAAACCAAACGTGCTGGCTCTGTATTTCTAAAGTTCTGAGGCCCTCCTTTCTTCTGGAAAGCTGCCTCCAAAAACTGTAGAGTTTTCTGTGAAGAAGACCAGAAGAATTTCAGAGCCATGACCTTCGATGAAGGATATTTAATATCTGGAATATTTTCAGAAATAGTTCTCATAACTGAAAACATTAAAAGTTGACTCCTGAATGTGGCTTGATAGCCAGTCGTTCTCCTGGCTTTGGATGGTTGTGTCATGTCACTGTGAACCATTAGCTGCAATTTTGCAGAGCAAAGGCATTTCGCTAGTGAGGTGATCCCATCTATAATTTGCTTTTGTAGCTCAGGGTTTGTTTTTATTAACCTTTATAAGTGCTTTGAATTAAATGAACAGAAATTTGTATTACCTTGAAATTTATTCCTCCTTGACAGCTTGTGTAACCTGGAGGATCTGTACGACTGTGAATCAACAACATAACCTGTGTCCCTGTGAAAGATTAAAGAACTAGAAGCAGGTTGCAAGCTACTGTTAGCATTATGGCTCCACTTTTACATCAGCAGGAAAGGTCTCCACAAACTCTGGCGGCCTCTGGAAGCACTAGGATTTGAATGATGTTGAAAGGTCTAGTGGGTGACCATGGAGATACAGTTGCACGTGAAAGAAAGCTTTCAGCTGGCACAGGATGCCTCTGTCATGCTGATAAGGACATCAGAAAAGTTTCAGGCTGTCTCCCGTATCAGACTCTATGCACAGTCTATCCTTATCATATTTATCCATTGTACTGCTGCTTGATCCTGCTTTACCTTATGAAACTTTACCAAGATGTTTTCTCTTACCACAGTTATTTCTGTAAATTTCCTTTCCAAAGTTGTTATCTTGTGTTAATGTAAACTCTCCCAACTTGAAAAGATAACGTCTCTATTTTGTATTTTAAAAAGAACTGTGTACGTTTGTGATACTATAAAATAATTAGCATGAATAACATAGTAGCTCGTTTGGGTTATAGATTTTAAGTGTTATGATCACACTGCAATGGGATGGGTAGCAGCTTGCAGACTGCAGAGAAGTACCTATCCTGCAAGCTGTTGCTTATGTGTAACAATCCTCACTACTGATCATGATGGTTTGAAAGAAGCTCAATTGTAAATCACTACACACTTGGATGTACAGTTTCATAGAATCATTGAATGGTTTGGGTTGGAAGGGACCTCAAAGATCATCTAATTCCGACCCCTCTGCCATGGGCAGGGAAACCCTCCACTACACCAGGTTGCCCAAAGCCTCATCCAACCTGGCTTTGAACACTTCCAGGGATGGAGCATCCACAGCTTCTCTGGGCAACCTGTTCCAGTGTTTCACCATCCTCAGTGTAAAAAATTTCTTCCTTATATCTAATCTAAATCTTCCCTCTTTCAGTTTAAAGCCATTGCCCCTTGTCCTATCACTACATGCCCTTGTAGAAAGTCCTTCTCCAGCTTTCTTGTAGGCCCCCTTTAGGTACTGGAAAGCTGCTATGAGATCACCCCAGAGCCTTCTCTTCTCCAGGCTGAACAGCCCCAACTCTCTCAGCCTGTCTTCATAGGAGAGGTGCTCCAGCCCTCTGATCATCTTCGTGGCCCTCCTCTGGACTCGTTCCAGTAGCTCCATGTCCTTCTTGTGTTGGGGACTCCAGAGCTGAACACAGTATTTCAGGTGGGGTCTCACAAGAGCAGAGTAGAGGGGCAGAATCACCTCCCTCGACCTGCTGGCCACGCTTCTTTTGATGCAGCCCAGGACATGGTTGGCTTTCTGGGCTGCAAGCGCACATTGCCGGCTCATGTTGAGCTTCTCATCCACCAGCACTCCCAAGTCCTTCTCCTCAGGGCTGCTCTCAATCCATTCTCCTCCCAGCCTGTGCTTGTGCTTGGGATTGCCCCCATCCATGTGTAGAACCTTGCACTTGGCCTTGTTGAACTTCATGAGGTTCTCCAGTCTGTTCAGATTGACTGGCAGCCTTTGCGTAAAACGAGGCCAGGGCTGGAACAGCAAAATTGTTGCACATCAGGACTGAGCTGGATTGCCACTGAGGTGTGGGAAGCTCGTTTAATGCAAGTTGTAGCTGGTGGTATCAGTGTTTCATTTTCATGAGCATAGAGTTTAACTTTGCCGCCAGCCTGGCAGCTTCCCCCTGAGATAATGTAATGCAGCTGCAAGGTTGTTTTGGCTCTGTGCTGACTCCTTCCCATACCTTTTTTAATAGTCCATCTCCTGGCTTGCCCGAGCCAGTCATAAAACCCTTCCAACATTTGGTCTGCTTTTAAGAGCTAGTAAGGGCATGGCAGCTGATAACAGAGCCAACACCCTTTCATAAAACTGAACTTTTCAGCAGTGAAATATGCTGGCTTTTGGGGAATTTCAAGAGTTTATTCTGAGAGTTTGAGTTTTGGTTTGGTTTGTTCTCTTTCTCAGCTAGCTGTCCCTCACAAGGCTGGCTAAAGTGCAGTTTGTGTGTTTCTGTGACTATTTAAAAACAGGTCAGAGATTTTGGAAAGGAGTAACAATCTAGCTTGCTTGAGTCTTTATTCATTTAAAGGAATATGAAAGGGCCTGAGACCTCCTCTTGGAAGGCAAGACTTCTGACAGGTTCTCGGTCCTACCTTCTTCATAAAAACAGGGCTAAGTTTGGCTCTTTAGAGATTAGATGCATAGGCATGGGTGCTCAGTTTAACCTGGTTGTCACAATTGTTTTGTAACAAAAGTAATTATTGATGCTGTGATTCCTTATCAGTTACGGTAGAATGAGATTTGTTGTTTTAATCTTAATTAAGAGAGGCTCACTTTCTATTTATCGCCCTGCTTTCCAGTTCTTCACTATCAATAATGCAAAAAATTTGAGAATATTATAGTAAGTTTCTTCCTTCTTTCATAGCTTCAAACCTAGAAGGACTAATACAGGTTTTAAAACCAGGATAAAGCCTTCTTTCAAGACAATGAGGAAACCATCAGAATAAGGATAAGGCAAAGACAGCTACACTCTGCCTTCGGCTGCAACCTGCTTGCTTGGAACCTGCAAAAGCCTCTCAACCCATCCTTCCGCAGCTGTTACTTTCGTTTGGAATTTGACCTTTAAATGTAAATTTACATAGTTGCGATTTCTTGTGGGGACACCAGAGATATGGAGGAGGGTGGTAAACTGTAGCAGGGACAAATGATGGTGTCTGCAGAGGCTGAAACGATGACCAAGGTGGTGAAAACAGCACTCTCCTGCCTAATTAATTCCTTACTTGTGTATGGCGCGTGGGCCAAAGTACAAATTTCTAAGAACCCAAACTGACCTCAGAGGGAGAGACTGCTTTTGTGTGTCTAATTACCCTCTTTCTTAGTAAGTCGTGAGAATTTCAGCTGCAGTTCACTAAGATCCATCCCCCTCTACAGCGAATGTGGTAAATAAATTGTTCCTGTTACTCTTCTGATGTTCTTTGTCGGTCCTTGCCCTGACAAACCGTTCTTGTTCAGGGAGATCTCTTTCTGCCACTTTTGTCGGTGCCATTGTGTTACAGATTGGTTGGGAGCCTATGCAAGACCTGCGATTAAGACCTGCAAAAGATCGGGGAGAATTTCTTTGTCTAGGTTTTTTTTAAGCCATCCCCCAGGCTGGCAGGCTGGCCCTCTTCTTTGCCTTGTGCCTGCCTGCCCTAGCCGGTGCGAGGGTCGGAAGGAGGCAGGGGTCAGACATGGAGGCCCGGGGGAAGAGTTAAATAAACCCTTAGGAGACGGCAATTACATTTCCAAATAATTGTTCTGTTCTTCAAAAAATGCTGGGTAACCCGCTGTTAGGAGCAAGCTCGGTGTCTCGGTGTCCTTAGGACTGACAGAACATGGGGAAGCTCAGCTTTTAGTTGAGTATTGTTTTTGTTTTGTTTTGTTGTTTTTTCAAAAAAGCTTGCTCCTGTTGTCCTGACAGCATGGAGAAGGAAAGCAGCAAGAAGTTATCGAACAATGTGTATTGGAAATAACCGATCGGCGGCTGGAGGGTGCCAGGGTGCAGTCTCCAGCACGTAAAGGCAGACATCTGCAGGATGCTTTGGGTTCCTGAGATGTTGCCATGAATGAAAGGTGCTTGTGACAGGAATGCATGCTGAAAAAAGCAGTGCTACGGGAGAGTCTCTACAATCTCCTTATCTTCTCCAGTAAATCTGCCTCTGAAGATAAATGTTTAATAACATTCCTATTTGGTTGTACTTGTTAAAAGTGGTTGAACTAATGACCCATAATCCGATAGATCCATTTGTAGTGAATAGCACTAAGGGTTCAATCCGGTGTTGCTGATTTAGCAAGATCTCGGCTTAATTTACTGCATTTCACTGTTACAGCTCTTGCTCACTGCTCAAACCGCATGATTTACCTGGCATTGAACGTAGCCTACCTTTCAGTTGCAAAAGGGCAATGATTGTATAAAAATTAACAAAAATCTTACATGCTCTTGGTAATCAGTGAATGTGTGTGTGAGAGACAGAAATTTGAGTTGTTGCTTCGTTATGATTTGGTCAGATAACTAATGCGTGTAGTAGTAGCTGTGTACACAAACTTCTGGTGCCAATACCTGTAAATATGAGTCTGAAATCTGCATTGGTCAGAAATACTCGTGCACTTAAATAGGTATTTTCCTGTGAACATTAAAGAAAGGTGGAAACGTGGCCAAAGTAAATTTGTATCACACTTCAAACAAATACCTGTGGAATTCTTTCTATTTGGCAAATGAAGCGCTCCTAATCACTTCTTCGATGGGAATCTGTCTGGTTTAAGGAATGCAGTATCTTGACCTAAGACCTCTGCTAACACATAATGAGACCCACTGAACCATGTGGGACTACTTACGCACATGAGTAATTTTATGGACAACTTTGTGCAATATGCAGGTTCAGGAAAGTGGTTATGACTGCAGTCACTGATTTTTGATCATAAAGTAACAGACTTGTGAGTTAGACTGCAGTGACAGTGACCCCAATTGTGTTTTCCTGCTGCTGCATTGAGGATGGTCTCCACTTCCTTGTAAGCTAACTCTTGTGGAGGACAGTTGCTTTCATAAATCCTGAAAAATCTTCCAGTAGCTATTTACTCAGGGGTTTTTGTTAGATTGAAATGACTGTCTGGCCCGCATTCCAGGAACTTCCTCTAATAAAAATAAATGCATAAATAAATAAATAAGCCCCCCACCCTTCTGCTGCCACTCAATTATTTGCTTTGTTCTGCATTTCACAGAAATGATAATTGAAGTGGGTGGAACTGTGTGGGGAGAGAAATAACTACTTTTATGAGATATTTAAAACTTTCTTCCTTTTTCAAGCATTGCTCCCAAGTTTGAGGTGTTTTATTGCTAACTCAGATATGAGGCTCTCTTGTTTGCATCTCTTTATACAAGAAATGTGTTCAGGCAACTGGAGCCTGATACCCCAGCTTGTGCTCTGAGGTTTTGCAGCCTTGCCAGTAACACTATATTGAGGACCTGGACTAAACAGTGACTGTTAGGAATAATCTTCCCACTGTTACTAAATAGCCGTTAATTTAGTAAATCGAGAGACCAAGTGAGGCCCCAGGGAAGGACCCAGCAAAACAGCCAGAGGAAAAAGATTCCCTTCTCAGCCTGAGAATGCTGTCCTATGCTTTACATGATAATGGCTGGTGTATCAGAAGGTTTGCAGCAAAACTGAGGGGTTTCATATGCTTGGTTTCGAAAGCTTCATTATATATATATATATATATTTTTTTTTTTTTTTTTAAATTGCAAGCGTGTAAAGCAAGCCCAAGGCAAGGAAGGGAGGTAGCCTAAATAGAGACTCTTGATGCTCTGTCCCCTTTTTTTTTAATCCTCCACAGTAAATTAGACTATTTTCTATCTTCTAACCCTTGTGTAAGATCATGCACACCTTCCAGTGTAAGCATCCTGTTTAAACCTCTACCTTAACCTCTGTTTTCCTGTCTGGTATCCTTCATTTCTCCCTCTATTTAATCTGGCTAGATGCTGATCCACAATTTTTGCTAGAAAAAAAACCTGCTTCCTCAGATAAGACTCAGTGGTTGTTGCATCCTGTGTCTTCAGGACTGCCTATTATTGTTAAGTTCACTGAAAATTTAATTTTGTCCTGAATGCGACAGGGTAGTGTTTAATCTGGATATCTGTACAAACCACAAAGGGATGTATGTTGGGGGAATGACCAGAGCATTCCAGAAAGAAATAGCTCCAAATTTCTGCAAGGGAAAATTTGTAGGGAAAAGCAGTTTCTCTTATTAGACTGACTGACATAACTGGGAGGAGGGAGAATAGATCAGCTTTTGGTCCTACAAGCCCTTCTCCAGGCCTGCTGATTACCTTAATGCAAGATGTGCTTATGTTTGCCCATAAATGTTTCTTGTATTACTTCATATAGAATTTTATAAGAAGATACGACTTGTACCTTATTACTCATTCTTCAGATAAAGATGTTTCACGTGAGTATCTGTGAAGACTGGCTGCAGTTTCAAAAGGTAATCCAGAGTCTTCCACAATGAAATTGACAGCATGTTGATCAGGGTCTATATAGTTTTCTCTATGTCTCTGCTTATAGAGTGAGTTGTAATGGCATTATTGTTTAAAAATGAAACAAAACCACAAAGACAACAAGCAAGCAAGCTAGACTGAAAGCCCCAGAGACAGAAATTTCACCTGTTTTCCAGAAAGGGGACAGCATAAGCAGTGCCAGTTCCCAGGCACACAGATCTACTAATATGAAAGTAATACCGAATGACAGGATAGAGTCCGTGTAGATCTTAGACTGCTTTAATGGAGTGATGGTGGCAGTTGTGTGGTGATAGGCTCAAGGATGAGTCTGTCCGGGGTCTGGGTAACTTCACACTGGTGAAATAAAAATCATGTATCAGAGCTCTGTGGAAAGTCTTCCCCCTCTCTCCTGTGTATGCAGGCAATGCTGGGGGTAGGATGAATCTTCTGTGTTTCTCCTTGGAGGGACTGAACCGGGAGATTTGGTTATCAGCTGAGGGAAAGCAGCTGTCTCCAGCTGCCCTCTGTTAGTGGCTGCCTGAGTGTACTTAGACAGGTAGACTCCATAGTTAAAATACTGGCTGCACCAAGAGCAGGGACACAGTGACAAACTCCTGTAGAAATGACTCAAAACTCTAGATGGCCAATTCTGATGTGACATTCCATGGACGAGAGCTTTCCCTTACCCCTTTCATCCGAGACCTCACTTGTCAAATTCTTGTATAACCGTATTTGCTGTGTCTCGTGTGATAATATTCAAGTGCTGCTGTGAAACTCAGGAATAATTTGTGAACTTTGTTTGTGGTTTTACCTACTTAGTGGTGAATAGCTCCCCGTAGCTGCTCAGAGTTTCAAGGAGGCAGTGTAGCTTTTTCGTTCTAAACAGGATAATGTAGGTTGTTTCTTTATAATACAGAATTAAATAACCATCAACTATAATTTTGTGTCTTTTCAAGTATCTATACCATTTCTGCAATCTGCTAACATGAATAAGAAATGCAAAATGAGCATATAAGAAGTCTGTTCTATTTATAAACATATTTTTATCCATATAAAGGACTGTTCTAGTCACCTTGAAATTCCCTCCAGAGACTGGCTGCTAAAAATTTCATGTGCTTTTGCTCTAAAATACTAGAAGACCCTGTAGCTTGTTGTCCTATAACAATAAATATAAAGACTTTGCCTTATATGTGGTACAGTGAGGAAATTCTTTATATTCTTGTAGACATTTACATTTACATTGCATTTACATTTTTGCAATGAGGCCAACTTGATATCTGTGACCTGATGACTCTTACTTGTTTTTAAAAAAAACTTCATGAATCCCTTGTGAATCTCTTGGCTAGAATGGGAAAAAATCTCCACTGTTCTTCAGTACAGTCTGTTTCTGAATACTTAAAAACTGTAAATAAAATTGGAAAGGTTTTCTTATTCCAACTTGGAAGAAAATCTTTGCTCAGATTGTGACTAACCTGCAAGCCAGTTGTTTTAAAACACTGACTCTAGCTTAGTCTGTTACTCCTCGACAAGTGTTAGGGTTTTTTTTCCTCAGTGGAAATACTGACATGAATGTTAATAGGCAACATCACTGTTTTAATGTAGTTTGATATTAAAATCCAATTCCTTTCTGCCTTCACTTCTATAGAATTACTGAACTCTAAGAACTTCATTATAAGCATGAAATCATTGTCTCAGGGATGGGTGTCATCCTAAAAAGTTAATGGATGTAGTATCTGAAGGCAGAAAGCACTATCCCTCCACTCTACTTAACTTCTAAGATGTGGCATTGAAGACCCTTCAGTGTTGGGACCATCACAGGAAAGGCTCTTTCATTTTTAAGGATCTTTTCACTCATGGAAATGTTCTTGCTTTTGCAGGTGTCTTTGAATCCTCCAGGAACTGAGTGGCTTCTTGCTGCAGAACAGAAATAGAGTATGGAAAGCCCTCCACTGAGGACTTGCCCTCCATGGAGTACTGAACAGCTGACCATGGTTTGATGTGGCTGAGACCTGCAGACGAAGACACAGGATGGTGAACTGAGATGAAAGGAGGGTCTCTGCTCAGGGGACTGGGGAAAGGACGATGATACACGGACAGTGAGAGAACCCACTTCAGCTGGACTCTCCTCTGACGCTCAAGTGAAGAGGAGACAGACTACACTGAAGTGGGCACATGTTTGCAAGGAAAATCTGCTTAGATGAAGCACTCCGCGAATGACAGGTGAGTGTCACTGAGGTATGCAGTGTCATCCCGGGTGTCCGGGTGCTAGACACTAATATGGCTATCGGTGTAGTCTGGGAGGCATATGTGCCAATGGATTGTTAACACACGCATTGTTAAGAGGACAAACTTGCCAGAGGCAGCTGGTAACAGCTGAACTATTTCAGTGCCACGAAGAAGTGTGTTGGCTGGGGCAAATGTGGCTTAAGAAAAGTGCATTTCAAAGAGGAGCTGGTGTAGAGGTAACTGGCTTCGAAAGGTCTCCCATGGGCTACTTGACCTCCTCACCTTCCTGCACTAGTGGTAGTTTTGCCATTGAGTTCACGGAGGCCAGGATTTTGCCCTGGGAGTTCAGGTTAGAGAAGTCTACATTCTGGTGAATGATCTCAAATTGGAACTTGGGGTTTTTTTTATGGCCTTTGGTTGCAGTGCCTATGGTAACTTGGAATTAAAGATGTGTGTTGAGTTAGTGATAACTGCTGGAAGGAAAACCATTTGCAGCCTTTTCTTGCTCTCCACAAATAAATCACCATCACTTAGATTTAAAGAATAAATTTCCTGATGGGAAAATAAGTATTTAAATGCTGCCTTATCTATTTCAGCTGTTCCTGAGCGTGTAATGTTTAACTTCTCTGTTTTTGTGAAAATATTTGTGAGATTTTTATATTTGTGCTTAAAAGGATTGAAGGAGTGAGAGAATTTGAACAACATATTAGATTGGTAACCTGGGAACAAACATTTGTGGAAATAAAAAAAAAATAATTAATATTAATTGTTGATTGGAGAGTTCAAGGGTAGATGCACTGGAGACTGTCCATTCTTATTTTTCATTAATTACTGGGTTTTAAGATACAGTTTAATTAAGGGACAAATAGTGTAATAAGCATTAATATTCTCTCTCAGAACAAAGAGTGCTTTCTAGAAAAATCTGATATTGAAGAAGAAAATGTGTGAGCTATACACAACTCTCAGGGTATTCCAGCCAGTTATTTGTATATGATCACATTTTACCTCATTAAATATTCACCTTAAAGTTCTTGATTTTAAATGATTACGGAAATGCTGATTTCCATCTTTGCTGTTTATTGATTCACCTCAGGTAGTTTTTGGGAAAGATCTGAAATGTAACTTTGAACACTTATTAAAATATAAGTTAGCAAATAAAAAGTATTCCAAAATTATTTAAATTATTTCCATATTTAAATTCCGGGTGCTTGAAAGCTTGGTATACCTGCAGGGTTTGTCTGTTACACAACTTAAAGGAATAATGCTTATAACTGGAAATTAGTAGAACCTGGGTTCTAGTGGCTTGTAATTTTTTCAGCACCTAAAACTGCTTCTGTTGTCTCCAACGGTAAACACAGAGAAAATTTTAGAACAGTTTCTTGAAAAGCTGGAATGTTTTTGTGCTTTGGAGTAGATACCTCGCGTCTTTTGATGAAGAAGGGGCATTTTTTTTTACTATTGGTTTACTTCATGCTATTCCTGTGAAAAGACTCTCAAATTTGGTCATTACAAGCCTTTGAGAATTTTCTGTTTATATAGCCCAGTGACGTTTGTAAAGGAGAGTTGAAGAAAATTCATTCATATTGCTTTATCTTCATGTTTTCCTCAGAGTTGCTCCTCCTGGAAGGATGCTTTACCTGTCCTTGCTGTCACTGTTCATGCACACATAAGACTTGAAAATGCATAAGTTATGGTTTAATGTAATTACTAAAGATGTTTCTTAACAAGTGGTCAGAGAAAATGTTTTGCTTTTTATTCTTGCCTTTCAGAGCATCAAGGGTCTGACCCAATTCCCACTGCCGTCCAGAGTAGGTTTTTTACTCGGGATTACATCCCAGTAGCTTAATAAGGTACATCCTGTTATAGTTGATTGCTATGGTTTAAAAATATTTCAGTGGTCGTAGGAAATCTTAACTTCTGTGACCAGACATCTGACAAAGATCTGTCTCTCTTTTGATATCTTCAATCAACATCCTGCAGCACTAATGCTGTCTGCAAAATAACATTGATCATTTTAACAAGGGTCAGACATCTTCAGCTTTAATAATGGTTCAAAATGGTTTAAATGCTAGCAGAGGTATTACTTTGGGAAATAACTATCCTTGAAGCTTTATTTTTAGAAGAAATAGCTAATGCAGTTTGCATTCACATGTTTTTAAAGTGTCATGCATGTGACATTTCTTACCGAAGGGGACACCTTTAGCACTGTGCTAGAAGTGTTTCCCTTGTTTGCTTAAGAGAATTGTTTGTTATCTTACATAGTCTTTTCCTAAAATAAATATTTTTCACGGATGTTATGCTAAATAAATATTGCTGGGAGGTTTCTTGGGTTTTTCTTGCTGTTTTTAGGCTACCTTAATAAAGCTTTGTCTTTTTTTGTAATACAGTTTTAACTTGGAACGTAACATTTCACAACAAAATGCGTATATTCTGATCTGAACTAGAGGTTTTCCCCCAAATACAATTACAGCATATGTTCTTATCCTGTACAGCCTAGAGGAAGGCTGACTGTGTTCAAATAGGTTTGGGCAGGGCTACCAGTGTGTTTCCCAGTCCTGTGCCTGACTTCATCCATGCAATAGAAATAAGCTCAGATGCTTTCTCATGCCTAGGGTGAAAAGAGCATTTCTGTTTTCACTCTGAATTCCTTTGCTTTAAAGGAATTTAAATACTTTCAGGAATGCTCCGTTGTATCCAGAAAAGTGCCCTGTGATGAACCGCGTTGCTGGTGTGTAGCTCATAGAAGGTACTCATATCAAATACTGGAGACGTACAGTTACTCTTTGCTTCTGAAACCCACTGAAAGAGGCTCTAGGAGAGTAATTCTTCATGAGGATATCCTTGTTTGCAGATGAAGGTTAAGCTGTCTTCAGCAGACTCAACCTCGTTTCCCCATGTGTGGAGTCAGCCCTCTACAATGAGAGGGGCAGAAAGCTCAAGTTGGGGCTGCAGGGGCAGAAGCGTTGCCCTTCTGTATGGAATAAGAAAAGCTGAGCAAAGTTGATCCTTCACACCCAGAAAATGGTACAGACATCATGTGCGCGTTGTGGAAACATTAACTGGCACTGACTGTAGAATTTTGCTTGAGTCATAGCAAAATTAGTAAATGATCTTGTAAGAAACCTAGTTAAAATAGGCTTTCTGACTGCCAGCTTTGCACATTGCCCAAGAAAGTAACAAAGAACAGCTTGTTACACTATGCCATTTCCCCTGCCCCCACTGAGTTTTCCCCTGTATTATTTAGGGGGAGTATGAACTCTGTGGAGCTGTATGTGTGTAACTGGAGGCATAATTTGACCTTTGAGACCTTTGCTACTGTGAGTAATAAAAGAAAAATGAAAGTCACAGTTGATGTTCAGGTACCAGATCAAGTTTGAAAAATGCAGCTAGAGAAAACTTAACTTTTGTTGGCAGCTGGCTTTGCTATGACCTGCCGGGGCTTGGGCTTTTAAAACCCGGAGAAACCCCTTTACCAATAAAAAGAGGCAGCATGGAGAATGGGTCAGTGCAGTAACAGGACAGAATAGTGCAAAATACTGAGAAGGGAAAGAAGTGGGGAGAGTATTTTTTGCCTTTTTTTCTATTGTTGTCTTATAGATTGACTCGGAGTTGATTGACGCCCTGCAGGGCAGGATTGCCTGAATGTGCCCTGGCTTTTGCAAGGGTGTTAAGAGACTGAGGAGGGATTGAAGGGCTGGGGAGGTTCTGGCTTGTGCCGTCTCTGTGTCCTGGAGAGGGTCCAGGACGCTCACAGGTCAGTGCATGCCGGACTGCAGTTTCTATGGCTGGCATAGCCAAAGCGGACTTTGGTCAGGCGGTCTGCCCACATGTCTAGTGATGCAGCCAGCTGCTTCTGCAGTAATCTTCCTCTTAAAGCTTCCCAAAACCAAACTGCACTGACTGCATTACTGCACTAGTAAGCAATAGCTGTGCTGCATGCCGTTGAATCCTAACATCCTTCCCACTTAATTCCTAACAGCAAAAAAGTTCTTGGAGGAACAAGTTCTATTAGTTGTTGCTTGTGCTTTTCACTCTTGGACATCGTTTTCTGTGTGTGATGGTCCTTACCAGAAAGAAGACCTACTCCTTTCCCATAAACTAGCCTGCAACTTATTTTTTTTGGAGATTGCATCATTTGTCTGTCAGAAGATGATTCACATTGCCTAGCTGAGGTGCATAGCAGAAATGCCTGAGCAAATTACAAACTATCTGCCTCTTCATTTTTTAAGACTCTCTGCAAGGGAAAGGAACAAATGGTTTACAGTTGGCAAATTCCAAGGCAGCTTTGACCTTTGTTAGCATACAATATCCCCAACCTCTGCATGGCTGTGCTGTAATCTTTCCTGTGCTGGTCAAGTGAGCTTACTGTGCAGACATTAGTGGAAGTGTCTGAATGAGCAGAAGGGATTCTGTCTCAGGGAGAAAAACATTGGCTTGGTCCTGGTCTTTGGTTTTTCAAGACTGTCTGAAATTTGAGAGCTACCTGTGTAAAATCAAGTCATCTTTGGATTGCTTGTGTTTACCTTCATCTGGATTGAAGCTGAATGGAACAGGATCTTCTGAATTATGGACAGACTCTGATAATGACAGGCAAATTACTACTTCATCAAGAACCATGATGAGGCTGCCTTGTGAAGTGCTGTTATAATACGCTTGAAAACATAAAAACAAGCAGTGTTAGCAATCTGTATCATCAAAGCAGTAGCATTTTTTAGAGAGAGGATTCTCACATTCTTAGAGGCACTTAAAATAATCGTTTATATTGTCATCTGGTAATTCAGAGAATGATGAGGCTGAAAAGGGCTGGGTGATCCGTAGCATAAAAGCAAATCCAATTTGATAAGTGTTTTCAAATGTACTGGTTGTTTCCTTTAGTTGGGTCTTGGTCTTTTTCAGCAAGGACTACAAAAATGCAGCCCCGCATCACAATTTGGATGTTCGTTTCCAAAGCCTGTGTGCAGGATATTTTTATCCATGATGGACAGGAGTGCAATTCCTGAATATATATAACAAACGAAAAGTGGCCTACAAAATAGGATCTTTTATTTGCATTTTCTATGCGCTTCTGCCATTTCTCTAAACTTCCTGAGTGGAGGTATGTTTCTTTACCCTCTCTGGCATGTGAGCAGCTTCTGGGGTCCGTAGCGACTGACCATTGCTTTGGGGCTGAGCCTGGCCTGGAAACCAAAGCTGCTGATTGACAAGAGCGTGCGTTTTATAGGCATGTAACAAATCACCTGCCTGCTGCACTGAATACAGTGGCTTTACTGCCTGGAATATTCTTATGGAGTTTAGTTCTACCACTGATCTTTTTTTCTCTTGTTTTTCCTCAGTGAGTTATTAACTTTCTTGACAAGATTTGCCAAGCTCTGCACATTGAGCATTAGATGTGCAATCGACTCCTGTGCCAGCATTTTACACAGCTTGCAGTGAATGTGGCAACTTTTATCAGCCCTGCTTTCATCCATTATGTGGATGAAAGCCTTGCTGGCTTCCAGGCTTCCTGCTTCTTGTGTAATACTCTTACTTCCACATCAAAAGTGCCAAGTATTTTGCCCGACATGTGACGGCCTGTAGCGATGGGCTTCCTGTGTGCAAGATGCAGTGTGATCTGTCGATCGGGCAGGTCTGCTGCATTTGGGTTCTCACAGGGAGAGGGTCTGGGGTACTCTTGCCTTGTGCACTGGAAAGAGGGAAAAACGCAAACGCATGGCTGGATTGTCCTACTACTTCTGTGCTGATGGGAATACTGGAATACATATTTATATATATATAATATTTATATAATATTTATATTCTTAATATATATTTAGGTTAGATATAAGAAAGAAATTCTTTACATTGAGGGTGGTGAGGTACTGGAACAGGTTGCCCAGAGAAGTTGTGGATGCCCCATCCCTGGAAGTGTTCAAGGCCAGGTTGGATGAGGCTTTGGGCAACCTGGTGTAGTGCAGGATTTCCCTGCCCATGGCAGGGGGGTTGGAATTAGATGATCTTTGAGGTCCCTTCCAACCCTAACCATTCTATGATTCTATGATTCTATGATATATAGTTGTGTATATCTAGGTTATATAAAGGAGTTCTAATCCTCTTGATTTTCCTGCCTTTTCATTATCATCTGGCACATGTGAACTTACAGAAATGAATCCCCAAGCCCTTTTCCCTCTGCACACAAGTAAAAAATAAAAGCAGTTCCTAAAATTCCCAGGACTCCTACGAAAAATATCACACTGGTCTCCATGGCTTAAACAAAAGTAGTAATTATAGATTCCTTTCATAGAGCAAACATACAGCAGTGACTTACCTTTTTGCTCCTTTGGGAGGGCACCATGTGCAATTCCTACAGGGATAGCCTTGGGAGTGTTGTCTGGAAGGACA
This sequence comes from Tauraco erythrolophus, assembly GCF_009769465.1. Classification (NCBI taxonomy): domain Eukaryota; kingdom Metazoa; phylum Chordata; class Aves; order Musophagiformes; family Musophagidae; genus Tauraco; species Tauraco erythrolophus. The sequence goes on along the minus strand of NC_141472.1, from coordinate 14,373,770 downwards.
TCACTGCTACTGGGAGGTTTAGCACTGGCACTGCTCTCCTGGCATGCCGGCTCTGTTATCACAGTATAGGTTGTAGGAGACCTAATGTTGGGATGTTGTTTTGGTTACATAGCTCCTCATCTTCAGCAGAAAAGACATAGCAGGAAAAATAATGAAATGCTCTATAAAATAGGTACGCTTCTAAACAGGAAAAACAAACCCCAATAATCCAATGAAAGCCTTTTAGAAATGAATAAATATATGAGGTAACTTGTGGTTTCCATGCTGGTAATCTTTATCCATAGCCATTTAATTAATCTTTATTTTTGCAGGCATGTGCAGGTGTTGTTGCTTTTACAATTATCAATCTGAAAACATGAGCAATTGTAGTAACTTAAAGGAAATTCAATTAGTGTTTGTTAAACAAAAGTTCAAATCATGGGATTTTGCTACAACATTTAAGTAATGGATCTGCTACTGGATTTATAGGGGCATGTAGAAAGGCATTTTTACAGTATCCTTTTGAGAAATTATAATAGACACCATGTTTTTCCTTTGCTCTTAGAAATAATTTTTCTGTCTCGTATTCCACTGGGTATCCGTGAGTACTGAATTTTTAATGTTGCTCACTAGTTTCTGCCTTACTGGCCTTAATACTTGTAAAGCATTAGGTGCACAACCACACTTTCTCTTCTTACATGGGTATTCTGAGTCAAGGCTTTGTTTCCAGAAACAACTTATTTGCTATAGAAGAAGTTTTCATTTAGGAAGTATGAATTCTTTCCTTAATTTGAAAACCTTTTTCTAGAAAATCTAGGTGCATTTCAGTCACATAAATAGCTGCATAGCAGCATGAACACCCTTGAGACAGCCTTAAATGAGTTAACCCTAATTCTGTAAATAGTTTTGCTTGTAATTTATCTTTCCTAAAAGCTATAAACTGTATGTAATTGTGATGCTGAGGGATGCTGTGCTATTCAATAGGGTGCATATAGAGCACTAGGAAAGAGAGCACTTGCTCCTCTGGCTGAGTTCCTGGTCAGTTGCACATTCTCTCTACTGAAACTTCCCCTGAAATTTTTGGTACAGTACAGCGTTAAAAGCATGTGCAATGTCTTCCGCATCTTGTCACAAACGTCCACAGTTTTAACAAATATTTGAGACCGTTACAGTTATATATCTATTAAACACATTTTATAACCAAGGTTTTATGTCTTGAGGCTTCTCAAGTGTTGGTATGAACTAATGCTGCAGCAGAGGTGGTAATCAAACTTTCCTGTCATCTGAGCGGTGCAAAACGTCGATGCAAAGCACATTTCAGGTATATCTCAATCGGAATTTATTTTGGACTATCTGATGTGCTTGCAGTCAGGTGCCGTCTGCTGAGGGATGAGACTCAGTGGTAAGTAGCTAGGAACTTGTTAGTTTTAGAACTGAAATTAAGTTAATTTGGCTAACATTAGGCAAAGGCAGTCTTTTTTAATGTAGGCTGACTGGCCTTTCTTGTAGTGGCCCTTCATGCTAGCATTCATCCTTCTTGCTTCTGCCTTCCTCTCCTCCGGAGCAAACTCTTGATTGCCTGTTGAGGATCAGGTGAAGCTACTTGGCTGTATGACTGGATAGCCTCCAATGGCCATCTGGTGCTACTTAGCTGTACCTTCTGGCCCAGAAATGAGATCATGCAGAGAAGGAGCCAACAAGTTCTCATGGCTGCTGGTCTCTGGCTTGGATGTGTAACAAAGAGCTCCTGGAGTAAGGGAGGCAGATGAAATGGAGATACTAGTCAGTGTTTTTGTGACTCATTCCCTTAACCAGTTTCTTGGAAAAAATGGTTTCCAAATGGCTGTGTTTCTTTTGTTCTTCCTTTTTTTTTTTTTTGTTTTTGAGGAGACTGAACTTGTCAAAGTCAGAATGCACAATAGCTCTGAGTGGCATCTTTAAATTTTTGTTGATATTGGGAACCTGACAAATACAACTTAATTGTCAGGTTCACAAATACAACTTAATTCCTAACCCTTGTGCATGCTGAACTGTCAGCTGCAAACTAGGATAACCCACCAGGCTGGTGTCAAATTAGGAGCACGTGCTAATATTTGTTTTAGCATTTCTAGTCTTAGAAATCTGGGGGGAAATTGCAGGTGTTGCCTATGTGACGTAGATGTGACTATTCCTGTTTCATTGCAAGGTGGGCTTCTCCACCCAAGTTTTTCCTCTTCTCACTTAACTATCTTTGATGATTAAGTAGTAATAGACATTTTACTCGAATCAGAGGTGTCTATCAATGAGACTGAAGTCTCTTTCATACTAGTAAATGAATGCAACTCATATAAAGTTGATTAGGAATTGTATGTATGTGAAATCCAGCCCTAAAGTAATAAGAATAATGCCTCTGATTTCTGTTCCTAGATGTATATTTGACAGTCTTGCAGTTATTGTGAGGTGATGATGCCTATTTAATGAGGTTTTTCTACTAGATTTCTTAAGTGACATAGTAAATTCATTGACTATGCTGATGATTATAATAACCTGTGTCATACTACAGTATTTTTGTCAGGTTTTCTGGACTTTTTTTTTTCTTCTAATATGTCAAAATATTTAAGAAAGCAGCTGTGAATTTTCTTTTGTTGATCTGGTGCACTTTTTCTGGGAGTGGGTGTCACTAGCCAAATGAAAATTATTCCTCTCAGGTGACAAGTCTCCCTGAGTGGACAGGCAGATGAGGATGACAGTCACGATACAGAGAAGGAAAAGCACAAGTGAAGACTAAAATATTATGGCCTATGTTACAAATGCAGGTAGACCAACTGGCTCCTAATGATCCCTTCTAGTTCTAAAACTGTGAAAGCACAGTCAGGAGAAGGAGTGGGGAAACTGAGGGGGCCAGGAGATGAACTAAAGGCACTAAAGGCTCCGTTTCAGTTTCCAAACTCCTGATTTTGTTTTTTTGTGTGATGTCTGTGGTTCAAGAGTCACATTAAGGCCAGGTATACTGGGGAAAGTCATTGCCTTTTCGAGTAAGTGACAAGAGGAATAGTTGCCAAATTTTGCGTTTTAAAGGGAAAAAGCATTTAAGCATTAAACAGTGATTGCTGAGAAACAGCTTCAAACCAAGCTTTCCCTAGGTATTTCTATTTTCTTATTCACAAAACAAATAAAAAGCCCCATGCCATCTCAAGTAATGTATCCCAAAAAGCTGTCATGCTATTGATGTAAAATGCTGTTTAACTCTGAAGAGATTTGTTTTTAAAACAACAAAAACAACAACAAAAATCCAAGCCCCAAACATCATACTGCCAGTTGTTGAGCTGAAGTGACGGGCCTGCTTACTTGGGAAAGCAGTAGTTGAGATGCATAGATGACCCAGAGGACTGGCAAACACAGGTCTCCAATGTTCTGGACTGGTGATATTAAACTCTTGTTGTGAAAGGAGGAGATGACCAGATGGTGATTAACAACTTGTTTTGGTTTTTGAGGAAGCAAAGGTATTTCCCCACCCTTCTATTTTTGTACTGTGTCGATGCTGATTACAATGAAAGACATGGCTATTGCTTCGTTAATATGTGTGGGGGGAAAATGGACAAGTGTGCAAGGTACCTGCTGGAGGACCTGCTTATCTCAGGTGTTTTCTTTCCCTGCTTTGCCTAAGCTGAGAAAGCTGTCTTTGTAACATTTTCAGGCTTTTTTGCCTTGGCAGCCCAGATTCCAGATCCGATCTTTCTTCTGGCAGCATGTGATGTTGCAAACTAACCGTGGGAGGGCCGCATGCGATCTGCAGAGTTCTGTGATGTGCCCTGTGGCCCTCTATCTTTATGAAAAGAGATACGGCCCTCAGAGACTACGGGTCCCAGCAAGCAGTGCTCCGTTTTGATCTGATAAGCAAATTCTCAAATCTAGATGTGCATTGCATGTAAGGGCGTGCTAGCTACACAAGCCACACCTCAGCATTCGAGATAAAGGTGGCTGCAGACTGCTCCAACCAACACAAAGTAGGTACAGCTCTGGCCACAGGCTGGATTTTTTTCTTTCTTTGCCCCTCAGTTTAAGGAACTGTTTTTTTTGTTTCCTATCCAATATTGCAGTGGGATTCTGATATATAGCATGATATATACTGCGTTCAGCTCTGGAGTCCCCAACACAAGAAGGACATGGAGCTGCTGGAGTGGGTCCAGAGGAGGGCCACAAAGATGATCCGAGGGCTGGAGCACCTCTGCTATGAAGACAGGCTGAGAGAGTTGGGGCTGTTCAGCCTGGAGAAGAGAAGGCTCTGGGGTGATCTTATACCAGCCTTCTAGTACTTAAAGGGGGCCTACAGGAAAGCTGGGGAGGTGTTGCTCACCAGCCTGGGCTGCGACACCAAGGATGCTGTTGCATCTTCCACAGCCAGGAGGAAATGGTCTGCCTCTTGTAGGCAGGGTCGGTACCTTGAGCTGATTAGTAATTAGTTCATTATCTCAACTCAATCCAGCTGAGTAATAATGACTGGTTGCCATAATTCCCCCTTTTTGTTTTACCATTTTTTGTTTTCACAAAGGCTTTAAGGTGAGCAGAGACCCAGCCCATTCATCCAACTCCAGCACGCTTCCCTCCCATGAATACCATGTCAGGGCTTGCGGCTTTACCTTCTTCTCCGAAGGACTCTCGCTCCAGCTCTTTTGGCTCGGGCTCTTGGCTCCGGCAAGGGAGTCGGGGCTTCCTAGGGTCTCGGATGTATCACGTCACCAGTTGTTGCTCACCAGCCTGGGCTGCGGCACCAAGGACGCTGTTGCATCTTCCACAGCCAGGAGGAAATGGTCTGCCTCTTGTAGGCAGGGTCGGTACCTTGAGTTGATTAGTAATTCATTATCTCAACTCAGTCCAGCTGGGTAATAATGACTGGTTGCCATAATTCCCCCTTTTTGTTTTACCATTTTTTGTTTTCACAAAGGCTTTAAGGTGAGCAGAGACCCAGTCCATTCATCCAACTCCAGCACACTTCCCTCCCATGAATACCATGTCAGGGCTTGCAGCTTTACCTTCTTCTCCGAAGGACTCTCGCTCGGGCTCCCAGCTCCAGCTCTTTTGGCTCAGGCTCTCAACTCCGGCGAGGGAGTCGGGGCTTCCCAGGGTCTCATGGATGTATCACGTCAGGGTCACCAGTTGTTGCTCACCAGCCTGGGCTGCGGCACCAAAGACACTGTTACATCTTCCACAGCCAGGAGGAAATGGCCTGCCTCTTGTAGGCAGGGTTGGTACCTTGAGTTGATTAGTTAATTAGTAGTTCATTATATTCAACTCAATCCAGCTGGCTAATAATGACTGGATGCCATAGGGAGGGACTTTTTACAAGGGCATGTAGTGATAGGACAAGGGGCAATGGCTTTAAACTGAAAGAGGGGAGATTTAGATTAGATATAAGGAAGAAATTTTTCACTCAGAGGGTGGTGAGGCAGTGGAACAGGTTGCCCAGAGAAGTTGTGGATGCCCCATCCCTGGAAGTGTTCAAGGCCAGGTTGGATGAGGCTTTGGGCAACCTGGTGTAGTGCAGGATTTCCCTGCCCATGGCAGGGGGGTTGGAATTAGATGATCTTTGAGGTCCCTTCCAATCCAAACCATTCTATGATTCTATGATAGCTCATCATTTTGGATAACTCTGCTTTTGGTTTCTGAGTTCTCACAAATGCTTCTTTTACCTCCTCTAAGATGGCTGCCCTCCTGCTGTGCAGGAATCGGCAAAACTTTTGGACGTGGCGGTGTTGTTGCAAGACATCCAAGCCCAGTTTTTACTTGCCAAAGAGACCTGGCTCATTCAGACAAGCTTTGGCTAAGCAGTCTGAAATTTGACATGGTTTATCTGATATGATATTTTTCAAGTTTGTCCAATACGGAGAGAGGCTCTACTCTACTTTGACATGGACAGCTGAGGAATGAGCTTTGACACACCTTTGGACATAAGCAAATTAAGATACTTGCTCTGAAAAACCTTCAGATTAAGAGTGCAAAAGCTGACTCTGTTTGGATGCAGTTCAGGATGGGAGCAATCGCTTTCTCCTAGTCTTAGGCTGGATACCTTACAAGCTGATTTACACGTAGCTTACTTCTCTATAGCAATACCTTTCTGAGTCCTGGTCTTCAGCTGGGTCTGCATCTGAGCAAGCAAAGGCATGACCAGGAGTTCCTTTTGGGTTTCACAGTGTCTTAGATGTTTCTTAGAGAGTGTGTAAAACCTGGGTGACTCTTCTGAGATTGTAGGTAATTTCAGTGTTTCTGGTATCCATTGTGAAATATGAACCCAAGATGTCAAGTGCTCTGAATTATGTCTCACCTTTATTTCTTGCTTTGTAGGCTTTGTTCAAAGAATGTTCAGTAGAGTGAAGAGGTTTTTTTTCATATTCTTTTAAAATCCAGATAAATATCGCTTAGCACCACAACACTGGCAGTATCAGGTTGACCAAGAGGCTTGTTTGGCCCAGAATTCAATCTTAGTCCATGGTCAATAATGGGCTTGTAAGAAAAGAGTAGAAATGACATTATATGTGAGAAAAGAGCTTCACTTTGGAGTCCTGTCCTGCTTAGGAGCTTGGGCTTCCTGAGTTAGCAGTTGCTTCGGGATCGTGGTTACGCTTCAGTTCCTGCCAACATATTCTCTGTCACCCTGCATCCTATAGGTGCACTTTTGCGCATTTAACATAAAAAAAGCCACATCACTACTTGGGCTTAGTCCTTTGTGTAACTATATAGTATGGGTACTACATGAAAAGCTGCATGAAGGCAAATCAGATGCTGTTGCTCCTTCCTGCTTGATGTTTTGTGTGTTTTGAAACTTGAAGATAATTCTCAAGGCTGCAGTTTCATCATGTATTAGCTCTATTTATAATTCTTATTGAACCCTGAGATCTGGCTTTTATCTCAACCTGATAAATAATGGAACCTTTGGCTATTAGAGGGAGGATAAATACATAAATAAAGAAGAGCAGTTAATGAATAAGTACCTGGTCAACAGAGATGACAGTGAATAAAGGTATCTGTCAAACCCTCAGCACCATAAAAGTAAGCACGTTTGGCCTGATCCAACATCTGAAGAATTTCCACTGATTCCAAAGAAGTGCCTTGTTAGCCCGCATAATATGAATTCTTATCGCTGTATCCTTTTTCTTTTTTTTTTTTTTCCCCTTGTAAGAACAGCTATGGTATTTGATTTGACTCCCTTCTGCAGCACTGTTTTCTGTAGAAACAGCTTCCTGGAGAGGAGTAGCACCATGGCATACTAGGAACAGCCTATTGGGTAAAGGCGAGATAAAACGGTTGATCCAGTGCTTTTAAGGGAATAGCCAGCTGTTGAAACATGGGTTTATCCAGAGGAATAGTGTAGTAAGGAAAGTCAAAAAGTCTCTGATACAGACATTGAGAAGTCTTGCCAGTCCTCTGTTCTTATTATGGGGCATACTTCTTTTACTTCCACTGCAAGGCATATTGTTTAGTCGACTTTTAACCAGAGCAAATTTTAATGAATTTATGCCTGCAAGTAAACCTATCAAACTGCTTCACTGACAAATCTGTCATGGGATTTCTATCCAAGCCCCATTTTATTCTGACTTTCTGGCAGACATGAGTCTTTTTCCCTAAGGCACTTCATCTTTGCTGTATTTTCTACTCCTGGATATTCTCTTGCTCTCTCTGACTCCACCTCGAACATGTCTGCGTTTTAGGACCTGGTTATGCTACTGTTGTCCCCTGGTGCGGTTACAGCATGATTAAAATATGCAGTATGGCTGGGACCTTGATCGTGTTCTAACAAGAACATAACCTTAGACATATAGCTCAGTTACAGCATTGTAACGATGTCACGGAACAACCCTGCTCATCTCCATAGCATGGGGTGGGGCTTTGAGTGCTTTTCCTTGGCGTGTTTCTAGTCCCACCACTTGCTATTGTTGCATTTCAAATGTCATTAACCCAGGTGACTAGATCAGCCTCAGGGATGAATTTACAAATACCCCTACACAGTCTTTCCGGCATTTTGTTGCTGTCTGCAGCTCTAAAGGAATACTGGTATGCACTTTTTAGTTTCCCCTTATTTTCAAAACCTTAAGTACTTGTGGAGTTACCAACTCTATTCCAAAAAAGCACATATACTTATTTGTTCTATATTTTAATTCTGGGATGCTAAGCTCAGAGGCCAATCTCTAACTAGTGGTTTTCAAGAAGGACTTTTTCTTTAAGGACAGGCAGTCCACTAACTAAGCACTCATAATTTCTTTATTTGTTCACTTTTGGCCCCTTCCTGGGAAGTGTCTAATACTATCCTCTGTCAGAGGCAAGATCCTGGACCAGATGGATCACTGTTTTTTCTCAGTTCTGCACATTTTATGTCTCATTGTCATGGTTTTAGGCTGATCCAGCAACTAAAACTCACACAGTCTCTCCTTCTCCAGTAAAGTAGAGAGGAGAGAAGAAAAAAACCCAAAGGGACTGAGGGTTGAGACAAGAACAGAGGGAGCACCCACCAACCATGGTCCCGGGCAAAACAGGCAGAGCTTTTCTCAAAGCAAAACAGTTTATTAATGATTACTTAGAAGGACAAAGGGAAACAAAAACCGATTACTTGAGAGGACAGAAAGAAACAAAACCAGATCTTAAAACTGACACCTTCCCCCCCTCTTTCCTTTTCCTCCCGGCTCTACCTCTTCCCCCCAGCAGCACAGGGGGCAGGGACTGGGGGAGTGCAGGTCAGTTCATTCCGTGCTGTTACTGCTGCCTCTTTCTTAAAGGAGAAGGAGTCCTTACACCCTTTTCCCCTGCTCCAATGGATCCCCTACCCACGAGGAAAAAATCCACAGACTTCTCCAGTGTGAGTCCAGCCCACTGGAAACAGTCCTTCCCCACAGATTGCTCCGGTGTGGGCTTTACCACAGTCTTGGGTACTTAGGGAGCTGTAGCCACTCGCTCCGGCGTGGGTCGTCACGAAGACTCCAGATGCCTCTCTGCCTTGTCGTGCACCCCAACACGACCATCCTCAGGCTCAGGCATCTTCTCCCCATGGGCTGCAAGTGGGTCTCTGCTCCACTGAGGCCGTCCTGGTTGCAGGGGGGCCACCTGCTATCTCACCATCAGCCGCAGGGGAAACTCGGCTCCGGCACACCTCCTCCCACTCCATCCTCACTGACCGGGTGTCGATGCGGCTGTTTCTCTCAGATCTCAGTCCTCTCCAGGTGAACTCAGCCCAGTGGGCACCCCGGGAGTGGGGTGCCCCCGAGTTCCCCAGCTGGCTCCGCCGCCGCCATTCTCCGTGGGCGGCGCCGGCCCGACGCAGGCAACTGCCCAGCCGGGAGCCAGGGAGCGGGGGCAGTGCCCTCCTCCCTTCTCTGCTTGATCCTGGGCGAAGCACCTTTTGCGGTTCCTTTGTCCTGACTTAAATAGGGCAATTCGCAGAGGCGCCCTATTGGCTCAACCCCGAGGGGGATGGCAGTCTGATCTGGTGGCCAGAACTAAGCCTAACCCGGTTCCAAGACCGGGGAGGTCACAGGGACCAAAACCCCTCTCCTGCCACCAGAACCAACCCCCCCTCCACATCAAACCATGACACTCATGCTTAAGTTATGACCCCTGAGACCATTTTATAAGCTATTCCAACTACAGAAGCATTAAAAAAAACCCGAAGCCAAAAAACCCAAATACACACAGAAGCCAAAAACCTGACCTTTCTATGTTCCTCCATTACCACATCTTGTTCTGAGTCTGTGGCAGATGGGATAGGAGGAAAAAAGCTGTTTTCACTGAGTCATTTTACTTTAACATCCTGGCTCTTGACATATCCTTGTTTAGCTATGAAAGAATGGGAGATGGCATGTAGAAGAATGGCAGAAAAAAACAGGTCAGTGCCTCCAACTGGGAGACTTATCCTGCCACTGAATATATAATGGGAGAAAGACACTGCACTCCAGATGCCCCTGTGGAGGAGGAATGTTTCCTGATGACACTTCTAAATATGTTGCATTGCAACAGTGCTTCCTTCCCATGGAGCATTGCTACACACAGCCGTAACCATTAGGTTGTGTACACTTGAGAGATTCCCAGTGCCCTGTAGTTACAGCTAACAGTGACAGCAGTGGCCATCGCATCAACACTGCCTTGTATGCTACATGTTTGTAAGCCTTGTCATTCCTCAGGAATCTATCAAGTTCAGAACACATATGCCTGCTCTGTGCCATGGAAAAAAAATACGTATTTCTTATCATTGTAGGGCTTCTTTCTTTTAGGGAAATAGCTTCCATGGAAAGTGGAATGGGATTTCTCACTCAGAAGATGAGAGATGATAGTGACATTCCTAACAAAGCCCTATGTGGGTTTGTTGAGAGTTTCAATGTCCCTTGGATTTTCTATGTAGTTCTGCTGATGCCTGTGCTTTGCCATAGCAGCCTTTATGACCTGGAGATCTTTTAGCCATGTGCTCTAGGAGACAAGAGAAGGAAAACTTTCACAGAAGCGCTGGTCAGACAGTGGGTTATGCCATCCCTTCTGGGGCTGATTTCCATGTTTTCTTTAAATTTCTGTCATTTGTCTTCTGTCATTTGACTGTCTTCTGTCATTTGACAGTCTTCATTTTTGACAAACCTGAAATGTTCTGCAGAAAGCAGACACTGTCAAGAAGTTGTGCTTAGTCTAAAACCCAGTTTCCAATCAAAAAGATCTTTTATAGAGGATTTTTTTTTTTTTGGAGTGTGAGTTCTAGTCACATGTTTGTTTCTTGGCTGGGATGTTTTTCTGCTGGTTTAGTGAGCTGAATCAGCTCTTCCAGGAACCAAATGAATACCACAGCAGAGACAAAGGGACTATGTTTTTCTAGTCTTTATTTCTAGCTAGAGTGCTTAAATAGATAACCTTCCCCCTCCCCCCCCCCTCCCGTTTTTCTTTGCACTTTATGTACTGTTTAGCCAAGGAATTGTGCTTGGTCTCTCTTTCACTGACTTCAGTGTAGTAGACTGAGATCCTCTAAAAGGTGACACTGTAATGGGTATATTGATGCAAGATATTTTTCTTCTATGAAGTCTCTATAACTGTTTTCAGTTATATTATTTGTAAGCGTATTATTCAAGTCTTAGTGAATAGTCCAGGAATCACAACACTAGTTAGCAAAATAATTCTACAGTTCAGAGAAACAGATTTTAAGAAAAAAGCATCATAAACTTCACTTACATTATATGCATCATCTCAGCACTGTTATTCAGCCCCGAATGTTTTATTTTCTTTAAAGATTTTCGATGTTTCTAGCCTCTAAACAACTTCCAGTGTATGCTGAGCAATGTGACTGCTGTCTGTTCTGTGCTGAAGCCAGAATATAGCTTGCACAATTTTTGCTCTTAGACAGACTCCATTGTGACCATTCAGTACCAGTCCTGGGGGTGCCTGAGGAACTGGCTGAGAGACAGCAAAGTGGAGCAGAGAACAATGAGTACCTGTGGGATTCCTGAACAGGAGACAGTTTGGCTCCTTTGCAGCCCCCAGTCCTCATTGTCTTGCTAAAGCCCCAAGAAGTACTTGGACTCTTCTCCTGCCAAGCCTTTCTTGGCTTCCATAGTTTGCTACAAGCTTTTCTCTGTCCTTAGGCACCTTTAGAAACAAATAACTGTCCTACAAGAAAGAGATTTGTGAGGTCTGAAGCAGAAGTGCAGCATCTATGGGAGATCAGAGCAAGTCCAGTTTTTTAGGTTGAAATGTGGGTTTACGTCCCTGTCCAACACTGAGAGCTGTGCTGCCTTGTAAGATAGTAGGTTGTGGGTCTGGCCGCAAGAATCTCTATCCACTCTGGTACATCCAGTGACAACTGAATGATGCTGGTTTATGAATTCATGAAGAAGCTGATATCGCTGGGCCTCAGCAGTCTGCGCTCAAGGACAGCAATTGAGATTTGATTCTTGTGCAGTGCATGGAAAGCTCCTTGTTTATTCTCTTAATGTGCATGAGCACAGGTTAAGTTACAATCTAATTGAGAATTCATGCTGTATTCAGGAAGTGGTGTTTTTCTTCAGTGATTTTGTTTTCTTTAAGGTGTTGACCAGTGCTTTGGAATTTAAAACTATGTATCCTGAAGAAGGCATAGAAACGTAATTTGAATGCAAACTGTATTAAGCGCTCACATCCGGTATCGTAGCAGGAATTTCGCCAAACAGGAGAGGCATTCATTGAACTAGGAGCAAAGCAATGTCAAGTTGAGAAGGAAATTACTATGGAAATGAGTTTTAAAAGCCTGAGGCAGAGGTAGGGAGAGGCATATTGTACCAGGAATTTTCCTCACACTCTCTGGCTTATATGGCCTTTCCATTACTTCAACAGCAGCATATAAGAAATCCTTGGCTTGGAACACAGTCTCTGAATTTCAGCAGTTTTGTGCTAGTGCTGTGGGCCAGCTGCCCTGTTGAGAGAAATTAAACCCAGCCTCAGCTAGGATTGGGGCATCTTCTTGTACAGGAATGGCCTTGCTTGGGTGCAGACCAGAGGTCCTTCCAGCCCAGCATTTTGTCTCTCTGTGGTCAGTAATGGATACTTAGGAGGGAATGAGAGAAATACAGGTTTAATAGTCCTTGATTAGTTTTTTTTCTTCCATAGATATGTCTCTTTTTTTTTAATTGCACATTTCAAGGATCTGTATCTTGTGGCAATGAGTTCCACAGCTGATGTGCTCAGTGTGAAGAAACCTCTCCCATCTGCCTAATGATAAGGTATAATGCCCCCCAACATTTTCATGTTTTAGAGAAATGGCAAATAACCTGCCTATTAATTTTCTCCTTACACTGTATGATTATATAGACTTAGATCATGTTTTCTGTTTAAAGATTTTGGAGCAATATGTAAATGGATTTTTTCACTAAGTTCATTGCAGAAAGATGGTGGTACAAGAAGAAAGTGAATATTTTTCAGGAACAGTAGCATCTTCCCATAAATTCCGGAATATTCCTGAGACAGTAGTGGATTCCTGATAGGGAACTGATAGATTGCAAGTAAAGAGACATATGGCTTAGGGCAGGAGAACCAAAAATGTTAATCATGTTGGCAATAATTGATCAGAAATGATTATGTGGGAAAGGAAGACAGATCGTTAATGTATAAATAAGTGTATGTGTTTACAGATTGTTGGAGGACTAGTGGAACTTTGAAGAGCTCAGTCCATTTCAGTCCCTCAGACACTGACAAGGGATAAACTGTAAATGCCCTCCCCCTTTTTCTTTTTCCATTTTGTTGCTAAAAATAGGAAGGGAAGAAAAAGAAAAAATCCCAATAGACTGAAAACCAGGATTTTTAAACAATATGAAAAAGTGAAAATACTTAATACAGACCTTTCTTTAATATACTTGTTTTCATTCAAAACGCTTTGTTGAAACGGTTCTGATCACTCCCAGTAATAGCAGAAATGTGAGTATCTGTTGCAGAGTTGTTCATGCTCAGCTGTGTCATTGGAGTTGAAATTACAGGAATGTGCACAGGTTGGAAAGCTTAACAAAACTAATTTAGACAGTGAACTGGGGAAAATGATATGAAGTGATGTTGCAGTTGGAGGCTGTCTCCAAACAAAGTACTGTATCTGAATAGCCTGGAAGTTTATCACTTGGTTATATACCCAAGCTTTGTGGCTATCCACTATAGCTTTAAGAGACAAAATTTATATGCCAAATCTGGGGGACACAGATTTGTTCAGAACACAAACTCTTCCATCCTGATGTGTCTTCATTTGGTAAGTCTGGAGAGCATGGAAGTGAGAGCTTATGAACTGGAAAGTCCCAAATTTGTGTCCCTCTCCTGTATCACATGCAGTAAAAATGTTAACTTACCAGGCTCAATTATGCAGTATTATCACTTTGTATATTGATACTAAGAATAATCTGAGGTCTGATTAAGCTCCTGTCTGCTGATGTCTGTTCACTGGTTTGAATGGAAGCTGGTTTGGACACCAAATCCTGTGAATCCTTCTACCTGAGAATAATGTTTACTTTATTTTCATTCTACTCAGCTAGGAAGGAATGTGTGCATGAATGTTCATTTTCCTCTTCTAACTTCCTCTATATAATGCAACAGATATTGTTCAACACCGCCCCCAGTAATAACTTCAGAAACATCTGCATTATTCTTAAGTATAAAAAAATTGTCTTATGAAAATAATTTTAATTTAATTTTGAATGCCACTGACCTGCACAGTGGAGCCTGTCTATTATGCCAGAATCCCAGGTTCAAGAGAGTCTGAAGAGATACCTCTTGGATGAATAGCCTGGACAAATCTGTTGTTCAGTCTGGTTATCAGGTTTGTTCAGGAAATGGAGGTAGGAGTGCCAAGGTGTTCCTTTGTGACCCTTCTGCAACAACAATACATGCAGGAGGACTTCAGTGTCAGTGTCTGTCCCATCTCCCTGCTGCTGGTGAGCTAACAGGCTCTAGCCAATAGCTCAGAAGGTGCTTATGAAGATGCCTACAGGTAAGCAGCTAAGCCAGTAAGAATTTGAGAACTATGATCAAGGTTAGTTACCTTTTTAGCCTATTCTGATTTTAGCAACCTCCTCTATTTTTGGCCCTCATCCCGGGCTCTGCCTCTGTGTAGTGTGTTGCCAATGATCTGAACAAGTCACAGTGCTGTGTGGTGTAGGAACTGAAAATGAGTTAATGAGGTCCTGGTGCCTTATCTCAAGTACTCTGCCATGCATCATACTTGTTCCCTGATTAGGATGAGTGTCTCTCATTTCACTCCTGTGCCTCATGAAGGACTAACCTAAGAAGACCTGTTACTCTTCATGGGCTGGAAAGATCTGGGTTCTTTACATCCCAGTGAGTAGATGCATAGGTGTGTAAAGAACAGAAAGGACGTAAACAGAAAATCAAATATTATCCTAGAAGAGAAATAAATTAACTGTAGGAATAACAGCTCTAAACAGTAGTTATCTCCATAAACTGCAAATTCTGTAAAACTATAATTGTCTCTGCCAGTGTCATGGTTTAACCCAGGAGGCAACTAAACACCACACAGCCACTCGCACACCCTCTCCCACCCCCAGGCAATGAGGAAGAGAGTTAAAGGGGAAAAGGGAAGGAGACTCATGGGTTGAGATAAGAACAATTATTAATTTGTATTATTATTAAAGTATCAATAAAATAATAATATATGAATATATATAAAATATGATAATAATATATACAAAAAATGATACTATACTAAATGTGCTATTTAACATCTTTGTTGGCGACATGGACAGTGGGATCGAGTGCACCCTCAGCAAGTTTGCTGACGACACCAAGCTGTGTGGTGTGGTTGACACGCTGGAGGGAAGGGATGCCATCCAGAGGGACCTGGACAGGCTGGAGAGGTGGGCCTGTGAGAACCTAATAAAGTTCAACAAGGCCAAGTGCAAGGTCCTGCACATGGGTAGGGACAATCCCAAGCACAAGTACAGGCTGGGCAGAGAATGGATTGAGAGCAGCCCTGAGGAGAAGGACTTGGGAGTGCTGGTGGATGAGAAGCTCAACATGAGCCAGCAATGTGCGCTTGCAGCCCAGAAAGTCAACCGTATCGTGGGCTGCATCCAAAGAAGTGTGGCCAGCAGGTCGAGGGAGGTGATTCTGCCTCTCTACTCTGCTCTTGTGAGACCCCACCTGCAGTACTGTGTTCAGCTCTGGGGTCTGCAACACAAGAAGGACATGGAGCTGTTGGAGCAGGTCCAGAGGAGGGTCACGAAGATGATCCGAGGGCTGGAACACCTCTGCTATGAAGACAGGCTGAGAGAGTTGGGGCTGTTCAGCCTGGAGAAGAGAAGGCTCTGGAGTGATCTTATTGCAGCCTTCCAATACTTAAAGGGGGCCTACAGGAAAGCTGGAGTTGGACTTTTTACAAAGGCATGTAGTGATAGGACAAGGGGCAATGGCTTTAAACTGAAAGAGGAGAGATTTAGATAAGATATAAGGAAGAAATTTTTCACTCAGAGGGTGGTGAGGCAGTGGAACAGGTTGCCCAGAGAAGTTGTGGGTGCCCCATCCCTGGAAGTGTTCAAGGCCAGGTTGGATGAGTCTTTGGGCAACCTGATGTAGTGGAGGGTTTCCCTGCCCATGGCAGGGGGTTTGGAACTAGATGATCTTTGAGGTCCCTTCCAACCCAAACCATTCTATGATTCTATGATTTTATACACAGTGTAATTGCTCACCACCCAGTGACCAATGCCTGTCCTGTCCCAGCAAGCAGTCCTGAAACAGATAAGTCCTGACACTGCAATCCTGGACAAGTGAGAGGCCCAAAGAGAGAGAGAGAGAGGGAAAAAAAAACCCTGAGAGACCGAGAGAGTCCCATAGAAGAGAATGAAACTATTCTAACTTCCTGGTCAACCATCATCTATGTACTGGACGTGACATTGTGTGATATGGAATACTCCATGGGACAATTTGGCCCTCAATCCTAAGTCTAAATTCAAATCATAAGGGGAGTTGTGGGCCCTTTGTCCTAACTGTGCTCCCCCCAATCTGTTGTGCTCTTGCACGCTGGCAAAAACATGGAATGCTGAAAGGTCCTTGGTGTCTCAGTATAGTATCATAGAATGGTTTGGGGTCAAAGGGACCTTAAAGATGATCTAGTCCCAACTGCCCTGCCATGGACAGGGACACTTTCCCCTAGATCAGGTTGCTCAAAACTCCATTCAGCCTGGCCTTGAACACTGCCGGGGATGGAGCATCCACAATTTCTCTGGGCAACCTGTTCCAGTGTTTCACCACCCTCAAGTAAAAAATTTCTTCCTTATATCTAATCGAAATCTCCCCTCTTTCAGTTTGAATCTATTGCTCCTTGTCCTATCACTACATGCCCTTGTAAAAAGTCCCTCTCCAGCTTTCCTGTAGGCCCCCTTTGGGTACTGGAAGGCTGCAATAAGGTCACCCCAGAGCCTTCTCTTCTCCAGGCCGAACAACAATCTCAGCCTGTCTTCACAGCAGAGGTGAAGTACTGACTATAAACATCGATGCACTGTCAACATTCTTCTTATAACAAATCCCATAGTAAATCCAAACCTCAGAGCTATTCTAGCTGCTAAAAAGAAAAACTAACTCTGTCCCAGTTGAAACCAGGACAGCCAGTTAGTCATCTTCTAGTTTGTGTAGATTCATGGAATGTATTTACTGGCAGTTCTCAAAACAGGCCACTGTGTACTTGCCCAAGTCTTTCATAGTATAGGAGGCATGCTGAAGCCTGTCCGTCTTCCTTTGCACTGCAGCCAATTATTGCATTTAATGATTCTTTTCCTACATCTCTGTATATATTTCTCCTCAACATTCAATCATTTCTTCTAGCGAGAGCCGTTGTAAATGACAGATTGATACCCTGCAGTAGAAAACAAAATTTGCACTGACATCAATGCTGCTCGTTGCTTTTGAGCCTGTCCAGTCCCGAGAGCACTCTCAAAATGTGTGAGACTCGGCTTTAAGGTACTGGGTACTCTCAGCTCAAACTGGAGTCAGGCAGCATGTAAATGTGCCTGCAGGTGAGAATACTGAGAAGCTTCAACTTTCATTAAAACAGGTAAAACTTCCAAAGACTGATCAAAACTCCTTCCTCTGCAAGCTCCTGCCTTGCACAGTTCCGCAGCTAGCTGCAGCTACTGAGGCATCGCAGGAGGGCCTACATGAACCAGTTTGTAAAGAGGCTATGGGAAAGATGGTTGGATGGGGTCACAAGCTTGTGGTGTCCAGGTAAAGGCAAGAGCCAGCACAGGTACTCGGGAAGCAGTGGGGCTGTGGTAGCCAGCAGAGCCAGCCCTTCCTGCCCTTTTGTATTTTTATTTTGATGAAAATCCAGTTCTGTGTCCTTTTCAAATGTCAGGTGAGAAAGTTCCTATTTTAGTTCTTGGTTATCTCAGGGAGTCTCGCAGCGGGTATGAGAATATAGGACTAAACTGAACTGACTCATTTTAAAATAAAAAGTAGTAAAAAAGAGAAACTTTTCCACAATTTTTGTGTGTCTATGGACATAATACCCCAAATAGCTTGGCCTTGTGTTTTCTGTGAAGCCAATGTTATTCAAACCTAGGAATTTTATTCTACAGTTTGTACAATTTTTCACATGCTCTGGCGCTCCAATGGTTCTTCTTTACCCACCTAGAATCAGCGAATGTCAGGTCCCACCTGTCTTCCTGTGGTGATCTGCATTCTACATGAGGACAGGATGGGTCCTGACCAATGGAGCCTATTGGTGCTCTGCAAAGATGTGTTGAGATTGTCACTAGATACTGGGGACAGGAGCAGCTGCCTTCCTTGGAAAACCCAAGCCTGCAGCCTTTGAGCTGTTCCCTTTGCTGCCAAATGAGAACTCTAATGCAGATCTCCCTCCTTGCTCAAAAAACAGAGAATTAAGCTCAGATTTCTTGCTCTCTGTAACTTTACGTTTCCGCATATAACAGACTAGTCTTCACAACCTGATGGGAAGGTGAGATTTTAGAAAAATGAATCTTTTTTCATGAGGAGAAAGCTTGCAGCTTCTTCTCCTTAACAGCCCATTGTTATGGCTGGGGACAGCAGGATGGGTTAATCGTGGCCCCATTTCCTGAGGTCTCCTGCAGTCATGATTTGTGAATGCCTGAGAACACCCCTGCTGAATTCTAATTGTTTGTGGCAGTCGGCACATGATTTCAAGTGTTTGGTCACAGCAGTGTTCGTTTTCTGCTCTTTTAATCTTTGATGGATGTTGCGCCTGGCTTCACTGATGTGGTTCGCGACACAGTAGGCAGTGATTTCCTGTAAGATGTTTTGTCTCGACTACAGAGGTGTGGAGTCCCTATACGATGTCCAATATTTATTAATGACATCTCAAGGTTTCTAAGGAGAAAGCTCTGGCATAGACCATTAGAACCTAATCTATTCCAAAATGTCAGATGCAGTTAAGCAAGAGCTATCTCGATTGCTCTGAGACTTTCCTCGTTAGTTCAGACTCTGATTGGAAGACTGATTAAAGGCTTTCTCTTTGCAAAGGTTCACTCTTTATCTCTGCAGATATCGTTACTATGTGATAGAGCTTATGGCTCACGCAAATGCTAGCACTGAAAAGTATTTGTGTGTGTGTGTGTGTGCACGGTGCATGTTTTTTAATATGCCCTTAATTAGTAACATGAAAAATGTTCATTTCTGAATGTGAATAGGGTTGAATTTTGTCGCACCTTTCAAACAGTTCAGTGATATTATTAGTATGCGTTTGTATAAAAGGTCAAATGTTCATATCAGATGCAAAGCTATAGGATTAAGATTTTAACAGCAATTTGGGGGTTGCTGGGATACAAAGTATTTGGTGCGGAATACTTGGTATCTGAGATCATTAGGACTAGCCAAATTGCTTCCTGTGATTTAAACATTGCTTTTGCAGTTCGCTCTAAGCTGCATGATTGTGATAGTGCTGAAATATTTTAGGTTCCTCCTGATGTTTTACCTACAAATAGCATTAAGCTTCAGCATACGCCTTTAAATTTCTCATGATGTTCAGTGAAGATTGCAATTTCGTATATAAGCTCTTAGAAGAAAGGATTGTTGTTGATTCATTATGTGTTTGTATAGTGCTTAGCACAAGAGGGATAAGGTCTGTGGATATTTCTGGAGCCTAGATAATGAGCTGGCATTATCAAGAAATAAAAACATCCATGAGGCAACTGTCAAAGCTTCCAAATGATTTTGCAAGATGTAGTTCCTAAAAAACTGGAGCTTTCAACTTTTATTCTTGAGTATTTTGTAGTTAACTGCCTTATGCATGAATCATTTTACAAACACCTTATAGGCTAATGAGAAATAAACTAGAAAATAAAGACAGCTTTAAGAAATTGTATGGAAGTCAGTGTTCTCATTAGGGGGATTTGATCATTGTTTTCCATTCTGGTCAGATTAATAATAACTAAACATTGCTGCCAGTTGATGGCTTGCATGGTATGCATGTTCGTATGTGAAAGAGAGAACATAATTCTAAGTGGTTATATTGGTCCAGTTACCACTGAACAGATAGTTTGTTTAATTATTGACAAACTTTAGCAGGGAGGCCATGCTCTGGAGGGCAGTAAGCATTAGTATACTGCTTCTGAAGTTAGCTTGTAGACCTTGGGGGAGTGTTGACCCTTTATGTGCCAAAGTAAATCTCAATCTTGTTCAACAACTAAAAAAAACAATCTGTTTCATTGCAAATACCATATAGGATGTGCCTTGTCTTATAGCTGACAGGCTAGAAGTCTTGATTTTGCTTTTTCATGAGTGCCCCTTGCATAAGTAACTGAAGTTGCCCTTTGGGTTCATGGATTTGATGAATTCTGGAAACCTTTTGGGCTGATCCTTTTTGGGATAGGGTTACCAGAGCTGCCAAAGATGGTAGCAGGGCTTCTTCTAGTGAGCTGTCACAGCAATGGCATGTCATGAGATTAAGACAAAACCAGATCTTTCTGCTGCAGAGTTGTCTGCTGACTAAATTCTAATTAGCTTTGCCAGATTTACCGCAGACTTGCTGTGTGCTGTCAGATCTCCTGTACACATGATGCAGTTGTTTGTCAAAGGCTCTGGTTTCTCTGTTTTAGTGATGGTGACCATTTAGTGAAACCCAAGTTTTCTGAATCCCAGCCCAGTGTTTTTATGCCCTGCTCTGTGTGACTTTAAATAAATCAGTTAACTTCAACTAACATATAAAAGAGGAAGAAAAATTCTCAGTACTCCACCCATACAGCCCTACACACACACACACATATGCAGGCACACAATTTGCAAATGCTAAGTACTATTTTCCTCTTCAAGAATCTTGAGACCGTGTTTGCTCTTCTTGAATGAAACAGAATAAATAATAGCATGACCAAGGAAAGGAAAGCCTTAAGGGCTGTGACCACAGGTTGTTAGGATGCTGTGCCACAGAATTGGGAGGAAATAGTTGTATTGTAATTTATTTCCCAATTAAAAGTTGAGTTCCTCCTTCCAATGCTGTTTTTCAGGAAACATCTATGCTGTGCAGCCAGAGTTTTTTTTCAGAACACCTGCATCTATTGATGACTAGTTGGTCTTGAGGGTGTTTCTGCATATCAGGTCTGGCAGTCTCAGTCTGGTGGTAGGTGTGTCAGCTGGATCCTGCAGAGCTTCTGCTAGTGGCAGACTCTGCAAGGCAATATCTCTGCTTTTTCCTCCATGCCCTCCCAGATCCTTAGAGTGTGCTTCCAAAATGTATTTGGCAAGCATCAACCCATGACCTACTGCAATATTATCTCCGGAAAGTAAGTGCAGAGATGCTCTAACAAACAAGGAAATGTTGATCCTATCAAATCACTGTGAAGCAGATCCTTGTCTCTACTCTTCTGCTTTTATCTTACTGCAGGAATAAAAAATTACAGGTCTAGATAAATTTGTCCCTTTACCTGGTCTCCAAGTTTGGTTGATTTCTAAGGGATACCTTGAATGTTTGGAAATTCCTGAGTGAAGTGCTATAAAGCCAAGATAAGAGCTCCCTAGTCTCCTTCCCAAAGAATAAAGGATTTAATTAGAGACATTAGGACATTGCCAAAATCCTCAGCTACCCTAGCTCTCTTGAGACTGCTAGGCAGCAGCAAAATAAGTTGTGCTGGGGATGATTAAGCCACTTAATTCCAGAAAGGTGGCATCAAGTCATATTTGCGCATGACCCTTTCTGTCACATGAGGAGCGGCGCAGCCTGCTGCAGTACTTATAAGCTATATAACCACCATCAGCTCATGTCAGTGCCCTCATTCTGGTCTGTACCTGGTTCATGAAGTATAGTGCAGATGAAGAGAAAAGATTTTGCCTTCGTTAGTGCCTATAGGCACTGTTGGCACAACATAGCCTGATGTCAAATCTTTGCGTCTCTGGTATTTAGTGTGGAGGCAGAGTCAGGAAAGCAAAATGAACAGCTACTAGGAAACAGTTGGAAGAAAAACCATCCTGTAGTTGGTTTTTAAGCTGTTTGGTCAGCTCTGACATGTCTCCCAATGTAAAAACAAGCAGTATTTAAGGATTTATCAGACTATGAAAATATATGACGCTGGATGAAGATCCTTGCTACCTGATATTCATCTTAATTTACTAATATCCTGTGTCATCAGGAAAGTGGCATAGCATGGGCTTGCTTAATTTGAGAATTCACTGTCATAGACATCTGTAAATGTATCACTGGGTGTATATATAGCACAGATCAAGATGCAAGATGTTGGGAAAAAAAACCTCTTGCCACAAGTTTGAGATGAACTCATTACATCACTGATGGTGGAGCCAAGAATGAGTTAAGCAAAGTCTTCCCAGACAAATGTCAGTAGCAGCTCTACAATATCTCACGCCATCAGAGATTGCTGGATAAATCTCATCCTCTTAAAAAGCCTCATTGTGCTTTTTTTTTTTTTTTTAAGTAGAGTTGCTGCACTGCAGAAAAAAAAATCATGTCATTGGCATGGGTGTAGCTTATTAATTTTAATAGCAATGAGTTATGCAGAATACAAAATGCTATTATGTAATTACTTTGAACACTATACCATGACTTGAGAAATATGGGAGCCAGTATGATGAGTATCATGTGGGATGGCTGACACTTTACTTTCCAATCCAAGGGAAAAAAAACCCTCAGCTAGTTAGCATGAAAACTTCTTTCCACTTGAATAGAAGTAGAGAAGGTTTGTTCCTTGTCAGAGTTCATAGACATGAAATCCACACACAAACTGGCTCCGTTGATGCTGATGGCAAAATTCCAGTAGACTTTGAGAGCCAAAATCCAGCTCCATAGGTTTCAAAGAAAGCAACTCCCCATACAGCAATGTGTTTGAGAAATAAGTCACCCTTTATGAAGGTACAGAGACCATGTTGGCACCATTTAAAACCTCAGAACAGGTACAAATTTAATCATGGCAAATGAACTGTGGCTGGTAACTTTCAAAGGAAAGAGGTGAACATTATAGGGAAGATGATGCTAAAGAATATGTTTTAATATCAAGTTAATTTTGTTAGCGGCTTATTAACATCAGTGAACAGCAATAGCCTTTCTGAAGTTTCGCAGAGTTGCTATGTAGTTAACATCTAGAGAAAACCAGCCGAACTCATGTAATCTGTCAATTCTTACCTGCTTTCCTCTGTATGCTGAGACAGCTCTTGTCAAGTCCTGGAGGGTGTGCAGCTCCATCTGTAGTTTTCTTCTACACCTGTGGCCCTGCAGGCCCGTGCTCCTATCTCCTTTTTTTCCATGAAGGCTCAGCTAGATTCTCAGAGTACAGAACCAGTGCACCCATTCTTCCACTGTGAGTTTCTGGAAGAGATAGACCCAAGCAGACCTTCATGATGTGTTTTGCATTTGAAGTCATGCTAAAATGGGATTAACTTTAATGAGACTTCCAGTTAAAATAATCCTAAAATGGAGAAGGAAAAAAGTATGGTAGACATTGGAGAGGAAGAAGGAAAACAAAACCTTTAATCAATTTGGAGTTTGTCAATTTGTGGCTTACTAACTACATAGGAAATTATTCTTTCCTTACATGTTTTCACCATTGTGGCTTTATCTGCTGTCATCAGAAAATCTGTCAAATGAAGCTCTGTTGTCTGTGCCTAAGAATTATTGTACAGCACAGCTAGGACCTGAGCCGTGGTGTTCTCCAATAGACCACCTACAGCAGGAAGTATTGAAAAGCAAGTGTTCAGGCTGTGAATTAATCATCAAGATTCTGCCGCCTTTTAATCTGGCAACATGCTACATGACTTCATGGGGACTTTAATTGGCTTCTTCTCGACTGCAAGAGGATTTTAAGGATTAGGTCCAGACAAGTCCTAGGCAAAGATATGGTAAGCATTTGCTTAGGGCAGCAGATGCATTGGGCAGTGACTGTGAGCTTGCAGCATGGTTTGCCTAAAACCAGAGCCACGTAAAGCCAAGCTGCTGCTGCTGCCAGCCGGGTGGTCTCATTTGACAGTGGCAGTTGTGGCTTTTATCCCTCCTTTTATCCTAGCGACAGCAGGAGCAGCAAGACTACATCTGTAGAGCTTTCTCCTCCCTCTCTTTCCAGCTCTGCCCTTTTCTGATGCATCTCCCACTCCCATGGCCACAGCAGCCCTTCAGCCCTGGGAGAAATCCATTCTGCCCGCAGTGCTGAGGAGCAGATGGAACAGTTCTGGGCCCAGGCTTCTGCATTTGGAGATTTACAAAGGATGACCATTTAGAAGTGCTTCAGTGATACTTCACAGTTTTCACCTGGGGTCCCGTGTGTCTGTTGTGCTATGGAATACAAAAATTGAAACAAATGTGCTTTTAGGATACCTCTGACTGGATCTGAGGTGTGCCCTAACTATGGGAAGTACTGGGGGGCAGATTTGAACACATAAGACACAAGTGTTTTACATACAAGCAGTGTCATGCATAGTATATTGCTGTGCTAAGAAATGTGACAAAGATGTCTGTCAATAAGCCTCCATACTAGAGCCATCTTCATGTCAGTATTCCATGTGGTTTGTATCACACTGATTCCTCAAGACCGTGGGTCTCAGGCTGGAGTACTTGTGTTTTATCGCATCTCATCCATGACCACTATTACTGTGAAACATTTTCCTTTTTATTCATTGGGAAATCAATGGATTTGAAATGTAGTAGTGCAGGGATTAAATGTCTTAGGAATAAATTGTAGCTTGTTGTCTGTTTCAGTTTAAAATGTTTTTCCCTTTGCCTTTTCTCTGTATAGAATTGATCTCTTTAGAAAGGGGAGAGTACCATGAACAGAAACATGGCCCAGGCCTCAGGTGGGACAGGTGGTTGCTACACTCTAGACGTAGTAGCTGTGTTACTATAGCATTCAAATCGATCCAGGGTTCTTTTATTCTTTTATGCTGTATCCTCTGTGAACAGATAAACCTAGCCCCTTTTAGCTCAAGAAATTTTTCATTTCCTCACATGAGCCTTTAAGTCAGCAGCAACAGAGAGGAAATTAATTACAAAATGAAGAGGGAGTTGCTGTAAAATGGTCTTAATACGAGGACTCTTTAAAAAACCTGGCGTTTCCCTCAGAAACTCTAGCATGCTTTGCTGTAGGAAAGGCAACAGCAGCCATGCACCTCAAACAGATAATGCTGCCTTAGCTGGGGGAGTCCGCCTCAGCCTGAGATGTATCCCCATGGACTCCGAGGTTAGAGGAATGGCTGACCTAGAAAGGGTGTAGATAAGATACAGACTTTGAGACTTTGAGACTCTTGCCCGTTGGTGTGTCTTGAATGAGGTGAGTGAGAAGGGCTCTGATAGATCAGTTGCCCTGGGCCACTGGGAAAAAAACTGTAATACAAGCATGTAAGGTTTCTCTAGGGTTTCTTGAATGCAATTTATAAGGTTTCCAAATTATTCTTGTAATTGGGGTGTTCACATACTTTCTTGGATGTCAAATTAGGGTGTCATGTTCTGGCTTCCAATGACCAAAAGTTATATTTTAGAATAACTGTTCTGATAGCAATGCTTAACAGCGTGAACAGTCATGATTCTTACGGGAAGTACAGCACAGATTCAAAATCCACCTCAAGGCAGGATGGAAAATATACAAAGCTGATGCTTTCTTCCTAGCACCTCTGACTCTAGTAGAACTGCAGTGCTGAAGCTGGGAGGGAAGTTTGGGGTAAATTTTGATCTGTATCCTGCAGGCTTTAGCTTTTCAGTTTTTCTGTGTAACTGGATCAAAATATGATCCTTTTGGAAATAATTCTGAAGATCCACTGAGTCAGGTTAGGGCCACTGTGCAGAGTGCTGTTGGTGTGAACTCACAGGAAAGAGATCTGTCTATGGCTGTGGCTCCAATATATTCACTTTTCATTGCAACACTGCAGCACATCATACAAATGAGTCTGTTCTTTTAGCTGCTGTGAAACTCTGGTGGAATGTACTATTCAAACAAAGTGTTACTTTAAATTGGTGTAACAGATGTAGCCTCAAAAGAAACATATACAAATCCTAGAACTAGCAGGTTTACCTATTCATCCGACATTAAACAACACTCAGACAATGATTTTTCCTTTCAGAAATTTATTCTTTTTTGTATGCTTTGGCTTCCCAAACAATAATTTTGTTAAGATGCTCCAGTTTTAGCTACAGCAGACATGTAAATCTCTTATTATATTACACCATTGGTTATCACATTTTGATTTTCATTGCAAAGAAGATATTGTGAAATAATTTGTCATTAAAAGAATTATTTCAAAATTAGTTAACATTCTGAAATGGAAAATATTTAATCCCTGAGAGCTACCATGGAGAATTTTCTAACAGCAACTCACCCCTGGTTCATAATGCACTTCTATCTTCTCCTGTTTTTTTTCACCACCTGCCCAATACCACAGCTTAGCAGGGAGAGATTAAGCCTTGAGCCCCAGGACCATCAGCAAGCTCACGTCTCGCCCCTAGAACTGCAAACTTAGTATCAGAGCTCTCAGCCAGATTCTTTGTTCAGAAATGCACTAATTCATAACCGTGTGCCGTGCTAATGTGTAACTTCAAACAGCAGAAAAGCCAGACTAGCATCCTGGGTTTTGAAAAGTGTGAGAGAGATTAGGTGCAGTTGGTTATTTTTCTGCTCCTGTCTGTCCTGTGCACTTGTTGTTCTCTCTGTTCTGGTTGCTCTGCAACATCTTGGGATCCATGAACCACCACCACCCACTTCGTTGTGATCAGAGGTTGATTCTCTGTTGCTATGGTGGCAAACAAATCAGGATCCTTACATCAGCTAGGGAGACTGCAAGTAAGCACAGAAATACTCCAAGGGCCAGGTTCAGATTTAAGGGACAGACTGCTCTGCAGTAAATATCCCAAGGTGACAGAATAACATTTTTCTTCCCAAGCTGCTTTATTATATTTTCTTTACGGCACCCTTCAAATTCTATTATTAGCTGAGAATGGAGGAAGAAACAGTATTATTAGAGCTGGAAGAGACCAGTTTTAGGTATTGTTTTGTAGAACACTCATCCTCTATGGTTTTGTGTAGGTCTTTATGTAACCCGAACAACTTTTTCTCTGGTTCTTCAACTGCTCTCTTGCAGAAACTTAGTGTAGGAACATTTCACTCTTCCTAGGTAACTGCGAAGGAAGGTAAGAGTCTCAGCTTCTCAGTTGTGTTCCTAGCTCCTATGATGGAGTTTCCTGTTCTTTAGCCCCTACACCAGCACTGGGATGGTAGGACTTATTCAGATACTTACTTCCTCCTGTGCTCAGGTGTGCAATTCTTTGCCCTTTTCATACTTCATTCAAAGGTACAGGTTTCTCTTACTTAATTTTCTCACTAGGCTACTCAACTTGCTTTGAGAATTTTTAGTAGGAATAAGAGGGACGGGGAGGTATGGTTCAGTACAAGCGCACTCTGCTTTCAGGAGTGGGGTGTGGACATACTGTAAGCACTTCTGCCTCATCTTGAAACCAGGATAGTCTGTCAACTGCGCTTCAGCATCGTCTTGTGGAAGTTTCCCTTGCTCCCATGTACAATGACTTACACCGTCTTGCAACACTACAACTTTTAACTTTATTGTATACAGTGTCTTTCACTCTACATGTGCTCAAAGTGCTTTACAATATACAAGCAGCAATAGAAAATGTACAAAAAAATACGTCTTTAAACACAGGAGCTGCTTTCTTCAGTTGGCAAAAATGACACTTTCCGTAACAGAACAGCAATAGAAATGAGACTATACTGGCAGAGCCATTCTAAATTCTCCCCAGCTTAGGATAATTTTCTTCCAAGCATGATTGTTCTTCATGACTTTATAATGAGTTGAACCAAACATAAATTAAGAAAATAGAGATTTAGGTGGGAATATAAATCTAAATTTACTTCTGAAGCCTGTTGTTGATTCTCTGCTTTGAATTTCCTTAGCAATTCTTCTCCAACACTGTGCCACGTAGTTTTTAAGCAGACCTTAGTTACATTTCATTGATATTGTGGGAAGGGGCTGTATTGGCAATTGCTTTTTATGACTGTCAGTTTTGTTAGCGAATACTGTTAGTTTATATCTTAGAAGGATACACATTTTACAACTAAAAATCCAGCACTTGAGTGCTACGTCAGATCTGGTTTTAATGCTGTTAAAATACATGTGTGTAAATTCAGAATAATATATTATTGAAATAAACTCTCCAAATCTGTAGATATGGAACAGCTATGGCAACCATGCATTTTCAGAGAGTATCAGAGTATAGGTCATTGAGACAGTGATTGTGATGAGAGGTTTGCTTGGGAAAAAGAACAAGTTTACTCGAAGTAGGACCAGATGCTGATCTGAATGTAGGTGGGCTTGAGAGCAAAGGAGGAAACAATTTGAGCAAGGAAAACAGGAGTAGGGTCTGAGCAAGGAAATGGAAAATTTATTGGCGGTGCCAAGGAGAGGAAGAGGACATGGGGAGCCCCGGGGAGGCTGATTTTGGAGGAAGAGAAAAGGACTGAGGGATGAGTGGGGACAAAGCTGAAGAGGACATGGGCTGCAGGGGATCAATGAGGATGGACTTGTTGCAGAGGTTGGTCAGAGGGCTAGGCAGGGGGCTCTGGACTGGGTACAGAGCCTGAGGATTGAGCATAGAGTCTCTGTGCCTTGTTTGGTGACAGAGTCCAGTTCTTCAGGGCAGCATTCAGCTCCCTTAGTCCAGAAAGCTCTCATTTCTTTTCCCACTGTTTTTTACCTCACTAGCTGTGCATCTTCCACTTGTTGCGACAAAGAATGTATCAGAGTCCTACAGGACGCTGTCGCACTTGTCCTGGAGCACGTATAATCTTTGCACTGAGGCTTGGATCCTTGGTATGAGGAGAACATGCAACTCAGTCAAGAGTTATCTTGATATATATGAGAAGGAGAGAAATACATTTTGGAAACCTGGTAATTACATCTTGCACTTCGCATTTCTCGAAGGCTCCAGTTTGTAAATTCAATTAAGTTCCTCTAACATATCAGCATGAGTGTGTGTGTAAGTGTAAGGAATACATATGTTTTGGGGTGATTATCTTTGGTGAGGAGCTGAGCAACACATAGTGGGAGGGGGACAGCATTAGCCAGTGTTAAATATCACGCTCCAGCATGGTAACTTCAGTACATCTGCACCTCTTTGTAGTGCAGAGACTGGATTATTAGCCTCTGTAACAATAACATCTTGCACTGCAGTTCTGTTTGCTCTTGCAAACTGAGCAGGATCACATCTGTGCAGGATCTTTGACGGGAGCTCTGCTGAGGTCACTGACATGCCATGGAACCATGTTTGTTCAGTAAGTGACACTTTCATCCTGATGTCCCACTAAGCCAGCACAGCAGAATGGCTTCCTTTGCCACTGTGCAGTATCTCGCTGTGTGTAAGTATGTTTTAGGCCCAAAATACAAAGTGCAGACGCCGACTGGTTTTGATCATTAGAGATTTTGTATGGAACTGGTTAGAAATCTGGGCCGTTAGCCCTCATACATTGCCAAAGTTGTGTTTAGATAACTCTGCTCCGCCTGTAGAAATCTCTTCCAGTTATTCACTTATTCACTGCTAACCTAAGCTGTGTTATTTTTCCCTGCTTTATGAGGGTTACGCAAGAACTTTTGTAAAGAGGCGGTTATGTCCTGCCTGAGAGGGTGCTCTGCGGTGCTTACTGCAGAAACGACTGCAGTAAGCCTGGCATGCGTATCTGCAGATCAAACCCAGAAGTTAAATTGTAAGCAGGCAGGCAGCCCCTTTCATGGCAACAGACTAAGTAATGGAGGGTCTCATAGTCAAGTGCATAACAGGCCTGTGGACCCTCAAGTAAATCACTGCAGAATGCAGGGAGACAGAAGTGCTCTGTACAAGCGCACGGTGCATTTTTCAGCATTGTAGTTTGCCCTATGCGTTCTCCCAGTCCTCAGCTATGCAATACAGCTGTGGAATAGCTGTGAGCTGGGACTCCAAGGGTCTGTGGGGGCATGAATGGTGTCATCTTGACAGTGAGACGCTGTGCCTGTTTGAATGGCCAGTGGACGCCCGGGAGCCCAGTTCTCCGTCGATACCAAGCTGGGCAGGAATTGGTACCGGAGTTGCATGAAGATTTTAAATCAGCTTTGCACTATACACACTCTTGCCAATCCCCTAGAATAAATTTAAGGGGCCCAAGGTTTATTGTCCCTTATGTTCAGATTGTTAGGACTCACACTGGGACTTTATGGCCACTTAAGCATTATAATGGTATTGCTCTGTCCTTTCGCCCCAGGCCTTCTGCACTGTGGGAGAGGCATAAAAAGGCAGGAGTACACTGGACCCCAGCTCAGGACTCGCTAGATGGCTGACGTTACCACAAGACATAAAAACGCTGAAATGGAGACTGACAGGAGGAGTTCAGTATAATATTGCCAGCAACACGTTACTTGCTCAACATAGTTGCTGGCTCTGTGTGATCAAAGCAGGTACACAGCCAGTACTGGCTACAAGGAACGGAGGGGCTTTCACTCAGCGTACAGAGTGGGAATGGCTTTTCGTACTTAGGAACCTGTGCTGGATTTGAACTGGAAGCCTGAAGATGAAAACGATCAGGACTAGTCATTGTCCCGCAAGAACTACCCAGGCTTCCATGTGTTACTGCTTCGAAATAGAGCAGAGCAGGCAGGCTCTTGTGTTCAAAAAAAGTTTTGGTTACAGTCCCTTGTTAGCTTATTTTTAGTTCTTATGAATTGACATATGGCAGGCATGATTTTTAATTAGAGCTTTAGCTGCGTTTTACTGGTAGGGTTGCAGAGCACAGTGGAATTTACATTTGGAAAGAAATGCTCAGTCAATAGAGTACAAGGCTGTTTAGTAATCAGAGTGGAAAGTTAACTTTGAAACAAATTGGCAACTGATCAGATAAAATTCAAATCGGTAACATTTGTGTTGGAAACCAGCTTAGATCTGGGAAAAATGGAATCTAAGCTATTCTGTTCCTCTGGCAGAGGAACTCACTGGTGAACACACTGCACATCAAACTTCATGTGT
Source organism: Tauraco erythrolophus (assembly GCF_009769465.1). Lineage (NCBI taxonomy): Eukaryota > Metazoa > Chordata > Aves > Musophagiformes > Musophagidae > Tauraco > Tauraco erythrolophus. Next base: position 14,342,872 of record NC_141472.1, on the reverse strand, counting down.
AATGCTCCCTACAAAAACAAAATTAATATTTTTGTAGAGTTATCTGAGCACTCATCTGATTCCATTTCACATTAGTATAAAACTATGCGTTACTTTGAAGAGAAGTTTCCTTACATACTTTACAAACCAAACAAATCTCCTTTGCCAGTCAAAAACTAAAGGTCAAAAGTTTCCCTGTTTTGTTTTTCTTTTGGATCAACAGAGTGTAATAGAGAGATATCAGGAGATGCTTTGCTCCTCTGAGTTTGTAACAGATTCCCATCTTCTCGGTTCATTGTGTGAACTCTTTCAGGTACTGAAAGAGTTAATGGTGTGTTCAGGCCTCAACCAGCAAATGCATTTAAAGCTCAGTCCAGCACTCACATGGTTTGTATTCTTGCGCTGCTGGAGTGGTGTGTTCATGGCATCTGGTTCCCTGGCAACAGCTTTCATTGGCTCAATCAAAGCCTTTTCTTCTTAAGAAAGCTCCCACTGTGACACCCTACCACCACCACTAATCACCATCTTAACCGAGTGTTTAAGATGCAGCTGGTATGAAAAAATAGCGCTTGTGCATGTCAGAAGATTAAGAGGCTACCTTACATAGTACACCTGCCCTGGAGAGCGCTCTCACTCCTTGGTGTTGGGCACAGTGGAGGCTGTCTGCTTTCCTACTGGAAGAGATGAGACATCAGTACATGAAGAGTCTGCTTAGAAATAATCTTTTGTTAGGCAGAAATCCATAAACCTTTGTGTCTTGTGAATAGTCATTTCCTCTTTGCTGCTGAGATGGCGTTTGGGCCTCTGTGCTATTGACAAGGGGCAGAAGTGGGATGTAGAGGGGTGTACAATAAAATCCATATTGTTGAAGCTGTCTCCCCTGACAAGGAGGAAGCCAGAAGAAGTCTCTCAACAGGGAGAACAATGAGAGCAAAGAATTCATGTTAAGCCTCCTCAAGGGTTACATATGTTGGGATTTCTGGAGATTCAGAGTTTGCATAAAAGTTGAGAAAGCCTCTAGCAATCATGCCTGCCTGTGTCTGGCAGAATTTGGGGTACAGCGTGATCAGCAAGCTTGGGCATTAGTACACCCTGCACCATGCTTCCACTGTTAGAAATGTCCTTTTGAATTATTGAAGCTCTCATTGACTTGACAGCTGACAGAAATTCTTCCCTTATTTTCCTAGTCTTGGAGATTACCTCGGAGGACGCTCTGTAACCATCAGAGACCATTGCACTCCGCAGGAATGACGTGGCTAGAGCAGAGATGTAGGTGAGGGTGAGCACAAGGGGAGACAGTGTGTGCATTGTAATCTGCGTGCTGCAGTAGTTACTTGTTTACCAGGCAAAGCACACAAGGCCGGACAACCCCCTCCTTTGCTTATCTCTGTGCTGCTGGGCAGGAGAGCGAACACAGATCGAAGAATGTGGGCTGGAGAGCACATAACATCTTCAGCAGCATGGCTTTAGCCATGAAATACCTTGCCAGAGAATATTAACTGAATTTGTGCCTGCTTTGCTTAGGTTTTAAGGAAAACTGTAGTCTCCTAATGAAGCTCTTCCCTGGGCCCATTTCTTGCTTTAAAACAATAAGTGAATGTATCCCTTTGAAGCTGGGGAGAGGGGAGAAGGAAACTACGTTTTGTGAGATGTTATGCTGTGTTTGGCATAGAACGACTGAGGCGATATGTGCCTGAGAAAGAAGCCAGGGAGGACAGTCTTGTGGTTAGGCTACTATATTGAGACATGGAATTTGGGTGTAGCTTCCCCCTCTGTGTGGCCTTGGGAAGGTCTGGACATAGGCAAAACAGGCAATTACCAAGGGCAGCCAGACCAGAAGCCAAGATACGGTGACTCCTTTGGCTGTTGCAGAGCCTGGGGAAGCTGCCTTGGGAGCTGCTGCTGCCAGGGCAGAGCGGAGGTGACAGGGTAGCGCCTGGCTGCCGTTGCCCCCTAGTCTTCTCAGGGGCAGCTGGAGCAGCAAGTGCAACTCAGCAAGGCTCAGTCCCCAGCTCTTGTTCCCGTCTCTGTTCTAGCCTTTCCCAGTGATGGAAATGTTCTGACATAGCATAACAGTGTAAGAGCAGAGCTACAGCGATTTGAATCAAAGTGGGGATGCCTAAGCTCATAGTCAGTCTCCAACACTGGCTCATAAAAGATGCCAGGGAAGAGCAATAAGAGTGGGGCAAACCTAGGGTGAGTCTTCTCCAGAATTCACTCCGCACCTCTAGCAATTAGCTCAGTGGGTCCCTGAGACAGCACTGGGTCTTGGTATTAATAGGCTTTCTGAGGTTGTTCTCTGTGATTGTTTGTAGGTGCTTTGTCATTCCAGCACTAGGCTGGCACTAGTCCCTTATGCCAGGACAGCAAACCTGTTTTGCCCACGCAGAAGCCCGGAGCTTGTTCTGTCTTGACTTCCAAGTGTCCAGTTCACCATTTCAGTCCAGCTGCAGAGACTCTGCTTGGGATGCAGCCTTTGCTCCCTGCATCAACACTGCTGCAACCAGGAGCACCCTGGCTCCCCCAGATGCCACAGTCATACAGACGCGGGACTGGAATGTGGTAATGTCGTACAGGGACAGCTATGGGACCAACAGGATACAACAGCTGCTCAACTTGCAAATTGGGAATAATTCTTCCTTCACTCAGAAGGCTCTTACAAAAATAAATCCTTAATATATGAGAGATGCTTAGCTGCATGGCTAAAAGCCTCCTCGAAAAGCCTATGTGTATTTTTAAACATAAATTTTAAAGGAAGAAATTCAAAAGCTGAAATTAAAAATGACAGCAGCAAAGGATGGCATTTTGAATATAGTAAGTCTGTTTTCTTCAGTCACTCGTAACTGTTAATTAAATTTATTTAGACTTATTAACACTCATTCAGTGAAAAAGGAGACCATGGCAGGTACTAGAACTGTAAAAACAACCGGTTTTGAACATTAAATGTCTGATTTGGTAAATTTGCTTTAGAGGCTGAGTGTGGGGGGAGTTGTTGCTTCCCCCCTCCCAGAATGTTTCAAAAGACCAGGGAAGTGCATGTGCATGCATGTGTGTGGAGCTACGCTTTTTCTGCTGCGCTGACAGTCTTGACCTTTTGACTCATTTATGGGCCTCAAAGCAGGCAATGAAAATGTGACTTCAGCAGAGTAGTTGGTAGATGTCACTGCTCCAGTGAAACTCGGATTTGCTTTGGTTTAGGTACGATTTCTGAAAACATTCTTTATTTGCATGCCGGTTTACCATAAGCTCTGGAACAAAGGAGTTTTGGGAATCACCTGTGGATATAAAGGGACAAGGAACTTCCACTGCTTAAGGGTTTTCACAAGCTTCCACTGGCCATGCAGATGGATAGCTGGAAATACGTAAACTTGGCAAAGCACAGAAGGAATGAGACCAGTATGCCATCTCAGTCCTCTCCTTCATGTAACTGAGCAGGTACCTCTGCGAAGAAATCCGAGGCGTTTCCTTTCACGTAGCAAGACATATGTTTAAATAAGATAAAAGGTTCTCGATTTGTAGATTGAAGGTGTTCAGGTGTGTAGGACACACTCTTGCTATGTAGGTGGTGATTGAAAGGTGGAGATTATTTTGTTCCCTAATTCATTGGGTAAAATAACTTTTAATGTAGAGTTTGTGCTATTATTTAATTTCCTGCTTTTTAGATTATCAAAGTGCTTTCAAGAAGCCAGTCTAACCTTTACTTTGCCCCTTCTAATCATAGTCTGTACACATGTGCCTCTGATTATGTGATTGCAGTGTCTAGTGGATAAGCAGCATGACTTTTCCTCTCCAAAAAAAGATCAGAGGGTAAGCGTGAGGCACACACACACAACTGCGAACCTTTGAGAAAGGATGTAAACGCTGGCCTTCTGCTCAGGAGTGAATTTCACCCCAAGTAAACCTAGAGCAGGGTCATACAATACATCGGTCTGGAGTCAGGGTAGTAGATTTATGTGATGCCAGTGAATGGGGCCGTGTCTCTGGCACTGCTGCCTAACCTCTAGCAGAAGTTGTGTGGTGTGAATAAAGGCCAGAGGCCTGTTGTTAAAATGATGATTTAGGTGGTTGATTTGGACTTCAGATATCTGGTTGCTTTTCCTGTCTCTTTTCCACTTTTCTTTAGAAAGTAATTCAACGTTACACTCTAAATTAGGGATAATATTTCCTCACCTCACAGGGATGTTTGGGGAATAAATGTATTAACTAGTGCAAAGCATTCGGGGCTCTGAGGCTGAACAGCCAAGAAAACACCGGCATAGAATGGAAAAGTATCATTGCTCATGCAGCGTTGCGACAGTTCGTAGTAGATGAAGCCGGAGCCCCATGCTGAAGAGCTGAGATTAAAAAGAATATTGAAGAGCTGCTTTGTATGCAGAGCTTTGTATGCAGTCAGTCTGTGCCTGGAGTGAAGCCGGGGCTCTTGCCAAAAAAATGAATGTGGGGGCAGTACCTGGTCAGAGACTGAAACAGTACGTTATGTGATACAACCCGGAGGCAGAAGGAAGGTTACATTAGGCAGCCTTTACTTTGCCGTTTCGTGATATTTGAGAGCTTCACTTTTCAGCCTTTGATTGTTTTGTTTTAAACAACATCGTTTTTAGCGTGGAACTGATGATATAGATCTCACAGTGCACCTGGAGCTTTACAGGAAAGCGTGCAGATAAGGTCTCAGCCACTTAGATCTTATAAACTGGGGCCTTTTTCTTCTCTCATGGACCTTGTTAGGTTAAGTAGTGTAAGGAATTCTGGTTTTACAGCAGTGACCCATAATTCAGCATTGGGTTAGGCATAAATCTACAATATGCTTCTATGGAGTTTCAAACTGCAGAAATGCTTTTTTTTTTGGTTTTGGCTTTTTTGTATGCCTTAGTCCTGTACCACCTTTTACCCAGCAGGAATTATATGACCTTTTTATTGCCTGCTACCCAACAAATTAGCAATCAGCAGAAACAGGGGTTACCAGCCCTACTTTTAAAACTGCTAGCATGTGTCTTTGTAGGCTCAGTGACATTTCTACACTGTATCCTGACAGTGAAGCAAAATCAATTTTCTGCCTGTTCTTGGGCAAAGATTGGTGAATTAAATTTAAGTACAGAAAAAAAAAATATTTCTTTTTTTAAAGAAAGATTTTTTTATTATCTAAAACCTCTTCCCTTTTAGATGCTTTTTAGGTGTCTGAAATTTTTTTCTTTTTAAAACATTTCCTTTCTAGAATACCCAGCCTACTGGAAAGAAAACGTGTTTCAGTCCCACCAATGTTATTTGTGAGCACATCACCAGCTTCGCATAGGAATACAGAATAAGACCACTAGCATTCAAGAACAGCTGAGACCTGCCTTGATGCTCAGCAGTGTCCAAATGACTCAGGAGAAGCAATAGGGCTGAAGCAGGCTAGATTGCAGATGGGAGGCTGCAGTGGGGAATGGACTCGATGGCCTCTGGAATTAGACATCGTGCTGGAACTTTAGAAAACAGCAGGAATCTATGCTTTCACACTAGGAGTCAATTAAAGAAACCCAAATTATTGCCATTTGAATAAACAATTATTTCTTTTTCACCCTCACAGAAACTTGTTACAATGAACTGAACGCCAGAACTAATTAAATGATCTGATAGCACAAATCGTATCAGAAGTGTTTCATCTGGTTTAATTAATTATTGCCAGAAATCACTGCTACTCTTAGCATATGCAGAATGATTTTTTTTTAAATTAATTTTTTTAACAGTTTCTGTTTATATCTGTTTCTAGTACTGCTGAGATTCTCACTCTCTGCAGATAAAGTGGGAGTGTTTACAGAAGCACTTACTGCCAGGGAGATTTTTAACCCTAGAGACAGAATGGCAAATACCTTGTAGGTCAAGAAAAGGGACATTTACACTTGAATCTGAGAGGATTTTTTTAACTAGAGGATGAGACAAATAAGATATATGTTTTTCAGTCCACCCTCCTGGTTGACTCTTAATTTGCTGGTGACAGATGCTCTGATGAAAATGCAGTGGTTATCACTAGGAAAAGGACAAGATAGCTCCAGGACTTAACACTATGCAGTCTTCACTAGCCTTTTTTCAGCAGCACATGAAATGCAGCCAGGTTATGCTGGCTTTCGCTAGCCAGCTCTGCCATAGGGCATTTCTTTGTCAAGCAGATTCCAGATTTTGCCTTAGCCTGATTTCCTGAGCCAATCGTCTGATTTTTGCACCCAGGACTTGGGATCAAGGCTTGAGAGTGTTCAGGTCTAAGTGTGGGGTCTACAGCCCTGCAACCTTGCCCGAGTCAGAAAGTAATTCTGAGAAACATGAGGACACTGTTGTCAGCTTGCTGTAGAACAGCTTCTGCGTTTTGGCTCTTTGTACGTGGTACTGGAAAGTCTCTTCCTTATGAGATATTTTGGGAAAACTCAAACTGTAGGAATGTGCCTGTATTCAGAGACTGGAGCCTTGGCCTCTGGGACTGGAGGAGGTTTGGATTCAAGACTCAGTTTTGTGGTCCACCTCTTGATCTCATACTAGTGTACCACTAGCAGTATATACCTGTGTCCATACAAAGGTGGGGACAGCCGTAATTACGGTGTTAAGCTTTGCAGTCTTTGGTTTCTGTATTTATTTCTCATTTGATACTGCATTCGTTGCTCAGCCAAAACTCTAAATCGAGGGGTTGTTAAGTGATCACAGAACAAGCTCTCACACATTGCAGATGTGCTGTAATTGTAGTACCAGGATTTGCCCTTCAGTTGTAGTTGCAGGACAGTACTGTGCAAACTGGCTACAGAAATTCTTACCGACAGGAGGACAGAGGCTCGCTCTAGGGACTGACGCTTTGGATGTAAAGACCACAAAAATATGAGAATAGCATTATTTTCCATCTGACTTTCATGAGGACAAGTGACAGGCTTTAAAGTTTAAAATAACACTATTAAAGCAGTATAAAAATGTACATATTCAAGATATGTCAGTGAGATGGGACATTGTCACAGGATAATGGGTGCTAGCTACTCCGCATTCAAAGTAGGACAAAAAAGAGGGAGACGCTAATGCGATTCTCAGTTTCCTAGGGAGCAGAGAATGAGAAATAAATAGAGAAGAGGGACAGTGCAACACTTCTGAGTATAGCCCTGCCACGGTAAAGAGCATTTGAGCAGGGTTCTCCGTGGCCACGCGTTTCAGAGCCGTGTTTGTGCCGCAGCAGAGATGGCACTCTCTGGGCCACCCTACCCTCTGCCAAAAAAGCCTTAACTGATGCAGCAGCAAAGTTGTCTGTTAGCATCTTATACCTTTCCATCTTGGCAAATGTGGCAAGCTGTAAGCCTTTTGAAAAGCAAGGCCTGAATAACCTTCCCATGCCCTCACTGGGGTTGGACACACCATCAGGGATGATGCAGGTGGGCTGTGGGAGCTGCCCTGCTCCAATTGGCAGAGCTGGAGCGCTGGGCTGCTTTGTGGCTGTGACACAGGAGAACTGCTGGGCTTTGACGTGAGAAATGCCTTGTCCCCCTGGATGGTGTCTTGCCCCTTTCTCTGCCTCCTGTGTTCATGTGGGTGGTTCAGTAGTGTGTCTCCTGTTGGTGTCGACTTTGTAAATTGTGACAGTAACGTGCCCAGAGCTCTTCCTCCCCAGGGGAATTACCAGAAGTGCGCAAGGGTGCCAGCAGGATGGTCTGTGGGCTCAGTGCTGAAGGGTGGAACAAGGAGTCCTGTGGTGGTCTGAGAGGACAGAGGTTATAAAGTGAGGAGGTGTTAGTCCTGAGGAAGACACCAGCTGTCTCTCGCGTAAGGCTCCCCAGTCCCGGTGGCTTCAGTACAGACCAGCTTTCCCTTGCAAAGAGAAGGCTTTAGACTCTGTCTTGTGGTCATGTGCCCTATTCCCGAAATGTTTGCACTCCGCCTGTGAGATAGCACAGGCTCTGTGTTATGGCCATATTGGGGCATCACTCAAACAGCACAGTTAAGCTTATGTTTGCTCATATCTTAACTCTTTATTTACTAGTTTCCAAGGGAATAGCTAGGACCGACATCCTAGAAAGGCACTCTATGCTCCTGGCAACCTTCATGAATTTCTTTGTTAGTAAACTTCTTACTTTTGAAAATTTATGGGAAGAATATTGTGTGGTGAGCATTCATGTTGATCGCAGCAGTTAATGGTAAGCAATTATTTCGCCTGGGAGATGCTACTGCAGCTAAGTATAACTAAGTGCTCCTTCGCAGCCCGGGCACTTCACCACGCTTAACGGGTGACAGAGGCAGTACTTTGCTGTGTTTGGAGGCCAGTCCTGTTAAAAAGGCAGCGTGAGGAATCCCAGAGTAACGCCTGCCTATATGGAGACAGGCAGTCACGCGTTCACCTTGCTTGAGCTCTGGGATGGCTGGCTACAAGCCAGACCAGTCTGCAAGCCAGACCAGTCTGCAAGCCAGCCCACTACATTAACCAGCAGGCAGGACCAGTTAGCATGAGCTTTGGGCTGCGCAGGCACGGTAGCGTGGCTTCACACCAGAGTTGTTTTCTTTCTGGTCAGCCTGAAGCCTAGGAAAAGCATATGTACGTGTAGCTATGCCTATATACCTCTCATGTCTCAGTCTCAATCAGTTTTATTGCTCTCCTCTTTCTCTGCTCTCCAAAAGCACTTTTCCCTGTGTGCCATTCTAATCTCGTTAAGCAAAATGTTCCAGTTACTGCCTTATGTCCCGTATTACCAGGTCTGCATGGTGCAGGTGAAGTGGGTTAGACCTTCCCAGTGATATAGGGCAAGCTATAGATAAAACCGACTCCCACGTCTCTCAAACTCTCAGTGGTTCCAAAGCCGAGCTACCTGCCTTCACCTGTCTGTCTTAGCCTTGGTCCATCCCGTCTGCCCCTTAACTCCAGCTGAACCTTTTAAAGTTTCTTAATGTTTTTCACTCATTTTGGGTGCATTTCAAATTCAAACTTGAGTTGCTTCATTTAGGAGGCATTTAAACAAAACATTCAGGCATTTTCCCCTTTGTTTTCTTCTTCAATTGAAGCAGCTCAGAGTGAACTGGAAAATTGTTTTGCTTAATTCAAATCTATATTTTGGAGGAATGTGGAGAAGTAGTGGGCTTCCTCCTTGTTCTGCTGCTCAGTTATTTAATCACTTCACCAATGATCATTTAATGAAATATCCAGCCAGTTATTTTGTTTTAGGTTTGGGTGGGTTTTTTTCATCGCAGATAAATATTTTCCTTTCATGAACAAGATAGTTTCCTCAGTGTCTGGTTTTCATTTTTCAGGAACAGTCAGCCAACAAACAATCCAACTGGCCAGCACCGATTCCACTCGGTGGGAGATATTTTGCAGTATGTGCTATCACACAGACCCCACATGGCAACACTTTGTACGACAACCAAAGACAGACAGGCAGAAGAGAGCATGTGACAGTAAATCCCATCATCTGAAGTGTCCACAGAGACTCTTCAGAGAAGGGAACATTCCTTACGCATGTTACACAAAAGCCCAAAAGGTGATGAGTGACACTTCCCACTTTCATTTCTTTGGGAAGATTTGGTGTCATCACACATCTCTACTTTGCCACTAGTGTTTAACTATTTCCCCATAGAAAGTAAAGCGCCAGCTCACTCTTTACCATTCTCTGCCTCTTAATGATCAATTATTTTTAATTGGAACCTCTTGCATTGTGTGGAATCTTGAGAGGCCCCCGTTAAGATCAGGGCTCCAGCAAGATGGGAACAGTACCAACACGTATATGGGGACAATAGAGACATTTTTTGTCCCAAAGAGCATGATCCTATTTAAAGGAGGGTCAAAAAAGAAATGGAGGTAAGGATGATTGGAAGAATTTGCAGACCATGGGCAAGTTTGGGAAAAGTGTGACAGTCCCCTGACCCCTAGTCTGGTGCCATGTCTGCTGGCACACACTGCTTCTCATTTACTAATAAAAATGTCATTGTCTGTGCAGAACTACATTTAAGGACAAATAAAATAGGCTGGAATTTGTACAAAGAACTTTACCAGCTAAGTAAGATGCAGCCAGGGATGACGACGATGCTGAGAGGTGGAGCTTGTGTAAATAACAGTTATCATGACACAGTCCTTCACAGACTTATTTTTATGTATGTAACTTGGTACTACACCTTTAATGTCTGTGTTCAAGTAATGTATTAATTCTGAGGACAGTGGTGAAATGCTGAGCAAAGGACACTTTATTAACAAAGCTCATTTTAATGAAAATCGATAGCCACATGGAACAGTCATTTAAGCGAAATTGCTGAGTCTCTTGAGATTGTTTTCTGAGAAACGTTTATTTTCAGTTCTCGCGTTGAGAAGTTTTGATTAAGATTGGATTCAGAATTCAGTGCTGTAAGATCTTTACTGGCAGAAAATGAGAGGCACGGAGTTAAGGTGTTAGCTCTGTTAGTTCGTGTCGACCCTTAGTCAAACAGCAAAAACCTTAAGGAATCTCAAAGACAGAAAACAAGATCCCTGTCTGTGGGCAGTGGTACAAAGCTCTGCACCTTCATAACAAAGCAAAACTATCCACCAGTGAATTTGTCTTTGCAGATAAGGGATTTTTTACCAGAAAAGGCAGTTTCTGGCTCACAGTAACTGTGAAGGACGGTCTTTTAAATCTTACAACACTCAGATCCAGGACTTTGGTTTAGCCTACCACAAAAGCAGAAAGTTGCTGTGGGATTTGACCTGGGCTCTGGAAACCCACCTCCTGCCCCTGGCTTAGAAGGGGAACACAGTTCAGGCACAGGCGCTGTTTAGCCCCTTCGGACACGGGTGCAATTCAGTCTCTTTCCGTGGTTGCTACAAGCTGCTTTAGAGAGGCCAGATCTTTGCCTTCATCTACTTTGTGCCTGAGAGTTGGTGCTGCAAATTGAATAGCTGATTTACTATCTTCAGGAAGCAGAATGTGTAAAGAAAAAGAGTATGAGTAAATCCTCTCTCTAGAAGGGCTTTCTATCCACTCACATAATCCCGCTCTCGGTTCCAGCCTGGTATGCATAGTTGTGTAAGGGTGTCAAATGACATCCCTTTTACTGGCTGTTGGCCCTAATGGAATGCTGCTTTGCTCATCTCGTAAAGCAAGGACGGGAAATGCTGCCTGAAACTTTTACATTTTGCCGTTAATTAAAAAAAAAAAAAAAAAAAAAAAAAGAAAGAAAGAATTGAGAGGCAAAAGCATTACAAATAAGAAATGCTCCTTTCATCATGGATTAAATAAAAAAGGTCCCATCTTTACATTTAGTTTTTTGCTCTTTCTAAAGACTGACTTTTGCTTTGGATAATCAAAGCTGGCTTTGAACTAGCTCACACAAAAAAAATCTTTTTTTCTTTAAAAATAGCCCTATAGATATATATACATATCACAGCCTTTCATTCCTTTTATAGACGGTTTCATTTTCTGTGAGAATGAAGAAGCGATCGTGTAAGAAGTTCTGAGCGATGCAGAGCTCACCCCGGCACCACAACAAACACGGGGAACAGAGTACAAGCACACTACTGCAATTAACACCAGTGTTTAATCAGTAGGCAGCTGCACTGGGCAAGAGCCTTCAGATTTTCTCTCTTCGCTATTTTTTTTATGAGAGATTTACCTATAGTTGTAACTTGTAGCTGTTACAGTAGCATGCACTCATGCTACACGTGCGCACACATGTGCACGCACACACCCTGTACAGAAAATTTGTGGAAAGAAGCCATGTCAGGCAACTGATCCTATTCGTGCTTTAGGTAAATATTTTTTTTAAGTAGCTCCCTTTGACTGTCTTCCATAAAAACTCTTTAAGGTATGTTTTTGTTTGTTTAAAGGGAGATTTAGAGTATGCTTTGATGCATTTTTGGTTTGTTGATTTGCTTTATTTAGCAACAAAAACCTGATGTGTGATGAAGGTGAGTGGGTGCAGAAGTCTCTCACTGGAAAGGCTGGCACCAGGGCAACACGCAAAGGTTTACCCCAGTGAGCTTAGATGCCTCCATATTTCATTGGTGAAAGAAAGTATAGTAGTCCCATGCTGTTCTGTGTTGTTGAGGCAGGGAAGTGTCCAAACAGCTAACTAATCCTTCTACTTAGCCATCTTTAGGAAGGAGAAAAATGTTGGAGGTCACGGTAACAGAAAAAACTGTTGAGGTAAGAGACAAGGTGAAAACATGGCAGGGAAGGTGGATCCTAGCTAAGGGCTTGGATGAAACTTTGGACAACTCTGCTTTATTCATACTGCTTACTATGATTTGGATCCTGCTTGCAGCAAGTTGAAGTGAACTCTAATGATTTAAAGAGGGACAGCAGAGGTATCACATAGTCTGTTGGTAATAACTGTGTTTATAGCACATAGGAAATGAGAGATTGAGGAGTATTGGAAGAGCTGAGCACACTATAGCGCCATCACAGATGGGCCCAAATCCTTACCTCTGCTATGTGTCACAAGTCCATTTTTGTTTGACTGTAGTCAGCAGCTGTTGATTTTCATGCATGCCCAGCTCAGTGTAATTTTCTAATTACCTAACTTACATCTTTATACCCTCTCACACCTTATATTTGAGCCCTGGCTAGAATGATACTCCTGTGAAAGCATGTGTTCAGCCGGCCTAGATTTAGATAAGATGTTGGAAATCATACAAGTAATTTATTCTAGCTGGTGGTCTTCATTTGGTGTTCTCTACAATGAAACCTACTTGCAAAAAATCAGACTATGGGACAAAGATCTGACAGAGGTATTTATATAAATTCTATTATTGTATTTAATTTCTTCTGGTTTTCAGAGTATTCTCACAACAGTCCTATAATATAGGCACAACAGTCCTATAATATAGGGAAGTGCCACTGTTCCAATTTTGTAGGCAAGGAACTAGAGACAGAGATGAGATTTTCCAGTCAATTACCAAGATATGCACCTGGGAATTTAAGCACTTACGAAAAGTGCTTTTCACGTACCTGCCCGCATCTTCAGCTGCCTGAATACTGCTGAAAGTCTGACTGTAAGTGATCTGTCCACCATCTGTGACAGTGCGGGTAATGAAGCACTTGTCTTCCAAATCCTAGATTAGTGCCGACTTGCTGGAACACCCTTTTCTGTCCATCTGAGCCAGATAACGTATTTTTCTTCCACTACAACTCCTGTCAGAATTCCTCATTCACCACAAGTTTTTTCTGAAGTCCCTCTATATGCTAGCTTGAGGAAAAGGACGGCATGGTAGGAGTACTCTTAGTCCTTGCCTGCCCTGAGAATGGCATTGCCTTCCTGCAGATTGATTTGAGAACAATGCTAGAATTGCCAATACCTCCAGCAAAGCTGGAGGTAGGGGAGAACTGGGCCTTTTTTTATATTTTTCTTTCTAGTTGTCATCCTGGCCTTTGGGGTCCTGGTGTTAATAGTAAAGTTATGGCTACCTTGGTGGCCACATGATGGGGTTAATTTCCAAAACCTCTGCAGCCAAAGCCTACTCATATAGACTGCTCGTCTAGGCAGCATACGCTCATTTTCCACATGTATTTGTAAGAGTAACATGCTTAAGCAAAGGGTTGCGTATAATCAACCCAAGTTGTGACACAGCTGAGGCAGCCAAAATGAACAAGTTGTTGCTAGCAGGATTTCCTGGCTGATATGCATAAATGATCCCCCCCCAATTTACAACTGTTATTTAAAAATGTGCTCTAGGCCCTGCTTATTCCTGCTTTTTATCCATATTCTCATTTATCCCAGTCCCATAGCTTCCTGGAATGGTTAGGCTGGCTGTACAGGGAGGAGCAAGCAATGTAGAGGAGCACGCATTCGTGACCCTGTTTGGGCCTGTCTGTTCTCACTGTGCATCGCTCAGTTGAATCCTATTTGGCTGCAGCTGTGGTAATGCTGTGCTTGAGCCCGGTCTTTACCCGGATTAGGAGAAAGTGCTGTGCCTTACTTCCACTGAGCTGGTTTTGAGACAAGCAATGCCCAGCCACCCAAACCAGGAAACCTTGGACCTCAGGTTTAAACAGCGTCAAAACCCTCCCCGTCCTCCTCTGACTGCAGCACAAACCGGTTGTCTGAGCAGCGTTAAACCCTGATATACGTATTTTAATTTTATACTTTAGGTGTCATTTTAGTCAAAATGTGTCAGTTCTAAGTGGGGCATTTGGGAACTTGCCATGCACTGTATTTATTCTCCCAATCCTATATTATCCTGTGCAGTGTTGTAGCTGCCAAAACCACATGCTCATGTTGGCATGAAACAATTATCCTGGTTTAAACAGAACAGGCTTGGCAATAGTCTATCTCAACGAACAGTCATGGTGCCGAAAGATTCAGAGTAGTCTTTTCCTCTCCAAGCAACAGACTAAATTTCTTCCAGCTGGATTCATGGTTTTAAAAAATAACCGGAGTAGAAAGCAAGTAGGGAGAGCAGGGTGAATACGAAGTACCTGTAAGGTCTGGAAGGAAGTGAGAGGCAGAAAAAAAAAAGGCTATTTAAGACACAAGCTAGTAATTTGGTTTCTAAACCCATGTGAAATTATAAATAATGTTTACTGTTGCCAGTTGGTGAACACAGAGATGTGTGGTTTTTTACTTGCATGCAAAGCTACTGGTTGCGGGTTAAACACTTAGACAAAAACACTCAATTGCTGGTGTGGGTATTCCACCAAAAATAAACCCAAACAAACTCTGACATATTATAAAAGCACTTTTTTTTGCAGAGACAAACATTCTGCTGCTATTTGTGAACTCTAGAACTGTTAAAGCCTCCTGTTTAACTGAATAATAATACTACTTTCTTCTAGAAAGTAACACAAACATCTCTGAAACTTAAGAACAGTATTTATGTATTTTTCATGAAAATGTAGTATATGGTGTAAACTTACAGGGATATTGATCAACAATAACTATTACTTGCCAAGGTCTTGTGAACCAGATACATGGCACAGACAAGAGCCAAAAGTGTAGGGTAGGAAACTTTTCTTAAACTCAAAAAAAAAAATGTTAACTGAAAGTGGACTTAAACATTAGTCAAAGAAAAATAATTTTGCAGTAATTAGTAAAGGCTTATTTTTCATCCTTTTTTCCAGACAGCTTCACAAAGAGATTTTTTAAAACTGTATTCCATTATGAAAGTAACTGCTACTATGTTATCATAATGGTGACAGAGATTTTTATTCTAGAAGGCCAGACGCTATCACTACTTGAAATTCTCCAAATTGTTTCCACTGCGAGTAAAATCAGTCTCCATGCAAGTCACATCTGCTTAAAAGTGAATAGCACTTGCTTCTACTTTACACCAGCATCAAATTTCACCTACAATCCCAAATTTTAAAAATCAACATAAATCCAATCCCAGGATTTGGATAGTTTTGCATAAGTGACTTTAAATCCAGAAGTACCTAATAGGAAATACTGAAATAAAAGTATTCAGCTTTAGTGGTTTGTGGTGGAAACAGAGACATTTCCTTTCATATATGAATGTTTTGCGAACTAAAAAAATGCTCTGTTTAAGTTTTTCCACATATGGACAAAAAAGTAGCCATCACACCTAAATGCAGTTTCTCATCCAGCTACCAAGGATTGGGTGGTGAGCGGAGAGAAGAGTCAGGGGACAGGCCGCCTGCAGGAATTGCAGGCTTAGCTGTCCATGATGTATCAAGGATTAATTGCATGTTTAGCAACGCAGCTGTGGCCACACAGCACAGGGGCGTCAGTCACGCCACTGCTCCCGCCGGTTCCCCATCCTTCAGAGCGCGAGCTGTTTCAGCCGTTCCATCGCTCTGGCCGGCACTGATGGATTAATGGGAGGAAATGTTTGTAGAAAGGTTCAGGTTTCCTAAGAGAGTGGAATGAAACCCCCCTCAGCAATGATCAGCACGTCTCGGAGCAGTCTGAAGCAGCCCGACTCACAGGAAAGCAAAGGCCTTTTCAAAAAGGAAACTTGACAAGCGAGTGATTCTGAGGTGTTTTCAAATAAAAGATGCGGCTTTTCTAGAGAGGCAGCGTGAAAGGGGGTAGCTCTGCAAATAACTTTAAAATCAGTGGTTCATACACTTTAAATGTAAAAGGTTATGTCTGAGAGCACGGTGTCCAAATAAAATAGTGCCCTGAGAGAAAGTGCAACCACAGCTACAGTGATGGCATTCAGCTAAGGCATCTTAGGTCTCTGTTCTATAACTTAAATTTTAGTATAGCTGTAGTTTAAGGCCAAGGAAGGGTACGAACCCAATAATAGGCTGAAATCATTGCAAGAGAAAAGCTGGAAACCATCATCATTTCACAGGTGTAAAATCCAGTTTGCTGGGGCACCTTGCATGATTGTAGCAACACAGCTAGAGATCTAAACATTCATTTCAGCTTGAAAAATGAAATAAAACAGACCATTCCATTGAAGCCATCAGCTTTCAGATGACTGTGATAAGAAAGAATGTAGGCTTCAGGCTAGCTATTAAGATTAAAGTAAAATTCACCTGAACAAAACTGAAAATAGCAAAGGTTCTGGGGGAGAGAAAAGCCAGTTCAAAACACTGCCCTTTGAAAGCTATTGAAAAGGACCTAGTCCATAGTGATTCCCTAAAACACTCCACCCATCAAAGCAAGGATATAATTTACAGCACTTGTAGGACCCTCCAGTTCTCAAAGTCCCTTTGGAACAGGAAGAGAGTATTATCCTTATTTTCTAGATAAGGAAACTGGTTTATCAGCTTGCCCTCAATGAGAAGCAAGAAGAAGAGAGCCTGAAAGAAAACTTGGCTAGGATGCAAGTACCTCAAGTGAGGGCAAACATTTGAAACCGTCTCAAAATGTGATCTTCTATTGTGAGAAGTACTGGTACTCAAAAAGGCCAGTTTCAAGTCACAGCTGAGTTTCTGGTCAGTGTATTCACCCAAAAGCCTCTTACATCCTCCACAACAAAGCTGAGGGGAAGACACCGGACCTTCAGAGCTGTCCCCCCTTCTATAACCTCCTGTGTGTTCGAAGACTAAAAGAACTTCATTGGAACCCTTGTATTAAAAATTATTTATTTAGTGATCTGTACACGGGATGAAGCAGGGCCTCATACAGACCTTCAAAAAAAAATCAAGTAAAAACATAAATACATATTTTCTTACAAAAACGAGATTTACAAAATATACATACTGCACTTGTCTCACACGTTTGTGGGGTTTTTTGTTTTGTTTTTTGTTCCACGTGCACATTATAAAAGACAAAAACCCAAGCCCTGCAAGTCCGAGATCAGATGTACTGAAGGATTTGGCTGATGGGCCCATTTCTCATGCCCAGACTGCTGGTAAACTCTCAGACAACAGCAGTCTGTCCCCTCACCCTGAACAGGTTTTTTCTTTTTAAGTTTCTTTCCAGACACTTGCCCCCCCCACCCCCCAAAAAAATGAAAAGCAGCTATAAGGTGGAGACTTGCTAAAAATCCAGAATTTCCTATTTTGTCCTTAGGCAAATACACACACATATACTTATAAAAACAACCCTTCAGTGAATATAAAGGTAAAGTAGTATGCAAAAAATAAAATATGAATAAGTCAACATAAAAATTTCAGAATATAAAAATCTGTCACATTTCAAAAAGAAAATGATGCACTTGATTAATTTTCGAATGTCTTTCCTTCCAAGATGTGATCACTGGGAACTTAACCAGCTCTGTTTTGGCTGACATGAGAAGGCTCCTCACTCGCAGTACCTGCTTGCTCTTAAACCCCAACCCCAGCGCCCTCCTGCACCACGAATCACCGTCAGGCAGTTCGGGGAACCCGAGGAGCAGGCAAAGGGTCCATTGTGAGCCAAAAGGATTCCTCCTGTCCCCAGAAGCCGGCTGTATATCGACTTCACCTGCAGCGAGCTCACAGCAAAGCAGGAGAGAAAGCAGGTTTATGGGAAGGAAAGAAAAAAAAAAAAATCGTATCTTTACATTACATATTTTAACGGCTCCTGTTTTGGCAGGTGCTCTCAGTTCCACTCTTCTTGCCCTCTAAGTCTGGCGTTTCTTTCAGCTTAGCAAAGCAACCCATATTGAACGGTAGCAAAACATCCTGCCTTCTCCTTTTTTCATAAAAGGAATGTTTATTTCTGCGAGCTCCTCACATCCAAGGGTGAGCCTCAACGACTTCTTTTTGTTAAGTTTGCCCATAAAAACCGATCCCATGCTTACGCCTTTCTACATAGAAAACACTTTTGTTTCCCTCTTTGTCTCCTAGAACAAAGGCAAGGGGGAAAAGCCTTCTGCTGAAAAGCAACAAGTCATTTTCTTTTCAGGGTGTGGAAGAGCAACCCCCTCCTTCCCCACAGCAGCAAGAACAACAGATCAAGGGCCGAATTTTCACTTTAAAACAATTAAAACAGGTATCACTGAGGTAAAAAGGAACTTGTGAGGTGAGAGAACAGAGGCATCTCCCCAGCACCCGATCCGGGCTGTAGCCGGCTGTGCAGCAGCACTCAAGGGATTGCTCCGCCGAGCTGGAAGGAGCAGGCGGTGAACTCAGGCCCGGGAGTTGCCCGGCCTGTGCTGCGGCCTGACCCCAGCAACTCACAGAGGGTTTGGCTACTTCTCGGCAGGGGCAGCTCAATAGATCCGGCTTCCCCTCCCTCTCATCCAAAGCAAGGCAGGACGTCTTTAGTTGGGTTGTGTTTTTTTTTTTTTTTTTACCTGCACAGGGGTAGCGGGAGAAAGAGGTAAGGGGGCTTCTTCCAGGTGAAGGACTCTCCCATCCCATCGGTGGCTTCTTTTTCTGTATTCTTCTACTTAGCCGAGCATGAGCACCACTGGACACGGTCCATCCTTTACGCAAAGATGTATTTTTTCAAACCCTCTGGGAAGAAGAAAAAGTTTGGAAAAGCCTCTCTCCCTCTCTCTTCAGGGAACCATTGCCTTCCTCCTCTGCCAAGTATCCCTCTCCTCTGCGTGTGTGTGTGCTCAGTGGGGATAGAGGGGCTCTCATACCGCTGTCTCACCCTTGCTGCCGGTGCTGAGTCTGTGGTAAAAGCGTCGCCAGGACTGAAGGGTTTTGCCAGACCAGATCCAGAAGCCAGTCGTGATCCCAACAATCATGGTCATGAGGTACTTGATCATGAAGACTGTGAAGTCCGGACTCATAGGGGCAAAGTGACTGGGACAGGGCACAGCATAGGTTTTGCAGGTCTGGAGGAGCCACGTCTTCTCCCAGGTGCCACGAAAGGCCTGCTCGTAGAAGTAACATGCCAGGACAATGGTGGCGGGCACTGTGTAGAGGACACTGAAGACACCAATGCGCACCATCAGCTTCTCCAGCTTCTCTGTCTTGGTGCCGTCATGCTTCATGATGGTGCGGATGCGAAACAAGGACACGAAGCCAGCAAGTAAGAAGGAAGTGCCAATGAAGAGGTACACAAACAAGGGCGCCAGCACAAAGCCCCGCAGCGAGTCTACACTGTAGATACCTACATAACACACCCCACTGAGTACGTCCCCATCCACCTGCCCCATGGCCAAGATGGTGATGGTTTTGACAGCAGGCACAGCCCAGGCAGCCAGGTGGAAATACTGGGAGTTGGCCTCAATGGCCTCATGGCCCCACTTCATGCCAGCAGCCAGGAACCAGGTCAGGGACAGGATGACCCACCAGATGGAGCTGGCCATGCCAAAGAAGTAGAGGATCATGAAGAGGATGGTGCAGCCTTCTTTCTTGGTGCCTTGGGCCACGGTGCGGTAGCCGTCCTCAGAGAAGCGCTCCAGACACACCACACGTTCCTCCAGCAAGAAGCCTGCTGCATAGGCCACCGCGACCATGAAGTAGCAGCCCGAGAGGAAGATGATGGGCCGCTCTGGATAGCTGAAACGACGCATGTCCACCAGGTAGGTGAGCACAGTGAAGAGGGTGGAGGCGCAGCAGAGCACAGACCATACGCCCACCCACAGCCGGGCAAATCGCACCTCCGCCTCCTTGAAGTACATGAGCCCGTTGGGCCGGGCTGGCTCACAGGGGGCCCCGCAGTCCCGCTCCCCCAGGAACCGGTAGCCCAAGTAAGGGGGCACTTTGAGCTGCCGGGGGCAGGAGAAGGAGAAGCCAGAGGGGGGCTGCGGTGGGGTGAGGAAGTCAGGGAGGTAGCCAGCCGTGGGGTGGGCTGTGGCCCCCCGGCCTGCCGCACCACCGGGCCCCGGTGGGGCATCCGATGTGTTCTGCCCCACGCAGATCTCGCCCGCGCCATGGACGGGGAAGTTCTCGCAGCGCAGCCGCTCCGGCCACTGGAAGCCAAACTTGTTCATGAGGGCCTCGCAGCCCTGGCGAGCCCGCTCACAGAGAGAGCGGCAGGGCGGGATGGCCTGCTCCAGCACGGTGCACACCGGCGCGTACATGGAGCAGAGGAAGAACTTGAGCTCGGCCGAGCACTGCACCTTGACCAGCGGGTAGAACTGGTGCACTTCCAGCCCCGCGTCCTCCTGGTTGGTGTGGCCCAGCAGGTTGGGCAGGATGGTCTGGTTGTAGGCGATATCCGTGCAGAGCGGGATGGAGATGGGCTGGCAGAAGCCGTGGTCCGGCACGGAGATGCCCTTCTCGCCGTGGTACTGCTGCGCCGCCGCGCCCGCGGGGGTCCCCAACAGAGCGGCCAGCAGCGCGGCCAGGCCCAGCCAGGGGCAGCCGGCAGCGGCCGCTCCCCCGCCGCCACCGCCGCCTCCTCCTCCTCCGGCCCGCATCGCCGGGCCGGCCGGGGGCCTGGGGAACCGCGGGGAGTCCTTCAGAGGCGGGCGGCGCAGCGCCCCAGGGGCATCAGAGCCCGGAGGGCGGCGGCGGGGCCCCTTCCTCGGGGCAGGAGGGCGGCGGCGGCTCCGCGGCGGCGGGGAGCGCGGCTCCCCCGTGACTTTCTTCCTGAGCTCCGGCGCGCGCGGCACGGCGGCGGCAGCGCTCTCCCTGGCGAAAGTTTCCGGAGCTGCTCCCACCGGAGAAGGCGGCGGCGAGGCAAGAGACGCGCTCGCGAAGCTCGACGGCGGCTCTGGCCAGCTCCGCGCAGGGTCCCGCGGCGGCGGCGAGGCGGAGATGCTGCTCCCTGCCCGGCTGCGCGGGCCCCGGCGCCGGGGATTTAGGTTACGGCTAAACGGATTATTACCGCGCCCGGCTGAGCCGTGTATTTTACTCCGGGGCTTAAATAACTTTTAAAATCCAATTACTGCGCGATCCTTCCTGCGGCTCGGCTGAGCTCCGCTCCCGACGGGCGCCGCTGCGGGCTGTGCGTCCGAGGCAGCTGCGCTCCGCTCCGCCCGCACCGCAGCTCCGAACCCGCCGCCGCGCCGGTACAAAAAAAGACACATATACGCGCGAGCGCGCGGCGGGGCCCCGCCCCCGCCGCCGGCCCCATTCACAAACCGCGCAGGAGGCGGGACCTCGCCACGCCCGCCCGCCAATCCCCGCGCCGCGCCGCGCAGGGGGCGGGACCTCGCCGCGCCCGCCCGCCAATCCCCGCGCCGCGCAGGGGGCGGGGCGGGAGCGGGGGCGGGGCCTGCCTCGAGGTGGGGGAGGGGAGGGGGAAAAGTTGCGAACAACTTTTTCCCATCTCGGCGGGGTGGGGCGGGGCGGGGCGGGGCAGAGCCGCCCCGGGGCCCCCCGCCCCGCTGCGCTGGCGCTTAGAGCCGGGAGGGGAGGGGCGGCCCAGCCAGCTCGCTCAGGGTGGCCCGAGCGCACGAAAATTAACTGGCTGCTTTCTGAGCAGGCTTTGAAACTGCAAACAGCTGCCTGCGCCCGGAGTTATTAAAAAAGAATTAAAAAGGAAAGCGGGAGGGGGGACGGGAAGCAGCGCCCGGATACATTTGCGGAATGAGCTGATTGCGTTGTCGGGATGTTCGTGTCTGCGCGCCATCACCTCCCTCAGCGCTGGGGGTTTGATTTGTTATCGCAGCATGACCGTTGCTTTTTCCTGGCAGAATAAACGCTTTATTCATGCAGATTTAAGCTGTAGCTGGGGGAAGGCAGCTTTTTTTGAAGCGTCCAGCACTACCTCAGCAAAGAGGAGAAATTTTAAATCTCCCTCTGCACTGCTACAACCCCTTAAGAGACTCGAAAAGGCTGTAAAAAAGCAGCGCTTCCTCTGTGGAAGCGCCCAGCCTGCCTCCAGGAGCGAAAATGGCATAGGTCGGGAGAGGGATGTTACAGGTGATGCTGAGCAGATCTAGAACCAGACCAGCGTATGTTTGCTAAGGACAGAAGTGTGGGGTTTGTAGCGTAGCTGTGTTTTGAGGTGCACCGCCAAAACATGGGTTGCTGAACCATCCAGCCTCTGGAATGCGCAGGCAGAGAACGTCCCAGGCAGCACAGAAAGGGTGTGCTCGACAAAAGCCCTGCCACAAAGCCTGCTTTTCCTTCACACTGGCCTACAGGCTGGGGCCAAGTTTTATTCAACCCACCCCATCCCTTCCTTTGAGGAGAGAGATCCTCCAAACTGTATTATTCAAATTCTTACTTTTACTTTACTCAGGATTGTGCCCCTATTAGTAACTAAGCAAATACTCCAATCTGTACCGTTCTCCAGGGCAGTTCAAGAGAGCAGGGTTTGGCTCAGGGAACTCCTACAGCAATCGTCGGACAAGTGTTTCCCATATCCCCGCCTGCTCATGAACAATGTGTCCTCATACCAGCAAGATCATGGAGCTTCAGCTTTTGTTACATTTAAGAGAAGCTGACAGTTTTAAACAGGCTTACTAAAATAAACATACTCCTCTAAAAGTGGACATGTTTTTAAATATAATACGGTGCTCTCCAAAATAGGCACAAATGGGACTAGCTACTCATGGCTGCAACAGTTGCTTCTGGAAAAGAAATGTCTTTTCTTCCTTCTCAGTTGTAACTGTTTGAGAGTGCGTTAGAGGAACTTCAGTTTTTCAGTTTGTTAAGGCTTGTTTTCTGAATTTCTTATACCTAGTGACTAAGCAGGTTTTTGTGATACTTTTCACTAAATAACCTCCCGTAGTACAAACTTACATGAACTTGTCTACTCTGTTGTTTGTTCTTTGGCTGTTATAGTCTCCAAAAAGATTATTCTTTCCAGTTATTTATTTTTTTCTTTTTTTCCATCCCATCTTTCTGTAATACTCCATGAGCCGTGGACTCACCTGTCTGTAATAATCACCTTAGAGACTTTCATTTTTCACTTTGGTTTATATGGCTGACTTCATCTGCAATGCATTTTGTGATATTCACTATGAAAAACTTTGGATGCAAGGAGATGTTTCACTGGCAGGCAATGGCAATGCAGAGAAAATAAAGCAACTGCAAACTTTCTACCCCATGCATTGCTCCTTCCGATTTCTGTATGTAAAAAGACAAGTTCGGAGCTAGTAAAATAGTATTGCAAGAAACTATCTTTCAGTAGTAGGGAGACAGTGACAGAAATTATTCAGAGTAAGGAATGTCAAATTAAGTGGCAAGACTTTAACTGGGTATTTATTTACAAGACAGAGCAGATGGCATCAGTGGTTCCCCCTGTTTTCTACCGGTCCCATTTGTTAGAGTCATTCTTCCAAAACATGTTACGAATGAAAAGATGACTGGGAGCTCTGGTATGTGCTATAAAAGCTGCATGACTCCATTACACTTCTGTTGAACATAACATAGAATCAGAGAGAAGCAAAAGAAAAAAAAAAGAAGCAGAAGGGTCGGCAGAAAGGAAAAAGGAAGAGAAGCTATATCCTATATTTTTTCTTAGGAGGATAAGAAGAGAGTAAACTTACCATGTGGAACGATGCTGCTAGGCCATTGCAGAGGGCAGGAATATGCAACAGGATTTGCTAAGATGTAGGAAGAAAGTCTCTGGGGCGTGTTACCAAATTCTAAGGTTTTTTTCCTATTTAGACCCACTGGGATATGGAACACAATCACTGAAAGAGAGAATGGCAGTCTCAAAATGGCAAATTGTGGCCTAAGAAAAACCCAGGCTACTAAGTCAGTCTAGGAAATCCTGATAGCTTTCAGAGGACAATTAAAAAAAAAAAAAAAAAAAAAAAGAAAGAAAAAGTAAAGCAGCAGCACAATCCAGGATTCTGGAACAAAGGTTACTCCAAAGCATCCAGAACCTCTGTAAGTAGCTTCAGCCATTTCCAAAAGGCAGCAAACTTGTGCTCGTCTCCTGTTTTTACATCAATCTAAATTCACGAGCGTTAGTCTGCAAAATTACTTAAATTTCTTCACAACAGGAGGGATTCTCATCAGCACGTAAGCACAGGCAGCCACCGTTAGCCAGGTTATCAGCCACCCAGAACAGATGTGTTGCGCAAGACTTTGCCATGTCTGAGAAATTGGCTATTGCAACCCAACCACGTAGCAGTTCAAAAGGTTTTCCCTAAATTTTCCTAAGTGCTGCTGTTCTGAATATGCCACATCGTCTGTCAGCGATAAACCTCCCAAGCAAAGTCCTGGCAAGTTTGAGGTACCAGAACAAATTTACAGTCTCAGGTGCTGGTACCAACTCCAGAGCTGTCTGACTAGACTACTGTGCATAGAGAGGAATTGTTAGGAGCAAACAATTGTCTGTCTTTTTACACATTTAAAAATCTAGTTCAATTTCCAAGCTAAGTCAGAGGAGCAGCATCCCTACACGATGTCTTTCCCTGCTGTTCTAATGCCTCCTTAAACGGTGCAAATATAATTTTCCTTGTTTCCTATCCCATCTGATAGAAACCACTTCCCATGGAGGGAGGAAAATCAAACCAAAACACCCCCTCCCCACCCCACCACTTATTTTGGGTGCCCGAGGGTGAAAATTTTCGGATTACCCTTTGCAAGGCTTCCAGTCCTCCTTGCCCTCAGAAGAACAAAGGCCATCGTTTCCTCCTTCTCTTTCCACCCGCTTCCAGAAGCTTGCTGGGCCTCTCCAGCTGTCCTGCTAACCCACACTGCCAACGCCCCCCATGCAGCCGCCTGAATTGTGAGTCTTGTCCCAGTTACATTTAGTAAATAACTTCTATGACGCTTTTAACCTCAGCTTTTTGAGGCACACTTACATACAGTCTTACATGATCAGGCAGGCTATTGAGCTAAGAACACCAAAATTTGCACTCCCTAAGGCTTAGTGGGGAAACGCCGGGAGCCTGGGGGGAAATGATGCATTTGCCTATTTTACATAATGATTTGCATAATTAGAAATAAAATAAGTTCACAGTACTGCTTGCATTTCTATCAGTCTGATAGATTACTCTAAATTGCATCTTGTCTGAACTCACCAAAGAAATATAGTCTTTCTGGAACGAGGCAGGAGAGCCTGGGATTTCACAGGGAGTGAGGAAGTCAAGCCCCTACCCCCACCACGGAGCCTTAATTTGAAATTAGACTGAAGACACAAGAAACTGATTGAAAAGAGCATATGAGGAGGGCACAGGTGACAAAAGGAAGGGGATACTGCTGGAGGGGATGTGGTTTCCCACAGTGAGAGAGGTAAAAGCCGGTTGCATCACGGATTTGTAAGATAATTATTAGCTTATGAAGTAGTATCCCAAAGGATACAGGGAAGCAGAACTGCCTTTCACATTTACGATCAAATTGGAGGAAACATTAAGAAACATTCACAAAGATGGGCTATCAGACCGATGATTGCTTTAATCTCCCTGAATAAGAAAACCTGAAGTTGATCTGCTCATCCCCACTCAGCAGTTCAGTGACGACATCAGTTACATTTTAACCCTTGCATGACACTTTGAATTCCCTGTTTTTTTAAAGTGAATTTAATCTGCTTTCTCGTAATTTTAGGGTTGCAGAAGCCCTTAGCTATAAAATGCAGGCAATCCCTCCTTATTTCACTTTATTAAGCTAGGTGCTTTCTTAACAAGACAAATTCTCTTCTGACAGCAGTGTTATCAGCCAGGCACTGTCATCATTCTGTCTGAGTGCAGTAATATTGCCGTAGGTAGGAAGAGGGGAAGCCTCCAGAGATGGTGGGAAAAGATGACATTCGTGTCTGCTGTCCTCCTTCCATCAGTGGGGAAGATTCTGCTCCGAGAATGTGGGTGTAGCATAGGCACATGCAAACTTACTTTCTGGTCATTTAGATCTTAAAAGGTGCTTCTGTCATGGCACAGTGCTCGGAAGCTTCCCAGTCCGCTGTAGCTGGTTTTGGCTGATTCCATATACACTGGGATATGTAACATACCAGCCTGGGCAGCACCTGGAGCAGAACCACTTGAGATGGAGCTGCCCCAGGCTCCCTGGGCTGGCTACCTTCTCTTGGATGCTGCTGGAGTCCCAGCCTCATGGGTGCTCCAGCTTATTCTGAGCTTCTCCCAGTACCTATGAAAATGACTCACAGGTCTGCAAAAGGTCTCTAGTGGAGTGACTCCTTGCTTTATAACCCTAAAAGTATTACAGATCCAAACAAAAATAAGTATACCCTTCCCTGCTTGCTCTCACATCTGTGGAATGCTTTTCAGGAATTTAGCTAGAGTCTTTTTGTGATTCAAGCTCCCCTTCCTGGAACTATATTCCTCCAGCCCTCTCTTCCACACCATAGATCCTTGACCTAGTCTGGGCTTTCTGTCAGACATCCTTTTTCCTCCAAAACCCAGTGATTTTGTTCCTTCTGAGTGATTTCCCCTTCTGTAGATCCTCCTTGAGTTTCTAAGGCCAAAGGCAAGTGCAAACACCTGATTTCTGTGTCCTTCCTGAAGGACATGCACAATTACAAAGCTCAGCTGTCTGCAGAAAAGCTACAGAAAACTAGTTCTCCTACCTTCAGCCCGCCAGTTCTGTGTAGCTGTGCCATCTGCGTAGCTGCCACTAAGGTGAGTTCGGTCTCTTATCCGGGAGCATTTCTGCATGCGGCTCTAGCAGCATAAGGCTGATTGAGGCACGTAACGACGTAATGAAAACCAGCCAAGTTTCTCAAGTTTGTGCATAAGTATCCCATCTCGTTGCAGATGGTGCTTCAATATTTGTGAACTCTGAATTATGTTTTGCTTCCAGGACCAGAGTTGATGTGAACTTAGTGACTGGTTGCTCCAATCACACTCTTGTTTATACCTTTTGATTGTGAGGGATACGATTGTCAAATGCATTGTGCTATGCCTTTCGTCATTTATGCCCAACCTTGTTTTAAGTTTGTCTTTCTGTAGACTCATCTATTTGAGATTGTATCTTAAATCCTCTTTAACGCACAGACCGAAGGCTTGCACTTGTCCGATTTGAGTTAATGAGTAAGGTTTCACTCGCTTCAATGGAAATGGAACCGGATACTCATTAAAGCTTGAAACTGTGTTCATGTAGGAAGAAGAACTGGATTTAGCCCAAAATAAGAGATGGAAAAGACCTATTATATTGTTTAGCCCCTGCTATTATATATGCTCGTGGTGTAATTAGTCTAATTTTAAATGCCTTGAATAATAGGACTATTGCCATCTCTCATGGGACATAGTTCTGCCATCTAAAAATTGTATTGGCAGGAAGCCACTGCCTGATGTTGAAACAAATGGTTTATCTTTGCTTGATTAAGACTCACTAAAGAAGAGAGCAGCCTCCAGAAATATGTTGTTTCCGAAGCTTAGAAAACAAGGGAAGAAGAGCTGTTATTCAATACAGAATTTGCCAGATGTCTGAAGAGGCTAAGGAATTCCTAAGCCTCTGTTTACAAAATCCTGTCTCCTCCTCTCGTGAATGCTTAAATTACCAATCACTGCTACCATCCTATGTTTAGGGTGAAATTTCCTTAACCAACTCCACTTCTAAAATTGAATTGGAAAGAGAAACAAACATTTTAATTACTTTTGTTTTCCCTCTTCCCGATGGGCTTGCACAAATTAACCCTTGTCCTCTACAATTACAATTAAACTCTTTTTCTTCCTTTGGTCTCAGTCATGCCCTGGAGACCCACTTGCCGAGGTGGCTCCCTGCTTCGAGGTCACATGAAGGTTTGCTGTGTGGGCCTGCTGCATCCCTGTAAGCCCTGGAGGTGGGTGATGCTGCTGTATGGAGAATTTCCCTTTTCACGAGAGCCCCCAGGCAGCGGAGACCCAAAGCGCATTTCAATGAAGCAGTGCTGTTATGGAAAAAGGGCAGAGGGCTCATGCCAATGCCTACAGACAGCTCTCCTGAGAAACTGGTGCCCTGAGGTTTGTGGACCCGCATCACACGCTCTCTTTTGCCTTTTTTGAACCAGTCATTTCTAAACTATGATTTCTACCTCGGTGTCAGCCTGCTTTGACTGGATTCTCTTGGAGCTGGGACCCATGGTACTCCGAATGGAGCTGGAGATATTAAGCTGATTTCCCTCCATGGAGGGAGGGGAACCAGAAAGCAGCACTTCAAATAAGCTCCCTCCTCATGGAGTCTCTGAAGGGAATGAGGGCCCATTTTCTTAATTACATGTTCATTAGTATGTTTAGTGCTCTCCTCCCTCTCTTCCCCCAGCCCTGCCACCTGGGAGTTCCTACTATGTTACTGGAAAGCCACAGAGGTTTATTTAAATACCACATAGTCAGATTGGAATGAAAAGCTATGAAGCTTCCCCTCTTTAATACTTTTTGAAATTATTTATGGGCTATGCTTCTTGCCTACGTAGAAGGTGCCTTCTGAGATTCCTGCAAGTCAATGCAGAAATAGCTGTTTGAATTGAGCAATAATTAGAAGCATATGGAGAAAAGTAAAGCATCAGAGAAATCCCATTCTGCTAAAGAAACACTGCTGTCTGAAATAGATTTCAGCTGCATGTAACATTTTCTCATACAGGCTAAAAAGAAATAACCTCATGTGTCTGGTTTGCACCTACCAAAGCTGGGAAATTCAAAGTAACGTCTGTAATTCTGCTCTGAGTTCAGTCTAATACTGCACAGCATTTGCAGACTCTGCCTGGACCATGGCTACAATTTCTTTTCTCTGCTAGACTCCAGAACAATGGAGATGCAACTTCTTTTTTTGCATCTGTGTATATTTGTTTGTTTTTTTCCCTCAATCTTTGCATATTGATTTATTTAACTTTTTTTTTTAGTTATTTAAAACGCTGAGGAAATGTCCATGACTTTAAGACACCATTACGATCTTTTGTAATCCACAGGCTCAGTCTGGGGAAGGTACTCAAGGGCTCTCAAATCCTTATTTGCTGCCAGATTCTTGCGTGCTTGATGTGGTAGGTTGTTCCTCTCCTGACTTCTAAAAATAGCAGGTCTTGCTCTGGTTGCTTCCACAGATCATCCCTTTGAGTTTAGAGATAACTGAAAACTCTCAGCACCTCAAGGGGAGACATACAGCACCCAAGCTCAAATTTTAACTCTCTGTTTCTCATTTGCTTTGCTCACAGAAGTGCAACTGGACGTGGTTTGCTGTGGCGCTTTTGTTGAACCGTGTTGTTGGGGTGAGATGATTATAGCTTATTGACCTGATAGCTGGCCATAAAGCCATATTTTGGTCAGCTGCTACACGTGTGCAGTAAAGCCATGGTTTTAATGATGAACTTGCTCATTTTTATGTCGCATTTTTCAAGAGGCAGGGATCCAAACTACAATGTAATGGAGTATCCACTAGCCATTTTAAAAACCAACAGTGTTTTAAGATTACAAAGCTACAAAATATCTCTGAAAACATAAATACTGTAGGACTCTCAAGTGTTCAAAGCTTGTGCTACTCAAGATTGCTTACAAACAGGTTTGAGGGTTTCACCTGGAGCAGAAGTTACTCCTAGAAAAAAACCTCCGATTTTGTAGGAAATCATAAACCTTGGCCAGTGACTGCATCCTTTCTGATGTGCACGAGCAGGCATGTGCTG
The DNA here is from genome assembly GCF_009769465.1 of Tauraco erythrolophus. NCBI lineage: Eukaryota > Metazoa > Chordata > Aves > Musophagiformes > Musophagidae > Tauraco > Tauraco erythrolophus. Next base: position 14,313,241 of record NC_141472.1, on the reverse strand, counting down.
GGCTCGGCGAGGCCGCGGCGGGCGCCTGCCCCGCAGTGCTGTTTCCGACCTCGCTCAGGGGAGTTGTGCAAGTTGGGCAGGGGCTGGTCTCGCCGGTGTGGCAAGGAGCGAGCGTCATGGCGGGACCTGCGGTGTAGGAAGTGATGCTGGGAACGCAATAGGTGGCATTCCTCCGTTTGGCCCTGCCTCCCAGCCCCGTGGTGCTGTGGGTGCAGGGTTTTGCCTGGGGTGTGAAAACTGAAATTCCAGCTGCTGATAACTATTAAAGTGCAATTGCAGAAGCAGAGACGTTAATGCTGGTGTCTGCCAAAATCCTACTGGCTTATGTTCATACAGGCTGTTGCGAATGGTGGGGGATGAAGTAGAAAAACAAGATCTAATATTAAAACAATGACTTTCTGGGCAAAGCACGCAAGTCCTCCAGTAGCATCTTAGAAGTTGCCCCGCATGGTGCATTGGCCATGGTCGAGGAGCACTAATCCTGGAAACTGTGCAAGGACATGGATAGCATTTTGTTAAGCTCAGTGATCAGTGGGCATTTGTGAGGTGCTTTAAATTGTTTTTACCTGAGTTTGAATGAGAGCCCCATCTCTGGGTGAAGCCAACATCGTGCCAGTGGCTCCTAGTTAGGGATGCAACAGGCCTCTGAAATGCTGTGTTGATATTATCATTGCTGTTATCCAAGTGCAGTGTGATCCTTGGTGCTTTCCTAGACGTAACAGTAAAGGTATTTTCTGTCTAGTGAGATTTTATTCATGCAAATTTTCATTGTGGTAGAGAAGGGTGTTGACTCATGAAACACCCTGTGGGAAGTGGGACAGCTGAAGTGGTGACTCTCCCCAGCTGGTCCCCCTGCCCTGCACCAGGGATTGCTGCCTCCAGGGCAAGGACATCTGCGCTCAGCTCAAGGCCATTCTAGGCCTGCCACAACTGGTGGCTCGCTGTATTAGAGCAGTTCAAATTTGGCACTGGCTTACTTCCCTCCTCTGGGCTGCAAACTGAGGTGATTCCTGGAACCACGTTACTTCTGGCCCAGAGATCCCTGTGTGAGGGGCAGCCGCTTGCAGGAGAGCGGCAGGGCAAGGCAAAGGAGTTGGAGCTGCTGCAGCCATCTGATTTTCATTTATGCCTGTGACTCAACGCTCTCCTTGACCACAAGGGTCAGCTCTTTGTGAGTAAAGTCTAGGTGTTGGTCCCTAGATATTATGGAGATATGGTGAGTTTGGGCTCTCTGAAGCAACCTGAGCAGCTGAGTAATAGCTACTCACCAGCTTCCAAATTTGCTCAATGGTTTTCCAGAGAATGGCTCTGTTTTCCAAATGTTTCTAAGGCAGCTATGCTTAAAACATCAACAATCTAAAAATTAGGTTTTCTTCAAAACCATATCTTAAAGCTGTTTGGGTTTTTGGCTTTTTTAAAAAGTGAAGTTGACTCTCCCTTTAAGATGCTCTCAGATTCTGGGTGCCCACCACCAGGGCTGTGGGCTGGGAGGAGACCCGGGTTGCTTCTGAGTGTCTTCAGAGGTGTTGATACACCCCAGGGAAGCTGCTTGCAGGCTGCAACTGAAGCCAGGCGGCGGAGAGGAGTTGAAGCCAGGCAGGCAAGAACCAGCACAAGCGGTATTTTGCTAGAGGAATTCCCTAGAGTTTGAGGGCCTGTTTTCTAACAGGGCCAGCTAAAAAAATCCCAGAACTGGCATGGGGGCGATATAAAACTTTGTTTGTTATTGCTTTTGTCCATCTTTAAAAGTATTGATTTGAAGGTAAATATTTTTTTCACTACATTTGTATCAAAATTACTTTTGAAAAGAATTGTTTGTTGAAAACTTTTCCTGGAAAATTTGATTTACTGGTAGTATATGAAGTCATCTCTTTTTCAAACATGATTTACAAAAAAAAAGAGAGACAATTGGGATGGGAGCTTCACAGGGGAAAAAGCAAAATGTAAATCATCCCAACTTTTTTTTCTGAAAAATACTTGAAAAAATACTATCAGTGACAGTCTCTTCCTATTCACAAGCATACAGTTAAAAGAAAAATCAGGTCCATTTTTAATGCAAAATGCCAAGCGTTTATCTCTATAAACGGAAGCAAAACCAAAAGCTGGGTAAACCCAAATTGTATAGCTGCCAGCCCAGGCACCCCCTTGACTGGAGGAGGCATCAGTGGCTTGCATAATCGAGCCTGGGGAGCTCATTTTGTCATGCTCAAAGGGCCACAGTTGTGCAACAGTAGGGGTGGAGGGATCAGCAAGCACCAACAATGAATTCCCTTCATTTTTCCAATTTAAGGCCTGAGTAGAGGAAATGCAAAGCTCTTCTTTTTTGCTCTCTCCTTTATTTTTTTTTTCCCTTTAAAATTTTTTTAAGGGTAGATGAAAAGAGGCAGGCGGTAAAGGAGCCAGGTTGACACCTGTATCTGTGACAGCTCAGGCAAGAGAAAGAGTGGGAAAGGATCCGCTGGCAGCAATTTGAAACTGTCCCCCTTCCTGACTTGGAGGCTTTGACGGATGGTGCGGCTTTGTGCAGCCATATGGTCAAACATCTTGAAGGGCTGGCAAAGAGGTGCTGGTGCCAGCACTGAGAAGGGAACCAAGTCGTTATCAGAAACCAGATCTCCAAGAGAGAGGAGCCGTTAGCACAATATTTTACTCCATGCTTCACGGTGCTCCCTGCACCCAGGACTCAGCGCTGTGCCAGAGGAAGGCAAGGCTTAGCCTGGGCATGGGGGACAGCTGTGCCCAGCCGGGATTCAAAGGAAAGGTGCCTTCCTCAGCCCTCACTGCACAGGGTGGTGTCTTTACAGGCCAGCACGTCCCTCTTTACACACACTTTCACACGGTCCCTCTTTTTATTCGCCCAAACCCAAAATTCGGCTTTGTTATAAACTGCCACATTGGTTCTCCCTGCAAAAGAGCCATTGCAGCACCGGCAGGACAGGATTTGTTCAGCCCAGGCTGCAGCTGAGACCCGAGGGGAGCAGAGCTCTGGGGCCGGGGCCCCTGGCAGCACTGCCACCCCGAGGTGTAAAGCAGCACCAGGGCCAGCAAGATGAGAGTTGTAATGACCACTGTGGGTTCCTGCTTTCTCTTTTATTACTTGGTGCATTGCATTTGTTTCCAGCAGAGAAGACTTTATGTGTGAGTGACTGCACTGGTTGTGTCGGACTGAGCTCCCTACATGGTTCTGTGGATGGACTCCAGGGACAGAGCTGCACTTCCCCTTAATAAGCTCCTCGCACCACATTAAAGATAAAAGGGGAAGGGAAATATTTATATTCTGACAAAGCAGCTCTTCCCTTCAGGCTCTTGTTTTATTTATTAGTCTGCTCTGTCCCTCTTCTGCAGTTTCTTCTCTCTGTTTCAGTGCCTGTGCTCCCTTTTTCTCCTTTATTCACTAATTTCATCCCTGGGAGACAGCGACAGTGAAACCTAAGAGGACTGCCCAAGACATCAGATTCAAACAGTGTAATTCCCAGTTGATAACTACAACTCTTCCTCCATCTGTGTTTTTAACAAAAACTAATGATTTGTAGAGCTTAAACAATTGAATATATTACATCTGGTTTACTCCAATTGCTTCAGATGAAACTGTAGAAATCGGGTGAATTGAGTTTTTGGTGGTTGTTGTTTGTTTGTTTGTTTTATACATTGCAACACAGATGCTGAATATCCCCCCTTGTTTGTGTAGGCAATGGAAACCACTATCATTCTTGTCTGGAGGAGCCCTCACTGAGGCATGACACAGCTACACTGAGACCTTTCTAACCTCATTCATCAAACACTTCCTTTCCTCTGAGGTCTTATCCCAGGGGACCATTCATTTCCTTCAACTAATATGCCTCACGAAAAGAATCTTGGGTAGATTCCTGTGTCTGGGTCTAGCTCCGGATTTGTATAAAGGTTCAAGAAGACAGAGGAATGATATGAATACAGGCAATACCTGGTATTCTTGTCCATTTTGCTTCTTTTGTTCCTTGTCACACATTGCAGAAAATCATGTGCTGACTTACAATGTCAGGGGACACCAGTGTCCATGTAATAATTATTTTTAGAGCTATATTATTTTTTGTAATCAAGTAGCTCTCCACTAAGAGTGAAGCATCAAAATTAGAGAGAGTTGGTGCCCAGAAGCATCACCTCACTAACATTGTTGTGTTTCTGTCTGTTGTCATAGAATTGCAAAATATCTGCAAAACACAGCTTTTATACCACCACATTAAGTGGCGCAAACTGCTGAATGAATTATTTGCAGCTCAGCTGGCTGGGGAAGCAGACTCGTTTTTACCATTCACAATCCTCCCCCCCAAAGTGCCACAGCTCTGTTTCCAGACTGATCAGGAAGGCAAAGGAATTTGTTAATTGATTTTTCTCCCCCCCCATATCTATTAATTAAGCCCATCTAGGGATATGCGTGCTCTTCCCTCTTAGTTAATTAATCCTTTTCCTTTATCTTCACAAATAACGGCAATAAAGCAATTAGCAAAGGATTTACAGGGTGTGGAGAGGTGAGAGATTCTTCTGGCTCCTCTGCAGCTCAAGCTGTTCAGCACTGCCACAACTGGGGCTCTCTCTGAAGGGATTTGTGTCCCCCGCTCTCTGCGGTGGGGCTGCTGAAAGCCAGGCCTCCTCAAGACGTGAAATCCTCAGCTTGCTTTTCCCTAAGAGAGAGTTAACAACTTCGGTGCCAGTCCTTGGCAAAGGCCTCTTCTGAGACAACAGCACCAGCCTCCAAAAGCAGCAGAGGCTGGCTGCCAACGGCACTGGTGTCCCCACAGCCCCCAGGTGAGGCTGTGGCTCCCGGGCAGGGTGCGCTGAGCCACCTGCTAGAAGGACTGCCCCTCTGCCTCCATCCCCTCGCCTCCTCTCCTGGCCCGTACACAGATTCTACCTCCCCAAAAGCGCTCAATGAGCGGTTTGGTGCTCTCAGACAGTAAAAAAGGAACCTTCCTAAGCTGTAAACCCTGCAGCAGAGGAACTGCAGGAGGAGGGAGCTGCCCTCTCTGCTCTGTGACAGTGAGGTGTCGAATGGGTTTTGCCATTCTCCCCAGATGTTAGGGCTTACCTGAACAGCTGTCTCCAAACTGCCCGACACAGCTGCCCAGATGGTGGACGCCTTTTGTGGAAAGGACTGCAGCTGCGCAGTGGGGGACGCACTGGCAGAGAGAGCACCATCTCTGTACGGGGTATTCACACCCTGACAAGGTATCTGTCCCTGTGCTCAAATGCTCAAGTTAGCTTTGTCAGCGTCTCTCCTAGGTGGTTCCCTTCTCTTGGAGCGTGCAGGTGAGTCCTGGCACTTTGTCCTCGGCAGCCGTAAAGACCACGCAGATTCCAGCCTTGGGCAAGGAAAAGGGCATTACTGACAATTTATCGCTTGAAGTGTTCGTATGTCAGGTGGTTAAGCTAAGGCAAGGGTCAAGGATTTCAAGTATTTTTTAGGCAGGCTTGGGAACCCAGAGTTTTGTCTTTCCTCCGTGTGTAAGTGTGGTGTGACCAGCTTCTGCCCACTTACCCTCACACCTCTACGCAGGACTTGGTGTGGAAGGTATGAAAGTTAGCCCCGCAACAGGGAGCACAGCACCCTTGACTGGTTTTGATCATTTAATGGTTCCAAATCATCATTTCTTATTGTTTGCCTTTAAATGTTGTTACCAAAGAGTAAGTTTGTTGATAATGTCCCATTTAAGAGAAGCTTTACAGAGTATTTATGTTTTCCTGCTGCTTAAGAAGAGTACCAGCACGTAAGAGTAAGCAGCAGGTCCTGAAGCACTGCAGCAAGAACCATCCATTTATTCACCCTCCTCCATTCTGCCCACAGCTCCTCCTCTGCCTCTTCATTAGCAGCCGTGGTGCATTGCTGGAAGGCCTATCTCCACTCCAAATGAAAATCCCCCCCTTCTGTGTTCCTAGCTCTGAAAACTAGGAGCTCTTATGGTTGCCTGAATGACACAATGGCCTGGGAAGGGCAAGCAGATCCCAACAGCCCTGTGTAGAGTGGTCAGTGAAGTGGTTCCTTCTGCACTGGAGCCCTTGGAGGGAACAAGCACATGGTGCTGAGTGCCCCCAGCCCTTGCTGGGCTCAGACTTTGAAGAGGGAAAAGGTCCCATCTTGTGTGAATTATCAGCAGTGGTAGCTCTGCAGCTATACTGTTATCCAATGTCCCCTGGCAGGGCTTAGGCTAGATGCTGGAAGATGAAGCAACTGACTGCAACAGCCCAGGGAAAGTATCTGTGTGAAGGAATGTTCAGGCAAGAAAGTGTTCAGCTGTCCTTCAGCCAAGGTGTTTTACCCTGGTAAAAAGCTGTAGCAGGGGCGGCCCTCAGGGGTTACCATCTCACCCAGCCTGGTTAGCTCTGTGCTACTGTTGTGTGTCCTGCAGCCTTTGTGAGCTGCCTAAAATCTGAGACTGGGAAGAGCTGGTGAGCTCTAGGAAGCACATTCTGCTCTGGGCTGCTTCATCAGACCAAATTCCTACCTCCCAACTCTGGCTCCACAAGAATAACCTTTTGATGTACATAATTTTAACTGCGCAGCCACTAAATATATCTGGCTTCAGTCAATCCTTCTGTCACTGTGGGAAAGTGTTGTGGGTTTTTTCTTTGTCTATCATGTTGCTTGCTCACTGCTGCCATGCCTGTCTCTATTTTCTAATGTAAACTTGGTATGCCACTATCGAGTGACAGTGAAGAGATGTGGATGTTCTGGGTGACAGCATGTATATAGTAGATGCATATTTGTCCTTAAGGCGAGATGCAATGTTTCATCCCAAGGGAAAGAATGACCTTTAGTCTGTCTGGATATTTTACAATCTGTCCTTCCTTTTCTGTTTCCTGTGAGGTTAAAGACCTGCTGGTGATGATTAAAAGTATTTCAGTTTCTTCTCTCTCTAAATAGGTTGGTTTTTTTTTTAATTATTTCAGAAGCAAGAAAGAGGCTAGAAAGGTTTAGTTGTATCTTCCTTTTCACCCTGATGTCCACCAAAAATCAGATTCTGCTTGTTTTACTTTCTAATGGGAGTAAAGTTTATTAACCTTTTCTTTCTATTCACATTCAGCAGCTGAACATCCCTTACCCCTCCCAAACAGATTCGCAGAAGGATATTTTTTACAGCCTTCATAACAACAGCTGACTTGCATGGTGCCAGCGTGGGATGTCTAGATTGGAGCTCCTAGCACTTCTGGGTCTGTGTACATTAGCATCGTAGCTGTTAGGAGGCAAGTTCAGAAATTTATTCCTTATTACAGCAGAAATGGTGGTCAAGGTTCATATCAGATCTTTTTCCTTGGGCTCCTTTTCTAGTCCAGAGCTGCTATGCTGCTTTCTGCAGAACCCTGGCAAAGATATTGTCAAGAGCAAGCATAACAAGGTGATGCCAGAAGGCAGTCTGTGCATTGCAGAGATGGTCTGCATGTACACCACAAATGCAGTGCTTTGGGAAATGTTGAATTTACTCTGCCCTGACTTGACAGCTCATTTCAACATGCACGAGGAGCCCCTCTGATGCTTCTGAGAAGTGTTGAACTCACTTGCAGACTCTCTGCAGCTGATCTGTGCAGATGTGGAAATGTCGGAGGTTTCTGGACATTGAGTAACCTGGGGTTGCTACTGCATAGTACTTCCACCTGGGCCATTGGACTCCCAGAAATCCCACATAAAGGTAAAGACAGTCCTCAGATTCTCCCTTCCTTCCAGACAAGTTCTGTGGGCAGAAGAGGGCATGTCCAATTAAACCCAGACATGTTAGCCTTGCTGTAATCTGTCTGCTGGATGTCTGCAAGATGCAGAGAGATCAGGGAGAAGATGAATGGTGTGGCAGTCTAAAACCACACTTTGCTGTGAGTAATGTTAGCATATTGATGCAGCCTTTCATTCTCAGCGTTCTCAAAAGTAATTAGTGTAAAGTTCTCTGCAGGATCAACGTTTGAAGTGCTTTTTCCACTCTACATTCTCTTATTTCCCAGTTTATAATCTCCTCTTAAGTCCCTGTGTTTGCTTAGTGGCAAATCTGTGTGTAGCAGTTTCATTTATTTGCGCTCATTCCACCTTCATGATGTCTGGGACTATCTGAAATCTCTTACTGAATATGGCCTGTCCCAAGTAGGCGGGCGATTGGATCAGGCCACCAACCATCCTGCTCTCGAACTTCTCCAAATGGGAAGGGTGTTTAAAACAAAACAAAACAACAACTCAAAAAAAGCTGCTGCCTGTCCTGGGCTCCAGGGTAGGTTCATGGCCACTCAGTCAGAAGGCGCTTAAGGAGACTTGATTGTGCTACGGATTGGCTGCTGAAATTACAAATGGAACAAAATGAAAAGCAGTGAACGTTTCCAGTTCACTGTCCCTCTGTAGGCAGCCTGTAGCCCTGCACACCGACTTGGCTGCCTGGAGACAGGGCATTACTACAGGCTCCACAAAACCCTAGCTGCTAACTAGGAGGGGTAAATACCTTCCCAGGGCTGGAATGACCTGCTAGCAGTTCATATCCCCTCAGATAAGTGGCGACATTACAAATCCACCCAAATTAAAAAAAACTACCAGGAAACATGCCAAAGAAGAATTTCCTGTTTTAAATGGCTGTGGAAGTTGCTACTCTCCCACATTAGAAATACAGATTGCAGCTGGGGCTTTGAATAAACACAGTGACTTGGATGAACAGCTATGGGGCTGCCATCCAGAAGGGGAGGGCCTGGCTTTGTGGCTGCTGCCCAGAGCTGGGGTGCCCTGGCTCCCCCCAGCACAGCACTGGTGATGGCTGCGGGCAGCGCAGCGGCACGCAGCACCTTAGTCTCTCAAAGACAGGTGAAAGTCATATTTCAAGACTTAGGTTAGTTAATGACCAGGCTGGAAAAGGATTCTGCCTTCCCCTATCTCGCTTCCTCTGCCTGCGCAGCTCTGTTCAGGTGTAAACATTTCTTGCTGGTGGAGTTCTGGCTGGCCTTGTTCTGTACCTGCCTCGTTCACTCACCCTTTATTCCTTCCCTGGCAGATGGCTATTCTTGGGTCATGAACCTGCTGCTTAGTGATTGTGTTAAGGCAGTGGAAATAGGGCCTTTTTTTTCTCCTTATTTTCCTCTCTGTAAGTAGGGTGGAGGTAGCTGTGGGCAGGAAAACATGGAAGAGCAGTTTGCTGGAGATTGCCATCCAATCAGAAAATCAAAGTCCTTAGCCAGATCGCCACTCTCATAGAAGCATGTGGAATTGGAGCAAGGCAAGATCTGAAATCCTCTCTCATCTTTGTATGAAATTGGTATTAAGAATTTACCAGCCTTAACTACACTTTTTGAGGAGGGCAGCCCCTGGTGTAAAAATTGCATTATGGTCTCCAGAAGTCCACTTTCACATAGTCTTGCTGGTCTGAGTGATCTGGCTACATGCAAAGCCTTGGCTGTGCTTGTTGAAACCAGCTGGGCATACAGCTTTTCTGCACCACAGAAAGGGAGGCTCTTTAGTATCAAGACACAGTCTCATGTAAATTAAGTAACTGTTTGTAGCTTAATAGGATCGTGTCCCTAGCTCCCTGAAACTGAAAGAAAAAGGAGGATTTTTTTTGTTTTTTAATCCTTCAAGCAACATGCTTTTAACAGGACTCCTACTTGGGTGCTATTCTGTTGCCCTCTGTCACTGAAATTAACCTGTTGAAATCTATAATACAAAAACTGAACATACCTCTGCATATAGTATGCAGTGTCCCAGCCTTCTAAGAGCAGTGTGCTAGGGAAGCTACTGAATAATAATGCAGTACATATAGGTCATCTTCAGTGGAATTCAGCTTTTAGCATGTGGAACAATCCTATATGCAAAAGAGGAAAGAAAATTCCCAGTGTGGGCATCAGCTGTGTTCACGTGATGTGAACATCCATGCTTGAACTGTATAAACACACGAAATAGTGAGTGTATGATGAAAAGCTACATATTAGCTGAAGAAATATTTGCAGTATTTTGTATTAAATGCTGTTGATACGTGAAGCTATGTGAATTTTCCAGGATGTCTTCATTATCCCATATATGTAGTAATAGTTGGAAAAAAGTTCTCAGCCTTCTAGAAGAACAGTTCTGTCTCTGGTGCAGATTTTACTTTTTATCTACAAAGCCTGACATTGACAAGTGACTTCTTTAAGGTGTGAGAGGGAGGAAAAACAACCACTTTGTCTGAGCGTGGACGTGAATGAACTAATCGGGTGTCTGAATTACTTCTGGTGCCACAACAACAGCACCCATCAAAGAGCTCTCCATGGGTGATTTTGAAATCAACTTTTGAAAACACTTTGAATTTCACCTTTTCCTTCTTATTCTGTGGCAAGACGATAATGTTCAACTATCAATCAAACAGAAAACACACAGGGAAACTGTAATTTTAATAGCATTATTCAGGATTAGCTGAACATGAAAAGCCACTAAGAATGCATTAGCTGTTGTCATAATATGACCAGAACCTTGTGAATTAGTTTAAGTGAAAACTTTTGTATCACATCTGTTCTTTATTCAGTCCATAGCTTGGAAATTAATCTCTAATGAGTGCCTAATCTGCTGCACTTTTCCCCATGACTTAGCATAAACATTGATTTATTTAGTGTAGTTTGGCTGTAATAATTTGCTGTGAGCTGGAATCACAGCTCTGCAGCTCTTTATTAGGGAATAGTAAACACTTGGCATCTTTTGAGTCAGGCTGTGTCTAAAGTAACTTACTACAATCGGGGTGCATCAGTGCATTGAAGCTACTCGGTGCCGAGACTCCTACATCTAACCTGTTGGTGGTTTGGGAGTTTTTCTTTGGACTAGGTGGTCTAATTGCTTGAACCAAATGTCCGCACCAAAGAAGTGTTTTGAAGCTCTCCAAAGGACCATGCACTGACTTAGACTCTCAGGTCTCCATTATGGACTGGAGGTTATTAGCTTGCATCCAAACCAGTTCTGGCTTAGCATCCTCCAGGAGGAATTGAGCTCTTGCACACCAAAACCACTCTGTAAAGCAAACCAATTCCTACTAAGTGGGGATGCTCAGGGCATTTGCATTTGCTTGAAGACCTTACTGCTGCTCTGGACCACCATACTAACATAGAAACACCAGCTGGAACATGGATAAAATCAAGAAAATGATTTTTCCATTTATCTATTACCCAAAAGCTGTTTTGGTTTGTTGGTTGGTTGTTTGGAGGTTTTTTGACATACCATTGCAGATTTTTTATTTCTGAAAACAGTTCCTTAGTGACAGGATTTTCCAGTCAGTGTTGAAAATGAAAATCCATACTCTTTCATGGCCAGATTCACAAAAAAGTTTGAAGCTCAATTTTTAAGGAGTCAATGTTTCCAGCTAGATCCAGACACCCGACCATTCAGATTTTACTTAGGGCCGTATACCCAAGAAAGCCCTGTTGTGTCCATTGCGCTGAGCTCTTTCTCCTCACTGCAGCTCACGCTTCATTCTTGCACATAGCTTGACAAGGACCTTGTCTGGTCACAAATGCCATGTAACTATGTATTTGTGTGTGTGTGTATTTATATCATTAGCAAGAGTTCAGTCTGCTCTTAGTAAGAGATTTTTCCACCACAATAAACTTGGTTTATCAGATTCTCATGCCTTGGTTCATGTGCCTGCCTGATTTACCAGCTTGCTTAGGTCAGCCTTGGCTGGGTTGACCTAATCTCTCTTCCCTGGCTAGAGGCTGGCTCGCCATCTGTCAGGATGGGTTCAGTATCCTGCTCAAGCTGTATTGTCTATGATTACATATAAAGTCCTTACACAGTGGTGTATTATCTCTTTGTCTTGTCTTTTGAGTCTCTGCAGTTCTTTGTTGGTGACAATTCTTGCAGAACACCACAGCTTTTTTCACCTGGAAGGAGTCTTCCATGGCAGCATCCACTTTCCCAGGAAGAGCTGTGTGCTCGAAGGCAGCCTGAGTGCATGACAGACAACAGCATTCCTGGGAATTTGTTTCAAGTTTCCAAGGTTTCTGTTCAGAGCAAGCACAAGGATTTAACATTTCTCCTGAGACTTCTTTCATACTTGGTCACCAAAATCATGATCCTTCCCCATCAGAGGGAGTTTTCCTGTGTGCTCAAGAAGCATGTGGTGGAAAATAAAAGCTGTAGCTCGTGTTCACACAGCTCTGGCAGAAGTCAGCCTCCCCAACTCTGTGTTCAGAGATTTAGTTCTGTCTCTCTTATTTTTAGCAGTGCACAATTCCTGCTTCTCTGTTTGATTTTATCAGATGTTCTCCTAATTGTGCTGCTTTAAGAAATATTGGTATAAGGCGAGATTTCTTCCCAGAACTTTTTGTATTCGGCTGAAGTTGTCAGGGCAAGATCTGTACTTCCCCAGGAAAAGGGAAAAAATCCTGCTGTTGTTTTTGTTTAATAACAAGCCAGATACTTGCCTAAAAAAAGTTTGCGGCAGATGCCAATACACAAACACTACTGCACAGTTTGTTTTGTTCATGGAAGCAGCTGGCTCACTGTTACACCTGAAGAGGTAATTAGAGAGAGAAGTTGGAACACTAATTTGCAACATTCAGGCCTTCCCTGGGAAGGTATTGCCATGACAAAAGGAAATAAAGGAACTCACAGTCAAGAACCGGGGCACTATCCACCATTTTTCACTCTGACTGGCAGCTCTAGGTAACCTTTAACCTCTTCCCACCAGCCTCCTCAAAGGAGCTACAAGATACAGGAGAGTAAAGGAAAAGGGTCCAGTCTCCTTGCACAAAACGCGCCGTGCATTTATACTTAGAACAGACGTCCTTTATTCTGGTTCCCTTGTGCTCTGTTGCTCTCAGGTGCTCCAGCAGCTAAAAAGGAAAAGCCAAACACCTGAAAATGCCGCGCATGCCAAGGGTAGGTTGGTCTGTAAGGACGTTAATGGACACATTTGAAATCAGTTTTACAGATTGCTAGCAGCAGGGATTGTTTCGTTTGGTTAGTCTCTTACCATGGATAGCACAGTGGCTCGGAATCTACTTCTCACGGACGAATTAATTTAGTTGTGTAGCGCTGCGCCGTGAGCTTTGCCGCGCTGCCCGCGAGCGCAAAGGGGCTCGCAGGGAGAGCTCCCGCACCGCGACGCCCGCACAAACACAGCCGTAACGAGTTGTGCGCGCAACTTTAGAGGCTGCTGTTGAAATCTCCTCCTTAGCTAACTCCTTAGGAGTCCTCCTTGCAGCTAGCAAGTGGGCTCCTCTGCCAGTCACCTAATTCCTGCGATCAAAGCAGGCCCGGCTTTTGCACGCTCTGAGATCCCGTACTGCTCACACTGAAGCCGATCACTTCAGGGAGAAGACGACTGGACCTTAGAAAAGCAAGCTCTATCAGTAACCTGGTTTTAACCGGTATAAAATTTCTTCTTATTTGGAATTCTTCTTGGGAGAAATATTATCAGTAGCCATGTGTTAATTGGCAGGAAATTGCTTGCCTTGGGCTCCTCTGACAGAGGCCTCCCCCTTCCCGCTTCTTTCCCTGAACTCCCTTTCTCATACTGCACCGCACTCGACATTTGACGGTGCTGAAGGGAGAGATGAATTCCGCGAACAGTAAAAACACAACTTCCTGCTCCATCGCAAGGAGCCAGATGAAGGGTACTATTTTCAAAGACTTCTTTGTCCATAAGATGGCGTTTCAATTAGGAACTTGTTTAGCCAGATTCTCTTGTTACAATTTACTGATTCATTGGGTGGAGAACGGGAGGGCAGGGTGACAGAGCCAGACAGTTTCAATTAATGTTTTTTTTTAAAAGATTTCATTCAAACACCAATGCATCTTAAAATATATCCAGAATTAGACAGCAGGAAGAATTATGGATTTTAATCTACTTGTGCCTTTAAATGATCTGCTGAGGGGAAATAATCTGTTTTATGCGTACTTTTCAGATAAAAATTGTAAAGATGTAACAGATAAAATCTGTGGTATTTTTCTTAAGAACCAGAGGTGGTGGAGAAAAGATTTTCTGAGGAAAAAACAAATCTCCTAATCTCTTCTGCTCTCTCAATGAGACCACAACAAAAGTTAAGTATCGTTAGGATTAGTAACATGAAATGAATTTCTGTTGCAGCAGTAGAAGAAACAAAGAGAAGGATCAAATTCAGGTTTCCCACCTGTTCTGACAGATGCAATTCTTTTGACACTTATCTCTGGATCACATCAGAACAGATAAACCTGGAATTAGATCCAAGGAGATACTTACGCCTTATCCCCCATCTTCTGTTTTCCCCAGCTTGACCCAAGCCCACCTGCACTGGGAGAGCACCCAGGACCTGACAGTGCCAGTGCTGCCCCTCTGTGCTCCTTCAGCCAGGCCTGAGCCATCCATACCCTGTCCTTGTGAAATCCTGGGGTCCTTCTCTCAGCTGCTGAGCACTGGTGATTTTCACAGCTTCTACTTCAAATTGTAAAGTTTCTTGGAAACCTCCTGGAGTGTCTGATCTTACTGCTGGGGGAAGGGAAAGGGTCAAGACTGGTCTTGTGTGACCTCAGCCATTTAATTTGTCTGTCAGTACTTCATGGATATAGTTTACCAAGTATGTAATTCTCTACTTAATCGCAAAAAAAAGGGCAATGGTCTAAGATTTATTTTCTTTGGTTGACAAAAGAAGAATTACTGTCTGTGGTTGACTCCTTATTCTCTTCAGGTCCCTCTCCCTCTGTACACAGACATACACATGTATGTGTGCGTGTGGTCAGTAGAAATATCATGCACACACAAACCCAGCTTCTCCCAGAATATAAGTAGCAAGAAATATCGAACTCGGAAGACTATGTTAGCCATATAAATTATATATACTTTTTATGAAGTCCATTTTCACATCACAGGTTTCTTTAGATAAATTTTTCAACTTTCAAGTTCCCTTCTTTTTTTTCCCATTTGCCCCTCTCAAGAATAAGTATTTGAATGTGGAGAAGGTAGACTTCTGAATGAACTTTAGCCAATTTAATAAAACTAGAACAAATCAATAAGCCACCCAGGCATCTAATGCTCTCAGTATTCCCACTGACGGTTCCACAACATCAAACAGTATGGAAAACATTTTCAAGGTAAGTCCTCTGTATTCTGAAACAGGTCCCTAAAGGCAGAGAGATGGAGGTTTTCTTGGCCTACCTGTTTAAAATAGGTCATGCTCTGCATTCACAATCAGCTCGGAGTCAGACGCAGTTCTTCAAAGCAAGAGCTCCAGCAAAGTGTGAATTTCTTGGGCTGGGAGAGCACCGCAGCCAGGGTCGGGGAGATGGTGTGAGGGACATGGTACCCTCCTCTCCACAGACATGTTCGGAAAGCCCTGGCTTTCTTCTTAGCCTTGGCTGCTTCAGTGGTAAAACCTACTCTTATCTCCATGCGATGTCTGCTTGTGCTTTGTGCCATCCTTAAGCCAAATCCTAATCTCGCTTCTTTGGTTTCAGCAAGAAACTCCGGGCTCCGTCATCTGCTTTCTCCACACTACTAGAGCAGCTTTGCTACCCAAGCAGTGGAAATGAAGCTTCTTGTGGTAGTAGGTGTCCTTTGCCAATGTGACATGTTTTGGTTCCCAGGGAACAGACACTATACAAGCAAAACTACTTCTGTTAGTACAGCTGCCTCATGGTTTTGTCTCTGTAAAAGAGCAAACCCAGGATGTTTGCACTGGCAAAAGTTTCTAGCTGCATCTTGAAGGAATAGAGAGATATTGCACTGGTGCTGGGCCTTTGGGGCAGGGACTGCTGCCATGGGTGGAATCTGTCATTTCTCTCTTCTTTCCTTCCTTCCCCCATTCCTCCTTCCCCCATGCGAGATTTGCTGTAATGATCCGTTTAACTGCACTTAGTCTAAGGACATCTGTCAAAACAGTGAGGTTCATCTGGGATCACAGTTCATCCAGCCCCAGCCTGACCCCAGGGCTCTGCCAGTAGCTGGTGGCAGAGCTAACCTGGCTTTTGGAGCGTAGCTCTTGTTGCCCTCTGTGTGAGGTGAGCCCCTACACAGGCTATGTGCTTTGCCATTTTTGATCCACTAATGCTCTTTTGTTCTGCAGAGGTAAGAAGAAAAGGTGACAGTCAGGGTGATGCTTTCTTGGCATCCAGATGTGGTGTCAGTCATGTGCTGCTGTAGTCTGTTCACGATCAGCTTGGATCAACATTTTCAAGTGTGTGAGCTCACACGGCTCATTCCATCTGCAATGTCCTGGGAGTTCCCATGTACTCTGGTCTCGTGCTCAGCCAGTTAAGATGATTGTATCAGCTGAAGAGTGGTTGTGCCAGCACAGTATCTTTCATACAACGCAGGAGATGATGTGAAATGATAATTCTTTTGGATGCCCCCTCAGATGCTTTGCTCCTACCTTGCTATTATAGGATCATAAGCATAGATATAAATTTGTTGTTGGAGAGGTCTATCAGCTCCTCCTCAAATCCACTTCTGGTGTCAGAGATGGAGGTGTAACCGCCACTCTTACAATCTCTTATCTCTAAGGAGTTATTAAATAGTAACTGACTTTGCCAAATAAACTGATATATTTTCCCAGTAATTGCATGGAAATTAAGGAGTCCTTGCCTCTCCCCACAGAAGAGGCTTTGGACTCTTCACAGTTTTCAGAAGTCGCTCCTAGTTCTGGGATCCCTGAACTCAGATGCTGAGGGGGATGCCAGAAGGACTGAGGAAGTCAAAGAGGGGATCATGCTCTGTGCTTTTGCACATGACAGGCAAGGTGTTTTGAGCTGAATGCCCGCAACTCAGAGGCACTTCAAATCAGTGCCTGCCTTTGAAAAACTTTGCCTCATTTGTGATTTTTTTATATGCCAGATTTAGACTGGTTTGAGAATCACCGATTTCAGCTGGGTTATCCTAAAATTTTTTGGTATAAGTGCAAGGGAGCCAGTCCTGCTCTTCCTTGTGTCCCAGTGAATAGAAGTAACATTTCCCACCAGAGAAGGACTAGAAGTGACTTTCAAAACCAACCAGACGGGGAAATTGTGTTAGTGGTGGAGGGGATTTATAGCATGTTGTGAACTATCCGCTTGGGCCCAGAATTTAAGCAGGGGGCAGGGCTTGGGGTAGAAAGCACAGGAAAACACAGGAGCCTTGTGAAAGAATGAGTTTAATGTATACAGGCAGAAAGAAGAGGCAAGTCCTTTCCCTGTTAAATATTTACCATCTGAGTTCTGCTCAGGCTCCTGATTTTCTGTACGTCTAAAGGCGGTGGTACTTGTGACAGTAGGATATGTTCCTTAATGTATTCCTCCCTCTCAACCCACCTTGCATGGGAAATGGCTGCGTAACAAAAAGCAGACTGTTCTCTCCTCATGAATATTAATCAGTAAACTCCCCCTGCTATTTTAAATCGAAGGCTGGTGCTGAAGCCCTTTTTTCCCCCACTCAAGCATCCCCCGAGGAAAACCTTGAAAGTCCTGGGAAAGCCATGCACAGAGACTGCCGTGACTAGAGGCCTTCTAGGCAGTGACATATAAAACTCTGAGGTCAGGGGGCACAGCAAGAGGAGGAATCAGCTTTGTTTCTGCTATGTGTTGCTGAAAGCTAAACCTTTATGGAACTTTTCTAGCTGCATTTTTGGCTATTTAGCTTTGAAAACAAAAGATTTATTTTTTTTTCCTATTCATCGCAGTTTTTGTCCTAAGTTGACAGCAGTGACATTAAGAAGGACCCTCCTTGTTCTGAGTTGGAGCTGTGTGTGCTCCTTCAGCCATCACTGCTTTAGTGCGAATATTACATGATCTTTAAGCAAAAAGAGGAAAACAAAAAAGTGATTGCACAGAGCCAATGTAAACATCCATTATATCAGTTCATCCTTCTAAATAAGAAAATTAAAACTCTCTCTGGAAAGTAAAATACATCAGTCAGAACATGTGTAGTACTAGATGATGTCCAGAAACCCAGCTGTGTGTCTTCACGATCCACTCATCTTTAGATCAAACCAGAGGAATATTCCCAAGGACACAGAGTGATACAGCCGGAGGTTGACTTGCCTCCCAGATAACCTTGAGCAGTGCTGAATAATTATTTGAACTCAAAGCAATTTGCAGTTGTGTTCAGAAATAACACACAGACTTGCCAAAATCCAAGCGTGTGTCAGCAACCAACGTGTGTTTTTCCAGTGCCTATAATGATAAGCCAATGCAGAGTTTGGTTGTTTTCTCTTTGTGACAGTGTTAGCATTTGTGGTGTGCGAGGGGATTTCCCATGCCAAGGACACAATTCATGTCCTGAAGAGTGTGCTGTCAAGGGTAATGTTTTAAAATCTTTTTCCTTTATCAAAGGATCTGGATAGACTTCAAAGAACATTATTATCCATATCTTACAGCTCGGAAAACTCAGGCAAGGAGTGATGACATGGCTTCCCCAAGGTGACCTGATGAAGTGATGTCAGACCAGGAGTAAGATACTGTTGTTCCTGCCTGCTGTGGATGCCGCATCTCATCATCCTGAGAAGGTCAGTGCTGGGTGCTGTGCGGATCAGATCTGATGTATTGGTTTGAAGACTTTGAGTGAGAGATGCTGCATACTGTTAACAAATGGGGAACCTGAGGCAGGGGATGGGACACAATCAAGCTGATAAGCCCGAACAGACCTGTGTGTGGTGGTTGCTGGTGACCAATAGCTAATGGCACAAAGCCTGTGGTAGAATGGCAGTAAAGCTCACGGGACAGGCTTTGTGCCAGCATGGACAATAACCACGTCTCAGTCTTTGGGGAACAATATCTGAGGACACTTCTAGGGCGGAGAGTGGGAATATGGTGGTTTTTGCTGTTGCTGGTTTGCTCACTCCATACCTGAGTACATATTTGATCCAAATCAGCTGTGCCACCCAATTGAACTGATGATATTTTTTATTATTTCCCTGGTTTACTCTGGAGAGATGATACCTGATTCATGTAAAGGCAGGGTGGCATGGATCAAAAGTACCTGATCCAGCATAAAGCTTGTTAACACAAAGATAAGCCTTCACAAGTCTTTGAACAATTTAGAGCTTGGAGAATAAACTCGCATGAGATCAACATCTTAGGTTAGATGGCTGCAGTGGTTTTGGTCCAGAGCCCTAAAACCACATGTACTTCCATATTCTGGGAGTAATTCTGAGGTAGGTATCCAACTGCACTCAGAGGAAGAGATCTTCAGGCAGAACCTGTCTTTTGTACTTGCAAGATCTGGATGGAATGAATGGTTAATGCTAATATAAGAGATGTGTATGTTCTGCAGCAAGGTCTCAAGCAAGACTCTTGGTAGATCACAGAAGATTTAAGAGGCTTTATCAAACTGAAATGGTCCTGCTCAGGACTTCTCTGAGGTGATGGCAACAGTACAGTTCTTCCAGGACACCAGAACGAGAAGCAGCTGTAACTAATAGCTGCAGGTATAAACATGTATCACTATTTAGAGGTAGTTAATAGTTTCCTGGTTCCATTAAGTCCTTGCAACTGATATTTACTCTTGCTTTTCACCCTTCTTTGGAGGAACTGAGCCACAACTGACTAATCTGGTTGGTGATGAGCAAGATGACAGTAGTGTCAGTCGGTTTTAATGGACTGCCTTAGATGTGTGGACTGGGAGAATACAAGTATTTGCTAAAAATCAGGTTACTAATTTCAAATGGAAGCATTTGTCTGTCAATATGTTTTGGAAACTGTGCTGCATGATGACAAAAAAAAAAAAAAAACAACAAAACTGACAACCAAAAAAGAGATCAGAATTACTATAAGTTTGAAAAAGTTTTTTCTAACTATATTTGAAAAGAATGCTACAACTGCCTGTTCAGGAGACTACCCTCACAACAGTGTTTTCTAAAGATATAAAATCAAGCAATTAAACATTAAATGGGAGGCCCAAGTGCAAACTGAGAAACTTATTTTGGAATGAATTTGACCCTGGCAGAAGTTGTGAGAGATCAGAAGCACATCTTGAGAACTGTTTATTTCCTTTCAGCCGAACACTTCTCAGGAATCCTTCTACCTTCAGGCCTTCTGATTCTACTAACAGATGCAGATATGCACCACTATGTTGCTTATGGTATACTGACAATAATGGAGAATTTCCAAAAGGCAGTATGGCACTCTGGAGATCATGCAAAGTTGACTTTTCATCTCAAACTTTTAGTTTTTCTGCAAGTGTTACCTAGCCCGGCTAAGCCAGTTGTGCTTGTCCATCACACTCAGCCTTTGAATCCTTCAGAAAAGCATAGGAGAGATGTTGAGACATCAGCAGTCAATACTATAGATGCAATACTCTCTTCCCTGACATCATTCAGCTGTAGCTGTGGATGCCAGAGCCAAGGCTGGCCATGTTTTGGAGAGTGGGGCTGGCTCTGGGCTGCTAAACACATAGGCTGTACTGGCACTTGCACTCTTCATGGATGAGTAGTTTCCTGTGGCGCATGTAGGAGCAGAATCCTGGTTTTTACTTCTCCTCCGTTAGTCCCCGCCATCTGCCCTGTTGGCTTCTGCACTCCATAAACTTATCAGGTGGCATCTCTTTCTCTGTGGCATTCTCTCTATACTTATCTAGGGATCTGAATACCTCTCAGTTAGTGATTTCTGGCAGAACAATGTATGCCATTGATAGTACAGCCCCTAGCCAGCTTGCCTTTCACTTTCCTGTTTGACCTTTTTAAGTTTGTTATTCACAAATATTCTGTCTTGAAATTTTACACACTTAAGGCACCTAAAAGAAAATTCTCCTCTGGTAAAGTTGTCTAAACAAACTAGCCAAACCTTGAAAGGGTATCATTTCCCTTGAAAGTGCATCCTCACAGATAATTGATAGCATAGCCATCTTTCAGACCAGATGGTTTCCTTTTGGGTGCTTACACAGAAGAAAGCGTGAGGAGTAAAGTAACCCTTATACCCTCAGAACAGAGCCTGCCATTACTTCTTAGGCTAAAATCCACATTCCATAAGGGTATAAGCAAATAAAAAGAACTCTTGCATGTCACCTGATGATAATTAGCTCCACTGAAAGAGAAAGGTAATTTCTACACATTGGTTGGTTCTTTCTCTAATATTTATTATTGTATGATATTAAATATGTGTATATGTGTACATACCTATTAGGCAATGGATATAGTGCTGTGTAAGACATAAATATAAAGTTTATGTTGGAATTTATACATGCATTTATCCCACGCTTTTCTTTGTAGAGATTTGCAAAGGGTGAAGTCTATAATGTCTTCCATGGAAACAAAGCTACTTCTGGTGTGAGATTAACATGGTGTTTACAGTACTTCATAATGATGTCTAATAGCTGAGGTTGGGCTAGTCCAGCCCTCCCTTTTGAGACCATTGTACAAGTTGTAATAGTATAATAGTACTTGACTTCTGTGTTGAGCACAGGAAGAAACATGGCACCAGCCTCTTCCTCCCTTATGGAGAAGCTGTAAGTGCTGAGCTGTTCACACGCACAGGGAATGCTGGTTCTCTACTTCTGCAATGTGTACTATACGCTATACCTCTGGAAAGGTAGCAGAACAGATGGGACCATCTTGGAGGATGGATGGTCTACAGGGTGGATTGTTCTGGTTAGAGTAGAGGTGGAGAAAGAAAACATCAGTTTAAGATAGCAGGGGGACTTCAGGGAGGCAGAGGGAGATCACCCACATTGGCATGAGAATTTTAACAGGGCATTTTGTCAGTTCTTTAAAAAAAAACAAATGCTTCCTGAGGTTATCTGTATATTGTGGAGGGAAAACACCATGTACAGAATCAGTGGCAGCCCAGCTGGGAAGTGTCTCAGAGATTGTTTGTTTGTGCTTTGGTGTGGGCAGCCACAGGACTATACTCTCCTAAACTGATGAGAATAGAGAATTGTGAGAGGAAGGAGAGAATACGTGGTCAAAATAGGAAGGAAAACACATCTTCCAAGGAGATAACACTTGGGAATCCATCACTAGGAAGCATGATGGCTACACAGTTCTTCTTTTTGTCTCTCTTCCATGTTAGCATATAGCAAAAGGAACAGCAGCACTGCAGGGAGACTTCTGTAGAGGTGATAGGAGTGCTAAAACTTACAAAGTTTGTGAAAGCAAAGTGTAAGAGGGATTGACCTACTGTTCTTCTGGCAAGATTGGCACTAATACTAAATTCAGGGAGTGATATTCCTAAGGACAATACTAGATTCCTCTTATGTAAATTCTTCATGATGGTTATGTATTTTTTAATTCTTTTTTAACTTATACTACTCTTTTTCTTTCTAAGAAATTGCCTTATCAGAACTAAGCAGTCAGACAGGTAATTCATGTAACACTCATCAGTATGTCTGGCCTGAGTAACATTATCTGATTCCTGGAAGCCTTATGCTTCCTCCTCTTTTTGTTGTACCCTTGTCTTACGTGTGTTCAGTCTGGAAGCAGACAAGGGCAGGAACCTTGCCAGGTCAAGTTTTTGCAGTGTTTGTGCAAGAGGGCCCTGATCCTAAGTTTTTGGCCTTTGGGGAACAGCATTGGTCGAAGTGGTTGTAACCCAGCGCCTGCTTGTGGAACATGAGAAACGTTTCTCCTTTGATGGAGAGTGCCATGAGCAGGATAGTGACAGGTCTTGCACAGCACTGTGATTGTGGAGAGGCTGGGCTCTTCCCAGAAAGCCTGGCTGTGCTGATGGTTCCCTCTCCTGATTCCCAACCAGATGCTTCCCCTAAGTACCAACTGTACTGGCAGGGCTCAGGCTGGGAGAGCACATGATGTGCCTTTGGAAAGGTTCAGCTGTCCCTTCATGTGTCCTTTTGGGCCTTGGGATAGCCAGTCTTCAGGAAGGGCAGAGAGGAGAAGGTCAGAAGATGAAAGGGTCTTTAGAGTAAAATCCTCTGAGATGCAAGGCAGAATGACTTTGTCACTCAATTAGACTGGACTTTCAAAGCAAGGAATGAAGTGTTGGACGCGGTAATACAGCCGTTGTCAGCGCAGTGTGTGGGCGGCAGCCCGGCAGAGGGGAGGGAAGTGAAGAGGGTTTGTTCAGCAGCTGGCACAGCAGCTGGGCACTGCCAGCTCGCATACGAGTTGCTTCATGCCTATTGGTGACCAGCTTCTTCTCTAGCTGTGGCACTTGGCACTCTGCTAAGTCTGTGCTTCTTAGTTCTCCTTCCTTTGTGCAAGGCTCAGCAGCAGGCTTGCGCTCTGAGAAAGCAAAGATCCCACGATCAGCACAAGGTTTTTTATGCAAAGGATTTTAAGGCTCATATTAAGAGATTAATAAACAAGAGTTAGTGGCTTCTAAACTACATAGTGGTAAAACTGCTTTGAAAAGCAAACTAGCCTTTAATTACACGATCAAATTTGTATTAAATACTCTGTCCTTATCAAATGGCTTGGCTTGAAGGCTAATCCATTTCATGCATCCTTCTGTCCAAATCAGTGAGAACTGGATGCAGACCCATTGTGAACTGTGAAACTCAGAGACTTGTGAGAAGAAACAGCTTCCTCATGAAATTCAAAGGCCTCTGTAACTGTGCAGAGTGGATGTAAACAGGTGTGCGGGTCTTCTTCAGAGGCTTTCCTAACCCAGGCTACCCAGTCCTCCTGGTTGAAACATCAAATATCATTTGTATGTGTAGCTAAGTTGTCTGTACAATTTGTGCTTTTCAGTGCTGTATGAAAATTGCAAATGTGCATGGTGGTGGAGATTTTCAAAAGTCACAGGAATTAAGACACCCATAACAGAGCTGGTGCCTAAATCCCTGAGACTGTGTGGAAAGGCAGTCACAAAAGCTGTTAACCAGGATCACAAGGAGAATGCCTTGGGGTAGGAGCTCAGCGTGGTCCTAATTGGAAGCTGAGAGGTTTTGCAGACAGGACTTGCGTGTGCGGCATTTTCCCAAATCCTAGTGTCATTTAACAGTCTCTGAATGACTCTGTAAACCACTCCTTATGACAGCCAGGTCCAAAAGCTGTTCTGGGAAGCCAGGAGTGGTTGGATTTTACAGGGGTGATTTAGCCTGGTTCCTTCTACCCCATCTATCCTTCTTTCTCCTCAGCCTCACAGCACCTCTTACCAGTGTCAAACACTGTATTAGAGCCACTGCTGCAGTGCACTATCTTAAAGATTTCTGCCCCAAGAGTGGAGATCTGACTGCATTTCCAACTCTCTGTGACATAGGGGAGCTGGAGCATGACAGAGCATCTGTTCCTGTGCTTGTGCAGCTCAAGTAAAGAACATTGCTTTTACCTCTGTGTGTCCTGGGTGTCTCAGCACATCCATACTATTCCCCTCCAGCCTCTCAGCCTCAAACAGTCGCACTGCATACACATTAGTTTGAACCCAGACTCTGGTACCAGGCATTTCTCTTGGCAGGGAAATCAAGGGGAGTGTAGGGCATGAAAGCTCTGCACCATCCAGGCAGCCAGCCCTGCTTAGCAAGGACCAGGACCACTCCATGACATGTATAACAAAGACAGTATAGCCTAAGTGTCCTGGAAAGGATGCTCAAAACCAACCAGTTTTGGTTGGATAGCTTGCTGATGCCACCCTCCTCATCTCCAGTACCCTCCATGCTACTGTAAGAGCTGTTGCTTGGCAGAGGGAATTGCACCCACTGTGGCTTCTTGAAAGCTGAGCATCAGATTAGTTGCTGGAAGTCCTGAGTCTCAGCAACTCACTTCTGGGTAATCGGTATGGAACGCGAGGTTTTCCTATCATGTCTCTTGTTAAATTTTCCTACAGACTAGTTGCCATCAGAATACTGCAATCAGCCCAACATCCGTCAGAAAGCGAGAACCTGTATTATTAGAAGGGAAAAAGAGCATCAGCTCCTTTCAGGAAGGGAGAACTAGTGCCAATTTATGGTTTGCTCTCAAAGGGTCTGACAACCATCTTATTGAAACTGATGGAACAGCTGGCATTGATTATATTGAGTTCAGCTCCAACACGAAACTCTGAGAGCACTTTGCAGCATCTAATGATGGCTTCCTACATAACCGCCTTGGAAACCTGATCTGATTTCCTTCCAGCCCCATTCCAGTCCAGGCTGGATTGTGTTTCTTTGTTCACTAAAGC
Organism: Tauraco erythrolophus; assembly: GCF_009769465.1. NCBI lineage: Eukaryota > Metazoa > Chordata > Aves > Musophagiformes > Musophagidae > Tauraco > Tauraco erythrolophus. The sequence continues at coordinate 14,288,292 of NC_141472.1, read as the reverse complement.
TCTTGTTGACTAAATCTTCTGGAACAAACACATAACTGGTGCTTAAATCCCCAGACAAAAGAAAGCACAGATGCCTTTTCTGCTTTGAAATATCCAAGATCTTACTCTGCATAGCAAGAATCCATGCCCTGAATGGGCTCAGGGAGGGCAGAAAGGGACTTGCTGCCTGCGAGGCCTGGTTAATATGCCTCTGACTGGCTGGCTTTGTGCCTTCTCTTTAGCTCCTTGTGAATGAGAATGGCTTGCTGGCAGGTAGCCTGAGGGCTAGCTATGGCGAGCTGTGAAAGGATGAGCTGGGAAACAGGAGCAGGAATAAAAGTAGGGAGTAGCAGATGAGGGGAAACCATTCTCATTGATGAGTGCTTTACTACTGAGATTACATCTCTGTGCAGTGTAGCCTTCTGTCTTGTTACGTGCAGCAGATCCCTACAGCACCTGTCATTCATCTAACTGATTCTCACCTTCTCGAAAGTTGCTCAGAAGGATGTTTCAGAGCCAGCCTTACCTTGCTGATTATTTTCTCCACTCCCTCAGCACCCCAGAGCTGAACCACAGGTTCTGCATCTGAAGACAAAGGGGTTTAGATGACCTGTGTCAGTAGCACTGATGGAACTCTGATCCTTCATACATGTTGCTGATGTATTTTCTAGTTTGGGGAGTTCTCAATTGTTTCATTTGCACAACGCACGCAGTAGGAAGACTTTTCTGCTCTTTCTGCCCAGTTGTTTGCTGCCAGGCTTGGGTTTCTCAGATACTAGCCACAATTTTTAGGAGCTAAAATTTGTGGTAGTATCAAAGGTAAATGTTATATATCAGAAATAGTGTCCTCAAAGGGTACATACTCTACTTTAGCACAGGAAGTAGCCTGCTTCCAGCTTCTGGAATTTGCTTCATAAGCCCAGCCATTACTGCTAATTCTTTATATTTCTTTGCATATTTTTAGTGTGAAGACAAAAGTCTATGGACTTAGAGAAGCTCAGACTGGTTTGTAAAATAGCTACTCATTCTTCCAGGTGGCTTCTAAACCCATACTTAAAAGCTTCATTCCTATCTCACTCTGAAGCCATTGAGCACTTGGATTTGGAAATAATAAGGGTAGAAGAAGTGATCAACCAAGATGATGTACCTCGTGTCAAGGTAACACAGAGAAACACCTAATGGTCATTCAGTGTTAAGCATGAAGTCTAGCATGGGATCAGGTTGATTTAAAAAAAGAGGAAAGAAAAACAGAAAAGAAAAAATCATTCACTGAAAAGAATAAAACCAGAGGAAATAGGAACTAGATACCATCCAGTACCCCATGTGCACTGTGAGGGAAAACAAAATGAGCTGTGCCTGTGCTGGGCTGTCAGAGCCAGGGGCAGTGGGAAGCAATGGGCTCAGCCTGTTGTCAGTGTTGATTTCTCTATCGAAGGAAAATCAGTGCAGCACTTGTAGCATGCGTGGGAGCTGGCAAGGTTGTATATTTGCCTCAGCAAATGGTCTTGGTCCCTTGGTAGCTCACAGGAGGCTTGTTCTCCTCTGCTTGGGGCACAGAGCACTGCGAAGGCTTTCTATGGCAGGGCCCCCATGCTCTTCTTCCAGCTCCCATGTCTGTAGGGAAAGGGCTGTGTGGAGAGGATGGGAAAGTGTCACTGGAAAGTCCTTGGTCCTTCTTGTCTGTTGCCGTTACAATTTTCAGTCTGAGAGGAGGTCCCAGGCATTTCATTTACAGGAAGTATTTCAGAGAGAATTTTCTGTGCTAATTGCCATGCTGTTTACTGCCAGAGAGATGCAGGGATTATTACTTCATGCACTTTAAACCTGGTGGAAGGTGACAGGGTTTATGATTTAATCTCTAGCATGTGTCTCTCTTGTTAGGGGTAGGTGAAATGTTACTATCATCTGTTCAAAGGTGGAGTGACAGTTTTGTACTAGAACCCAACTAACTGCATCTCAGAAAAACGCTGATACAATCACACGTGAGAACTGGATGAGATGAGACACTTTTCTCCCCGTTTCTGCAGCACACAGTGGAAGCTGCTGATATTTGATGAGCAGTAACAAGCTGCCCTACTGTGACACCCCACCAATGCCAATTGTTTATGTCAAGTCTGCTGAGCAGCCAACGTACTGAAGAGACAGAGTCATGCTTAGCACAGTGAGATCCAGGGACTTGGATATGTTGCAGTGTTAATTCCTGATATCGTTGTTGCTGATGAAAATTTATCTATAGTTTTGGAGAGACAGAAAAGCTCACTCTTAAAAGACTTAGAAAGTAGTTGTTTCTACATGAGCTGATCCCATCAGTCTCCACATGCCCCAGGTGTGCAGATCCAGGATGCTAGGTTAGCCTTACCTCAGTGTTGCAAATTACACTCAAATCTCCCTTATTCTCCATAGCTTTATTGTTGATAACTGCTTCCAGAGAGCGCCTTTAAGATGCATTACCTTAATTCATGGTTTGCCTTGCCTCCCTCAGCCTCTCTCTCTCCCCTGTGTGCTCTGAAAGTCTCCCTGTTCTCTGTTGTGCTCCAGCCTCCCCCAGTCGTGGTGCTGTCCCTGTACCCCAGCACCTCTCTGCCCAGCCCTCGGCACAGGGGGCCTTGGAGGGTCAGTTATGGGGTTGGGGGCTTTGTCCTGATGCAGCTTCACGCTTGGGCACTGCTTGCTTCTTGCACGGATTGGTTGTACTTGCACAGAAGCACGGCACAGGGATTGCAGATGACTCCAGATGCTTCACAAGAATACGATCAGGATGTTTTTCTGCTGTTGTATAGCAACTCATCACAAAGCTCCTCATGTTTTTCCATTTGGCAATTTGAGAGCATAGGTTTGTTGCACAATGATGAAAAAGCCCCTCTGGCATTTGGGAAGGATGTGAACCTCTTCCCAGGCTAAAGCCAGGTTACCGAGACCTTAGCTGTGTGTATTCCTCAGAGAGGGGAGTCAGAGATCTACCTGAATGGGAGCAGCTTTCCTGGCTACAGTTAAGGTGCCTGTATAGATCTGTACTTGAGAATGAAAGCACCATGTGCCCTGAAGCCTGTGGCACCTATCTGTCTTTATGCCATATCATCTGCATCAGACATCTGCCCGAAAGGGCTCACCTGCCCTTTCTGGGTCCACACACAGGTGTTTATATCCTCGTGTCAGCCTGGCTTGAATTTGGGTCCCTCTGGAGTAAAATGGGGCAATATGTGCTCCAGAACTTCTTCTTGCTGAGTTTTTTAAACACTTTCCAGCTCTTTGTATCCTTCCATGAGGTCTGTGTACAGTTTTCCTATCTCCCTTTACTTTCCCCCATATCAGGGCTACTCACTCCCCTCTGCTTCCCTCTGTCATTGCTCCATATGCTTTCTTAGTCCACAAGAAAAGGCTCAGTATAGTCTCCATGCTCTCCCTTCCTGCTCTGTCTTTGGTCAGTGGAGAGTGACAGACCTAGTCAAAGTCGACGAGCCAGAAAGCCAAGTGGCAGGGACCTGTTGTCCCTGTGATGTTTGCAAAAGCCTCTATACAACTCTATATTCCTCCAACAGATCGGGGGCCCTTTACTGCAAGCCTCGGAAGAATGAATTGACAAATATCTGAGCTGGAGATGGACTCTCCCTGCAAGAAGGCTGGTTACAGTGTTAAAGGAGAGGGAAATTCAGAGTCATTGAATAGGAAAGGATCAACTCATCACATGCCCTGGGCTTTTTAAGCAAATAGAAAAGCAAAAGCAAAATAATAGAGTAAGCAAAACAAGAGCATAGAGATTAAGCAAAAACAAGAGAATAGAGTACTTGTGCCTTCCCTTTCCCCACACAAATAACTAGAGTCCTTAGTTCAGCAAGTGCCACATAGCACACAGCTATGTGACTCATTTTCATTTTACAAGGCTTCTTGGTTTTAACTGTGACAAAATTCAGTGCCTGTAAAATTCTTGACATGAGTCTTAACCCCTCACCCCAACCCATTCATACAATGGGGAACTGGATTTTCTTCACAGCATCTCATGTCCACACTGTTCCTCACACATGGTCTGAGACTGTCTGGGGAAGCACAGCTCTGTTTGCCCTGCACTTGCCATCCAGCCCACAGCTCCTTTCTGCAGTGTGTGGGATGGAGAAGCTGGCCCTGGTCATGGCACAGGGGCTGCTAGTGCAGAGTCTGTCTGTGTGATACCACACCTGATTATAAGCACTCCCCTGGTACAAAACTTCAGGACGCCTGCCTGGCACTAGAGTTGGGCCAGTCATTCTCTATTTTTTAGTTTGTACAGTGAAGACCATCACCATTAGGATCTCAAGGAGCTTAAGCTTGAAGCTTTGCATTAGTTTTATCATTTTAAGGGGCTACTATTCAATTTGTAGCAGGTTTGAGCAAAACCAGATGTTGAGATCAGTCGTCCAAGACTGAGAATCCAGCTCTGGAGTCCTTATCCAAAGAAGACTCTCACTAACTGTGTGGCTGGTGTAGCTGGCATTTTCTGATGGCCTCTCTGTCCCTCCTACTCTCTAGACATAAGAACAGTTTCAAGTAAATCAGTGGATTATTTTCTTTTTTCAGTTCAATATTGTGGCAAGCTAACAGTAGTGTAGGGAAACTATTATCCCAAAGGATACAATCTTTTAGTATACACTTCATAAAAAATAACTGAAGAAAAAAAAAAAGAGTTGTTCTTCACCCAGATCATTCTGTGCCCATTTTGCATCACAGCCTATGAACTCTTCTCTTCTGGCACAACTGAGGAGGCAGGGAGCTGCAACATAGCTTGGGAAGAAACAGCAAGAGGTAGAGGGGCAGGAACTTCTTAATCCATGTAATTGCCAATCCAGTATATTATGTGAGTACCTCCTAAATTCTCAAATTTGGGCCTCTTCAGATGTGTCTGATCACTCTGCATGATGGCAGAGAGAGGCAGAAACTGATTTTAGATTTTAAACAAGCAAGAGTTACAGATGGCGTTAGTAAACTGTAAATTTCAATCATTAATCCCCAGGAACATGAAGATCATTAGCTGTGGGGATTTCACCATAGTCTCACTGCAGAGGATTTATTCTGTTGAACACCAGAAATACATGCAGGTCGAGAAAACATAGTTCTTACCCTCAGGAGGTCTCAGTGAACTAAAGCCAAGCTAGCCAGGGATGGGAGACAGGTGGAACTCTAACAGAAGTGTTGACACTGCTCTTGCCTTAACTTTATTAAAGGGGATCCTTTTATGTGACAGATTGTTAAAAAGAAAAACCTCAGCAAACCCAAAGAGCTGAGGGTCATTTTGGGTGCTGTTGTCTGCTCAAGTGCAGCAGAATAACCAGCTGCCTGGCATTTTAGAGAAAGACTCTCTGGAGATTGAAGAACAAAGACTATATATATACACACATATATATATATGGAGAAGCAGAGAAGCCTCAAGCAAGGGAACGAGCCTCTTTTACCCCAGCAGAAGTTACTGCACTATGGTGTGTGATGCAGGAGCCTGTGAAGAACATGCCCACAATCAGCACTGTCAGTGCTATCTGCTTGCAGCGGCAGGGTCCCCCACCTCCGGCACGGTCCCTGGGTCTCCCTCCATGTGGGCAGACTCAGCACAAGGGAGAGGGTGGCTGTGGTGAGCTGTGTATGTGTTACGAGTGGATGTAATTTTGCTTTTTCTCCTTTGAAATAAAATTCACACTGTTAATTTCAGTAGAAGCAGTTTTCCCAGCACCAGAAATATCCACTAGCTCTTTCTCCCCTCTCTCTACTCTGCCTCCCATATTAACTATTTCCCCTTCAGAGTCTGTATCCCCCATTAACAAATGAATAAAAATTCTTCGCTGCAGCTGTCTCTCTGCTGCTCCATGCTTAATATTCAAGCTGAAAAGCCCGTGATTTTAACTTAGAAACAATAGAAGAAAGACTTACCCTGCAGATTTGGTAAAGCTTCTCTCTGCCTGCACTCCTCTTCTCCCTCTATATGCGTGAAAACTGTCTCAGATCTCATGGTGGTAATTTCTGCTCATACCAAATCCTGAAGGGCTCAGCTCCTGAAGTTGTTGCCAAGCCATCCCACACCGATGGGAGATTTGGCTGAGGTTTGGTCCAGTGGATGAAAGGGAAAGAGGGGAGAGGGATCATGGGAATAAATAACATCCTGATTGTGAGAATTGGCGTAATTTTCATTTGCTTCCCATCAAATTATACTTATCTTGCCTATAAGGCTGTCTCTGCGACTGCCTTGTTTTACTGAGGTTTTTGGTGCCCAAATAACATTGAAACTGGGAACCCAGGGCAGAAAATTTGCATCAAAATCTCAACATCATACCTTGGGTCAGCCGCATAAATACCATTACACTTATGTGGTGGTTTCTCTGCAGCAGACTTGTGTCCCAAGCTGTACCAGTGGGCAGGAAGATGGTATTGCAGCTGTGTCCACCATGGGATCTGAATTGGATCCCGAGGTCAGTCACAACTTAGTTACCTTCAAACATGGATTACATTCCTCTGTGTAACAGGGCATCGAACAAAAGTTCCTGTAATAATTTTTTGTTGCTAATGTAATGATTTTTGGTTAGAAGATCTGAGGAGGAGAAGCGTTTAAGCTGTAGCACGTTGCTATATGTGCAAGAAGTCCCTCAAATTGTGTAGAGGATAGGATGTTTTGGTAGCGTAGTGGTGTGAGGATAGCTGTGTTTGTTCTGCAGGGCAAAAGGAACACGGCAGCCGTGACACAGGTCACAGGTATCCCACTCTGGTGTAGCAAAGGAAGCCAGGGCAGTGGGGGGTTGTGTCTTTTAAAATAATGCAAAAAACTTGGGGAGAGTGTTCAGTGAAGACCTACATTAGTCTCTCCCACTGGTGCCCTGCAGCTTTTAATTAATCAGGTCCAATTATTCAGCCTATATCCATTTGAATAGTGAATAAAACTAGAAGAAATTAACTTTCAATGGGATTTGTGGCCCCCTTCCCTTAAGTCATTTTCAGATAAGAGATTATAGATGTTAAGAAGTCTGCAGAGATCAGTGTGGTCCGAGCAGCAATAATTCATTGCTGTTAGTGCTGCAATGTATTTATTCAGGGCAAAAATTGGAAATCGGGAGGAGAGGAGACAGTTAGTCTTTTAATTTGCAGGAAAACCATATTTGATCTTTTTTTTTTGCTTTTAATTCAGAGAACAAACACAGCTATTGTTTGACGCTCTTAATCTAATTACTGAAGTGCTAGCCTTTCAGGCCAGAGTGAGTCAAGGGGACAGGCACAGACTGCCCTGAACCAACAGAGAGCAGTTCTCTTTTACAAAGGAGACTCCAGTGAGAAAAGGGCTGTACTTGCTTCCAGGTTGTGATTAAACCCATGTGCTTCAGCTTGTTTCAGATGTGCTACTTTCCACCTTCTATTTAATGTATTCCCTACTTGGCTCAAACACTTGAGGTGAACTGGGAACCAGTCAGCTCGGGGTTTGTGCTGCTGGAGGACTATTTCTGATGTGCTGGGAAAGTTCTCAAAGTCTTTTCTCACCTTGCCTCCTCCTGCCTCCTCTGCCAACTGCCAAAACATCACACTTGCTGGTGACAGCAAAGGAGTCAAGGGAGTGTCCCTTCTTACACAGCTGATAGCGGTGTCTGGAAGCTGCAGGCAGGCTCAGGATCCCATCACGTGAGGGGCTGTAAGAATCAGCCTTGCTCATGGGAAACCTTACACTGTTCGGATTCAAGACACTCTGGGTGGCAGCAAACATTGCTGTCCCACCTTGTCCCAAATCTCCTCTTCCATCCTGTCCTTCTCGCAGAGATGAGAGCATGAAAGGCTTTGACACCTGCACAGGAGCTGGGGCACCGGGGCAGCACTTTCTGGCTCTTAAAAACACAAGAGCTGCTAAAGAATAATTTAAAATCTGTAAGTGCCTTCTGAAATGGGGTGGTATTACATTCCTGTTTATTCTCCTAATGGAAACATCAGTGACTGATCAGTTCAAATGAACTTCAATGTGTAATCTGTTAATGTAGTTATGTCCTGTGGCAGCTGTCTGTTTGGAGAGGATGGAAATACCCTGGCTTTCATTTGTATGCCTAGGGAAGTTCAGTGGGATGCAGATATTTTCTACTATCCCTCTTCCTCTGTAGCAGACAAAGTTGAACAAATGTCCTTGAGTGCTGGTGATAACTTGCAAGGAACAGAGGTGATGAGCAGAAAATAGCGTGACAAAAAAAGCCTATAGGGGACGAAAAACAGTATATGTCCTATTTTGCTGAAGGGGCCTTCTTTTTAAAGCAAACTCTAGGGTTTAGATTTAGTATTGTTCTACCTATGCAACTGTTTTTTTTTTTTTTCCCTTTGTGCTTAGTCTTCAACAGCAGAGATCTCTCAGGTTTCAGAGTCTTTCTGTAATTAGAAAGAACAGCTTAAATCCTGACTTCAAACGAGAAGCCACCAATCTGCTGTGTAAACAGAGAGCTTGAGTGAGCTCCCAGGAGGGTCTTTAAACTATGTTCTCCTAAACCCCCGGGGGGCAAAAGCCAGATCGTGGAGGGGATGAAGCCCCTTATTGCTACCAAGCAATCACATACATCGGGGACATTAGGGAGCATGGGGAGGAAGCCACCCAGTGCAGCTGCACAGCATGTAGGTGCTTAGTTTAAGAGCATGGCTGTACCTTCTTTGAAGCCAGATCTCTGCTCTCCTGCAGCCTCCTGAGGCTGCACGACTTTCGTTTGCATCAGGAGGAAGCCCAAATGATTTTCTGCCTAGGTAGTTGAATTGCACAGCTCATGGTGCTGGCCTCTGTCAGCTGCCAGGGAGGAGGTTTGGAAAATAATGTGATACCTGATCCAGCATCAATTCTGCAAGGACAAAGTTCCCTCTTTAACATTTTTTGAGTAAATTCGAGCTGGCAAGTGACATCTCAGGTGTTTGAGATACGTAGTGCTTCATACAGAACTGGCATTGAGCTCCCTCCAGCTGGGCCTGCCTTCTTATGGAGCCACAGTCCCAGCGAGTTGAGAGCCATATGTATGGATCCTGAAACAGCTTCATGGCAAAGGCTGCAGGGGCCTTCCCGCAGCTGCTGCAAACAGAAGTACCACCATGTGCTGCCTTTGTATGGATATTGAGAACAGACTAAAGAGGTAGGCTGAGGTGTGAAAGTCTACCAGACCTTTTGCAGAGGATAAAGGAAATCTATGGAGGGAATCTATTGTCCCACACTACCTGCCTTATCTGTGCTGATTGTTGTTAAGGGGATTTTAATGTTGCTATAAAGAGGAATCTCTGGAATTCCCTGGTAAGCATTTACAGCTGCCTTGCTCTGTAAGTGTCCAGTACAGCAAGTATAGCTGAGATGATGCTTAGTTTACAAGACCTCATGGAGACTCTGGCAGGCCAAGAATGACCGAGATCAATTCCTGCTGGCCCTAACTCTCAGTAAAGACCCAGAAAGCTCCTGACAGCTTAAGAATTGATCAGGGAGTGTATGACTGTGTAAAGGGACCTTTGTCTCACTTGTGCTGCCTTATTCTGGCTTAAATTGTTCACGAAGAGCCAGACTTAGCGTTGCAAACCCATTTGTATGGACCTCTTTACTTGCTTTTAAACACAGCCACTCTGAAAATACGAAGAGCATACCTGCAGAAGTAAATTTTGCCTGCCTTAGGTCTTTCATTGTAAAGCCAGCTGACATTCTCCCCAGGAACCATGCAAGCAACTGGAAAGCCTGTGACGCAGGCGGGCTGCCGAGCAGCTCTCACAGATCGTGCTGTGGCACCCCTGGGCTCCGCCTGCACACTGGCGTGGCCACCACTGAAACCAGAAGTGGAGAAGTGGAGAATCAAGCACAGCTCTGTTTGAACTAAACATTTCCAGTCATTCTTAGGAAGAAATTCTTCAGTACGAGGGTGGTAAGACTTTGGAATAAGTTGCCCGGAGAGGTTGTGGATGCCCCCTCCCTGGAGGTGTTCAAGGCCAGGTTGGACGGAGCCTTGAGTAGCCTGATCTACTTGAGAGGCGTCCCTGCCCATGACAGGGAGGTTGGATTAGATGATCTCTGAGGTCCCTTCCAGCCTATGCCATTCTATGATTCTATGATTCTGGAGAGAAATTCTCATATTGGACTGCTGGCTGGTGGTATACCATGTATATAGATCCCATATTCAAATTTGGAAATTAAATGCAATATTCTAGGGGGAAAAGTATCTAAAGGTGCAGAGTACTCAGTCATCTTGTGGGCTGTGGAGATGGAAATGCACAAGTGATAGCAGAGAAGAAAGAGTTGTGACTGTTCTCTTGGAGAAAAATCCCTCAGGAACTGCGAAGATTCGCAGTGTGAGCAAGCAACGATGTGAGATTTGACCTGGATTAAAGAAGACTACTTGGCTTAAAGATGACTTGTGCCAAACAAAAGGCCAAATCTTTAACTGGTGCAAATCAGTGTACTCCATTTAGGTCAGCTGGCCTACAGTGATTTAGTGGAAGAGGAACTTGAAAAGCTGTTATGCTAAAGGAGACGGGAGTGTGATAGTAGACAGCAAACTGAATATCATGTGTGACTACAGTGTGTTATGGTGGCAAGAGAAAGTAGCTAATGAGATTCTTATCTATGTATGGAAAGGCAACAAATCATGGCTGAGGAAAACACCAGTTCCTCTCAGTGCCTCTGATGAGATCCCAGGCAAAATAAACTGCATTCAGGTCTGAGCTGTGTCACAGCAGAAAGGTATAGATAAATCCATAAGTATTCAGGGAGAGGCACCGAGATGTACTGTAGGATTGGAGAAGCTGATTGTCAAAGAAAGAATAAATAAATAAATGCATCACAGATAACAAGAAACCTGATAAAATGAGCTTACATGTATTCATGTGCTTGCCAGGTGTGAGTTCCACAAGGGAAGGGAATAATTTAAGTGGCTATAAAAAGCTATAACCAAGAATAATGAGATATTGACACTAATATTAGGTTATTCCTCCCTAGGGTACCACACAGACAAGTCTCCTCTGGGGAGAGGAGAGGGGGAGGGAAGTGCTTTTGCACTCCACCCAGCTGGAGAAAACATCCTTGGCCCCGATATTCCATGGTAATAGGTTCAAGTAACGGCCTCAGTAAGGTTTTGGGTTTCCCTGCTCTGTTTTTTACCTCTCTGTTAAGATAGACATTGACAGACTTGCCCAGAGCACTTCCCTTCTCTTTGCTCCACTTGGATCTTTAGCATACAAGTTTGGGCTGTACTGGGAAGGGTCTTGCTTCAGCTGATCTCTCCCCCTCTGTTGAGAAGCAGTGGTGCTGGGAAAGGGTAGCATTGGAGGGGAATGTGGGTAGGTGACTGCTATTAGCAGTCTGTTGGGAGAAAGTTGCCAGCAGCAGGGAAATAATGGTGTGTTGTGCATGTGATCCTTTGCCCTTTTTGCTGATGAAGGAGCCTCAATCAGTCCTGCCCCTCTGGGTAAGGGATGGGAGTGCACACTGGGCTCTCTGTTAATAGCTGGGAAGAAATTCAAGCAGTCAGCACCACCTCCAACACAGGCAGCCCCTCAGTCAGTGGAGTAAGGCGTGAGTTCTTGACTGTAATGAGCTTGTTTTTCCATGAGATTGCTGTAATAAGCTGTAATGAACAAAGAGCTGCAGGATACAGAGTGGGTGATAGAATGGCAGATGAAATTCCATGTCGATAAACGTAGAAGTAATGTGGGGAAAAACAAGGATAAGTGGATGTGTACATACATTATCTATTACCACCCAGAAGGGAGATCTGGAGCCATCCTGGGGAGAAAAACTGTGCAGCATCAGTTAAACTGGAGGTAGGGGGAGGGAATGGTTGGGAAAGGAGGCGGCAGCAAAACAGAAAACATCATTATACCGCTGTGTAAATCCATGGTGCTTATGTGTCTTGAATGCTGCATGCAATCTTGGTCGCCCAGAGAGGATGTAGTGGAATGAGAAAAAGTGTGGCAGTGCTGGCAGGAGTCCTGCAATGTGACAGGGGCTCTGGTTGGGAGTGGGAGGCAGAGGCAGAGCTGGGAGCAGCCACAGGGTGAAATTTTGGAGAGCCATGGGTTCTGAGTGACAAGCATAGAGGCAACAGGTATGAAATGACTCCCTTACGACAGGAGACTAACCAGGCTCTTCAGCTTGGAAAAGTGACAGCTGAGGGAGTTATGCTGGAGATCCATTAAGTCATGATGTGCATGGAGACATGAGTAAGGAATGATTATTATCTGTTTATCACAGCATGGGAGCTAGGAGGGCAGGAAACAGTTACGGGCAAAAGTTTTAAAGGAAAGTGAAAAGAATTGCTTTTTCATCAGTGCATAGCCAAACCTGGAACTCATTGCCACAGGATACAAGTCAGTGACATGATTACAGATGAGTTCAAAGGATTTGGAAAATCCATGAAAGTGAAGTCTAAAAAGAGATGCTAAATTCAGGGATGCAGATGCAAGCTCAAAGAAGTTTCTATGCTCCAGATTGCAGGAAATTAGGAGAATCTCCATTCCATTCCTCTCATGTGTTTTGCTTTAAGCCACCACATTGGCTACTGCCAGATAGGATGCAGAGGAAGGACTTTAAGTCCAAGGCAGGTATGGCAGAGGCTGTGTTACAGGTCTAGCTGTGACTAGATCAGTGCAGACTCCACGTCCTCCAGGAAGCAAGGCAACACTTAGCAATTAATGTACTCGTTCTTGTGACTGATGTTCTTTCATCACAGTCCTACTCCAGGGAAGGGTTAGCTGTTCAGGAGCATGTGAGATTAATTCCTAACAAAGAATTGTCTAACTGTTTCCTTTAGGGGAGCAGTCACAAGAAGATAGACCTTTGTTCTGCATCACTGACTGCTTTAGGTCATCCCCAGAGGTGCATTTAAAGCAAAACCTCTTGAACCCTCTTGAACTTTAAGGAAACTCATTCCTGGATTTTCCATCTGGCTCAAAAGCCCTGCAAGATGCTGAGACTCAAACACCTCTGAACTGAGGGGAAGTTTGGAGCCAGATCCACAGCTGTAGCTCGAGGCCATCCTGAGCTTTTCATGTCAGCTTTCTTTGAGAGCAGGGCTCAGATCCCCACGGTGCAGCTGGGCCATAGGCCATGCAGCAGATAGAGTGAGAGGAATTCCTCTCACACACCACTCACACAGAAAATTTACCTTCAGGTAAACTACATTAAGAAGGCATCATTATATCGGACAGATGTTTGCTCTGCCGAAGAGTGTGAGGAGGCCTTCTTTTCTGCTTTTCCAGGACTTTCATCTCCTCTCTCTCTTTCAGGAAGAGTAGGTGTAGTAAGATTTAAAGTTCTGCCATGTAATTGTCATGATGTTTATATCCCATGATTCCTGTCTGTAAGCAGAAATAAATTAAGCACCTGGATAAGCCTTCTCTCTCTCTCCTCTCCCAAGCACCCAATGTGATGAGAAAACTGCTGAGAAACAACCACAATTAATGATGGGGTCACGTTTAGTTCAGCACCATCGGCTGGTTAATTGACTGATTCCATTACAGTTCCCCTTATCTGCGTGCCAGCACAGCTTCTAACGAGACGCTTGCTGGGTAATTAATCCTGTCCAGGGTTTAGATCCTGAAGCTGGGTCTGCTTTAAGGGACTGTGCCATTATGAAACGCTTCCTCCATTAGCAGGGCTGCTTCACTCAGAGCTCCTTGCAGAGCCCAACTGTGAGTCCGGCTGGCAAAGCGGGCACGTGGAGACATTGCTTTCCTGGAGCAAAGCTGGCCTTCGGTTTTATGAAAAGAACCTAGACCCTGTATTCAATTTCCTCCTGGTGCTTGATGCTGCGTGACAGATCAGCAGCAAGGCAGTGCCTTGAGAAGTTAACCCTGCCATGCAAATGAAGATCATTTTAATGAACAAAATCATAATGAGATATAATGAACTCTGCTAAAAAAATGGAAATAATATGTTTAGAAAGTAACAAAACAGAGATCTGATCAACAGAAGGAAAGAGCAAGAGGAAAATTAAGATGGAGAATCATTCTCCAGCTGGACATTGGCTTGATGGGAAGGGCCAGGCTTGAGGGTTCATGCACAGGGAAGAGCAGACACTAGCAGACAGATGGGTAGCTGATGGCCAGGGAGGTCTGTCACTTCTGTCACTGTTGTGCCTCTTGCCACAAGCTACCAGGTGGTCTTTTGGGAGTGAGGTGTACCCTTGTTTGTCCTGGTGAATGGGTAAGACAGAAGTGCAGATTTTATGTACTTTAATCTAAAAAAGTCCTTTCTACGTTCACAGATCAGCTGTAACTGAGGAAACATTCACCCTGGGCTTCACCAGGGCATGATGTGCCAGAGTGTGTGCTAGAGAGCCAACAAGAGACATGCACAACGTGATGAAGGCTGAAACCAGGACAATATTAAAACACGGTGGAGGTGAATGATTGGAGACATTTGTATAGCCTCTATCTACTGATTTCTCATGTAAATACTTCTGAAAATGAATGCGCGGAAAGTAGGTCACTTTGGAATAACAAACTTGGTAGCAGGGACATTGGAGATGCATATGGAAAAGGCGTAATGCCAGGATTAGCAGGAATGCAGCAGGAATTTAGGCAATTGGATGCTTTGAGCTGTGGATAAAGGAGAGAGGTGCTTGTATTTTTATCAACCATTCTCAGTCTGCTCCCAGTTTTAGGAGGAGATTGGTTACCTCCAGCTTTTCTCATGGAAAACTTTTCTGTATGAGGTGCTCTCAGTCCTTGCTTTAACTTGCATCAGTCAGATGTGAAGGTAGCCCAGCAGTTGTTAACAAAGTCACCCAAATGGTTTTTATTTCTGAAAGCTGGAGAAGAAAGGAGATAGTCCCAGGAGACTGTGAGATCTAAATCAAATAGGACTTAATGAGATGAATCCTGAGGTGTTCCTCAGAGCCATTTGCAGCTTGGCTACTGCAGGAACACCCTGCTCCTCATGAGCTCAGGGACCTCTGCATGACTTCTCTCAGCTGAGGCGGGTTTTGTTTCAGCCAACACCCTGATGGGTTTGAAGCGTGCAGGGCAGGTACCCAGTCTGAAACAGACTTCACAGCAGAAAGAAAAGACATCTACCTCCCAGCCAAACAGGACATAAAAGATTTTGTTAGCTGGGTTACCTAGACCACCAGGAGCCAGAGGGATCTGACACAACTTCCTAATTGTGAAGGTCTGTTGTAGCGTACATCTGTGCACAAAAATCCTCATTACCAATCATTTCATAAATAAAATTTGAATGTTGGTCTGCAAACTCGTCTGCACCTATCACTTCAGGCAGGTAAAACAAACACACAAGAGGCATGTGAGAACAGAGACATATTGGTGATGAGAAGGGATTGCTTTAAAAAGTGGTGCCCCTGGAGGAGCTGGGAAGGCTTTGTGGCTTGAAAGTGGGCTACTGTGCTGGGGAAGGGAGATCAGCATGATAAAGACAGAGAGCTGAAAGGACACAAAGGGAAGTAGGGAGCAGGAAGGGCAAAGCACTGAATGGGGCGTGGGGTCAGCAGTTGAAGTCTTGAAGAGGAAGGACAGATGGAGGGGAGAAAGGGAAGATGTGACACAACGAAGCAGCAGAAGGCAACTTTACTAGTGAGGTTTGGGCGAACTAGAAAGTGGAGAGAGATGAGATTACATGGCAATAGTGAAAAAAAGAGATGGACATGCCTGTTCAGCTCGCTCTGCTTACAGTCAGCAGCTGAGAAATCACTGTTCGTTAACAGCTCAGCAACCCTCGATTAAGAGAACAATGGAGTTAGGAAGGAAAGAGGATGCCCTCAGACACTTGTGACCAAGAGAAGTAGTGCCTACTGCTCTATGTCCTTTCTTCCTGTGGGGCTACTGGTAGGCAGGACAATTGATCAAAGAGTTAGATGTTTTTACCTCTATGATCACTGATGTCAGAAAGGAAAGCTGTTGGGTAATTTGCTCTGCCAGCATAGGTTATATTTTTATTTCTGGTTTCTGACTAACAAGCAGGAATGCTGGAACATGACGCTCTGTCTACCCTTGAAACATGTGCCCGTTTGACAAGTCTGCTTTTGGCCTGGAGAGCTGCTACCCTGTTTTCCTGTCCTGCTGCCGTTTAACTAATCAGCTATCTCAGCATACCTGCTCCTTTGGGGACAGAGAGCTCTGGACATCAGTAACTCTCTGACGAGCCCAACCCCTTAGCGAGGGGCTCCCAACCCTGCAGCAAGGAGAGACTATTCCAGAAAAACTTTACTAGGTTGCTACTACCTTCATTTTTCTTGGCTAGCAGTGCCTGCACACTGTTTTTGACCAGCATTAGTGCATTTGAGGGAGTCTAGCATTTCTGGCTGTACAGCTATGCCACTTCACAGCTTCGGTTATGGCTGCATTGGGGATGTTCCCATTTCATACAATTTTGGAGCTCAGAATTTGTAGGGCCCGAACGCATTTGAAGAGAATTGTCTGAAGAAGGCAAGAGGCATTCTGGTATGTCAAAGAACAGACGGGGACTATTGATGTATTTGGTGCCATGTTTTCAAACTGCTGCCTGCTGGGAGCCACATCCATCTGTCTTTTGTACGTTCTTCCTCCTGAAGTATGTACTAAGCACCATCTGATTTACTTAGAAAGAATGAAACAGCCACTCTTCAAGGCAAATTCTAATGCAGTTCAGGTCATGGTAACTTCAATGGATAAGACACCTGAAGGCTTTGATATTACTGCTGAGAATATTACATTTAGTGAAGCTTTAAATACAGCATTTAGAACCTTGGGAAGTTGTTCAGCTTGAGTGGTTATAGGGTTGATGTAGGAAAACCCTGACAGTATCAAGACAGAAGTTAGGATTATGATTATTATGATTATTATTACTACTACTACTATTACTAGTACTATTATTAAAACCAGGCTGCCTTTACAAAGGTACCAGTGAGAAATCATGTTGGTTTTCCTGTACAACTGCATTGCCCACAAGCATTTTGAATACCAAATGCAATCTGTTGAATTCTATAGTCCTGATGTTCTGCCAGAAGGGAATATATGTATATCCTATATTTTTTTTTCTTTTTCTTCAGAAGCTCAGTGTTAGCCAATGGAATTCTTCCATAGCAGCAAGAATTTTAAAGGGCCAGGCCAACATATTTCTGTTGATCTGCTTATGCTATGGAAGGTCTGAATTCTGTAGTGTTGCCTGTACATTATAAATAATGTGCGTATGTTTTAACCAGATACGTGTTGCCTTGTGAGAGTCGTAGGAGTCCCTGACTATCTCAGGTGGGCCCATTTGTGTTCCACGGAGTGCAGTACATAAGTTCTGCCAGCAGGAAGGTGCATCAGACCTCTTCTACTTCCCTTTTTCCACAGATTTTCTCCGTGCATCCTTTCTGAGACGGTCTAAGTATGCTGCTTATGGATGTGATTTTTTGCTACCAAAACAGTCCTACTTAGGTGTGCTGATACTACTAAGCCTGGTATTGGTAAAAATTTATTTTCCTCCAATAAGGAAGGTTTTGTCAAAATAAGGATGCTTTTTAACACTTTTCACACAAGGAAGGAGAAAGGGATGGAAGAGGGGAGAGATGTGTTGGTTTAGGTACACTGGTCTAGTGAAAGTAGCACCATTTTTGTGTACAGACAAGAACTTAGGAAATGTGCAGGTCTTAGTCTGAGGGACAGGATTTTAAAGCAGTCATTGAAGTCTAGTGTCAGTTTTCAAGGCTGAAGAATATTATTTTATTTAGGCTTCCAGACCAGCCTTGCTCCAGGAATGCACTTAGGTTGTTTTTAAAGCAAACATGAAATCAATAGCCTGGTGTTCTGCTGTGCTATTTCTTGCCAGAGCCTAAGGACCACACATGGGTTTTCCCTCCTCTTCGTCACAGTGCCAGGCACTCTGTCGGATAACAGCGGGCAGTTCTTGTGGATGAATGCAGAGAGGTTCC
Organism: Tauraco erythrolophus; assembly: GCF_009769465.1. Lineage (NCBI taxonomy): Eukaryota > Metazoa > Chordata > Aves > Musophagiformes > Musophagidae > Tauraco > Tauraco erythrolophus. The sequence continues at coordinate 14,270,470 of NC_141472.1, read as the reverse complement.
AAATGGCCAAACGCGCATCGGACATCTGGGCAGTTTTTGCTGCAAAGTATTTTCCGTCAGGCTTCCCTCCAGATACTGCTGTGAAAGGACCAACTCACACCACCCTGTCACAGATTTTATCCAGCCTCTGACTTCAGTGGGCGTTTTAATCTGAGCAAAGCTCGAACAGGAGCCTGCCAGCTTACCTCACCGTTTGTACCGTTTCTGGTGGAGCTGAGGGCTGTGGTTTTCATTTTGTTCCTGGCGATTACCAGCCCAGGGAGCGACGGGGCACTGTGCCTTCCTGCACATCGCTCTGCTGGCGAGCCTCCGCTCGCACTTGCCCAGACCCTTGCTAGGTGCAAGAAAATAGCTTATTGGTGTCCGTCATGTGCTGGTGACAGGGACTTCACCTAGAGCAGCAGATTCTGAAAGCTCCCCAATGAAACACCGACTTGCAGCTGGGTACCCACCCCTGGCTCCAGGCAGCCACCACCTTCCTGAGGAAAATACCAACCTCTGGCCAGCTGCTGACCTGTCTGGCACAGGTGACCACCCAGAGGCGAAGGCCCCTCTGGTCTCGGCAGCTCCCTCGGACCGGGCCAGCTCCTCTCCTCCTGCAGAGCCTGAAGCTGAATCCCGCGGTACCAAGGCATACCTCCAGTTAAAAATGAAAACACGCATTAGCAAAGAGGAGAGAAACAGGCTGAAATTGGAAGTGACCATTTCGTGTTTGATGTTATTCAGAGGAGCCTGTTCTTCATTTAGGACATTAATAGTTGTAACAGAAGCTGTAATATTTCAACAACAGTGGTGATTAGGAGCAAAGAGGCAGCTAATCTCCATCTAAAAAGAGCTAACTAGCCCGTCCTTTAGCCCCCACCGCACTGTCACATTTAAATACCATGAATATTCACTGCTTGGCACCCAGCTGGCAGCTGAGCTGTTTTGACACAAAAACCTTCAAACTCAAAGAGTTTTTAATCAGTCTGCAAGAGAGAGAAGAAAGTGAAAGAAAGAAATAGGAACAGAGAAAATGAATCAATGAGTTCAACAGAGAAGGGGGTGCCTGAATCCACTTAACCCTTTCCCTGCTCTGCAGCCACAAGTGCTGCCTCTCTGCAGCTCTGCAGCCGTCTCCCAGGCTGCAGGGGATGGAGAAGGGGCACCCCATCTCTCCTGGGCGTCCCATTCCTCCTGTGTGCTCCATCCCACCCTGGAGCCTCATACCTGCAGGCATCCCATCTGAGTGAGTGCATGGGCATTCCATCCTACCTGAGTGCCCATTCCCCCTGGCTGCGTGTCTCCTCTGGCTGCCCCATTCGCCCTGGCTGCCCTGTCTGCCCTGTCACACCCCAATGCCCCTTGGCCCAGGCACCCCATCCCACCCTCCTTCCCACACTTAGAATGCATTCCCTCCTGCTGCTTTTGCTTGTGCATGGCTTTTTTTACTCTCACCCTTGGCTGTGTTTGTGGCTGGTTACCAACATGCTTCTGTTACAGACGGTACAGTTTCGCTCACAATATGTGATGTGCTTTAGAGCAGCCAGTCTTTGCCTGCAAAGAGTTTTCATCTCAGGAGGAGGTTTGGCAATCCTAACAGCTGCCCTCTCCAATATCCTTATTGGAGTCTCAGAGTTGCCTACAGCCCACACAACCCCTTTTGCTTCAGTTTTTGCAGCAGGTTGAACCACACAGCTCCAAATACAGAAAATTTTGCCTTATCCTGGAAGAAAGAACTGCACAATACTCTGAAGGCCCAAGTTTCAGCAGTACTGTGGATCTAGGCACTCACGGATCACCCAGCAGTCCCTGTTTAACTTGGATCAGTCCTGTACACATAACTGCATTTCTGTCAAACTAGCCTGAGCACACAATACAGAGTTTATGCAACTTCATGCTGTTATGTCAGCTTGGGGCTGGTTGTGGAGGACAGTTTATACCTGATTTGGCAGGAAAGCAGGGCAGCATAGGCAGGCAGTACCCCGTCTACTGCAACGCCTTGTCATGTAAAACCGACTTGCCTAAATTTTCTAAATGCATTTAACTTGGTGGAGTGAGTTTATGCTGGATCCATGCTTCGTGTCATCTGGCTGTAAAATATTTGAGCTAATACTGGGAATTACAAAGTCAGATTTATTTTATAATCAAATGGCCACCTAAGTCTCAAAACTTTGTGGCCCAGACTGCAGACCTCAATCAGATGCGGAAAATCTATATTTGCAGCTCAGCTGGCTGCATGTTCGGGGCACAGTGTTCTAACCTGCTGTGTCTTCAGTGAGCCTGTCGTCCACTTAAATTACACATAAGGTTGTCTCATTTGCCTTCAGGGTGTTTAACACTGGCATGCACCTCAAAAGCCAATGTCCTAGTTCTGTTAAGGAACACCCATGGAGAAGGGAAGTATAGAAGCCTGGGACTAATTTAGGCAGATTGTTACGGCCACTGTGAAGGATACTGGTATCCAGGAGGGGTCTAAATGAGGTGGTATTGTGCAGACCTTCAGAGGCAGACCAGTGCTGAGGGGAGGCACTGCAGATGGAAATGAGAAGGCAGTTGCTGGAAATGCCAGCAAATGAGGAAAATAAGCAAGTAAGCACTGGAGGAGCGAAGTAGGTAGTGGTATCCTATTAGCAGTGTAACAGAAGATCTGGTGGGTGAATAAAAAAGAGCAGGGTCAGAGAGGAGCTTGAAGGCCCTGCTACATGATGTCATGGAAAGGGTGCCACAGTGGAGGGACTGAGAGAGCAATGTGGTGGCAATGCTGTGTCAGATCTGCACTACTCTGATCTGTCTGGACTGGAGGTGGAGCATGGTGGATGTCAGGGAAAGACCACAAGGAGAAATTAATGCAACCAAGATAGGAGATGAGAGTTTGGGAGCGGGTTTTTCCTGTGTGGGTTCCTCAAATCTGAAGCTAGTGTAAGATTTATTAGGAGTTACTGAAGCTGTGGTGACTTTTACTGAATACAGTCTGAGACTCCTTTGGGAGGAAGAAGCAGAAAGATTTTGGTTCCACATTTCATTAGTGCTCTCAAGATCCTCTGATGCTCTCCAGACTCTCACCCAGCACTTCAAAATTTACAAGCATGAACACAATAGCCAAATGTGCTTTGTAACCTATTCCCAGGAAGCAGCCGAAGTGGCTTTTGCAAAGATTGGTACTTACTGAATTCAAGTTCATAATTATTTCGAATTGAATACTCCCCATGAAGCATGCCTGGAACAACATCAAACCTTAGGGGCTGTGGGAGGCACATCCATCAACTGTACTCTGGGACGTATTCTGGAAAGGCTCACAGCTGGATAGGAGGATCCATTTTCCTATATAACTTAAATGAGAAAATAGCATGAGCTTTTCTCCAGTGTCTTCTTGCCAACATCTGGCCAATACTTACAATTAATTTGCACAGTTGCTGTGAACTATATCTGGGCATGCTTCCTTCACCTGTGGAAAAATGTGGGTATCTGATCATCCAGCTAATATGTATCTCGAAGACCCTGAGGACATGGATTTGGAATGTTTTAGGGGAGGTGGATCAAAAGTATTTTACTTGACATTCCCCTACAGTTTTCCTGTTGCCTGAGTCCATCATATTTTACATATAGTTAACGCGTTCTGTATTCGGTAAGAAAAGACCAGGCAGAGCAGCAGGTAGCAGAGGTGTAGAACCAGCAGCACTCCCTCACCTGAGTCTGCCATCTCCCCGGCCTGTCAGGAGGGGAGTACAGTGCTGTTATGGTGGTGCTTTGGTGGGGGTGGGGGGGACTCAGATTAGACATAAAACAGAGGTTGTGGCCATCTGTGGTCATTAACATTCCATGACACCTTTTGGTACTGAAGTGGTTGGTGCTAAAACCAGCCCACTTGCAATACGGCAGACAACCCTCGTGAAGCCCAGAGAGAGGCTGCCTTGTGAAGTTTGCCAGGTGGGTTTTCAGCCTGTGGTGAAGCATGGGGCAAAAGTCACTAATCCCAGAGCCAGGAGCAGAGTAGCTACAACCCTGTGACCAGAAAACATGCTGAGAAGGAAAGAGTGAAGTACACAGCATGCAGCATGCTAATAGCACAGCTCCGTTTTTCCTGCAACCGGATTTGCTCTCACTTGGTGGTGCTGGATGGTGCCACATAGACCCACAAGTCTATTTGCAGCAGATCCTGAGGATCCTTGCAGTGAGCTGCACTTTGAAATGTAGCCTGACACTCCAAGGCTGTTCTGTGAAATAGGAAGAGTCTCAGCTCTTGTTGTTGGCTGGATCACATCTCTGTGGAGAGATCTGAACTTGGAGCGAAAGTAAAGGCCCTACAGAAAATGAAGTCTAAACTACCAAATAAAGGAGTAGAAAGGGGTGGTGGCAGCAGGGACCTTTACTAACTCACAGCTTACAGACCCCACACTCAGCACTTGCTCTCACCCCTGAGTTGCCCTGCTATGCAGTGACCCAGAGCAAGAACCAATCCAGCTGAAAAATAAACATTTTTTTCCCTTGGGTTGTTTTTTATCTGGATCAGTTCTCTGGTCTCATTCGCCCTGTGCTACACAGACAGCACACTGGCCTAGCTGACGGTATCGGGTATGGGTGAGGAAGCAACGGGGAGATGAAGGGGAGCAGAATTGCTTAAACTGATGTAAGCAGCCCTGTTGTCAAAAATGCAACCACAGCCTGATAGCAGAGCCTGCCTGCAGCGCTCTCCTCGGCGTCAGGGCTGGCCTGCAGTTTGCACAGAAGCAGGGAGAGGGACAAATGACTCTCTCAAAAAAGCTGCAGAAATTCTCAAGTAATCAGGGCAAATCATCCCAAAATGCTGTCACTGGGACTCTGCAGTTGATGCATAAGGATGCTACAGCCTTGTGAAACTTACTGCTATGGCATCCAGATCCTGAAAAACAACAGCAGCACTTTATGCCTGGGATCCTTCTTGTCTATCCCAGCTCTCTTGCAGAATCGTTTCTTCTCTATCCTTCTGCTCTGTGAGGGGAGAAAAATCTGGTGATTCCCTTTGCTACTTTAGGCTGCCCAGAGAGGTTGTGGAGTCTCCTTCTCTGGAAATGTTCAAAACCTGCCTGGACGCATTCTTGTGGGATCTAATCTAGGTGGTCCTGCTCAGGCAGGGGGATTGGACTAGATGATCCTTTGAGGTCCCTTCCAATCCCTAACATTCTGTGATTCTGTGATCCCTTGGCATATCCTGTGTGCCAGGAAGCTTGCTCAATGCACCTGCTATTGCCCTCTGCTATGAAGGCATCGTGTCCGCACCCTGAGCGAACTGCTGCTTGGTCCGGCGTTGTCAGTGCAATCCTCATGGCACCATCCTGTGCCAGCCGCTGCCCAGGGAGTGAGCGCAACTGCCCTGGATGCTGCGTGCCCTTTCTGTCAATGGCTGCTGCATTTCATCTCTCTCTGCTGCTGCTTCCCAGGCAGTGTGTGATCCTCCACAGTATGCTTCAGCTTGTATAGGGAATGGGTTAATGCTATGGTCTTTTTATGGAACCTCTTGGCAACACAGAATACTTTCCCATTGCCAAGGTGTTCTTTTTAAGTCAACAGTTTGTTCCCAGAAAGCAACCCATTTAACCAGATTTTCTCTATTAACAGGCTTCAGCTGCCTTTGTTGTTTTTTGAGCTTATTCTGTGTGCCGTAAACTGCAAAACAGTGTCCCACAATAGATTTGTCTGAGGGAACTGAAGTGTGTACTGCTGTGATTCTGCCTGCTGTGGGAGCTCCTTGAAAGCCAGATGTCACATTCAAAGAGTAATATGTGTTTACAAACACATGGCCACACAAAACTTTCAGCAGCCACCAAATTAAAATTCAAATCCTACAGTTTTGCTTCTTTATCCACTTGTCCTACACCCAGCCAGACCAAGAGAAGAGAGTTCCCAGAACTTGGTAGGGATCATCTCTTCTTTAGATGAGGAAAAAACCATTACTGTTTGCAGAAGGCTGGATTTAACTTCCTAATTGAGGCCTCTCATCTGTGAGGTCTTGCAGAGAGGAAAACACCAACTGCTAACAAGATAATCCAATTTCTCTTCTCTTGCATTCTGAGGAAGACTGCCTACTTCCCCACATCCCCCATGCCATGCTGGGTTTCAGTCTGGTGAGAACTTCTCCCCGACCACTACACTCTCTGCAAGATCCATATCAAAGCTTCAGGCCCCCAGGGTTCATTAGAAGGCATTTATTTCTGCATATTCTGGGGCTGGGCGGAGGAGGCAGATAACTTTATTCATAATGCAAATAGGCTGCCCTTACTTTCAACCCTTCCTTCAAACCAGGAGATATTAAAAAAACATGAACTCTTCTAAAATAATAAATACATTAATTCTGCTGGATGTTATATTGCTGCTGCCTCCAGAAAAGTGCCCTGGCACCACTTGATGGGAAAAGCCAATGAAATCTGTTAACTCTGCTCTTGCACTTGCTCCCTGAAATATTGTTAAAGTTCAGTTGAGTAGGCTGAACTCTTTGGCTTACTTAAGAAAGATAGTTTCTTAGATTGCAGGTAGTTTTGCACAACAAGTCTAAGATGCTTCAAGGAATGAAGGAAAGTCAACCCAATTCTCTCTGCAAATTTGAAGCGCTAGTCTGTGATTTACTAATGGGGAGCAGTGAGTTACTAAGCTCATCACAATGCAGCATCTTGCTCCCCTAGTCCAGAGGGAGCCAGCTATTAATAAATCAGAACCCAGTGCTAAGCTACAGTGATAAAAGGATCTACATTAGTATGAAAATATTAATATCTGGAAGAGCAGATTATCATCTAAATGCGTTAGAATGAGATAGCACCATTGTTTAGAAGAAATGGCTTGCTTCAAATCTCATCGGAGCTGTAATCATTCTAGCAATGGAACATATCTTCAGACCCTTGAAAGCACTTTGGATGCTTGGTAAACGTGGTGATCATGCCCGGGGGTTCAAACATCTGCCCAAGGCTTGCCTTTCTGACTCAGTGTCAGCTGGAGGATCTGCCTGAAGGAAGCAGAGACCCCAGGTACAACCAGAGGGGATGATACGACTGTTCCTTCGGAAGGGTGTGTGGCTCGCGGATGCGCTGCACTTCTGGCTGAAATGGACATTGCCCAGAGATGCCTGTGACTGCGGACAGGCTTTTCTGCTCCACTTCCTTCCAAAACTTTATCCAGAGCCAAAGGGAAGGTGGGTGAAAATCTGTGAGATGAGGCTATGTTCTCTTTCCCTCACCCGTGCAAACCTTAGGGAACTCTGCATTGCAGCACTTGCTGGGAAAGGAAGGGGCAGAATGACAGGGGGTGGTATTCAGGGGCCGTTTCCACACAGTTCAGGGCCCCAGGACAGCCCCTTCAGGGGCATGTCCGTGGCTGCCTCAGGCGCCGTCTGGCATGGGGCATCCAGCCCTCACTGCTCACACCATACTTCCCTCCAGGCCTGGCCATTTTTTTTTCCTCACTTGTACTAAGTCGAGCAGAATCTGCTCCCGCAGGGTCTGTGGTGCAGTCTGGCACATACAGGCAGCTCCCTGAAAGCACGGGGACAGCAGTGACCTGCCTGCCTTCATTCATCATGCCCAGGTGATAACGGTTACTTCTCTGCCGGCTGGGCAGCTGCTTTCCTGGGCTTCTCTCTATCACCTTCAAAGAGCTTATGGTTCTCAGGCTGCCTCCTCACTCAGCTCCCAAGGCAGCCTCATCATTCTGCTCGCAGGAGCCTCAAACATAGTTCCAAGCTTGAGGCCTCACAGCTATCTCCAAGCTTGTCTCTGGGCTCTTTCTGCACAGGATCCACAGTGAGATGGTCAGCATCCCTGCTCCCAGGTCTCTTGCAGACAGTCTTCTTTCAACCGAATTAAATCTTTCAGGTCTATGTCCAGCTGAATGGCTTTTGAGGGGGTTTTGTGTACAACAGACACAATCACGTGAGAAGCACCTACCCAGCGAAGCATGATGCGGTTTGCCTTGCGGCTTTTCACCAACTGCAGGATGCGGGTTCGTGCAGCTTAGCCCGCAGCTCACCAGCATCGGCACGGTGAGTACTTGCCACGGAGGAGACCTGTGCAACAGCATTATGTTTAGCTCACAAGAATTGTTCCCAGACTTCATTGTGGGGATAGTTGGCCTTGGCAGTACTGTCACATGGTGATAGACTCAAGAGCCCTGTTCAGTGACGTAAGATATTTTCATTCTTTTTGTTTTAAATCCAGTCAAAATGTCAAATGGCCGGAGATTTCACTTGCAGGGAAGGTTCTGCAAAGAAAGTGCAGCAACCATTCCTGATAAGAAAGTTGGAGTCAAAGTCAGACTGTGTTGCTCAGAGCTGTTATTTTCCTTTGGCATGTGTGGCACTTCCAGCCTTAGTCACCAAACAACTAAACTTTCCAGCACATCCTTCAGGGAAGCGCCCAGTCAGGCCAGCAGTCTAGCTCATGCTTACTTCATCACAGACCCAGAAAGACCTGTCTATCATACACAGAGACATTACGAACAAACAATGGCTCAGCTGCCCAGGGGAGGCTGCTGAGTAGAGTTTAATCTACTCACGATCCGAAGGACTTTTCGTAATGCATGATTTTGATTTTCACAAATATTGAGCCTATTCTTTGTATTAAAGATAAAGTGGATTAAACATGCCCCATTTTCCTAGGTAATGCCCCTCTGGAGTTTCAGCGGATCTGGCATTTAAACTAAAGAAATCCCTGTTTAGTGCATGGGAGTCTCTGGAGAGGCCACAGATCTGCATTGGAGCTGTGAAATACGGCATCTCCTATGTTGCTTATCAGAGTTCTATGCTTCTCCTGGGAAAAATTTGCTCAAAGGATTCAGCCCTTGCCAAATTTTCAGCTGGATTTTGTTTATTTTAAATTTCTTTTTAAACATCTGAAACCAACAAACCAAACTTCAAAAATGCTCTATATCTATTAAATTGAGTTAATCCCTTAAAATAAAATAATAAAAAATTAATTCTTCCAGGCTGCCAACTTCTATTTCAAGACTTAGTTTAAAACGTATTTAAATTACTGAAATTCTAAACCCTGAAAAAAATGGAGTTTAATTGAAAAGAATCAATGTTTTTCTTTTATCCTGTGGCATTGCACCTGTTCATGGCATCTGATTCACCTGAATTTTAGAATAGTTCATATCAAACATGCATGCGTGTGTAAAATGCTCTTCTGACCTTTGTGCACACTTTGCAGTGATAGGGAATGCAGGTACCGAGCAAGTCACCCAGAGCCAGCCCTGCCTCATCTCCTCCCCACTCAGTTCTCCAGGAGAAAATGCCTATGCTCTCCTCCTGCTCCATGTCTATACTCATTTACCATGCAAGGAAGGGATGGAGCCAGATATTTCAGGTCCAGAACAGCCTCTTATTTTTTCCAGGGTTTCTACTGTGCTGAAAGGCAGAATTTTGATATGATGCTAACACGGTCCCTGGAGGTGGTGTCTGGCTATGAATGTTGCTACATCTCCCTCAGTTTCAAGGGTGCTCCAAGCAAGTGGGTGGGCTGGGCTCTATAAATACTGTGTACTAATCCATACTCCAGTTTATAGACAGGGATGGTAGAAAACACACAGCTACAATCTATTCAGGGAATTTGTTAATATTAGAACCTCAGGGAGCAGCTCTGCTTACTTCGTAGACATCTGTTTGTTGGAAGTATCAGTTCAATAAACAATTTTCTCAGTCTTGTTATCTTAGCAGTAAAGGCATTACAGATGAGAATGATGTTGCAGGCCATTCCAGTGCTAATGCAGGGTTGTTCTCCCCATTACAGAGGTGTAGGTCCACAGGTTTTTCTCATAGCTGCACAACACATAGACATCTGCAGCACATGAAACACTTGGGCGTCAGCAATCACAATGAAGCACACAAAGTGAAACCTCAAAAAAGTACACCTCTCAAGGAAGCAAAGTCCTCTGGATGAGACTCATATGGAACTCTAGAGGCATTAGATGAAGATCTTCCAGTATATCTCAGCAATAAATATATTTGTCCTGGAAAGAGCTTCAACTGCATATTTTGAATGAAATCTCTTTACTTTGGAGAGAGCTAATGGGCAAATATCTGTAGGTGTTGGCCTGTGTTATCACATGGGGTCCTGCTGAATCATGGTAACATACAGAGCTGTCTGATATAATGTATGGCCAAGACTGGAGAATCCCATGTTTCTGCCTGTTTCTGGTGGCAATTCAGGGAATACAGTATTCACTGGGGAGGATGGTGACGGAGAATGTTGTGGTTTAGTCCCAGGCAGCAACTAAGCACCACGCAGCCACTTCCTTACTACAGTCGAGTGGAGGCAGCCCAGCACGGGCAGCCGCTCACACGGGAGGCCAGGGCACAGAACCCCCCACCTCCCCCCGCCTCCTCTCAGATACAGGTCCTGCATGGCATAGGTGTCTTTAAAGTCCCTTCTTAAATGTTATTTACAGAGGCGCTGATTGGCTTGGCCTCGGCCAGAGGAAGGTCTGACTTGAAGCCAGGGAAGCTTCTAGGAGCTACTTACAGGGGCCATCTCAGTAGCCTCTCCCTCGCTACCAAACCCCCACCGTGTAAACCCAGCACATGGACGTAAAGTGGATTCTGATGTTTGTATCTGTATCCAAGCTGTTGCAGAGTATACAATGGCTGTTGTCTTTGAAGAGTTTTGCTACCTGTATCATGACCCTGGAAAAGACTTTGGGATATTAGATAGAGAACAATTGATCCCACTATCAGCAAATAACCCTTGAGGAAATAAATACAGTAAAAGAGTTATACTTGTTTTAGCAGATGTTGCTTGCTGATATAATCTCAAATTCAGAGATTATTGCATTTGAAGAGCTTTTCTGGAACTATTCAGGGAATATGGATGTGCTGGGGCAAATGAGTGAAATGTGATTTAGCTTTAAAAATATCTGGCTCTGTAACAGTACACATCTCTAAAAGATACATTTGATCTTATGACCCGCTGGACGAATGTCTTGCTATGATACAGCACCATCACGGTACTGTACATTTTGAAGGCAATGCTAAATTCAGACCCTGGCTCCAGCTAAAAGGCTCAGGATGTCGTGACGTGCTGTTTGGAGCCAGCTTGCTGTAGAGGAAAGCAAAATTCAGGGCTGGATCCAGACCCAGAGTCCTCATTCTCCCGCTGCTGGGAGCACTAGTTTTGCCTTACTTGTTTGACTAGAACAAATGGGATTGGTCTGGTTTTCTTCCAGATGGGTTGTACTTTGCCTCATTATGAACATCACCATGTACTGTCCTTTCCCCTGCCTTATCTCCCTGTCTCCTGCAAGGGCAACGCTGGAATGCAAGAGGGGTGCTTTTTCTGGGAGTTGTTCTGAGCCGAGAGGACAGGCAGAAATGACCCTTTCTCCTGCTTGGCGTTTCAAACAGCTTCCGCCTGCGGGGAGAAGATGTGTTGAGAACCTGTGAGAGAAAACACTGAAAAGGGAGAAAAGGCACAAAAAGGAAGGGAAAAAGAAGTACTGCAAGAAAGCTAGAGACAAACTGCAAGCTGGGGACTATTTCTCACCCAGGCTCTAATTAGGAAGCCTCTTATGGGACTGTGAAGCTGTCAGGCTGCCAAATGTCAGCATGTTTACCAAAGATGAGGCAAGTCTCCTGTCTGCAGCACCTACAGTTTGGTGCCATTATCCTTCCAGGTCCTTCCAGTATGTGTGACTCACACTCGGCACTGGCACCTCTGGGGGCTCCCAGGAATGCTGGAAGTCTTTTCCTTCCCCCTTAGAATCCAAAATTAAACCTTTTCCTGTGATCCGTCCTCTTCCTCCCGGTTCTGCGTGGAGAGGGTTAACCATAGGGTGCAGAGCTGTGACTCAGATTCCCAGGGAAATCCCCGGCTTATCTGATGGAGCCTGTGAGTCTGCTAATTGAACAAGCTCCTATTAAAAGTGCAATCTTTTTTAATGACTGCTAACAAAGGGCCAGATTCTGATCTGATCTTTTGGCTTGGGATCGTTTTTGCTGATGGTCCGGCCCTGCCCCTAATTGGAGCTGCGAGGGGCGGGAGGGCGGGAAGGAAGGAGGGAAGGAAAGAGGGAGAGAGGCCGGGCCGCCGCCTCCCCACCTCTCGTGGGCGCCCCAGAGCCAAACGTCCCTCCAGCACCCGGAGCTGAAACTGAAGCACCAGCTCCAGGACTTTCCGGGTGCAAGTGAGATACCAACTGGGCATCGAAACTTCCGCTTTAATGAGCCAAGACGTCATCAAGTGTAATAGCCAGGAAGCTTTTAATGGGAATCTTCAGGAAGAGGGAGAAGGCTGCAGTGCAGCCAGCAGAGGAAAGCGTTTGTTGGGAGACTACCGAGGGCTCCATGTGACATAATTGCTGCAAATATCTAATACGCCATCCAAGCTGTGCTCAGAGTAATTAACTTTCCCAGTGTTGAAATCAGATTGATTTGTTGATTCTGCATACAAGATGTTATCTGTGTCTGCACAGGAAAAATGCTGTGTATGCCTCTGCATATGCAGATTCAAACCTTAATTTTAATTAAAATTATGTGCATTATATCTGTACCTCTTGTTCTCTATGCGAATTGACTTTGAGAAGGTTTCTGCCTAATAGGGAAAGAAAACAATGTCGTTAGCTTTAAAGTGAACTTAGTTGGGTTCCAAGGTATTTTCGAAGGAGAGCGTTAACAGCTCTGATTTCAGCCAGGCCCTGGCCACCCGGGGAAAGGGTTGAGCTTGCTGGCATGACAGTGTGACCACATTTGCTTTCCTTGTCTCACCTGAAACTCCCAGTGGGTTCCCCAAGCCTATGTGATATCAGAGCCATGAAACATTGTCTAATGTAATTATAAGGAGAATTCGTTTTGGTTTTTCTTGCTAGCTGGGAATGAGATCTGGCCACCTTCACCCCCACATGTGTCCACACCCACTCAGTTCCTTTGTGTGTCTCTTTTGTTTTTCTCCTAGTAAAGTTTCTATTAATATGCAGGAGATCTTTTAGAAGGTCCCACCTATTCACACTGACACTGAGCTGCTGCTTTAAAAGTTGCATAAGCAATCCATAAGTGGTGGGGTTTTTCCTCACAGTAAAAACAGCAAAGTGTCAAAAATCTCCAGGTTCTGTTGTGGAGGCAGAGTCTAAAACCCATTTCTGAGACTGTTTTCTATTCCCCACTCCTGAGTTGTCAGACGCTGTGACATGTCTCCATCATTCCACGACTATCAGTCCCAACAAACAGAAAATGATTTCCAACTGGCAAACACGCTGTTTACTTTCCAGAAAAATTGCACTTTCCCATCTGACAGCTGATCAAGGGATCTCCTGCTGCTGTCAGCATGAAGAAGCATTTAAACACAGGGATGGAAGTTTAAACATTTTCTCATTATCACAGAATAAAAAAAAAATTAAAAATAATAAAAAAAATAAAGGCATTGAGACTCTCCGACCACCTGCTGTGCCAGTAATGAAGCTGTGTCACATGACCAGCTGGCGAGGACTTTTATCTCTGCCCCAATATCATTATTGAAGTGACACCTGTCACATGACCCACATCAGGGCTTTCATCTGGGCTCCCCAAATGCAGTTCTGGCTTGTGAGGGAGATTTTCCTGGCGCTTTTTTCCCCCCTTTCAAGAGCATTGCCCACTTGTGCCATTACAGACAGGAGTTCGCAAGTATTAAAGCCCTCGGATTTTTTCTTGGGGATGTGTAATTTGACCAACAAACTTGCTCTGGGCTGAAGTAAAACAGAGAATCTTGGCCTGGGAAAGAAGTTATTTCATTTATTTCAAGATGTTTTTAAGGCAAATATTTAAGTCTGCTGTTAAACTGTCTTTACATAAAAGAGGATGTTAAAGGATTTCTCCAAAATCTCAGATTTGTTTTTAATTTTTTATTAGGTGGTGAGAAGAAACAGTTTGATGACCCTCAAGCACAATGGGCTCCATTTACAAGCACTTCGTAAACTCTCACCTGCTTTACCAAGGCATCCTACCCCTGCCAAGAGAAAGTCTTTTCTGGAAAAAAGGAAAGGTCAGTCCTGCACCTCTCTGCCAATGTCTGGGATTTTTTGTGGGGTCTTCAACAGCAAACACCTAGATTTGAGATGGGCCCACATACATGACAGCAATACTGAGCACTTACTTACAAGAACCTTTATTGTAAGTAATATTGAACAGTTATTACCTCAAAACAGAACATCAAACATCCAGATGTGACAGGGGATGACCACCCACACAAACCAGATGTGAGCAGGTTGGAGATGAGAGAGTCTGAACTTCATGGCGTTTTCCTTCTCCCCCTTTCCCATTCCACATTCCGACATGCATGCAGTCTGATACTTCTCTGGCCCCTTCATAATCTGATTCAGCTCACAAAAGCAATGAACAACTAACTCAGCAAAAGAGTTAACAGTTTTCCACCTGTTTAATGAGTTAGATCAGCTCATGAAGGGCTTACAAAAGTGCCAGAGAGCAAAAGAGAGCAATGGGGCAAGCAGGACCGCCTTGCTACATGAATTCAGATCTGTTTCTTGTTTCCTGCTCTTCCTGACTCATTACAGCCCTGCATCCATTTTCCCAGAGAGCTATTGCCCCTGAGATTGTGCAGGCTAGGAGATGGAAAATCTACTGCGATTAGTACTCCTGATGTAAATAGTACTCCCATTAATTTGGGAGAGGAGTGGTTCTGCAGCAGTTTCTCTCTCTGATCTGGAATATTTAAGGCATTGGGCCTCCAATGTTGGATTAATGCACAGAGGAGTGCTGAGTTGCTGCACATCCTTTTGCCAGGGTCTTTCCTGCTTTCCCTCCCTCCAGATACAGAGCTAGAAGGTCTCATTGGCAATTTAGCATAAAAGCGTTGGCTATTATGGGGTAGGAGCTATGTAAAGGAACCAAGCCATTCTCTCTGCTGCTCCAGGGCAAAAGAAATTTACAACTGATGTTCTGGGTAGACACCATGAGGAAAGTGATTTCCTTCCCATCATTAGATCCCTGACTGCCCATGCATAACAAATCCTTTCATTTAAGATATCTTGAGCATTTAATGGCTCCCAATTAGGAGGAGACATCCAACCATAACCATCCCATGGCAGGCACTAGAGATCCTGCTTCTTCACTGCTCCTAGTCCAGCCGTCTCCAAGAATGCAAAAGGAATGCAGAATCCCCCTATCCCAACCCGGGCATCATTTACAGCCGCTCTGAACTTGCATGTGACAATGCAGCATAACTCAGAAGTGGAGAGCTATCTCTTACATATGCAGCCAGCCATCTGCTTTAGAAAAGCTGCTTTTTTATACTAGTTCTTAGAAGCTTTTGCAATGCAACAGCCAGTGCCAGTGTGCTTAAGAACTATTGTTTTTCTTCTACAAATGTTCCAAATGCCCTTCTCTCCACAAATAAATCTGCACATGGGAAGCTGACACAGAGATGCACACCTAAGTAGAACTCTGTAGAACGCTCTAGTCTGATCTCGCCTATACTGCTGTGAGGTCACTGTAATATTATTCCAGACTCATTGCAGAGCAAATGAAAGGCAGAAGGTCCTCATACTGAGACAAGTTCCTGTTCAGGATCGCAAAGGAAAGTCGGGCGCTCACATTCACTTTGAGATTGACTGGTGTTTGGAAGATCTGGGTCCACACAATCTATGCATTTAAAGACCTATAATCTAATCTATAGGTGGGCAGATCTTGGCGGCGCTTTTCCTGAAAAAACGTGAAAATGCCGGGGAAGAGAAGAGACACTCCCCCGCACCAGGAGCCGGGAGCGCAAGCCGGGAGCGCAGCGCAGCAGTTTGCGGGGAAGGGCTTGGTCAGTCCGTCAGTTCGAGAGGTGAGTTTAGTCGGTGGCCGTCACCCTCTCAGAAGGGGCTCAGCTATGGTGACCACCCAGCAGAAGGCCAAGTCCTCTGCACCCTGCAGGAGGGATGTGGCAGCGCTGACAGCTCCCATGGAAAGACACAGCTGTGCAGGTCTCAGGCTGCAGGGAGTGCCTGAGCCTTTCCCTGGTAAGGGAAGGCAGTGGTGAAAACAGTGGTGAGGTGCGACCAGGTGGACGATCTGCTCAGCATGGTGGCAGAGCTGAGAGAGGAAGCAGAAAGGTTAAGGAGGATCAGGGAGTCTGAGAAAGAGACTAGCAGTGTCATGCTCTGCTCAACCTGAGACAGCAGCAGGAAGAGTCACAAAAAAAAATCGCAAGATGAAGGGAATTCTGTATCCTCCCCCCACCAGGCAGAAGGCAGTAGCTTAAAGGAAGGCAATGGATGGAAGAAAGCCCGTGTGCAGAGTGACAGGCAAACCCCCTCCCTGCCCACCTCACTTTCCCAGGTGCCCCTGCACAACAGGTATGAGGCTCTGGAGGTGGAAGGCCCATCGATGAACATGTGGCTGATGGTCCATTTACACTGGAGGTGTTGCCAGGGTCAGAAAGGCCTACCCCCCCGTATCACGACCACCTCCACGAAGAAGAAAAGACGGGTAATAGTTATAGGCAACTCCCATCTGAGAGGAACAGAAGGACCAATATACAGGGCAGATCCTCCTCTTAGGGAGGTCCGCTGTCTCCCTGGAGCCTGGGTTAAGGACATCGCTAGGAAAACTTCCTAGCCTGGTACAGCCCTCAGACTGCTACCCGTTATTGCTCTTCCATGTAGTGGGGGTCTGCTACAGGGGGTCTGTCTTCCATGTAGTGGGGGTCTGCTACAGGCTTTCTGACAAGGAAGACTGAGTGGATGAGGCCCTCTACAGACAGATAGGAGCTGCCTTATGTTCATGAGCCCTGGTCCTCATGGGAGACTTCAACCACCCCAATATCTGTTGGAGGGACAACACAGCAGGGCAGAAGCAATCCAGGAGGTTCCTGGAATGCGTTGATGAAAACTTCCTTCTCCAAGTGATAGAGGAACCAACAAGGAGAGGTGCTTTGCTGGACCTTATTCTCACCAACAAGGAGGGTGTGGTGGGGAATGTGACGCTCAAGGGCAGCCTTGGCTACAGGGACCATGAAATGGTGGAGTTCAAGATTCTTAGGGAGGCAAGGAGGGCGCTCAGCAAGCTCACTACCCTGGATTTCAGGAGAGCAGACTTCTGCCTCTTTAGGGATCTGCTTGGTAGAGTTTGATGGGATGAAGCTCTGGAGGGAAGAGGGGCCCAGGAAAGCTGGTTAATATTCAAGGATCACCTCCTCCAAGCTCAGGAGCAGTGCATCCCAACAAAGAGGAAGTCAGGCAGGAACACCAGGAGACCTGCATGGATGGACAAGGAGCTCCTGGACAAACTAGATGATCTTTGAGGTTCCTTCCAACCTGAACAATTCTATGATTCTGTGACTTTTGGGACATAACTTGCCTTTTCATCAAGGCAGAGAACTTCTAGGACTGTAACATAACATAAGGAACACCTCTTGTCCTCTTAACTGGGCAGTGCCTGCAGATAGTCTGTGGGCTCCTTTATGGAGCTAATCTATATGTTCCTGAAATTATGTCTATAGCAAGGGCAAAGGAGAACATCAACAGTTGTGCTGCTTCCTGCACAGATGTGCAGTGTTTGGTTAGCAAGCAATGGACCGGGGTGGGGCTGGAGATGTAGCTCTCTTACACTAAAATGTCACCTTCCAGCTCTTTCTATGGCTGCCACCCATTTCTCTGGTGTTTCCCCATACCTCCATGACTGGTTTTGTGCCAATGCCTCAATGTTCTGCATATTCTTGCTTAGAAAAGTTCTCTCAGTCATGCCAGTGACACTACTCAGATGAATCAGAAGTATTCAAGAAGGTTTGCATGCCTGCACCTTAATGATTTATCTCTATCTTCCTTTTCTTCCCAGATCTGCTGTGAGATTACACCAAGGCTTGTGGTTTCTGATGTCTCAGAGCTGAGAAGAAGTATCCCAGATAGCTGAAACCAAGCAGACTTGTTCATGAGCACAGTAAGTTACTTGCTTTCCTGATTCCTCCAGGAAGAATTCTATGAGAAATTTCACAGGAACTGTAGTTGGGAAACAGGTCTCTGATTTCCCCATGTATCCTGCTCAGCACTTACCCCAGATTAGCTTTCCTTCTCACAGTCCGTCAGCAGCCCTCGGATCAAGGAGATTAAAACATCCTGGTAACTCATTAATGAGCCAGTACTCTGCAACAGCTGGACCAAAACAGGCCCATGTTTGGCTGTGTCTTAATTCTTTGCCATCTCCCCTCTGCTCTTCAACACCTGCACACATTTGGGACCCAGTGTAAGACCCCTGAATTCAGCTCTAAGCAACCAGTCTGCAATGCACATGTCTAATGCTCTGCTGGTGTGGAACCAGTATGCTGGTAATCCTGTTAGTAATGGCAGAAGCTCCCTCTAGGAAATTATAACAAATAGTCTTAAACAATTCCTTTTGTTGACAACTTCATCCAAGAAACCATCTTCCCTGGAGACTTCACTCAACTTTTGACTAATCGCCTCCTTCCCTCAGGAGCTCTTTTGTTGAAGGAGATTGTAGGCAAACCCCAGGAATGACAGGTCTCTGTAAGCCTTGGATCAGCCTCTACATTCTTTCAATTGTCAGTCTCCATCTGTCCTGTTTGTACATAGATCTTCTGGTCCAGGGATCTCTCTATTAAGTGACACATGGCTGAGTTTATTCTGCAAGTCCAGTGTCCAGACTGTGCTGTTACATCTTAGTTGCCAAGTCAATCTTTCTGACATTGCCTTCCAAAAAAAACAAAAGGCAGGACATCTGCACAATTTCGTTCTCTTCTACTGAAAGGTGATTTTAAAAAATATGTCCCCTGACTAAACTCAGCCCTTGTTTTATGCTCTTGAAAATTTTGCTTCATTTTGTCAATATCAAGAGTTATTTCAAAGGTCCTTGGTGTAATGGAGGGTAGAATCTGCCCCTATTGCAAAAGAATTCTGTTAGGATAGAAATCCATGGCCTAAATCCTGAATCAAAAGGAAGAATAAATCCTAATTCCAAATATTCTGCAGGGCTAGTAACTTCAGTTACTCTGCCTGTTAACAGGCAGTTAACTCTGCTGGTTTAAAACAAGCTCTAATCTTCCTGTAGATTCAACTGCACTTAGCTAGTACAGTAGCACATACATGTAAGAGGCACTGCCTTATTTATCTGTATTTTTGATAGACGGACCACTTGGTGGATAAGGAGTTGGCTGGATGGTCACACTCAAAGAGTTGTGGTCAATGGCTTAGATCTCCAAGTGGAGACCAGTGATGAGTGGCGTACCTCAGGGGTTGGTACTGGGACTAGCACTGTTTAACATCTTCGTTGGCAACAGGGACAGTAGGATTGAGTGCACCCTCACCACGTTTGCTGATGACACCAACCTGTGTGGTGTGGTTGACATGCTGGGGGGAAGGGATGCCATCTAGAGGGACCTTGACAGGCGGGCCTGTGAGAACCTCATGAAGTTCGACAAAGCCAGGTGAAAGGTCTTGCACACAGCCTAAAAAGCCAACAGTATCCTGGGCTGTTGCTCACCAGCCTGGGCTGCGGCACCAAGGACGCTGTTGCATCCTCCGCAGCCAGGAGGAAATGGCCTGCCTCTTGTGGGCAGGGTCGGTACCTTGAGTTGAATACTTAATTAGTTAGTTCATTATCTCAACTCAATCCAGCTGGGCTAATAATGACTGGTGCCATACTGGGCTGCATCCAAAGCAGTGTGGCCAGCAGGTTGAGGGAGGAGATTCTGCCCCTCTACCCTGTTCTTGTGAGACCCCATCTGCAGTACTGTGTTCAGCTCTGAGGTCCCCAACAGAAGAAGGACATGGAGCTGTTGGAGCAGGTCCAGAGGGGGGCCATGAAGATCATCCGAGGGCTGGAGCACCTCTGCTATGAAGACAGGCTGAGAGAGTTGGGGTTGTTCAGCCTGGAGAAGAGAAGGCTCCGGGGTGACCTTCTAGCAGCCTTCTAGTTCCTAAAGGGGGCCTACAAGAAAGCTGGAGAGGGACTGTTTACAAGGGCATGTAGTGATAGGACAAGGGGAATGGATTTAAACTGAAAGAGGGGAGATTTAGATTAGATATAAGGAAGGAATTCTTCATTCTGAGGGTGGAGAAGCACTGGAACAGGGTGCCCAGAGAAGTTGTGGATGCCCCATCCCTGGAAATGTTCAAGGTCAGGTTGGATGAGGCTTTGAGCAACCTGATCTAGTGAAAAGTGTCCCTGCCCATGGCAGGGGGATTGGAACTAAGTGATCTTTAAGGTCCCTTCCAACCCAAACCATTCTATGATTCTATGGTTTTGAGAGGCAGCATAAGAACGGAAGCAGATTCCAATGATCCATACCCTCCTCCTCATCAGGAAGAGAGAAAGAGGTGGAATAGGGTAGAAAGTGGATGGAGCATTGACATGGAGTGTATATCACCTTGGGATAGATGCCTGGCACTCTCTTTTCCCTTTCTGAAACCGAAGAACACGGAGGAGACTCTGATGTTTTGTCCCTTGCTGTATCTCTCAGGGCCCATGGACTCATGATTGAGCCTGGTATGTTTAGGCTTTTGGTTTTGTCTATTTTTGTAACTTAACTCAGGTTGCCAACGAAGGAAACTGGCCAATTTCATTATGTTCCCAAGAAATTTCATTCTTTCATGTGCCAGGTGAGGCTGTTGTGCTTTAGATGATTATCTACCTCTGATTAGATTTGAAAAAGCATACAGAACCCACTGATTTCCATTGGTAGCCTACTAAAATGACAAAAAAAAATACTGTTTCATTTATAACCTTGCTTGCATGTCTGAATCTAGAGGCCTTTTTTAAAAAGAGAATTAATAAAATGAACACCTTCACTTATAGAATGTTTTCCTGTAATGAAGTGCAGAAGAAAACTTGAGCTGACATTTAAGCTTGTTTAGTATGTTTTGTAAGCAGCTTAAAAAAAGGGACACAATCACTTTGAGGCCAGATTAATTTTTTTTTTTTTAAAAAGAAAATGTATAAGAGTATCTCTTACTATTTTCATGGTTTCAGTGTTTTAAATTATGTCTTTGTGAAATACTCTAAAAAATCAGTTTAAACTGGCCAAATCCAAGTTCATTGAACGCTGAAGCATGAGAGCCCTCCTCAAATGAATTGTCCCAGAAGCCTTAGTGGAATTGAGAGTCAGCCTTTTTAGCAGGATTAGTTCCTCTCTGATCACACAGAGGGAACACCCACCCTGTCTACACTTAGCTGAGCAGGGAATGCGTTCAGGCTGCCTTCAAAACCCAATCTGGGCACAGGGCTGGCAGTGTCAAGTCCTTCTTGAAAGGACTCAAGGTTGTTCTGCCTGCCTGCTGTTGTCTACATGATGAGGGCAGATGGTATAGAGAGAGGCTGTGAGACCAGGCACTGAGTACTGGCACCTGATCCTATACATATAGCCTGATCCTGACTGTACAGTCAGTTAACAAATGTACAAAGGTACAAAGTCAACAAAGAGACAGGATATAATAAAAGGATGTTTTCCAGTAACTTCTTTCAATACCAGTGATTTTAAGTGATCTTTTCGTCTTCTGTAACAAAAGGAAATGAAAAATGTTGATGCTGAAGCATCAGTTTGAGGAGTGTCATATTAAAATAGTGATTAATTAAAACCAAGGATGTTACGAGCTAAGGAGATTTTGCCTACCTCTGCTCAGGTTCCATTGCGTGTGAAAGCAAAACAAGTAAGATATAAAATGTGAACTCAGTAGACAAGGACAAAGGCGAACAAAGCAATTCGGTCAGTTTAAGTAATGGGGAAATGAAGAAATATTTTGACTGAGGAGGCATCAGAAGAAAGGGCACTGGTCTGAGACTTGGGAATATGAGGAAACAAACCCAAATTATACCCACTGAGCATTGTGTATTGGGAGCCATTGGCTTGCTGATATCTTCTCTCAGAATGTGAGATTTCCCACTTTATCCCCAGCCTGGGATGTGGTCATCCAGCCCTGGGCATCAGTTTTGTTTTCCCACCTTCAATACACAAAGGAATTGATGTGCTAAGGATGATGGCAGCAGCTTTGACAGTGGCAACTACGTGCTTACCCACAAATTAGTCAATCATCCCTGCTTTCTACCAAAACTTGCTTGAACTTCCTGAGACATGGCCTTTTCTGTAAGAAGCAAACAGGTCACAGATTTCAGGCTGCAGTCTCACTCCTGGAACTGTGAGCACTGATTGTCCTGTGGAAAAATCAGGTTAAAGAGAAAGCTGCAAAATAGTCCTTTTCCTTCACTGTGCTACTTCCCTAATGCTCTCCTGTCATACTAGCCACAATATAAACTCATTCAAGATCCTATTTCTCGCAGCTCCGTTCTTTCTGATTTTTTTGGAAAACGATTTCTTTAATCTAGGCACCCTTCTCTAGAAATCTCATCTACGGTTTCTATCTCTTTTTTCTTTTTCTTTTTCTTGGAGCAACCAGCAAAATACTATTTGGTAGAACAGTGGTAAGAATGCAACCCGCTAATCAAAAGGATTCAAATGGACGCACTGCCAAGCTCTTTCCTTCCCACCCAGCGAAGGGGGAAAAAAAGAAAAAGAAAAAAGAGATAGAGCGAAGGCACAGAGCTTCTCTCCTTCAGCAGTCTCACAAATGCAAAACCTTCCACTCCAGTGACTCCTCATTAACTTACCAAATCTGACAGTCTAATTATCGTAGCTGCTTCACGCTTAGAATAAATAAATACTAAAGTGGGTGTTTAAAGAAATTGAGTAGTGAAATTCAGTCATCTAGACAGTCAATAGAGAGAGAGTTTATTTTAAATTTTTATATTCTTACGTATTTATATCATTTTAGGAAAGATAATGAGATAGTTGTCTTTCAGGCTAATTGAATTCCTAGGCTCATCGTTGCTTGCTGTCACAATCTCAAACTTAGCTTTAACTTTTGTGCCTTAGAAATCTGATCACTACATCCCCATCTGCTCTTTTCTGCTGATAACTAGGTGAAGGCAAAAGTGCACCTGAGGATGGGAAACGACTACATGGGAGTTCCAGTCTGGATGTCTTTCACAGCAAACAAGACAACTAAATCTTCTCAGATTTGCATTTAAGAGTGTGGAAGGGTAAACAGGAGGTAAAGAAACCTCAGATATGACTTACAATTACACAAAATACAGAAAAATGTCTGCTAACCTCTGATGCAATGGCATC
Source organism: Tauraco erythrolophus (assembly GCF_009769465.1). Lineage (NCBI taxonomy): Eukaryota > Metazoa > Chordata > Aves > Musophagiformes > Musophagidae > Tauraco > Tauraco erythrolophus. The sequence continues at coordinate 14,247,425 of NC_141472.1, read as the reverse complement.
TGCCTCCATGAAGGGTATTAACAGCACTCCCCCCCAAAAGCAGTTCATCTCCCTGAACAATAAGACCTTTATAGAGATTCTCTGGCCTGAGATCAGTGGGAGTCAGAGCATTTGATCCATGTCTGTAGGACTTTGTTTCCACAAGTCATGTGGGCCAAACTTTATGCCAGTTGTGCTTTTGCAAAAGCATGAGCTGGGGAGTGAGCAAAGGAAAGCTTCCGTCTTTTCCTGTCTTCCCCTTCGCTCTGTGCTCCTAAACAGGGCCCACCACCTGCCAGCATGATGTCTGCTCCAGGCCAGCGTCTGGTGAAGAGCTTAAGCAGGGCAACATCTCCAGAGGCTTGTGCCCTTGGCACACATCTGCTGTGATGTTGCAATGGTTCTTTCCTGTGGTGGTGGCAGCTTAATGACGTAATACAAAACCTCAGTGTCCTGTCAGTATTTACACAAGCAGACCTTCCACCACTGTGGAGATCAGGCCAGATGAAGTGAGGGCTGTTTTTCCAGAGTTAGGTGAAGGTTTTCTTTATCACCTCACAGAAAAGACTGCTTCTGGTTCAGGAATGACAGCTGATTTGCTGCTCAACACTAGCTTTGGTTTATTCCCTTATTAAGACACATCATAAACTAGATTCATATACCTGGTGGGAATTTCACTTTCTAGGTGTCTGTATCTAATTTGAAGTGAAGAATATCCATTTGCTGTAAACAGAGGTGGCAAAGCACAGAGGTAAAAAAATGTAATTGACTATATAAGCCTTTCAGCTATGTAGGAGAACCTAGGGAAAGCAGCCAACTCAAACAAGATGTCCATGAAAGCCAGCTCTTCTTTATATGTGCCCTGTGATAACATCTACCAGTGCTGGCTAATGCCAACATGGGATTTTTGGTAGGCAATGGCTTGCAGCCTTAACCTCCTCATTGCCTATGCTTGCTTTGCATTAGTTTAGATGCAACAGGCATTAAAATGACAGTGCTCTGTCAACATCAAGCCTCTCTGCTCCTCCTTGTCTCTGAAAAGCTGAATAGCGGGCTGTTTTAGGAGAATGTCATCACCACCTGGCACACTGGTTCTGAATTGCTGGGGGAATGTAACAATCAGAGACCAACCGTACCCAGAAGGAGCAAGTCCCTCCTAGTGCAAGTCAGGATCACATCAATGCAACACACAATCCTCCTCATGGAGCACAAATTGGACTTGATGACTAACTGCTATGCCAATGTTTTGGCCAGGGTTGAATGTCTCTTGAATTGTCAGAAAGGTCTATACTAAGCCTGGACATCAGTTCGGTGGGGATAGGAACTGCAGTGCCAGCTCAGGCCTCCTTGGTCCATATGCCTGGATTGTCTGGCCAGAACTCTTCTTGCAATATGTTTTCTTGGGAGCACACTGGTACTAATCCCAAATCTCACTGCTCACCCTCCCTGCTTGCGAGACTGCTCTAACGCATTTGAGGGCAAAAGAGAGGGAAAATAAACCAAATCTATAACTAAGAATAATAAGCTGCAATTGTTATTGTGTCTGACCTGTCTGACAGCAGAGTGAGACACCTTCTCAGAAGGCCCTTTGCACTTCAGGGCTGACACAGAGTTGAGAGCACAGCTGATGCTTTCTTGATTCAAGGATCTCATCTTTCTTCCAGGACTGATTAATTGTACAGAAAACATTCTGCTTTAGCAGGTGGCAAAGGGTTAGACTGAAGTTTTATCAGAGCTGCTATAGTTCAGGGCAGCACTGCACAAAGATAATTGTCTCAGGATTGGCTTAGGCTAGAAAAAGGACAGCATATGCTCCAGTTTTACGAAATGCCATAATTGCCACCCCTTAGGCTACTAGCCACAGTGGAAGGAAACTGAAGCCTCCCATGCTCCTCTCCTTCGTTGCCATATCCAGAGGTGCTGGTGGTGCGTATAGAATTAAGGCCACGAAGATGATGAGTGGGGTTTGAACCTGGGCCTTAGCAGACCCTTCTGGCGCTGGAGGCACAGGAGCGAGCAACTGTAGGGGACGCCCATCTCTGGACCAGCCCCACCTAGGGACAGAGAATGTTCCTCTTTCACAGCATGGGCTAATCTTTTTTCTAGGACTTTGCATTCAGACGAGCATAAGGAACAGCAACCTGTTCCCCTCTGCAGGAGCTAGCTGACGATCAGGAAGCAAAGAGCTCCTTGTTCCCTCTCTCCCCTTTCCCAGGGGCAGCAGCCAGCCTCCAGCCATTAGCATTCCCCTCAGTAATCAGAAACACGCTATTTGGAGAGGTACTTATCTTTGAAACGCTAATTTCTCCAATTAATTTTTTTCCTGGGAATTGACCTTTGATAAACATCCTCTGGTTTCCAGCTTGTCATAGCAACTTACAAAAAGGATAGTTATGGCTACAATTATTTCATAAAAATATAAATTAATTTCTTACAGGAACCTTTCATTTTTTCAAATATTTTTTCCCACTTACTCTCTCACACACCTTGGGATGACCCCCCTCCTCCTTTCACTTTTCATCTCCAACTCATCCTTTGCCCTTCTGCTTTAACTTTCTCCTTCAGAGGATGGGGACTAATAACCAGCATCCTCCAGAACAAAGTGGGAACAGAATATATTTTAAATTTGCACTGTGTTATCATAGCAACCAGAATTTTAAAATGATACAATTCAATTCCAAAATAGTGTGATGCCAAAATGACACAAGAACAACTGTCTTACATGATTAGGGTGAGAGGGGTGGCTACATGGGAAACTATTCAGAATTGCCTAATTTTTACAGGCTTAATGAATCACTCAGGAATATGGTCTTGCATGATCATACCATACTTGTTTCAGTCCTGTGCACTTTGATTTTCTTTCCAACACATTGGTTGCTATGATAACGCCATGCAGTTTTCTGTCCACAAGGTACTTCTCACCAAAATATGGGGAATAATAAATATGGGATGGTGCATAAACCCAAGTGAAATGAATCTATCCTCGCTCTGGCAGCATGTAGGAGAGATTGACACATTATGCCAAGCTGTAGAATCATTCCTTCTATTTCTCCTCACTCTCTCCCTTTCTCTCACTCTGTCTGTCTCTGTACCTGTTTTTTTCCAATCTCTCTCTCTCTCTCAGCACTGACACTTTCATCTTCTCCCTTGGGGATTCAAGATGTCACTGCAGGAAGTGCTTGTCCGCCTCTCCAGCAGCAGCAGAGCCCTGTGGCTTTGACAAACCTCATTTAATTGGGAGGAAGCCAGGAGGGTTTGAAAGAACTGAAACATCCACGAAACTCCTTTTATCAGGCATAATTTAAACTCTGCATGGAAAAAACCCTATATGTATAAAGAAAAGTCAACTTCCCTCCTGCTGTGCGTGCTCCCCTCCTCCCCCCCCAGCACAGGCAGGCTCCTGCGAGATTCCATCTTTTCATTTTTCTAAAAGTGTCAAAGTAGATTTGTGCTCTGTGGCTGGGTGAACAGAAAAGGAATGCAGATGTCTCTCACTCATGCACATACACACACACCTTCTGAAGGGCAGCGGTTTGGGAGAGACGCTAGACGGTTGCTCCTTCACTTGGGATGTGTGGCAGGAGCCAGAAATTAGGTTTTCAAATAGCTTGACAACACAAGAAGGCTTCTTCTTAATTGCCTCTATCTTAAAAACACCCACTAAACTAACTAATGTAGCAGATGTCCAGGAGGCAATGGGGAATGCAAGGGCACTCTGGCCTGTTGCCTGATAGGAGGGGGCTTTTCCTAGTGAGAAACAGAACCTGAAGCTTGAGAGACCCTGTATTTATTGTCAGCTCAGGGCAGGAGAGGCAGACCTGTGTGTATGCAGCTGTGTGCTTGAGAGAAGGGAGCAAGGGAAGGAGGAAATAAAGCAGGTAAAACTGAGGGAGAACGGGTGCGACAGGGTACGAGGAACAGCTGTTGTCTCTGAACATCAAAGGAGAGCAGGAGGAGCAGTCCAAGGGAATTGGGGCTAGCACATCATGCTGAGCAGCTGGGAATTCAGGACATCAGGAGGGACCGGCATGCAAGTTACACTGAATACACAGTGTGAGCCAGCCTGATGGAAAACTCCAGGCCCCTGGGGTTACAGAAAGGGGGAGAAACGACCTGTCAGTATTTGCTGTGCATCTACGCCTCTGCTTGGTAAATGTACCATGGTGGCAGCCAATCCAGATGCCCCTCTAGTATTAACGCTGTGGTCAAGTGGAAGAAAGCAGAAAAACAAGCTGCCAAATTCACAATGTGATGTAAACTTTGCAGCATACAGGAGTGGGGAGGGAGGGCAGGCAGAAAAGAGAGAGACGTCCGAGTGAGTGGCAGAAACTTTCAAAGTACAAAAGAAACTCATCATAAATGGCACGTGAAGTAGCTCTCTCTTGGTGAAATGAAATGGAGAGTTAACTTACCAGCAGGAACCTGGTAGAGTTGGGGAGGCAGAGGGCTGAAGAAGCCATGAAGCAGTGCACCTTGCGCAGAGATCTGGCCTCTAGGGAAGGATGTAAGCATCCTGGAGGCCAAATCCTCTGCTGCTGGAACCCTGCTCAGCCTAGGAAAACTGGAGAAAAAATAGCATAGGAGATGAGCACAAGCCAGAAAGCTGGAACCAGAACTTGACTCAGCCCTCCTCAGAGCTTGAGGCAGAGATAGAGGAGGGACACAGGGAAGCTGAGTAAACCCATCCCAGCTATATAGCTTTCCAGGACATTTTCTTTTCCATGTGAGTTTGATCATGCTGGAGTATATGCAGCCAGGATTTCAGCTCCAACTCAAGTTTTCAGAGGAATTTTGAGAATAAATTGTTACTTTGTAAAAAGAAGGTTGCAAGTAAAAGGGAAAATGCTGCTGGGCAGACTATATTTTACATGTCATAACTGGAATATTAGAGGTTGGTGTTACCAGTTTACAGTGACAATGCAAGTGCACAAAATAACCCGACCGGCCCACTGAGCACACCAGAGGTCAAAACTAAAAAACTAAAGAAAATATAATTTTCCCTTTTTCCTTCCTTAGTACCAGTAGTGCAGATGGTTGTAATATGTGTTGAGGATTCATGGCGATGAATCCGTCTCTCACAATGAGTGCTTAAAATAGATGTAATAAACACATGCTCCTTGCCTAGCAAACACCAATGCCAAGTGGCTACTTTCTAGAGGAGCACACGGCTGAGGACAAGGAAGTGAAAGAGAGAAAACAAACCAACAAGGAAACAAATAAAAATACTAATTTAGTTTTACAGCTTTTACTTTGTTTATTTGTTCTGATCGTGTTTCAGCATCAGGAGGCCCATCAGAGCATGGCCTGTTGTGCTTCCTTCCTCAGCCCGCGCCAGTGCTTCCAAGTGACATCAGATGCCGGGATCCCCCTGCCCCTGCACTCCCCCTCCCTACACAGGACATTTGACATGCTGACATTTTTGTTTTGAGGAGATAAAATGTTAAAGAAAGAAGGGAAAAAACACAGAGAGAGAGAGAAAGAGATCCTGAGAAACAGATTTATAAGTTATCTGGCCTCACTGTGGTAGGTAACTGCTGAATGCTTGCCTCCAGCAAAATGGTTCGAGCCCCTGCTGCCTTGGGGAGCAGGGATGGGACAGGGAGCTAAAGCATCCAGCCTGAGGCTGCTGGCTAGTCCTACACCACAGGCTGCCCCTGCCATGGCAGGGTCTTACTGGAGACCCCCTGCCCCCTCCATCTCTGCTGCTGCAAGCTCCTGCACTGGGCAGCAACATGGTTCAGTGCTTCCCACCACGGCTCAGGCTTCCTGGTGGTGGCTGAGCTCTGCACAGAGCTCCCCTTTGATTTCTTAATTGGCCATGGAGAGTCATGGCTGAGCGGTCTGTATGAAGCAGCTCTTTCCTTCTCAAGAGCCGAGCATGCCAAGACAGCTGTTGGGCCATACTGGCATAAGGACTTTGTAACGCAGAGCTGGAGCTGGCCTACCCGCAGCCCAGAGCTCTGCCGCAGAGGTGCTGGGCCAGCCCATCGGTAATGGGGCCTGTCAAGAGATTCTGGCCAAAAAGCGAAGTGCAGTCCAGCAGAGTTGCAAGGAATATAGTTATTTCTTTGTTCAGGCTGAGAGAGGATTTGTTCTGTTCCAGGACCTCTGTTAATTAGAGTCTGGGACATGCTGAGCTTTGTGTGTTTCTGAAGATGTGCATGAAAATGGCTGGCATTTCAGCAACCTGGGCTTTGCTGAAAACTTCAGCATGTTTGTTCAGCCATTCACAACAGCGTGTGGGAAACCCAGCTCTGAAGGGCCGCACGCTTCCCTCTGAGCAGGGCTGGCTCCCAGGTGATGAGCTGAACAGATAATAAACAGCAGCAATGTGGTTACATCCTCAAAGAATATTTGATTCTTGACCCGTGCATAAGCACAATCTTAAGGACAAATCCTATCTCTAGTCTTTCCCACATACCTATAAAGCCTCAAAATCAATATTGGGGGGGATTGGGTTTTAATGACTTTCTGAGCTAGGTTAGGGCACTTTGCTTGATTATAAGTTCTTTTCACTGATACGTATATACATTATGTATGTGTGTGTACATATATACACTTGAAAAATACTCCCTTCTCTTAGCACACTAGGGAGTGACTGGTGTGGTGTGCCTGGTCAAGCTGAGGTATGTAACCATGGCCCTAGTCTCATAGCTTTTTGCCACTGAAGAATGTGAATTTTCCCCTCCTAATTCATCACAAGATTATTTCATTGTCTTGTAAAAATGCTGTCCTAGCACATCTCCTTTACCACTGTTGAGCAACATTCCTATACTCTTGTTTCTAGAAATGAAAACTGGGACAGTGCAAAGTCTTGTCTTCAGTCTGGGCAAGAGGGCCTGGCAAAGTACAACCTTCTAAATTGACCTGTGCCTTGCAAAAAGCTGCACATAATGTCATTGCATCACTGCTTATCTGAGAATAATCACTACTCCTCCAAGAATAATAAACCCACTATGTGCATACCTGTACTGAGATCTCTCAAAATCAGTTGCTTAACTGACGTTAGATCTGCTTGTTACTACAGAGCCACCCTGCTCTTCCTGAGCTTGCCAAAAGAGCTCATTTCAAGTTAAATGGTTGCATAAAGAAACAAATCCACAGGCGATTTTGACATTGTCGTTATAGGTAGCTTACCTGTCACAGATGACTCAGAGTCTCTGAGGTCTTCTGGAGGCAACCGGTTCTGGAAAGTGTAATATGCAATCACAGGATTAAATGAAAATGGAGCCAAAAACCGTTCTTTGAGCCCTCACAAAAAACGCATGCTCAGAATTTCAAAGGGCCCTATAGAATCTGTCATTTTAGTATTTAGAAATATACATTATTCCTACAGGACTTGAGTACCAGCATTGATATTAAGAAGGCTGTTGCAGTTCCATAACCCTTTCCTTTTATACACCTGCGAATATAGGCCTTGGGCCTCCTTCTGTTACAGTGTGAGTCTTAGCTTTGACTTCAGTAAAAGCACATGGGCACATGGGCTCTTCTGCATGGATCTGGCAGAAAGACTGAGGACGGAGCGAAGGCACTTGGGTCCCACTCTCTTCTTGCCCACTGCTCTTGTTTTCAAGCCCTCACTAAGTTCGCTGTTTATCAAGTTAACCATTTTCAGGCACGCTTTGTACTTACTGGTTTAAACATCTCTACCAGATCGGAATTTTGCAGAGTTTGCAGTTTTGGGAAGGCTGTGTTGTTGTTACCATTTGTCAAGGACACATTTCTAAACATTGTGGAAAATGTAGAGGAATACATTCCTCAAATGTTTTCTTAGGAAGCACAATTTTCTCAGGCTTAGATATGAATGAATGGCTAAAGCTTGGAAGATATCCCCTTACAGCTGATCAACAGAGACATTTTCTTGCATCAGAAAGGCTGTAATTTCTACCGAGCTACATTTTCCTGAGCACAATTTCTGACAGCAGAGATGAATGGTGCTCCAGCCATGGAAAGCAGAGTAGGAAGGGTGGTGTAGACCTCTCCCCCAGCTCAGCCCAGACAAGTGTTCCCCATGGCAGTGAGACCACCAGGAGGCAAGCGCCACTGGTCTGTTGCCAGTAAACTTGGAGCCCAGGTGGGGCTTATGCTGAGCCATTGGAGAGCATCTGCGCTCCCTTCCTGCCCGGGAGCACCAGCCATATAATTCAGGGACAGCAGCTGCCAGCTGTGGGCTAAGCGGGCGTCCACTCTGCCTTCGCCTGTGTGGCCACCTCCAGAGTGCCAGGCCCAGGGGCTCAGTCACTCCGTGCCTGGCTTGATGCAGACAATTTGAACAAGTGCAAATGACTGAACTTGTAGTACTTAACCTTTCCAGCAGCAATCTTTCACTATTAAGCCAGGCAAGCAGGTTGTTAAACCTGTCTATCACAGGGTAAGTAACAGCTCACAGCTGAAGTGTTCTCCTACACCCAAATACTAAGGTGCTTGCTAAAGCAGTAAATGGCAGTACAACCTGGAATGGGACTCATGTCTGCTTAGGTACCAGAGCACTGCAATCATCATCAATATATAGAAGTTATATATTAGTATATTGAACAGCCCTTTCCCAAATCAGTCACCGAGATTAACTCTGGCAGAACATTCCTCTTGGATCACTAATAACATTTTCTCTGGATCCTCTTTCCTTCATTTTGCCCCCTCAACTGTGATAAAAGTGTAGAAACAAATTGTCCATACTGAGCAGAGATGTAAAGTTTCCAGGCAGAACAGAAGAAAAGCAACCTTTAAAATGGTTTGGAAAGGCATGAGATTTTATGTATGAGGTAGAAATTTTTACTTCCTCACAGAGCTGGCCAAAAACTTTCAGATGTAACTTCCTGCCAGAAAATTTTGATTTGCAAGATAGAAACGTTCCATGACAATACATCAATTTCCTTTAATACTTAACAAAAATGTCAAGATGACTTAAATATTGTACTTCAACTCTACTGGAATCTTTTAACATTAATATTCTTTAATGAGTTTAACACAAAAGTTAAAAAATACACATTCAGTTGATAACAGCAGGGCAAAATGTTTCAATGATATCTAACTGAAATGTCATTTTGTTTTTGTGGAGTGCGTTTTCAGGATTAACGTTCTAAAGAAGAAATAGGATTTTCTTTACATTGCAGATAGAAATATCAGCTTGCTTACTGGGAACTGGGAAGGATATCTGAATTATAGTCTTCACTATCCTGAGCAAGCCTCTTGACTTATATTTATCATTTATATAACATGGAGATTAATCACTCTCTACAAGGTGTAGTGTTAGAGCCAGTGAGTCAACTACTGCTGTCCCTGTCCAAACACATCTCTCAGTGACAATTCTGCTTGAGTGAGGACTGCCAAACTTGCCACTTTGAGTATACAGAGCTTTGATTATAAATGGAAGATACGGGTAAGAAAACAGTGTGTCTCTGCTTGAGGATTTAATGCAGTTAACTAATCCACTTTAAATCAGTTCAGATTAATCTCCTGGCTGACCCCATATAGACAAACTTTTAGAGAATGCTGAGGCCCCATTGTGTCAAGCAGGGTAAGAACAGAGCAGTAAATACTGTCCCTACTGAAAGATTAAGACCAATCTAAAACTGTAAAACAATGTAAACAGCTACTCCTTACAGGTAAGAGATAACAAATATTTGGATATAATTCCAGAAAGTGGATGAACTACTAATTTAATCATCTTATAATGATGATATAGACGTAAAATGATGGGATTGTGTAGGGCTGATTGGCTTTTTTAACAATGAGTAGATACGAAACCTAGTGCTTGGGTTTGTTATTTTCTAGCCATATGCAAGGCAGCGTGTGCTAATGAGGAAATACCTTCCTATATGAAAACCCAGGTGGAAGTGGCTAATGAACTGATAATGAAGCAAGCAAGCCAGAGGACGAAAGTTAAACTTTGTTAATTGATGAAGCGAGAGAAAGAGGATGCCAAGTGCCGCCGGATGAAGGTGCTGGGGTTGCAGGCTCACAGAGAAAATTTCTCTCATTAGTGAAATCTCTGTGGCTGCAGGACAGAAGCAGAGCTCTGCCTATGTGGCAGACTGGAAATTGCGGTCCGTGCCCAGTGCCAGACAGATAGGAAGTTTCCCTGCGGCACAGCCAGTATATACTGCACATTAGTTCCAGCGCTGCTCTTCCCTTTGGGATCAAAGCCACATGCAGTTTATTATGACAATAAAAATTTCATCGTTCTAGAATTCAGTTTCCAACCATCCCATTTGTTAAATGAAGCATCAGCATAAAAAGTGAGATTAAATAAAAAAAGAAAAAAAAGAAAGAAAAAAGCACTCGGAGTGCAGACTGCATCTGAATTCTCAAAAAAATAATTTGAAGTTTGCGGTTCAGAGCCTGCTGCTTGTTGCCTCCATCTGCTGGTGGCATTTTGGAAACGCAACAAATACTAAAAATCTGTACTCGGGAGCAGAAGTTGACCCTGGAAAGCTTCTAAGTCTCATGCAGCGTAGCAAAGGCTGCAGATATGTGAAAAACTGGATTTTAAATTAAAAGTCACTTCTGCATCTGAAAAAGCCCAGTATAAAACCTACATCTGCTAATTGAGATGATACTGCCTGCCATAGGACGCTTCATTAGTCAGCCTGTGCGATAAACCAAGGAGTAAAGCTCGCTCATCGCGAGCTCGTCATGTCATAAACAAGTAAGCACTGTTCCCCACTCTTTGGAATCCACATGTCAGAAGAAGGAAATGAAAACCAACTCGGTGCATTGGGCGCTCCAGTATTCTCAGCTTGGCAAAAGCACTAGCTTAATGTCACGGGCTTTCCTAATCCTTTCCTGCCCTTGACCCCTGCTGTCTAGATTCAAACTTGTAACCATTAATGGGGCTGGATCAAAACACTGGCCTTCTGGTGTCACCAGTGGTGTTTAGAGGGGATTTAAACTCCCGGCTTTTCAGCGCAGTGAAATGAACACAGCAGTAGATTAATGCAAGGATTTGAGCTCACACAGCATGAGAGCTTTCAAAAATAGTGTTAACAGAGCTACAACTGCCTCTTTCAGTGGAAGCAAAATGAGAGGAACAGAACAAATGAACAAACACAGGGCAAAGCCTTGTTGCTATGGGCAGGGCTCCTAAGCCTGAGGAGCCAGGGAGAGGGCCAGCAAGTGCGCTGAGACGAGATGTGGGGCAGGAGCTCTCCCAACCCTTCATGTTCTGCAGGAACTGGTTCTTAAGCCAGGAATGGGTTAAAACCGTGCTTTCAGGCCCCATGGCTGCATGTAATTCCCTACCCTAAGCATTTCTCCTGCAGAAAGGGAGGAAGATAACAAGCTGCAGGGTTGGCCGCGGAAGAGTTGCTCACCTATCCCTCCTGTTCACCTGGGGTCAGGCACAGGTTGAGATTTTGGCAAACTGTAGGCAATGGGCACGAGTCCCATTTCTGAACTTCGTGTCCATAAAGGCACAGGGGCATAGAGTGGACAAATACTCCTTTGCACATTTCATCTCTTGCCAGTTGCCCATAGAGGGGGCAGGTGAGCTGCTCTTCCTCCAGCTGCCCTGCATGTTCCTGGCTCACAGACCCCACAGCCCATGCTGTATCTCGTCTTCGGACTCTGCAGAAGGACATGTTCGAGCCCACAGTAGTGACAGGAAAACATCTAAAGATTTCCAGCTTTCATTTCAAAGATTCCTACTAACCCACCTGGCCCAGGAACCCTTCCAGTAACAACCTCAGTCTAGGGCTGAGCCTACACTGCTGAATCCAGTGGGAGTTTTGCCATCAACTTCAATGAGAATAGGATCACACCTCAGTGCTTTGTTTCGCCCGTGTTCGTTCCTTGCCTCGGGCAGGAACCTGTTTGTTTGCTGCCTGTGCTCACTGCCAACATCAATAGGACTAGCTGAAAGCATTCAAGCCATCAGATTTGGGGAAGCCTCCAAAGTTTGTTTGCTTATCCAAAGCATTCCAAGCACTAAGATTTGCACAACTGGGCGGGAAATAACCTCAAGAGAGAAGGTTTTTCTCAGGTAGACCCCACAGCTTCCACTCAGTCTGAGCATGTCCTAGGGCAGGAAACAGCACTTGTGCTTCAGGGAAGAGAGGGGAAGTGCACAGGAGCATGTGAATGGCAAACAGCTTTAGACAAAGAGACTGATCTGCCTTCTTACCAGCAGCCCTGTCAAAAACCAACTTGATTCCGTTCATGACTAGGGCAAATAGTCCAACCTTATATGACTGTCTTTATTCTATCCAGACTGGTTTGTATAATCCAGGTGTAAGCTAAGCGCTTGGTTCTAGTACATGGCTGGAGCAGCTCAGAGCCCCTTACGCGGACTCTGAGGAGGGGAAAGGGAAGCTGCCTCTCCAGCTGGCACAACTATTGACACTGGCTCAGCATCCCTTTCTCATGTGTCTGCTAGCATGGTGGGATGCTCTCGCAAGAAGATGTCGTCTAACTCCTGCATTTCTGTCTGCTCCAGCCACAAAGGCAACAGCATCACAGGACCATGATAGTGGGAGTCACCAAACAGAGCTGAGTGTGAGTCACCACTCAGGGCAGTTCTGGGCACTCACACATTCTTTGTTTTCTGTACTAGTTTCTTTGCTAGCATGGCCTTAATGCTTGCACGTTTAGATTGTCCCTCTATATAGCATTGGGATACCTAATCATCATCACTGAGAGTTTTTGGCCTTGTATGAGGAGATGACTGGCATGAAAAAAATTCTTTGTGATCAGTTTGTCTCACACACGAGCATCTCTTTCCTGCCAGACTACCCTTCCCAACGTGTAGACTACCCAGCCAAGCCTTCAACAACTTAGAGAAGAAAGTGCTTCCTCCAGCTGTCTGCTCCGTGCTTGCACCCTATCCAAATTAAACTTGCTGTGGACAGCGACACATTCCCATTTCACGCTGGTTTGATTAATGTGTCTCAGCTAATTGTGTGAAGGATTCCAGTCCTTTCGGCTGTGAGACCAGGTTATTGTTCAGCCAGTCGCAGCTACCATGTGAAAATGGAGGCTGTTTAGTGTTCATGCACAAGAATCAAAGGAGGGGCATCTTGGACTGGGTCACAGAGCAACACCCACTTCTTTGAAAAGATGTTACTATGCTCTACTAAACCTGTAAACCTCTTGCTCAAAGCACGTCTTCTCCCTTCTCCTCTCCCCCTTGCTCCTTTTTGCTCCTTCTGGATAGACAGGCTCCCCCCACCACTCTCTTAGGGTACAAATGAGATAGCGGCTAGATTGTAGATGGGTGGATTTCACATTCTAGGGTTTTTAATATTTTGCTTTTATATTTCTCTTAGAGAATGATCCTGCTGAGAGGCTGAGAATCAGTGATCATCATTTCCCCCTCACTGACACTTGAATATATTTTCCCAAGAGAAAACATTAAACAAAAGAGAGAGGAAGAGAAAGTGAGAGAGAGGGGGGAGAGGGAGAGTGACTGAGCTGGCTTTTCAAAGCATACTTCTCAACCTGCCCACATCAAAATAAGAGACAACTGGCCCTTTGAAGTCCAGGGCACAGTCTTCTCTACCAGCCCATGTGGAAATAAAAGAAGGCAGCTTTATAAATCACACAGATTTCTCACCTTGCCCACATCAAAATCAGGGACAGCGACCTTTAAAACTGTGGTTTAGAGGCCCCCAAACCAATCTTCATAAAAATAAGAAGAGTTCAGATAGACTGTGTCTCTAGGTATCTGTCAGCTTTTCCAGTCTAAACTAGGAGACATCAGTCCTTTGCACTGAGGGGTGAAGAATAACTAAATCATCAGCACTTGCAGCTACAAAATCTTCCATCAGCTTAACATATACCCAGAACTCAGTGAGGCAACTTTGCCACGCATGTATCCGAGGCCAAATCCTAGTGTTGTAGGTCCTACAACAACACTATCATTAAGTAGCTCAAAGGATTCAGTAACACTGAAGCACAGCATTTTTCATAATGAGAATTACTGATGCCAAAATTAAGTGGCTAAAGTCTCAGAGAAAAAGCTGGCATTCTTGTGAGTTAAATCCTACCTGGGTTATAGTTGGGGAGCTTGGAAAGTCCTGGCCAGGTGTCCTCAGTTGGGACTCCCAATACCTGGGCAAAAGAGGAAAGAGAGTGAGAACAGCAATAATCTCTCTCTGCCAGTACCCTGCCTTGGTGTGTCTCTGGAGGAATTGATCTCGATGGAGAGAGACTGTGGCCTTTAGTGTAAAACAGCAGAGATTCACATTGCCCTGGCTAGTGCTGGATCTACCACTGCGCATTAAGGACACTGACATCTTAGCCCTTGATTTTTATAGCAGAAAGGGTCCTGTTGAGATTGCATGTTGTTGCTGCTGGGAACATCAGTGAAGGCATGCGCAGCTTCAGTGCCAGGTGCCACTCCTGGATGTGTTTGCCAGCCCAGAGGTCACATTGTTCAGCCCCTTTCACTGTTGAAGGTGTCCTCCTGTGCCAGAGCTGCACGGGGGACTTATTCTGCCCACTTGCACTAACAGCAGCCAGTACACTCATGGCAGCACAGGCTGTGATCTGTGATAGCAACCTCTACTGTTCTGAGGTGAAAAAGAAAAGCTGGCAGACAAGTCTACTGACAGGTGCTAGAAAGTATTGCAGTGTCTCATCTGGAAGGGTCCAGAGCTTCAGCAGTGTGAATCCAGCCTTTATTGTGAATTGTGAGCTTCAGAAGTAGGTCCTCACTGAGCTGTCTAGGCCAGTAAAGCCTCCTCCAACCTCGTTTTAGTTGCTGAAATGTGTGAGATCAAGCATATCTGGATTTCTGTGCCCGTTGCAGTTGCAGATGTTTAGTGTTATCATTATTACCTACTGCATGCAAAGTGTCTTGCTACCTAAAATTACAGCTACCTGGACAAGACAGCCACAAGCAGGGACTGCATCTCAGGGCTGGCACAAAGCAGCATGGTGGTCTGTAGGAGGAAGCAAGGTAGGGTGGCTTGCTGTGGTCCATGTTTCCAAACTTCTAATGGACTCAGCCCATCACAGCAAAGACCAAGGGGTACGACCCTTGTCTCTGCTCACCTGTAAAATCAGTCTTGGAAGCTTGAAAGCCCCCCAAAAAGAAGGTGGCTTGCAGCATTCAGCCATGTGAGGATGTTGTGGAAGGTAGCTCACACTGAGGGTAATTTGACAGCTCTGGATGAGGATGCATTCTTGACTGGTGTGTGTATCATGTAAGTAGGACAGGTCTGCCCAAAGCAAACTTTGTGTGCACAGGAAAGAGGGAGTTGGAATCTGAACCTGAATCCAGAATTTGCTGTCTTTTGCTACCCTCTTAGCTTTCCAGGAAGCCACAGCAAAACCTCTAAGATATTCCGCATTGAAAATCCAGGTGTGTTTTCTGAAGTGCCATCCCTGCGTTCATCTGGGCCCTCATTCTTCAAGGTTTCTTGTGATCCATCGGGCATCAGTCCTAAAGGCATCAGAGGGAGCTGGGAAGTTCAGTACCTGGTAGTATACTCTCCAGGGTCAGCCCAGCGCTCTGCCTCTCTTTGATGAAGAATTTAAGAAAATAGTTATTTGTGCATGCTTGTACTTGGCTACACAAGGTTTTCAGCAAATGCTTAAATTTTGCTGAGTTGAGGTGTGAAAGCATTCAGAGCCCAAATCACTGAATGCCATATGAATATGGATTTATATTTATCTTTTTTGAGTTTTTCTTTACAAAAGATGCTATTCCAATCCATGAATTTGATCTATTTTTGCATTTCCAAGGTAATGGGGCAGGAGATCTTTTCTTTTCTTTTCTCTTTTCTTTTCTCTTTTTTCTTTTCTTTTCTTTTCTTTTCTTTTCTTTTCTTTTCTTTTCTTTTCTTTTCTTTTCTTTTCTTTTCTTTTCTTTTCTTTTCTTTTCTTTTCTTTTCTTTTCTTTTCTTTTCTTTTCTTTTCTTTTTCTTTTCTCTTTTCTTCTTCTCTTCTCTTCTCTTCTCTTCTCTTCTCTTCTCTTCTCTTCTCTTCTCTTCTCTTCTCTTCTCTTCTCTTCTCTTCTCTTCTCTTCTCTTCTCTTCTCTTCTCTTCTCTTCTCTTCTCTTCTCTTCTCTTCTCTTTTTTCTTTTCCTTCCTCTCCCTCCTCTCCTCTCCTCTCCTCTCCTCTCCTCTCCTCTCCTCTCCTCTCCTCTCCTCTCCTCTCCTCTCCTCTCCTCTCCTCTCCTCTCCTCTCCTCTCCTCTCCTCTCCTCTCCTCTCCTCTCCTCTCCTCTCCTCTCCTCTCCTCTCCTCTCCTCTCCTCTCCTCTCCTCTTTTTTTCCCCCCCTCTGGACCTTTAATGAGATTCCTTGCCAAATCAGACAAGAAGTCATATTTATTTAATTGAAATTAATTATACTCTGGGGATTGTTTTATCTGTTGTGTAACCACTCGAAATCCAGCTGTTAACTCTCTGGTCTATGCCACCAGACAAAGAAAACAGATTCTCTATACTTGCTACTCTGCTATGTTTCCCCAAACATCCACTTTTTACTGCAGTGAAAGGTCTTGGTGCAGTTCAGTTCAGTCCACTTTGGAAGAGGCACAGTTTCAGCCAGAAACATACTTGCAATGCCCATACTTCAGCAAGTGCTTTAAGTTGGTATAAATCATTGTCCTCTCTCTGCCCTCTGACTGCGTGTTTCTCCTGTGATGAACCAGCTGAAGGAATCAACCTAGCTGATTTTGCTTAGTTTTGTTGGGAAGTTATGTTTTATGCAGAGAAGCCTTGTAGTCATTCATTTGGTGCTTGTCACGTGTTTGCTATAGAAGCACACTGGTGGCATGGTGCAGCCTAATCCAGCCCACATGATGTTCTTCTCAGAACAATATTAATCAGTAAGAAAGAGTTTTTGAATGCAAAACCTACGCCTGATCTCCTGGAATTTGAATGATGGATCTTAAGTTTGTCAGGTTTGCTTGCTCTCCATGCCATGGGAGAACTGGAGACAGTGCAGTTCGTATTCACTCAGGCCATACTTCAATAACCAGCACTGCCAGCCTAAGTAGCTCCTTCCTCTTCATCCCCTTCCAATTTAGTCCTGCTCCTGCATCATTCCTTCATGACTACCACTGGTCAGTGCTACTGTTTGTGCAGGTGAACTGGGTAAATAAACTGTTCTTGTTTAGGGTAAGGCAGGGAGAAAACCAAGTTATAGGTTCCCCAGTTCATGTAGCCTCACGTGTGAGGGGTGACACAGGAGCAGGAATGAGCAGCCAGGGATAGAGACAGGGGATGGAGACTGCTTAAGGTGGCACTTGCCTCTAGAAGAAATGTTGGTGAAATGGCAGTCAGTCAGTCCTGATGATTCAACAGGACAAACATATTTCACAGAATGGGGATTTTCCAGCTATATATCTATACGGTGTTTGTACCAACAGTCCTACGTGGAGATAAGCATGCTGGATGATACAGACTCATGTGCACAAATGCAGATGGTCTCTAAACCAGTGCAGGGTGCCTCTATTATCAGTACATGAAAGGAACTGCCTATTAGAAAACAGTAGGAATCCCCATTCTGAACCTCACACTTGGCAAAATATCGCAAGTTAGGCATTGAAAGCCTCTAAGGAGCTTTGAAATCTTGGCCTAACACAGAGCCTCATTCCAGGTTGCATAATAACATAAAATCTTCTGTGAAAGGCACTAATTATTTCATGGCTCTTAAAGCTTCCTCATGATTTTTAAATAAGTTTTTTTGCCTTCTATAGCACAAATCCTATTAATCATGGTATTAGTTATAATACCAGAGAAATGATGATAGAGCTATAACACTCCAACTGCAAAACCACAGGAAATGTATCCAGAGATTTCAGAGCCCTAAGTGGAAGGATACCCTTTTCTGACATTCTGGAAAACTGCCCTGGCTTTGAACCCTGTTAATTGGCCAAATACGGATTTTTATTTTTTTCTCAATACTTTTTTTTTTTTTTCACTCTTTATGAAAGAGAAATTCAGCATTTATTTAAATGGACTGAACTCCAGTCTAAGAACTAAACCCACTTGTCTGTCTTTTTATCATATTCTAGCAAAAAGCAGAGAGGAAAACCCTACCAAGCAGGAGCGTTTCTGGGTGAAGGGATTAAGAAGGAAAAATCTGATTTACACAGACTTGAGGCTATAAAGTCCTTTCTCACCATTTCCAAATTTAAGTTTTCTGTACTTTCTCCTTTGAAAATCCACATTTGGGAAACACTGTATGTAGAAGAGTAAATCCCTGGGAGAAGATACGAAAGGGCAGACACCTACAGCAAAACCCAATAGGAATCTATAGGTTGACCTTCCTGAACAGTCAGTGCCAGGGTCAGCAGTGAGCAGTTAGGAACATAGAATCCACTAATGCTGATAACTGCCTCAGTTTTACCAAGCCACACTAAGAATGTGGCTCTGTGTTTCAGTTTCCTCAGCGGAAAAAATGGCTTATGAGGCTCCTGAATATGTCTGCTCTCACTCACTGCTGCCTTCGTAAGTAATTTCACACTTTCCATTATGCCAAAGCAGTCTCTAGAGTTGCACCATAAACTGGATGATACAAAATGTTCCAAGTTGAAATGAAGAAGGACCTCTGAAAAACCTCAGGGTCTTGCCATTTCAACGTAGTTTAAGAGCACTGCTAGAGCTCCTTTGTGAGCATATGGTGTGCTGTATCCTACAGTAAGCAAAGGGTTTAACAAGAAGGAATAACTGCACACCTTTTATGCCTTCTTCAATTTGATGTGACTTTAATTGGCTTTAAATTTTTGATGAGATGACAATATCAAAGGAAAGTAATTTGATGTACTCCTGTGTCTGTAAGAAAGTTGCCAATATAAAACGGGTTACAAAGTCTCCTATGAACTTGGCAGATAGGACCAAATTATTTCTGCTCTTCACAGGACCTATGTTTAGGACTTCAAACTTAAGTATGAGGGCTGGAGCAACAGACTCTTTTTCTCTCCCATTTCTGGGTGTATTTTACTTGCCACCCAGATCTTTGCCAGCTGCTCAAGAGTAGCAGAAGTTCCTGCAAATATCGGCTGGCCCTGGATCATTTCAACAAATATACAGCCTGCACCCCTGCAAGGTATGAACTCATTCATGCACGTGACATATAGGGTATGATTGTTGGGATGGGCAGGGGAGAAAGGAAGAGAGATAATTTTTGGAATGGAAATTTAGAAATCCTGATTTGTAAATGCAGAAATCCTGATATAAGCTCTAAACACTATGTATTTTGCAGCTCAAGTCTGAAAATTACCAGTCTGATGTGTAGATACTGTACACCTCATGTCACCTTGTGAGAGTGTGTGTGTGAAGCAAGACAGGCCGTGGGGTGTCTGTATATATGTAAATAAATATAGGCTTCAGTGAAGGCTGATGTACCTCTACAGTATGGTGGTAGGCAGGATGTAGCATTATAAAGAACCCTACCGATTGTGAGAAGCCAGGAAGGTGTGATTTGGGAAGGGCCATCTTATACACTCCTGGTCCTGCAGCACTGTTCTAAGCGCTTGCACCTGGCCCTTGTTGCAAGTTGTATGTAGCACCATTAACCTCATCCAAGTCCTGTAGATTGAAACACTTGAATTAAAAAGCTGACAAGTCAGATAGGTTGGGAGCAGACTAGAGATAGGTCACATGCACATCCCTCCAGGATTTCAGAAGAAAATAGAGCAGTCAAAGTTCCATACAAGTCTGTTCCCATCTCCTTTTTCTCATCAGTACCATCCACTAAAAAAAACCGAACCATCCTTCACCAGCAAGACAAGACAGGCCATATCCTCAGAAAAGATAAGGATAACCCACTAAGCACCATCTTTTTTTGCCAGCACTAAACAATTTGTTTCAGGTCTTTTTCAATTTATCCTGTTACAAACTCATCTAAAAAGATGGTTGTGGCAGAAGCCTGTGGAATACTAGGTTGTTTTCCATGAGGAAAAGGTGCAAAATTGGAGTGATAACAGCAGGAAAGATAAACAGGGAAATACTACACACTATATTGGCTTGAAGGATACATTAGACACAGAAGGAACCCAGATTTTTTAACCACTACAGTGATTTTTCCTTCAGAAGGAATTAGCTCTTCACTGGAAAACTGAAGGCCTAAAGAACTCGGTAAAAACAGCAAGTTAAAGTATTCTTATTTTTATGCCATTCACTGCTCTGCACTTGTGCCAAAGCAAACCAGTCAGCTTAAAAAAAAAACACCAAACCCTGAAAAAAAATGCTTAATTTGTAAAATTTGTAAAATTATTTGTAAAATAAGTGGATTATTCCTACTGGCAATAATGATGAGATAGTTGTGGTCTGGGTAGACTTACCTATTTGCAAGTATTTCCATCTCTTCTTTTATGGTGTAAAACTGCTCATTTACTTTTTAATCTTTTTCCTCCAAACCTTTTCTAGGTTTCCTGTCTTTTCACTAAGCCCCATCCCAACTTTTCAGGTTTCAGTCTCAATCTTCTTTGGTTATATCAGATTTGAGTCCTTTAAGCTCAATTGTTGAAAATCCAGCTTTGTGTAACAGGGTCAGAAAGTATTTTTTTCACTTGCTGAGCAACAACTGGTAATCTCTTCTGATCATCTGTACTGCTATGTTACCCCTTGCACCTTGTTTTTGCAATGCTGTAGATGCTTTTCCCACCTGGCTGTGGTGAGTTGAAAGCCTGACATGCAACTCATCTGCAGCATTCATTTTTGTCATCCTTGTGCATCAGGTGATGCCAAGCTTGTTTGCAGATCCATATATAATGCTATTTTCACAAACATCTCTGCCGCACTTTTCCTTAGCTTCCCATACCCTAACCCTGGGTCTTGTGAGCTTAGCTCCTTACTTGTCTAATATGCTCTTATAGGGCCCAGGCTTTGTGAAACTTAACCCACAGCTTTTGCAACATAGATTTTCTGTGTTTCATAGTGCTACCATATCACTAGGTATTATTTTGGAGCCCAGAGACTGATTCCACTGAGATCAGTGTCATACCAATCCTTTTATTTTCTTAGCTGATGTACATGCCCAAATGGCTCAGCCTGTTTTGCAACCACAGGGGCTGCTGTAATCCACTGATTCCATTGCACAAGTTTAACTGCATATGGGCAAAGCAATTCAGGTAGTCTTGATTTGTAGGGAAAAGAGAATCAGCTCTATGTGTTTCTGGAGCAAATGATCCTGACATTCACCCACAGTTTGAGTTCTGTTATCCTAGCTAGAAAAGGCCATTAGACTGGCAGCAGCAGAAACTTTTGTTCCTAGATTCAGCTAGCAGTTGCTAGGAATTACTCGTGAGCAAAGAGTTCAAAAATTCAAATCTAATGAAACAGTCTTTTCGCTAATAAGCAAGCTGTCAGTTTGAGGAAAGGAACAACTTGTGGGTTGTTACAAATGTACCTTCTGGTAGAGCTCTCTTGTATTCCTGGTTTATTCCCATTGTCTTTGGAAGCCTGTAAACCACAGTGTCTCTAATAAAGACAAAACTATCAGAGCAACCACAGCTGCTGGAAAGGAAGGGCTTCTTGCTTCCTGTAGCAAGACTCAGTTGACCAGCTGCCTTTAATGCCTGCTTGATACGGTATTGATTCATTAGTGGCAATTATGACTGTTTCTATCTCTGTGTGTTTCCAGATAAATATGCTTTTCTTCACAAAAAAAAAGGCCAGAAGTAGCTAGAACAACTGATTTATGGGCACAGCCCTCTTTTCCCAGGTATTTTTGTTTGTCTGTTAAAGTAGGACTTTGGAAACTAGTGCTAGTCATCATATTAGCCTTTCAGTGGAGGCCTCAACTTTCCTTCTGCGATACAGGATTTACAGTTACAGCTCTGAGAGCATTATGAGGATCCTTCTATTAATGAGGATGATTCAAATAATTTTTAATATTAAATTTTAAATATTTCTGAAGATTTAGACCTAATATTGGTTTGGTTTTCCCCTTTCCTTCTTACCCCTCTGTTATTAATTTCCAAGGTCCTCTTACCCCTTCCAGTCTACAAGTTTCTCAAGAGGTCTCAGACCCATATAGCTGCCTTGGGAAGAGCTAGGACAGAGGGAGGGGTCTTTTGGGAAGAGGCCTAGACATGATGTTTCAGCATGTGCTGGATATGCATGCAAAGCAAGACAGTGACTGCTAAAGTAATAGGAAAAGTATAACTGGTTATAGGGATATTTAGTTCCAGTAAGCATAAACAGAGCTGGTTCAGACAGCATGGTTACATCTGCCTGCCATCCCTGGGGCAGGTTTGAACACTGCACTTACTCGTCACCCTACAGTGCTGCATCACACAGTGGAGAGATGACTTCATCAGGATTAAGACCTAAGATATCTCTGCAGCATCCCAGAGTTCCTTCTCCACAGTTTTTCTGGCATTGGGAGACTGCACTTTTATATTTAACCAGAAATATATCCTTCTCTTGTTCCTCACCAAGTGTGGTCTGTACAGTGGAGCCCTTAATCTATGTCTCCTAGTTTGGCATAACGGGGCAATGCAAACCAGGCTGGGGAAAGGCTGTAGTGTGCCTGGCAGGTCCACGTTAAATGACTGCACAGGAACTCTTAGTCTACATGAATCTAGCTCGGAAGATTCCTGTGACTTTTTTTTTTTTTAATGGAAGATTATACGAGGAAAGCCTGACTGAAAAGAAGACATGACTTAAGGCTCTCATGATGTTAGTAGCTACTAGTGCGGCACGTGCATAAAGCACTTGGTGTTTTAAAAAGATAAAGCCTTTCTGATATGCAGTGTAATCTCCCCGAAATGTTAATCTCCCTGAAATCCCTTAATTGAATCTTCTGAAGTCCTGGAAAGACAGTGAGGGAGAGAGAAAAAAGATACAGATTAAAGCAGCTTTTCTAGTTAGTCCGAGAGCCAGTGAGTCTCCTTCTATATTTCTTTCTTCATCTATTCAAGGCCTCATTCACTTCCCATGTGCCTCCCACTGACAGTATTGCTGCTCAAGCACACTATGCATGAATTGCCATAATGTTTTATTTTGTTATAATTGGTTTCTTTAAACCAAGGCTTTAACACCCACTGTCTCATGCCATTACCAAGGGCATTCTGACCTGCCTTCATGTAAATTGCAGCATCCAAAAGACATAGTTTTTTTTTCTCCTTTCTTCCCAACAGACAAGTAACATCTGTGTGAATTCACATTATTTCCTAATAGACAAAAATTGAACTTAAATGCAGTGTACATCAAGATAATAAATGACTCTGTTAGAGGAAGTTACTCAATAGAGCTCACTGAAGTACTTTCTATTCTCTCAGCGTGACATCTTTCTTTAGGACAAACACTTTGAATGTTGTTATTATAAGGAGGCGTTATAACAAAGGTGTCTATAGTGTGAACGTAGTTCAGTGGGACTGAGAGTACTGTGCTGTTAGAGCTGGTCAGAGTGCTGGATGGGAGCTTTGTGTACCACTCCTGTGTCACTATTCATTACACTAGAGCAGAGTTATGTAGTGGATGTGTTGGTTTTGCACAGGCAGAAATGTCAGGCTTTCTGTGCGTCGTCAGAGCTTTGGACAGGGGTCAACTTTAAGGAAAAAGAAAACAGGCTTATACCTGCCTAATACAACCCACCAATCAGCTAGGCACGCATCTTCTTCAAACTCCACAGACATTCCTGAGAGACTGTCTGGAGGGGAGGAGTGACAGGTAGTGGGAGAGAGAAGGCAGGACTATTTAGACTGACTTATCAGATGGAAGCCATTAGAATTTAGCAAGGTTTTCCTCCTTGGAGAAATCTTTAAACAATTAAATGAGCAGCAGGCCTAGGGAAGTGAACAAACTAAAACCTCCTGTTTCCCTGAACTGCCTTCCAGACTTAGACCATCAGAGTCTCCGATAAGCTGCAGATGTCTGGAGCAGGATACAGCCTGAGAAGACCTGGAGATTTGCTGTTTGTAAACTTCCCCAGCCTCCTTCTTGCACATTCTTCAGCCTGCTGTGCTCCCAGCCTTTGACTCTGCAGAGCAGTTAAGAAAAGTCCCGGTGTGAGAGGCACAGGCAGGAAATTAAGTGGTCTGAATAAATGATGAAGCAGCAATACTATCTACAGATGTAAAATTTCTCACAATAAGGGTGGTCTCCTGCAACTTCATGAGCTGCGTGTTGTCCATGAGTAAGTCAGGACTGTGTTGCTGGAAGCGGGCTCAGTCTGGTGCAGAAGTGACCAGAAGGCAGATGAACTCTAGGGCCCAGCTACAAATCCAGGCCAGCCCAAAAGGACCAGTGGACCCCTGTGATGCCCTCATTCTCTCTGGCTTTCTGCCTGCTTTCAGAGATCCCTCTCCCTTCAGCTTTGCTAACATGCAGCTTGTTTCTTGTGATTCCCAGCCACATTAAGATTTCAGGACAGAGCTCATAAGGTAATAAGGCTTTAACAGAACACAGCCCTTCTCTTGTATGAAATGCAGAGTGCATCTGAGACATGTTCTTTGAGAAGGAGGACAAACTATCACAGAAATAATGAAAATCTTTCATTATTAGACACCTTTCTATCTCCAGACCCATTCAGAAACCCTTTAATGCCACGTTTTGTTACCAAGGACAAAGTCATTGTTGGTGTAGTTGTGGATCCACTGTTTCTTTACAAAGCCAGTGCTGTAGAGAGCTACCACTGACTCAGCCAATCACATAAATACAAAACATTAAATGCATAAAGCAAAGGTGTTGGGTTGCAAGACCTGAAAATGCTTCATAAATGTTACCAAATGAGATGTACATAGCTCATAAATATTATCAGATGAGGTTTACATAAATCCATAGCTGAGATGCAGTGACATCATTCCCAAAAACTTCTATGAACCAGCAGTACAAAACTCCCCACATTTTCTGCTCACGAGTGTTAATCCCTCTACTAACGACTGTATCTACTGTAACTTACTTGACTTAATATAATTCAGGTAAAGATGATTTTTCCCAAGGCACCTCAGATGCTTTGAAATTGGTCAATACCAGATACCTAGATCAGAATAATAATCTGTAGCTCCAAGCAACAACACATAGGTGATAATAATTGGAAACAGGACATTATTTTCTCCTGGATCTTTAAACATAGGCAATCTCAATGCAGTTTACAAGCAATTGACAGAGAAAGTGTGTCTGGACTTTACCTCTGGGGCAGATCAGATCAAGCAATATGCTGTGTTTTGCAGGGTTTTACCATTTGAAGCAGCTATCCCAAACCAATGCCAAGAAAGCCTTTTGGTTCAGCATATTGCTGTAGACTCCACATGTTACAATATTTCCTAAACAGCGAGGGGTTGATTCTCAATTCTCTTGAACCAGTTTTATGTGGCAGTAATTGGTCTGACTTAAATGAGGTTACTCTCTGCACCTATCAGTATACATGCAAGAAAGGCTGGAATGAGCACAGAAATAGTCTCCTGAAGTTCGGTAAGAGGTTATGCTTCTATGCCTTAATTGGCTGTGGATACAGATCTATGCATGCTAAAGCTTCAGTCTGAGCAGACATATTAGCAGCATCCAAACTGTGACTCAGCAAAGTTGGCTAATTTGAGCTCACCAAGGCAACTGATGAGCAAGTTCTGGGGTTTCAGATCATAGTGAAGAATGTGTTGTTGGAGGATTGTCCTGGTTTCAGCTGGGACAGAGTCAGCTCTTCTTTTTAACAGCCAGAAGAGCTCCGTGTTTTGGTTTTAGTCCGAGACTTGCTCTGAGAAGAATGCTGCCAACGCACTGATGTTTGTAGTTGGTGCTGAGACCTCAAGGACTTTTCAGCTGCCGTGTTCTTGCCAGTGAGCAGGAGCACAACAGGATAGGGGGGAGCATGGCCGGGATGAGGGGTCCACGACTCTCCTTACGATTTGTACTTGGACTTAAGATTGAGGGCCAAACTGGCCAATTAGTATTCCATATCATGCAGTGTCATGCCCAGTATAAAAGTGAGGGACAGCCAGAAAGAAGGGCCTTTGCTCTCTGAGGCTCTCACTTTCAGACTCTCAGAGTGCTCTCTCTGTCTTGCTCTCTATTTTTTGGGCCTCTCGCTTGTCCGGGATTGCAGTATTGGGATTTATCTGTTTTGGGATCGTTAGTTCGGGACGAGACAGCGTCAGTCAAGGAGTGGTGAGCAATTACACCGTACATCACTCATTTGTATATATTTATCATTGCACATATACGTAAGCCAGGCTGTGCAAAAGCTGGAACACAAAAAGCTAGAAAAAAACAACAAAACCCTGAAATTATTTTGTGTGGCTTTGCATTGATACACTAACTCTGAACTTCAGGAGAGCTCCTGGAACAAAGTACAGACAAAGCAAGTAAGAAACTAGTAAAAATCCCAAAAATGAGTAGAGCTGGCTGAAGAAAAGAAAACTGCAGTGAGGTATGACTGCCCTGCAGCTTTCTGAGGTTTTCAGGGTGGAGGACATGAGGGCAGTTACGGTGCGGTGCCTAAGTGCACGTTTTGGAAATTTAACTTTTCTTTAGAAATGGACTGTTGATTGCAGGAGCAAGCACAGCTTGCCAAAACACAGACCTGGCTTTCAGAGCAGCAGATATTCTCATTTCAGTGTTCAAGACAAAGACGTACAGCCAAGCAAAACGAAGGTTTAAGGAGCTCGAAGTTTTGCCCGTTTGAGCCAGCGGACACCAGCAGAGGGAGTTCTGCAGCCGCTGCGCTCACCACTTCTCACCTGTATAAGCTGGACCAGTGAACTGACTTATTTGACAATGTAAACTGTTATCTTCAAGCTGGGAGAAAACACAAGGAACTGATTTGAACAGATATAGCAAATAAGGTATGATGAATGAATGAATCAAGCAAGAAAGCTGAAAAGCAAGCAAGAAAAAGATATCTAACTCCCATCACCATGGCAGTGTAAATAAGCCTGGGGTTATATAACTTGGGCTGAACAAAGTATGAAACTGGACAGGGGATAGAAACAAAACAGAGCAAAAGTTATTAGACTTCACCAGAGAAAATATATTCTTCACCAGAAGCGTAATCTGAAGAGGAGGAAAAACCGTGACACCCATAGGTCATTTTTGTACCAGAAAAGCATCCCTGTAATATTCTGCATACTTGCATCATATTCAATAGGAATCACTCAGAGAAAAAACGAACAACATTTGCGAGCAAAAACAAAGCAAGCTAGATGACCCTCTTAAAGGAGCACTAAATCATTTTGCAGTTCAGTTGCTGCTGACAGTGAGGATTTTGAACAGGAAAGCAGAGCAGCTGGCTAGTGTTTACTTACAGAAAAGAGCCAGTGAGCACATGTTACAGCCATGTACTCCATGGGCTTTACAAGCCCGCATGATAGCAGAGCCCTTGAGATCTGTGCCAAAACTACAACACTGCATCTTGAACTTATCTGAGCTTTAAGGATGTTTAAAATCTGAGGCCTCGAGAAACTTCATTAGAAATGGTGTTGCTTAACAACCATCTGGAAAAAGATGTGAACAAGGTGGCAACATTTAAAAATGACAGAAGTATTTAGACTAGCCATGATAAGAAGTGACAGGAACTTCAGAGAGATCTGACAAAGTCAGATAAATAGGCAGTTTGATAAGACACAAACTTATTGTTGACAGATGTCAGATAAATTAACTGAGACTGCTCAGGAAAAGAACCCAGGCATTCACTGAGGACATCTGCACTGAAACCTTAAGTCAGCATGCAGCAACAATCCTGAACGTTAATTAAATGTGAAGATGCATACAAAGGAGAGTAGGAGACTATTAGAAGGTCAGTCTATAAAGTAAGGGTACATCTTCACCTGTGCTCAGGTCCAGTCAACCAATCCCCAAAAGCTGTAGTAGAAACAAAATGGATTATAATGCCTGTAGATATGAAGATAGTTCCAGATGAAGGGAGAGTGAGATTTGAGAGTTTTTAATCAGAGAGATGAATAATGTATTCTAATGATAGGAGGATACAAATTTGTGTAGAGATAGATTTGCTTGCCACAAGATGTCATTGTTCACAAAAGCTGAATGTCCTCTTGCAGGCTCAGAAAATGGGAAGAGAGACTAACTGAAAAAACGCTTTAGAGACTGAGAGGGAGGTTGTTACATCTATATCAAAGGCAGCTTTTCTCCAAAGTGGTTGTCATATATGGAACAAATAAATATTAGTAAGCAATTCACAGTAACTATACATAGTGGAAACGTATGGAAAATACATAGTGGAAAATAACACTTCCTTATGCTTTAAGGGATACTAGTCTTTTAAGGAACTCACCATAATATTGTGTGAATGAAGTCCTCCGGGATGCTGGCCCATGCACTGTGCTAGATCTGTGTGCTAAATGAAAGATAATAACTTGAGGCAAAGCTACTAATGTAAAATGTTTCTACAAACAATACCTCTTCTGTAAATGGAAAAAATATGCAACCACTACAAAGGTGTCTCTTTCACCTTGGAACATCTGATTTGATGTAGCACACAAGGATGTGCTTAAGTGCTGGGTCAAATCAGGACTGGCTGACCTGTTATCTCACCCTAGCACTTTATGACCTGAAGCTGATAGTTAACAGAATTCATACTTGTACCCGAATTAATCATAAAGCTGCAGTAAGAAGACATAGCCCCTGTATTTTCCTTATCATTTGTTTGATAGCTATCAGCAAAAGCAATAGAAGTAGTAAGACTCATGCTGAGAACTGCTTTATTGGCATCCTGCCCTCCCCATGAGAGCAACCCGCAGCTTGGTCATGGTGAGCTACCGGGGTCAGTGCCAAATCTGACCCCAACATTATTTCCTCTCTTTGCTGTGGCTCAAGAACAGTACTTTTATTGTGCTGTCAAGGCAGAAATGGAGGTAAAAAGTGTCTGCCACCCTAGTGGAGACAAGATGTGGAATCATTTTTGCATACAGCTGTTGCATATACAGAAAGAAAAGAGTAAGTCTGTGTGGCTGGAAAGCAGGAGACCAAAAAGGAAAATCAATCATTGCACTAAAGGATTACAACTCATTTCTTTGTAGATGTCTCATAATGCAGTAAATTCATTGTGCAGCCACTTCCCAGTACTAGCTTCATAGGAAGCTAGAAGAAAATCAACTCACCATGTACTCAAAGACAAATGTTAGTGTCTCCTTGGTCTGGATAATGTCATGAAGCAGTACAATGTTGGCATGTTTCAAACACTTGAGAAGAGAAGCTGGAGAAACACAAAAGGAAGATCAACTTTGCTGCTGCTGCTGGAAGTGGAAGGAGAAAGTGCACACAGCAAGGCTGTGAAAATAAAAAACTAGGAAGAAATAGCCCAAACTTGGCAGTTCTGTAAGAAGCAGCAGCTACTGGGTTTGAGGAGGATGGAACAGCTCCTTAGAAAAGCAAGCATCAGTGCTCCAGGCTTGGCAGGAACCCATCCATCTCTCAGAAGTGGGATCTTGCCTCTGTCAGAAATAGCAGTTCACAGTTCCCAGCTGTCAGCTTTTCAGCTGAGGAAAAATGATTTCTTTAAGGCAAATGCCAAAAGGCAGGGGCCAGGAGCTCCCAGAGCCAGAATGCAGCAGCCCCCGGCCTGTCACTGAGCTTCTCGTCCTTCTCCCATCCGCCTCCTGGCACGTGCCTTCAGCAGGGCCCTTAGGGGACTTCTGGGGAAAGCTGAGTTTCTATTAGCTTCCAGCTTTACAATATCAGGGTGTAAAAATCTGCTAAAAGAAACCCCTGTAGATGCTAAGCTGAATTCTGAAGTTAGCTCTGTGCTTTTATCTTGGAGAAAGCTTATTGTTTACTTTCTTTGGTTTAAAACTCAAAGAGCAGAATGATGAAGTTACTGAGTGAACAGTAACTTGTTTGTATTTATACAACTTTGGCACATTTTTTCTTTCAGACTAACCATCTAAAAGCATCATTGCTACTGTGCGGCCTGGTCCTTAGGTGCTGACATGCCTTCGCCAAGCCTCAGCACATCTAGAGTGTGGTGATGGAGTGGGCAGCACATGGAAGAGTCTCTGCCTCCATATAGGCATATAGAGCACTGACTGATGCTAAGACAAAAGCCACAGTCTTCTGAGCCTTTCAGCCTTGTGTTAGGTTTCTCATGATAGAGCAGGCTCCAGCTGACGCATTTATGAAGGTAGCTTCTCAGCAGAAAGTCTCGAAGATAGTCATTATGGGGGAAGAGCGTGCAGTTTCATTTGCTACCCTAAGTTTGCTATAGCTCTGTACAAAGGAGGGACATGGGTGAGTGGTGGAGTTGTGATCCCTCTCCCTGTAGATCCCTGGCACTACTAAAGAATCCGAACCAGCTGTTATATTGAAACTGTGCACAGACAGACGCTCCAAAGCTCAAAAAACCCACAGGTCCCCAACTCCAGATTTTAGTTCAGCTTCTGACACAGTAGAATAGCTCAGAGCTGCTCTGGACTCACCTTTCCCTGCTGATTAAAACCAAATTAGTTTACTGTCAGACCACACAGCGCTACAAATTTCATTCGGATAAGGCATGGGCATACAATCTCATTTCTGCTGAATTAGCTGAAGCACACAATACAGAGCCTGGGCCAGTCGTGGGAGGCCAAATGAGTTTTGGTCCTGGATAAAAGCTGCTTTTTGTTTTTCAAACAATCTACAAAAGATATTTGAAGAGTTTCATGCTGGCAAAGCAAATTTATACTGAATTAGCACTTTGCGTTTTGTGACCATAAAAATTTCACCTGGTTCTAAAAGCCTTAGAGCCAGATATACTGTATTACACAGCTGTGGCCTGAGCATTTGTCAACACTGAGACTGCTGAGCAGTAGGAGATACCTGATTCAGCATAACTACTGGAAACGACACAGATTGTAAATTAGTTCTTGCACAGAGCTTGGTGCTGCTGCAGCTAAACTGCCTCTAGTACTGATGCTAGTCCATTTAGCCACCACCAGTACGTTGCCAGTGCACAGCAGTATGAACCTTAAACACGCTCCGCATTGCACTTAATTGCCTATGAACCCCGTAAAGATACTTTAGTAGATCCTATCTGCTACGGAAAGGGGCTGCTAACCTGGCTCTGTGATACCTCAAAAATCCTGTATGACTAGAGCTGTTGCTCCAGAGGAGCAGTACAGAGGCTCCACAGCAATATGGAGAATTCAGCCCCTGTGCCTGAATCAGGCTTCTGGGAACTACTCCTCACTTGGTTGCTTCTACAACCCCCTGCTGGGGTGTCAGGTGCTACAGCCAGAATTGAGTTTTAAACACCTTTGGTCTCTGTAGGGCTTCCTGGGGTGAATCGGCTCTTTGTCAGGGGCGTGCTGTTCCTCCAGGGTAGCAGAGAATGCACCCCATTAATAAATCTTGTGCTTTGTTCAGGCTACTGACTTACATTGTAAATTTGAGGTGTCAGATGCTGCAAAGCTCAGTAGTACATAAAAGATCTATTTAAAGTAGACCGTTCATAGGATCACCCTTGTTTTCTCCCGTAATGAATGAAGTTAAGGCTCTCAGCCTCTCCAGTAGAGCATGTTAAAGGGGTGCTGATGTTAGAGCATCATTAGTTCTATGTAGATAAAACTTTTAAGGCTTATTTTACTGTTGGGCTACAAGTGTAAATGCAGAGCAAAAGCACCACAGTAAATGAGTGTACAGGAAACAAGCCATTCTGTAAATAGGCATATTTAGCTCTGCTTTCACCCAGAATTGAACTAAGGACTTTGTAAACTTTCTTATCTTAATTACACTGTTATAACCTGGAGTGGGTCCACTGACCTCTCTCGTCGTTCTGAGTTGACTGGTATGAGGGTCCTTCTGTGCTAGGGCTGCTCTGTGAAAGCTGGCATATCTGGTCCCTGACACTCCATCCCCGCAATGACAAGATCAACCCTAGTTTTGAACTGTAGCAAGAAGTAAAAAATAAAATATGTGTGATCTCTTACATTGGTAGCTCTCAGTAATACCAGACAACAGACTGGTGCAAAGGTTGCATATTTCTGTGTAAGGAAGAAACTGAATTATGATCCTCTTGGGATTGTAGAGCAGATGAAAATAGAAGCCTTAATCAGCCAGGCACTTTGTGAACGTGGTCTGTAGGGACATGTAAATACATTCAGCCAGAATCAAGCACTTAAACAAGAGCATTTCTTTCTCAAAGAAACTGAGAAAGCTATAGACATTTTGCCCAGTGTTCTACAAAGTCAATCGATACAAAGAATTTCTCACTGGGTTGAAATGATAGATGTTATTAAACACCAGTTTTACTGAAAACATTTGTCTTCAGGCTGGGATGTGTGATGATCCAGGTATCAGCTGCCATCACACAGGAACACAGCACTGTTTGTGATAACAGCAAGCAGAGACCCTGGTGCAAAGGGCACTTCCAGTCCACAAGTGCCAAATGCAACAGCAGCAAAAACTGCTGTTCAGTGCTAGTGTACAGAAATGGCAATGAGAAAACAACTATGGAGCACATAGCAGGCAGGAGGTGTAAGAAGGCCTCTACACTTGCTAGAAAAGGACATGCTCTGGCTGCAGCTGGCACTTTCCTTATCACAAGCTCGGATGCATTAGTCATAAGGGAATACATCAGCCAGCAGGTTCCCTCTCCATCCATCACATGCTCATCCAGCCCAGGCACAAAGACCTCCTTCATGAGAGGATAGGGAAATTAAGTTTTCTGGGGGAAGAACAGCCAGCACTGTGGGTGTGCTGGGTTTACAGGAGGGGCTGCAGAAATGGCCCCTGTAAGTAGCTGTCAAAAAGCTTAATGTGCTGGCTTTTGTGGAGCCTCCATGGCTGTAGTGGAGAAGATCCCTGAAAAACTGGGATGGGGCTTTGCAAACATCCTGGTTAAAGGCAAAGCTGGATTTTTGATTTGCCTTTATCTTCCTATAAGTACTCTGAATTGCCCAGCTTCAAGCTTATTCTTACAGATTCCCATAATGGGTGCTTTCAGCAGGCACTGGGAGGACAATAATGGCACCGGTGGTCCTTGCCCACCTGCTGATCCCCTTGTACACAGTTGCACAGGATCCTTCACACAGCTTCTCTAGATGTACATAGGATATGGCAACTCCAAACGAGATGCCTTGTCTCTGCTTCATGAAGAAATTGGTATGTGTTTTAGATCGCTGGGTAGAACAAGAAGCTACTAGCACGTGATTCAGTAATTAAATACTGATTCATGGCTGGAATAATCATAGGATGAAATCTCTCTTATGTGGCTCTATGGATGTTGCACACTCACCCATTTGAACATCTCCACAACATCCTGCTCCTGGAAAGGGTCAGCATAGCTCCAAGGCCTCTGCATCCTGCACCTCCAGCTCTGGAAGGTGTAGAGCCACAGGGGCTGCAGTGAGGGTAGAGGAAGGGGTGCTCTGGTTACATCTGACAGCTGGCACAGGAAAAGAAGGCAAACTATATCACTTGCAAATCACCATTTCACTGATGTGATTCTTTCCTTTCTCCTTGAAGAAGTGCACTGGCTTGTGAAGGGCACTTCACATCATTTTCATCTCCCTCCCTACCAGTCACAGAGCTCCAGTTGAGTTTCTCAGCTCCATCTGTAAGGGGAGCAACTGTCTATTTGTTCCTGTCATGGTAAATGGTAGCACTCACTCTGAGAACATGCAAAGATAAAACTGCCTTAACTGCAGAGGACACTTCTACCAGTATCATTCTAAATGCATGTTATTCTCTCTTACCATTGAATTATTCATCTCTAAATATCAATCTGTTAGAGCAGGGACTAAAAACCTAATGCACGAGTGAAATTTCAGGAGGTTTAAATTTATGTCTTCTTCTCCTTAGCCCTCTGCCCTCCCTCACTGGTCTCCCATGTTGAGCCTTTCTTGCCACTGTATAATTTACACATCCTGTTCATTTGGTCCATACATCGTAACGGTGCCATAAACTATAAAACTGTAAAAATAGTGGTAATGAATGGCAGGCAGCCTGCAAGCTCCTCCTGAGCAGCTACATTGGATGGGTGCCTGCATTATCATTTGACTCAAATATAACAGGATTTGTAATCTATGGCATGCTGCCTCCTCCAGAACTGTAGGTTGTTGGCTCCCTCCCTGTTTTACAATCCCTCATTGGCAGAGAGCTTACTGGACTACAATCTTCTCCCCGTTCATCACATGAAAGGCATTCACTGTCATCTAAGGCATGGAGTCCTCTTTCAGTAGCTTCACAAGTCTGAAGCTGCAAATTTTGATGTTATCTGGGTAGAAGCAAATGTGAATGGTTATCACTCCCACAACAAGTGGAAGAATCCAGGCTTAACCTATCTCAGTGCACAAGCATCACGGTGTGATATTAAATACTTCTGCTGTAGACATTGCTTCTGTGTGCCGAAGGCCTCGAATATGTTGGGAGCCCTTTCTCCCTGAACAGCAGGTGCAGCGGCCTGGTCTGACAGCACTTACACGCAATGTGTCTCCCATGTTGTTGTCCTGACGCAATTAGAATGTATCTCTTTTTTTCTCCTTTGCTCCTCCTCCTCCCTCCATCCGTAATAACAGTTCCTGTGGCTTGCATGAGGTCGCTGCCTCAAGCAGTCTTGTGATTTCTGCAGTTTTTCTTTGAAAGTCCAACATGCAGTGATCCAAATTCACCCCTGGAGCAGCTCCATTGATTTCAATGCTCATTTGGCATGTGTCCTCTAAAAACAGCTAAAATTTTTTTCATAACTAAAGATGGAGGATTAAGCAATAAGTCCAAACTTTCTGCTCATACAAAATTCTTTCAGTTAAGCAACTCTCAGGGTAACATGTTAGGTAATGAAGTGATAGGTTTCATGCAGGAACAGACCTTGACTTTCCTCCATGTCTATAGTAGTTCCTATTCTATATGCCATTAAGCTTTAAGTTGAGCTATCTAAGTAGCGTGGCTGAGTTGTGCTTGCTGCAGGAGCTGTACGTTGACTGTCCTTGCTTTGGTATCTACATTCTTAGCCACGATGTGGTGGCAATGTCAGCACGGAAAGCTGTCTGACCCTGTTGGACCACTTGTCTAAGGGATGTGATGAGTTGCAGCTGATCGACAATAGTCTTGTCCACCGGTCAAAATAGCCTGAGCAATCTGATGAATCCAGCCCAAAATATATTTCATCAATTATGTGCTGAGTAGGCAATGCACAGTGGACTTACGCTGGATGTGGACAGTAACCTTCAGCCCCCCATAAGCAGGAATTGCTGTTCAGCTTCCTAGGACTAACACCCTACCGACACTGGTGTAAAGGTGAAAGAGCTGAGAAAACGCTGGCAAGGGGTGAGGGAGCAAGCATTGTCCTGTGGAATTTTCATGCTGACCTCTGAGGTGCTTCAGTTTTCATTTGAATGTGTGACATGAAATCTTCCCTTTGCTTCACTGTTTTGGTGTCTAAGAATAATGCTTTTTCCTTGAACGAAAGGATTTTTTTTAAGTGAAAATGTACTGGGAAGGCAGGAACAATTTCTGTGTCTCATTGCAAGCAAAGTACCCAGCCTTTGCACGGCAAGAAGGAGCCAACATACCTGGACAGCCTGATTTCTTTCACGTGATTTTCTTTTGCACTTCCCAGTTAGCCATAATTTGCTAAGTATCATCATGGACTTCAGTCTTCTATTTATTTTCCATGTATTCTCTGAGCCATCAGAATACAGCAGTAATTTGGACGTGCTGTCAAGACATGAGAAAGGTTGTCCAGATACGACATACTCAGTAATAAACTGGTTATGCAAGCATCGATTGCACATCTGCACAAAAGTTTCTTATTCTAGAAAATACTTTTTCATTATGACCATATTTATACAAATGGACTTTAGCATACATTTAAGCATAAATAATGCTTGCATATTAAAAGAATGAAAAGATAAATGCACAATAAGTAGACAAAATAAAATTACACATTTTAGTTCATATCAAGTTTATTATCTTAGGTACGTTCTGTGTCAAGGAGTAGAGGGGAATTACTCTTTTACAACAAAAAATCACCCAACTTTTGCTAGTTAGTGAGAGCTGGTAAATGATGAAAGCATGGCAATAGCTGGTGGTTCTGGGTATTGAAAAAATATATGGAGCATTCATTTCAGTTAGCAGAGGAAATGCTGTAATAGAAATGTTTAATACTTACCCGTAGAAAATGTAAGAGTTTATAAATGAGAGCCTATACTTGTCTTTGGAACTGTAGTTTTTAAAGGAAAGCTTCAGGCAACGTAAGAGATAGTCTACTCATTGCTGACGTAACACAGAAAGTACATTTTGCAAAACTTGTTCCAGTAGACACACATGTATAGTGTATATATACACATATAGGTATATCTACAGCTATGAGTTTTAAACATATTTCGTAAAATTTATTCACGTGTAAAAACATACACAAAACATGCGTGTGCAATTTGCACACACACAGGTGGATGTACGCGTACGTACACATGGCTCCTCGGAGGAGACTCGCCCTGCCGGCAGGCTCTACACTAGCGTCCCGGAGAGCTGTGGCGCGGGCCTGCTCCCGTTTAAACCAGAGGCTAAGCTCACGAGGATTTATGGAGCAGGACAGTCCAGCTGGCTATCATCGCTGGGCGTTGATCAGGTTTCACGTGTAGGTTACAGCCTCCTTCTTTGTTTGTGCCTCTAACATTTTAAAATCTGCCTTCAGGTGTCTTTCCGGCACTTTTGGTACCAAAACCATAAAGGCGGCGTGGCACCACCACCTTCACCGCTCTCCTGTTTGCCGGGCTCAAGGCGCCGGGAAAAGCAACTCCCGTCCCCCACCCTGTTGTCGCTCGGCGCCGAAGTCCTCAGCGCGCCGCGCCCGGCCCCTCCCTCGGGGCGGCTCTCGGCCTGTTTTGTCCCCGGGCGGGACCCGTCGGCGCGGCCGCCGGACCCCGCCCCCGGGACGCCGCCCCCTCACCCACCGCCCCTGCGCGCGCGGCGCGCCGCCGGGCTCCGCCCCCCGCAGGCTGGAGGCGCCGCCCCGCGCGCTGCGTGAATCAGCTGATCCGCGCCCCGGGAGCCGGCGGCGGTACCGGCGGCCGGAGCGAGCGCGGCGCTGGGTGAGGCGGCTGTCGGCGGGCGGGCCGGGGAGAGGAGGCGGCAGCGCGCGCCCGGCCGGGGGGAGCGGAGCCCGAGTCACGTGGGGCACCGCACCGTGCGGGCGGGAGTGTGTGCGGGGACGTTCCCCTCGCCGCTGCCGGTGGTCACCGGCGCCCTCCCTCCCGCCGCCAGCGGCCCCTCGTGGCTGGCTCCCGCGCCGCTCGGCCCCTTCCCTGGGCGCCTCCCTGGCAGGGCGGGCGGTGCCCTGGCCGCAGGGCAGCCGGTAGGGAGAGTTCGGGAGGGCTGTGAGGAGCAGCGCGGGAAACGGCTGCCCTCCCCTGAAGGGAGGCGGGGAGCGCAGCGCTGTGGCGGGCACCTGGTGGGCCGAAGCGCCCTCGGCCCTGAACCTCCCGCAGCCGTGCTCCGGGGCGGCCGGCGGTGTGCTGCGCTGCGCGGTGCTGCGGTGGTGATCAGGGAACAGGCCCGGTTTTGACCCGGGGGCTGGGCTTGAGAAGTTGGAGGAGGGGCTAAGGAACAGCTCCGGCTGAAGGTGCTGGCTTCCCAACTCTGCTCGCTCTCTGGAGGCCAGTAGAGCAGAGGTGCTGAGATTTATTTCTGCAGGTTCCTAAAGGGCTCCTCCGTTTTGATGGGAAGAGACCACCTAAACTTAAATAATATGCCCTTTATCTCCTTCCGCTTTTGTTTCACAGTTCTTTCTCTTTGCGTGACTTGGTTGCTCAGGAGTAAATGCTGTTTCAACTTTCGGAGTGTGTTAAGTAATAGTTCTAGTGTGGCTGGAATATCATTTACAGATGACGTAGCATGCTGTCACTCTCACAGACCTCCTCTTCCAGCAAAAAAATGTTTTGATGAGACACGGGGGCAACTAGAGTACTCATAGGTGATTTGTAGTTCATCTCTACTGTCAAGACTTTGGCATTCCTATTGTAGTGCAGTGACTTACAAAAACTAGCTATACTTATCATCTTTCAGTTTCTGTGGAGTTAACTGTTTTCAGAAGGGGAAGCACCTGAATGTGCTAGATTAAGGTGTAATTTCAAAAGAAAAAAAGGAAGGAGTATTCATAAATTTTTGGGAAACTTAGGAGTTTGGTAAATTTTAAATTATTAATAACCTGCTGTAGCAGATAGTTTTCAGCTGTGTTCTTTTAGCTGATACTAGACCCTTCTTTGTTGTGCGTTTTTTTTTTTTTTCCTGACTCCTTAACTGTTGTTATACCTTGTTTGCTACCATCACTCATGCACTGGAACTGGCATTAAAAGCTTTGAGCCCTCATCTGAAGGGATTTCTGCTGTCTTTTGGTAGCAAGCTGTTTTGTTTTGCTCTGAGCAGATCTTAATCACAAAATATTAACAACAGTGGTTGTACCTGGTCAGCGCTGACCAAAACACAAGGTTTTGACTGGTAATGAATTATATGTGAACCACAGTTAGCAGTAATAAATACTGATATGTCTGTAGACAAGTCTAATGTTGACAACTGTATTTCGAATTAGGAAACTTGGAGGTAACCTTCAGAACCTGAGTAGATAATTTTGTGTAACAAACCTGCAGTCTTGGTAGTGTACATTATCGTTAAATACAGTGTAACAAATTTATTAGAAATGTGTTTGTAAATGTGTAAGTAAACATGTCTGAAAGTAGTGTTTATCAACTGTAGTAGGTAAATAAGCACATGAGGCTGATGGGAGTTCTAGTATTTCTGAAAGTTGGGGCGTACCAGTTGTTCCTGTTTGGCATTGAATATAAGGTGACTTTTATACTGACGATGCTTATTACTGAGTAGTCAATGTCCAGTGACGGACACAGTCCTGGAGTAATGAGAGTAATGTTTACTCCACGTTATTCTCTGCTCTAGCCGTTATTATGGTGTGGTAGTGTTTGATTTCTGGAGAATTTAAATTAGAATTCTACTGTGTAAGTGGAAAGAATGACATCAGTGTCATGCTAGTGACCATCTGTCTGTAACATAAATCCGTTTCATAATTTGGCACTATTTGGCGCACTCTACTTTTTTCCTCTTGCAGTGTTGAAGCGAAAATGTAGAAAGTAAACGTATGGGCAGAGCAGTGCGGGCGCTGGTATCATACCAGTCTTCCATACCTTGAGACTGATGTATTGTGCCTTGCTGTTCACTTCTACGAACATTAAACCTAACAATAATTCAGGTAATCTTAGTGGAGAAGAAATAATGTATATGTAATGCTGCAACGTAGTAGTATACAGATGTGAAATTAAGTGAAAATTGGCAAGGAAAATATTATATTTCCATTGGGAGGGAAGAACTTTGTAAGTACTTAATTTGCAGCTGTGACCAAATGACTCGTATTTTGTATTAGCTGTGAAATGGGAATAATATTATGCTGCCCTAGGAGTGAATGAAAACTTGCATATGAACTTGAAAATTACTTCAAAATGTCTTAAAGGTGTCTCATTTATGGAAAGCAAACAATTGGATTATCGTTTTCCCTAATATGCGTAAATGCTTAGCAATGCAACCTTGAGTGTCATTTTGTAAAGAAAACAAAATGTATCAGCACCGTCATATCCCTCTCTTAATTTCTAGTCTACTGGTATTGGAGGCTTCTTACTTAGTAATTACACAAATCACTTTTTAATTTGGCCTTGAAGAGGGATCTTGCAAAACAGCTAATCAGATGCTTGGCTTTAACTTTGGTTCGTTATAATTGGAAGTTTTCATGAGAATTGCAGTAAATTCTTATGCAGTTGAAGCTCATGAAAATGAAAGAAATTTTTTGAGCCCTTAAAAAAAAAAAAAAACCTAAATTATAAAAGCCACGAATTTTAAGCATCACTTCCCTGGTCTTGAATAAGTATATACGATGGAAATGATAGAGTTGTTGATACTTTGAGGACTCTATCAAAGCTCCTATCTCCATCTGATTCACTGATCCATTGGATATTTATATGTGAAGCTATAGTTCTTCACAGAGAAGTGTCAGCATTTTCAAGAAAACAAATTGTAGGGTTAGGCGGTTTTGAGTAGGCTAAAAAAAAACCCAAATATGCTTTGAGCAAGAACACATCGCAATGTTAGGAGTTAAAAATATGCTTCCATTTTCCTTTGATGTTTCATCAGCACCTCTGTTACTGAAGTATTGCTTGACAGTTTCTTTATATTTGTGAGGCTTCCTCTGTTAATGTTTTGAAAGTTAACTTTTACAGTTGTGAGGTTTTTTTCTTTTCTTTTTTAGTTTGAGGAAGGAGAGACAGAAATGTCTTGAAAGCAATATCTTTCTGGTGACAAGTGGGGCTTAGTGTGTATCTGTTCCTAGAAAGTATGCTCTGAATTTTTTTTAGAACAAGGTGCCTGTGACATATCACAATACTATCGTATTCATTTTATTTCATGTTTTCATGGCTCTCTATCTTTTTGTGATATGTTCTTTGCCAACCCTGAAGCCCAAATCACTGTTTTAGTGTCCTGTATCGTGAAACGTTTAGTGTGATGTGTTGCTGTTTCTGTCTATAAAGGTTTGCTTGGTACTTGATTATTCAGAGCAGTCTGAAAGTGATGGAATTTGTTAGTTACACTTGATTACTATTTCCAAGTGTGAATTGAAACTTCCGTATGCAGTTTACAGATTTGCATATATTGTTTCTTGTAATCAAGACTGGCCATATTTTATTTCTATTTTCTGTATGTAAGAGCTTCAGAATACTCATTCTGGATCTTTTCTTGCAGATATTGTCTTAAAAGACCCATTATGTTAAATAATTTATTTTCTAGTTTTATTACAGTGGCTATCAGACAGCAACTATAATAAAACAAAAGGGTCTAAAGAATTTATGTATGAAACTTACTTTATTTGAATAAACGTGATACCACACATGCACTAATGTAACGAGAATTTTTAATACTTCATTTAGTAAGGCAGTAGATCAAGGAAAATGACAGTTGTTTCAATATTAAAAAGCCAAACAGATTATAAGAAACAAAGATGAATGTTAGCTTTGTTTTATTACAAGAAAAGTAATATGAAGATATCTTCTTGAAGATGGAAAGGTGTGAGGGTGATCTTGCAAAATTCACAATCTGAAAAGATAAAAGTGTGAATAGAGCAGCCACTTTTTTCTCCTTGGCTTATACCATCATACCAGTTTGCATGAAGAAGAGTTTTGAACTCTTAATTGGCTTTGTGGATTTTTGCATAGGCTTTAACAGAACTGTATCTTTTAATGCTAATATGTGGTTTGATTCAGGAATACAGCTATGAATTGCAACTCATAACCATCTTCTGCTCATACAAATCTGTTTACCTTATAAATTTAGCTTGAGCATAGAATTCTATCTTATATTAAACTGCAAATGGATCAATTACCCTGCGTTGATTTTGTTGAGTGGTATACTGAGAATTATATAGAGAGATTGATGTTAATTTCTGCCTTTGAACTAGATTTTGTTCAGTCTGTCCTTACAATAGACCTATTGTGAGAAGAATAGGTAGGATAAGTCTGGCTGTTTAGCTTTTGTCTGCCAACTTAGTGGGAGTGAACAAAATACTCCAGCCATCCTAGTGTTGTGGAAGTGCTTATTTATTTAACCTGGGATCTAGAGCTTTGCTTCTTGTTTATTGTTTGTTTGGGTTTTTTTAAGCTTAACATGATTTGCAATTATATAGCTATTTTTTATGTTTTACAGTTTGTGGAAGTTATATTGTTCCTTTTGAAAGAAGAATGATTTGGTGATGATGGAGTGCTGCCACTGACAGATGGACTCACAGGAAAGAAGGTGAGAATGAGAAACTAGGTGAAGCCACAGAGGCTCCCTGGAACATGCCAGCTCGTGATCATGCTGTAAAATCAAGTGGTGTCAGCATACTCTTTACGTAACTTAACACTAAAGGGAAGAAGAGGAGTAACTTAGCTTCAGTTTCGGTTATGTCTGGGACACTCAAGCTATTATGGCAGCAACTTCTTTTTTAAGTTAATTGTTGAAGCTTGTGGAGGGATAGCCATAGGCTGGAAACTTGAAAGTAACATTCTCTGGTGAGCAGTAAATCCTGTCTGTTACCTGCACCTGTGAATTTTGGTTCTGGACCAATAGCCCTGCAGTAGACTATTCTTTTGCTCCTTGTTTCTACCACTAAGATACCTGACAGAGGTCAGATGTTTTCAGGGTGGAAAATTAGTGTCTTGTAATAAATCCTGATACGTGACTGTCCAAATTTGTCTTACACTGATCTCTGAAGACTTATTAAATGGGTGAAAGCCGAAATATCAGGCTTTGGACTGAATTTAATGCGCAGTATGATGACGAAAACCCTCTGTATTACTGTGTGGTGTTCTTTGGTGTGCTTTGCCCATCTCAGTAAAATCCATATTTTGATTTTAGCTAAATGTGCTAACTATGATGTTGGATTTTTCTAACTTTTTGTTTCTGGCCTATATATTGTTCAATTGGTTCCTTTTTCATTTACTTTTATTCTAAATGTTAAGTCCTATGTATTTAACATGCAAGATGGGCTCTCTGTTTTAATGCTGCATATGTTGTTTGGATTAAATTACTTACGGGGAATTTTAGAAGAGTTCTTAACTGTCACCTTTTTGTTGATTTTTTTGTTTATTTTTCTTTTTTCTGTTACGTGGAAAAGGAGAGATTAGGGATGGACACAGGAGCTGGGAGACATAATTCTGTCTCTTGGCTATTCTCATCTTGTATGTTTGAGGCAGATTGTGCAAAGATATTGTTCATCCTGTGCACCACAACTAGCAAAATTTTAGTTTAAGAAATCAATTGTTTGCATGAATCCTTATGGCTTTTGAATGTTCTACTTGCATAGGTCGTCAAAAATGCTGCCTATCAGACTACCCTTTTTTGGGTTTGCTTTGGTATTGGAATACATTTAGGGTTTTGTGCCCTTTCTTTTAGACAGAGGTTGCCATTTTGTCAAAGCTCTTCTCGCTACTTTATATCTTTAACTTCACAAGTTCATGCAGAGCTGCAAGAACTGATTTAT
This sequence comes from Tauraco erythrolophus, assembly GCF_009769465.1. Classification (NCBI taxonomy): domain Eukaryota; kingdom Metazoa; phylum Chordata; class Aves; order Musophagiformes; family Musophagidae; genus Tauraco; species Tauraco erythrolophus. The sequence continues at coordinate 14,204,611 of NC_141472.1, read as the reverse complement.
GTGGAGAGTAAATGACTTGATTGTTGGCAAATAAGAAGTTAAACCTACTTTTTCCTGCAGGGTGGATAACAATCTATTTTATATAAAGTTTGAAACGAATTTAAAGAAAACGCTTAATTTAACTTGAAATGCTTTCGGTCTATATTGATGTTTAAAATGACTTTTTGTTTGCTTAAATCAAGTGATTCTACAAATTGTTAAAACTGTATGCTTGCTGTCAAAGTTCTGAGGAATTTCTTTCTGCTGAATGGGAGAGGCTGCTGACTCAGCATTCAAACCAGAGTGTGTCGAAATGTTAAACCAGCTTTGGATAGTTCCAGTCACTCATGCAAGCCCAGATACTTCCATTGTGTTTCAGGATAATTGTTTTTTTCTTGGTTCAATTGATTTGAATTACTTTCTCATTGACTCTGAGAAACTCATTAAGAATTAAGAGGGGGGAAAAAACCCAACTAAAACCCCATTTTTACCTCTAAAGGCAGAAATGAAGGTATATGAAGGATGAGCTCTTACAGGTGTAATGTTTTCAAGACACTATGAATGGGAGCAATTGGTTTGTGGTAACATCTGCACAAAATACATCCTTTGCTAATTACTCACTTTTAAAGCAAATGTTGAGACATTTATGTGTGTTTCCAGCATACTTGATGTTCTATGTAATTGATAAAAGCATGGTTATAAGGCTGTGTTTCCTGCATTTTGATTTCCAAAAGCTGAATAATACAAGACATGAATAAAACCTGATAAACCAGAATATCCCTTTTGCTTTCTAACAGAGGAAGAGTTAACGTTATAAATCTCTCTGTTCAGACAGAAACAGAGTTGCTTACATATGGGTAGAACTGATGCAATGATCTCCCTCAGCATACGATGGCATAAGTGTGTATTAATTTGATCTCCTTGCTGTGAGCAACCAATACAGTAAATAATATAAAGGCTGTATCAGTTGTGAATAAATGTATCTTTCAGTTTACTAGTGAAAGAAACTAGTTTCTTTTTACTAGTTTACTAGATCAGCTGCTTTTGAGGCAGTAAAGTACAAACAGAAAAGAAAGCTAATGATTTCAAATAGAAGATACTTGTTTTTCATTTAAATAACATTTAAATTAAGATTACCAAATTGTAAGTGAAATATGTTGACTTCTGTAGTTAAAACTAATCCGTGAACTGCTAAGCCTTTCCTGCATATGTGAAAAGCAAACTATGCATTACTGAATGAATGTAACCACAGAAAGCTTCAAGCTGATTCTGTATTTCCTCCAATCTTTTTGTAGCTCAGAAGAGGCAGAAGGAGCCAAAGAGAGAGGCCTGGTCTACGTTTGGAAGGCTGGTTCCTGCTCTGTAACTCCTGAAAGGCTTCCAGGCCTCAGTGGAAAGACTGTATTACAGGCAGCCCTTGGAATACATCATGGGTTGCTTCTAACAGAAGGTAATAAACATCTTAATTGTAAAGATTTGAGACAATAACAAACTTCAGTATTGGCAAGTTTTTACTTTTAGATTTTTTTTTTTCATTCCATCTGTGTCTCATACTCAACTTTTAAACAGTTAGATTTTGAACTTTGCCAGTATGTCCGTCTTAGTTATAAGTTACTTAAAACTGTTTTGGAATAGAAATTATATTCATAGTGTCTTCTTTCATACTCTTTTTTATTTCTTTAAACAATGGCTCTGGATTTCCTTTTTAAAGATGGTAGTGTAATCTGAACTGTGTTAAAGATGACATTTCTTGTGATATCTTTCATTCAAAAAAGACAGTACAGCAAGGTGGTCTCTTGATGTGTAAGAGCTTTGGTTTCTGTGTGCTTCTGGAAAAACGCGTAGCTAATAGATGCATTAGAGTGAGCCTTGGTTTGTGAGCAATTTGGCACTTTGAATCAAAGTGTTTCTAAAAGCCAGTCCTTTAAGTGTTTGCATAGCTTGTCCTTACTTGTAATCATCAATGGGCATACAGTTGTAAAGACTAATCTGGAAGTTGCTGCTTTGCTTTTTCTTTGATGTTTTTGAAGGAAAGTTTCCAGGTTATTGACGAGCCTGCTGTAAGTGCCTCTCCTTTATTGGAGTTGTTATGGAGCTCCAGTGGTTTTTTTTGACTTTTTGCATATGTGTTCTTGCCCTATAAAGCATATTGTTTGTGGGTATGGCTTACCATTTTTCCATCACTGTGAAAACAACTGTTCATTTAAAAAATAGATTTCTGCTTTTCTTTAGAATTAGCAAAGTAACTTGACCTGGCAGTGCTGCAATCTTTTCTTTTAATGAAATTAATCTTTTTTTAATGAATTTTTGGAGAGGCTGCAGTATGACATCAAACCAGTGACAAGATGTATTTACTCACACCCCTACTTTAAACCTTAAAGGACAATCCTATTTTAATGTAGAGTGGGAAACAGTGCAGTTTGGTGATGCCAGATCTCTGTGTGGAAGGATGAGCTCTGTACTTTGTCATGATCTTCAAGCATGTTTGTGTGTCCTAAATATGTTGTGGTTCTCAAAATAGAAAGGACCAATAAATACGCTTAACTTGCATAGTAGAATTTTTAGCAGAAAAACATCATTTAGTTCAGCAGTGCATGCATGCACAGGGTAACACCAACATGAGGTATAGAACTTAACAGCAGAAATTGCAGAGAGCAACCAGCAGTTTTCATGTATCAATAGCCATAGTTTTGCTGAGCCTGGAGTAAGCTAAAAGTTGGTGTATGTTTATCTGAATCTCTCTTCAAATTTTTGTATTGGACTCATGCTAGGTCTTTGTTTTGTGTTTTGTTTCTTTTTTTTTTTTTTTTTTTTTTCCTCCCAGGTGGAGAGGTCTACAGTTTTGGAAAACTGCCCTGGAGATCTGGACCAGAGGAGTCATATGTTAACAGTCCTATCTTAGAAAATACTTTGCTTGGACACCATGTTGTTACAGTGGCAGCTGGCAGCTTCCATAATGGAGCTGTGACAGAAAGTGGTGTGGTGTACATGTGGGGAAATAATTCTGCTGGCCAGTGTGCAGTTGCTGATCAGCTATGTGTGCCAGAGCCACAACCCATCAGTATTTCTGATGCTGAAACCAGTCCTCTGTTATCAGTAAGGATTTTGCAGCTAGCCTGTGGAGAGGAACACACGCTGGCACTATCGCTAAGCAGAGAGATATGGGCTTGGGGGAGTGGCTGCCAGCTTGGTCTCATAACAACAACTTTCCCAGTGACAAAGCCACAGAAGGTGGAGCACCTGTCAGGACGTGTTGTGCTCCAGATTGCTTGTGGAGCCTACCACAGCCTGGCTTTAGTACAATGTCTTCCTGTGCAGGAAATGAAGCCTATCCCAGAGAGGTGCAATCATTGCAGTCAACTCCTCATTACCATGACAGACAAGGAAGATCATGTAATCATTTCAGATAGTCACTGTTGCCCACTGGGTGTAGCACTGACTGATAACCAACCAGAAAACCATGTCTTCTGTCCCTCGTTGGAGACCCTAGAAGGAAAAAGTGTAACAGGTAGCCAAAGTGAAGGCCGTCAGAAGCCACTTGTGGAAGAACATACGCTTGTTGCTTTAGAATCTGATGGAGCAAGTATGCTTTCCAGCAACGACAGACAGGGAGACAGTGGAATTTCTAGTCCTGGAAATATTCTGTTCCCAGACAAAAAAGAAGTGAAAGAGTGCTTAATCAGTTTATCAGATCACTCATTAAATGAGAGCCTGCAGAAAAACATCTGTGCAGAACCTGAGCAGGTTGGTACCTAGTCACTAGCTCTTAACTTGCTACAGCTCCTCTCGTGTATGTGACAGTGTTACTCTTCACAAATTAAAAATTCTGTCAGTTTACTGTACCTGTGGTGTTCTGTAGTTTCAAGATGTTTCTTCTCTGTGATAGCTCTCAACTTTAAATGGAAGTTTTTGTCTTCCATCCTTGTTCAGTTTTAAGCTTTTAATGTGAGCAACCGTGACAGCTATAGTCTCTCTTTGTGGTCCACAGTACCAGAACCGCATAAGCCCGTTTCCCATTCTCTAGCTGGTTTATGATGCATGGGTTTCCCATTTGTGCGGGGCAGTAAGCTGGTACTTGTCTAATTTACCTTTAAGGTAAAACTTTCCTTTTTATATGTAAAATGAATTCCTTGCAAATCTGCCAGATTTCTCAATCAGTTAAAAATTTTAGATTGCACGTAAAGGTTGTAAGGGTAATGTTAAAGTGTTGACCAAAAGGCATCTAATGTTAATCATGTAGGAGTGGCATAAACTTACAAACAGGGATGGGAAATACAGAAGTACCACTCTATTTTGTGTGATGTGGAAAATGGTTCAACAACACTGTTTTGATGCTATGGTAGAACAGTACAGTAATAATTTCTTAATAAGCGGCAGAATATGCTTGATATGAAGGTTCAAGAACTGTTCCCAGCTCTCTGCCAAAATATGACATTTTACACTACTTTGGAAAAAATCTTATTTGGAGTTGGAGGGGAGAAAATACAACCCACAAGCTTAGAAAACAAATCCAAAATCTTGCAGTGTGGTCTGGTAGTCCCTACGTAAAAACTATCTTGCTCGATTGTTTATGGTAAAGGTAACATCTGTAAGAAAAACTGCCACTCCGTGGCCCAATGTGCAAAATTCATAGCAGAATTCTGAAAATTTCTTTTGTCATTTCAAATGTCGTGTAGATATAAATTTCTTAATTTTTTTATAGTTACAGTAAGAAATTTTTCGTAATGGTTCTTGGAGAAGAAATGTCACAGTGCCTAATAAATAGTCGATTTTTATCACCTCTGATTGCAAAAAAAAAAAAGTAGTATTAAAACCAAAACAAACTGTCCAGTAACTTGGTGATTCAGTAAGTTATGTTTTCCTTTTCTGAGGGAAACATTTCAAAGAAATATTTGTTGTGTGAACGCAATTGTCCTTCCTTTTGCTTTTTGCCAATACAAACACTCTCTAGCAGTTGTGGGCTTCTCAGACTCATGCAAGAACTCCTGCCGTTAAGAAATGACTGAAACACCTGACTTCATGCTCCTTTTCTCAACTCCATGTTCTTGGAATGTTTCCAGAGTACTGTTTCTGTCTCTCAGTTCCAGGAATAAACAAGCCTGGAATTGATTCTCTGAATCTTAACACAATTGATCATACATGTGAAGAGCAGAGATGAGGACCTAATTTCATGTTTCGGCACTAGTAAAATCCTTTGTTTCTCTTTGCTTTCCTACACAACTCAAGTTTGCTTTTCTGTATTGCTAGGCGTGCCTTTTATAAGTAGCAAGGAAGTACAAGTAAATAGGACCAATCTCAATCCTTTAGCCTAATTTTTCACAAAAAAAGAGGAAGATCGTTTTCCTTCTGGCAGAATAAAATGAGCTTAAATATTTGTATTACTATTATTTCCCACCATATATTAGATGGGAAAATGTGATTTTGAGGTCTTTGTTTTAACATTTGAACTATTTGGCAGATAACATCTTGTGCATTATTTCTTATTTGGTGGGTAAATTGATTGCTATTATAGGTAATCATGTGCTGGTACTAATAATTGCCTTCAGTCATTTTATCCCTAGTGTAACTTCATGATTATTAACTCGCTTGATATGGATGCGACAGTAGCATAAGGGGACACATAGCCCAGAATGGTCTTACAATAGACCTTGCAAAATTAATCCATGAATCACTGTTTTCCTTTTAACATATTGAAGGAAGAACTTACCTCTCTGTCAATACAGCATGCTGACTGATGTGCTTTAACTGGTGGCAAAGAAGTTAATAAGCCTGAAATTAAATCTCTCTTTATATTTGTTAGCAAAGATCCTTTTTTTTTTTTTGTATTTTTAAAAAAACAGACCCACAGTCTCTTACGGTTGAGCTACAAGACAAGTGCAACAGACAAAGCCCAGTCCATGTAGAAATGGTGCTTGGTCCTACCTTAAAAATGTGATTCTGAGGAATGTATGTACACTTAAGTACAAAAAGCTTCCTCGTGATGTCTTGTTCAGTGTAGCACGTAGTTTGAATAGTGAATGTGTATATCGTCATCTTATTGTGATGTGCAGTCTGGTATGATAGTCTTCAATTTTTCTTTAATTTTAGCCTTCTCAAGAAGAACAACTCAGTGCTTGTATCCCTGGCCCTCCAGGTACCAGCACATCTGCCTTGAACAGCTTGGTGGCCTCTTGTGCATCAGCAGTTGGTGTGAGAGTAGCTGCTACATATGAAGCTGGAGCATTGTCTCTGAAGAAAGTTATGAACTTCTATGGCACACCTTCAAGTGAACCAGGATCTCAGTCTGGTGGTGGTTCCCCAGGGCCTGAAGCTCTGAAAGACAGTCGAGAAGAGCAGGTCAGGCTGGAATCCATGCAGGGCAAGAAGAGTTCCAGTTTAGTAGATATTAGAGAGGAGGAATCTGAAGGAGGGAGTCGAAGACTTTCCCTGCCTGGCTTGTTGTCACAAGGTAAAAAAGCATGTTGGGAAAACCAAGAGACTGGAAAAGTTATAATAATGTGAATGTTTATACCTGAAAATAAAAACATATTTATTGAACATAAATCTAATAATCTAAGAAAGATGTTTATGAATTATAAACTGTATCTTAGGACTTCAAGGCAGTGGGGGGGAGTGAAGACTAGCAAATCCTGCCTGCTGAGAAAACCACAAGCGTAGTGGGTTTAGGAACGTTCCTTATTGGTAAAGTAGGTGAAATGGGCATGTTGTAGTAGTCTGGGCATCTTACTGCAAAACAATGGCAAACTGTCTTTCATAAAGGTTGCATAACAGATAAAAATCTGTGTGGCCTGTCATCCCTGCTGCACTGAGCTGGTTTTGAGTCAAGGACCTAGAAATATTCTGGTTCTCACTGCTAAACTTCAAAGTTAATGACCTTCTCTCCTCAGATTTTGGTGTTAGTTGCTCTGAATGGGTGGGTACATGGTTTAGTTCTATATTAATCTTGGATCAGAGGGGAGAATTTAGGAAGTATTGAAATCTTTTGTTCACTGCAAGAATAAATTTTCTGTCAAAATATACTCTTTTTAATGCCTAGTTTGTTTTGGTTCATTTGCTTCAGTATAGCTGTATAGTTCTCATATACCTGTTATCCTTTAGTAGCTGGTAACAGTTGAGATCTGGCTACTTTTAGCATGTGTTACGTCTGTGTGTCAGTAACCTTTCTTCTTACGTACCAGCCTTTGCTCGCAGTCTTAATCAAGACTTCTTTGAGAAGTCTTGATCAGTTATCCCAAGTGGTACTGTAACTGTAACGCACAGTCTGTGTGAGATATTTTCCTAAAGGGATGATCAATTTTTCTATCTCTTGGCCTGTTTTTAGTTTCTCCTAGGCTCTTACGGAAGGTAGGGCGGGCAAAAATGAGGACTGTAGCTCTGACTCCAACCTACAGTGGTGAGGCTGATGCTCTTTTACCCTCTCTAAGAACGGAGGTATGGAGCTGGGGAAAGGGGAAGGAAGGACAGCTAGGACATGGCGATGTTCTGCCAAGGTGAGATTTCTTTGATAAATGTTTTTTAGTAGGTCACTAGGAAATCTTGAGCATTCAGCTTTCTCAAATTTGTGAACTGCCTTACATTGTGTTCTTGTTCTTTTGTGTTGTGACCCAAGTTCCTCCAAGTAACAAGTTTTGTGCTATATTGTTACTGAATGTCAATCAGTTATGACTTTTACCCTTGTAATCACTAGGAGTTTTGGTGGTGTTTCGACTTTGTCCAAATTGGGGTGAGATTTATCCTCAACTTTCACCCTTCATGACCTTTTTGACTAAGCTAGTTTATTGCCAAAAGATTCCATGTATGTTTTTCTGTTTTTTTTTTTTTTTTTTTTTTAAAAAAAAACAAACTTGGAATTAATTTTTCTCTTAAGAATACCTCTGATAATCTTTTTCTCCCCTCCTTCCCCCTGGCGTTCTGGGGGTTGACAGGCTTCAGCCACTATGTGTGAAAAGCCTAGATGGTAAAGAAGTGATTCAGCTCTCTGCTGGTGGCCATCACTCCTTAGCACTCACTGCCAAATCCCAGGTACAAGTGATTGTTATAATTTATTGCTTATCTGTGACATAATTGTAATGTTTGGTATTTCTAGCTTTTGGTTTCTTTTGCTTCTAAACTTTTGTTTCTGTTTGTGGGAGGCAACTTGGAATCAGTGTGAAATTTTAATTCTATTTCTGCCAAAGTTCTGCATGTACCATCAACATTATGTGTAAAGATTGCACTGACTTGATATGGTGCATTCAATTTCTGAATGTGAGAAGACAATTTGAGAATATAGGAAGACAGTGGAAATTAGGGAAGTGCTTCTTGGTACATGAATCTTATACCCTTGACTTCTGTGTGTTTGCACACTTACAGGTGTACTACTACAATTCAGTATGTGTCCATGTAGATCAACTTACATTCTCATGTTCAGCCATGTTTCTTACAGGTGTATTCATGGGGCAGTAATATCTCTGGCCAGCTTGGTCACTTGAACTCCCCAACAACAGTCCCTCGTCTTACAAAGGTACTTTGTTTTCTGTGTTTTTCTTCTTTCAGTTTAGGATCTCTTCTTATACAAGCAAGTGCAAAGTAATTTCTAACAACTGACCTTGTTTATGTATCTGTGTGCTACATACTAATAGAGCCCTTGATTTCTTTGGCTTATACTGTAAATACAATCCTTAGATGAGCTTGTGAATATCTACCCAAGAAATCCTTTACACAGACTTCAACTGTTTTTTGACCACATTGAAGTTCTAAGACTGAGAAATATGACTGCTTGTATCTTCTTACCAAATTTCACTTTTACCTTATATTTGGTTTCTCTGATATCTATGTTGCAATGCTGAAACTTTTAAATATCTTGGAATGTTGTTTTTATTCTAAACATTCTTCTAGCATTTTTAGCTTTGCTAGACCATGACCATATTTGTTGTTCGTTTCTGTGTTTCCAGAGCTGTTTTGGCAGTGGGTTTTCTGTTTGTTTTGAACTTTTCATCCCATTGAGTGAAGAGCCAAATAATGATTTTGAATTAGATCCCACCCTTGCCTATGTTTTCTGGAGCTTGTCTTAGTGGAAAACTAGCTGCAAAGTCTTCTTGCTTAGGCCTTATGCAAATTAATGTACAGCATGTTAACTGTCCCAAATTTATAGATTTCCCAGTTAAACATAGAGGCGAAAAGTGTCCCAACTTTAATCAAGCTCACCTGATGCCTATTTAAAAATCAAACCAATTTATAATTCAAAGCAAAAAATCAGCCATTAGAAAGACAACTGGAAAGAAAGACAATTTTCATTATACATGCAAGAAATGTATTTGGTATGAGACACTGAAGTTGAAAAATTACCAGCTATTGCAATACTTTTTCTTGGCAGGTGTATTATGTGCATGTGTGGCTTGAAGAGTTAAGTACTATCCTCTCCTTCTAGCTTCAGGTGATGATTTCTAATGTCTTTTCCTTCCTTGTGAATTTCAGGTGTGTGGTGATGGTGTTTGGAGTATAGCAGCAGGACTAGATTATTCCCTCTTCTTAGCAGATGAGGAAGACTTCCAACCTGGATTATATTACAGTGGCCAGGAGACAGCAACAGAAGATTTGTATGAAAATAGCTGTACTAAGAGTCCAGTTTTGTTACTATCTTGTAGTAAGGTGAGTGGTATTCCCCTGAAGTTAGTGCAAATCATACTGATACTTTTTTGGAAATAGCACAGTGCTGATTGTTCAACTAGCTTTAAGGGTGTCAAGTAACTGGTTCCTAGCAGTCAAACCAAGAGCACAGCTTATGGTGGGCAGAGAGGAGGCCTAATAAGTATTGTTTTCTTCTCTGCTTGTTTCTTGGTCTTGCCTTCTGTTTGAGGCACAAGGAGATGTTTCTAGTGTGTCTAATCCATTTTCTTCCAAGTCTGTATGTGGCAGAAGTGCACCCTTATATTGTGCTCTGTTTGCATCACAGTATTCATGGTTTTTATTCTTTGCTGCTGTTGCTTCTCATTTTCCTGTTGTTTCTCAAGTGATTGAGGGCACTGCCTGCTCTATTTCATTCAGCTTCCTATGCATCTTGTTTGTGAGTGGGCAGAAGGTCCCCCTAAGTTCTGCATCATCTCCTTTCCTCCCCCTCCCTTTCTCATGGATGTGAAGGGGGAACTGAGCAAAGGCACCAAAATGTGCATTTGCATGTTTATGGGAGGGAAGAGGTCCCCCTATGCAATTTTCTTCATCAAACTGAATCTTATATTTGGCTTGAAGTTGGCACAAGATGTGAAAGTGTGTACTCTTGACTGCACATCTTCTTCCAAGTTGTTTGTATGATTTCAGACCAACCTGAGTTTAAAGTAACAGGGAAGGAGATGGTGAGGGTAGAAAGCATCTCTGTCTCAGCTCTTCTGGGTCTCATTGCTACTTCCCTAGACTGGCTAGAATAGCAGTTGGAGAGGGGTTTTGAGGAGGGAGAGGGATGTAGACACTGGGTCCATGCATATGTGCATGCATGTGCACACATGTATGTGTGTGCAGACACGCACAATTGTGTTCCTTCTGTGAGACTGTGGCTAGCCATTCCTCTCTCTGCTCATGTAGGGCGACTGGTAGGCTCTTGCATACTGGAAGCAGCCTGTGAGCTGCTTGTTGAATGGCTCTGGCTCAATGTTTCTAAAGAATCCTCTGTTTAAGAACAAAGGAAATAAAAGTAGAGCTCAAACACGGAATTACCATGTGATGTTGCATGTGAACCAGAATTAGTGAGGAGCCACAATGCATAAGTGGCACTTGTGCTGACCTTAGAGAAGAATTTTGCTTCCAATTGCTGTGGAAAGCAAATACCTACTAATATCTGTACTAACATCACTTGTGGTGTTAGTGTAGTTATTAGTATTAGTCCAGTTTATTGATACTGTAATATTACTCTTATCAATAGACATCTTTCAGGTCCAGAAAGGACTATAGTTCAGAGCATGGTGATAATATTAAAACGTTGTTATCCTCTCTTCCTAATTAGTAGGAGAAATAGCTGATATAATGATACAAGTTAATATCAACATTGCTGATGTAAGCATGAATATATTGCAGTTCTAAAAGTGACTGAACTTAAGGTCACCATCTCTTAAACATGGAATGGTTGAAAGATGGTCCATTTATTGTCTTTAGGCTCTGTCGATACCAGGAAAATGAACAGCATTGATTATAGAAACATCTATAATCAATGTTCTAGTTTTATCATTCTTGTATTAAGCCAGTGTTGAATGGATTGTTTGTCACTGTAGGTAATTAATACTTACTAATACTTAGTGCTGCTAAAGATATGCTTTATTCTGCATCACCCTGTTTTTAAATTGGAGTATGAAAAGAAAAATATTAAAGATGCTGTTTTTTCTTTTCTCTTTTTTATCTTTCAGATAGGGTACATAAGCAATGTGATAGCTGGTGGTGACAACTGTTTGGTCTTAGTAGACAAAAACGTAATGGGATATATTGCCAGTTTGCATGAGTTGGCTTCTACTGAGAGAAGGTTTTATTTCAAACTGAGTGAGATCAAATCTCAGGTTCTTAGACCTCTTTTAGGTTTAGGTAAGAACTTATTTTAATATTTTATTTGATACTATTTCCCCTACAACAGATTTCTTTATGCAAAATTTAGAAAGCATTACGTATTTTTAAGATGAAGGTAAGGTCTTACTCTTCTCTCCTGTTCGGATTAACTGGTGAAATATAGCTGCATTTTGACATCCGCATTACGTTATTCGTATTTTCACTTTTCCTGACTGTTTCACCCAAAATTACTTAGTTATTTGAGCTGTATTTAATCTAAAATCGTTGAATACCTGATTCTGTATAATGTAGCCATGAGGTGAAATTGCTGGTAAAACATCTAAACAGCACTTTCTGTTAATTCTCTTTATTAATGGGTGCTGCTCTTTTGTAAGGTAAGCTGAATTGCTTTCTGGTCTGTTACAGATAATTTGGGCAACGCAAATACAATCCAGTTGTTGCAGGAAATGGCAAGCAGGTTCAGCAAGCTATGCTATCTCATCGGTCAACATGGAGCTTCTTTAAGTAGCTTTCTTCATGGAGTAAAAGAAGCCAGGAGCTTGGCCATCCTGAAGCATTCCAGTCTCTTTTTGGATAGTTATACTGAGCAAGTATCCAATTCCCTTTCATCTTGAGTCTCTGCAGACTTAGTCTGCTGACCCCAAAAAGCCTGAGTTATAAGAAGTAGATCATAAGGAAATCTACATAAGTAACTGTTGTGCAAATTGTATTCTCGCAATTTAAAGTGTACGGAGAGTTTTACATAAACTAATCCATTTGGTAGTGAGCTATGTATTTCAAAGTCTTCACCAGTGGAGCACACTGGACAGCTTCAGCTTCCCTAATGTACAAACATCTCTTTGGTTGCTGCATATATGCATGTGAAAGAGATATGTTCGTTACTTAAATAGTAAGGATCTTGTAATATAATGTAATATTTACCATGGCTAGGCCACTACGTAAAGCTGCCTCTAGGGGTTTATTGTAGTTACAAAATGCTGTTCCAATAGTCATTAGCTAAAAATCGACTCCCAGAAGAACAGTTCTTCTGTCCTGATATCTGCTAACAGCTAGCATTACACCTTTCACCAAAAAGACAGAGCTACTTTAGTGCTCAGAATTAAATCTGAATTATCCTGGTTATTATTTTATTAGCTTAATGCTTTTGGGAGAGTAAGTCTACACAGTCACGCTGTTTGCTGTCTTTCTCCTCAATAACTTTTGTAATTGCTGGATAATTTCACCGTAATGTAGCAGAAGTCTCATCATACTTAATACCTACAGGCTTTTGTGAAAAAATACTGGCTTGACAGAGGAGAGAGTCCAAAAATGTCCTCTCTGAATGTAGTCTTGGTTACCAGACATGAAAATAAGGGAAAAAAATTTCAAGATCAACTTGGGTTGTTATGCAGTAGCATTTTGAATGTGCAGCTAGTTGCACTTTGTTCTAACACAAGCACAACGGTTACCTCTTTTACTGGATCAGTGATAAACTTATGCATAAAAGCAGCTTTCTTCTCCATGTATCATGGGTTGTTCATAATTGTAAATATGTATTTTCTCCCTTTCTTAGTTTTTGATTCTAGTTTTTCTTGTAATCTGGATTTCCAGAATTGGTTCTCATTACTCAGATTAGAAAGGTTTCTTAATTTCTTTTTCCTCTCTGTCAAAGACTGAAACGCTTAATTTCTGTTCTTGTTGTTGTGCCTGTTGTCTGCTCTCCCCCTTTGCTTTCTAATGCTTTACACATTTTTCTGTGTATGGCATCAGAACCTGTGCAAGCTCCTCAGCATAGTGCCTTGAGCATCTTCCAACGGTCTATCAGGCAATGTAAGTAGTATCTGTTTGATGGGACTAAACTGAGACCTCTTCTCTCAGAGAAAAGTGGGTTTTTAAAAAATGGTTTTCTTTCTTGGCAGGGGCGAAGTGAAAAGTAGAATGTTGAATAGCAGGAAAAGAGAAATTCCCATCTTGAAATTTCCATCTTGAATATAATTGGAAGCTAGCAATATTAAATTGTTGGAACAGATGACCTATTCTGTACATGCCCAAATTTGGGGGAAACAAATACTCAAATTTCGTTTGCAAAGTAAGCCCTCTGCGTTGTGCCAGTGACAGCAGAAATGTGGAATAGTAGTGCATATGCTATCCTCCATGTGGAAAGTGGATACTAAGTGTTGCAGTAACATTGAGTGTATGGCTGTTTAATGTTTTCTCAAGTACTTAGATTAACTGTATAACATATCACAGATCTCGTTGGTAAACTGTTTCAAACTACAACAGTTGCTATTTCCAGGGATGTTCTTATTTTGTAACTGAAGCTCTCTTTCTTCCCCATTTTAGGTATTGTACTTCAGTAACAAACTTCCTCGTAATGGGAGGATTTATGCTCCTTGCAAAGCCAGCAATGTAAGCAAACCTTTACCGTTTTCTGGAGTTTTTGATCAACTAGCAAAGAACTGTAATTTAAAGAACTGTGTGTGTAGTAATGAGCATTCAGAAACTTGGTCTCAGTTTTCTTGAGTAGAGTGTTCAGCTTGCTTTTCCATCAGATGAAGAAAAAGTTACTTCCTCTCAGCTATGATAAAAATTTTGGTTAAAATACTGCCAAATGAGTTCAGTTACTTTGTCTTGAAGGTGAAGAGGAGGAAAAAAGCATAAATTATTGTGAATTCCTTGGAAGAAATGTGAATAGATTTCAGATAATGCTTTTTTTTTTAAAGCTTAGACTTGAGGTTAAATTTTTGTCATCTATTCAGTGTTTGTTAGTATTTTATTCTTTCAAATGTTGCTGTCAAGAAAACGCAGAACAGCAAACTTTTCTTTAAGAATTAGTAAGAGTAGATAATGTGAATCCACTTTCATTTGAATTCTTTAAGTTTATGGAAGTGCTTTAAAATGATGCAAGAATAACATTTCTGCATTTGTATCTTCTCTACCTCTCAAGGTTGCTTTACTCTGTTTCATGCATAGATGCTCTTAAATGCGAGGAAGGGATTGTACCTTAAAGCTTGAGACAGTATATTTGAGGTTTAAAGATCATAAAGTATATCTTTTTTCTCAGCTCAATAGTGGATTTGTATAGGAAATAAAGTAATGACACTGTGCATCTTTCACTCTAGTGCTGTGAAGAAGTTGTTGCGATGAGGGTATTAAACTTGTCTGAGAAATTGCCAGCTTTCCTTCCTTCCTTCCTAAATTCTGTAATCTGGGAGTAATTCTGTTACAGCTGTTTATGGAGCACTTTGAATATAGTGTAAATGATGGTACTGGAAGTTCTTTGAAACACCAGAGTACCTAATGCAAAGAATCTTCTGCACCTGAGGACCAGTGCGAAAGACGAAGTACAAAATCCCACTACAGAGACACACTAAGAATCTTTCTGCATTGGTCAAGAATTTTAGGGTAACTTAAAGGAAATCTCAGTTCAAGTATAAGCTTATTTATAATTAATACTGACAAGTTCTGGATGCTGAAATTACTTCTACTTAATTCTTCACATCAGTTGTTACTGTCAGGTGTCACAGCTTGTCCTACTGCAACCAGGGTCTCATTAGGTGAATAACACTTTTTCAGGTTCTGAAACTTCAGGGAAGAGATGTCTTAGAAGTTTTGTCCTGCTACTTGCAAAGGGAAGTTAAGAATATCTTTGCTGATAATGATGAATTTCCCCTCTGCCTCCTTCCCAAGGGATACTGTCTTAAGTCAGTGTTTAATGATGTCAGCCTATCTTTTATGGATATTCTGCAATATGAATGCATTAGAAGTAATCCCAACTTTAAAAAAGTGCTAGTTAGAGTAGAGGTCTCTGTTGTTGACAGGTTCGAGCATTTCCTCTGAAAGAGTAGATGAGCTATACTCAGTATTATATGTCTGTTTTTATTTGATGCTGTTCTACAGAGACATCCATGTGAGGATCTCAAAGCACTTTAAAAATGCAAGCCATCCGAATAGTTAAGTTTAAAGTCAAGAAATATGGTCTTCTCTCTAAAGAAGACTTTATTGCTAAGGCTTGTTGAACAAGAAAGTTCTTAAATAATCATTAGCAGACCTAGATAAGCTGTTATTTTGATGTGTGAAATGGCATCTTACTAATCATGCAGAATTCTTAGGGACTCTGCTGTGCAATTCTCTGACCTGTTTCGCTGTCCCTGGGGCCTGCCTCTTCAGCCTCACCCGATTCTTGCAGCTTGTGGTTAAATGCTTCCCAGCTGGATGTGTTTTAATACAGATGTGTCATGTGCCAGCCCATGTGTGCACACAGATATGGTGAAGGAGAGGGAAAAGTAGGTTTGTTTTCCTTTTAATTGAAGAAATCCTGGTTTTGTGTGCTAATGCATTGTCTTCAGAATCATTTCCCTCTTCTTCTCTGAACTAGATTAGTTCTCCCTCTTGGAAATCAGACTGAGGATTGAACAGATTTCCTGCCTTTCTTTGAGGTAGGATGTAATTTTTCTAGTGAGGGGAAAAACTGGTCAGTTGCCATAAAACAGCAGGGGTGGGGAAGAGATTATTTGGATATACGTAGGGAAGTGCACTGGAGCAAAGTTAAGATTCTTGCAGGCCTTCTTGTATGAATCAACAGTTAGAAACTTACTGTTCTAACAGTAATGGGAAGTCATTCCACCTGTTAGCTCTTTTACTAATCAGTTGTTAACGGGGAAAAAGGTGATTAGTTGCTCTGCAGGTGGGGCAACTTAGTCAACTTTCTTCACCAGTTTAATGACTGTGCCTGTGAGAGGAGAAGTTAAAGTCCTGTGTTGCAGCTGTTAGAGAGCTACATGTCTGTATTAGTGTCCTTCCTTAAACTAAATTGGGACTAGATTCATAATCAGCATGCATTTGTCTTTAATTTTATTGGTTTATGATAATCCAAAAAGAGGCATTTTGAGCTCATTTATATAAAAAATCATTGATGTCTTGCTGTATTTTTCTTCTCTCCTCCCTTTACTCCCCAATGGTCCCATAATTTAGAGACTTCTTGAGTAAAAACCAGGAGCTGTTACAGAAACTGTCGGAGAAGAATGAGGAAAACCTCCAGCTAGTGGAAGTTCTGAATGCTCTGTTTTTCATGCCATTTGGGCGACTTCATAATTATGCTAGAACTTTGCTAAAGCTTGCCACATGTTTTGAAGTGGTAAGCTGGCTTTGTTATCTTTATCTGAATAAATATACACATGAAACTTACGGCTCGGAAGTAACTGTGTGAAGCAAATGCCAGGTAATTAAAAATAGCTTAGTCCTCAGAGAAGCTACCTCGGACTTGTATTTGCTGCAGGGAAGATCATGCATGTTTATTTGCACAATCTGAACACCACACCTGCACATATCACATGACAGGTAGAAACTTGTTGCCCTGCCAGAACTTGTTTGTGTGCCTGAGTACTTAATTGCAAATACACTGTTTTGATGTTTGCCTATTGCTTTTCAGTTCCATCTGGCACCATTACTGTAGCTATCTTTGGCTGTAATAATCTACTAAAAATACTACAAATATATTAGGTAGACTTTTACCACCCATTTAGATGTCTGTAATTGCATTCTTCTGAAATAAAAGATGGCTAAACAGGAGCAATAACTACTTGTACATTTATCCTAATATAGTAATTTAAAGTATTACTCCTGCAATTATTGGCACTACTTCTGCTACAGACTGTTAAGCTGCAAGGCGGTAGATCATGTAATTGTATATTAATCATTCTCCTCTTAACAGTCATGGAACTTCTGTGACTTTAAAAACTGCCAGCACACCAACAGAATATGTGACCGAGAAAATAACTTAGCCTGCACTGTTACTTTATTAACCAGACCAACTGTCATGCATTTGGTGCTGATTTAATAAAATGAGCAGTTGCATGGCAGCTTGGTTAGTGTTGTTGGCGCAGGTGTTCAGAAACACTCTCAGGTCTGTCTCTACCTTGTGCCCTGTAGGCATCTCCAGAATACCAGAAGCTACAGGATTCTAGCTCTTGTTATGAGAGCCTTGCTGTTCATCTTAGCAGAAAAAGGAAAGAAGCAGAATACACACTTGGCTTCTGGAAGACATTTCCTGGGAAAATGACGGTATAATGACAATTGTCAGTCTATTAGCAGCCTGAATCTGTTGCTGTTAGCATTACACCCTGTATCTATTACTGATTTTACTGTCCCAGTTGCGCTTCTCGTTTTTCTAATTTGTGTTGCTGTACTACTCTGAATTGGGGAAAGGTTGAACCTTTACTATGAAAGACAAATAACACTGACCTTAAGTCCCAATCAACGAGAAGTAAGCTTCTGTAATTTCGTTTTTAACCCTACCTGTAGGATTCCTTGCGGAAGCCAGAGCGTCGTTTAATCTGTGAAAGCAGCAATCGGGGGCTGTCCCTACAACATGCTGGAAGATTCTCTGTAAACTGGTTCATCCTCTTTAACGATGCTCTGGTACATGCTCAGGTAAACCAGCTTGTATCCAGGAACAAAACCTTTTCTTGAAACAACATGACATATTTTTCATATAGTGAAGATAAGTTCTTGCGCCATTCACTGTGATGTTGCTTGAACACTTAAAAGTGATGAGTCTTTCTATGTTTACAAATTAATTTGAAATTATGTACTTTTTTAAATGTTTGATTGCTGTTGCCTTGTGGCTGACATGGTTTCTGT
This sequence comes from Tauraco erythrolophus, assembly GCF_009769465.1. Taxonomy (NCBI): domain Eukaryota; kingdom Metazoa; phylum Chordata; class Aves; order Musophagiformes; family Musophagidae; genus Tauraco; species Tauraco erythrolophus. The sequence goes on along the minus strand of NC_141472.1, from coordinate 14,186,485 downwards.
TGACTATTTCTCGGAGCAAGGTGCATATGAGGAGCCTGTAATGCTCAGTTTTCCCCTAGTCCTCAAAGAAAGGAAAACTGTTCAGAAAAAGCGTGGGGCAGGGGTAATGGATGAGAACCTGGTGAAGTTTACCTTCTCCTTCTTGCCTGCAGTTCTCAACACACCATATTTTTCCCTTGTCCACACTGTGGGTAGAAGCTCTTTCAGAAGAAGCTGGAAATGTGTGAGTATTCTTGCTTGTGATGCTTAAATAGTCAGATATTTTGGGAGGGAGGATGAGCATTTTGTAACCAGTTGTCATAAACTAGGAGCAGAATAGACTGGATGCAATCATGTCTACCCCTCTTTCTTGTCTCAGAAAACTTTTCTATGTCTTAAAAGAAAACATTTCTGTGTCTTAAAAAAAAAAGTTGTATAAACATCAGAAAGACTAAGGTGGTCAAGAGGAAAGCAAGTACTCTTTCTGGCTGCTTCTTTTCACTGCTGACTTTAATATTAAGGTTAAAGCTAGCTGAGGTCGGGGAGGGCAGATACAATATCCATGCTCTAGGAAACCTTGCCTTTTTCAGGATGAAATTTCACTAGATTAAAATACTTCCCCCATAGGAATGGATTGAAGATTACAACACCAGAAGAACAGTTTGTTCTTGTTTCTTCAACACCACATGAAAAAGTAGGTGTATCTACAAATTTTGCATGGATTCAGTGATATGGATGAGTTTTTCTCTCTTATTGTGAAACCAAATAGGGAGAAGTATTGCCTAAGTATTCACCAAGAATGAAGTCTTCCTACAGCTTGGTGTGCAGGTTAACTGTACTTTGTGCTTGACTGTAGCAGTACTCCTAGTTTACAACACTGTACTGAGGCATGTAAAGGAGTTGATTATAGTTGCTCTAAAGGTGAGATTCAGAGCAAAACCAGATGATAGCTAAATTCTGTGATGAAACACTTTCTGTTTCAGACCAAGTGGCTGAGGGCAATAAGCCAAGCAGTGGATCAGGCCCTTAAAGGAACTTCTGACTTCAGTCTTTATGGAGCTGGGGGGAATGTGCCAAGACAGGAACCTCCTATTTCTCGCAGTGCCAAATACACCTTCTATAAGGACCCTCGATTTAAGGATGCTGTTTATGATGGGAGATGGCTTTCAGGGAAACCCCATGGCAGGTAAGAGCATTTAAATGTAACAGTTGAAAACAAAATGAGATGGTTGCTGTATCAGTAAGTAGACTCACTCACAGAAGTCACTTGGGAAGTGTGAAGTGAACTGATTGTCTGTTGTGGGTTAGGCCGCTCCGGCAACACAACCGTGCCCCCCCCCCAGGTCGTTGACTCACCCTCCCTCAGCCCCAGGGATGAGGGAGAGAATTAAAGGATAAATGGGATACCCGTGGGTTGAGATAAGAACAATTTAATACAGATGATTTAATACACAGTGTAGATGCTCACCACCCCCTCGTATGCAAAGCCCGTCTCATTCCAAAGCTGCAATCCCGGACGAACGCAAGGCTGGGATTGCAGCTTTGCAATCACTTTTATAAAAAACCTCACTTTTATACTGGGCATTTTTTTTATATAAAACCTCACTTTTATACTGGGCATGACGCTGCATGATATGGAACACTAATTGGCCAGTTTGGCCCTCAATCTTAAGTTCCACCACAAATCACAAGGGGAATCGTGTCCCCCTTGTCCCAACTATGCTCCCCCCTTATCCCGCCGTGCTTCTGCACTCCGGCACACTGAAAAGTCCTTGGAGTCTCACGTCCAACCACAAACATCAGCTTGCTATCAACATTCTTCTCAGAGCGAGCCTCTGAGTAAAACCAAAACACGGAGCTCTTCTAGCTGCTAAAAAGAAGAGCTAACACTGTCCCAGCTAAAACCAGGACATTGTCTTATACACATATATGGCTTTGTATTTTTTTCCAGAGGGGTCCTAAAGTGGGCAGATGGAAGAATGTACTCTGGGACTTTCCGGACTGGACTGGAGGATGGGTAAGATCCTCCCACTACTTGTGGAGCCAGAGGGCAAGAAATACTCATTGTTGTAGGAGATAGTAACAAAAACCTTTTAATTAAAGGTTTTGCAGTGAATCTTACTGACTCATGGTTATGTATGTTAACCAGATTTATCTCTGTGTTGATGATATATAGATAATCTCTCATTTATCCAGAGATATGCTAGTTGTCTTCACAAGAAACTCTGCAACCACGTGATTAAAAACTTGCTTTTTCATAAAAATTGAAACTAATTTGGATAATCAGCTGTAGGATGGAGGAAGGAAATGGTAAAAGAGCTGAGGAGAAAGAATGGGTGAGTGGGTGTAAAATACTAAGCAGAGGAAGCCAATTGAAAAGTCTGCATTCAACTTTCTGCTGTATAGGTAACTTGTAACTTTTTGTGGTGCAATATTCTTTCAAAAGTTCTGGTATATTTCAAACAAATCCCCACCAGAAATAAATGGATTGGTATTTAACTGTAATTGCTAGGATTATCAAATGCATATATTTGTATTTCAGCATGTTTGCTATAGTCTCAACACTTAACAATAGTAATGTCTTCTTGGGGTAGACATGCTCTCAGAAGAACCTTCATAATTGGATTTTAATCTCCTCAAAAGATTAAAATATATAAATAAAAGTTGTGTGTCTTATTCTTTTCAGGCATACTGAAATTGTGAACAGTTCTGTGCACTGTTTGAGCATAATTGGAAGCTAGTATCTTTTTTTTTTTAATATTGTCTGTAGCAATATGTGTTTTCATCTTTCCCTGGAATAAAGATGTGCTAGAATTATCAAGACCTGAAGAAGACAACAAAGATAGAAGCAGTCTTAGGATGTGAGAAGACTCGTGGCCTCTTGAATGCTGAGAAAAATGCTTCGTTGTGGTAGAGAGGGAAATACTTATAACTTGCCACAATCGAACAGGAGAAAAGCAGTACGGACTAAATTGACCTCGTGATGCTGGAATTCCTGCTTTCTCTTTTAAAAAAAAAAAAGTAAAAAACCCATCTGTAACTGCTGTAGTTGAAGAGATGCACTAAAAATAATATCGAGCATTCTGATTTTAGAGTGGGTCGGTGATATTTATCTGTTCCTGTTTTTAATGAAACGTGTGAGCATTATAGCTGCTTGTGTTCCGTCTCTGTGCCCTGGCAGGTATGGTGAATACAGAGTGCCAAACAAAGCATTGCATAAGGATGACCATTACGTGGGGTACTGGAAGGAAGGCAAAATGTGTGGACATGGAGTCTACAGGTAACATGTAGCACTTGTGTTGCTGTCATTGCAAAAGGGAGAGCAGGGCTGATGATCTGGCACACTGCTTACTAAGCCTCTGTATGTAGCTTTCTTGTTGCATTTCAGCCTTGAGTATGCTTAGCTTGGCTTATTTTCTACTTTGCTTTTGGTAGGTTACTCACAATGCGTACTTGTACAGTGTTCTTTTATTAATATCTATTCTAATTCTGCTACTACCTTTGAATAATAGAGGATTCTTTCTTCTGAGAGATAAATATAACCTCTAATGGCCTTGCTTGTTGGTGAATAGCTTTAAAACAAAGCATCAAAAGACTTGTATTAAAGGCTTGTTTTTATCCCAAATATTATAGTTCCTGCTTGGTGTGGCTGTGATGTAATTCTTAGAAGAGAGAGTTGATCTGTTCTGGGAAAACAAAACAAAAAAACCCCAACACAACAACAACAACAAAAAACACAACAGGAAAGTAGATTATAGGAATCTCACTTATTCTCTTTTTCATTATAGCTATGCTACTGGGGAGGTGTATGAAGGGTGTTTTCAGGATAACATGCGTCACGGGCATGGTCTGCTACGCAGTGGGAAGCTAACCTCTTCCTCTCCCAGTATGTTCATTGGACAGTGGACAATGGATAAGAAGAGTGGTTATGGAGTTTTTGATGATATCACAAGGTAATGCCTTTTTCCACAAATCCTTAAACACTAGTATGACACACAATTGCAAGAAGAGTAGGAAAGGATTTGATCTGTTAGTAGCAGCAGTAGCGCATGTCTTTTTTTTTTTTTTTTTCCCTTTCTTTTGTCCTTTTTTACTAGGCTTTCTGGGTTGATGATCTAAAGAATTGGGTCTGGAGACTGCTTTTTGGTGCTGCTTTTGGAGGAAACATGGGGGTTTTGTGTTTTCTTTGTTTTTTTTCTGCCTTGCTTTCCTATCATACTTCTGCCTGAAAACTAGCACTGAATATGGTATCTTACTGAGATACCGTGTGCAAGTGCTGAAAGTTTTATGAATGTCATGTGAGGAGTATTCTTTCATCTCAGGCTTATAGGACTGGGTTGTTCAGTGATCAGATATGCAGGAATAGGTAAATTTCAGCTCGTGCTCAGGTTTTCCATTGATTTGTTCTGTCAGGGCAGTGGAGGGAAGAATCTTTCTCTCGGGGCAGATTTGTGAAATCATGGTCTTGGAAACAGGACTGCACTAAATAATGTGCACTAAATAAATACTGTCTGAGCACAGATCAATATAGTCTGTTTTTTCAGTCACTAATTAAATGATTTTTTTTTACCTGAAAAGAGAGCTTTTGGTGAAAGCTTAAGAAAACTGCTTTGGTTTAAGCGAACTGAAAGCCCACTTAAAAAGCAGAATAGTGAAAAGTCTGGAGGTGAAGGAAGTGTGTGGGAGGGTGTATGTGGATATTTTTCTGAAACAGAGGTATCGTAGCACCTCTAGGTATTTCCTGATGTCAGTTTTGCATCTATTCTTGCTCAGCGCTGGTGGTTGTGCTTATACTCTAGTGTCAAGATGTCTCCACATACTTTTAGTCATTTATTTACCTAGGACAAACTAAAGAAATGGCAGCTTTCCTCACACATCCTCTCAACTCCAGAATTTGTAAATGCAGTGGCAGTTCGTGGTGGGGCAGGAATGTGACATTTGCTTTCTATTCCAGAGTTACTCCAATATGAATGAGCTGCCCTCAAGGTGGTTTTCTTTCTGGTCTCAGGGAATGATATGTGCATATGTTTGTGGCCTAAGGATTCACTTTCTTCACTTCTTATTCTTCAGCACTGACAAATAAGGAATAGCTGCAGACACTTTTTGTAACTTGCTGTTATTATTGCAAACCAGTCATTTAAGCAAGCGGGACTTCTAGTCTGTTATGTTTCCATCCTGGTAACAGAGTATGCTGCATCTATCTCTCAAGGAGCCTTCACCTTAGAGACCCCTGTAGCTGGCATGATGAATCAGACCAGCATGCTGCTAGGTTATGGGTCCAGTCAGCTGTGAGATACTCCTGAATTTAGATTAATGGTTGGCCTTGCTCTCTTTACTATGACCATAATTTTTCCTGGGTACTAGAAGAAAATGTTCTGTAATAAGTGGAGTTCTATTAAATCAATCACTAGTTTTCCCTCTAAAAGCAAACAAGTCCTTGACTGGTGAAAACAACATGTTCTTTTTCAGAACAACTGAAAAAATAGACTGTTTCAAAATATTTGAGACTCGCACTTAGTTTCAATGCTCTAGCCTGACCTCTGTGGGCTTACACTCACAAAAGAGTATTTTAAATAGTAGTCTGAAAGAGGCTGATGTTTACTGTGAGCAGTTTTTGTCTTAATGATTTTTTTATGGCATGACCTTCATTAGGCTATTATCCAGAAACTTTCTACAACATGATCTATTTCCTTACAATTTTTGCACTCCAGTATTTTCAAAATGCCATGTATGACTTTGTAGGTCTCCCTTCTATCCTTCAAGTAGAACAGCTTGGTTTCTTTTAGTTATTGTCCTCTCAATTTGAGTCACCAGAGTTTAAGTAAAGAAATCAAAAGCTTTGGCAAAAAAAATGCCTAAAATAAGCTTCTGGCATCTTTTCTAAATAACTGTTAAATACATCAGGTGTATACCTGATGAAGCTGAAGATCTCCTCTCATGTGCAACTTAAGTCTTAGGTAAAGCTAATCCAGATCAGCTAACAAGTTTCCCTGTTTCTTATGTGCTGTAGCTACTGCTCAGGTTCCTTTGGATAGGAGTTGGACTTAATTAGGCTTCAGCATTGTTTCAGATCATCAGTAACAGTTTGCTTGGATGTGGCCAATCTGTAACGTGAATTGTGAGAGGAAGATCATTATAGTTTGTTCCTGTCAAAAGTCTTTATTTCCATGAAGCTAGTGAAACTAGATTGACAGACCTGAAGCAAGTGCTGTGTGACACTTTTCTAATGGTTTCTGTAGTGGTCAAATATCACAGTAAAGCAAAAAAAAGGATGTAAATGTGCTACTTAGACTGTATTCTTCCTACTTCCTTTTTCTTCAGAGGAGAAAAGTATATGGGAATGTGGCAAGATGATCTTTGCCAAGGCAATGGTGTTGTGGTTACTCAGTTTGGACTATATTATGAAGGAGCATTCAGTGCCAACAAAATGATGGTGAGTGGAATGTTGGATTCTGTGCTGTAGTGACTTTTCCTCTAAATATGGTAGCTTTCTGGGGAGATGAGTGTATGTTAGGCTGTGTAAACCTTCTGTTCTTCTAACCTTCTATTATCCTGGCTTTTTTAGCTGTCTTTATAATCCATGCTTTGTTTCACCTAGGACTACTTCAGAAACTGCTTTAAAAAAAATTATTGGCTAAGAATTTGTGACAGGTTTTTCAGTGTATCTTTAGATCTGCAATCTAGCCTTCTGTTATAACTACTGCTTTGTGTTCCCTATGATTCTCTTTATAGGGAACTGGAATTTTGCTTTCTGAGGATGATACAGTCTATGAGGGGGAATTTTCAGATAACTGGACTTTGAGTGGAAAGGTTGGTATTACAGTTCCCACTTGAAAACTGTTACCATCTTAAAAAAAAAAAAAAAAAATCCTTGTAATTTGGTTCCCAGTGGATTTCAGATAAATTTTTTATTATGTTCTCTCAAGGGAACACTGACCTTGCCAAATGGAGATTATATTGAAGGTCTCTTCAGTGGAGAATGGGGATCTGGGATAAAAATCACTGGAACCTACTTCAAACCTAGCTTGTATGAGAATGAGAAGGACAAACCTAAAGCATTGTGAGTATCAAATAAGAAATAATTTCTCATATGGTTGAGTAATACTTCAGAATGTAACTATTGTCTTTTTTCAAAGGCTGGTTAAAAATATTTTTTCCAAAGAAACAGTGAGATTTTGAAAAGGCTTTTCCTTTTTTATTCCTCTTCCCTCCTGCTTAGGAAATGAAACAAGATAAAAATCTTTATAGCTGTTCTTGCTTTAATTACTACTCGAATATGCCAGTAACAGCAGGATAGCTGACATGCTGCTACTGTCCTGTAGCAGTCTCAGAATTATTTTATTTATATCTGAACTGCCTATTACAACCTGAGTTCACAGCTGCTGATGACTTTTGTGGTACTGAGAATGATGTAATCACTCAAATGTAGTTTAGTCTATCGCAGACCTCTCTGCCTCCTGCCAATTATTCTGTTGGTAAATTAATTCATTTAATGTGCCATCTAATAATGCCAGTGAGGGTACATTTGGACAGAATTAGCTAGTTACCACACCTCTTCCAAACAATGCATAAGAAAATAGTAGAAAAATCAGTTGGAAAAGAGAGCATTTTAACACTTTGGCAAAGATAATTTTGAAAAGTATCCTTATAACCCTATTTATAGCAGATGTGTTAGGTCAATTTGCTTAATTATCTCTGGGGGAAAAAATGTTTGTTTTGAGTCATAACTAAGATGTCTTTGAATAGAAGAAATCTAAGTAAATTTAAATAGTTGGTGAAATTTCAATATTTGGTAGCTCTGTATACTGGTTTACAATTGTAGTAATTGTGCAGGATTCAGTATCTTTGAAGCATACTTTCAAATTTCAGATTAAAATGGGAAACACAATGCTTATATTTTTACCTAGATTACTTCTCAGTGTGCTTCCTGAAGCATTCACCGGTAATTTCTTTTGGCAGTGTTGACACCTACAACAGTATGCAAAGTTAAGCAGGCCTCCCTGCTGACCTGAACACTTGCAGCCTTAGCAGCTGTCTTCTTTTTATCCCAGTAGGGAGTCTATGAATAAATGTACGTACATATTTGTGAAGATTGCTTGTGAAATAAGGGTTTCATCTACTCTTTTCGACTCTCTTGAAGTTGAAAATCTTCTGGTACAATTTGTGAAAAGGCTTAGAGCCTACTTTTTCTTTGTGGAACTGGAAACATGGGGGAAATATCAGTGTTGCTAGTTCTCATCTCAAATGTAGTGGAAAAATATTAATGAAAGGTCTGACGATTTGATTCTTGATTTAAATCAAGGTAGAACTGTTAACCCTGACAACTTTTATTTACTTTATGCAAGCTCCTCAAAGCCCTAAATTTCACTGTATATATCTGAGATATGTCTCTTTCTCTATATAGGGAAAACAACAGTTCTCTGTTTTCTTTTGGCTATAGAGAATCTCTGAGCATTGACTGTCAATGAAAAGATGCCTGAGCTGGTTTTACTCTCTACCAGCACATCCCTGACATGTCATGCAACAGCATATGTAGATACTAATTTAGGGGCAGAAGCCATATATCCATTCTTGATCTTTGTCTGTGTAGCTATGCTATTTGTACATTCCAGGATAGTGAAGTATTTGGGATGTTTTTGTTATATGTCTTTGCTATGTGAATGTGTCACGAGCTTTCTGAATGAATACCAGTGGTGAAAGACAAGCCTAGTTAAGTGCAGTATGTCCTGTTTTCTTGGAAATCAAACCAGTCCTTTTTTGTGTTTAAAACTATTTCCTGGAAGACTACAAGAAAGTGTAAGACTGACTTGTCTAATGTAATAAGGTTCATAGTTTTTACCACATGTAAGTATTAAAAACATTCTAATCTTGTAACATTAGAATGCGTTACATGGATTAATGTATGTTAGTTAGCAAGGAAAAAAAAATAAGGGTAAATGTAACTTTTTTTAAGTTCAAAAAATGTTGAAAGTCAAGACATTAATTAAATCATAGGTTCTAGGTTTATTCTTAGTGATAAATTTGGTTCATAGTAGAGACTGAAGTGTATCAGCATTTGGTAAAATAATATGAGATATAAGACTGACACTAGCCATGGGTGGTTCTCATAGCTGAATGTGTTGTTTCAGAACTGTTTGATTTTAATAGACTAACCGGTCATTTTATTAGGCGAAAACTCGGGATCCTGGCAGTGCCTCCTGATGAGAAATGGAAGGCAGTATTTGAAGAATGCTGGAACCAGCTTGGTTGTGAGAGCCCGGGCCAGGGGGACAGATGGAAGGCTTGGGACAACATTGCGGTGGCCCTGACCACCAACCGACGGCAACACAAAGACAGGTTCGTTCCTGGAGAATACAGTCAGCCCGATGAAGAAAGTATTGAGAAAGAAACTGGAATCACACTCTACTCTAAACTAGAAACTCTGACTGTAAAAGTTCAGTTAAAACTGACAAATCCTAAACAAAATCAGAACTCTTAATACTCTGCACTATAAACCCTTTTGGGAACATACTGATGTTTAGAATTAGTTCAGCTGTTAGCTTCAGATTTTTTTCTTACCGTATGTCTAATAAATAATCTGTACAATATTTTTGTGCTTTTTATAACTGCAGCCCAGAATTATTGAGCCGCTCGCATACTCAGACACTGGAAAGTTTGGAGTTCATTCCACAACACATTGGTGCCTTCACCCTGGAAAAATATGAAAATATTAAAAAATATTTGATAAAGGTATTGTGACTCTCAAATGCTTACATAGCTTGTTGGTAAGGCATGATGTCAAGCTCACTTTGTAATAGCTTTCCTTAATTCCTTCCATATTTACACTCTTGTCATCCATGTTGTATTAATTTACATTTGCACATGACTTCCTAATTTATGGAATTAAAAGACTAAAAATCACTATATACTTGGTGGATGTACTACCTTAAAGACAGTTTCTGCTCAGTTACTATTTTAATTCTTATACATTGCATCCCAGCAAAGCATCTTGAAATACTTGCTGATTATTGCATGTTAATTTTAGTAGTACTGGACAGATAACTGGTCCAAGAAGTAGCACAAGTTCTTGTACTGTTTTGACTCCTCTATGATCTGTATTCAGCTAATACAGAAATTTTGTAATCCAAATGGGAATTTTTTAAAATATAGCTCACTTTTTGATGTATTTGTAATTTTTTTCTTTCAAAGCCTGTTTTTGGATCTCTGACTCATCTCTCTTGAATTCCATTTATTTTTTGTCTGGCATTGACCTGTCTGAATGGCCAATTAATATCTTTCACCTCAGGCTTGTGATACTCCTCTCCATCCATTGGGCAAGCTGGTGGAAACACTAGTAGCTGTCTACAGGATGACCTATGTTGGAGTAGGAGCTAATCGACGATTACTGCAGGAGGCTGTTAGAGAGATAAAGTCCTACCTCAAACGCATCTTCCAATTGGTTAGGTAATGAGACTCTAATTTTCAAGTCAAAGAACTGCTGAATTAAAGATATCTACTGAAACTGTCTAGTGTTTATGCAGTCCAAGTATGCCAGTATCTTTACTCTGTTTTAGGGGTTGCTTATATTTCCTTAACCTTTTTAAGGAGTCTTGAATATTCTGTCAGAATAAAAAAATTAAAATCTTCACCACAGTGTATTACATCCTACATACATTGTATTTTAAAATATGGCTGTAGGAAGCTCGTCTTGAATGTGGATTTCCAGTTTAGTGTCTCTCTGGATATCCATGCTGTGAAAAGACAGTGTTTGAAGGGTATAGAAGAATAGTGAAGACAGGGACTTGCGGTGTATTCCACTGAAGTTCCTATCAACATGAATGAGCAATGTTTCTATAAGGTGTTTGCTTAGATCCTTGAGAGCAATTACAGCTTTAATGGATTCCTGCCAATCTGAAAGCAGAAATACTCCAAATTATTAACCGTTAGAAGCCTCGTCTGAAGGGAAGTTATGTGAAGGTAGGAAAGGTATCTTTGGCATCGGAGGGGTTGGCCTTCGTAGTTTTCTTCCAGGTAGATGGTACTGCTATTCTGCCTTAGTCCACTATGTGTTATTTCAGCTGACTTTTCTTTCCAGTCTTGCCTTCTAATGCTGTCATTTGTAGAAACTTCATGAAATTAAATCATATGTTTTGTGTCTTGCCATTTAGGTTCTTGTTTCCTGATCTTCCAGAAGAAGGCAGCACAATTCCATTTCTGGCAACAGAGACAAGGGGAAGGCGATCATTTTGCAGTGGGAAGTCTGACTCCAGATCAGAATCTCCTGAGCCAGGGTACATAACGGGGGGAAAAAAGCTTAACTAAGGAAGACTTCGTTTTGTTTCTGTTTGCAGTTTTTTCTTGAGTGGGGGAAGAAAGATGAGCACATGTTTAACTGATGGATATAAGCAGGTTTTTTGGTGGTTGGTTTTTTTTTTTTTTATTTGGTTCTGATGACTGGTTCTGGTAAGCAAACTTCCATGTGATGGTTGCAATAAGTGTTTCATCTCTGTTCCATATAATGATTCTTTACTTAAGCCCAAACTTGCTTTTGTCTATTGTGGGTAAACAACTTCAGCCTTGGGCCTGGGTTTCAGAAAACTGTTTGGGATATGAGCACTGGGGTAATGCAGGTCCAGTGCACATATACTGCATCACGAATAGTCATGTCGAGTTCACCCTTGAGTCCATCATTGTCCTGTCCACAGCAGCCTTGGGTGTGGTCAAAACAAGGAAGAGGGGTCAGTAGAGAGAGCCTTCTCAGAAAGGCTCCAGTGACCTGTGCAGATGGCATTAGTAGGCACATTGTGTTCAGCTTTCTCCATTAGGATTACAGCTTGACGCCAAGCAACTTTATGAAGCCTGGAGTCTGAGTGTGTGGAGCTAGGTCAGGTAACTTCATGGGTTTTAGCCTGTTTTCGAGCTTGTGCTTTGAAGGTAAAGTTCAGCTGTCAGCAAAGTGGCTCAGAATGGGGGCTAAATGATTAGCATGAAGATACAGGTAAAACTTGAACTATAGTACGGTGTTCAGCTTTTACGTTATACAAGGAAGAAAACCAACGTTCTGTTTAAAACCCATAAACCACAAAAACCTGCACAACCACTGCCTGCGCTCCAAACCCACCTGCATGTGGACCGATGATGGATTTGAACTTATTAATATCCCTCATAGAATAGGCTCATACTAAATGAAATGTTTATTCCAATGATTTCTTTTTAATTCAATTTTTGTAGATAATTAGGTTTCCTAAATGTCTTCCTCTTCAAACCAGCTCCCTCTGTTTTTTCTTTTTCCTTTATAGCTATGTGGTAACCAGTTTTGGCTTGCTGCTCCCTGTATTACTACCACGGCTCTATCCTCCTCTATTTATGTTGTATGCCTTAGACAATGAGCGTGAGGAAGATGTTTACTGGGAATGTGTTTTACGTCTAAACAAACAAACTGATACAGCTCTTCTAAGTTTTCTTGGAGTGCAAGCGTGAGTATGCTTCAACAATAAAACAAATTAGAAAAGTATCATGGCATGTAATTAGATAAAGCAACTAAAAAATCCTATTGTCTAAAGTGTCTTTGCTTAAAATGCATCTAAACATATCTTCAAGCTACTTAATCTGGTTGAGAGACTGAATCAAAACTTCCCTCTTCCAGAAAGAGGAGGAGAGGGAGGTTGGAAAGATTGGCATTGCTACAAAACCAGAGTAAGGCATTTCAGATTAGGCTGTTTTCCAGCTATTTGTGCAAGATGTAGTTGATCCTGTAGAAATAAGTGTTGTATCTCATAGGAAAACATGATGATTTCATTTTCGTTAGATGAAAAATGCTTTAAGACTATGCTCTCTCAATAGACTATGTTGGGTTTCTTGCAGGAAATTTTGGCCACTAACTGTATCCGTCCTTGGAGAGAGTAGAAAGGTATGTCCATTGGGCCTTGACTTACAGTATGCTTTGTCCAGTGCGTCTTTCAAGAAGCTGAGATCATGAAGAAGCAGTCAAAGAATTTTTGACCAGGCTTTTTACTTAAGAGATGCCATGCTATCTTGTTTGCTTAAAATTTGTCTGCTACTTACAAGCTACATGAGTGACTTCTTACAATAGCTGTCAGTCCAGCTTTGTTACTTACTGTCTTACTCTGTAATGAACTCTAATTCAGGAGGACGTTTGCTTGATCTCTAGTTACGAAAGCGTCAGAATAAAAGTCTACCACGGAAATTTTCATGCTACTTGGTTAAGAGGGTTATACCATTGTATACTTTCAGATTAGGAGAAGAATTGTAAAGTTTTTATTCTTAATCATTATCTTTCTGGAAACTGCTGAACAATGGTTTTTGATGGCAATAGTGTAGTACTCAGTCTCTGTGTTCCAGTAGGAGTGGTTTAACAATCATAACTTTGAACAATTTAAATGATTACAGTATAATTTAAAACATGTCTGTTTATGAATCACTATAATTTTATTTGACGTTTTCAGTTTCTTATAGTCATTTAGATACTTCTGCCTTCAGATCACAGAATCATAGAACAGTTTGAGTTGGAAGGGACCTTAAGGATCATCTAGTTCCAACCCCCCTGACACGGGCAGGGACACCTTCCACTAGGTTGGATTGCTCAAAGCCTCATCTAACCTGGCCTTGAACACCTCCAGAGATGGAGCATTCATGACCTCTCTGGGCAACTTGTTCCAGTGCCTCACAAAAAATTCATTGTAAAAATTCTTCTTTATACCTAATTGAAATCTCCTCTCTTTCAGTTTAAAGCCATTGCCTCTTGTCCTGTCACTACACGCCCTTGCAAAGAGTCCCTCTCCAGCTTTCCTGTAGGTCCCCTTTAAGTACTGGAAGGCTGCTATAAGATGGTCCTGGAGCCTTCCCTTCTCCAGGCTGAACAGCCCAACTCTCTCTGCCTGTCTTCATAGGAGAGGTGCTCCAGCCCTCAAATCATCTTTGTGACCCTCCTCTGGACTTGCTCCAGCAGCTTGCATGTCCTTCTTGTGCTGGGGACTCCAGAGCTGAACACAGTATTCCAGGTGGGGTCTCACGAGAGCAGAGCAGAGGGGCAGAATCTCCTCTCTTGACCTGCTGGTCACGCTTCTTTGGATGCAGCCCAGGATACGGTTGGCTTTCTGGGCTGCCAGCACACATTGCTGGCTTATGTTGAGCTTCTCATCAACCGGTACCCCCAAGTCCTTTTCCTCAGGGCTGCTCTCAATACATTCTCTGCTCAGACTGTACTTGTGCTTGGGATTGCCCCGACCCATGTGCAGGACCTTGCACTTGGCCTTGTTGAACTTCATGAGGTTCTCACAGGCCCACCTCTCCAGGCTGTCAAGGTCCCTCTGGATGGCATCCCTTCCCTCCAGCATGTCCATAACACCACACAACTTGGTGTCATCTGCAAACTTGCTGAGGGTGCGCTTGATCCCACTGTCTGTGTCACCAATGAACATGTTAAACAGCACTGGCCTCAGTACCGACCCCTGAGGAACAGCACTTGCCACTGGCTTCCACCTGAGCATCGAGCCGTTGACCGCAGCTCTTTGAGTGCAACCATCCAGCCAATTCCTTATTCACCGAGTGGTCCATCCATCAAATCTGTGTCTCTCCAATTTAGAGACAAGAATGTCATGCGGGACAGTGTCAAATGCTTTGGACAAGTCCTGGTAGACGATGTCAGTTCCTCTTCCCTTATCCACTAATTCTGTAACCTCATCATAGAAGGCCACCAAATTAGTCAGGCACAATTTGCCCTTAGTGAAGCCATGTTGGCTGTCACCAATAACCATCTTTTTTTCCCATGTACCTTAGCATAGTTTCCAGGAGGATCTGCTCCATGATCTTGCCAGGCTTGGAGGTGAGACTGACTGGCCTGTAGTTCTCTGGGTCTTCCTGTTTTCCCTTTTGAAAATGGGGGCTATGCTTATAACTGTGCCTTGTGCAAGGCCTGTAATAATTGGAAGCATAATTTCATCATAGTAGTAGCTGCACATGGATGAGCTGATATTCCTTGATAGAAATTGAGTGTTAGAAGTTTGTAATAATAACTAAAGCTGCTGCTGTGCTCCACTGTGGAGGCTACGGATTCCCAGCAAGACAAGTCCTCTTTTTTCCCAAATCATGAAGTTGAAGATTCACATGATGCAAACCTCTGTTCAGACTCTAAATGTTACAGAAACAGCAATAACATGTTCCTTAACTTACTTCAGATCTTCTGTATTTTTAGGGCAAAATTCTTGCTAGCTGTCTAAATTCTTCACACTTCTGACTTTTTTGGTTATAGAGTAGAGCCCCTCCACTGTGAAGTACTGTGTAGCATGTGTCTTCTCTGAATTATGCAGTAAATGGTGATCTCTGCAGCCATTTACCTTATTTTCTGGGTCATTCCTTCAATTAAACACGATGTTTTTAGAAAAGATGTCATATTTATCTGCTTCTCTCTTCTGTCCAGGTTCCTCATTTCTGTGAATTTCTCTAGGTCTTTTTGCATCCATCCATTCTTTACCTGCTCCATTCAGAAAGACTTAAGCTTAGTTGCATATTAAGAGCTAAGGTTTATATTTGTTCTTTTCTATTTGCTCAAACCTGAGTCTTTAATTATTGACTGCTATGACTTTTCTAGGTTTCAACTGTTGCAGTCTTAGGTTCCTTCTTGATTGCTAACCATTAAGATTTAAGGATTCTCAGTCTTAATTGTCCTGGAAGATAGCCGAAACTGTCACTGATTCTCATAACATATTAAGGAATTCAGTACAGGCTTTTCTGAATTTTAAATGAAACTTGTACAAATTCTATGTAGGCAGATTTCCTGGATGACTTCAGTGTCCAAATACATTCCCCTATGTTTGCACTGGAAAACTGAAAAAAATGTCTTTTATGCCAGTGTTGCATGATATGCTGCTTTTCTTCTGCTGAATAGTGGGGTTGTTAAATGTTTGATAAATCTTCTCATGATTACACAGGTATCATCAAGTACAAAAGATGCCTGCTTTGCCCCTGCAGTTGAATGTTTACAGCAAATCAGGTAATTCTCTGAAATTTGTCTTTTAGCGTTTCACTGTTCTTGCTGTAGTAGTGTCTAGTTTACTTGATTGTGATCTTTTACCTGTCACCCCTTCTTTGTTCACCTGTATAAGAGAAGTCACCAAGAAGTGTCAGAGTTCCTGCTAAAAATGTTACCAAATTCTCCCAGTGGGGAATGAAGTATAGCCTCATAAATGCAACTGAGATGTGTCCATAGGACACCATTTAGAATCGAAAGCGTGATGTCTGATTAAATATACATGTGAATTTCTAAACAGTTGTGGCAAAACAACCTGTGTATGGGGAGCTTTTCTGTGTCTGTTAGCTGACATAAAGAATTCTGCTGTAAGTAGAAATGAAAAGGGGTTTAAGAAAGGAATTTTTCCCTTTACCATTATGTTAAAACATCTTTAAACTGTGAAGACAATGTCACTTGCAGTAGTGTGCCTCGATCCAGTAATTATAGCCTGGGCTACTACACAGCCTTGGCAGCCATGGCTGTTGTGGTGTGAATGACCTGGCTTATCTTCTTGGACAGGAGGGCCTGCTAGCTAGCAAATTATCACCCTAATTTAGATGCAACTTCTTATTGTTTACCCTGTTTTGCTCTTGCTCTCCAAACAGTACCACGTTTACCCCAGCTGACAAGTTGAAGGTGATCCAGCAGACTTTTGAAGAGATCTCTCAGAATGTACTTGACACTCTTCAGGAAGATTTTCTGTGGTCCATGGATGACTTATTTCCTGTTTTTCTCTATGTGGTGCTGCGAGCCAGGTGGGCACTAAGAGTGGCATCAGTCATAAGCTGAGCATGGGCAATATGAGTACTTTTACCTGTATTGAACACTCCTGCTTCTTGTTAGAGGACTACTTGCTAGCTTTTTGTAACTTATACTTTCCATTTCGACTGTTTGCTTTGACCTGAAAAAATTTTGAACTGTTAACTGTGAAATGGCTGTGACCTCAGAATGAGGTTAGGCAAAATCATATTTTTTGCACAACACTATGTACAAACAGTAAAAACATTCTAATAGTTTACTTAATTCACCTATTCTTTTTCTGTCTCCCCCCCATGTGACAGGATAAGGAATTTGGGGTCTGAGGTGCACTTAATCGAAGACCTGATGGATCCTTATCTGCAGCATGGGGAGCAAGGCATCATGTTCACTACCTTGAAGGTATGAAAATTATTCAAGCTTATTAAAAGACGTTTAAAAATTAATCAATTTTGAGCAATGGTGATCAGCTTAGAACAATTAGGTGGTAACTTCTTTGATTTTTTTTTTTATTGACATTTTTAGCTAAGATGAGCAAGGAAACTTAACTTAGAGCTTAGGATAACCTAACAATTGCAGGTGGTACTAATAAAATGGTGCAGTGTGCAAATGTACTTTATTCAAATATAATATGGTTACTGTTGACTGTTCTGAATGCTCACCTGCAGCTTGTTGTTCCTCTGCAGCATAACAAACCTTATTCCCTTTATAAAAATTGGAATGAAGTGCTGCTTTGGAGATCAGCCATTCCAATAATATTTAAGTCTAACATTACTTCAAGATGCTTCAGGAATTCAATTTTGGAAAAAAAAAAATCTTTTTACTGTGTTGCTCTCCATATTGTGTTTAGTATTTTTCTCTTTTTAAGTATGGAAAAAGGGAGAGAATCTGTTTTGATGAATATCCTACTGTACGTTAAGAGCTCCATAGTGGAAATAGGTTGCTTTGGGTACCTCAAAACTGTTCAAACAAGAGGGTCTTGTGACAGTTCAGCCGTGTGGAGCTGTTTTGTGGGGTTGTTTCAGAGAGAGACTGTTAAACTGAAACTACAGTAAAAATCTTAAGCTGAGCTGCTAGGTGGACGTGATTGCATTTTCTGTCTGTGCAAACTGGAAATAGTTGGATGCAAAGATTTTTTTCATACCTCTAATTTTTATAGTGCTGTAAAAAGGGAAGGTTAGAATTGCTTAAAATTTATCACAGAATCTATGTAGTAGAAGCAGAATCTTATTTTTCATGAGTGCAAGCCTTGTCTGAGACATTTATATTAGGTTTCTGGTCATGGCTGACCCAATGCGTATTTGAATCAACATTAAGGAGTGAATAGCTGTCAAGCAGCAGGTCAGGGTATTTATCCAGATGATAGAAACCTTTGCTTTTCAGTCTGAGTGCTTTCAATCCCTGCATCCTTGTCCCGTAAGAAAATATTTTCTTTTTTGGGTCCTTCTGTCAACAGGCAAAGAAAGACTTGTGAGCAAAGTAATGTACTTCATCTTGGCAAAGCTGGGAGCTGTGACAGTATTCAGAGTCCCAAATCATGCTATCTTGCTTCATTGGACATAGTTTGTAACTTAAAATCTCCTGTTGTATCTTTTGCTAGTGTACCTATCAGAAAATTCTCATGTGTTGAGTGTCACTGTATCATCACTGCTTGCAGAAAGCCTAGTCCTCTGTTTTCTTGGATAGATGATGCTTTATCAGCTTGCTGAGAACTGGTATGTATGCTAAACTGAACTTTGTTTTAATTCAGGCATGTTACTACCAGATTCAACATGAAAAGCTTACCTAGACCGTCATTTACAACCTGGCTCTGCGGGATAATCTACTCAGTGGAACTTCACTAAGAGCCACTTTCTTCCCTGAAATGGCACTTAGTAAATATTCTGTTACAGTTCTGTTGTGACAGATGAAAACATTCAGTTGTTTCTTCTGAACTTTCAGTTTTAAGATTGGAAAACTGCATCCAGAGGCTATCCTATGAAGTGGTGATGAAGCTAGAGACTTGGTTTGTCAAGTACTTGCCAAGAAGAAATCATTTCCTATACTAACAGAAAGATTATTTACTCTCTTTTGATTAACAATGCTGCAAGAAGGCATGACATCTACATAGAGTACATGTGAAAGTCTGGACCGCATGGCTTCTAAAGCAGTAGGTTTGTTTTTATTACTCCTGGTTTGTCAACAGAGACATTTAAAGGGAATGAATTGCACTGCAGAACCATTCAGCCTTTCTGAAGCTATTATGTTTGTTTATTTAAAAAAACAGAAATATGTTAGTATTTGTAATGGGTAACCTATAGTGTGTTTTGACTGTAAAGGTTTTGAGGCATATGTGTTGAACAGAATTACTGAATGCAGTATTAATGTGCTGTTGTGGAAATAATCATGCTGTTATGGACTTCCTTGTTTACTAGAACTATAAATATTAAGGCATCCACCATTCTTTTTGTTGATGAAATAAGTAAAAGGCACTGACCACTTCAAATTTTGGTACGGAATTAAATACCCAAATCTGTAGTGTTCAGTTTCGTTACCCTGAGGTCTGAGGACAAATGCTTTCTCTGGAAGCTTGTGCGATAGGAGAATGGGAACGTGCTCTTGAACAAGCTGACAATGTTTGAGACTTTTGCCTGTTAACTTATGTGTCAGAGTGAAAAAAGCTAACCTTGTTGCATTTTTGAACATGTAGAGAACAAGTAATTTCCCTGGGGGATTTTCGTGTGTGTGTTCTTCTGTGGTTTATGGTTAACTGTATTTATACCAATAACACTGGTGAATAATTCGGGTATTGTAGGTGCTGTTCTTTACCATGGCTAACTCAAAAAAGGGGGAGGGAGGAATAGATTATAGAATGTTATAATGGTTTAAGTTATGTCAAACTACCATAGATAATGCTATCATATTTTTGAAATAGTAAACATGGCTTGTGTTCTGACACCTAAATGGAAAGAAACCATATGTCAAATAACTGTTTTGAACAGTGACTGTAATGTAGCAATTTTCATAATAAAGTTAAAAAGATTGGTCTTTCTGAAATGATTTTTGTTTTTATCAGAAAAGGGGAAAGAGTAATTCTGGCAAGATGATGTTTAAAACTATTGTTACACTTGTTATATTCACAATAGGCTTCATGTTTGCAACTTGGTTAGCTTAATCTTATTTTTAAATTATACTGAGTAATTTGAGGAGACTTAAGCAATAATATGAATAAAAGGGAAGCTATCTAAAGAAATTAATTTGAAAATGGTGGTGGGGAAAGATATACAACTAAGGGTGGAGAGTATAATAAAGTATAAGGCAGGAATTTGAACCTTAACCTTTTGTGCTAGATGCAGTCTTTCAATACAGTCATGTCTTAGAACTTGATGTACAAAAAACATTTAACTGAAACCTGTAGGAGCAGAATGTGCCTTGGAAAAGGAGCTATGCTGAACTGCTGAGTGAGTAAATGGCAATAATTTTCATGTGCAAAGATCTGAATTCGGGATTTATTTCACCTTTTGTCGGAGCGTAATCATTAAAACCAGATTTGGTGTCTTCCCCCTCCCCTGCAACTGTTCACGGTCAGTGTTTGTTGTCTTCAGATGTTTTGGAAGAAAGGAATGATTTTCATCTTCAGCTTTCACGTACAAAAAGCTTTGTTTCTTGTAACCTTACTCCCACACTGATTCTGTGCCTTAAACTGGGAGGCTTTTTCATAATCTTTCTGCCTTTCAAGAAGAAGGTGCATCTACTAAATACGTAGCAACTTCAAATGTTTAACTTCATTCACTGTGAACGATGCAAAGTTGAGAACTAAAAACCAAAGAATACATCTGCCATTACAAACATACATATAAATATATATTCACACGGAACCTCTTATAAAAAGTAGTGATATTGCATATGAATTTAGCCTTCTGATTAATGGAAGCAGACAGCCTGTGCTGGATTATTTTTGGTCTTTCTGATATATAGCTCCGTTATTAGCTGAAGAGAATCCTAGGATTAAATGTGCTTCTGACACAGATTCCACTTTACAGCCTATGTGGGCTGTGATGCATTAGGAAATCAGTACAAGCCAGCTTTCATTTGTATATTTCTGTAGCTAACGAAGTGAGTTAACCTGCAGGACTTCTCTGTATTGCTTCATGGTAATTATTTTTTTTTTCCTCAGCTTCTTTCCCTCTTTTTTCCTGAAATTGAAAGCCATATATTTCTTGTGCTGCAGCAGAAATCCTGTAACCAGCAACAGAAGACCAACGCTACAGTATTATAGATTCTCATTGTAATTGCAGGAATGGCAGCTGAAGACAGACCCGAAGAAATGAATGCCTTATTGACTAGGAAAGTTGCTGAGAATAAGTAACTAC
The DNA here is from genome assembly GCF_009769465.1 of Tauraco erythrolophus. NCBI lineage: Eukaryota > Metazoa > Chordata > Aves > Musophagiformes > Musophagidae > Tauraco > Tauraco erythrolophus. The sequence continues at coordinate 14,165,389 of NC_141472.1, read as the reverse complement.
TTAAGTGAGAGACAACTTTAAAGTAGACTTTTTATGCAAGAAAAGGGTTAAGGGGATTTGCTCTCTTCTCCTTGGTAATGAGTAGTTCTAAGGTTAGGTTTCGGTGGATTAGAAAGGAGAGGATGTCCATAGATTAGCTAGGGCAGTGAGGTTACTTGCTCTACTAACATCCAGCAAATACTCTTTCCTTCTGGAAACTCTGCATGAGCTGAACATGGTGTTCTGTGGTGTTTGCAGGTAAGAAAACATGCACTGTACCAAAAAGTCGTTGTACTGCACAGATGCATTTCCCTCATGCTGTTGTGAAATTTGGTTTCTTCTCGTAGCTACAGCAAAGCTAATTAAACTTGTTACCTGCTTAATTCCCATTAGCTAAATGTTAGAAATACATATGAATGGTGAGTAGGAGCTCAGAAGAGAATTTTTTTCCTCACTCCTAATCTTCACAAAGTATTCTGACTTGAATGCCAGGTGCTATACATTATTGACTTATTTTGCTGCAAGTAGAGTCAGTTCCTAACTGTACTTGTTAGAAGCATTTTAGGGAACTACCTGTTCTGGTATGGTGAGAGATAATGCAGAGGAAAGATACGTGACTGATAAGAGACTGTAAAACAAATCCTTTCTTTGAACTATCTAGCCATGTACTTCTAAATTGATTTAGTATCAACGTGTTGATGTTGTCAGGGGGTGGTGATTTGGACTGTTGGTGTTTTGTGGTTGTTTTGTGTTGTCTTTTTTTTAGTAAGCTTAAGCTATAAACAGCTGGAAATAAAGCTGACTTCCTCACATGACAACAGTGCACTGCACCCGAGTATTCTTCTCTGAATGCACTGCTCTTTTAGGAAGTAACACTTTAGTGGGATTTACCCTCATGTAAACAAGATACTTGCATCACCGCTGGAGCTGTAAGCTTTTGTTTTAGAGGGAGGCAGAATAAATAATCACTGAATGTATCTGATTACAAAGAGTAATAGCATAATTTGTTCCATCAGCAACCTTACATATGCAGACGTGATTATCTAAATCTTACAGAATGCCTTGCATGAACATAAAATTTATTCAGTCTTTTTTTTAAGCTGTGCCACCTTAGACTTGCAATAAGTGGTTCTTGGATCAAGATAAAGATCTATAGTTTCAAAGGACAGGTCTCAACCTTTGCTTAAAATGTGTCAATTTATTCCACTAATATTTAGAGTTGCTTTTTTAACTGAAACACTTTCAAGTCTCCAAGTGTACAAAAAGCAAGATGGTTTTTTACACTGCCTAGAAAAGGCTGACAGGCTTCAGTGATGAGACTAGCCTAATTAAGTTTATTTAATGCAGAACAAAAAAAGTCCCAAATAGGGCATGTCATTCGAGAGATGCTGAATGTCTCTCAACCAATTTTTGCCTACTCAGTTTGCTGATTTTTAGTGGCTTATTTGCAACAAAAGCTTTCTCAGAGTGTTCCCTGCCCTCAAGCTAATTTAGTCTTCAACATGCCAAATCATTAATTTTGATAAATTTAAAGATATGAGTAGTTTTCCTTGTTAAAAATGCTCAATAACCTTGTCAAGCATCTTAACCAAAGACGCTTATAAGAGCAGGAGGGTTGATCTTCTGAATGTCAGGTTCTCTGGTATTGTCCCCTTTGGAGGCTTGACAGCATCAAAAATTGTCCATGTGAAGACAAGTCTGAAAACTCTTAAAAGCAGGGCTTGAGTGCCCTTGCAACTCTGGCTTTGTGTCAAGAAGACCTTCTGGTCTGTCTGACAAATAGAGTCAAGCAATTTCATATTCTTCTGCTTAAGGAAGTAAGCTCTGTAGCCCAAGTTTGGGATAACTGATGTTTGTAGACTTGAAGCAATGGACCGTTTTTGGCTAAATTCTGGCACATTCGGCATAGATATCCAGTTCTGTCCCTGATAACAGGCAAAGAGAAAAGTCTTCTATTAATGAGCATCTGTAATTGCGTGCAATACGTGTGAATGGGAAGGACCTTACACTGGCTGGGAGATTAGTCAGGTAAGCGTTTTAGTAAGAACTTCCATCTAATTTATTTAGGTCTCTGGGATGAGGAGACCCTGAGCCCCGGCCTCACCGTCCATGTAGATACAAGTCTCGGGCAATGAAGGCACTACAGTAGTTATAACTTTGTTTGAACTCTGACCTTTCCCTTTAAGCAAGCAGTTTAGTAGATCTTTTTCTACAGAACTGGACAGAAGCAAGGTACTGTTCTTTCTCTCTTCTGGTAATGACTTACCCATCATCTATTGCTGCTGACAGCTGCTGAGACCAGGCTTCACAGTTAGAAGCTGCTTTCCTTTTGTTGTGTGAAAATGCGAAACAGCTACTCCTTTATGAATGAGGTGAGCTGTTTTGTTAAGAACTTGACAGATTTTTACTTTTAAATGCCACTTCTGTCAGGGTGAGCGTAAACTCTGTAGCTTAAAAACAGAACAATGGATGGAAGGGTTGCTAACGCGGTGTTTGTTATCAACCCTAGCAGCTCTCTGATAGCTATACTCAAGGATTTCACCCAAAAAGGTAAGTAATCTGCATTCAGTAGCTTTCTCAGTTTTTCTTGGAAATCTGAGGTCAACCTTCAAGACAAGCAGTGTGCCTAAAACTTCTAAACACACTCAAGTTAATTCCACATCTGTTTTCTATGGAAGCTGTAGTGATACCAGAAGCTACAAGGTTCTATGGAAAAAAAAAAAAATAAATCTCGTGAATATTTTAAAGGGGTAATAATATTGCTTAGTGTTTTAACAGAATCAGAAGTGTTTTAACATCTCCAGAAATGATGTTCTTTGTCTCTGTTTGCAGAATGATTCTTAGTGGTGTATTTAAAAATGAAATAACTGTTCAGTAGATGATTGTAAAATATTCTTTCTTTGACAGCAACAGGGTGACTTGCTTGCTTTGGTTTACTACTTTACCATTCTGAGTCATTGTGCTGTTCAAGATCTATCCTAGCTAAGAAGAACTAAATATGATCCAGATCCCACAGGCTAAAAGGAGCCTTGATTAAGGTATTCCTGAGACTATACTGGAGACGGTTCTGTTGGGTTTGATTTCTCTTGCCTTTTAAACTTCTCCGTTTTGTAATAGAATATAAGCAATGCTAATTGTCAATATGTTGACATGCTGGCTTTGTAGACAATGCTACTTGAACACAGCAGATTTAAGGTTATGGTAGTTTAACAAAAGTTATCGCAAGGGAAAAGATCAGTTTTTAGCATGCATCTGAAGAGTCTTATATAAAAAAAAAAGAGGATTTTTGCTTGTCTGTTTTGAGGTTAAGGGATTTTCTAAACTTTCCTTTAAGTAGTTAAACCAAAAAACTTTTGGAAATATTTCTTGTCTTTCACGTTTTCCTATATGTATTTGCAGGGTCCCACTCTGCTTAAAAGGGCATGCAGTCTGATGCTTCAAAGCCAAATAGGACTAAAAATAGTAAAAGCCAGATCTAGACTTGAAATAATTCAAGTTTTATTCTGGAGAGAATTAGGCTTTGAATGGGAAGGTACTGTAAGTACAATGTGTTGATAGCCTTCTGAGTGGCAGAGTATCTTTATGGATAAAAGTTATATGTTCTTTGAGTGAATCAACTGCTATAAAATCATACATCTGGTAACGGATGCATAGTACTAAGTAAAATTGATCACAGTTGACAACCAGAATGTATTTGTTGATGTGAGCTGGCCAAATGAATTCAGCTAGAGGTAGGGGAGTTGTCCCAGAAAGCCCAGCTATATTATAACAGGAATTTTACTGATTTATTCTTCTTTGAGCAAAAAAAAAAAGTTGGGTGGGTTTTTTTTTGGATTTTTTTGTGTTTTTTTTTTTTTTTTTTTTTTTTTTTCGGATGTACGTGATGAGATTTTTAAATCTGGACTTTAAGTATGTGAAATATAACATAGATCACGAGCTGGCTCCCTTATAATGCATCTGAAATGTCTAGACACGCTCTCCTCTTTTTGTCTTCAAACATCCTTTACCACTAAACTGTAATCAGGATTTTGAATTGGGAGTATGTCGTTGGATGTCTGTGTAGGCTACATAAACCAAAGTAAACGGCCATTGTATGTGGGAACCAGCAGATGTCAGCAGGGTCTGTCTTTAATTCTTGAAAAACCTGAAAAAAATGTAAAAGCTAGAGAAGCTTTAGAATTAGTAATAATAGAAAATGAGGCTTCTGAAATGTAGTTTATGGCATAACCTGTCAGAAAACGTTTCCTTTTGGGACATAACTCACAGATTGAGTATCATGTCTTTGTAAATGCTTCTGCAACTGAATCTGGAGCAATAGACTCTTAGTTTGCAAAAAGAGGAGGGGGACAGAGATCAACCAAGCTGAGGGGTCATATGTGTTTTCATATTGCTGTTATTCAGTGAAAACCAGGAGCGGCACTGTCCTGAATATACTTTGCAATATAAGGATTCCTCTTTCCATGTCTATACCATCCCACAGTAAAGATTTCTGTCCTACTCCTAATGTCTTCAGTAATTAAGAAACAGGTATTCATGACAAGATTTGTATGGCCTGCTTTGTTAAATCCATCATTAGGCAGATCAACTAAGCTTAAAGGGGAAGGCAAACTCTTAAAGAAACAGAACTCATACCATTGAAAAAAAATAAAAATAACTGCAGCTCAAAACCTAGTTCCCAGCGGTTGTGTGGTAGAAGGATTCAGTGGTACATTCCTAAAATATGAAAAATAATTGTTGCCAGTGGAAAAAATTATTATGCAATATAATGTAACACTGAAATGGAAATGTTGTATCGGGTATTGGAGGAGGATCAAACTATATTTTTGTTAGTCTTTGAAAGAAGAAATCCTATTTTAAAAGCAATTTTTGAATTACAATTTCAATAAGATGTATCACTGAAATATCCTGTAGATGTAACTTGAAATGAATTATCAACACTCAGTAATTCTATGTTTGAATCATAATCTCATAACTTCTGATTTTTTTCTCCCTTAATTTCCACTGCCTTTTGAAAGCAGTTTTATGATTGAACAGGAGAAAGGAAGCATATTCTAAAAATAAGTATTAAGAAGTGCAGAAAAAGTGACAGTAATGCCTTCTACTTTTATAAGCAGATCAAGATAATGCTTTTCCTGCTTGTACCTGTGTTTTCTGTCCACGGAACAATCCGGAGGAAAATGGCTGCCTTTTTGCTTTACTAATCTGGGAGATAAACTGCTGTGTATTTAACAGAATTTGGTAAGGCATTTGCTGTGCATATGGTGTCACGCTGAGGTGCTCAGATATCTGAAGTTACAGGTTTTTTAACTTGTTCTCTGAATCATCTCTTGAGTGACTGTTACAAATATTCAACTTTTAAATTTAAGAGTAATCTTACAATACTGATCATGATGACAATATCTTCAAACTTGTGTCAAATATGATTTGAAGTTAGATCAACTAGGATGTAATGAAGATTCTGAATTGCTTCAGAGCTTTCATATATAGGTTCCTGATGCTTTGGGGTATAAATGCACCATATGGTATTCCCTGAGGAATTTCCATACTTGTTTGCAAAGAAGAGTTCTGAGAATTCTCTGAAGCAAAATTGTACTGTGTTATTTCCCATTAGCGGTAGATTGGAGAGCTTCCTCCATTTTTAGTCTAAGGGAACATTATAGATTAGTGATAGGTTGTCACAGAAGTTTAAGGGAGAGAAAGAATTTGAAGAAAATTTTAGAAGGCTTATTTTTATATGTGAAAAGTTCAGTGTAACATGGATGCAGATTAATTAGCGTAAGTGTTGGCTTCCTGCATTACTTAAAAATTCCTGTTTCAAAATTTAAAGAAAAATAATAAGGTAGTATATGCTGCTTATTATATATATTATATATTATATTATAGTTAATTATATATAATTAATTATATATATAATATATATAATAAAAGATAATATAGGAGGTTTTATTTATATTAGCAAATAACTACTTTGAGTCTATCTAAAAGTAGCAACCAATTATAAATTGCCTGAGAGGAGATGATATCAGTAAGATAAGGTGTGGGATTTCGTTTGGGTTTTTTGTGTTTTAATTCACTGTGAGGTAATAAGAGGAAAATACGATATCTTTGTGGAACGAATCCTTCAAAGACCTTAAATTCTAACAATGATAGAAACAGGGATCCCTTTTTTGCAAACTCAGGTCCTTGCTCAATTAAAATTCAGTAGAAACTCCAGAGTCTTTCAATGTTAATATTATGTCAATAACAAGAGGAATTAAATGTAATGTATTCTTGAATGTGATTGTTTTCAAGCTGTATTTATGCAAAATCAACTTTAAAAGTCTATGGAAAAAATTATAACTTTCTATGGTAGTGCACTTAAAAAGCTGGGGAACAGATGATGTACAAAATAGCTTGTTATTTTAGATGGCTTAATGAAGCAAGCTAATGACAATTCCATGAAGGAGATAAAATGTCATATTGCAGTTGAGGTTCGTCTGTCTGCGTTTTGGATGCTGGTAGGTAACTGAATTTACAGGTGGGACTCATGTATTTAACTTGTACTTGCAACTTGTGCACTTCAGATATGAATGATTGCCCACTTATTTTAAGTTCTACTTTCTTATTAGTCTAATATACCTAACAGTATTCTGATGAGTGTGCTCTTTTTCCCTAGTTCAGCATCTCTTTGTGAAACCTACTTGGTGTGAATGCAGTACTCGAAGAAGTGAGTAGAATCTCCTTGAATAAAAGAAAAGATGGAGGTGCCAACAGTCTGCAGTCAAGATAACGGTACTCATAATTTTGTGTCTCTTTTTCAAAGAGAAAGAAAACTGACAAAAGTTTTATTTCGTAGTCCCTGTGACTCTTCTTCCATTGAGTCATGAGAGATGAATATGTCTGGAAGTATTGCTATTTAATAGTTGAGATGATTCTTGATGTTTGGTGGTGCTATGCAGTTAGTTTAGAGAGCATCAGAAGACAATACCTGGCATTTGTTTCTGGCTTAGAAAAGTCAAGGGTCTCTGCAGCTGTATCAAGAATTACTGATAACTGCAAGAGGGTTTTTTAGCTTAAGAAAGGGGCTCTGTGGTTTTGTTTGTTCTGTATGAATCATCTTGGTCTATTTGAGCCCAGTTTGATGTAGGGATAGCATTCTAGGAGATAATTAGTACAAGTCATCTCAGAAAGAGTCAGCTAGCAATGTGGAAAAGATCTTAAAAAGTGTCTCCACCAAAAGTAATAATCTATTAAGCACTAGGAAGTTCCTGTAGAAGAGAATCCTTTTAAGTTAACTGTGTTTTGGAAATATTTCCCTGTGGGGTTCACAATCAGGGTCCGCTGAGTTTATCATTTTTGTAAGTACTTAGATATCTGTTTTCCAGAAACAGATGATTCTTTTGATAATGAGATACGTTTCCAGGCTTTCCCAGTTTGGATAATCAATAATTCTGGCTGATGATTGAGGCAAAAGTCCCATCTGCAGAAACTTAGCAGGCAAGTACCTGTACAAATTCATGCAAAAGGAGAATACCTCAGTGAAACTAAAGGTGAAGATAGGTCTCACATAAATGTTGGTAATGTCAAAGTCTAGAGCTGATACAATTAACCGTCAATGGCTATAAAAATTGTGCTCAGGAGAGAAATAAATAGAGAAGGGCTTGCATGCGTAGATTAGCTATGGTGACTGGTTGATAGCAGCTGATGGTACTGTTTGCAGTAGCCTGTACTCAGCTATTCCAAGTCTGCTGGATGAGCTTTAGTTTTAATAAATTACTATTTTGATTTTTGACTGATAGGACTTTAGAAGCTCTTAGTGTCTTAAGTTTTATTTCAACTTTTTTTTGTATTATAATGTTACTCATTGAAACATGCCAAGTTTTGTGTTGTAAACAAATAAATACAAAGTTACAATTGTATGATAGGATTACTTTGGCACTAAAAAGCAGAGACAGCTTGTGCCTACCAAAATATGCAAGAGCTGAGAACTTACTTTACTTTGACACTCAGTGGGAGTCGGGCATCAAAGTCTCTTTAAGAACCCTCAGAGATTAATAAATCTAACTCATAGCATTTGGTATGGTATTGTATTAGTGCTATTATAAACATTCTGTTTCTTGGGAAAAGTGTCACATCAGAAATGATCTCTTGTCATGTCTGAGGTAAACTTAAATTCCATGCACTCACAAAAATCCAGTTTGTGTTTAGGTCTGACTTTGTGTAATATTTCATCTATTTGTCACCTCTTAGTTTTTGCCTCCTTGAGATTTTAGAAAGACACTAGACTTTTTTTATTTTCCACTGTATTAGAATACTGTTCCTAACAAATCAAGTGCTGCTTCTAATAGTAAGAATGGCTCTTCCCCTTTCCTAGGATGTGTTGTGGGTGTCTGTGACAATGGTATGTATTTGGCAGGAATTTGCACTTTCATTAGTCATGTCTCCAAAATGTCTGCACTTCTCAAGAGCAGAGGAAAACAGATGGTCCCTGGCCCTAACAGTTGGTCATCCAAAAGAAAAGCCTACAAAAAGAACAAGGCAATTTTTTATGTTCACCTCTTCTCAGCAGGAGGTATGAGCCTGAACCCAGATTGATACGTGTGTGAGACTCCCTGTGTGTGTTTTGTCACAGATCAGTGGAAAATTGCTAGTATTGACCTAACCCTGCTGATTAATAACAAAATAAAGCTCTTATGCAACAGAGTTGACTGCAGGAAACAAGCAAAGCAGACAGGAAACGGGTGCATTTCTTGGAAGTATAAACTGAGGAAAGTTGATTTTCAAATGCCTGGGTCACTGTTTGGCTTTTGTTGGTCTTCTATTTGAAATGAAATGTCTTGCGCTTTTCTGTTTCTTGGGCTCAGGTGTATCTCATGTTCTGACTCTAGTGCTACAAGAACTGAGTCTGCTCTGTAAAAGAGATGTCAATGGCGTTGGCATGTTATATGACCTGCTCAGATCTCGCTGGCTGCAAGCACTTTTAAAGGTAAAGTAATATTCTTGGGTGAAGGCAAAGGTCTAGAGAATAGTCTCTAGGGGATACCTGATTTATTTTGCCATATCAGGACAATAAATGCTTTACATTAAGTGCTAATAGTCCCAATGTCGGTCCTAACATCAGCAGTCAAGGTGAACAAAACCACTTTTGCTTTAAAGGAAAAAAAAAAAGTATTCTCTTTCATAAGGTCCTAGACATTAAAGGTCTTCTACTCTACATGTCTGTAATAAGGCCAGGAGACAGGGCCGAACACAGCATTTTCCAGCTGTCTTTTCTATTCCAAAAATCTCTATATGGCTATGCATCGCACTTTTTGGCATGGATGCTTGTGAAATTATATTTTTTTTTTTTGTTTTGCCCACACTATCTGGTGTGTAGTTGAAGATTTTATGTTGTTATACAACAGAGTTTGGCTGGTGTTTCTTTTGAGCAGAACTGTATCTCTGAGAAAAATCCTGTGCAAATTCTGCACAAATTCTGCTTTTCCTCTAACAAGGATTTTTTTAAATCTTTAAATTTTAAGAAGAAAAGCTTGTAGTGGATGAAAATGTCCATAGGTCATTTTCAATGCAGCCATTTATTTTCTTTTAAGTTAAATTTACTTTGTTAATCAGGCCTGCTGCTGGGGGAAGGAAGCAAGCTGTAAGTCAGAGAATTGACGCTATCGAGCTATTGTCCCGTGTAATCGGATTTTCTTATTGGAAAATTCAAAACTACAGCATAACTGGCTAGGTGGATAATAATATTGAAAGACATGAATTGGAGACTCAATTCCAGATGCATAAGACATTAAGGATTGAGATTGCAAGCCCTTTGGCCCTAGTTGGACTGAAGAATTCCCAGAAATACAACATTGTCCTTTGTGTGTTGTTTATGTATCTGTATAAACGTGAACAGATCATATCATCATTGCATTGTCTTGTCTGTCATGGCATGCAATAGATTTATGAATGCCTCCAACACTACCTTGGAAAAAGACCAGTTCCTGTCATGCTGCAGGCACGTGCATTGGCTCGTGAGGTAAGACTATGTATACGTAGTGTATTGCTTGATTTACTTATAACAAATTAGTCAGCTTAGCTGCCGATAACAGTCTTCTGGTATTTGTTTTGTGTTTCAGGTCTGAGTACGCTGTATAAACTTGAAAGATTGTCTGCTCACACATTTGTCAAACTGCTTGATAACTCTTACTGCGTTAAGAGAGCAGGGGGATGTGAAATGTGTATAGCTGTGACCACTAGGTTGCATGAGCCCTGGCCAGTGTAATGAACACATATATGATTTGTTTTAACCACTGGCCGTATATTTTTCTTCCCGTGTAGCTGTATGGTTTGATGTTATAGCTACAATCAAGCATTCTGACTTCAGGATTTTGAAAAGCTTTTTGGATTTTTCTGATCAAAATAGCTGATTAATTCTTAAATTTCTGAATTAGAGGGAGAGTTAATAATGAAGTGGAGAAACTGACACTAGTGATGAAATTGTTTGAGGCATAGGAGAAAAAACTGATTTAGAGCACATGGCACTGTACCTGAACTGTTTAAGCCTGGCTGAGTGTGTTGTGCAGCTGTGGTCATATTTTTCAATTCTAAAGCAAACTGTGTGGATATGCTCCAAGTCACATAATATGGGGGGCTTAACACTCCTATCATACCATATTCCTCTAAGTTCAATTTAGAGCTTTCTAAATTAATTATCCGCCAGAACCAGTCTTTGTGCTTTCTCTCACGTTTATCAGGTGGTAGAGTTACTGCATCAAGCCCCTCAGTCCGGAGAGATCAAAGAGCTGAGACGACTACTGCGAGCTCCACACTTCAAGGCAAGTCCTGCTTAAGGAGAGAAAAGCTTGCTCATAGAGTTGTCTGCAGTGGGAAAGGAAACACATGACCCGCTGTTCACAAGAATTGGCAAAGTAGCCAGAAGAGACACAGTTTTTTAGTCATGAACTGACCTAGTTGTGAAATCAAATGTGGGCTGTGTATCTGAAGTACCTGCAGCACACCATGTTTTATTTGAGGGCTATGTTTGAGAGTTGTTTCTTACAAAGTTAAATTCTGAGCAGTTCATGCAGACATATAAAATAAAATTTTCCTTGTAATTGCAAAACCTACATCTTTGCCCTAGAGTTCCAAATAGAAATGTTTCATCTATTGTGATGATGAAACAGAATATGCAAAGAGAGGAACTGTCCTTAAAACTCTATTACAATTTGAATTTCCAAGTGGAAAGAAGAAAATCGTAGAATCATAGAATGATTTGGGTTGGAAGGAACCTTAAAGACCACTTAGTTCAATTGACCTGCCCTGGGCAGGGACACCTTCCACCAGATCTGGTTGCTCAAAGCCTCATCCAACCTGGCCTTGAACACTTCCAGGGATGGGACATCCACAATTTCTCTGGGCAACCTGTTCCAGTGCCTCACAACCCTCAGAGTAAAAAATTTCTTCCTTATATCTAATCTAAAGCTCCCCTCTTTCAGTTTAAATCCATTGTCCCTTGTCCTACCACTACATGCCCTTGCAAAAAGTCCCTCTCCAGCTTTCCTGTAGGCCCCCTTTAAGTACTGGAAGGCTGCAATAAGATCATCCTGGAGCATTCCCTTCACCAAGCTGAACAGCCTCAACTCTCTCAGCCTGTCTTCATAGGAGAGGTGCTCCAGCCCTCGGATCATCTTTGTGTCCCTCCTCTGGACTTGCTTCAGCAGCTGCATGCGCAGCATTCCAGGTGGGGTCTCATGAGAGCAGAGTAGAGGGGCAGAATCACCTCCCTCGACCTGCTGGCCACGCTTCTTTGGATGCTGCCCAGGATATGGTTGGCTTTCTGGGCTGCAAGCGCACATTTCTGGCTTATGTTTAGCTTCCCTGCCCATGTCATGGGGGTTGGAACTAGATGGTCTTGAGGTCCCTTCCAACCCAATCCATTCTATGATTCTCCTCAACTAGCACTCCCAAGTCCTTTTCCTCAGGGCTGCTCTCAATACATTCTCCACCCAGCCTGTACTTGTGCTTGGGATTGCCCTGACCCATGTGCAGGACCTTGCACATGGCCTCGTTGCACTTCATGAGGTTCTCACAGGCCCACCTCTCAAGCCTGTCAAGGTCCCTCTGGATGGCATCCCTTCCCTCCAGCACGTTGACCGCACCACACAGCTTGGCGTCATCTGCAAACCTGCTGAGGCTGCACTCAATCTCACTGTCCATGTCGCCAACAAAGATGTCAAATGGATGTGGAAATGTCGATGTGTGAAAGGGATCTGTGTTCGCATAGGAACTTACTGATTTCTGTTTTCTGACCAGTCACTGTTTAAAGCTGTTCTGTTGTATGGCCTTTGCTTGTGAGTTGCTTGGTTTGCTTGCTTTCGTTTGTAACAGGCCTTGCTATCTGCTCATGATACTGTGGCCCAGAAAGATTTTGAACCAACCCTTCCACCACTGCCAGACAACATACCTGAAAATGAGGAAGCTATGAGGATCGTCTGCTTAGTGAAAAACAACCAGCCTCTGGTGAGGGAGCTTTCTGATGTCTGTCAAATTATTTTAACTTACACAAGTATTGATAATGCATATTAATTTCTTTCCAGAAATGTCACTGAGATTGTGTGCGTTCTTGTCCAGTTTTCAGAGAATCCCAAGAATTGTGGGGAATTCTTGATTGGGAAGGGCCTTAGGAGACCGTCTGGCCCTGCCCAGTGCGGGTACAAAAGTAGGTTGTTCAGTGCCTGGTCTACTTGGGATTTGAATATTTGCCAGATGTTTTTATTCCAAATTAAGAAAATGCAAGTAGGATTGAGAGCTATTCCTTTGGCCAAAATAATAAGGAAGAGAGGAGAGACTCTGAAAGGTTCTTTAGAAATCATTTGTGCTTATAAGCAGAAAACATTGTATAGCTTAACTAATCTATTTCAGGAGAAGATAGGTGTAATATTTGATATAGAGAAGATTTTTTTACAGTCAGTCAATGAGGTTATTTTAGTATGATGGAAGTCGAAGACATTGAAGGACTTAGTATTACTGTATCGCTAGGTCTGTGTGGTGTTAAAAAGGCTGTGTCTTTCAGTGCCTTTTTGTCATTGCAAAGATCAGACTTGTGATGTGAAAGGAAACTTCCAGGGCTTCTTCAGTGATCAGTGTGGTTTTTCATTGTTTTTATTTGCCAGGGTGCCACCATTAAACGCCATGAGATAACAGGTGACATAACCGTTGCCCGTGTGATCCATGGTGGACTAGCAGACAGAAGTGGTATGTGTATTTGGAAATGAAGTAATAAAAAAACTTTGGAACTTGAAATAAGATCTTTTATGTGAGATAATAACTTAGCTTCTACGATTAGTCTTGCATTATAGAACAAGATGATGTGTACATCAGACAGCACTGTAAATAGTGATATGTTGCAGTGGCTTTGATTCTGGTTTCATTAATTTTCATATGAATGTGCCATGTTTGAGACTGAGTTGAGGTACAAATCCAGTTTTCATTATATATTTTTTGCACCAATACCTGGATAAATCTATCATGAGATTGATCAGGAATAACCCAAATTGCAGTGTAGTATGAATACCAGCAGCTCATTCCCTAATGGAGAATTAGAAAACATCAATAGTCTGTGATTCTATAAGACAATGAGCTTTAAGGAATATGCAGTACTACTTCTTAGCATTAGTCTACTAAACGCTTTGGTAGCATTAGTTGCTAAGCAATCTTCCAAGGAGTTTCCTTGGAAATGTTACTACTTTGTCCTCCTAGAATTGAATGCGTTCCATGTTCCTTGGGAGATGTAATGTAACCAAAACGTAAAACATCAAAAGTAAAATTGAACCGTAATCATTATAAAATAATTCTTTCTAGTATTTTCTGACCTTTGTATAGAGAAGAAAACCTAAACTATAGACAACAGCTGATTAAGCTCCTAGTTTGATTAACGTTTTAATTGAGCTGAAGGAAAATGTAAAAGTAAACAATATTGTGAAGACTTTGTAAAGGGCGGAGGGGAATCCCAAGGCCTCCCACTGCACCTGGAATTTTTAAGGATCTGATTCCAAGTCTCATGGTCTATTAATATAATTGGTTTAGCTAGAATAGGTTCAGAAATTACTTTGGGAAGTGGAGTTATATTAAAATGTTTCTGCAAATCATCAATAGATTGTAAACATGTTGTACAGAGGAGGTGGGAGGAAATAGGAAAACGGAAGCATGCAAGCTTCTTGTGACCCACAGAAGTCTGCAGTCCTGTCCAGGGGCAATATAGCCTAAATCTAATGTCTTCCTGCGTACCTGGTGTATGGAAACTTTTAATGCTGACTTTCAAACCTGTGGTAGATCTGTATCCCTGCCTTGCCTACCTAAGATAATCCATGCTGTGATAAAAATTCTGCTGCTGCTTTCAGCCTTGTTTTCACTGTAGGGTTGCTGTATGCTGGAGACAAACTGGTGGAAGTAAATGGTGTTCCTGTTGAGGGACTTGAGCCTGAGCAAGTTATTAATATTCTGGTATTGAATCTTTTTTCTACTTTGTACTTTAAGAATAACTGTATGCTCTTTCTTTTACACACACATGGTCTTAGAGGAGAAAGTCTGAAATTTTTAACAGAAATTCAGATTGTTTCCTTACTGTGGATGAAGTACACAACTGCTCATGAAATCATAATTAAATCTAACCCCTGTTCAGGACAGAAATTAACTTTATTGTGGCTATTTCACCTGCAGCTTCTGGGAAAAACATTAATTTATTCAGACTTTACTGATTCATAATTTTTCTGGAAGTTCCAGTCAGCTAATATTCCACAAGAAAATAGTGGAAAGATCCTGTCCTAAAAAGAGTCCATGTTCCAAAATGCAGTAAACCAGAATGAATGAACTTGTAAGCTATGTACCTTGCTTTGCAAAAAAGGGCATTGGGAATTACTGTTGTCAGAATTCTCATGAAGAGATCTGTTGAGCTGTCCCTGTTACTTACTTATTGCTTTGCCCACCATGTTTCAGTCGTCTTCACTGCAAAGTGTCAGTGCCAGTCAGTAAGGTATTGCTGTATGTAACCAGTATCAAGTCGTTCTATGTGATATTTCACTGGCTGTATTATTGTAAGAAATACAAACTCTATTGGAATGCTTAATTCTTAAATATTTGTACTTTTCCCACCTCCCTTTATGTCAGTTGTCGAACCAAACCTTGCCACTAATTTATATTAGATTTCAGGAGAAAAATTTATTAATGTTGAAATTATATATATTTACAGTGAAACATAGACGTTGAATTAAAAATAATTAGCAAGACTTTGAAGTTAAATTCTTGAGTTTCCTTTTGAAAAAAAATACAGTATTATCATATTGACTCTATCTGCCTAAATTCTGTTTGTAATATAGACATTATAGTAACCTCAAAGCCATGTTGTGTTAAGTTTGTGCTGCCAATGTTTGGTTATTTGTGTTGAACACCAGTCATATTTTAATCTTTTTTTAATCATTTAGGCTCTGTCTCAGGGGACAATTATGTTCAAATTAATTCCAGTTTCTGATCGGCCTGTCAGCAACCAAACAACAGTAAGAGACATTCTTTTTTCCAGATTTTTACGGCGAACGGTTACCCTAATGATGTCTAATGGTGTGATACAAAGAAATAGTGTTGCTTAAAAGTTTATTGTAATCCTCAAAGCATTGCTTGCCTTTATGGCTCCTTCTCAGCTGACATCATTATGCTGTTGTTGAAGCAGTAAAGATAGTAATCTGAAACATAGTTGTTCTAAAGGTAATGAAGACATTTTGAGATTGATCTACAGGTTGAAGGTAAATTGTTTTCACAATGTATGAGATTTTTCTTTTTTTCTCCTCCCTTATTGAACAGACAGAGTTTGGGGCTTGGTCTTGTTTTAAAACTTGAGTTCATCATGAGTTGACTTAAATAGCAGCAGTATCTGGCCTTGTAATTATAAGGCTCATGTTGTAACTGTTCTAAACGTGGCTTCCACTTACTCTTGTATGTTTTCTTTACCAGCTCTATGTGCGTGCAATGACAGATTACTGGCCCCTGCAAGATCCTGCCATACCATGTGCTGATGCAGGTTTGCCTTTTAAGAAGGGTGAAATACTCCAGATTGTGGACCAGAATGACGCGCTCTGGTGGCAGGCCAGAAAAGTTTCAGATCTCAGTGCCTGTGCTGGACTTATACCCTCAAATCATCTTCTTAAACGGTAAGAAGTCTTTAATTTTTGATTTCCAGTTCAAAAATTAGCCAGTTATTCAGACTTTACTATTTAAAATTTTCATAAGTTATATAGCAATATGATTCAGAGTGACATCTGACAAATATCTTTCCTCTTTCTGTTCTCTGGCTTCTTGCTCTCCTTCCCTTAAATGTACCTAAGTGAGAACAAGCTTTTGAAAGCACCTATATTGTCTCAAATTGACATATAAGAAATTTGCAACAGTTGCCTAGTCTCTGTGCTAGTTGCTAAGACATCTAGTGGAGTGTAGCAGCTGAAAAATGGGTGGAAATTAAGGGCCTGACTGTTTAGGACCATTGTCTATGATTAAAAAAAAAAGGGGGGGGGCGGGGGGGCAGGGGGTAGAGTGGGATACTAAATGTATAGTATAAGGGCATAGCTGTATCAAGAAATAGTATTTATTTAAAGATGTCCTATGAGGCATGAGTGACCTCTTCAGCTTTGGTCAAAACTGAGTAGGCCAGAAAAGAAAAATAAACTCACTCAAACCAAAAAACATGCTCAAGGAAGAACAAGGATACCTTGCCTATTGTTTCCTGCATACATAGCCCATTGTTTCTACACTACATGCTTTCAGAACCAGAGTAGTTAAACTGCTGTTGCACGCTTTTCAGTTTGATCCTCTAACCACATGTCCCATCTGTGTTACCCTCAGGAAAACATAAGGCCACGCAGTTGTAGGAGATAAGCTTCGATTTGTGCTATATGTAAACCTAGATGTGGTCTGTATAACGAAAGTCGAAATCAAACTAGGCTGTGACTGAGGCTGCGAGCAAAAGGCTCTGTGTAGTAACAGATGCAGTAGTGCTACTACCCATAGCAATAGCACACTTTACTACTTCCAGGAGTCTGTACCACAGTATGGCTTATCTTCCTGTCTTTATATATAAATTCAAAATACTCTAAATGCTTCTGGGCTGCTGCTTTGGAAATTGTCTTGAAATAGTTCTGATAGCATGTCAGCTTTCTTTCAGGACTTTGCAGGGGGCTAAAACATTGGTAGTGTTTCCATTCTTGGTGTCTCCTGTCAGCTCAGTACTGATTGATCTTATGTGTAAGCAGTGAATGTGACTGGAGCATAACGTGCTTGTGGAGTGTTTTGTTTCTTTAACTGTGATAAATGTATTCCTGTGTAGGAAGCAGCGAGAATTCTGGTGGTCTCAGCCTTTCCAGCCCCATCTCTGTCTCAAATCATCAATGTGTGAGTGAAAAGTTATTCAAATAATAGAGTAGGAAAGAAATGTCTTGTCTCTGTTTCCAGGGATACTGAAATGGAAGCTCATACAATTCAGTTTCAGAGACATTGTTTCTGGAGCCATGTTGTAACTTCAGAAGTGTGTTAACTGTCCCTAGGAAAAGAAATACTTAATGGTAGTTGTACCTGGAATACTAATGGTGGACATGGTTGTCTCCAGTGTACTTGGGATATGACTGTGAGAGAACCTGTGAATTCAACTCCTCCTGAAGTGTGTAAGATCTAGGAGTTTTCCAGGAGAGCCAATTTTCTCTAGGAGAATTGGGTGTGAATAAGTCCGAGATGACAATTGTACTAGCCTGGCTTTCCAGGGACACCGATAATAGTTCTGCACTGGAAGATGCCATGTAATCTGTTTAGAATGTTTCTTTGTCATCAAAGCTATTGAGAGAAAGATCTTAAACCTCAAGGAAAAAAGTTCTATAAGCTATGCTGCCCAGGAGTTTATTTGTTGTGACAATCCAGAAACATTATCCTCTGCCAACTATAACTTTCTGTAAGCATGCAATTATTCCCAGACAAACAATGTTCTCTGTATTTTCTCTCTCCCCATTTTCTTCTATGGTTCTTTATATTAGTATAAAATTACTTTTTTTCTTGTGATAACTCACAGATTAAGTGTGTTTCGTTGTCCTAGGATTCTTCTCACACTGATTGCTGTGTTTGTTAGAGCTGGAGTCCTCTTTCACCATAATTTTATTGCATTTTAACTGCTTCAATGGATATGCTGTGGGCAGTGAGCACTGTGGAAGAAGGTAGGAGATCATATCCGGGCAACATTGCATTCCTGTACCTCGAATCAATTAGCACATGGTTTTGTGGGCTTTTTAAAAAGTGGTCAGAAATTAGGCAATTTGGTAAATACATGGAAAAGAAACCCATGTTTGCCCCTCTGCCACAAGCCCTTCAGAGCACTAGTTTAAGAGGAGCCTTTTGCTTACTGAAGATAGGGAACATCAGAAAGTTGGAGTTAACTGTTAAAATCCTTGAACATGGCTAAAAGTGACTGAGCTTCAAATATTTTTTCTGATGTGTGATCTTAGTCATAGAATTATAGAATGGCATAGACTGGAAGGGACCTCAGAGATCATCTAATCCAATCTCCCTGTCATGGGCAGGGACGCCTCTCAACTAGATCAGGCTACTCAAGGCTTCGTCCAGCCTGGCCTTGAACACCTCCAGGGAGGAGGCATCCACAACCTCTCTGGGCAATTTATTCCAAAGTCTTACCACCCTCATACTGAAGAATTTCTTCCTAAGATCTAATCTAAATCTGTTCTCCTTCAACTTAAACCCATTTCCCCTTGTCCTATCAGTGGACACTCTTGTAAAAAGTCCCTCCCCTGCCTTCCTGTAGGTTCCCTTCAGGTATTGGAAGGCAGCTATTAGGTCCCCCCGAAGCCTTCTCTTTTCAAGGCTGAACAATCCCAGCTCCCGCAACCTGTCCTCGTAGCAGAGGTGCTCCAGCCCCTGGATCATCTTTGTGGCCCTCCTCTGAACACGCTCCAACAAATCTATGTCTCTCTTATGGTGGGGACACCAGAACTGGACGCAGTATTCGAGGTGGGGTCTCACAAGAGCAGAGTAAAGGGGGAGAATCACCTCTCTTGACCTGCTGACCACGCTTCTCTTGATACATCCCAGGATGCGGTTGGCCTTCTGGGCCGCATGAGCGCACTGGCGGCTCATGTTGAGCTTCTCATCTATAAACACTCCCAAATACTTCTCTTCAGGGCTACTCTCAACCCACTCTGTGCCCAGTTTGTATTTGTGCCTAGGATTGGCCCGACCCAGGTGAAGGACCTTGCATTTTGACTTGTTGAAGCTCATGCAGTTTGCACTGGCGCATTTCTCAAGCCTATCAAGGTCCCTCTGGATGGCATCTCTTCCCTCAAGTGAGTCCACGGCACCACCTAGCTTTGTGTCGTCGGCAAACTTACTGAGGGTGCACTCTAGTCTTGTAGATCTGTAAGGTTGTTTCCTCCTCAGTGTTTTTCTAATTCAGATGAGCTTTTTTTCCTTCTGTTGATCTGTAGAGGATGACATGCAGATTGATGAGAAGTGTGTGGAAACAGGTAACTGAATTTACTTCAGATTATTCTATTTGCTTCAAGGAAGTAGCTAGTTAAAATCTAGTTTTGTTTCCCAGATAAAAACACTTAACTTCACTAGGAGAATAATAGTAGAAAAATTCTATTTTTCTTACCCTGGAAACCTCATCTTATATTAGTGTATTAAAATGAGCTGTTTGCAGTTCTGGCGTACAGTGCTTATAGTGAAGTCTTGTGCCGAAAAGAGAGACCACACCAAAAAAATCTGCCTGAATGAGATCCAGCCTCTTTGATTCAGGGTTTGGACTGAAGCTGTAATGTTACCATAGTTTTTGCCTATTGTAAATTTAATGCTGCAGATGATTGTAGTCTGGGAGAACCCACACAATTTATAGTCAAGAAGCTGATCTCAGAATACGTTTTTAGGCGCTGAGCAAGAATAGGTTTTTACATGTAAATAGTACATGCGAAGACTGTTAGCTTGACTTGCTCCCTAAAGAAGAGCAGCTCGTTGTTCCTTCTCCCAAGGTAATTCAGGAAGGAGTCATGGAAGAATGTGATCCTACAGGACTGGGTGGAGAGAGACCTGATAGTTAGTTCAAGCTTAGCAAGCTGTATTTTGCCCCCTCAGTGTAGAGGGAAGTGGGAAAAAATATGTGTGAGACAGACTGATAGGAGCTAGAAAACTGCTTTATGATTCTGAAATTCTATTGGAGGAAAAGAATTAAATTTTTAATTTATTTTAATATCTCTGCTATCTGGATTACTAAACAAGATGAAGAAACATTCGAGTCTGGTAAGTTCCTCTGACCTAACTCAAAATTCCTTGGTATTGTTCTGCTGCAAGAAGAGTGTCCAGAGACAGCAAGTATCTTAACAAGCAGACAAAATCCAGAATGCCATTTTAGCTTTAGAAGCCATTCTGGCTTAAAAAGCCATTCTGTAAAATCCTGTTTCCTTAAGGCTTCCTCTAGCTCTCTGATTACCTTAGTAAGGTTTTTGTCCCCTAAGTGTGGGTGTTTCTTCTTGTGCATCACTACCAGATCTGTTTATCAAATCCTTATCAGTTTTACCCATGCAAGACGTGACAGCAGGGCCTGCATGGATGTCAGCGGATAATTGGATTACCTTAGAGTAACAGAGGCCTGAATCTCCAATGCCTGTAGGAGTTGATGTGGTAAAGAGGAGAGCAGTTCTGGATTCCTGATTGTGTGCATGGCTGGCATACAAGAAACAAAAATGTTTTTATAAAATGAATGATTGGTAAGACATACAATCAGTGCTTTTTTTAACCAAACTGGTTTTGGGCTTGCTTTTTTTTTTTTTTCTTTTTAGGGAACAGCTACCTATTTACCTATTTACAGCATGTATTCAGAATTCTGCAAAACTCAAGTCTTCTAAAAAACCCACAATTTTTCCACTAGAATAGATCTACTACTGCAAAAACTTCTTGTTTGAGATATCTGGTAATCTTGTGGAGAAAATGTCATTCCACCTTACACTATCTTCTGCACAAGGTTCCTACTTGCCAGTTGGATCTTCTCTTATCACAGGTGGTTTGTCTTTCACCTCTCAAGCAATGCCCAAAGCTTTTAAGACAGAATCAGCAGGTCTACAGGGCAGTCTTTTGTTTTCAGGACAGGATGTTTCTGATAATTGCACTGGGGATCACTCTTGCAAATTCACTACTCAGTGCTGAGTCAGCTCTCTGCCGTATCCAGACAGTCAGAGGAATAAAGGTGCAAATATTTACTATCGTATTTTTACTTTAACTAGTAGCTGAACACGTCTGTGATGTATTTTGCAAGTACAATTCTGACATAGGAGCTATAGCTGAGTCTCATTCTTTGGGAACTGAGAATTTGTGCTCAAACAGGCATATTTTAGACTTAAAGCCTGCAGTGCCTGTTTCATAAATTTCCTAAATGCTTTGGACAATGCTGGTTGGATTATTTTTTCAAAATCTTAGTATAGACTGTCTTGTCAAAACGAATTGTTTTGTGTTTGTCTCTATCTGAACGTGCAGAAGAGCTTAAAGAAGGTAACACTAACTTTTTTCTCCCTGTCTCCCATAAGCAGTGATCTAATAGAATTTGTCTGTGTTTATTGCATTAGCAGAAACTACTGCTCCTCTTACAAAACCTGATAGCTGAATTGCTTGTTCCCTGTAGGATTCCATACTGCACTCTATACCATAGAACAGAGGATAGATAAAGCAGAATGCTAAAAAATATTTGAATGACAGTTCAAAAGACCTTAAGATAGAAATGATACAGATATATTTCAGCTGAAAGGTACTCTGAACTTTGCCCTGAGTGAGCAGTTTTGTGCCAAGTAGTTTATTCTACAGTCATAGACAAGGAGTTGTTAGTACATATGGAAATGTAGGAATAAAACTGTAAAAGGTTTATTTAAGATACAAGTTAAAGGTTAAAGTAGTTAAAGGTACAAGTAGTGAAGAGTGTATTGATGTGAAAGAAGAGTAACTAAGATGCATCTAATTTTGTCCTGATACTTGCATGCTTATGAGATAACTGTCAATCAAAGAACCTAGTGCTAAAAGATGATACATTTCATACTTTGCAAATGAAAATTAATATTCTTGCTTTGGAACGATTACTACCTTTAAAGATATGCCTGTGTCTTCTGTATCTTATTCTTGCTTTAACAATGCCAAAATAAAGGGAATACACAGCTTGATTAGGGGAAAATTAGGATCTTTTTTGAAGATAAATCTAAAGACTGCTCACACTATTTTTTTTTGGTAGTGACTTGTTTTCGAATCACCTTTATAAAATAGTTTCTAAATAGTTAGAGCATTGATGTATTGGGAAATTGATATTTTTGAGCCTTACAGGAGAGATTTCATTTAAAAAAATACATGGAAAGATTTAGAAGGCTCACCTGAATGGTTAAGCCTTCACAAGGAACAGCATGAGAATGGAGACAAAAAGAATTGGAGGAAACAGGTTAGTCTGGGATGTTGGGGCACAGATATCACTGATCCAAAGACAATTAAAAAGAAATAATAAAGTCAGATCTTCATTCTGCCTGAAAGATTTCAGCAGATGCATGTTGCATTTTCCAAGCATGCTATTGGGCAGAAACTGAGTTATAAATTTTTTATTTCTGATTTTGAGCTACTGACTTGTTGGTTGTTATAATGTTATAACTAAAGAATTCTTGTAAGCTAGGTTTCACCCGAGAAGCTTAAATTGTGTGGAGATTTTTTTCACTATAAGTATTTCAAAACCTTGTCTGACATCTCGTTATCTTGAGAATGAAACATACGAAATGTTGAGTTTCAAATCTAATTTAGAAAACACCAAGACTTTCTAGTTTAATTTTTCTCTTATAGAAATATTGGTCCTTTGAATTGGTCATTGGTCTTGTAAAATATATTTTTTTTATTAGATTAGGCATGGTACTTCCATATGTTTACTGAAACACTGTTTTTCTTTTGGGATCAGCAGTGATTGTTAGCCATCTAGCTCGTAAGCTTTCACTGTTTTTTTTATTTCATGAGTATTTTTTCTTCGTATTCTAGAAGAGGAAGAATTTGGTGAATTTGGTCAACGAGTCTTTATTGGTACGCAATGACTAAAGATAAGTAAGGTGTTTGGGGCTTGATCCTAGATTAAGTGCTCATCTGAAGTTAAATAAAATACTTTGTTCTTTATTTCACCCAAAGACTTACTGAACTGAATTCTACTTGCTTTGTTTCCCAAACCTCAAGAAGTTGCTTTCCTCCTGCTAATGCTTGCTCTTTCCATTTAAATCTCTCTTCCTGTTAGGTTTCTACTGAGACCTGGCCACCACTATTTTAACATGACTGGCCGTTAAGATTTCCCTTACTTCACGATAAATTTTGCTAGAGCGTAACGTTGTTCTGTTGTCCATTGAGAATAATCATGAGGGCTTTCTTTAGAAAAGTAGACCTAAAAGTGAGGCTTCCAGAGCTGGATGGTTAGGTGGAGCAACAAACCTATCCCTGTTACTAAACCGTAGTGACCTTTAAAATATTTGGATTCATTCTGAAGGCTGGAGCAAGTGTTCCAGATTTGCTTTAGGAGAGTGAACCAGCTACACTATCGAAGAACAGTTGACCTGTTCTCTAGTGATGCTTTATGTGGCCAGAAACTTCTCCTCTGGCTTGTTTTGGGGATCTTTTAGGGGTCTTTAATTCTGGGCTAATTTTTGGGTGATGTTTAGTGAGATTTGACCTCTTTTTTTAGCTGTCTTTTAATGCTCAGATGTTCTACCAGGCTGACATACCAAGTGCAGCAATGAAATTCACTTTCACCCTGCAAAAAGCTCAAAAAAACAGTATGTTGCGTGACTCACAAAGAGACACTAGATTAAAGCACTAGTTGCCTGCATCTCGGGTGTATTTTCTAGTACCGATGTTGTTGCCCCTTACAGCTGGCTTCCGTAGAAGTATGCGCCTGTGTCGCAGGAAATCCCGGACCAACCAGCAGTCATGTTACGCTCGGTGCCCCAGCAGCTGTTACAGCACTCTTATAGCTCCATATGAAGAAGTGGTTAGGTACCAGCGGCACCCAGCAGACCGGAACAGGCTAATTATACTAGTGGGTAAGAAATTAATTACTTTCTCATGCAGATTTCTCAACCTGTAACACAAAGGGAGGAAACAGTTGGTCGTGGTCTGATCCACTGAGATTTCCTGCTGCTGATGGCAGCAGTTCCAGACTGTTCAGGTAGCTCTCAAAGCAACATTTTAAGAGTGATTGTCTGTAATTTGACCCCATTGTTGATTTTAAAGTTTAATGTATGTATCATCTTCTTTACTTGAGATAGTGAATGTTTGGAAGAAAAAAAAAAAAAAAAGTCCTCAGAAAAAGCCATACAGCTATGCATGCTGGTTGATAATGGATTTTATTAGGGAAATAGTTCAGTTTTATTTCAGTTGAGACTGGTACAGAAAGTGAAGAGAAAACATTTGTAACTTACTAGAAAACATCTTCACATGGAGGCATTTCTACAGCCAGTGCTAAATGCATGGATAGGGCAATGGTAAGAAGAATGTTTAAAATTAAAGTTTAGACTAGAAAAATCTCAATCATGGGCAGCAGGGAAAGCTAAAAAAATATGCCTTAATAATGCTTGCTATAGGAAATACTGTACTTCTGAGTTACCTCCTGGGTATGGCTATATTGCTGGGAGGTGATTTGTACCTTGAATCAATCAAAATGCTTCAGTCACTTCTGGTACATCTTTTTGGGAACTTATTTATATTTTATTTGTGTGTGTGCATTGTGTTAGAAAATGGAGGGTGCATGTGCAAAAAGTGCCTCTCAGTAATATTAGTTGCTTTTCCAACTTTTCAGGTCCTGCAGGAGTTGGTGTGAATGAGCTAAGGCGAAGGCTCATCACAAGTAACCCACGAGAGTTTCAAAGTGCTATACCTCGTATGTAGTGTTCTTCCTCTTTCCCCCACTACCCCCTTCAAAGGTGGTTAGGAAATGTCAAGTACCTCCCTCTTGCCGTTGTGTCTTCATACACTTTTTGCTCTATGGCTGTTCTTTCAGCTCTACTGCAAGCCAGAGTAATTTGCTTTAAAGGGTTCATTTAAAATCATACTATCTTTCTCCTTATTTTGGCAAATCAACCAAAGGTATTTTCAACTTACAGCTCCTGAAACTCTTAAATCTTTACATAGCAGTAGATTGTCAGCATGGTTTTGTTTAATCTTGATGTTTGCTTTTCCTAGATTTAAAAATAAGAATGTTTCTTAGGGATATTGTTAGTTCATAGTGTTTAAGTGATCAGATATGAGAATGAAAGCAACAGAAGTTGGTGCTTAATAGGCTTTGCAGCTTTCCTTATTAGCCTTCTAGTCTCAGATGAGACTTGTACAGCTTAATTTCTGGCATAATAATTGATATTGTTTCTACCTATGCTTATTTGTTTCTTGTCGTTTTTGTAACCAAACAGGAAATGTATGAATCTGAAGCTGGTTGAAAATTCAGGAATTATTTTGTGCTTAAGATCCCAGATAGGGAGAAGGTGCAAGTGTAGGAAGGCTTATGGGATGTTTCTGAATGAACATTAAGTATTTTACCTCAGAGGTGTAAGAACAGTTGTGCAGCCAGTTCCAAAGTAGTTCCTGATTGGTTTGAGTCACAGATATTTGGATTAAACCACTCTCTTTCCATTCCAAGAAATACAGATGTGCTTTGCTAATTTTCAAGGACTTGCTGCTGGGCAACCAGTAGAGTAGACAAGGCTTTTGCTCTGGATTAACGAATGGAAACAACTCGTTTTATTACTTATGAAAATACTGATTTATAGTCCTTCATGAAAGTTGTCTCATTTTCACTTATAAAATTAAAAGAATTTCCTAGCAGTTGATTTTTTGTGTGTGTGTATATCTTCTTTCAGACACCACTCGTGTTCAGAAGAGTTATGAAATGAATGGCCGTGAATATCACTACGTATCAAAGGAAACTTTTGAAAACATGGTGTATAGCCACAGGTAACTAGAAGAGACAAATTACGTTTTTGCAACTTAAAATGTAACATGATCCAAGAAAAGACAGTTTTGTAGTTAGATCCCAAATCTGGGCTCCTCCACTCATACTTACTATGCATGTTTGGTGTAAATTTTGGTCAAACTGTGTGAGCCCGCTGCTTCAAAAACTGTGTTTGTGCAGTTGCAAATAAACTCCTCTACAGCTAATCTCAGAATCCTTCTAAAGGAAGGTGGGATCTCTGGGCCTGAACTCATTTGATATGTTTGTAAGTTATGAGTTTAACCCTTCGGGAAACTGGACTACTTCCTACAATTAAGCAGCGAGTCAGTCCTGTTGCTGATCTACATCTCCGTTGCAAAACCACTGCAGTGATGAGATCTCCAACACCAGAACCGTAAAGGCCAAACTTTCAAGAGTGTCTCCTCCTTTCTATGCATCAGTAATCCCTCTGCTAAGACTGACCAGCTCAGCGCCAGAAGATACGCTCCTTGAGCTACGCCAAGTGCTTTGAGATCTTCTGATTTATGAAGTTATTAGTACTATATAAATAACAAGCATTTTATCATTAGGATCACAACCTCTAAACACATAATTTGTAAAACCAAGATGAGTAAAAAATCCATACTTTGGAGATGTTGAACTATAATGGTTCTGATTTTGTGCTCATTGTAGTGGGGAAGAGCAAAGTTGGAGGTTGTTCATCAGTGTTTGCTGATGATGTTTTATGATCATTCAGTCTTGATCACTGGATTACCTTTGAAGATTTCACCCTTAAATGGAATCTTTTAAGACTCAAGTGCTCTTTTATTTTCCTTCTTCCTCACTGCTGTTGCAGAATGCTGGAATATGGGGAATACAAAGGTTACCTGTATGGTACCAGTATTGATGCAGTGCGAACAGTCCTCGATGAAGGGAAGATCTGTGTAATAGATTTAGAACCACAGGTGAGTTGTAAAGGGGCGGGGACTCTACAGTTGAGATCTTCTGGGAAGAAAAATAATTCTCTGTACATTCTTGAGCTATTGGAACAGTGTCAGTTGCTTTGTCTTGTTTTTCACTTCAGCTCATGATGCTTATTAATAACAGATTGTTCTTCGCCTGGGTCTTGGGGGGGTGGGGGAAACACTACAGTGACAAGTACGTACAGACCAGTATAGTTCGTTTCCAAGTCAGCAGCCACATTGTCAGGTACAGAAATGAATTTTCATACTTGCTTAAAGCAAGGATTATTCTTTTATGTGGAGACTGTTGCATGGGATTTCTTCCTCCTCCAAGCCCTGTTAGTTGAGACTTCTGTTCTTCTGTTAGCAATCTCCAAACACTCTTTGGTAAAAGCAGCAACTATTAAAGTAATCAAGCAAAAGCAAGGAATTATATCATGCATTTATTTCTCTTCAAAAGTAACTTAATACTTGGGAGTAAGCTGCTGGCGCACGTGACCAAACAGCTCTGCGAGAACCTCCAGCCAGTGCTTGCTGTGTAGACCACCACTCATCTAGGGACCACAGTTTGCAAATGTTTACTAAATGAGAAAGGGCAGCTTGCACAGCTTACATGTATGCCCTAGGAAATATAGGCAAGAGTTGCTTCAAATATTAGGGTGATTACCAGATGTTTTCTATGTTGGGCATTGCGAAAAAACCTTGGAATGCAATCTTGACATTCATCTGTGGTTTTTTTCTTAATTACTTTTATTACCTCTAACACTTTCAGAACTATTTACCATGCTAATCTTTTCCTTAGACACTATTCACTTCTTTTTCCCCTTCTATCTTTGCATTTAATTTTGCTGATTAAGATAAGGCTAATAAAGACCTGAGTTTGTAAATGTCTAAGAGACTTAAAGCTGTGTCCAGTGAAACTAAAACTAAACTTCTCTGAATTACTTGCATATTTAGTATTTAGGAGCTGTTTAGGCTAATGGATTTCAGCATCTCTTCTAACTGAATACAAAGAGAGACACCACAACTCAGTGATTTTTAGAGAGTTCTCTCTCATTGTGCAGAGCCAGTGTAGTCAGAGCCTTAGGTTAGCAGTGATTTGTGCTGTTTGAAACAAGAGTTAAATTACATGACCCGTGGGGTACTACTCAAAATCCAAACTGCTGTAAGAGGCAGATTAGGCCACCTTTAGTCTTTGTTTCACATCTAAAAAATGTCCTTGGGTTTCTTCTGCTATACTTGACCAAACAAGAAAGAGAAGGTGGGGGGGAAAAAATGTATTCTTGCTATTTGAACAGATGTGTGCCACTATCAGTTTTTCGGGTGTGAGTTTTAAAGGACAAGTTTTGGGAAGGGTGAGAAGTAATGGCATATAACTACTCTTCAGTAACTGCTGTGAGGTAGGAGAATTGCTGCCAAGTTGCATCCTGTAATTTAAATGTGGTGGCTTTTGCCAACTTTACATGCTGTGCTTTTTTTCCCCCTTTTTCTTTTCTTTTTTTTCCTAGTTCCCTCCACTGCTTTGCAGTAGTTTAAAAATGCTTATTTGCATCAGGGAATGTTACACAGCATAAAGATTTCTGAAAGCAGGATACTTTCTTGCAGTGTGGAGCAATAAAGAGGTAGTTTTTCCAAAGGTAGCTCCGCAGCAGTTAAAAAAACAGGTTTCAGGTTCATCTTTAATGTTGTTGATTGTAAAGTCTGTTAATGACCATGTCCAGTCACTCACTGGAGTTGAAAGCATTTTAATAAGGTTACTGAGTGGAATTAGGTGATTGTACGCTACAGTTGCTTAACAGTGTCTGGTCCAGAGATTATTAGTGAGGTCAGTTTAGAGTAGGTGTTCCTGCAAAAGATTACTGCTAGGTCTGGAGATAACAGCGTGTTGCAAACAATTGGCTTTTTATGGGAGTAAAACTGGGGTGAATACACTTGAAATACGTTAACTTCTTTTTTCCTCTTCATTTGCAGGGCATACAAATAGCCCGGACTCATGAATTAAAGCCCTACATTATTCATCAAGCCATCCAGCATCAGCTGCATGAGGCAGACTCGTAAAAATGCCAGGATCATTACAGATTATTACGTGAACATGAAATTCAAGGTGAGATTTGAGTATAGAAGAGACTCAGTTTGTGGTTCTGGGATTCTGTGTTTAGAACATAATGCGTTCTGATATTGCTACCATGTTAACTCTTTAAAAAAAATTATTGTGTCATTAGGATCAAATCTAAGTTATTCTTGGCTTTTTCTGTTAGATTTGGGGTTTTTTTCCCCCTTCCGCATTTGCTCTGAAGCAGAAGGGTTGTGATTTGTACCTAGGGGATTGAGGCCTTTTGCTTTGAAATTTATTTAAAGGAGAAACTACTTCGTATATTTTTGTTTTAATTAACTGTCTTGTGACAAGATTTGAGTCAACACATACATTTACTGTTTGCACTGAAATATCTGGAATGTGCTTTTTTTCAGAAATTTGATCAAAAAGTACATTTTTTATGTAGTTATAAGAATGTATTGGTTTTTCACATATTCTTAATGACAATATCAATATCAATTCTATACTAAGTTCTACAGACAAAACATGAGTCTTGCTTGTAGGAAATGCATGTCTTGTATTCATAATGTCTAGTGCATTGTCACGATTGTTTCCATGCAAATCATAATCAAGTTCAGCATCATGAAATTTTGGACACCTCAGTCCATAACTGTATATGGAAATGAATCATTGCTATGGCATACAGAAACATCAACATGGGGGAAGTACATTAAAACATGGAATGAGAACACAAGTGTTAATGGATTTGCCTTCCAGTCCCTGACATGCTCTGTCAGCGCTCGTCAGCAGAGTAACATTTTTGGGGCAAATGGAGCATACTGAGACACAAGGTATTTCCTTGGCAAGGATATGGCAGTCAGCTCTGTTTCAGAGACTCAGAACTGATCGTAGCAGGTGAACTTTACTGTAGCAAGCTGTAAATGAAATGAAGTACACGGGCACTATCTATTCACCTCTTGTCTTTGTGGCCCAAGGCGTTCTGCAGATGCCATGCAGGAACGTTTTTCTACACAACACTAAAGCTTTATAGATGTACTGTGTCTCGCAGGAAGAAGACTTACAGGAGATGGAAGATTCGGCTAAGAAAATGGAAGCTCAGTTTGGTCAGTTCTTTGATCAAGTGATTGTGAATGACAATTTACAAGAAGCATCTGCGCAGCTGCTCTCTGCAGTCCATCGTGCACAGGACGAGCCCCAGTGGGTCCCTGCAATATGGATATGCTCAGACACTCAGCCCTAATTCTGAGCGGCAGGTAGCTTCAGAAAGATTGCAGCTTATGTTCTATTTCAAGAATAATCCTAATGTCAGGATTGCAAGAATTTGTCTTTGTATGTGAGGGATTTGGAAGATGATTAAGAAAGAAGCTGCTACAGGAGATATAATCATACTATGTTTTGTGTAGCTCTTCAGCTTTTTATGTTACAGTTGCGTCCACTTTTGTACAAAAAAGGAAGTATTGTGAGCACTCAATTACAAGAATAAAGAAGAATCTATTTTGTTGCATCTATCTGCATTTACTCATACATACAGAGCTACGGAAAGGTCCTTTCTTTGTTTTTTATTATGGTCATTCTGGTACTGTGATACTGTACATTCTGGAAGCTTTTACTGACAAATCATATTCATTCAGTCTTCAGTCCAGAGCATGTGGTTTGTTGCTTATCCTTTTACTTTTGAAGACAGGAGCAGAGTGGTGATGTCACAATAAAAATGACTCTACAGACCACAGTTACCTTCACATACATGTGGAATGTCTTTTCTTTTGTTCCATCAACTCAATTGAGTAAAAAAATGTCAGAACATGGATTGGCCGAAGAGGAAAATAAAGTCAGAAGCCCCTTTTCCCATTGGTTTGCTCTACAGTAGTATTTTCTCCTCATCAAATGGTGCAGTGCTTGTGGCAAACAAGTTCCTCACTCTCTTCGCCTCACATTGCAGCTGTTTTGCCCCTTGAGGAGGAACACAGATGATGATTCTATTGGCCTACCTCACCTTGGAGGAAAATCAACAAAAGCAATTCAAAAGAAATTACTCAAAGCCAAATATTGCAGCTGCCACCATGCCTGCTTTTTCTCGAGTCAGGCCTAGTATTCCATCTTTAGAGGTAAAACTGGTGCCACCAGAGCGCCAGTCTCTCACTGGCGTGGGCTAAGCATAGGCAGAGAGTGAGACCAGCTGGTCCATGACCAGCTCCCCCCTTTTCCTGCCTAGTCCAACATTTGTCCATTCTTTCTCCTAGCCTGTTTTTCATGTGTTTGCTTACAGCCAGATCTGCTTTCGCTATTGCAAAGAAAGATGCTCTGGATAGAGTCGCATTTGCTTCGTGTCCGTTTGTGCTGGAACAAAATTTTGTCACACTTCTAGTTTGTGTTGGTTTTTTTTTTTTCCTCCGTTTACTGTGTATGACTTCATTTTGCAGAAGGAGGCCAGAAAGCTTGTTTTCCCACTACCTGCCTTTGATTTTGCTCGCCCGCAGCCCGAGGGACGAGACCCGGCCGCACCGCCCGCCGGACCGAGCGAACCGCGGAGAGGGAGCCGGGCCTCCCGCCCCGGGGGGCGCTGGCCTCGCCGCCGCGCTCGCCGGGGGCGCGCTGCAGCGCGGCCTGCGCGCTCCCCGCGCGGCGGGCGGCTGTGGCGGGCGCGGCATGGCGGCACCGGCGGGCCGCGGCGGGGTGAGGGGGCGGCGGGGCTGCCGGGCCGCGTCTGGAGGGGGCCGGGCCGGGCCGGAAGCGGGCGGCAAAGTGCTGGCGGCCGCGGCAACACCGACCCTGGGGCTGCCGCCCGGCGCGCCGGCTGCGAGCACCGGTGAGGGGGAGCGTGGTCCGCCCGGGCGCTGCTGCGGAAGCGTCGTACCGGCGCCGTCAGCGGTTGCTGCCGGGAGCCGGAGCTGAAGCACAGCGGGGAGCGGGGCGCCCTGGCGGCGCGATCCCGCGTCCCCGCCCCGGGGCGGCGGTGGTGGGGCCTGCGCTGCCGCCCTGGCCTGCCGGGGGGGCCGGGGAGGGGGGATGTCGCCGGCCGCAGGGCCGCACGGCTCGGGGCGTCCTTTGCCGCGGGCGCAAGCGAGTGTTTGCGCATCGTTATGTTCATCCGTATATTTTTTCCCCCGAGTGGGAGCTCCCGGGTGCGTCCCGCTGCCCTGCGGCACGGCTCCTGTGCGCAAACACAGGGTTTCCTTGAGGCGGCGGGTACCGGGTGTGGGGCGGTCTCTGGGCTGCAGGGGCGCTCTGGCTACGTTCGCGCTCAGCTGCGCTTCGGTCGGTGCTGAAACGCCTGGAAACCTGTGCCCAAGCTCACCCTTTGCATGGAGCTGGGAGCAAGTTCCTTCAGACTCTGAGAAAATGGAAACCAACAGCTGGTATTTGCATGGCAGAGTTGGGGACTTTCATACGGGTGGGACGGATGAGTATTCACCATGGGCTGCTTGCGTGCAGTTTCCTTTGTTGTGGGGAATAAACGATACAAATTAATTCACTTTTTAGTTGTTTTGTAGAAGGTAACAAAACAGGGGTACTGCAGAACACACGTGCTACTGCACAGGCAGTGAATGCTGTATAAAAGGCTTTTTTTTTATTGTAGTTTTCTAAAACATCAGCTATCCTAAGCGTTTCATAATTACTGCCGCAAGAATGCAGGAAACGGTAAAAGTAATGATCTCTGGCCTTTCCCAATATATTTTCTGCTGTACGGTGCACTTGTATGGTGTGACCAGTCCTGAGCAGTTTGCTGGACGCCGCTTAGAGTGTCCTCTGCTCTGTCTGTGTAAATGGCACTTTCTGTCAGTCTTCAGCATGGCCAAAATCCAAGTGAGAGATTTGAGGGCTAATTCTGCAAACCCTTCATTGCACAAGGTGTCTCATTTGTTGTGGGTCAACAAACCTAAGTAAACGTGCTAACTGGAACCTGCACCAGCATATGGAGTTACGGGTTTTCAGTGCAGGTAACGCTTGCTGCGTGCAACAAGCTGCCGTTGTTTCAAATGGGAGTAGTGCTGGCCCTAACCCAGGGGCAGGAAGGTTCACGGCCAGCTAATCCTGGCTGCTAGAAGCTTATTTTTAGTTCAGAATTAGCTGAGGTTCAGCATGAGCAGTGTGAGGGAGCGTAGACCAGTTCATGGTGCCTCTTTCAGGGAACAGCTTCAAATGATATGGGAAAGAAACAAGTGGTAAGTTTGTGGATCCTTGAGTCTTACCAGTCTTACAGCCTTTTTTATTTCTGAAACCAACTGAATTTTTGGAGCATGGGGATTGTTTATTTGTGTATGCTCTTTCGATGTAATTACATAATAGAAAATCTGAAAGTAAACTGCGTTTTTCTAGATTGAAAGTGCAAGAGCCTAGTTTCAGATTAACAGGAGATGTTTATTTTTAGATTTTAGTTGTGTTTGACCTGCTGGTAAATATTTTCAAAAGTATATGAAAATTAGTGTTTATCATATTTAAAAGCCTTTTTCTTAAATAAGCTTATTTCCCTTTATTGCTTTTACCATTGGTTCTGAATTTACAGTTTCATTAAAAAAATACTGAACTTATGCTGTGTACTGTGCAAGTATATCGAATGCATAAATTATTGCAGTATTTTCATATTTAAATAGAATGACTGATGAGCTTTCCAATGAAAGCAGCTCCTTACATGAAAAGTCAAAAATATTCAAGGGGAGCTGAAATGCAAGCTGTGCCTCGCACGCAGCTGTTGAGTACGTGTCGCTAATGCAGTGCCCTTCAGAACTCTGGCAAAAGCGTATTATTCTTGTGTCTTTTACGTACTACTTTTATGTAACACCTCCATCAGGAGTCTCTAGCTATTAAGAGGCATCTATGAAGCAAACATACTTAGTGTGTTCTGACCGTATCTGGAAATAGCTGTTTCCGAGAGGTGACTTCACACTGACAGAGTTGACTTTTGTCTCTCTTGTCTTTCAGCGTCCACCTCGTGCCCTCCCTCCGGTGCCAAGGTAAAATCAGTTCGTTCTGTGGAATTGATCATGGTTCTGTACTGCAGTGTTTTTAAAAGTAATGAAATTAAGAGAAATAAGTTTAAAAAAAATCTGAGCAGTCATAAGGTCTTTAAAATGATTAATTTTCTTGCTAAGTTGTCGTCCCAGAACCCCTTACAAGGAATACAAAGCATTTTAAAGTTTTATAGAGGCTGAGAAATTTTACTGTATTACCTCAGTTTTAATACTCTGAGAGATAAACCTTTTAAAAGGTTTCAGACAAACAGCTACTTTAGTTTTAGTAATATTTACTTTAGCTTTGTTAACATCTACTTTACTTTTATTGATGTCCTTCTCGTTAATCTCTTCCTTCCCTCTTTGTTTGTTTCATATTCTTTAGTTTATTTGAATCAGAAATCCTTCAGAACAGGAGTTTCTGAAATTAGACTAGATATTCTTGAATAGGGGTGTAGGTATCTACTAGTTCGACATAGTATAGGAAGAATTTTGACTTTTTTTCAGTAGAGAAAGAAAGGCAATTACGTAGTTTTTATGACATGGTACTTCAGAATTCCTTCAAAGTACCTAAAAGCAAACGTGACGTTCATGACTGACGACATAGAAAGATAGTGTCTTTTAGTAATGTATGCACTCAAGTGTTTCATAACTTTTGTTGGTTTGTTACATATCAGGCAGTAAGACAAGTTTTAATTAGCTGGGTGGTTAAAGCTTTTAATCTGATCACAGCTAGCCAATCGAGAAACCGTGCATAGTCACAAACAAAGTGTTGAGTCGTGCCCTTAACCCTGTTGTACACGACTGTTCATAAAGAGAACTAAGAGTGGGGATAAGGAAACGAATCACAAAACCAACAGTGTAAATTTCACTATTGCGAATTGTAGTTGATTCAAAATTAACTTTCTTCTCATTGTTCTCTTTTACACTGCTCTTCAACACCTTTTGTCCTTACATGTGAAGTGGAAACCAAGGTGAGTTATTCTGTCATTGAAGGGAATTACAACATTGGTAGTTCCTTTTGATGCACTTCATCCTCTCGTTAGAGATACAGCCTTATACTTTTCCTAAATGCAGGCTGATGGTTTAAACTGCGTAGATACCTGCTCTGCCATTGCTAGAACTGTCTGGTTTGGTTGTTCTCTTTACTGTTTGCCAGTTCGATACTGAATCAAGGTAACCGAAATGTTGTCACTGTGCTTTAAACAAGAAGTTAATTCTTCAGAGCATTATTTAGAGGATTTCAGTTCTTCAGTTAACACACGTGCATGTGCGTGTTTAGCCTCTGTTGCACTTGAGGCAGATTTCTTATCCTGTTTTCCTGCCATTTGCTGTATTCCTCCTGCTTGTGTGAACTGGTGAACTTTCATCTTAGCTGTAAAAGGTGAAGGATGTCTTCACTTGTAAAAAGGAATCCCTTTCTTAAATAGCAATAGAATGGCTCTTAAGAAAATGGAGGTTTCTCCATGCTGTGCACTTACGTTTCTGTTTTGTGTTCTGTAGATGAAATTCCACTCAATCATCCCAAAAAAAGGAAACCCAAAGGAAAAACTCCATTAGGTAAGGTTCTGCCAAGACTGAAAACTGTGTGTGTAGTCCTCGGTGAGACCTGCACTGTAGCCAAGCTCCTGACAGATACACGGTTTTCAGTCTTGTACGCTGTTTTTGAGTAGTGTTCTCAGCTAATTTAATACAATTTATTTTATTGATCAACCGCAGTCTCTCTCCCAAAGTGGTGTCATTTTAGCGCAAGCCTGTAATGCTAACTGAAGTGACTTGTTCCATCCTCTGCTCTTTCTCCCTAGATCCATTTTGGTATGCTAGTACAGCACGTCTTGATACTGAACTAAAGAGTTCCTTTATTCCCGCTGTTTTTTCCTTTCTAAAATTTTTGGTTACTTCATTAAGTAGTGATTTCCAGCTGTAAGCTACTTACTTGTTAGGTTGAATGTGTTAAGTGCTTGAATTTTTGAATGAACGAAGAAAACTCATTTAGCAAATGGCTCAATTTCAGTGCTTGGCCAAACAAAGTTACAAGTTAGTCATTCCATTTTCATCGAAGAGCCTAAATGATGACTAGCACCAGAGCTTTTATTTTTACAAGAAGTGGATCTGCAGAACAAACATGTCATTTGAAGCAAGATTACAAGTCTGATGTATTTTGATGAAGCGGAATGTGTTGATAGAATCTAGTGGATTTCTGTAAACCAGCTGACTTGGGTCCATAGGATGGTTTGATGAATAAACCTCCTTTATTTGCTTAAAAGAGTGTACAATTGAGGCCTCACTGAAAGACCTTTAAATGCAACAAGTAGAGATGTTGCTAGCAGGGTTTCCCAAAGATCAGGTTTTGTTTGCTGTTTTCAGTGAGCTGAATGATGGTGCAAAGTACAGCTTGGCTTTGCTGGTTAATTTAGCATTTTAGCACAGCAAAGCTTTATAAAAGGTGGGAAAACCTGTGCTTGAAGCGAAAACAAAGATAGATTGACTTGTTACCATAAAAACTGCAGTAGTTGAAAGAGCTATAAAAAGGCAGATGTGATGTAAAATGGAGAAGTGACTTTGTCTTTCTCTTCTGATCATGCAAATTGGTGCTACTGCTAGAAATGTAGTTCCTCCAAAGCATAGTAATTCATCTCTCAGACTGGAGTAAACATCCTTCAGTGTTGTTTATTTCTGCTCCTCCTTTGTGGTGTATATTTTAACATTTAAATTTCGCTTTGCTATGACACCGTTTTGCCTTAGCACATACCTGTGTGAATCAGCTTGTAACAAAACTGTTATTTTTTTTCTTGTCCCTTGCATAGTCTTTGCTTGTAGAAAAGAAAAGTGTAGAGGTTCTTTCATCAGAAAGTTCTTCTACCACAGAGTTCTTTCCTGTGGTAGATTTCTCTCAATCAGTCCTCTGTTGTATGCCCAAATGGAAATTGTGCTACTTCTTGGATGCTTGAATTTCCTCCTGGGCATGAAACTGTCAGAATGAAAGGAGGCTTGTCAGTGACCACCTTTGTCTGTTCTTACCACATTTGTTTCCCAACTGTTATATTTCCTAGCCAATACTTTTCATCTCAGCTGTAAGCTGGGCAGGTAGAGACGTTCTGCACAATGTAGCAAAAGGCAGCTTTTTCTTGCCTGTTTCTCAGCAACGTTTGAATTAAGGTTGCTGGATCTTTTCATCTGGTTTGCAGATGGCATCGTCCAAGCAGCGGTTCGTCGTCAGTCTGAAAGCAGTGAGCCCTTAACTCCTGAACCTCATGATGTCCCTCCTCAGAGGAGACGCAAGAAGAAGAAAGTACCTACTGGTATGTGAAATAACTGTAGATTGGAAGGAGCACTGAGTAAAACTTGGTGACACAGAAATACCATTGGCCAACTTGTATTTTGGCTTAAAACATTTCATGTACTTAAACCAGCTGAAAGTAATCTCTGAGTGAATGGTAGCTTAGAGTTTCAGTTTCCGATTTCAGATTCCACAGGGTACAAACCCTTATGCAAATAATGGCAGCACCGATTTGGAAGTGATAGAAAAGATCCTTTGTATAATACAAAGCTCAGAAGAGCTTCACTTTTTTGCCACTGTGTTTATAATAACTATGTATTTAAGTGAATGTATTTCCATTTTTGAGAAAGCTGTGAAACTTTCATGCGATGTATTTTAAATCTTCAGATTCTGAGACCTCTTTTACCCAGCAAAATGTTGCATCCCTGTTTCAGAATGGAAACGGCATGGATGTCCGTGAAGCTGAGGAAACAGTGATCCGCAAACAGAGAAAAAGAACGAAGTGAGACAAAACTAGTATAGCTCGTAGTTTGGAGTAACTGTGATATCAGTGTGGCTGAGTAGTATTTTACATTGTCGCATTGCAAGAATGTAAAATCTTCCACAGTACCGTTCAGCCTCTGCGATAAATAGTACGTGAGCAGTTCCTTCCAGGATTAGGATGTAACTTTCTTCCCTTGCTTGTTTTATGCGTAGCTGGATGCATTACAGTTCTCAATATATTTACACGAGCCTAATATTTCAGTCACATACCTGAAAAAATTAGAATGCATAACTGCTTTCTTTCATTCTTACTATCTTTTTCTTAATTCTGTGAGAAACTTAACTGCTTTCTCATCCTTTTTATTTGCCTTTTCTCCAAGATCTGTGCCTTTAAATCATTTTAGTCACCCTTCTGCCAAAAACATCCATCCACTTTCTTGGCCTTGCATTTAGTTTCTGTATTTTTTTTCTTATTGTTAATCTCTTGATATGTATTTCTTCCAACCTTATTGTTTTGACACAGGAAGGAATTTAAATAGAGAAAAACACCACAAAATCAAGGATTAGCTTTAGGTTTTAGTAAACTAATTCCATGAGAACTTTATTCCTTAAAATTATAAACAGGGGTAATATGATACAGGTCAGTAGCCTGGTTGGTTTTTGTCAATCAAGGTAGACATGTTAAACGTTTATAGGAGCTTTCAAGTTTTACATTTTACTTCTATTCTTTCTCTGCCCCATTGCATGTTCTGCTCTGACAGGAAACCTCAGCCAGCTGAAATGCACTGTTCCAATGAGCTGGAAGTGGAGGAGGAAGACATCATTGAAGATGAGCACAGAAAGAGTCCAGATCAGCAGCCTGTGTTTGCTGCTCCCACTGGAATTAGCCAGCCTGTTAGCAAAGTGTTTGTTGAAAAAAATCGTAAGTACATCTTGTGATTTAAGTAATTTAAGGACATTCTTGCAATTAAAGGAAGCATTAAGGTATTTAAAAATCCAAATACTGTATTGGGAAGTATTGGGAATAATTACATATTCCCAAATACGTATTGGGAAGAATTAAAAAACCAAGCAAACAAACCAAAACAGACCCCACGTTTTCCAGAACAACAATTATTTGGAAAAAATATACATGATAATTTTTCAACAGTGAATGTTAGAGCTGCTATGCTGGTGCATTTGGTTGACTTTTATAATTCCATGGTGTGGGTGAGGAAGGCTGATAGTACCCACCTGAGCTTATTTGACCTAATACTGTGACAGTACCTTGAGAAGAAAGTATCATGTACTACATTGCAAAAGTCTTTCATCTGGAAGTGTTTTAGTGCTTTTTTGTTTGGTTGTTTTTTTGTTTTTGTACCAGGGAACAGTGAGTAATTTACCCAAAGTGCTTTACACATTCTTAAATCCATAGCCTGGCACACCGGGATGCATCACACTGCTGGAGGCATCCTGATATGAATGTAAGCTGACCAAGAGCAGGAAGTGGGGAGAAGAAATTTTCTGGTGGAACTTCTGACGCTTACAGCTTTTTAAAACTAATAAGTATTAATGTAGAAATGATGATGGAAGATAACAGTATTCTCTTAAAATTAATTTCCTCATCCTTTCAGGGCGTTTCCAGGCAGCTGACCGTGCGGAATTGATTAAAACCACTGAAAATATCAATGTACTTATGGATGTGAAGGCTTCATGGACTACCAGAGATGTTGCCCTCTCAGTGCACCGAAGTTTCAGGTGAAAGAGAAATGTTTTGATGTAAAAAAGCAGAAATCAGGGTTGTTTTGGTTTTTTCCTTCTCCCCGAGAGCACCTTTTCTCTATCATTGTGATGTTTTTATTTCTTTTGGATATTCCTAATGGTGGTTTGGGATGTAACAGGTATAAAGTTTCTCAGTCCTCTAGCTTTTGGTATTTGTTGACAAGAATAACTATTTCTAATATGTAGATATCACATGTGGCATGCAACTTAAGAATAACTAAGGAAGTCATATTGCAAAGATTTAGACAAAATCTGAAAAGCAAGAGATTGTTCTGATAACAAAAATATTAGAGACCTACAGAAAAAATGTGTTACAAAATGAGATTCGCCCATCAACTATGCGACCAGAAAAATACCTGAATTCAGATGGCTTGCAAAGAGAAATCCTGTTGGTGAAAAAGAGGGAGGGTATAGCTTGCACACAACAGAAAAATTTGATTAAATTTTTTTTAATATGCGATCATGTTGTGATACAGAATGGGAAGATGACTGCCATTTTTTTTTCTCTGGTGTATTTTATCTGGAAGCTTGCCCTTCCTTCTCAGCTTTTTCTTAGCAAGGAAGATAATGGAAAGTCTGACTCGAGGACAAGTTTAAGAGCTTGTGTAAGTGTAAGGGGCAGTGGTCTCAGGAAGCTACGGGCAGTGAGTGAAAGTATTTGATTTCCATAGAAGTAATGAAGTCAAGTAGTGATAGGATCAGGCAAAACATCTCAGTTTTCTTTGTTAGTGCTCAGGTTCTGGTTCAGTCTGTCAAGGGAGAAAGCAGAAGTCCCATTGCTTGGAATTTTTAAAACTAGATCAGAAAAAGCAGTCAGAAAAAAATCTGTGAAAGACTGGGATCCTGTCGTGGCAGCAGGGTTGAACAGATGGATTCACAGGCCTTTTCTAGCTGTAGTTCTTTGCTAATTCAAGATGTTAAACTTGTCTAATGTTCTTTTCCCGTTCAGGATGATCGGGCTCTTCACCCATGGCTTCCTTGCTGGATATGCTGTATGGAATCATTGTCATCTACACTTTGGCAGGAAACCAGCTTTCTGCGGTTTCTAACCTGCTCGAGCGGTATAAGACACTTGCATACCCAGCTCAAAGCCTGTTCTATTTGTTGCTGTCTGTCAGTACAGTCTCAGCCTTTGACAGGTAAAATAAGTTTGTATTTGAAAGATGTGTGTGATTTGTGTGCAATATTTCCTTTCCTTCCTGTGGCACGTTTTGATCTGCGGTTGATGATTTAACGTGATAAAGAATGATTTTACGCATGGCTGGCTATACAGATCAAGGGTGTACCTGTGCATTTAGACCTTTGTTACTCGTGTCTCTCCATTGCCTGCAGCCTTGCTTCAATGTGCTGGTGCCGTTTGTGTGGTCATGAGGTGAACCAGATGGAAGAGCTGACCTGTTGGGTTTTTTTTTGGGCCAGGGGGAGAGAGGTGGAGAACAACTAATATTTCTGTCAGGTTACTTTTCATGGATATCCATTCCCCAGTCAGGTTTGCAACGTAGCCGTGTAAACAGTTTTCCTGGCTTAGCTGGGGTTTCTGCATTACAGCTTAAGAGTGGGAGAATACCATAAACAGAGTAGATTCATAGATGTTATAGATGTTTCTTTGTCGGTGACGTGGACAGTGGCATGGAGTGCACCCTCAGCAAGTTCGCCGATGACACCAAGCTGTGTGGTGCCGTCGACACGCTGGAAGGGAGGGATGCCATCCAGAGGGACCTCGACAGGCTGGAGAGGTGGGCCCGTGTCAACCTCATGAAGTTCAACCAGGCCAAATGCAAGGTCCTACATCTGGGTCGTGGCAATCCCAGGCACAAATACAGACTGGGCGGAGAATGGATCGAGAGCAGCCCTGAGGAGAAGGCTTGGGAGTACTGGTGGACGAGAAGCTCAATATGAGCCGGCAATGTGCTCTTGCGGCCCAGAAGGCCAACCGCATCCTGGGCTCCTCAAGAGGAGCGTGGCCAGCAGGTCGAGGGAGGTGATTCTCCCCCTCTACTCTGCCCTCGTGAGACCTCACTGGAGTATTGCATCCAGTTCTGGAGCCCCAACATAAGAAGGACATGGACCAGTTGGAGAGGGTCCAGAGGAGGGCCACGAAGATGATAAGAGGGCTGGAGCACCTTTCTTATGAGGACAGGCTGAAAGAGTTGGGGCTGTTCAGCCTGGAGAAGAGGAGGCTCCGGGTGACCTTATAGCGGTCTTCCAGTACCTCAAGGGGGCCTACAAGAAAGATGGGGAGAGGCTGTTCAGGAGGGCCAGTTGTGATAGGACAAGGGGTAATGGTTTTAAAATAGAGGGAGGTAGATTCAGATTGGATATTAGGAAAAAATTTTTTACCATGAGAGTTGTAGAACACTGGAACAGTTGCCCAGAGAGGTGGTGGATGCTCCATCCCTGGAGACGTTCAAGGCCCGGTTGGACGAGGCCCTGAGCAACCTGATCTAGTTGGAGATATCCCTGTTCCTTGCAGGGGGGTTGGACTAGATGACCTTTGAAGGTCCCTTCCAGCCCTAACCATTCTATGATTCTATGATTCTTTTGTTTACAGATAGTTTTCATGGCAGCTTGATAAGCCAGGAGAGGAGTCAGTGCTATGGAAGAATTGTGACTTTTTTTTTCCTGGAGTGGTGGTGGGGAGGAGGCCTGAGCTATTCTTAATTGTTCCCATACTGGTGTAAGCTACGTGAGCAGTTACATTAGCATATATCAGCGGACACTGAAATGAATGGTAAGGATTAGAGAGGGGACAGATTCTCCACATTCTCCCTATTCCAGAAAGGACTGCAGTGTGAAAGCTACAGACCTCAGGGAACATCCTCCTTAGTTCCAGTCTTTCTTGGATTTGACATAATGGGGACTATTGCCATGTGTGTGGGATATCGTTGTGTATTAAGGCACTGTAACAGAGGCAGAAAAAGGTATCTTGCAAAAAGTAAAAGAACAATAGAATACTGTTTGAGGAACAATATTACATCTTGCTGGGATGTGTTAATGACACTTGGTTTTGTTCTCAGGATTGATTTGGCAAAAGCATCAGTTGCACTGAGAGGCTTTCTTACCCTGGACCCAGCAGCAGTGGCCTCTTTCTGTAAGTATTTTGAAGCAGCTAGGAAGTTGCCCAGAAAAGATGGTGAATGGGAAAATTCTACATACTGTTTTCAGTGAAATCTCCTCTCTGATTATTTTCTGCTTTAGAATAAGTGATTTGTTCAGTAGTTGAAAATAGCATTCAAAGGTTATGAACACTTTGCTCCATTTTTAAAGCATTTGCAACAGTAGCATTAGTGGGGCTGTTAATGAGAGAGTTCTTTTCCCACTTCTGAATACAGAACACAGACCTAGCGAAAAACAGAATCACAAGATGCTGCCTTTGATGTAGCTGACGGATTGCAAAAGTGCAGAAACCAAGTTTTGAATGCATTAGGGGAATGCTAAGGAGAGAGAATGTGAATTAAAGGAGACTATCATTGGAGTCAGCAGAGTGAAGGGAAAGAAAATTTAGTGATAATTATGATGTCATGATGAGACAGCATTTTGGGGGTTTATATCTGACGCTACTAATTCCATTTTTTCCAGTGTACTTTGCTGCTCTTATCTTATCCTTAAGCCAGCAGACGACATGTGACAGAATTAACCTCTACACACCACCTTCAGAAAATGGCAGCATCTGGTAGGAAACTTAAGAAATCACTTCTGTAAATTATAACATATCTCACTTAGCAACCTTAGTCGAAATCCTGGTGGATTGAAAAGGTTATACACACACATAAGGAAGTATTACTGAAGGATTTCATTATTCAACCTGCCTCAGTCTGAGCTTGTTCTGAATCTTAGATAATGTCACTGAAAAATGAGAACTCAAGGATGGGTTCGATCATGTCATTTGCAAATCTATTAAACCTCAAACCAGAGCCTGTTGGAATGATGCTAAAAATGTCATCTGGCAGGAACCTTAAGAATCTTAGAATTGGGTCCCTACTGAGGTAACCCTTTTGTGTTCAAGGGCAGGATATTCTGTAGAGTGTCAACACTGTTTTGAAGGAGATAGTCTAATCTGTCCAAGAAATTAATGTCATGGTATTATGAAAAAGTGGTATGTCTGCCATAGGATGCAAGGCTTGGCAGATACAGCTGGCATTAAATGTGAGGCATTGTTTCATGCTAGGAGATCCCATCTAAAACTTCCTGAAGTAGGAATTTAATGAACTTAAACTCTAGTAGCACAAGTTTTTTAAAATAGACCAGGAGAAGTAGTACAAAAGCATTTACATGAAAATTTTCTGGTTTGCGCAGTTAGATTTCTTCTTTTTTTTTTTTTTTGAGGGCTTCTATAAATGAGTTGTTATAAAAAGATTCTAGTAACAAATCACAACCTGCTGCTATGACAGTAAGAAGTGTCAGCTACTTAAATCATAACTTCCCATAGCCTTAGCTCATCCTCCTCACAGCATCTGTACACAAATCCTTGCTTCCAGACAGACTTTACTGACTTGCTATTCACTTGCCTTCCTGCCTCGTGAGGAAGTGCTTAAAAATAACATTGACAACATTGTGTGGTGTCTTTCACCACAGTAAAATTTGACCATGAATTTTGATTTTTATTTTCTGTCTCTTGGCCAAGAAAAGGAATTTGCTGTTGAAATCTACAAGAGGACATTTTCTGTGAGATAATGGGGTTTCTTAGCTGAGTTACTCTCTTTGGTAGTTACTGTCTTTACCAGCCCTTTGCAACACAAGACCATCAGGAGGGTACAAGTAGTTCTGTTTCCACGTCTGGCTTAGCGAGCTTGTTTTTATGATACTCTGTTGAAATGAGTGTTGTAACTTGCATGTAACAGCAAACCCCTGACTGATGGGTGATGTGCTTTTCCCAGGACGGCAGGTACAGAGGAAGAAATTGTTCAGCCGTGGGTTGTGGTGAATCTGGTAGTGTCTATTCTAGTTGGGACAAGTTGGATCTTCTTGTCTTACCGACCAGAGCTAGACCACAGTGAAGGTAGGAAACATTAACAGGCAAAATATTGTTTGTTCAGGCTTTTACCTGCTGTGCTCTGCACTTGGTGTTCAAGACTACTTCTGAGACATTTTGTGGCTGAGGGAGAACAAGCATCTCCTAGCAACTTCCCAGAGCAAGTGCTTCTTAAGATTCTGGTGTCTGTGTTTGGTTTTGTAAAGAAAAAACAGTAAAAAAGAAGTAAAAGCCTTGTTTGTCCTGGCTGAAGCAACATGAATTTTGAAACGTGAGTGTCGTGGTTTGGGCCGGCCGGCAACTAAATGCCACACAGCTGCTCGCTCACCGTCCTCCACCCCAGGGGTTGAGGAAGAGAATTAAAGGGAAAAAGGGAAAGAGACCCCTGGGTTGAGATAAGAACGATTTACTACTAATAGTAATATATGAATATATACATATGTATAATATATAATATACGAACAAGCAATGCACAGTGTAATTGCTCACCACCCAGTAACCAGACCTGTCCCATCCCACACTAGTGATCCCAAAACAGATAAGTCCTGACACTGCAATCCTGGACAAGTGACCTG
This sequence comes from Tauraco erythrolophus, assembly GCF_009769465.1. NCBI lineage: Eukaryota > Metazoa > Chordata > Aves > Musophagiformes > Musophagidae > Tauraco > Tauraco erythrolophus. The sequence continues at coordinate 14,120,400 of NC_141472.1, read as the reverse complement.
AAAAGAGATAGAGAGCACTCTGAGAGTCCAAGAGTGAAATCCCGGAAGATCAAGGGCCCTTCTTTCCGGCTGACCCTCATTTTTATACTGGACATGACACTGCATGATATGGAATATTTCATTGGCCAATTTAGTCCTCAATCCTAAGTCTAAGTTCAAATCATAAGGGGAGTCATGGACCCTCTGTCCCAGCCATGCTCCCTCCTATCCTGTTGTGCTCCTGCACGCTGGCAAGAACACGCAGCTGAAAAGCCCTTGATGTCACAGGGCCAACTACAAACATCAGTGCGTTATCAACATTCTTCTCATAAGGAGTCCCAGACTAAAACCAAAACACGGAGTTCTTCTGGCTGCTGAAAGGAAGAGCTAACTGTCCCAGCTGAAACCAGGACAATGAGGGAGCACTGCGGTGCTCCAGCCCAGCCAGCAGCTGAACTGCCACATGGCCCCTGGTGGGGTGGAGAGGAGAAAAATGTAACAAAAGGCCTGGGGGTCGAGATGAAAACAGGTTGAATGCAGGATGATACTGCATATGATCAGCTGCTAACATCGTCACTAATTCTATTAATTTTAGGGGGCAACAGTAGTTTTCTAAAGACAGTGATGGCCCTTGCCATTGCTGACTTGTGGATACTACTATTGGGACAAAAAGCAGGAAGCTTGGGGGAATGCCAGAGCACTTTTCAGGAATAATGAAACCGTATTCAAGTGAAACTTTTAAAAGAAAATATAATTCTTTTTTTCTCTCTTTTAGAACTCATGTTTCATACTGAAATCGAGGGATTTCCACAGGGAGACATCATACCCAGAGTCCAGCCATAGTGTGGAACAAGCATCTGCAAATATTGCAGCTGTGACTGATGGCTCAACATGTTGTGTATTATAGCCATGTATTATAACTTTCATAAAGAAAAAAAAGTATTTTTATATTGTATATATTTGATTTTGATCTTTTTATGTATGCTACAATTTCCAAATGTGATTGAAAACTTTTTATACTTTCGCTTTTTATTTACAAAGTAGATTATCTCTAGTGCATAAAGTCAAGGTGATTTTGTAAATACTGCTACCTGTGTAGCCAAAGAAACTAGGTGAATGTAGAAGATCAGGAATTCAGTGCTTTTCCAACTGCTGTACAGTCTTCAACAACCTGCTTTCGTTATTGATGCTGATAGCGGTTTGTTTACCTCATTGGCTAAATAGTCTCTAGAGATTATAACAAATCTTAGGAGAAAAGTAGTCCTAAGGAAGATTATAACAAAACAGAGTTAGGCAACATTGAACCCATAAGAGTTAAGCATAAAATAATCTGGGTTTAGTTGTCATAAAAAGTATTTGCTAGAATAAGGGATTGGATTGTCAGGGATTTTGTTGAATATTCCTTAAAAGAAGACACTTATATTTTTCTTCATTTAGTTTCTCTTGACAAAGATCTTGATGATAACAAGTTCTTTCAAGTTGATGTAGATCCAAGAAACAGAAGTTTTAATATTGCAAACAGTTTAGTCAGCCAATGAATACCTAATCTTTTAATCAAGCAGGGCATTTTGGGTTGCAGCAGGATACATGTATGCCCTATGATTTGTCGACAGTCAGGATGCATAACTATTACAAAGCCATTCACAGGAATATTGTTCTTCTGATATTCACTGCTCTTTCTAAAGAAACTTGGATTTCACAGGTGGTTAAAAATGTTCCTGCTTCTTCCTATTTTGATAGAGATTGATGTCCCCCAAAAGGATGTTTGTTGTTTTATGTAGATGGAATGGAAACTTTTTCTAAAATTACAAAGAAAATGCTTACTAAAGCAAAACAAAACTGCAAGAACCCGCCTTCTATGTAGTGATAGTAGTATAGTGGCAGTTGATGGGTTTGATGATGATAGCCAAACATTATTAGTCGTTTATATGTAAGTGGCAAAATGAAAGCATTGCAGATATGAATAAATACAGGGTATTGCAGGATGAAACAATCTCTGTAGTAGATGTGGACAAGAGCTAGTTTGAAATCCATTTCTCAAGAAGACACCACCTAAAGCCCCAAACCTATTGTACATGTTACTTAATATGCATTGATGTTGCGTTGTTTATTTAATGTGTGTGTCTAAGTGTGGTTGTAAAGGATGGTGCATTGTTAAAGATCCAGGGAGAATTACAGTGCTTCCTAGAGCGAAGTTCGGAGTACCCGATAAAAGACTTGGAGGCGGATGTTAAAGAGCCAGTGACTTTCTGTGCTGTTACCCCGAGTTGCTTTAAAACAAGGATGGGAGCGGAGTAACTAGGGCTGCTGCTTGCCCTGTTGGGGACCTGAGTTATGTTATGCCCATCCAGCAAATTTAAGTAAATAAAAATTCAGTGTTTCATGACGTTTTTAAAATGCTGTGTAATCTTGGGGGGTGGGGGTGGGGGGTGGGGGTGGGAAGAATCCTAACCGGAATTAAAAGACATTCCACAGCTGCTGGTTGCATTCTGGGGCGTTCATTTTGTTGTGGAAGGAGCTGTTAACCTTTTTTATAAATTTTTATGGCTCTTTTAGAGCTAAATTATGACTGGCACTGCATTGTACATTAAAATGGAGAGATTCCGAGTGCCACTTCCCCTTCAGTGTGGCACTGGAGGTTCTTGTGATGTGGCTGTAGGACATGGGGGATGAGGCACTACTTAGTGCTCCCATGTAGGTTGCCACCACATTTTCTCCAGATCTGGTGTGTTTGATTTACAGAATTGGTTGGGCTCCTAAAAATGAGATTAATATGGCTTCTCTTTGCTGCTTGACATTTCTGTCATCTTGGCACGGTAAGAAGTATAATTTTGCCCATAAAGCATGGAGCTCAGGCAAAACTGTGCTAAGGCATCAAATCAGTACAGGAAAAATTTGAATAACATCATCGCTTGATTTCTGACATTATTACCAGGAATAGGGCTTCAAGTATCCCTTGGACAAAGTGATGCTAGCCAAGAGCCAGATTTGTTCGCATTGTGAAATGCAGTAGTTCATTTAGATAGTTGAGCAGGGATTAAGTTAATGAACTTAATGGGATCAGTATTTCAAACCAGGCTTGCCTTCAAGTGTATCTTTTAGGAAGGGTCTGAGTATATGCATACTTAAATTAATGTGGTTTGAGGTTGCCATTTAAAATCACACTTAATAAACAATTTGATGGCTAATTACCTATTTTACAAAGTACTTTCATTCCATTAAGCCTTACAATGGAATATAACTGAGCTTTTCTGTTTAGTTACTTGGAAGGTTTTAGAACGAGCTTACAAAATTGACGTTTAATTACAAAACATGCAAAATCTGTAGAAGCCTTAACTGAAATATCTTTGTGCGTTTCCACACCATGTGTTTTAATGCAGTATTTTTGCATTAATGAAAAAATATTACAGATGTTAGTGCCATTTGTTTTTACATATATGAACAATTAAACAACTTGCTCTAAACTAGGTGAGAAATGATTGTACTACGTTGTCCTGTTTCCAATGATTAGTCTGTTTAAAAATAAATCGGTCTAATTTGTTCCCCAATGCTAATATTATGTAGAATATACAAGCTCTGAACAGGTGATTGTGGGAAAACATTTCTTATTTGTGGCAGTGTTGTAAATATGGCTTTGCTTTCTCTCCATCAGATTCCTGCTGCTGTACTGGTCTTCTGTGCAATCGAAATGGTACTGTAGACCTCTGAAAAATAGCAAGTAAAGTGTATTTCATCAGTTACCTAAAAAGAAGTATATTAAGGGGGGAATCTGATCGCTGTCTTTAACCACCTAATGGGTGATTACAAAGAAGGCAAGAGTCAGACTCAGGTTCTTGAGCTGCATAGTGAAAGGGTAAGCGGAAATGGTTGTAGGCAGCATCAGGAAAATTACCATTAGCTGCCACAGGAGCTTTGACAGTGAGGATTTGGAATGGGCTGAGGGGGGCCCATAGGGTTTGTCTGTGGGAGCTCCATCCCTGGAGCGGCTCCAGACTTGGGGTGGACAGAGCCCCATGGCAGCCAGAGCAGAGGCTGGACTCAGCGGGCCTCCACATTCCCTTCTAAGCTGAATTGTTCTTATTTTGCTTCCTAAAAAGCAGTCATTTAAAATTCGGTTAAATTCTAGGGATTTTTTTCTTTTAAATTTTACTCTCAACTCAGCTTTCTCAATGTGAAGCCACGTGGCATTAATTTGAAAAGCGTCTTAGTTTTTTTGGTATTGCTGCGGAGGGTTAGGTCAGAATTGCTAGCTTGTGTGTTTGCGGCAGAAACAACTTAAATGACTGAAGGCTTTGGGACAACAGAGTAAATGATCAGGTACGCATTGGTTGCTAAGCCTTGTCCTTTTTACTCACAGTGGTGTGGAAGGTTCTGTTGTATTCCTCAGCGCAGCTCGCGCTTGATAATGACCTGGAAGTCCACAGACCCTTGGAGAAAGCCTTTTCCCCGTGCTGGGAATGCTGTGTGCCCCTGGGTCTGCTCGCTCCCTTCACGGAGGGCAGGCAGGAGAACTCCCGGAGGGGCGAGGTGCGTTGCGCTGCCGCATGAAACTCGCCGGCTGCTGCTTCTCCGGCAGGTGCTGCTGGGGGCGTTTTTTTCCCCGATCCCTCCTGCCGTGCCCTCCGCGCTCCGCGTATTTCCCTCTCACACGGCCGCTTCGCGCCCGCCCTCCGCCGGGAGTCGCGCCGGCGCGGCACGGCCTCCGCGGAGCTGTGGTGGCGCCGCCATCTTAGGCTCGGCCCGAAGGAGGCGGCGGGGCCGCCCGCGGCCCCCAGACCCCGGCCGCTCGCCGCCTTTCCCCTCCTGCGCGGCGGGGAGCATGGCCGCGGTCCCTCGGCCGAGGGAAGGGGCAGAGCGGAAGGGCAGCACGCTGACTTCGGAGGTGCGGGCGGGGCCGGGCGACGGGCGGGCCGGGCCTGTCAGCCCCCACGGCGGCGACGGGATCGGGGGAAAGGAGCCGCTTTATAGCGGTTATATATATATATATATATATATATATGTATATGACTTGGTTACACATTGTAATAGTACATATTCATAACATTTCCCCGAAATCGTTGGCATATCTACATATTCAGTGTTATTCTCTTAAACGCTTAATTTTCTCTCGCCTGGCATGTAAATCGGTTCGCACGCTCAGTCCTGCGCCTCCGCCCCTTTCTTTGAGTCCGGCATACGTTTAGGGTCGGCGGTCCGGGAGTCGGTGGTCGCCATCTCCCCCTGCCGGAATTACCTTTCCCCCAGTTCCTGCTGCACATCCTGACAATCCGAAACATGGTAACAAAGTTTATACATTTTCTGGGATGTTCCCCCTTCAAGGACAAACAACTCTTGATAGGGAGTTTCTCAGCTAATCACTCTTGACAGCTTCAAGGTTGGTTATCCTGTTCTCAGACCTTGTGCGCACATCTGTCGTCTGTAGATACTGCAAACAGCCTACTAACTCTGTCGTGCAGTTCGTTCACAAAATGTAACCCCTTCCTCTTTGGATCACCTTACTGGGTGTCTTTGCAGGCTGGTGTGCCTGCGGAAGGGAAGCAAGGAGAGAACCTCATCTGGGGATGAAAAGGCTTTGTTCTTAGTGGGAGCAGAGCTGGATTCCTCTGCCTCTTCCCTTTGTTTGGTAGTGCAGCTAGTGCGTGCCTCTTCAGTAGCTGCAATCAAAACGAGAAACCCAGTCAAAAGGAAAAAAAAAATCCCCTATGTTCCTACACAGGAACAAGGCTATTTGCTTAATTCTGTATTTTAATTTATGTAATCTTTTCTTCAAACTTTAGATATCTAGAGTCCTGCCTAGCTAAGACAGTTTCCTGTACTGATTTGCTGTACTGTATTCAATAAAATGGAAGAGAGCATGGCTTTTCAGATTAATAAAGGCAGGCCTCACACAGATAAATGGTGCAGAGACAAGGAAAAAAAAAAATCTTACTTGGAATCTCACTTGGGAAGATAATGTTTCCAGGTGTGATGAAAAAAAAAAAAAAGAAGTAGTAGTAGTGACTATGATGACGATCAATGATGATAATAATGTTCTTGCATATCTTTTTTGCATCTTTCACTTTGGTGAAGTTGGTGTTAACATTTAATGTGTTTTCACATTTCAGTGGATCTTTGGATGGGTAACAGGTGTTATGTAGCTTTTCTGGCTTTGGGGCATTTACAAAATAAGGTGTTGCTCACTGTGAAATCTTAATTAGACTTGTAACTAATTGATGTAATAGGCTAGCAGATTAGGCAAAGAGACTAGACCATTGCAAGAAAAAAATTACTTGGATGGAAAATGTGTTTCTCTTAGCAGAATACAAAAGAATCTTTTGCATTTCAAAATATAGAAGTGTGGGAAGGAAAAAAATCTGTAGTATTTAAGAAAAGGAAATATTTTCAAGTGTTTTTTTCTAATGTGGTTAATCAACACTAACTATGGTATTAAGGCTACAGTGAGTGAAAGCAGCCACTCTGAAGGTTCAGAGTTCTTTCCTAAGAATTTTTGATGTAGGTATTCCTTTACTTACTGCTTTATTACTAGTGTGTCAAATTTTTTTGCCATGACCTAAACTTCAAAAGCCTTGTTAAGACCACGAGGCAAGATTTCAGCCTGTATTACTGATCTCATCTATTGCAGGTGGATTTCACGATAGGAGAAATACAGATTTAATTAATCTGGATTTGTGGGAATCCAGTAGTAATGGTGCATTCTGTAATCAAAATAAAACCACCACTAAATTGCAGGTAATTTCCTATGGGCTTTTTTGGCATTTTTCAGGAACTTCATGTGATTTTTGGATAAGTACATACATTTATGTAACTAATTTATGGAGTAGAAGCAGTTTTTTCATTTGGGAATGATCGAGGTTTCCACAGGAACCCAATATTCTTTCCTTCGTCCTATCTCAGGTTTCTGGATAGTTTAATTATGTTAATACTAAATGTTATTCTGCTGGCTGGCTATTAGTAGACCACCTCAATTTTCAGTGCTTTCTTTTTTGAATCCTTAAGCATTTACTGGTCTGTTACATCAAATAGTTTTTATTTATAGTATGGTTCTTATAGTCTTTTGAGGTCTGTCTCACTGGATGTGTTGTGTAGTATCTCTGAATTTTTCCATCATTTATACAGGATAGGGATGACCATCATCAGGAGAGATCATTACAGCTAGCTTAGTTGTTTTAGAGGTTTACTAGACAACCTAATATACTTGAGCAAAGCTACTTACTAGCATTAAAGACAGGGTACGTAAGTCACCTACTTAGGTATCTGCCTTGTGTCAGAGACATTCAGAACAATGGTTTTCAAATGCTTTCCCATGATCCTACCCGTCCTCTAGGCTAAAAACTGCTGTCGTAGCACTTAAGAGAAAGGAGAAGTGGGGAAATGAGAGGCAAGGTACAACGTAATAGTGGGGTTTTTTTGTATTTACTTTGTTCCTTAATAGCATCAAGCGGAAGATATTGTTTTCCTCTCCAATGGACATTTATTGCTTGAGACTCTTTAAAGTGAGTAGTTCATATAGCAGATCATGTAGATTCTGAGTAAATCACACTTTTCCTGTGTTCATCCATTCAGTCGTTCACAAATTGCCGCGGTATCAGACCAAGACAGTAAGAAACTCAACGGCATTGAGCATATATTCAGGATAATATTAATTAACGTAAGTTTCTATTGTTACAGGTACTTCATTATTTTATATAGCATTAAATGCTAACAGAAAGAAAGGTGGCAGCAAAAAAAAAACCCTTGTGTTGTTTTCACAAGTATTGTAAAAATAACAAATTTTTTCAGTGGCCGTGAGATTTGCAAACATCTAAAAGTTTTATAAGCCCCTTTGAATATGAAGTACCATTTCATTCCTTCCTGTAGATGGAGGAATCCAGGCTAGGTCAGAATCAGCCTAACAGTGAGAAAAAAACAGCTCTCAGAATGACTATGTAATTTTTAAAACATTTACATGTTTAAAATTAACACAGAAATATTTATTAGAATGCTAAGGTCAAGCACTCAAGTCACAACACTCAAGCTGGTGCTTTTACCATTACCTAAGACTCAGTTTTGTGAGCTACTGGGTTTTGTTTTTTGTGTGTGTGTGTTTTGGTTTTAAACTGGTACATGATTAAGAGTAACACTTGGTTACCTATAGTCTTCTTCCAAAGTGGAAGCCCTGGAGTACTCTGGTTATTTTTGCTGTTAGCATTTTCTAGAAATACCCCCTAAATATGTACCACCTTTGTATTTAACATTGCCACTTAATGTTTTCATTTCCTCTTACCAGGCATTCATGGATGCTGCTCTGAGATAGCTCTTGCGGTCTGATTGATCCAACTGGTGTTCATAGAATACAGGAACAATCCTTGAGAACAGAAACAAGTGAATGTTAGTGGAGTTGGAAAATGTGGCAGTGGGAAAATGTCAAAAATAGCCCCTATAAGCAGGACTTCAGGAAGTTTTCTGCTACAAGTCAGTCAAACAAGAAGTTAAGAAACAGCAGAGTGCATACATCGCAGCCCAAGAGAGAAGAGATACTGAACAGTCTCCACCAAAAGTTCATACAACAAAGTTTAAACATCTCAGCACTGTGGAAACCCCCTCGAGCAAGACATTTCACCAGAACTTTTTCACATTAAGGTATGACTCGGTAACAAGGTACAACCGCCAAAGATTTTTAAATGCAAACTTACCAAATAAGACATGGAACCGCTTTAGATCATGGGAAAAGTCATATAGACCCATTTATCCTAGGAAAATTAAAGTAGCAATGTAAGATCATACATAAACCTGTGATAAATGTGTCTTCCGTCACAACTGTGAGGCATTCCTCTCGGTTAACACACATACGCAAAAAAACCCTACAGCTCTGGGCAGGCCTGCCTCTATTGAGCCTTCCAGCAGCATATGGATTTCAAACTCCATACTGAGGATGATATGCAATATACATTCCAACTCAAGTTTTCCTTTTTGACTCATGGTTTAGAGATCTTATTACCAGTCTGAACAAACAATTTAATTGCAAGTTAACTGCATAAGTGCAGAAAGTAAAAAGGAATGGATTCATGAATCCCTGGCAGTTTGTAGAAGAAATAATTGTCTGTTGTTGTAAAGGAGCACAGCTGTGCTAGTCAGATCTCAGCTCAGCTGTGTGCAGCTGAACTAGCTCACAAAAAAAGCAAGCCAGAAGCAATTGCACTTTACATTGCACAGGTGAGAGAGGAAATACTATTGTAAGGGATTTGAGTTAAAAAAAAAAAAAGAGGGGAACCAGTTCACATAATTTTCACTTTACCTCAGGCTACAGAGTCAGCATTCAAACTCCCACAAATCAGAGTAGTTACTCTGAAAGTCCTCCAGCAAGCTTACTTTCTATCTGATACTTTGAAAGCTTAGGCAGTGGAGAGAGAGAGATTTCTGTGTCTAATAAGCATATCAAAGCTTCTGAAGTGTAGAGTGGGACTAGCTAATTCAGCTACAAGCACATTTTCTACCATGGTGAATCCTACTTTGGTGGCTGACACAGTCAGGTACAAAAGGTAGTTCCATGTTAATATGTAATTATTGCTTGAAATTAACTGTAAGGAAGTGAAGTACTGTATCAGAAACTGATCATTTTGTTTATCAAGGAGCTAAGCTTGATTATACCCACATTTAAATTATGTATGCTGTTTATTCAAGGCAACACTTGAAAAAGTAACAAGCTCCACTGCCGAATATCCAAGCCACTCCTCATCTTTAAAATTTTTACCCTGAAAATCTGCTTGAAGTAAAGAAATACTGTAATTCCTTATTAAAGATGAAAAACTGAGACAAAAGGAGATAGTTACCGGTACTGGGCACCTTCAGAGGATCAGGGCTTGACTTACCCAACTTCACTGAGGAAATCTGTGACAGAGCAGGAAGAAGTAAAAAAAAACCAAAAAACACCACAACACAGGTGCTTCAAGATACTGGCCAGCACTGTAATAGCTACAAACCTCCTTCTCCCACCTGGAAAGGCAACACTTCATTCCATTATACCAGACGATTTATTCAGTTGGTTGGAATATGACACCACAAAAGCTAAGCTGAACAATGAAGTCTTACCAACCGTGATACACTAAAGCCAAATCATTGCAGAATTTGTTCAAAGGGGCATAGCTAGCCGACAGAAACATCCATGATCTGCGTTTGTTCAAATGACATTACAAACAAGATTTGTTTGTTTTCTTATGTAGTTTAACATTGCTTTCATTTTCAGTGTCCCTGCATAACCTTTTTTTCCATTTCTACATTTTATGTATCGCAGCCTTTTTTTTTTTGTACTGCAGATAGTGACAGCGTTTACAGCTGAACTGACACATTCATCCCAGCTTGGCCAAAGCTTCAGATGCAGCGAGCGATGCAGGGGAGAAAGAAAAACAGGAAAACGCGCCTGTGAGCTGAGGGAGCGCAGAGGCTCTGAACCCAAAGCCCAGGTACGGCGAACGCACGTTACTCCGGTTCTGCCGACGCGGGGCTGCAGCTCCTACTTCAGCGTTTGGAGCGACGGAGGCAGCTCTCGATTGCGTATCTCGAGTTAAATGGCCCGCCCGTGACAGCAGTACGGAATGAGAGGGAAGGACGCCCCGCAGGCTCCCCTAGGGGAGCTCCCACTGGTTCCGTTACACTCGTCCCTCGCCTTTCCAGCAGCGCCCTCGCTTCCCCCTGCGCCAGGCGGCGGTTTCACAGCGCCCGCCTCGCCCAGCGGCGGCCGGGGCAGGGCCGCGCCCCTGCCAGCCCCACAGCCACCCCCGAGCCCGGCGAGCGCCGCGCTTCCCTCCCTGAGCCGCCCGGCTTCCCCCGCAGCGGGGCTGAGCGCGGCCGCTCCGGAGCGCCGGCGCGGCCAGGAAGCCCTGCCCAGAGGCAGCGCCCGGTCCTGCCCGCCGCCGCCTGAGGTCAGGGTCGGCGACCGCCGCGCCACCCGCCCGTAACCCCACCCTGCGGCAGCCCCTGCCGAGCCGCATTGTGGGGCTTGTCGTCTGCGGCGCCGCGCGGCGAGCCGGGGGCTGTAGTCCCGGGGCGGGAGCCGGGCGGAAGCCATCGGAGTCCTTCCTCAGGCGCCGCTTTATTACAAGGCCAAGTGGTCGTCCGCGGGCGGCGGTGGGGAGGAGGCGCGTCGGAGGAGGCGCGGGGCGGTAAGCGGTGCTCGGCGCTGGTTCGGGTGACTCTGTCGCCTCAGGGGCACTTTAGCGAGCTCCCCCTCTGCACTCCCGGGCATTAACCCCTTGAGGGCGGCGTCCGCTCTGCCTCGGGGCCGTTCCCCGCCGAGGCGCGGTGCCGCCCAGGCTGTCCCGGGATGCCCGCTGTGCCTGCAGCGGGCTGCTGAGGTGCGGCGGGCGGGCGGCGGCTTCCACGCGGCTGGTCGGCGGAGGAGCGCGGGGCCGGAGCGTGAGGCAGGGCGGGCCGGGCGAGCGGTGCTGTCCCGCGGGGTGCGCCCTGCGGGGCGGGGAGGCGAAGGGAGAGCGGCTGCTCCGTTCGTGTGCGGCAGGCGTTCGGCTTTGCCCGCTCGACACACGCGCTTAGGGTGCAGTCACATGCCGGGCTCTGCTGTGACCTTCAGCGTGCTCGGGAGTTGCTGCGTTGCGAGCATCCGTAATCGTGTGGGCTCTCCTTGGAGGGTTGTGTCGCTGCTCTTAGAAGGCAAAGCGTGATGGCGTTTTGGTTGTGGTCTTGCTTACGTCCGGATTTGAGGGCAAGATTTTGTCTGCTGTTAACTTTTTAATCACGTTGTGACGTTCTGATCAACTCATTAAATTGTAGTAAGAGTACCTGTCAGTAAATGTCTTCTATTCTTTCAGCCATCCTAGTGAAAACGCGCTATGTGGAGTTGCGTCCTTGTATTTTTAATTTTTTTTTTTTAGTGCAATCTTCAGCTGTAGGCTGTTGCATACATGCTTATTTCTTGGTTATGTTTCAGAGTTATTGTTGACTAATTGTGAAAGTATGATGCAAATAATTAATATACTAGTAAATAACTTTTCATACAACATTACAAGACCAAAATAGTCAATTTTAGATTTACTTCCAGGTACTTGTTATTTTTCAAAAGATGTATTTCTAAGTAAAAATAGGTAGACTTCTTTTTAATTACACTTCTAATACTAAAGCTAAATTGAAAAAAAAAATAATTCCAGTATCTGAATTTGTCAGCTCTCTAGTGATGGTGTCATCTATTATAACTGTAGCAATGTATCAAATTTCTGTTACGAGTATCTGAAACGTAACTTACAGAGTAGAGTGCTGGAAAAGGACAGACTTTTCTGATGGTGGTTTGCCTGTAATAGAGGGCTTGCTGGGATTAATATTGTGCAGTAGGAGGGCTGCCTTTCAGGAAAAAGAACACGTTTTGTGGATTAGTTTTCCAAGAAGACGCAAAACTAGCATTTTCATGGAGATGGTTACAGAAGAGGTGACAGATCTTTTTATCTAGTTAGATTGCTAGTGATACTCTGGTGACTGAGTCATATAGATCAGTCTGGTGTATTCTAATAAATACAGAATTGTAACTGTTAACCAGCCCGTGGTCAGCATTTTAAGAAACTTAAACCACTGCCTTGGGTGAATTCAGCTATGCATCAACCGAACGCATTAGTGATTTCAGTTAACTTACGTGTTATTGAAGTTCACGTCAAGTATACTTTATAGAGAACAAGCTTCAATTTTAAAAGAAGCCTCTAACAACTTTTGTAATGGAATATTAGCACAGCACTTGCCTCGAGAGCATATATCACATTTTTGTACTCTAACCAACAGATAGTGGATTCATGACAGTTCTTTTTTCCTATGAAAAAAGAGATTGATTCCCCTGCAATCATAACATTACTACGTGTATACATTATTTCGTGCAGGTAGACTTTTCTGAAAGAATACCTGTAAGAAGTAATGTATACATGTAGTAATGTTAAGATTGCACATATACAGAAAGAATGAGGAATTAATAAAACTGGATATGGATATTTCATGAAGGTAGCATTCATAGTTTCAGATGAAGTTAGACTTCAGTTAAGCATATGCTATTTTTACACTGTGTTCTAGGGGTGAGACAGACAACCTCCAAACCTGTAGGACTTAAAAAAAAAAAAAATCTTACTATCAAACAGTGGTATTCAACAGTGTACGTGTATACATAAAGCATATATACATGCACTTGGCAGGTAGCTTTGCCACTTACAGAGAATACGGATTACTACAAATGACTGACAGGAGGAAAAGTGAGTCCGGCTTGGTGTAACTGGATAAAAAGGATGAGGGAACTGTTGTGGCCAACTTCTTGATCCCCTGATATTATTCATCATCTTCAGGAGGTGTTCTCCAGCTTCCCCCCCCTGAGCTCTCATCCCCACCCCAAATTAAAAACAATCCAGGAGATGGGGGGGTGTTGGTTTGGTTTTGTTTTCTTACAGTTTCTTTCTTATACCATACTATTTATGGTTGAAGGTTGGTTGCAGGTTTGCTTATTATTATTACATTGTTATTAGGATTGTGTTGACGTACTCTTTTAAATATTTTCTTTCCCCTTACATGAGAGAAGCACAAGCACTAAGTAGGTTTCTGTAGGGATAGTAACGGCTGAAAATAACAGGTGTTAGACACACAGAAAGTGTTAATTGTGATAGACAAAGTTCATGTTCACGTAGATTTATTTTTCAGTATATAGTCCTTTGTCCTTCATCTCATACTATATAGTGTTGCAGGATTTGGCCTCTGCCCCTGAGCACTAGTTCCAGAAATGTTTTGGCAGCAGTTCAGCATGGTTGTGTTTGCAGAACTGTTTCTGCAAAATATGTTTATTATTATTATTATTATCTGTCTTGAGACCATTCCAGTTTTAGTAATTAAAAAATACTTTGTTAATGACTTGATACGTATAATTTACATAGCAGTAAAATTCAGCATCCCAGAATAATTAACTCATTCTGTTAGCTTCCTTTTGGAAAATGGATGTTGCCTTCTCTCTTAGTCAAGTTAGAATCTTCTTTGTTGTTGAAATTTTGTTTGCATTAGTTGTGGCCTGATGTCTTGCATCCTGTAATTGTACAGAGGAGCAGATCTACTTTAGTCTTTCCAAATGCTTGTGAGGAGTCAACTGCTCTCAGCGAAGGGAAAACAGCAGGAGTCACAGAATATTTATGTTGAGTTTGGATGTTGTCAAAACAGATGCCAATATTTTGGGTATGTTGTTTTTAACTTTTTATGCACAAAGAAATCAACATGTACGTTTGTCTGTAGTTTCCAGTTGTAAACAACTCATCTCACCCTTCTGAGAATTCAGATTTGAATTGGAGTTTTCTAGTGGTCGAACGTCTTCCAAATTACATTCTGAAATAAGGTGGCACAACTGTCTTTTTGCATCTATCTTGAATTATTCAAAGTGGTAGTTACAAGGAGAAGACAGTCAGTTTTAATATATAGCTATTTCAACTTTTCTAAGGCTTCACCCAGTGTTGCTTTTGCAAGTTAATCTTGGCTGAGATCTTCTGACTCATTGAAGGAAAAATTAATAAAATCTGTCATGTGGTCAGGGGAACTAATTTTTTGCCTCTTTGCTACATTTTTGCCTCTTTCATGCATTGAAATATCAGTGTTTTAATGGAATATGTGAGTTTTATTCTTTCAGTTTTTCTTTTTTAGCCTGTATGCTATGACATCTTACCATTTAGTAGACAATTTATGTGTATTTTTTGTAATGCTTTTAAGATGTTTTTCTAGCTCTTCTTATTTTTTGTTGTTGATTATGGTTTAATTCTTGTGCAGTTTTCCTTGGGAGTTTTGTCAGGTCTTGTTATATAATTGGTGAACAGTAAGACTGTCGCTTTGGTTGTAAGTGATAGCCCTCCATGCTTTTTACAATACTTCTTGTATGAACAGGCTCCAGCATTGCCTTTCTTTTTGCGTTTCTTTTCTATTTCCCATGCCCATATGATCTAGCAAACCTCAGAGCCACTTGGATTCTGTAGGGCAGAAGCAAAAGGCCTAGGACTAGTTCTCATGTCTACAAGATGTCCTTCTTCTTAACCGTGCTATAGGTACTCCTGTTCTTAGCTTACTGTTTCAAACTGCATCATAGTTGAAACGTGAAACACACATCGTGGAGTAAAATTTAATTTGGAGAGCACCAATTGAGATTGATATGTATGTATGTATATTAAACGTTGTCTGATATTTCTGTTTTTCTTGAGCCTTCCTTGAAGGAAGCCTCCTGAGAGCACCACTCCTCTATGTAGGCTGTTCTCCAGTATTTGAATTCTCCGTGGTTTTTCCATGTTCAATTAACCTATTTGTGAAAGACTCAAACATCAATGGGAAATTGGCACATGGGGGGTAGGGGGACAAAATTAATAAGTAGTACGTTTGTTTGGAACGAATATGGTAAATTGACAGGGGAAATAGTCTTTATAAATAAAGGTTAAAAATAATACCCAAGAAAGTTTTCTGGCTTCTGTTTTGAACATGTGTTTCTACATGATTTAACAATTTTATTTTTTAGACCATCTTTTTATAGCACGGTCATGTATTTTAAAGCCATGCTGTAAATTTTATGGGATTTATCCAATTGTATTTAATTATAGTTGTAATAGTTGTTCCTGCACTTAAGAAAGAGTTTTATAGCTGCAGAGTAAAACAGTCATGAAGTCACTTTCAGGGTGGTATTGCACAGTGTGTTAGCTGGTTGATTTCCCAGAGAAGTTGCCCGATGGCACACTAAACTAAAGCTATGAGAAGCACTGGAAATGTGAGCATGGACGTTTATGGTGTTTGTTTATCTAGTAAACGTTCTCCAAGGTCTCACAAATGAGGTTGCCCTTTCGATTCAATAGCTTGATGTTGGCCCTATGCTTTAGAAAACTTTGAGCCAAATGATTTTCTCTTTCTTTTTCCCCCCGCCTTTGACTGATCCAAGACTGACCTTCAACAAAGAGTGTTTCTGCTTTGTGCTACTTAGAAGAGAGATTAAATCCAATCTTGAGAGAAAGTAGTGTTCATCTTTACATTATTAAAACTCAAAGGAGAAAGATTTGATCAGAGTTGTGAAGAAACTGTCCTATGCCACTGAATTTTGTCTCACTCTACAGCAACTCATTTTATTACAAGATAAAATCATCTTGGCTGTGTGGATCTACAGCAGTCTTAACTTCTTCGGTATTGAGTTGTTTAGATTTGTGTGTGTAGGTAATGCTTTTCAGCAATCCATTTTAAATACAGCCTCTTGAAAAAAATCACAAACTAGTGTTAGAAGTAGCTTTGCATTCGGATAACAAATGTTTCTGAAATCTCAGTCTTACTGTTTTTAATAAGTGTCTAATATGGATAATAAATAAACTAATAAATAAAGTACATTGATAGAGAAATAAATGACAAAGCGAGAAGATACTGCTCACAAGTATGAGCTGACCTTAATGGAAGAAAGTTCTTTTTTGATCTCCTGCCAAAGTCTACAAGCAGATGAACTGGCAGGCTCTAGGCTTTCTTTAAAAAGCTCTTCCACTGTCCATTTTAGTTTTGTCAAATGAGAGGTTGCTACAGACAGTGAGACAAACCTGTGATCGTTGTACTTGGTGACTGGAGATCTCGGGGAAACTGTTAAAAGCAGACTTGAAATTAATGTAAGATTTCAAGAGAATGTTGTGTTTACTGAATGTAGGAGGAGGGAAATGAGACTTTTATTCTCTTTCATTTTATATTTTTCTGTCATCTAGGGCTACTGTTGCATTGTACATGGAAGATGAATGATCAGTCTTGGCAAGGGAACAGCAGAATTGTTACTTTATTAAACTCTTCTGATAGGTTATCTCAGATAGTCATGGTAGTTTCATTTTGGTTTAAATGAGTCCCTGCTGAAGAGGAAACACAAATTTTGTCATGATCCACAAAATAAATTTCTAATAGACCCAGTCTTTAATTAGCAGACTTCTCAAGGGGGAGAGGTTAAAGCAAACAGTCCTATAAAACTTTATTTTTTTAACAATCAAAATGCTAAGAATAACGATTTGAAATCCTGCCTTTAGAATCCATCACTTTAAATAAGTGTAGTAGCCTGAAGAAAAATTCTGTTTAGTTGGAGCTGCTGTCTTTTGCCTTCGAGTAAACCGGAAATGCCTCATTTCAGTGAATGAATCTCTCACACCCTGGGTAATATATGGAAGAGGAGGAATGGTATAGACAAGTAGGTAATTGACAAAATTGGTGCTGAAGGTGAGATGTCATGTCTGCAGGGAAAAGACAATTTTAATGCTACATTTTACATGTAATGAGTAAACTGGCGATTAAAACATTTGTGTATTTTTTTTTTTTTTTTAGTTAAATGATAGTACAAGGACGAAATTTGAACTGAAAGAGGCGAAGTCAGATTAACTTACCTATCTTGTTTGGAAGAGTGACATCTGTTAAATTTTGGCATTCTTTTTGTTTTATTTCTAGATGATGGCTGAGCTGAAAAGCTTCTGAAGCTTACCTGAAATATGCTATAGATACTTCTACTGATCTGTAGTAGCCCAGATGAAATAAGCATGTCCTAAGATAGCAGTAGATCTGGAGTATGAACTAGTCTACAGAAGCAAGTTGATTCCAGATTTGTTAGTGTCTTGATGGCTTGATGGCTCTCGCTTACCCTGTCTCTAAACCAAAGCCATCTTTCTACCAAAGCAATAAAGGGACAGTGCACAATTTGACTACAGAATGCTATTTCCAAAGAAGTGAACTGTGAAGAAAGGACTCATGAATTTTGATCACAGGGGCTTGGAGAGCATCTCTGGTAAGTTGAAGGATTAGCTGTTACAAACCCTGAATGTATCTAATGTTACAGAACACCAACCTGAAGACAACCTTAAGTTGCACATTCTTTGTATTGCTTATCTGATATTGCAAATGAATAAAGATGGTGAGTCCTCTTAACCAGCTTGTAAAATCAGCTTCCGTTGTAAAATGTGGTTTGTAAAATTCTGAGTCAATAATCACATTGGCATTTTTTTCCATTGAAAGATATTGGGGATAGTCTTCATCTTTAGTGGAAATGTTGGAAAGATAATAATCATATACCTTTGATAGGCAGTATTTTAACAACTTGGAATTAATGTTTCTTTTTTTTTTCTTGTAATAGTTGTGAAGAGAATGGGAGGGATGATGACACAGGAAGAGCTAAACTTCCTTTCCAGGGCTTTGAGTATCATGTTTGTCAGAGCATGATTCTGTGTGTATGATAATGAATTTTATATTTGTTCCCTGATTTCAAGGCAGTATTCAGTTGATTTTTGTAGTTATTTTAAGATTATTTACATCTATCTTCATTACCAAACAATAGGATAAACAGAAGAACAAGAAAATTGTGAATTTCCTTCAAAAAAGGGAAGTGTAACTCTGCTAAAGCCAATGAAACCTTACAAAATGAATAGCTGGTAAAATGTAAGTCTATATTTTAGTTCAATGAACAGGAGAAGATGGAAATTGAAGCTCATTAAATACATCATGGTCAAGAAGCCAAAGGGAGTCATGGCTAGACCAGCTTTCCAGGAAGTTGTGGAGTCAGTTGGGGATGAGGAACTTACAAATATAAAATGTAAATCAAGTATTGATTCATAAGCATTCTAGTAATTTGTCCAGTACAGAATAATTCTTTTCAAATCTACTGAAAGTTTATAAAGCATTTTATAGCATATAGAACGTGTATTATTGTGGCAATATTAAATATGTGCTGTATTTAATAGTAATGTGCTATCACTGGCATTTACTCCCTTTCAGATGTCTGCTCCAGTGAGGACCTTCCTGAGGTAGAGTTGGTGAGCATGCTAGAAGAACAGTTGCCAGATTACAAGTTACGAGTGGACTCCCTGTATCTGTATGAAAATCAAGACTGGATTCAGTCCTCTGCCTGCCATGGTCGTCTTCCTGAAATCACTTCTTCAGCTCATGCTGAGCCCTTCCATTATATGAGTGAGTATATTTGGGCCTAGGATTTTTTTTTCTTTCATTTATTGAAGATAAAACTGTAAATAGAAGATTAATACTGTTAATATTCTAAAGCGTTCAAATCTGGAAAACTTTGGACAGGTGGAAGAAAAAGCTGAGTTCAGGGAAGTGCTTGTCATTCAGCACTGCAATTCTCAGGGCTGACCTAGCACATCCAATGCCTGATCATTAGATTGCACATAGAAGTAAGAGTGGGAACATGTGATAGGGAAAAAGAGGCAGGAACCTGGAATTGCTCTAGATTAGATGTAATACGAGAGGCGTGGAGTATGCAGCAGCTCTGTTTTTGGGAATGTTAATGATGCTGTGGTTCTCTTGATGATGTTTGCCTTGATGCTTTGTGTCAATGGTGCATTTGAAATGCTGTTAATGATTTCTTCTGAAGATGGAAATGGTGTAAATGACAGATAGGTGGGTACTAGATCAGTATTGATCACCACCTTCCAGTTTTGAAGATACTAAGTAGCTTATCCTTAAACGTAGCAGATCATAAGGAATCATAGAATGGTTTGGGTTGGAAAGGACCTCAAAGATCATCTAGTTCCAACCCCCCTGCCGTGGGCAGGGAAACCCTCCACTACACCAGGTTGCCCAAAGCCTCATCCAACCTGGCCTTCAACACTTCCAGGGATGGGGTGTCCACAACTTCTCTGGGCAACCTGTTCCAGTGCCTCATCACCCTCTGAGTGAAAAATTTCTTCCTTATATCTAATTGAAATCTCCCCCCTTTCAGTTTAAATCCATTGCCCCTTGTCCTATCACTACATACCTTTGTAAAAAGTCCCTCTCCAGCTTTCCTGTAGGCCCCCTTTAGGTACTGGAAAGCTGCTATAAGATCATCCTGGAGCCTTCTTTTCTCCAGGCTGAACAGCTCCAATCCTCCCAGCCTGTCTTCATAGGAGAGGAGCTCCAGCCCTCGGATCATCTTTGTGTCCCTCCTCTGGACTCGCTTCAGCAGCTCCATGTCCTTCTTGTGCTGGGGACTCCAGAGCTGAACACAGTATTCCAGGTGGGATCTCACGAGAGCAGAGTAGAGGGGCAGAATCCCCTCTGTCGACCTGCTGGCCATGCTCCTTTTGATGCAGCCCAGGATATGGTTGGCTTTCTGGGCTGCAAGTGCACATTGCTGGCTCATGTTGAGCTTCTCATCCACCAGCACTCCCAAGTCCTTTTCCTCAGGGCTGCTCTCAATCCATTCTCTGCCCAGCCTGTACTTGTGCATGGGATTGCCCTGACTCACATGCAGGACCTTGCACTTGGCCTTGTTGAACTTCATTAGGTTCTCACAGGCCCACCTCCAGCCTGTCAAGGTCCCTCTGGATGGCATCCCTTCCCTCCAGCGTGTCCACAACACCACACAACTTGGTGTCATCTGCAAACTTGCTGAGGGTGCACTCGATCCCGCTGTCCATGTCTCCAACAAAGATGTTAAATAGCACAGGCCCCAGTACTGACCCCTGAGGAACACCACGAAGAAAGTGGACAGCTTCCTATCACATGAAGAAACCTTTACTATGTTAAAAATCAAATGTATAAAGGCTGCCAGAAGAACTGAACACTTAACTTCCTTGTAGTTTCAAGTGTTTTCAAGTGAGAAGAGGAGAATACATTGTAATCACTTTGGATAAATGGAGAAGTCCTGTTTCCTCTCTGTATTGGAACAAACCACTTGGGAGAGTGAACTTGGTATTTATATGCAACCTTGGTATTTATATACAGTCTGTAATGATTACCTGTTCCTTGTACATGCCAGCTCTGAAAGGGTTTTTTTGTTGTTGTTTGTGCTTTAAGCCTCCACCCAGGGTGTATAATAAATGAGTAAGTAGAAGTGAAATATTACCTCCTGAGAATGCAGTAGTTGACAATTTAAAGCAATCGTGTTATCAGTTGAACTTGCAGGCTTGGAACTTTTTTTAACTGTGGAAAGTATTTGGAAAGCTGGTTAATGTTTATGTCTCGGTCTGTTTCTGATAATAATATTGCAAGCATAAATGATTTTTTAGTTGAGTGAACACTTCTGCAGTTCACTGGGAGCAGTTGCGTAGTCAGTGGGGTGTGTACTTGCCTGTAAGGTTTGATTATAAAGAGGTGGGAACAGAGTCTGTCAGGGCTGGAAGGAACTTTACATCAAATGTGGCTCTGCTGAAGCTCTCCAGTTAACACCTGCAGTTCCAGTGTAATGAGGCGCAGAGCTCTGAGCCAAGGACCTACAGCCAGTGTGAGCCTGCGTTCCCCAACTGCAGTGCGAGAGAGGAGTTTTATCAACGTTTCAGGGAAGGCAGTCATGTATTATTTAGCTGACAAGGTACTACAGAAAGTGGTGTCGTCTTCTTTCACTCAGTGAGAAGTTCTTTTTAATTAAAAGAAGTGTCCTGTGAAAATAATAAACTGCTTGTGAGAGTTTTTGAACAGTTGCCATAAATGTTTTCTTGATGTTCTCAGAAATGAGCTGTAACATTGACTGACATTGAGTTAAAAGATAATTGTTAGGCATAACATACAAAACTAGTTCTGTCATTTAAGAACACTGTCCTAACTGCTGAGTCACAGAAACTCAAGATAAATACAGTTTATGTTTTTCCTAGAAGTTGTCCAAAGACATTGAATTTAGTGATCATCATACTAGTTTTTTTGAGCCTAGTAACTTACAGGGAGATAACTGGGAAGCTCCCAGACAATACAGATATAAATCAAGATCTAGTTATAATCATTGCTGAATAACTTGTTAGGTGAAATTGAGATCTTTCTTTCTGTTGACTGGAATTGGGGAAAAAATGTGACAATCATGCTCTTGAAGCATGACTTGGGTTTTTTATGTTTCCCTCTCCCCATATATGTATGGAAACGTTTGTATAACTTTTTCCTAAAGAGAGTGCTAAACTTGTGGTTGGAGTGCATTCGTAGTTGACATCCAAGGTAAATAAAAAATAAAACACCACCGCAGTTATTGCACTTGAGCTCCTCCTCTTTTTATGGCTGCTGCTCCCTATTAGAAGGTATATGCAAGGACTAGCTGAGTTCCCCCGGCAGTGTTTTCACTGATGTGGAAGAATATTTTCTGCTTCAACTGTGGGAGCATAGGACGCCCTGAATTACAAAACGTCTGTCTTTAGAACTGCTTTGTATCTGTGAATAAAGGGACATGGCGCAGCACAACAAGAATATTAACCAAAATGAGGAGTTGCTTGCAGCTTTCACTTGGCAAGGTGAGTGAGGAGAGATTGCACGTGTGTGTGTTCACAAGAGAGTGTTAGAACAAACCATGTGTACTTTTGATCCTGTACTGGGAGCACGTAACAAAAGTTGTAGAGAGCCAAGTTTCAAAGCTGTTAGTTCTGTTATTTCATGTATCAGAGTAAATATATTTGCTTTTAATTTTAGGAACCTGCTTACTCTGAGCAACCTTTTATGTAATTAGCGTCAATCTTTATTAAGTGCTGTAGCACTGGGTAGAAACTTTTAACTTGAAGTCACCTGGTGAGAACAGTTACCACAGGAGAGCTGGCTGTAGTGTTCTGCCTGTAATGGCTGAAACTTACTTGCGTATGTGCGGCGCATTTTCCACATACTAGTAAGCCGGATGAGTTTGGAGTCCCGTATCAGCAACCAAGTGGTACGGTAAACTTGGCCTCCGAAATGCATGTTATGCTACTGATAGAGACGCACTTTAAATTTTGTGAAGAGTTTCTATTTTTGCCCTGCGTAGAAATACCATTAGTAAACGGTACTGCTTAGGTTCAAAGCTTCTAAATACTTGAAGAGTGTGTGCTGGGTTTTTGTGCCTACTGATCTACTTGATAGAAGGCATCTGATTTGTTAGTTTGATTTATTTTTCTGTTTAGCTCTAAGAGAAACAGTTGGTAAACCTTTTTCTTCTACATTGTTCTTTCTGTTCTCCTGTCTCTTAAGACTGCAAGAAAGCTTCTTTCTCTACTAATATGCAACTTGTTTTTGTTCATGGCATAGCCTTAGTGTTATGTTTTAAAAGGTTAATTATGGACATTATATGTAAAGGACATACGTAGCTTATATAACATATGTAAATAAAGTTAGTGTGCTCTTCAGCTTGGCACTTCACTATCTCATAACTAAGTGTGTGGTCCTCAACAAGAACAAACAAAGAAGAAAACTGAGAACCAATACCACTCTGTATTCAGAGTATGAACAGATTTACATAAGGTAGAAGAGTCAAGGAAATCTTCAGAAATAGATTTAGACCAAATCCATAGGAATCTCGTTTTGCAGTGCAGTGATGGTGGAATTAGTCTCAAAAACCAGGTTAACTTAGACCTTCAGTTGAAGGATATACATCTATATTTGTTAAATTTGTATTGTTGCCTCCTTTACTTTCATGATCCTGATTCCATAAAGCAAAAATAGCAAATTTCTGTTGAACTTGGACAAGCACGGACATCCATCACCTGCAAGTGAGATGTCTAATTCTGCTCCTGAAGGGAGTCATATTTAAATGGTTCTTTAAAAGTTCTAAGAAAGTTTTTATAGTGTAAAAAATACGTTTACACATGCATTTATTTTTTTGGTGGAGGTGGATGCATGCAAATAAATCAGCTATTTCCTTACATGTTAATTCTTTCTCCTCTTTCTTATTTTTTCCCCCTGTATCTTTCATTTTCTGTTACTTTAGCTCTTGTTGAACTTCCTTCCTCTTCCATGACTGGATCTCACAAATTTGCTCAAGGTAATTAAGATCTCTTCTTTACTAACATCTTCTGTTTCTCAGACAAGAACTAGAGCAGACCAGTGCTTTCTGTTTTGGCACTGTGTTTTGTTCAGTTGTCACAAATTCTTCATGCTTTGTTTATTCTTGACTCAGTCCTGTTTTTCAAATCGTACTTGTTCTCAGTTTTTTAATAGTTTTACAAACTCTCCAAACTTCAAAGTCAATCAGTAAGACAGGATTTACTGCTACATCTAAACTGCAGACATACGTCATCCCATTTCTTTTTAATGGTTGCTAAGATGATCAAGCACTTAATAAACACATTTTCATGACTAGTCTCTGGAGTCTCCATACTTCCTGTGTACAGCTGTCACACGCACTAGTGGGAATTTGGTTCCAAAGGTAAAGTCTGCAGGTGTGTTCAGCTGTATTTAGATATGCTCCAGTATACTCTTCCCTCTCTCCCCAGCAGGCTGGATGATTTAATAGCTTAGCTGTATTCAAAAAGTTGATCTTAAGAGATTTTTATCCTTTTTCTAAATTTTCTAAATGTGTGAGCACTTCAGTTTTAGCTAATATTGCTGAAAGCTTTAAATGTTCAGTACCTCATTGCATCAGTCTCCCAAGTGAGTGTTGTTTCATATTTCTGAAGTTAAGATGCATTTTCATAGACTCTTCTAGTTTAATCGACTAAGGACTGTATTTGTATACAAACAACATCCTCTGAGTTTTAGCTCTCTCCCTTCCCAGCAGGCTTCTTGTACTTAAACTACTTCAGTAAAAACGTTTTTCTCTTCTCTAGTTCGTGGCACAGATAATGTGGAGCCAAAAACCTACACTGATGCTGACATGGTCAAACATCTGTTAGCTGAGGTATGCTCGTTTCTGTAATGCTGTGTTAATATGTTTTAGGACATGTATTTGAGGAAGGGTTTTATTCAGCTACTGGAAACTTAGGTTCAGTTGTCTTGAGGAGCTGCTGATCAAACACATGGGTAATGAGAAGCTGCTGATTGGGTTGCACCATCTCAGAAACAAAATTTAGCAAAACCATGGGCACCCATGAACCCAGTGAGGCGTAAGGAAGAAACAGCTTTCTTCTGCCTTCCTGTTGGGGCTTTGCTTCTACCCTCTCATCACTATTCAAGTTAAGCAGTCTGTTCTGGAGACAGTGTCATTTGAAAGACCACAGGCCTAAGTTTATGTGGCTTCTTTGGATGATTCAACAGAGCCTATATAACCTCTCCAGTACTCAGCACAGAACCCAAAACTGTCCCCAGCTTTCCCCTCCCCCTGTTACTGCAAATGGCTGTGGAAGAGAATGCACTTTATCAAGAAACGCAGTTATGGGTGTGTTCTGGATCCAAATGATGAAGCATTAATCTTTTTTCTAACAACGTTGATCCATTTGAGAGTGAAGGAAGATCTCAGAGTGGTGATGCATTAAACAATAGCTAGGAAAATCTAAAACTACTTTAAATTTAAACCTTATCTGATCAAAACTAGACATTTGTTCTCATTTTGTGAGCAGAAAGATCGAGACCTGGAACTGGCTGCTCGAATTGGACAAGCCCTCCTTAAGCGAAACCATCTGTTGACTGAACAGAATGAAGCACTAGAAGAACAGTTAGGACAAACTCTAGATCGAGTGAGTGATCTGTTTTTTTCTTTTTTTTTTTTTCCCCCTTTTTTATGATAACAGGAAGAGGATTAATAGAAATACATTCTTTCATTGTGAAAGCAGGTGATTGCTGCTCTCAAACTACAGAAGTATGCTTAGAAGTAATTTTGCTAATTGTCATAGTTCAGTCAGCTGTCTTGGTCCAAGAGTTGACTATGAAGACAGCATGTTGTAATTACTGAGAAATTATGACCATGTTAGGTATTATTATAATATATCTACAGCAGGATTGCATTTTCAAAGTGTTTGTTTTGACCATCAGTCTGACATCCTGCTATTAAACTAAGAATCTAAGGAAAAAACAGTAGTTGGTGTCTGATATGACCTGCTGTATAACAACTTCACAGGTGAGGAAACAGCCAGAAAATGAGCTGGCCTAATGAAGTGCTTACACTAAAAAAAAAAAAAAAAAAAAATTAAAAAAACAACAAATGTAATGAAAACTGAATTCCGCTCAAGAATCCAGCCTTTAAACACAGATTCTTGACCTAATCTTTTCTTTGTTGTTCTTTCTTAAAAAAGAATTAAATAGTTGACAACCTATCCCAAGTTTTTAACCCTAAGGTCAACCCATGTAGTCTAAGTTGCAGTGAAGTGGATTCAGCTGTTTGTATAAAACAGTACGCTGGTAATAAATACATACTCATAGTTAGCTGTAGGACAGCATAAACTTCTGTGTTCATATAAAAATATAGATATGCAGAATAGAATTTATCTGAATAGATCTGTCGCTTCTCTCATTTTTATTTATCCTGCAGTTCGTTTAATGTATGGACTGGGAGGGGACCAGTCTACACATATGAGTAGATAGATAGACAGATGTCTGTCAGTCCTTTTCTTCAGGAAGATGCAGTTTAGAAAAATGGTCATAGTCAAAATGATAATTAGCATATTAAAATGTAAACATGTATCAAAGCAGATGGAAAATTATTCTGAAGTAAGCTATTAAAAAAGTAGTCCATTCTTATGCTATCTTGAATTCTCAGTCTCCCTTAACAGTTAAAATGATGATTTTGAGAATGTTCTATAAAATAAATAGAGCCCGAATCTTATCTGCAAATAGAAATCGGTCGTGGCCTGTGAGCTGTTTGTTAATTTCATTTTAGACTGGAGCAGTGACGTTCCAAGAGGCTGCATAAGTAATAACACTGTACCATTGTGAAGCTAAAGTGTAATTCACAAGCTGGTGATCTGCTTTTGTCATAGGTTAACCAGCTGCAGCATGAATTGTCAAAGAAAGATGACCTGCTTCGCATAGTTTCGATCGCTTCTGAGGAGAGTGAAACAGATTCCAGCTGTTCCACACCACTTCGTTTCAATGAGTCTTTCAATGTATCACACGATCTGTTGCAGCTGGATGTCTTGCAAGATAAACTGAGGGAGCTGGAAGAGGAGAACCTTGCTCTCAGATCGAAGGTATATCCAGCTTACAGTGTATGCCACATATGCCGGATATGAAATAAATCAGGATGGTTAAAAAAATTCAGCATTTTGATTTCTCTTGAAGCATATGACTATTTCATATGGCTGTATTCAAATCATACCCAAACACTTTCCCTTCACGCCCCACACCCTTCTGTTTCCTTCACTACTCCTCATTATTTCCAGAGTCTTCTAGTAATCCTTCCTCAATGCCTTTATGGTATGTGAAAGAATATGGGAACATATGTAAGCACCCAGCAAACGTACTTGGACCTGTCAGGCCTCAAGTTTGTGCAACCTGTTTTGATATAAACCTGACTAGGATTAGTAGTCGTGCTTTGGGAATTCAGTTGCATTGACTTTACGTTGTTGTCCGCCTGTATGCAGTATCACGAGTTAGTAAGCTCCTATTCAAACTCTTTTGAACATACACTTAGTTTTGACTACGCCATTAGTCTCTGTGTTTTAATTGATCTCTCTTGTGTATAAAAGATGAAAAAAGGCACTGTGCCATTACAAGGATAGAGACTAAATGGCCAGACAAAATGGCTATAAAAGTCATCAAACCAACAGCAAAGGTTGCAAGAATCAGGATCTACAGATGCAGTGTCTCTTCTTCAGAGGCGGAGAGGGGAACCTGTGAAGTAGGAAATTGGTTAAAAGTGGGGGGTTTTGTTGATTTTAAGAAAAGGGGGGTGGTGTTTGTAAGAGAGGTGTGGGGTTGTTTGGGTGGGTTTTTGGTATGCATGGTTTTCTGGGTGGTTTGTTTGTTTGTTTTATGTGAGCCTTTCCCAATATAAGCTTGTTACAACCGTACAACAGAGACCAGATTCCTTTAATGTGAACAAAAAATACCTTTCCCCTTGTTGTCTCCAAAATATTCAGCCTGAGATGCACATCCTTCCTAAAATTCCCTGAGACCAAATGGATAGCTTAGTAGTGCTGGAGGAGAAGATCAGACTGCTTTTATTATGCTCTTCACCCTGTGTATGATTACAGAACTTTACAGGCCAGGGATTAATTTAGTCACCTTATGCGAAGAAATGGTGTTGAAAAGGGACTGCTGTCATTCTGTGATGAAACATACCCTTCACTGACTTGAAATAGCCTCAATTGTATTGAGCCTGTATTTGCTTTTTTTTTTCCTCCTCCTGTGACAGCTTTATGTAAAACAGTGTGTTTGTCTGCACTTGTGTAGCTGTACTTCTGCTTGCTTGGATAATCTTTAAACCCATTTACTAAGTTGTGTGGTGAGTCACTTACTGGCAAACAGTCCTGAATATTGAAGACTTACGTGTGCAGAGTTTAATATTATCATCCTCACATCCTCACCATCAAAACCAAAGTAGGAATCTAGTATGCTTGATGTTATTTGACATGCTGTGATACTTGGTCTCTGGCCAGAAAATTTACAGTCTAAATAGACTAGTTGGGGAATACGGAGAAAAGCTGTTCTACTGAGAGCTTGTTAGTGCTGTAAAAGATTTGGCTAACATCATTGAGTTTTCAAGATTTCTTTGCCCTAAGAAGTTTTGAAGCAAATTCAGTTGCTTACTTCTGATTACTGTATTGGTTTACTCTCCCTACCAAATCATATGTTTTTGCAACAATTTTTTATTAGAGGCGTGAGAGAGATCAAGTTTTGTTCATATGTCTATGTGTCTTTCACTCGAAAGACCTACGCAATTCAAGGAAACGGGTTATGGTAGAAAAAATGGTTAGGAAGTGTGGCCAGATGCATAGATGTTATGAAGATAGATGGAGAGGAGACTCTTCAGTTGCAAGAATTTCAGAAATGAAAATTTAGAACATGAACATATGTATAAATAAACTGAATACCAATAATTTTCTTGAAGGCTTGCCATCTGAAGACAGAAACTATTACATATGAAGAGAAGGAACAGCAACTGGTCAATGACTGTGTCAAAGAGCTTCGTGAGTATCCAGGCTGTATCTTGCAATGGCAAAATGGTATTTGAAATACGCAGTGCCTACACCTTCTTAGTTATCCCCAAATCCAAAAATGAGCTTCAGTAATTTATGCGAATTATTCAAGTCTTGCTCTTTACTCGAGTGCAAAATTGTTTCTATATTTCATCAAGTTTCACTCTGGTATTCAGCTTCAGGTATGGGTACTGTGTTTAGAGAGAGAAAATGAACACAAAATCTAATGTTCGTAAACCTCCTCAACTGAAGCCTAGGGACACCAGAAAATAAACAAAATATACTTCTTGTATAGAGTATTCAGCACACATGACATTGAAATGTATCAGTGCATAGACTCTGAAATGCTCGCTCTAAATTACTATATATTTATGAACACATTAGTTTATTTTTAAAATATATATTATAAACCAAAGCGTTTAAATTGGCAAGTGTTTTAATTTGTCTAGAACGGTTGTCTGTATTTTCTGTGAGGACTACTTATTTGCAAAGAATTGCAGCTGCTCTTATACAAATGCAGGTAAGTATTCTGAAACAATAAAGAACAATCCTTTTTTTGTGTGTGGTGATTGTGTAACCTAGTGGTACAATTTTTTATCTGTAGTCATTTGATGTGTGCTGCTTCCTTTGTGTGTAATAACTTAAGCTTATGTTTCAAGATTTTTTTTTTTTTCTGCACAACCCACCATAAAGAAGACTGGCTTGCTGCTTGATTTCTTGTGTTCCAGATGACCGTAAAATACTATGAATTGATACATAGTTGGTTGTTAATTTACTCTGTTCCCTCTGAAAAAATATATATCCTTTGCAAATAGAAGTTATTTCATATAAGCTCTTCTATTTTCCTTCAATGAGAATTTCTGAGAGTTGTGTTTTGTCCAATTCTGTAGCACATATAGCCACAATAGGTAATTTAGACTCACAGAAAGAAAAGAATGTTCTCCCAAAGGGTCTCTAATCTACAGCTTTAAAATCTGTGTCTTCAGGAAAAAGGTACCTGACTGTGAGCTTAAATGTCCACAGGCCCATGGGCAGGACCTTGTTCTGCAGTAAATCTGTGAGGTACAATAACCACTAAATTTGTAGTGTGACCTTTATGCCAGATGGATCAGACTTCACTGTGACTTTGCTGTGCTCTCAGGGCAAGTGTACAAGCAATACTAACTACATAAAAATATTTCAGCTTTTTGGGTTGCTTTGTCATCTCACTTGATAACGTGCTTGCTCAAAAAAAAAAAAGAAACTGGAGATTGTATGCAGTGGGAATATATAGTGACTGGAGTCAAGAGCTGAATAGGTGTGTGTTACGCTCGACAAGGTCTGACAAAATGCTTTTGCTTACAGAGAATGGCAGTAAATAACAACATCAGTTCAGAGCCTGACTCCTTCAGCATATTCCAAGTCTGGCCTTGGTCATGACCAGTATGTAATTTGAAATCATTTATAGCAGCTTAACTTGGATTTTGTTATGGTTATTGCACATATCGGTGATATGTATTTCAGGTTCTGCATACTTAGCTCTTCATATGTTACACCGGCATTTGAAGTTAACTCGCTTTCTCCTCCTTTTCCCCACCGTTTCTCTTTATGTTTTCCTTACAGATGTTCTAAGGCACCTACTCTTACGTACTATGAATTGGTTTCCTAAGAGCATTGGTCATTTTGCAGATTGTTGTTAACTTTCACTGATCTTTTCTGGGTTTTGGGTTTGGGTTGGGTTTTTTCATGTGTTTGGAAAAGCTCTCTAATAAGTTCCTTGTATGTTTTGTAGGGCAAACAAATGCTCAAATTTCCAGAATAACAGAGGAGTTGTCAGAGAAGAGTGAGGAGTTGGTTCGCTACCAGGAAGAGATCTCATCCCTCTTATCTCAGATTGTTGATCTTCAACATAAACTCAAAGAAGTAAGGGAATGCTCATGAAGAACGTGCGCACGTGTGTGTGTGTGTGTGCGTGTGTGTGTGTGCACATCAGTGCTTACAGCAGGTACAGATTGACGTGCAAGCCAGGGGGTTACACTGCAAGACAGTGGCTGTTCCAGGGAAGTATCACAGAGGATCAGTTCTCTCGGGGGAATCGACTGAGAAAATGATGAGCACCTTTTTTTGCTTTCAGCATGTGATTGAAAAGGAGGAGCTGAAACTTCACTTACAAGCTTCTAAAGATGCTCAGAGACAACTGACAGCAGAGGTACTTAAGGCTTCTTACATATATATATACACACATTTAGATAAATGTTTAGGTTAGAATACAAGAGAAAGAAAACTAAGAAAAAATGGGAACTATTGCTTTTTAATTATGTGGAGCTTTTCATTGTGGTTGGAGTCACATGATTGGTGGAAAAGAATAATTATTGTTATTTAAGTTGACACAAATATTTTTGTAGTTCTCAGGAACATGACAGGCAAGGAAGGTGTTCCAACTAGGGAGGTCTTACTATTCTTAGTAGTTACAAGAAAGAGTGGTTTATTGTGAATATTACTGGTTATATCAACAATACTGTAGTTCATTAGATTTTAAGGAAGTTCTCTTTTTTGCTTGTTTTGCATCAGCAGTTACTGTATTTGCAGAGTTTTTCAATGTATTTTCCTTTGGATTTTATCATACTTTTTCCAATTTCGAGTCGCAGTTTGGTCTTCATGCTTCACCACTAAAATCGATGCGGGTGCTATGCTGACCGTTGTCCGTTCCAGATGCTGGCATGTGCCGTGCAGTTGAAAATATTACAGTGTTGAATCAGTCAATACAGGTCGCTGTAAGAGTTAATTCAGTTTCATTCTGTCTTTTCTTTGAAGCTTACTGGCATCACGTGCTGTCCTCTTTTCTCTTTCAGCTGCATGAGTTGCAAGATCGCAATGCAGAGTGTCTAGGGATGTTGCACGAATCACAAGAAGAAGTGAAGCTGCTGCGCAGCAGAGCCAGCTCTCTTGCTTGTCTCTGCCACCCCCAGTCACGTGGAGCATTTCCTGTGGTAATACCGTGCAGTGCACCTGCTGGCACGTAGGGCCTGTAGCACCAGGCGGTTATACACGTGAAACAGCTGTTACAGGAGCTGCAGCAGGAACTGTTTTGTAGGAGGCGAAGGAGCTGATCTAATGATTTTTCATGTGTACACTTTTGAGAATTCTGTGTAGTAGGAAACTAATTATTTACTTGCCTTACAGTGGTACTGAAATTATTTTTCCTTCTTATATGCCTTTCCTGTTAAATACAGAAATTGGCATGTTCTACAGCTAGTGCTCAGTTCTGCTAGTCTATTGTTCAGTGTTGATGTGAATTTTATAACTTGACAGTGTTTCTTCAAGAAACAACGCATCTTTTCAAGACTTCGAAGAGTATTTTTGTTCCTTTGTGTAGTTTATGATGTAGTTGTGTGTCCTTATCTCGTGAGATTAAATTTTAAGCATCATCAGAAATGCATGACTTTAGACTAATTGCCAGAAATGAATAAACCAACGGAAAAGGGGTAACGGCATTTATTTTCCTCTTCTTACTAGTGTCAGGTTGTTCAGATTGCTATACTCTCAAAAATTTCTGTGCTGTGCTAGGAATTTGTCAGGTTTTGGCTGGTTGTTCTGTGTATACAGAATCTCTCGTGTATGTGTTTGGCCTTGTAAGGAGTGCTCCTAAAGCTTTAACTTAAGAAACCAACATAAAGAGTACCAAGAAAAAGCAGATGTTGCTAATGCAAGCTGAACCCATACTGGTTATACGTAAGCGTAGTTATGGTGGAAAACTGTCCCCTGTGTCCTTCCTTCAGAGGGGGAAGGGTTTGTCCGAAACATACTGATACCAGGGAGACAAATGGAGACTTTCTGAGTATTTTTTCAGATGTGTTTTCTGCTAAAATTGTTAAGAGGAAGACCTGAATCTAATTTGTCAACTCTTCTGGTTTCCATTTTTCTCTAGGATTCCCTTGCAGCAGAAATTGAGGGGACAATGCGGAAGGAATTGAGTCAGGGTGATGAATCTGTTCTTTCCAAGCAGAAGTATGTTTTCAGATCTCTATGTGCTATTTCAAAATTTTTCCATATGCTTGTATTAAGTAAAGTGAAACTGATTTCTGGAAATCTATAGATGTGAATGTTCCCTCTATAATGATTTTTCTGTGTAACTTAATAAAAAAAGCTGTGTAGTATTGGGTAATATTTTCAACTTTGAAACCCAGTATTCTTATTTGATTCTATGAGGAAGTTGGGAATTTGCTAAACGGATGTTATTTCATTCTTTAAGTTCTGAGATTTTTGATGCAAATTCTCTGATGCACAGCGCTAGTTTTATCCCTTTTAGTGCTTATAGAAAAATTCCCAGGCAAATGAAATTATAGCTGAAAGACTGGTAAGTTTCCAAAGCCCTGAAGACCTGTTCCTGGATCTCTTACTTCTGAGCAAGAAGTAGTATATGATTTCAGAAGCATATATTTAATTTATAAATTAAATAAATAAAGTACGTGCTCTCGAACGTTCTCAAGTTGTTAACAAGAGAAATTCAGGTCTTTTAGGTTGAAGTTAAGTGGTAATTCTGACGTTTAATAGAGTAGTACTCCTGAAACCAGGAGTGTCTTAGGCAATCATGTTTTTCTGTGCTTAAATCTTTTTAGTCAGGTCTTGGCAGACTTTTGAAAGTCTGTTGTTCAGACCTTTTTCTTTATTATATCTTTTTCAAAACGCTTCTGAAAACCACATTTGTTCGCTTGCCTTTTCTGCAGGAGTCAACAGAAACGAGTGTTTGACACTGTCAAGGTTGCTAATGTCACACGTGGCCGCTCCTCTTCCTTTCGTGCCCCATTGCCAATCCCTGGATCTAATCGGTCAAGTGTTGTTATGACAGCAAAGCCCTTCCAGTCTGGCATACACCAGTTGGAGAGCCACACACGGATGACCCAGAGGAGCAGCTCTGAGAAGGATCTGAAGTAGGGAACACAGCCCATTACCTTCTTTCTAAACTAACTGAATCAAAACTAAATCCAGACTGGAACTCTGCTGTGTAAGAGAGAAATATTTAATTTAATGGTCTTAATATCTATTACTGTTTGATGTTTCTCACAGAGACACTTGTAATCCTGACCAGCCGGGAACCCCTGGAGGCAGTGACTTAGTCACAGCTCTGCACAGGCTCTCCCTCCGTTGTCAGAACTACCTGAGTGAGAAGCAGTTCTTTGAGGAGGAATGGGAGCGAAAAATGCATTTGCTGGCTGAGCAGAAAGAAGGGGCTAGTGGCTGTAGTACACCGACAGAAAGCTGCTTTTCCCTTGGTACAAACTCAGAATTCACTGATCTCTCTGCCAGCTCTAGTAATCTGCGTGTCCTCCTACCAGAAAAATTGCAAATTGTCAAACCCATTGAAGGTAAGAGGATGATCTTCCTTCTCTCAGCAGCAGAAAAGGATTTTACATTAATTTGCCAAGTAAATCATAGGTATGATATGCGGTAAGAGGAAGTAGTGGTATTTGGTAGGCTACGAACCAACTAGCTCATCAGTATCACTTTCTACTTGACTTTCGTATACAGTGCTAAGTGTTAGGCTTTGTCTTGGCGTTGCCATCCAAGTGCACCATGTGTATCACAGTGTCGGCACCAGTTGGAGTTGTTTTGATTATGAATTCTGGTTAACTCAATACGGTAGTAGGTAATGGCGCTCTCAGACTCTTCTCCTTTGTCACACCAGGATCTCAGACCCTTTTTCACTGGCAGCAGCTTGCTCGACCCAACCTAGGCACCATTCTCGACCCAAGACCAGGTGTTGTTACAAAAGGTTCTACCCCTCTGCCTGATGATACTGTGTACCACATCTCTGACTTGGAGGAGGATGATGTGGAAGAAGATGAAGGAGGTATAACATTTCAAGTGCAACAGTCCTTCCCAGAGGAAAAGAAATGTAGAGTGGCAAAGCCACTGGCAGGGATTTTCCTGCCACCTATTACTTCAGCAGCAGTACCACTCACTGGTAAGAAGCACGGTTAGTGGGTTTGGGTTTTGGTTTGGTTTGTTTTTTTTCCTATGTCTTTTTCTCAATGGAAAGTATTTGACCTTGTAACAATGCTGTCTTTGCTCTTTACTTAAAAAAAAATAAATCAGTAGTGATAGTAACATTATCTTAAACTTTGCTTTGATTAGTCCTTATCTAATAATATCTAATCTAATAATAAATAATATCTAATCTAATAAATTAGTCCTAATCTAATAATATGTAATCTAAATAATAATATCCTTATTATTTTTACCCTCAATGGATGTAAATTTTCCACATTGCAGCCTCGAATCCAGGCAAGTGTCTGTCTTCCACAAATTCCACATTTACCTTTACTACCTGTAGGATCCTTCACCCATCTGATGTCACTCAAGTTACTCCCAGGTATGATGACTGCTGACATCCCAAATGTTGCTGCATAGGATTGAACAGTTGCTTTCTGGCTTCTGATATATGGACCAGTTTTAAGAAATACCAAGGCAGCTAGGCAACACATCGGATGTTACTCATATGAATAGTTATAATTACAAAGGGGAAACTTGAAATTCTCTAGAGTGAGAGTTAAAACAGGTTAGGGTAACTTAAAGTAAATTTATACTCTTAAATAGATAATGCCTTGTATTGTATACCTATTGTAAAAAAAAATAAAAATTGGTACTACCTTAGTTTTTTTTTTCCGATTGTGTCATAATTTTTTTGAACTAAGTTATTACTGGACATCTATGTTGATGTTCTATCTAATACAGTATAGGTGACCACAGAAGGTACATTCATTGGTACTTACACCAAAACTTCTCTGTCAACTTAGTATCTTCTAAATACTTTGCAGAACAATAATTCTGAATCTACTAAAGCTGAAACTGTCGCAGCTAATAGCAATAGTTTACATTTTCTCCAGCCTTCTGTGTACTAAAAGGCAAATACAGAGCAGAGCAGGTATAAAGATGTCTAATGTGTGCATCTTCTCTCATTTTTATTTTATTTTAGCTCCGTGGGTGCCCCATTTTCTCTTGGAAATACTGGCAGCAGTATTGGAAACCCAGTAGTGAGCACTCCAGCCATGTCTTACAGGCTTAGTATTGGAGAATTTCTCACCAACAGAAGAGATTCAACAACTACCTTCAGCAGCACGAGCAGTCTAGCTAAACTTCTGGAAGAACGAGGCATCTCTGCCAAAGTTTATGATAGCCCTGTATTAGAAAAACTGGCTTTGATACAGCCCCCTCGAACTCTCCCCATTCCTTCTACTCCACCAAATTCTCCCTCGCTTTCACCTTGTCCTTCCCCTCCACCGTTTGAGCCTCGAATGCATCACTTGGAAAATTTCCTGGCTTCTCGACCAGCAGAAACATTCTTGCAAGAAGTGTATGGCCTAAAGCCCTCCCGCAACACTCCAGATGCAGGCCAGCTGAAGATGAGCCTAGTGGACAGACTGAAGAGGTTGGGTATTGCCAGGGCGATCCAGCCCCCTGAGACA
Source organism: Tauraco erythrolophus (assembly GCF_009769465.1). Taxonomy (NCBI): domain Eukaryota; kingdom Metazoa; phylum Chordata; class Aves; order Musophagiformes; family Musophagidae; genus Tauraco; species Tauraco erythrolophus. The sequence continues at coordinate 14,084,282 of NC_141472.1, read as the reverse complement.
CAGGACCACAGGAAGAATCAGGGGCCAGAGGTTAGCTTGCGGAGGCAGGACTCAGCTGTGTTTTTAAATGCAGGTAGCAACTTAATGGCGGGACTGAGAAGAAACCAGAGTCTTCCAGCCATGATTGGAGCATTGGGAGCTGCAGTTTGCACACAGTCATCAAAAATGGATATGCTAAAGGAGGACTGACTGGTCTGAAAAACGCTTGACTTCTTGCATGGTAGATAATACATGAGGGATAAACATCCAGTACAGGCATCGTTAGAAGTGTTACAGAAGAGTTGGAGAAGGCACGTGCATGTTAAAGATGTGGGAGAGAGAAGCGTTGGGATCAAGGAGAAAAAGAACATCGCCTGGGTTTGAGGAAGAAGGCTTTTGTGGAAGACAAGAAAGAAGAAACCAAAGCTTAGTTTTGAGACCCCCTTGAGCATCTGTCTTAACCTTCAGCAAAAATAAAGCACCATTGTAGACATTCTCAGTATTTTAACCTTTAAAACTGTATGTGCAGAACTGTCTTGCAGGTGCCGTTCTATTTTTTCCACCATACGACCATAGTATTTGACTAGTTGTTAGCAGTCAGGCTGTATCATTTAAATGTGGTATTAAAATAACAGTCAGTCTGACCAGCATCATTGGTCCAAATTCCTCTCTGGAGCAAGCAAATATGAAAACTCGGATTTTTTTTTTTTATTCTTGTATTTTCCATTTCAGAAACTGTACTCTTTCGAGCTCCTTCCTGCTTTGAGAAGCAGGGGAGAGAACCTGTAAGTCTATGAAAGAAAACAATACTTCTGTTTACAAACACAGAAGCTGGTGGTCAGGATTTATATTTTGAAAGAGTGCAATTGTGCTAGTGAGGTATTGACAGAAGTTAATTTCTTTCCTGAGCTTCTGAAGCACACAGAGGAAGGTGCAATGAATAGGAATTAAGATGCAGGAAATTATGTATTAGTGTGAAAACTTCAAGCTAAGAATCTTTCCAAAGTGTGCTGTGCATCTTTTTAAATGAGGGTATTTTTGCACATACAAAAAAAATCTCAGGCACGTTTCAGTGTTGCAAAAGGAAATAAAACCTAGGTGCTTGATTCAGGGTTTCTTCTTGTTTGATACAAGCGGAGAGTGTTTACTTCACGACAAGTGTTGCAAATTCAGTGAGCTGACTCTTCTTTTGACAGGCACACATTCTGCATGTTTTGAGAGTTCTGCAGTAAACTTCATGCCTTTTATTCATTTATTTCTGCAGAATTTTGTTTGAAACGTTTCATGAAGAGCAAAATTTACCAGTCTATATTCAGAAACAGGAAGATGAAAGCTCGTGGGTTTTGTAGCTTTTTAATGAACATAAATCACATTTGTCTACACTGAAATCCTGTGTTTGGATGATGGAGAGTGGTTCTGAACAAAGCTGAGGCAGACTTTCCATCTCAAAAGAGAGAAGTCCATTTTAGAAATCTGATTTCTGAGTGGTAATCAGCAAAATATTACTGCTCGTGCTGCTTTTTTGATTCCTTCTTGTCCAAGGTTCTAGTCATTACTGAATAATCTACAATAGATTTATAGTGTAACTTAGAGTAGAAAAACAGTTTGCCCAAAATTCCTTGGAGGAATGGGTCTTCACTAGTGACCTGAATGGAAACAGGTTCTTAATCTTCATGTAATTTTTCACCGTACCTATCAATGTTTTAAAATTATTTTCAAGTTTCGTTTCCCTACAATAAGATAAAACAGTCACAGTTTACCTTGCTTGTTACAGTGTGTGTGGGAGTGACCTAGCTGGGATGTGGGTGTGTGGTGTGAAGCATCAGTGTAATTACACTGATCTGCATTTGCTGTAAGGCACATCCGCCTTCATCAGCACCCTTGTTGCTGCAGGGTTGAGTGGAGTAGGGCAGGAGAAGAAAGATTCTTAGCCTGGTTTATGGGAAATTTGCATTGTGGCCTTTCCGCTTCTACAGTTCTATACATCTTGTGATGACTCTTTGATACAATAGTCTTTTTTTGTAAAAGGAGAAGGAGTAACCACTTCAAACTTGCACAAGGATTCTTAGCAGAAACTTGTCTCTCAGCAGCGCACAAGAAACATTCAGGAACTCCTGGAGTTGCCTTTTGCACCCTTAAGCGAAACCTTACCCTTAAAAAAGGTGAATTTTATTTAAAATACTATATACGGGTTAATTTTGGCTTTTAAATGAAAAATATTTAATTTCTTTGTGGAAGTATTTGTGTTTGTATGTACTTAGCTGTGCGTGGGGTCTTGCCTAGCTAAATAAGGTAAGAGTGAAAGGAGTGGGGGGAGGTAACTTTGCTCTCGTGTTTGTAACTTCTGTGGAAACAAGAGAAATGAGTTAAATGATTAGACAGTTTGGTATCAACGGACAAGTGTATAGTATGTCAAAAGTATGTTCATTTTATACTGTTATTATAGGAATACATGTAAGTTACAGATATATTTTTGAAGGTATTACACTGTGTTTCTAACTAGCTTCATGAGGTAACTCCAGCCATTGGATTGTTCTGTGTGTTACCAGCAGGAGCAGCAAATCAACTAAATCAGAATTCCTTTGGCAGACCAGATTTCAGTTAAAATTAATCTAAAAGCACATTAACTAAATGCATGTTTCTCTTTGGGATGCTTCCATATTCCATAGCCCAACAATATAAACTGGTTCAGTTCAAACAATCCTATGGATATGTCAAGAGGTTTTTTTGTTTGTTTTCTGTAAGATGATGTATCATCAGATATTTCACACAAGGCAAGAAGAAAATGGAAGAATCTGCATACCATTGTGTTTGTGTGTTTATCTGGTTGGTTGATGCTGTGGTGCAGTGTCATTGAAATTCTGTCATGCATTTATACCTTTGGATGCTCACGCACGTTTCACGTATGTACGCCTAGCTTGCGGCAACAGGGAAACTGGTACTTCTTCCAAGTTTACTGTTTTGTGCCAAAACCTAGGAGGTAAACTTTTCTGAATAACATGCATGTTTTGGAGAACATATTAAAAGTTGCCATTGTTCTAGGAACTGATTTGGCTTTTGTGGCCTCCTGTCAGAGAGGAGACAAACTTGCATGACTAAGGTAGCTGAGATCTTTTGAACCTGTACAAGTGTGATTCGGTTGAGCAGGAGGTAGAACTCGAAGGAATGGAGAATTGCATTTCTGTTATCTTGCAGGTTTGAGACAAAAACGGATGCTAGAAAGAACAGACTGACCTATGCTTGTGAAAGTTTCAAGAGACAGAGGCAATTCTTGTCATATTTACCTTTATTCAGATTGGCTTAGACCAAGCACAAATTTGTAGCTTTCTAGCCTCACGGCTTTTGATAAACTCAGTGATGCCTGCATGCTCAGAATACCTGTGGTCAAAGTTAGCAGTCTAGGGGAGTCAAACAGCAGCAGAAAGGGAAGGAGAACGTGGGTTTGAGCCTCATTTGGCTGTTACACGAGGGCATTACACACAGTGTTTGAACAGTCTGGGAACGTCGTGGTGTTGTTTTCGTCTGCTTTTTGCACTTACTGTCATTTCATAGTGGAATGTAAATTTGATAATAAACATGTATAACACGGCTTTTTTCAGTATATTGGTCATCTTGTGCGGTTTGTTGCAGATTTCATCTTCTGTTCTAAAGTGTTCTCTGATAAACCTAGAATTAGGCCTTTTTTGGCAAAAATTTAGTAGTTGTTATCCTGTACACAGGCTTAGTGAGCTGGTGTCTGCACAAGTGGTGGCTGTAAAAGCTGAGAAATTGACTTAAAAAACTTGACCAGGCTGTGCTGGGCTGTTTCCTGTTGAGCTTATACCTAAGCACTTGCAGGTGGCAGATGCGCAGTAGCCACTGTGGTCTGACTGCCCAGTAAACGTGCGATGCTTAAATCTAGAACAGAATGCTTTTCACCTTAACTTCTCATATGCTGAAGCTCAAGAGTTGGACATTTTGAACTTCTCACTGTTCTCTGTTATTGTCACACCTATAAATGGGATCAGCTGCAAGCTGGAACACCTGGGTATCTGGATTGCCAGAGATGTTGACCAAGTTTCCTTCCCTAGGAAGCAGGTAACCTACACTCTTTCCTAGTACTCATTGTATTTATGCAGATGAATACTTGAACATGTTTGCATTTGCGTTCCCAAGTCCTCAGAACAAAGGCCTGTGTTACCAATTTAATTACCTTCTGACGTGACAGAAGTATGCCCCGCAGTGGTGCAGCATTATGGCTATAGACACCTAAAGGGCACCAGAGGAACATCAGACACTGGTAGAGCTGGGATTTCTAGCTACGTGCTCTCTGCCTCAAAGCTCTGTACAAGTTCCTGTTGAACTCAAGATTGATTCCAGCTGTCCTGAAATGCCTGAGCCTGAGTACAGCTGGCTGCCGCTTTGTAAGAGTGTACACACTAGGTAAGAGTGGAAGAGTTTGGGAGGGTTGGTGGTTTTTTTTCCACTTTCCATCTACCACTCTGGATGTGGTAAGGGAAGAGAGTCATAACCCCTTTGAAGCTGCAGGAGAAGAGCTAGAACTAACCACAAAAGCTCAGGCATGCCTGAAGAAGGTGCAAGAAAGAGCTCCTGGAGAAAATAGGTTTATTAAGCCCCCTAAATCAATGGGACTTTGGCAATTCTGAAAAGAAATTGTGGAGTGATTCTGCACAGATGAGGCTTGGAAGTGCCTTGAGCTCCTTTCTTGTTTTCCTTTTGGTCAGGCTGCTAAAAGACAGACTTTTGACAGTCTCCTAGGAGAAAGGGTCTTTAAATAGCATCATGTACAACAGAAGTTAATACAAGTAAGGCCTTTTGTGTGGGTGGATCTGTAACTCTTGCAGTTGATCTCTTGGTGCATAGGTTTGGATAACCCAAGAGAAGCTGTGCTTTCGGCAGAAATTTTCAAATTAATTGGAAAGACAGAAAAGCTGTAAGCTGGTTTTGGCTGGGAGAGAGGTAATTTTCCTTATAGTAGCCGGTATGGGGCCATGTTTTGGGTTTGTGCTGAAAACAGTGTTGATGATGCAGAGATTTGTTGCTGAGGAGCCATGATGCTTACATAGCACTGAGGCCACCTGTGCTTCTCAGGCTGCCCCACCAGCGAGTAAGCTGGGGTTGCACAAGGAGCTGGTGAGGGACACAGTCGGGGCAGCCGACCCCAACTGACCAAAGGGATATTCCAGACCATATGCCAGCATTTAAAGCTGGGGAAGAAGGGGGGGGGGGGGGGGGGGGGGGTGTGCGTTGGGAGTGATGGTGTTTGTCCTCCCAAGTAACTGTTGTGTGTGATGGTGTCCTGCTTTTCTGGAGATTGCTGAACACCTGCTGGCCAATGGGAAGTAGTGAATGAATTCTTGTTTGCTTTGCTTAACACACATGTGGCCTTTTGCTTTACCTAATGAACTCTTTGTGTCAACCCATGAGTTTTCACACTTTTACCCTTCCTACTCGCTCCCCCATCCCTCTGGTGGGGAGTGAGCAAGTGGCTGTGTGGGGCTGAGCTGCCTACAGGGTTTAAACCACAACCTGTTTCTGTTTCATTTTTCTGGTGGCTCGACTTACCTCACAAGTTCTCATGCATTTCACGCGAACAAAAGAAAATGCCTCCCTAGTTGAAGGGCTGCTAAATGCTGCTCATCCCGAGTCAAGAGGAACTGACAGAACGGGAGCACGCAGCCAAACTGAGGAGAAGCGAAGCACTGAGCTGTGGTGTCCCCGTCACTACATTGTGTAATTGGAACTCTTAGTAGTACAATAGGCAGCTGAGTGCTGTGCTATCCTATATCCATGTGCCTTCCTTACAAACAGCTTTCACAACTTGCTTCAAGCAGCTCTCAGATCATTAGGCATTGGCTTGCAAGAACATTTCCAGAAATTAATGAAGAGAGCAGCTGCTGAAGAAGAGCTGGGTATTGGCAAAACTTTGTGTAAAATTCAGAGTAATCGTATTTATAGTTAAGATATTAGGTTGTCAAATTACCTGACAATCTGCCTCTACAATTCTAGCTCCGAAGGGAGAACAACACAGCACTAAGGGGAGGGACACAACGATGATACCCCCAGTCAGCGTGAGCCGGAACTGCCTGTCTCCATATGGATGAGTCTAACTGGTCTGTGAAGATGCTGGGGTTCCTGGTGAATTGGCTGGATGGCAGTTGCTTTACATGAGGAGACTAATGGTGGAGATTGATAACTGACAGATTTGATTCCTAACTGATGAAGAATTCCTAATTGGCTTCATGACTCATTATATAATAAGGAGACTCCTAATAAGACCTTGTTTATAGCATGTATTAAATCTTGCGGGAAAATTTCCCCCCCCCCCCTTTTTATTTTTTACCCTGAACACCTGAGATGATTCACTAGTTCCTTCAGCACAGAATCATAGAATGGTTTGGGTTGGAAGGGATCTCAAAGATCATCTAGTTCCAACCCCCCTGCCATGGGCAGGGAAACCCTCCACTACACCAGGTTGCCCAAAGCCTCATCCAACCTGGCCTTGAACACCTCCAGGGATGGGGTGTCCACAACTTCTCTGGGCAACCTGGTCCACTGCCTCACTACCCTCAATGTAAAGAATTTCTTATATCTAACCCTAAATCTGCCCTCTTTCAGTTTAAAGCCATTGCCCCTTGTCCTATCACTACATGCCCTTGTAGAAAGTCCCTCTTCAGCTTTCCTGTAGGCCCCCTTTAGGTACTGGAAAGCTGCATAGCCAACTGTTTGTATTTGCTGTATCTTTTTCCTTTTGATTCCTAAGGAAAAAGTTATCTATGTGAGCACGCTGTCAGTCAGACACGTCTGACTTCAGAATCTCTTGGCTCACTTAAATTTTGTCAACAATGCAGCCCAAAGAAGATCCAGTCTCTCCCTCTAAGGGAAACGGAACTGTGAAAAGTACAGTACTTCTGCTCTGCCTGATCCCTGGCTGGATCCACAGGACAGGGAACCCAGGATGTACGCACAGAACTGGAAATTGATGAAGAACACATGTGACTTGTAAGAGGTAAAGTGCTGAGCAGTATGTGTGGAGAGAGGGGATCGAGGAAGAAAATCCACAGTAAAACAGGTTATGTTAATTATTTTTCCCATGGAGTAGTATGCTTGTTTGCTTATAGTTTCTATTCAATATTTAAGAAAAATAAAAATTAGTTTCCTAATGGGACTGCACGTTTCAGGCCATGTCCAAGTAACAGACATACTTCTGTATATGAGCTCTCCTTGCTTCAGCACGACTCTCAACAGTTTCATGACAAATCCCTAAATGAGCATCAACAACTAACTTGGAAAGTTACTCCTACAATTTAGAAGCACAGAAGTTTCTGTAACTGCTTGCCACATCGGCCTGTTGTTAAGATTCTCATCACTCTCACAGTCAATAATCTCTCCGCCCTTATCTCTGCAGACACAAACTGGTACCAAAGAGAGAAGAAGTATTCAGCACAAGAGTCCAAGAAAAGACTTGGGCTCTTAAAGTAATTCCACTAAAGATCCAGCTGTTCAGTTAAATGATCACCTACATTGATACCATGACTAATGCTGAAAGCTGTAACAAAGATGTAACGGGATGAACATCTCATTCAAAACAAAACAGAGAGACTAATAAAGCTTTAGCTTCTACTTAGAGCTTGTAAAACTCCCTGTTCTGTGTCCATATTAATCACAAGAGACAATATATAAATATTTTTAAGTACTCAGCTCCTTATCTAGCAACTTCTTTCACTGTGCCTAGTACAGGGACTGGAAGATCAGCGAGGTGAGTGAGCGCAGGACAACTGGACATCTTCAAACGTGAAGCTGTACCTGCACAATTGGTTTTCACTGTTAAGGCCACTCTGTGTAGAGGATAATCTGAAATGCAGGTCACAGCCACATCCTGCTGGGGATGCTCGAGGTCAAGCGCTTGACTCTTCCTCAAGGTGTACCGAGACACTACAAATGAATGACTTTAAGTGGTGTGGAGAAGTAACAAACACCTGTTTGATGTGACCTGATTATATACTGCAAAATTTGCAGCACCCTCCCCCTTTATTTTGCAAAAGTTAGGCATAAAATACACAAGGCTTTGCAATAGTTGTCTTAAAATCTGCATTGGAAAGATACCTTACTAGAGCAACAGCAATGTGGTACGGCTGACAGGAGACACTGCGTGTGTTTTAGCTATCAAACTACAAACTGGAGACCAGCTCAGAGATGCTCTCGAGTACAAAGCGTCGTACGTGCTGACGCTAATTTCTTAAGGCTTTTGCTCCTTGGCTGTATTTTCAATAAAAACATTTGCCCTTGTGGTAAGAGCAGATACTGACAGTCTGTTATGTTTTACGTAATTCTTAACTGATACCAGCTGATTCCAGGCAGCTGCTGCTCCCTCTGCCATGTGCTTCCCTCCCATTTAGTTGACAGGAAAGATGAGCTTTTTCCTCAGTGTGAAACTAGGCTGTGGCATCTGCTTGTCTTCATTTGGCTTGCAACTCTTTCTGCTCACTTCTTGATTCACTGCTGTCAGGATGGTGAGGATATCTTCTCCTCTGCAAAAACACAAGTGTATTTTGTATTAGGGAGGCAGTTAACATCAGAAGAATTACCACACTCTGATATATCTTGATCTATACCAGTGCTAATAGCTCCTGTTTTAAACAGGCTTCAAAGCAGTTAGGTAACTACCACCTTGAACAATCTGCATGGTGTTGCTCTGTTCGACATCACTCTTTTCACTCTGAGCAAGCACTCCCACTGCGTACCATCTACCTCTGCATCCAAATCAAAGTCCTGTCATTCAGCAGGAACATACAGGTGTTGCCAAAAAGCAGCTTACGCAAACATAGTTACCGAGGACAGCTGTACTCCAAGTGCTGGCACAACGCTTGTATGTACCAGGTCCCCTGCCTTGGGCTTCTGTAGGAAACGTAATCTTGCAGGGTGGCCATGCCCAAGAGGAAGTCTGCTTCTGCGGGGATGCAGTCAAGTTGAAATCTTGCATCTGTTTCTACAGAAGAATCTTGCTCTCCAGAATCTGTTTCAATGGTCACGCCTTTCTGGCAAGCGTCACCTTGGCAGGCCTGAACAAAAAAGACTTTTGGTTTTCCAGCAAGTGAGCAGCAATTCTGTCCAGTGAAAGCTGTGGTCAGTTCCTGGATAGGTACTTCCTGCCCATCAACACCATATATAATGCCTTTTTTCCCATGAGATAGGATACAGCAAACAAAACAGTCTTTGTCTGTGTGGTCTTCACAGCGGTAGATGTTCACAGTCTTACGGATTTCCTCTGCAGTGAGGTCTCTATATTCTGCTATTGTAAAATGAAGCTTGCTAAAGATTCTTCTCAGAGCAGCTGGAAAGTAAACAGAAGGGGAATTGGAGCCGTTTCATTATATTAAAGTTGGACTCTGCTACTGCAAATTGCATTTCTAGAGATAATCTTTTTTTTAAATCCTGCTCCACTACTCTCCAGGTACACTCCTGCTCTGAAAATAATCTGGTAGTCTAATCACTAATCGCATGTCTACTGAGTTAACTCTCATTAAAAGGCTTCCTTGCAATCTTCCTGTTTAGTATTGCCTCCTTCTGAAAAGCATGCAGAACTATTACGAACGCTGTATCTCTTTCCCCACCCACTTTTCAGCTAGTCCTTTCATCTCTCAAAAGGTGCTCAACAGGGTGGTTGCTTTACCCAAGATGGGAGGGCACTACCCGTTTGGGCAGTACCTGTGTCACAGGAAGAGACACCTTGCACCCTGACTCTTGAATGAAGACAGCGTTCAATCCAATCAGAGGCAGCCCACTGACAGATTTTATCTCTAGGTGTAGATAGTGCAAATACATCCACCTCACAGACCCGAGGACTTGCAATGAGCTATGCTGCTGCTGCAGGACAGCCTGCTAAAATCAGGGCCCCTGAATAGGAAGGTAATTGAGTCCCTAAATTCCAAAATATCCCTTCCCTTTTTTTATATTTTAAGTTGGATGTTAAACAACTAACATCCAACTTAAAGCCAATTCTGGTTCAGCAGCAAATCTGGTTCTGATTCTGTGTATTTTAGAAGTCGTATGTGCAAGGCTGAGACAAAGCCAGCAGAGCTGCAAGGCCCAGGCTGAGGTTGCTGCTTAAGGTTGCAGTAAACTCAGTAAAACAGCAAACAGCTAGTGAATTGTTCTGAATGAGCCAGTAAAAGCTTGATGAGCTGATTAGGGTTTGTCAGCACAGGAAACAGCCGACTCAGCCACTACAACAAAAGTATCCTAGAAAAGGAGGACTGAAATTCAGACCTTCAGTACAGAAAAAGAAACAAGGTTTCTGTTTTTGAAGACACGCAAACTCAGTTTTAATGTTCACTGTACCTGCATCCACGTCTGTCCCATTCCTATCCTTCATCTTTTTGGGTTCTGGCACTGCTTCCCTGGCTTTTGCAAAATTGTGATTATTCAGGATCAGGCATACTCCACGGGGCTGGCTAGTCATTTTGTAAGCTTCAAGCTGTTGAAAAGAAAGACTATTGGTGAAATTACTCCACTCTCCTCCAGGTGCTTCTCAACCCTTGCTAGTGGCACAGCAAGGTGAAGAGCCAGCCGGCTTTCCCTCTAGGCAGCTCCCCCTACACAGCTTTGCTCCCAGGACCTGGCACTGCATGGCCCCACCACCTTTGGGAGTCTGCGCAGAGCAAGACAGCAGCCCCCCAGAACGACATCATCATGCTCAGCCCACATGGGCTGCTGTGTTCACCCACTTGACATCCAGCCACCTGCCAACACCTCTTTCCCGGGATAATGAACCCGGCCTATCTTGCTACCCTCGCAAATCTTTCCCAAGTTTTAACACTGTCACAACTGCTGGCTGTGACTCAGCTTCAGAATTAAGGACGTTACAGAGTGGGGCATTTTTGTTTTCCTAGACAGTGCTTTTAACGGTTGGGCTCATAATAACTGTTCACCTCGAGGAGGGACAACCTATTCTAAGACAAAATTATGATATTTCTACGAAACAAACCAACTTACCTGGGAAGATTCATGCCAACTGCCAGGAGAATCATGTGCCACAGATGACGCTGGCCACCTGGCATGGGCTGAATGCAGACAAAAGAAGTTTAAGTACAGAAAGTAGCCCTAGAGAAAGGAGAAAAGCTCTGCTTCGACGTCTTCACAAGTACCTCCTGGGAAAAAACTGCTCTCTGGAAACACTGAATTGTGGTTGTATGGCTGTTCCTGTCAGCTATAAGCTACTAGATAATCAATTAAATGGGAGTAAAATGTCTTGTGATCAGTTAGTAACTGGACACTTGATCACTTTTTAGAGAGGCAACTGTGTAGAGAAGTGAAATGTAAGTGGTGTAGAGGGTCCGAAAGTTGAAGAATAGCAAAAAATTTTTTGAGAGTTTCAATTACCTTCAGGGCCTCCTGTGCTGCCCCTCTGTTCCTCTGGGAAGAGCATCTCTTCTTCAACTGAAAAACATTAATTATTAGACCTGTATGATACCTAAGTGTCACTTCAAGAATAACTATGGAAAGAAGCCTTTTTGTTTTGTTTTGGTTTGGTTTACCAAATAGGTTTAATTCATACTCTTCAATTTTCTTCAACAGGCTGACGTTAATTTCTGCACACAGACTCTTCAGGACACTTAGGTTGTCTTCTCCCAAAATCCCCTTCTTCTCCATCTCAATGAAAACGTCGAGCATTGTCTGGGTAATCAGAAAGGCAGTTTGCTCTTAGGGCACATCCATGCTGCCACCGAGAGGGAAGTTGCAGCATGTGCATGAGCACCTAAGCTTTAATGTACTGACAGAACACGCCACCCACAGGCAGTCCAGCTGACAGGTAGCTGAGCTGAGACCTCAGCTGAGTCAATTAAACCTACTTTAAAAAAAGCACAAGTACTGTAATTACAACCATCTTCTCAGAACATACTCATTTCCTTTCCACAGCTCAGAGATGCTGAGATCAAGTAAGATCTAATAGATCATACAGATCTAATGGTGATCATACAGGAATACATAACGTCATTTTTAATGACATTCATTTAAATGGCTTTCATTCATTCGACTTCCAGTGGCTACTTTGTGCACTTGACTGAAACACAAGAATCATTGCAATGACCATCTTGAGCAATGGCAAAAATGGGTATAACCATGCAAGTGTGGTGTAGAGACTGCTCTGAAGCAAAAGGGGACCCAAGGAACAGGAGCTCTTGCCAAACGAGTGGCAGAGCACAGTGGTCACCCCAAGGATTTACTAGAACAGCTATCACTAGATGGTCTCAGTCCCTCCTCTAAGAAAAGAGGGAAAGTGCTAATAAAGTTTGCATTAGACAGAACAGAGTACCCAGCAGCCAGAACTGCTGGCTGAGGTAGTGTAAGAGCAGCTGGATCTACAAGCTCTTGCGCCTCAGCCTTGGTAAGGATCCGCTGCTTAGACCTGTATTTTCTGAGTTTGGAAATAAACAGAACAGAAGCATAAAGTAATAGCCACAGCAGGCAATTTTCTGTGTTTGAGAATGGCTTAGGAAGCAGCCAAAAGAAAATCGATTGGGCAGGATAACTGAATGTGCTCATCAGTCTTCCACTGATCAAAGCCACTGAGTCCACTAAGCCCCATATGCTGCTTGGACATGAAGGCCTCTGTGCCCGGCGCAGGGCTGGCCCACACTTTCTGGGCTGTGACACTGCTGCAAAAGCTACATATAACACCAGCACAGGCAAGTCCCATACGCAGCGGAGAGCCTATAATCCGTTTCCAGCTGCATCCTTTTTCTTTATGGTGTTTTCATCATAAGAAGAGTGACACCCTAAGAAGAGTGACATTCGTTCCACTCAGAGTAACTCAAATGCCTCTACAGATTGTAGTAACTATTAAAAAAAAAAAAAAGAAGAAAAGATTCAAGAAATTCTTACTGTCTTAGCGTTTAGCCTGCATTTTGGTAATTCTTTCCCCAGAAGAAACTTGAAAGACTTCAGCTCATCTTCAGTGATATCTTCAGACAGCTGAAAGAGCAGGTATCTAGAAAGAGAAGTAGAGAACACTGTTGCATCGTATTCCCAAGCACGTCCCTTAGCAAAATTTAACATCGTACTGTTGAACTGCCCCCTTTGTGTGCCCTCCAGCACATAAATCGCTTCTTTTGCTTTTTCACTGGGGGGACGTTAAGTCCCAGGACAGTCTGAAGTCAAACAGTTTTCAGCTGCAATTAAAAAGATCTCGTTTTTCCTAAAATCAAAACCACGCTGAAACTTTCTGGAGTTGAGAACAAAGACTCACACTCTGTCACCTACGGCACCACGCAGCACCGGGGCAGGGAGGCCTTTGCGGGCTGTAAGTATTTCAGAAAGGTACGGCTTAGTTTTCTCCCTTTTACTGGGCAGAAATTTCAACTTTCCGTACGGCTTGTACCCGTTTTCTCTTGGAAGACGCTGCGTGCTCCCAGGCCTTAGCCTGGTGCTCAAGCCGCGGGCGAACGCTTACACCGGCCACACGAGAAGCGCGGCCGGCCCGCGGGGCGCGCTCCCGAGCGAGGCTCAGCCCGGCGGGCGCGGCACCGCCCCGGGCCGCCCGCCGGACCCGCCCGCCGGGCACTCACCTGTAGGCCGACACCCGTGCCCTGCCGGGCGTCCGAAGCTCCTTCTCCATCTCCTCTCGGCTGGAGCCCAGGTGGGCAGCAAGGAGGTCGATCCGTCTGATCCGGTAGAGCAGCTCCTTCAGGAAGGACAGGTTCCCCGCCTCGATCATGCCTTTCTCCTGCAGCGCTTCGAAGAAGTCCTGTGTCTTCTGGATGGCTTCCAGCTTCCTCACGGGGATGTGCTCCATGCTGAGGAACTTCAGAGCCGCCAGCTCGGCCTCGTCCAGCTTCTCGCTGACCACCAGCAGCCGCTGCCTCGGCAGCTCCATCGCCCCGCGGCGAGCAGAAGGCGCCTCCCCGCCGGCGTCCGCGCTTCCTTCCGCCGCCGGCGGCGCCAGGGCCCCTGGGAGCTGTAGTTCCTGCTGGATTTCCCACCAAGAAACTTGAAAACTGCGCGTCTGGCAGAGAGGACTTTTCGCAGGCGCATGTTAGGCCCCCGCCGCTCACAGTTATGGAGCACTGACTATTCTTGAGAAGACTTGTGCAGGTCCAAGGGTCTCCCCCTAGCCCGGGCTTTTCCTGCAATTACACCGTTCTAGTCCAAAGGCACTCACGATTCATCGCCGTTTTAACACAAACAGAAAGGCGCTCATAGCGCCACTGACACGACTTCCTCCTCGTAAGCCACCTGGGGCGCAGCCCAGCACCCCAACGGGCACCCAGCACCCCAACGGGCACCCAGCACAGAACCAGCTCCCTTCGCGCCACTCCCGGGTTTGCTGAAGGCAACAGGAGCGGGCACTGCACGATGTGGGAAGACGCTGGGATGGTGCACCAGCCTTGACAGACCTTCTGGTGCAGCACTCTCAATAGATGGCATTTCACAACAACGGGAGGGAGGAGGGAAGAGATTTTACCAGTTAGCATTTCACCCTTCTGAAAACGAACATAAACACCTTAGGGCTCACCTTGAGCACGAGAGCCACCCTCAGAACATCCATACTCTCCAAATAAAGAAACACTGTTCTCTCTAAGCACTGATTTAAAACCAGAGTCCCTTCCCTCCCCTCCCAAAAAAAAAAAAAAAAAACAGGAAAAAAACAGTTTGACAATATATTAAGCAGAAATCTTTACACTGTTATCATAGAGGTGGCGTATCAGTGTTCAAAACCCCATGCAAGATATTTGATTACTGCACGTGTGGCAAGTAGGGTCAACAGTGGAAGCAATCTGAATATGGAAAGACACTTTTTAACAGCCCATGAGCCCATCGTGCCCTCAAGTCAGTTAAAACAAGCTCTTCCCAGTACATAGACTGAAGGAGGTATGGATCCTTCTCTTTGTACTGATATGCTTCGACAAATCAGGCCCAAACACAAGCGGCTACACAACTATAAAACTAATGTGAAAGACCTAGGCCAAGCTCAGAAGACATGTCCAGAATAACATTCCACCTAGCTAGAAATGTATTACAGCTGGCACCCACACGAGCCAGCCTCGTTCAGGGCCAGGGAAATTCCCTTGGCTGTCAATAACAGAACAGACACAGCGGCAAGCGAAGGCACAATTACAGAAAGGACACACAGAAATGACTATCTGGGAATTCCCAACAATGTCAACTATATTTTTTAGCAGATTGCACAGGAGTAATTGCATATTAAACATGCCATTGTCTGTTAATAATTTGACACATCTCTAGTTGAAAAGAGGCAGATCTGAACAATTTCAGAAAGAACGTGCCTATATTAGTTAGGAGTCAAAATAAAAAGGATAACCAGCAAGGGCTGAACACCCACCATCTCTTGAGAAAAATGTAGCTCTGGACTCCCTACTGCCTAGCTTAATCTCCCAAATGCTCTGTATTTTGGTTCCACTCATCCCTAGGCTTCAAGATTTCCTGCAGGAGAGCTTACAGATCACAGACATAGCCAACAGTCCGGCTAATCAAAACCCCGCAGTGCCGGAATTCACACCACTTTGAGAACTAAGAGCGAAACCTTATATAAGTGCTGGGAAAACACATAGTTGCAGCTGCCTGCGCAATGGGAGAAGCTGGCCGCAATCTGAACACAGGCAGGCTCTTCCCACATACCACTAACCCATCCCAAGAGCAGTACATTGACAAGTCACCCTAAAACCATTACGGCGGAGAGAATGACAAACTTCCCTTGGAAGGTGGGCGTAAACGGCTCTCTGAGACACGGATGCTAAACTGAACAAATAGGTAGCACGATGCAAATGACCGGGCAGGGATTCATGCCACTGAATAACATCATTATCTCCACCTCTGCAGCTAACTGTCTTCCCCAACTCTTCTAAGCATTTCCCTTTTCAAATGGCATCACTCTGATCTCGCCTGCTTTCAGCTTAAGCCTGGAGGACTTCAACTCACCGACTTTGCTTTCCTACCAACCTTCTGACTCCACTCTCTGGTGGTAGCACTTATGCTGGCTGAAAATAAAAGACAGAATTGAGCGTCAGGATTGTTTTGCTATAGCGTTTTGCTACAAGTTGAAGAAAAGGGAGGACAGGCACAGGAACCATAGCTGAGGGCCTTCAGAGAGGAAAGGCGATTGCCTCTCGCCATTCTCTAAGTTGTGCTACAGAGGAAAAACAGTCAGAAAATTGCAGATCTGACTACCTTCTTACCTCTTAGTTCCGTGGGAGGGCCACAAATACAGGCAAGAACACAATCAGCCACTCTGATGCAAGTGTGTGCGAGCATACTTTGCTCAGAACCATAAATCTGGAAGCGCGTTTCCTCCTTCCTTGATCACTGCACGAGCCACATAAAAATTCACAGTATGGCTATGATGGAGAAATCAAAGTGTAGAATTAGTAGGCAATCAGTATCAAGGACACTGACTAAAGTACGAATAATATACTATATTGCACAACTTCAAGAGTATAAATAGTCTCTGTACTGTTACAAAGGTGAGCTAGCTTTGTGGAATTACCACCAAGCACCCATCTCTGCGCAGACATGCAATAAACAAGTTATCTCGACTTCGTGTGTGGATTGTCTTTTTGCATGCCGGGTGAAAGACCCCTGATTTTTGGGACAGCAGCTACTTCTTGCAGTCCTTTGGAGGATTTTCATGGGATTTTCTCTCCCTTCTAGGAGGTCTTCATCAGCAGGCAATAATGTTAGCTATGACGTGGCCTGATTTTAACAGGTAGAACAAAATACCATACGAATTTAATAACAGAGTGTGACTCACCAGAACATCCCCCTCCAGTGCAGGACAGCTCAGAGGAGAAAGGTGAAAAGCAATGATCGCAGGGAAGAATATCTGATAGAGCAAGCTCCATCTGCCTCAACATCAAGGAGACTGGAGCGTAACCTTAGTTTTAGAGAAGACAGCTGCACCTGTGAATCATCAGGTTCCCCAAGACAATTAACAAAGAATGTCTTCCTGAGCTATCCAGACCAGCATGGGGACTGTAAATATGTGGCTTAGCCCAACATAGAAGTATAAAAACTGGACAACTGGTAAAATCTTAAAACTTTGTAAAGAGCAATAGGCTTGAGCTGGCTTCAGCCAACATAGTCCATCATGTCTGAGGTTGCTCAATGTTTTGATGGTGGGCATAGAGAGATTGGTAATAAGACTCATGTTTGTACTGTGATTCAACGGTGTATTGCAATTGCTAAATGATGCTTCTGTTGTGATGTCAGTATGTTTCCTGTATCACACTACTAAACAAAAATCCCACATAGCACCAAATAAGCAAACTTGATATCCAACTCCTCCTCATGGAATATCTGAAAGAACTTGGTCTGAAAGTATTGACCTCTGACATAGAGAAATACAAAAAAATAGAAATACTGTAGATTCACAACTTCACTACTGGAGCAGCTGCCACCTTCCAGCAAGTTTCTCCCAGAGGAAGCAGTTATTTCATTTAAGCTACTTCATTTATTTCATTTTTATTCATTTCATTTCCTTATCATGAAACGACATTCACAAATCTAATTACTAACTTCATATCAGAGTGTCATTTATGAAAACATTGTAAAAAGTTAAATAAAGTGTTGCCAGATTTCCTAACTGGTTAACCAAGTGTCAGCCACAGAACTGTATCATACCTGGTAACACCTTCTGGTAAATTTTGCCACAAACAGCACTCTCATTTACATAGTGCTTGTAACATCTGTTTATTATTTCTGAAACCTGTGTGAACAGAGCTGTGATGCTAAGAATGGGCATTCTGCCTTTTACTTGGAAGGTGAAAAAGGCAAGGGGAGAAAAATGCAACTGCCGACACATTGTGTAGAATTTAAAAAAAAGTTTTGTGTCAAGAACACAAGCAGGATTGAATAAAGAAGCTCTGCTTTATGGCTAGCCATAGATTTCAAAAAAAAAGCAAACTACAAAGAGCAGAAGTCACAAGATGTCTCAAATCCATCCTTTATCTTGTTATAAACTCAAAAGGAATTAGCCGTTAGAATCCCATAGAGCTCACGCATATCACCTACACATCCCTGAGGATTCAAGGTAATAGCAGCCTCACTGGCATCAGCTGACATTATCATGAAAGCCCTGAACTTATTCTTTCCTAACATCTCTCCAGCTGCTACTGAAGGGATATCAATACGCTATCCCTCGGGGTGGCTGCCATTGAATACTTCAAGGAGAGCAAAATAACTTTTGCTGAAGTCAAAGTGTTCATCATACTGACTGTCCCTCAGTCAGCTCACGCGAAAGAGCAACACACCATAAACAAAGGTGATGTGAAAACCAAGAGGATTTATTACAACAGAAACAAGAGTCCACAGAAGCTAACATCAGTTGCCAGGAGGAGAAGGCATCTCAGAGTAGTGGATCTAATGGATTGGGACCTTCCTTCCAGCGGCTGACAGCCATTCAAAACAGACTGTCCCCTAAGAAGTCTCAGAAAAAACACAATTGGAACCTTTACTATTAAAAAAACTGAACAGCAGTGCTGTTTAGCCAAGTAAATTAGCAAGTAAACATAGAACAAACCAAACATTTTGAGGAAAAGAACCAAACTTTTACTATCATAATAATCTTTTTTTGGTCTTTCTGGACAGGGATGTTATTTTCCATGAAAAATTATACAGCTTCCAGAGACAGTCAATGATTCGCCTCTGGGTATATAATTTACAATCTTACACATGCTCCCTAGGAAGGGATCTAGCACTCTGAATCCATCCGTTCTTTTCTTCAGATTTCATGGACTTCTAACAACTTGGACAGAAATAGGACTTCCCTTGGCAATTCTAATAACTCTTAAAAATCATATTACTTGGAAGTGCTTCCTCACTTGAAACCCAGACTGAACGGACTCCACTGCTCCTGCAGGACAGAAAGTCAGATCTGTACTCCTCCACGACCTTACCAGATTGCTACAGATGCAGGTGCCAGGAGACTGATTAAACAAGGGAATTGGAAAATTTAGGTCCAATGGCCCCTTGAAAGACTGGGGCAATTACACAGATCCAGATAATTGATCTGCAAATTCTCTTCTCTGTGTAAGTCCATTCCAGATGTGTTTCCTAACTGAGTGTATTCTTATTTTTCTGCTTTTCAGATGACTGACATTGTGGCATTTGGAAGATCAATTGCTTTCGTAGGGTTGATGTTATCTTTGGCATCTGCTTCCATCCATTTAATACTCGTTCTCCCACTTCCTTGTTCACCTCTGTCAGGATAGTTATAAGATCCTTGTTGCTTGAATAAAAATGAAGAAAAGTTACATTGAAATACACGGTACTTGCACCTAGGCCAAGAAGCTGATCTATGTTTGCTCCAATAAAGCGGTATCTCAGGGAAGGCTAGTATCTTCCTCTTACCCTGCCTGTCACTGAAATTGCATACTCCATTGTGTAACCACAGAATTCAGTGTGTTTGGGGGAATAAAAGCAACCTCCGTGTAGCATCGCTTTACCAGCAAAAGCAGTCCCCTACTTTGGTTATAGTCAGAAGAGTGAACTAAGATGAAACAGAACCAAACTTGTGCGTTCTTCAAGCCCTCTTCTGGACACCATGAGAAAGCGATATCTGAAGGGAAATCCTATTTTCCACATCAAGTTTATGATGGGGATGGGAGGGAGGCAACAAGGAAAATTCTGACTAAAGAATACAGATTTTCTTGTTTGTGTAATCACTCAACAAATTCACCTCTCATCAGGTGTCACTGGAAGAAAAATCATCTATCAGTCAAAAAAATGTTAAAAAACATGCACACACATACACACACTTGTTTATATGCAATGTTCCAGCATTACAATCCTGGTTCTGTCACAGGCAAACTAGGAGAAGTCACTTGTACTTTGGTTCATCTGTAGAAGAATAACAATGACCAATTCCAGAACAATTACTGTCCTGCATTGTCCTGCAGGTGAAAAACATTACATGGCACACATGGAAAACACTGATGTTTCAGCACGGCATGCTTAAGTATGAATGTCTGCAATACCCCAAACGTCCCTAGATTAAAAACAGTACTTACAGTGGGCAAAGCAACTCCATCTTGTCACAGAGGCACTGAATGTAAACACTGCCAGTCTCTGTACAGCGGTAGCACTCATAGTCTTCCACTGTAGCCATGCCAACCAGAGTATCAGCCTGATCAGGAATGGAAGTCAGAGGGGTGGCATCCATCTCAAGATGGTCAGAAAAATCTTCTTTTACTGTGACAGCTGGATGACCTACAGAGCCTTGGCAAGCCTGGATGAAAAACAGCTTGGGTTTGCCAGCAAGAGAAGGACAATTAGATCCACTGAAGCAGGAGAGTAAATCTTTAATATTTACGAAATTACGATCAACCCCTTTTATTTTGTCTTTTTCACCATGGGAAAAAATGAAGCAAACAAAACAGTCCATGTTACTGTGATCTTTTTTGCTGTATTCTTTAACTTTCGCATACATTTGCTTTGCTTCTAGATCCATGTGCTCAACTGTCTCAAACTGAAGCCACTTGAAGACCCTCTTCACGGCCTCTGGGAAAAAAAGTCAGAAGGCGCTTGTTAAACATAAACAGCAACAAGGAAGATGCTGAAACATCAGTGTCTGTGTGGTGGAAGAGAGATTAGCAGAAGTGTTCAGATCCCACCAATCTTGGCCTGTCAAATCTAATCAGAAAAACGCAAATGCCTAATTTTGTTTTTCTAAAACACAACTGGGTTAAGCATCACGCTATCTAAAACAAAAACAGGTTTCAGACTATCTGATTAATCGGTACAAATTAGTGAAGTTTACTGTGTTAAAGCAAGCTTTAACTGTGCATTGCATAGTAATCTCAGATGCTTAACAACAACACTTAGCAAGTTACAGAGAAGGTACTCCTTTAGAATGACAAGTTCTGCCACTTTTAAAGGAAGTAGGTCCCTCATTCTGTGAGAATGATCAATGCAGCGCAAAGGAAGGCAGGGTAACCTGCTTACAAATGCTATGCAGACTTCTCAGCAAATGTTGACTTAATTGTTGTGTGGCCAGTCAGAAAGTAACTGGGAAGTAAGTAGCCTGTAGACAGGCTGGATGGAGTTAAAATATCAGTCGTGTGCTTTCATGAAACAGATTTTACTTTTTAAAGATAAACTCTTGTTTATGTTAAAAGTTACTCTTGCAGGAAGACAGGCTTTAAGGAACATTATAAAACAGTACCATTTATTTCAACATTAAACAGAATTTAAGGACTCTGCTTGAGGGTAGGGAGGCCCTTCAGAGGGATTTGAACAGACTGGATCGTTGGGCTGAGGCCAATGGCATGAGCTTTAATAAGGCCAAGTGCAGAGTCCTTCACTTGGGCTATAAAAACCCCAGGCATCGCTATAGGCTCGAGGAAGAGTGGCTGGAGAGCTGCCTGGCGGAGAAGGACCTGGGGGTCTTGGTTGACTACCGGCTTGATATGAGCCAGCAGTGTGCCCAGGTGGCCAAAAAGGCCAATGGGATACTGGCGTGTATCAAGAATAGTGTGACCAGCAGGAGCAGGGAAGTGATCCTGCCCCTGTACTCGGCACTGGTGAGGCCACACCTGGAATATTGTGCCCAGTTTTGGGCCCCTCGCTTTAAGAGAGATATTGAGCTCCTGGAGCGAGTCCAGAGAAGGGCGACTGAACTGGTCAAGGGGCTGGAAAATAAAACTTATGGGGAGCGGCTGAGGGAGCTGGGGCTGTTTAGCCTGGAGAAGAGGAGGCTGAGGGGAGACCTGATTGCAGCCTACAAATACTTGAGAAAAGATGGTGGGAAGGTAGGGGAAGGGCTCTTTACATTAGTGACGGGTGATAGAACAAGAGGAAATGGGTATAAGCTTAGTCAGGGGAGATTCAGGTTGGATGTTAGGAAGTATTTCTTCTCTGAAAGGGTTGTCAGCCACTGGAATAGGCTGCCCAGGAACGTGGTTGAGTCCCCATCCCTGGATGTGTTTAAGAATAGGGTGGATGATCTACTTGGGGATATGGTTTAATGGGGATTAGGGATGGTTGGACTCGATGATCTCTAAGGTCTTTTCCAACCTAGAAAATCTATGAATCTATGACTTAAAAATAATACTCCATGATAGCTAAGAATTAAAAACAATCAAAAGTGAAAAGGTGGAATAGTAACCCCTCCTTCACTATTTGGTACATACGACCAATTAAGACAATGCTTTTTCCCTAGAACAGAAAGCAGTTCCTTCTTTAAGCCATCAGCTAAACTGTTGGAAGTATTTCTAATTTCTACAGTGATTGTCATTCCAGTTACTCTGGAGGCAAAGGAAGCCAGTGGACATGACTCTTCTTCACAGGAAAGACTAGATAATTCTTTCAGAGAAAAAAATGAACCAGTAATCAGATTAAAAAAGTACTTACCTCCATCTTTCACTGTTCCTTCTCTGGCTTCATATGGATTTTTAAAAATGTAGTTGTTAAGAATCACACAGTAACCATGGGGGTTATTTTTCATCTTATATGATTCCACAAACTATAAAACCAAAGAAAGCAGGTAAGAAAGCAATGCCAAGCATCTCAAAGAGAAATATGCTATACACAGGTTGTTGGTCCTTCACGTCCAAGTGCAAAAAAATCATAAGGGCCAAGATAAAAGGAAGCAAAAGCCTAAGAATACAAAGTAGCTATAGGGGAGAGGAATATGCTTTGTCTCCTTGAATGCCTCCTCCTCCCTCTCCATGGTTAGGATATGATTTTGGCATGGAGAAAAAGAGTATCCAGAAACACAAATTTGCATGTGCAGAGGAAAAGTTCCTGCACTCTTATAATTCCCTCTGAGAGTCTTTGTGGGTTTCTAGTGAGGTGGCAGATTCTGTTGTTCCCTATCCTTCTGTCCAGGAGTACCCTGGACAGGATTTTAATGTCCCAGTCTCCATTATCGTTAAGATTGGTTTTCTTCACACAACAGCTAGCTACTCCTTCATTTCTTGCCTAAAAGGTTGCTGACAGCCAGATCCTCACAAAGGAAGAAGGCTTGGCCTTGTTTTGAAAATAGGAATTGTTCCAAGGCCTACATATAAAGCCAGAACCTCTTCCTTTCAGCTCTTCCACCTGCTTAGTCTTAAGAATTTATACTCCCTTCTCCCACGAGCTGGATGAATACTTTAAAGGTAATCCTGAGGTATTTCTCACCAGGTGTTGTGTCTCCTTCTCTGCTGCTTGTCCTGCTGGATGCACAGACACAGCCACTGGATAATGGAGTTTTTCCTTAGAAACATTTTCTAAGAGAGAGAAGATAAACATAACACTTTAGGACTAAAAAGATAAATCTTAAGCTGTGCGTATTTCAACACTCAAAAAACAGTGCAAGGAGTGAGGTGGAGGGTGGTTTCCACATCACTGAGATGCCACCATTTTGTAGAGCTGGGCCAAGCAGGGTTTCAGTTTCACAGACTGCTGGTTATTGAAGCTGTGTAGAGCTGTGCTCCATTTCCTCTCCACTCTTTTACTGGTAGCAAGATCCAGGGAATAAAAGGCTGACTGTGAGGAGTCACCCCCAGCAAGCCATTCACTAGCATCTCCACTACATGATATATAAGTGAAAGAGGAGACCCATTTTTGTACAGTGGTACGCTACAGCTAGTTCATTTATTTGAGGCAACTGTCTCTTCTCCAGAGAACTTTAGTGTTTGGGAGGAGACACATCTAGGATGCAGAATACCAGCATAATGGAAGATGTCCTCAAAGCAACAAAACACTTTTTTGAATACAACTGCCTGAAATAAGTGAAGAAATCATCAAACCCATGACTCTACCCAAGGAAATAAATCATAGTACCCCTTTTACAAGTTACATAGATGTGTTTATGTCAAGGCAACAAAATCTACAAGACATGCTCTTTTTCTACTTACCAAGGGGGACAAAGTAATAACAATGCTACTAAAAAGCCATTCCTCTGAGACAGGGCTTGCTTACACTAGCCACCCTTGGCACTTCTTCTCTTTTAGAGATACAAGAACAGGTCACCAGCACAAAGACATGCTGGGAAAACTAGTTGGTATCTCTGCAGGGAACTGCATGGGCTGTGTAGATGTGTCTAAGGAAACACACGTCCTGAGTCATCCAAAAGGAGGTTCTGGGGAAAAATGTAATAGGTCTCAGTTGTTGATGGTTGACACATTCTGTTTCTCAAAGAGTAACTCCCAGGTGTGGTGTCACAAGTCACCACCTCAGCAGCAACAGCCCAGATATACTGAAGTCCTTGAAAATTCACATCTGGTACAGAAAGCTAATGGTTACACTTTAGTCAAGTACGTGGTGTTCAGGGACAATCTCTTCCGCTAAGAGCAAACAGCCTGGCTAACAGAAAATAATGCTGCCAAACTCCCAATACAAGTTTCCCCAAGGCAACTGTCACCTCCAGTCTCTTTCAGCGGCTGAAAAGCTATCCTGGCCCAAGACCAGCATTGAATCATTTCCTGAAGAGAAAAATTGCATTTAAGGCAAAGAGGAGGGAGAAGTAGACCATTTACAAGACACAAAACTATTTCAAGGAGCGATACAAGAAGGTATGATGGGATAATAAAGTAGTAGAAAACTTAAGAAACCACTGGTACCAAGAGCCACTCTGCCTATCCTAGGATATTGTAAGGCCTCTCTCTTATCTCTGGACTCCTAAGCTGCCAAGAACGGAGCCATAAAAATCACGAAAAGAACAGCTATACTTTTAAACAGCAGATTAAATAATTTACCTTTTTTTTTCTCTTCATAGGTATCAATTTTTTTCCTTATGTCAACTCTAAATCCCTTTAATATATCTTTCAGCATTGCCAGGTCATCTTCTTTAATTATCCCATTTCTTTCCATTTCCAGTAAGACCTGCAACATTGACTGGTAAAACAAAAACACATAACCCACACTCATACAGAGACCTTCAATAACTGCAGTATCAGGCATTTCTGGACAGAGCAGAAGACAACATCCTCATTCCCAGAGACTGACCAGCTAAAGACCAGTTTCTTTTTTCTCCAAACCTCATTAAAACAAGGGTCAGGATGCAATGCAACCGAAGAAACATATCACTAAGGTTGAGACAGGATCATTAGAAATTGCCTACAGCTAGGTTATCCTGCTTTGTTTCAGCAGTGCAATGCACTGCTGGGATAACATGGCATCCTGTTGCACCTCTGTGTTCAGATGAAGTGCTGTTAAGTCATTCAGCTGTGCCATTTTACATTTTCTGTTACAGAAAAGGTGTTCAGTGCTAATTTTTTTTTTTAAAGCTCAACAGTCCAACAAGTTGGAGGTAAATCTGCTAATTTTCCTATAGGTGCCACAATACAAATAGGACTTTCAAGGAAGCTTCTTAAGAATACCAAGCATTTTTATAACACTTGTCATTATTTACGATACAAATATTAAGGTAGCTTATCAAACCTCTTAATACTTTTGTGGGGGAGTGAACAAGATGCTGTTACCCCAAATTACAATAAAGAAGAAAATGTACCCAATGACACACAAAAATTTGTGGTTGAACTCACATTAGAACTCACTTTTCTGTCTCCAAAACATTGTTTTTAGTCCAGCAAACATCACTCTTCCAAGACACTGTATATATACAAATGTCTTTAAACGCCAAGCAAAGATGAAAGGAAGAGCATGATGGATTTTTCAATAAGATGAGGCAGACAGGTGGTGGAAGGAAAATAGCAACAGGAGAGCAAAAAAAGGCAGAGAAAAGATACAATGAAAAAAAAAAGGGTCCATTCTTTCACACAGCAGCTAACACCACAATTCTTTCAACAACAAATTTTAGTGAGACAAGACTGTTTTATCTTTCCTTCCTTCTTACAAGAACTGCCTGTCTCTGAACTAGCCTTGCAAGAAACTTATCAAGATCACTTTGCATACAGCATTATCCTGGAGCTTGTTCTTTGGTATTTGTTTTTGGAGCAGGAACTTCACACTCTTGACATCTTCTGGAGTCAAGTCCTCTGCAATTTCATATAGCAGTTGCCTGGCAATAAAGAATAGAGAAAGCCTGATTGAGAAAGTTATGAGTAGTAAACACACAATTACATATTTGAACTGCAAAATGTAAAACTCAAAATGGAAGGTAGTCATGCTGTAATAAATACAATTGTGCTAGGATATTCTTAAGACAACAGCGGAGACAGAAAACAAGACAGTACACAATAAAACTGATGTATAAGGTTTACAACTTCTGTGCTTACCTGTAGGCTGACACCTTTGCCCTGCCTGGGGTCTGAAGCTCGCTCTCCATCTCCTCTCGGCTGGAGCCCAGGTGGGCAGCTAAGAGGTCCATACGATTGATTCGGTAGAGCAGCTCTTTCAGGAAGGACAGGCTCCCCACCTGGATCATGTCTTTCTCCTGCAGCACTTCAAAGAAGGCCTTGGGCTCCTGGATGGCTTCCAGCTTCCTCATGGGTATGTGCTCAAGGCTGAGGAACTTCAGAGCCGCCAGTTCATCTGTGACCAGAGCCTCAGAAATGTCAAAAAGGAGTTTGCGGAAGTCCGTATTCATTTCACATCAGGATTTGGATCTAAACACAAACAGAAGCTGATTTCAATTCTCAGCAACAGTAGTGCAACAACATGATTATAAAAGGTACCACATAATGTAGAATAGCCCAAAATAAATACATGCAATCAAAAGTAATTCAGCAGAGGGAGAGGCTATCTTGCTTTGATGCTTAGCTCCTTTGGTTCTCTTGACTTAACAAGGAATATAAAAAACTGTGCTAAATAAAATTGACAGATAAAGTCACGAATAGTTCTTGTTTCCTATGGTGTGTCTAGCCGGAGGGAAGTACCAATGAATAGGATATACAGTCTTGGCAGGCTGCTGCTGTTTCATTGGTTTGTTTTGGTTTGGTTTTGGTTTTGTATTTTTTTTAGGTTTGATCCTCTGTGGAAGCAAGAGCCACTTGCCAGTCTGAAATATAGACTATGTAGTAAATGATACTGCCAGGTTTCACACCATAACAAAGATAAAAGGTTTTACATCGTAAGAAAGATAAAAGCCCACGAGTACAACTCTTCTAAGCTATCTGGCTTCTCCTTTCTTTATAGACTGCTTCTGACCCTCGTCAGCACAGCCAAAGCACCTCTTCCTGTTCTGGATTATCTGCATCAAGTAAAACTCAGTTCCTAGCTCTCAATTGGTAATATTCAAATCAAATACAGATCACATCAACCCTTTTAAAAAGGTCAGGAGAATTCTTGTCAAACTAGTTCTGTTTCACTGAGCATCAAATACCAATCTCCCTTCTCCACCACTTCCTCCATCAGCTTTAGAAATATTAAACTTGGCTTACGGATCCAATTTTTGAGCACAAGATAAAGTCAGAAAATACCAAGTGCAAGCCTTCCAGCTATCTCACTCTGACACTTAAAAGACCTGCCTCCACTGCCCCTCAGGTAAGAGAACCATTTGCCACTTTATTCTCTCTGCCTTAGATCTAAGACACTTAGAAATCTCTGAAGAGAAACTTTATAGAAATGCATTCAGTAGAGGTCTCATGCCCCACTGAACTCACTGTTGACAATAGCAAATCAAAACTTCCTACTTCTACACTACTGGAATATCAAGGAACCCATTTTAATGTTACTGCTACTGCAAATGTTTCAATACCAGGGCTAATAACTCCAAGGTAGCCCAGTTGACTAACTGAATCAGTGCTACTGTAAATATTAAAAAAAAAAAACAAAACCAAACCCAACAGATAATTGTACTCCCCTCTCCTCCAAGGACTGCTCTACAGCAAAGCAGCTTTTTGTGGCATACCCTTGGTCAGCATTCTGTTAGTTAGCAAGAGTAAACACACAACTGAATCTTAAACCTTTGTCTATCAAAAAAGCTGGTAGAACGGCAAAACAAGCATCGTGATGCAACATGTATGACTCATGCTCTGCCCTCAAACACTGTTTTCTTTAAATCCATTCAAACTGAACTTTTAAACAGACTAGAATCCATATCATTCAGCCCATATCACCACAAAATCACTAGTATCTGAATGAGTCATACATGTTTAACCTCATGATTCAATGACCTCAGATCTGACTGTATATTTTTATAGGCACATCGGAAAAAGAATACTACTTTCTCGATAGCTGGTTATGAAGTTATATTCTTTCTCACACAAATCATGTCTTTTTTTGTCTTTTTTTTTTTTTTTTGGTTACAGTTGGAAGGGACCTCAAAGATCATCTAGTTCCAACCCCCCTGCCATGGGCAGGGAAACCCTCCACTACATCAGGTTGCCCAAAGCCTCATCCAACCTGGCCTTCAACACTTCCAGGGATAGGGCATCCACAACTTCTCTGGGCAACCTGTTCCAGTGCCTCACTGACCTCTGAGTGAAAAATTTCTTCCTTATATCTAACTGAAATCTGCTCTCTTTTCAGTTTAAATCCATTGCCCCTTGTCCTATCACTACACGCCCTTGTAAAAAGTCCCTCTCCAGCTTTTCTGTAGACCCCCTTTAAGTACTGGAAGGCTGCTATAAGATCACCCCGGAGCCTTCTCTTCTCCAGTCTGAAGAGCCCCAACTCTCTCAGCCTGTCTTCATAGCAGAGGTGTTTCAGCCCTCGGATCATCTTTTGTTTAAAATATAAGGCGTGTGCTTATAAAAGTAAATCTTCCTGGAAAAGGAAATTTTCATTTTTAATTCTCAAAGGCTGTAAGTTTCAAACCCACAAGATTATTGCAATTAGAACAGATGTGCCATCTACACACTATATTTAAGCCTGTAAGTAAATACAGGGATCACACTAAAACAATGTTTAACTGCATCTGTCTTTTTCTCCCACTTTACTAAATTACAGACACAACTGATACAAGTAGTACTCTGCTTATTATTAATAATAGTAGTAATAATAATAAATTTTACATCACTTACCTGGGAGGACTGCTAGAACAACTCTGAAAGAAGTGAGACGGTCATAGTCTCTAAAGTTCCAGGAAAAGTACTGCCTTTTGTATTATGGTGTATATTGTCACATGACTTACAAAAAGGTATAATAAAGTAATAAGCTGTGTCATAATGCAGCAGTTTCCTACTCCGCCTATCACGGTTTCTGTTTCAGGAAATTAAATACAGTGCTGCTTGTGAGAAAAATTGGTAAACAAGCCACAAAAGCAACCAGGTTTTGCTTTTGTTTTAAGGGGACACGCTAAGCAGCATAGCCAGGACTTTCTAGCATACAGCACTGCTCAGTATATTTGCTTCCATACATAAATCCTAATTAAAAGACAGTAAGCGAAGGGTGAATCAATTATATCTTCCCATCACAAAATCTCTCATTCCCACTGTCCTGCTGTGGCACCAGATCTTCCACAATTTACCTCCTTCCTCTGAAGTCCGTCTCCAACTCACTCTAGCCTATTTTTAACATGCACTTTCATGTAAGATTATTTCCTACATTAAAAAAAAAGTCAACTATCAGCACTGAATTCAGCAGCAATACTCAGTGAATAGAGGGAAAGAGTAAACATTCCTTTGAAATTATTTATGTAAGATACTTCCCCATTTACAAGAGAAATTAAGCAGTAATTAACTTTTGGCATTTTCACCCTCTTTAAAGTATAGAACTCTGCCTTCAATGGTAAGTTTCCCAGTATGGTCTGATGGTCACCAGTATCTTCCTTGCAGCAGGAAATAGACGATCAGCAATCAGTACAGCTACCAGACTCTCTGAAGCTTGTGAAGTCAGCATTACAAAGACAGACAATTAGAAGAGCCGAAATTTGTTAATATTTTGCAATGAAAACAATAATTCATTGATTTCAACCTATCTACCTTTATAAACTCAAAATTATAACATACCCTTCGATAGAATGAGGCATACGAATTCCTTCCAAAAGGCACACACTAGTAACAGTTCAGAAAACATGCCTGACTTGTTTCACCGGCACAAGTTGTCCTTTTATCCAAAGGCTGGGAGCCGCGCAGAGGGACACCATAAGCACTATCTGGTCTTCAGATCCAAAATGGTTCTGTCTCCATGTCATCCATGCCTCACTGTCTGTCTCCCTGCATCAGTTCCTCTGTGTGGTGACTGGATCAAGACTCCAGCTGCAGTTTGAAAGAGGAAGCACGCTGTCATCAGCACTCTGAAAAATATCTGCAGACAAGACCAAGCTCAGGCTGGCTCTTTTCAGATAGAGGCTTCTCCCATCATGCAGCAATTTCGAGGAACAGCCTTTCTGGCACTGTTCTTCCTCTTTGTCTTTACTGTTTCACTTCTTATTTCTCACTCTCGCTGTTCCCCAAAATGTTCCTGTCCCTTTTGTGAACTTACAGTCTCTCTAATCTCCTTCAGTACCCCTGCATCCTGGTTTTGCCCCTCCGGCTTCCTCTAGAACCGTCTCAGTGACCCAATCTATTCTTTGTACAGCAGCCTACCAAAAATTCATCTCTCCCAGAAAGGCTGGTCTTGAGGAAGTGAAAATGCTGAGGCTACTGACTACTCAGCAACTGTAGTGAATATGGCCTCTACTGGCACAAGGCAGGATACAGCTCCTGCACAAAAATGTGACAGTCAGGTGGGACAGGATACCAGAGACTTGTGGATGTTACAAATCACACTTTAAGATCATGATCTTCTCAAGATACCAACTTCCCCAATAGAAAGACTCTTTTTAAACTAGTTCCACTTAAATCTCTCTAAACAAGGGTTGTACATGTCACAACCCTTCTTTAATTATGTAGGTGGAGAGCATGCGTGTGCGCTCATGTTTCTGTATGCCATCAGTAAGCCTCAAGAGAAATCAATCACATTTTTATTTGTTTGTTTCTTTGAGGCTGATTTCTTTATGGCACAGCTCTGCATTACTGGAGTTACACTGAAGGTGTACAGTGCGGACAGCAAGAAGCGATGACTATCTAAGTTGTATAAAAACCACCCACTCTTCCCCCAAGACTTTGAAACTGCTATTTTACAATACACCACAGGAGATCACACAGAAATGTCCAACAACCTTGCTGAATGGCAGCTGCGGTGATAGTGCTAAGCCTACCCTGCCTTTGGGCTTGTGCTGACAGAGTACCACCGCATGCACCCAAGTATTACAGTGTGCAGTCATATAAACACGACCCTCAACACACGTAAGCAAAATATTTACACTGAATAGTGTAAGTCATGGTAGTGTAAACTGTGTTTAAAAATAAACCTTACTGTGAGCGACGGAGACTTTACCAGTCTTTTAGACTTCAGAAGCATGTATCCTTCTCCCCAGGGAACTTGAGGCAGAAGTCAGCTTAGATTCATCTGACTGCCTTTACCTACCTATGATTTAACTAGAGATTACCCAGGCAGAAGTCTCTACAGAGAAAGCAAGATAACACAGTGATGTTCTCTGCCTATCAAACTTAAAAATGAAACCAAGATCCCGCAAAACAAGGTCAAAATTGTTGTCAGTGTTTACTCTGTACTGATAAAAATTGAATTGTACCTAAACACAGAAAACAAGAGTGCACCAAGTCTGCGCAGTAATTGTTGAGTCAGAAGCTTCATGAATCTATTACAGTATGTTACGTATTCTACTAACAGACAAAACATTTTCTATCTGTGGCACAAATGTGACTTCAAGGGTGGCAGCCATACTAACTCAGAACACTCAAAATGCGATGGGTCATGCAACTACCAATCCATCTTGATAAAAAGTTACCATTATGTTTTGGCAAACTGCCTGCACTTACATACTTTGTATGATGCAAAACTCCCCTCCTAAACATCCTGGATAGTGCAAGCTAAAAATTGCGTCCAACAGCACTACACAGGACTCTTTCAAATCTTCACCCTAACTTATGGCTAGTAATCATATATAACAATCAGTGTTTTGCTGA
Source organism: Tauraco erythrolophus (assembly GCF_009769465.1). Lineage (NCBI taxonomy): Eukaryota > Metazoa > Chordata > Aves > Musophagiformes > Musophagidae > Tauraco > Tauraco erythrolophus. Next base: position 14,052,489 of record NC_141472.1, on the reverse strand, counting down.
AACAAACTAAGTTTCACTTCAGCTTAAACTCTGAGACAGTTAAAAACTAACTGGTTCATGAAGCCAAATAAAGTGCAGGGGCCAGTCAGAAACAAGGATAAGCCTTACCCCAGTACATAATTTTTATCTCACCAAGCTCTTCAAAAGAAGTATGAATTTAATGCCATAAGACGAAGGACACAGACATACACAGCAAATGCTCATAACAACACCACATGACATTATTTCAGTTCACTCACAAAATGCTCTGTTAGAAGCTTAACCAACAAGGAGCCTTGTTTCTCATATGGCTGCATTTTAGATCTTAAAACAAGAAACAATCAGAAAATTTAATGCTTAACAAAGTTAATCAATCTTATAAACCTGTAGAGATACACTGCTGAATGCTGTATTTCATAGCGTGCAAACCTTCTACCCTAACTTTTCCTCCCAGCAGCGATGGGGAAATGAAAGTCCACAGTTTCACAGAGGGAATACTATGCAGCATTTTGGCTTTACTCCGTTTTGGAAAGATCTCATTGTAGATGAGGTTTATATTAGCCATTAGATGATATTAGTGTGCCTTGTGGAACAAATCACTGATTTCAATAGTTAACTGCTTGTCCATCAAGTTAAATGTAGTTTAGAGATGGAAGAAATCCTTTTCCACTTACTACTTAAGCTTTCTCCTCTTCATTCCCACCTTTGTCCTTCTCTATGAACATAGCTAGTGGATTTAGAGGCAGGATTTAAAATTGTTAGCCTGCAAAATAAAACACGACGACCCTAAACCAGACCATTAACAATCCTGGTTTAGGTATGTAAGGCTACGTGCAACACTTATGCTGCCAGAAAAACACTTTTGTATCTGCAGCCCATGCAGGTACAAAAACATTTAACATGATAGAAGCATGCTTCTCCCAACCCTGATCATTCTGAATAGATAGATGACATAAAGAGCTGGCACATGGATCGTTTTAATTGTGTCTCCTCTAGTTTCACAGTTTGGCAAAAAATTTATGAGGCCTTGCCTTGAAGCTAACAGTTCCTCAGGATTCTGGGTAACTGCCTTAAAACAGGTAGTGTGGTGAATTGCATTCAAATGAGATGTGCTGATAAAAGGATGTATTTTGAAAGCCTCAATGTTGCTGTAAAGGAGGAGGGTCTCTAGGTATTGGGAATATAAATTTTCTTCTTAAGGTATATGCCGGTTGGGGCATCTGCTTCTTTGTCCCCAAGCGGTCAACACGTCTGCCCACGTCTTCATTAACTTCCGTAAGAATCGACAAAATATCTTCACCCCTACAGCCAGAAGGAGAGCAAAATTGAAAAAATTACTTATTAATGAGCAGATGGCACTCCATTTAACACCTCTCAGATCATCTAGAAGATAAATATCTAAAATAGAAAAAAGAAAACACATTCTTTTCTCCAAATTTCTCCTCTTTTGTTCTGATTTCAGTCATATTAAAAACAAATGGCCTTTTCTTACTCTCCCTTGCTTGATTCAACCAGTAAACAAAAATAATGGAATAAAATATTTTTATCTAAATCCACTCAACAAATAGATGGTTCTGCTTTAAAGAATATAGATGGGAGGTTTTGAGGTTTTTTACAATAAACTTCACATTCTCCAGATTATCTCTATGGTACTAGCAGTGTTAATGTAAATTTATCAGTGGCAAGCAAACAAATCATCAGTTCAACTAATTTTGTCCAACTCAGAACATGGGTTAGTGTTCCTATGTGAATTTGCCTTTGGAGAAAAAACAAAGGGAAGTTCCTCCCATTTTTTCATGGAAGAGCTAAACAAAGTATTTACCTTGGTACCAACAACTGTAGCTTACTGCATAGGGCCTGAATATACCAAGCACCCTGTTCAACATGTCGGAAAGAGACATATCCGTCAATTGTGGCCATGCCTAGGAGGAAATCGGCCTCTTCGGGAATACTTTCAGAAGGAGAAATGCTCTGTTGCATGGAAGACAAGGGAGGAATTTGTGCATCAGCTTCAACATACACAGGACACTGTATCTCTTTACCCTGGCACGCTTGGATAAAGAAGAGTTTGGGTTTTTCAGCCAGCTGTGGACATTGTTTGGCAGTGAAGTAGGACATGATCATGCGGATGGATACAAGTTCCTCATCTTTCCCATAGATTGCTCCTGACTCTCCATGAGATAGAATACAACATATAAAACAGTCCCTGTCTTTGTGCCTTTGCGAATGCTGCCAAGTTTGCATGAGATCTTTAATCTCCTGAGATGTCAGATCTGTGTAAGTCTTTACATCCAGACCAAGCCATGTGAATACTCGCTCCAGTTCCCCTGTGATTAAAAGAAACATAAAAGGAAAAATTGAGGCAGCAGAAAACCATTTTATGAAGCCACCATGCAAGCTAATCTGAACCAGGAAAGACCTTACATCCTGACACTTCTGCAGATTCATTCTTATACTAGTATCAACTAAAGGTTAACTGGAATAAAAAAGATGGCATCATCTCAAACACAGAGTTCCTGGATTTTTCTAGACAAGTTTCAGAAAACACAATGACATTTTACAATGTATAATGACACACTAAGTGAGCTCACAAATGACACCTGAAAATATGAGGAGTCCCCCTCTCAGCTTCTGATTAGATCTTTTAAAATCTTGCTCACATCATTATTTTCCAGTTGCAGTTTTGACTATTAGAGCTTCATTCACAAGAGATAAATAGGATGAACAGAATAAAAGAAGTATGTACAGAGTTGCTTGATTATGGAATTTTGCATTATATTATGCAGAATGATGGTTTAGTTTAGTTTTAGTTCTTTATTATAGCTATAGATAAAGGCTTAGAAAAAAGGGATTCTTAAAATTTTTCAAGAATGATCCAACTGCATCAAAAACTCTGCAGTTACTCATCCTTTAACGCTTCATCCCCTAGGATACTCAAGTGACATAATTTACCACATATCAAACATTTTACTCTTTAAGAATATTAACTAATGATAATATAGACAATAAAATATAGAGCAATATATAAAGCTCTTCTTCCGAGCTCAAGACCGGTGCATCCCAACAGGTAGGAAGTCAAGAAAGGGTACCAAGAGACCTGCATGGTTAAATGGGCAACTGTTGGGCAAACTCAAGTGGAAAAAGAGAGTGTACAGATCACGGAAGGAGGGGCAGGCCACTTGGCAGGAATATAGGTCTGCCGTCAGAGGATGTAGGGAGACAACTAGGAAAGCTAAGACCAACTTGGAATTAAACCTTGCAAGAAAGGTCAAGGACAACAGAAAGGGCTTCTTCAAATACATTGCAGATAAAACTAACACTAGAGGCAATGTAGGCCCACTGGTGAATGAGGAGGGTGCCCTGGTGACAGAGGATAAGAAGGCGGCAGAGTTATTGAATGCCTTCTTTGCCTCAGTCTATACTGCTGGAGGCTATCCTGATGAGCCTCGGAACTCTGAGGCTCCTGAGGAAGTCAGGATAGGGGAAGAGTCTACCCTGGTTGATGAGGACTTGGTTAGGGACCAGTTAAGCAACCTGACCATCCATAAATCCATGGCTCCTGATGGGATGCACCTGCGGGTGCTGAGGGAGCTGGCGGATGTCATTGCCAGGCCACTCGCCATCATCTTTGCTAAATCATGGGGAATGGGAGAGGTGCTTGAGGACTGGAGGAAAGCGAATGTCACTTTGGTCTTCAAAAAGGGCAAAAAGGAAGACCCAGGTAACTATAGACCGGTCAGCCTCACCTCCATCCGGGAAAGATAATGGAACAACTTATCCTTGGTGCTGTCTCTAGGCATATCAAGAATAAGAGGGTCATTAGGGGCAGTCAACATGGCTTCACTAAGGGGAAGTCATGCCTGACAAACCTGAGAGCCTTCTATGAGGACATAACCCAGTGGGTGATGATGGTAGAGCAGTGGATGTGGTCTGTCTTGACTTCAGTAAAGCATTTGACACAGTCTCCCATGGCATCCTCACAGCTAAACTGAGGAAGTGTGGTCTGGATGATCGGATAGTGAGGTGGATTGTGAACTGGCTGAAGGATAGAAGCCAGAGAGTAGTGGTCAATGGGACAGAGTCCAGTTGGAGGCCTGTATCCAGTGGAGTCCCTCAAGGGTCGGTACTGGGACCAGTATTGTTCAACATATTCATAGAGTGCACAGTCAGCAAGTTTGCTGATGACACCAAACTGGGAGGAGTGGCTGACACACCTGAAGGCTGTGCTGCCATTCAGAGAGACCTGGACAGGCTGGAGAGTTGGGTGGGGAGAAATTTAATGAAATACAACAAGGGCAAGTGTAGAGTCTTGCATCTGGGTAAGAACAACCCCATGTACCAGTACAAGTTGGGGACTGAACTGTTGGGGAACAGCACAGAAGAAAGGGACCTGGGGGTCCTGGTGGACAGCAGGATGACCATGAGCCAGCAATGTGCCCTTGTGGCCAAGAAGGCCAATGGCATCCTGGGGTGTATTAGAAGGGGTGTGGTTAGTAGGTCGAGAGGTTCTCCTCCCCCTCTACTCTGCGCTGGTGAGGCCGCATCTGGAATATTGTGTCCAGTTCTGGGCCCCTCAGTTCAAGAAGGACAAGGAACTGCTTGAGAGAGTCCAGCGCAGGGCCACAAAGATGATTAAGGGAGTGGAGCATCTCCCTTATGAGGAAAGGCTGAGGGAGCTGGGTCTCTTTAGCTTGGAGAAGAGGAGACTGAGGGGGGACCTCATTAATGTTTATAAATATGTAAAGGGTGACTGTCATGAGGATGGAGCCAGGCTCTTCTCACTGGCATCCAATAATAAGACAAGGGGAAATGGATATAAGCTGGAACATAGGAGGTTCTGCTTAAACATGAGGAAGAACTTCTTCCCAGTAAGGGTAACAGAACATTGGAACAGGCTGCCCAGAGAGGTAGTGGAGTCTCCTTCTCTGGAGATGTTCAAAACCCGCCTAGACGCATTCTTGTGTGATCTGATCTAGGTGGTCCTGCTCCGGCAGGGGGATTGGACTAGATGATCCTTTGAGGTCCCTTCCAATCCCTAACATTCTGTGATTCTGTGATTCTGTAATACTAGACAATCAACTCACATGAGGAAATAGAGACTAATCCTCCAAAAATCTCACTTCAGTAACTTACCAGCATCTTTGCAAGAACCCTTCCTCTCCTGAAGAGACCTATCAAAGTTGACATTATTAATAATAAGACAAAATCCTCTGTGTGGTCCATCCATTTTGTAGCTTGTCATCTTCTGTAGAAAGAAGAAGAAAAAAGCTTAAAGCCTCAAGGAATTTATTCAACTTACTCATATTTCCTTAACATGTCTCAAAATTGGCATCCAAAAATTAGAGGCATCTAAGACTGTGGGTTACTTTTGAAAAGCTGGAACTCGGTGGTGCTTCCTTGTGTGAAAAGATATGAGTGAAGCCTCAAGCACACTCTACCACATACATGCTATCAAACTGTAGAGGAAAGGTTTAGCAGCTGCATTGGTCATCTGTATGCAAAAGGGAGGATTCAACAGCCAAGCTCTGCAATCTCAATTGGTGATGGGGACAGAAGTCCCCAGTGTCATGACAATATTTTAACTTCAGATGGCAGAGGGTTCACAGTGATGTTAGATATCTGAGTTGTTTTTTTCAAGAGTAGTAATGAATACCTGGAGCAGGTGGTTCATACCAATCCACTAGAAAGGGACACTAGCAGAAGAGAGATCTCAGAAGTGCATAAACCTGCCACACTACCAGTTTTGCTACGACTTAAAAGTTACCTTGCACTCTTAAGAAAGAACATTTTAAAAAATGAAAAGTTCCCAAAACTTCAAGTACCATTTCTTCTAGTCCAATCTCATGCTGAAATCAAAAACTCCCACTACTCCAGTTCCTTTCTGCTCACTAGAGAGAGCAACAAATCCCTGCTTTTGTGCATTTTAGTAGAACAAAACGAAGGCAGCACTCCAAGCTCCTTCGACTGCCACAGGAAGTACTTTTGCTACAGCAGTCTGAACATCGGGTGATGAAAAAATATGTTATAGCACAGAACTTCACAAAATTAAATAGCTATAAACAAATGCAGCAACTTGCTCCCTCAATATCCACGCTCATCAGAAGGAAAAAGGCTGAGGGAGAATTCAGTCACACTGCTGCACAAGGTTAAAGAGTGCACATAAGGCTTCTAAGGATGGATCTCACAAAAAGGATCTTTCCTCCTGTACCAAGACCTCTGGTTTATTGAGGAAGATTGTTACATGCCTGCAACAGCTTACTAAACTCTTGCCTCTTTTATACTTCTCACAAGGTCTTTGCATGCTACCCCTTATTGCTTTTAATTTCAAGATGCCCTGAAGATTTTTCTAAGACATATCCAGAAAGACAGAACTGTGAAGCTATGCTTGTCTCCATGTCTTGCACATTCTACTGCCATCTCCAAAATGCATAACTTCAGAAAATGCCAAATGTTTTGCCTGTATCCAGAAGATAAGCAGATGCACTGATGTGTGGATAACGTCAAAGGTATTATGTCTGTTTTGCCTCCACCACATCTTTCAATATTGTTAAGTTTCTGGCCTCCAAGGTTAAAATATTTTCTGAAACATTCCAGTTGATCAGACAACTCAAAAAACTTCATGAGACACACAGACATCTCACATGTCCTTGCATGATACATGTCATTACAGAGATGAAGACCTCACACACCCAGGTATTCAAAAAGAAGGATTTCAGAGATTGTGTCAAACCTTGGATTCATTTTCTACATTGCTGAATTCTCCAGGCAGCTCCAGGTTCATTTCAGAGAAGCCTTGTGTAAGATTAGCTGCTTTTTTATCTAGGGAAAAAAAAAACAGCATAGATATTATGAAGAGAAATCCAGTATTGGTGGAGGTAGCAAAAGGGAGCTTAGCTACAATATAGCACTTCTTGTATTTGAAAGGAATAATTCCTCCATATGAGATAGCAACATCATGTTCGAAGGATCTATTCTGAACATGTCTCCAGTTATTTTTATTATATATATTTTTGTGACAAAGGCAAGGTTTCTATTTGTATTGCTATTGTGGAACAAATATATCCATGCTACAAGCATAGAGTTTACCTGAGACATTCAAATGAATTTTTCGTGTGGACATCAGCTCAGAAATAAACTGAAGCTCCCATTACAGATATTTTTGTTTTGGTTTTTTTGTTCCTGAATCACTGATAATAACTTTCAGACCAGCTTAGAGCAAGGCTGCATTGACAGAGCTTGGAAGTGGGTAAGAGCTGACAGATGCTGTACTGCTACACTTTGCAACTGGTCAATTTGACGTGGAGTCACAAAGATGGATGCAAACTATCCATTGTTATTTGTACAGAATCTTTTCAGAGATCTGATTCAAAATGTAACTCTGTTTATTTATGCTTTATTTAATTCTTCTGAATGCCCTGAAACGCTTGTCTCCTTTTGTACAAATCATATGATGCATTCAAAACATACATCTCTACCATGCAAGACTCCCAGTCTCTTCAACATAACCATCTGTACAGCAAAAGAAGTCAGAGGTAAAATCTTGCACCCAAAAAACTAACATCTCAGTTTTATAAACAGTCACGATGTCCCGTTCTTTTGTCCGCCCAGGGATATTTAAACAGAAAACTTGGTTTTCGTTTTCAGGAAGGAAATAATCTTTTTACTTCTCATCAGACTAACCCTTATTTCACTTCCCAGAAAGCCCATTGGTTACTTTCTAGTAAATGATTGACAAAGTACACAGAATTTACTAAATTTCTCTTGCCTCTTTTATATAAGACCAGAAATCCTTCACATCTATTTGTGCAGAAAGCAAAAGACCCTTCCCAAGAACACAGCAAAGTAAGTGTGTTGCATTAAACCAAATGCTAGAAATTTCCCAGAGAAAGTAAAGGAATGCAACATTAAACAAAGGTAATAAAAAACATACATATTTTCAGAAATTCTTACCATTGATATTAGAATCGACAGATTTGATCGAGGTCTCCTATTTTTGAGTGGCAGGAATACCATGTTAAAAATCATTAGTTCATATAATAAGTTTTCATAGTTATTTTAGCAAATTAGGCTTAATACAAAGCTCTTTAAGTAGTGAGTAGGAAAAATACTTAGATCCTAAGAGCAGCAAAGCATTTAATAATGAAATTACAAAAGACTTCCCACTTATAGCAAATCTCACAGACCTGGAAACAACTATACTTTAGGATAAAGGGAAACAGCAAAGAAATTTCCTTCACTTCCAAATGATCCTCTTACTATAGGGGTAGGCAGTCACTATAAACAAAATAAAGGTGCCAACATAGTCCCATATCAACTCTGGATAGTCAATTATTTGAGTATAAATCATTGTAACTAGTGATTCTAGTTTTCCCTAAGAGACATCTTCTAGTAGTATATCTTCTGTATAATAATGGTTTATTATACAGCATGAAGAATGTGTATAACCTCTCATCATTTTAAAGAAAAGTCAAACATGATAATCAGGCTTATGAAAACAGTCTCTTAGTCTTTTTAAAAAATTCTTTTAAATCTGTGTTTTCTCCATAAGACTACATTAATTTTCTTACTGTGCCAAGTGCCATGAAGGCTTCCCCAAACCCTCTACACGCACAGAGCAAATACAGCTCAAAGCAGCAGTAACACAAACCCTTCTGATACTAAATAGCTCATTTTCCTCAGCTCTCGTCTACTAGAACTTCACTTCTGGGAAGTATCCTCAGAAAGATCACTGGTTTTCCTCATTTAGAACTGAGTTAAAACTCCCTTCCTCTTCTCTTCCCCAAGGAAAGAGATCAGTTATAGCCCTGATAAGTTTCCCAATTTGATTCATCATGCAGCTGCAGGAGGGGTTTAACTGATCAAGGACTGGTACATTGGGAAAACGGGACCACTTCCTTGAGCAGCAGCAGTTTGAACTGGTTATCAAAGCAGTGTGTTAGCCTTTAGCAATGGTTTAGTGTTGATCAGCTGAAACTTTCAAAATTAGTACCGACTGACCCATTCTCTAGAAGGCACCTGTCTAGCTTTTCTTCTCACTCATCTCTCTTCCTAACATTAATTTTTTCCCCAATTGTATGTGGCCAATAGTAGTATTTTTGACTGCCACTATTTGATACTATATGCAGTTGTATTTCTCACATGCCTAAACTAAGTAAAAAGATTTAGCAAAAACTCTCACAGCCAGTATAGTTTCAAAATAAAGGCAAGGAAAAAGCCCAACTCCCCAAACCACTAAAACCCAAGGTGGCAGTGCATACTCCAGTGTACCTGTGGGTGAGTGAATATTCTGATCTCTCCAGTGTGAGACAGCGAAGATTCTCTGACTGGCAGAGTGTTCTCCTGCTGAGGCAGAGACACTAAAAGCAGAAAGAGACAAAATGAGAGAAGCCAAGTGCCTTTTAGTTAAACCAGTATGAACCTGCACCTTAGGCAAATGCAGATCTATACTTACTGAAAGATTTATTAAAATAGAAAGCAACTTTGAAATGCACTCAGAAAGCATGGGGGAATGGAACTCATGAAACGCTGACTGTCCTTGCTCCTACTGGGGAGACGTAGCTTTGTACTTCCTAGAATTTGTTTCTCAGTGCTTCAATAATGAGAAATACAACTTTTTCCCCAGTATGCTTATAGTCACTCCACAGGACATTAAATGAAGGAGAATTACAAACTGCAGTATAACCCCTGGTAATATGAATCACACATTTAATAACAAAGCCTACCATGTATCAGACACACACAGTTTGCCTCGCAGGCAAGTGCCTTCTTGTAGTCTGTATTCATAAATCACGAAGTCCCTTCTACAGGATAGTCATCATCATCTCAATACTATTCATGGGGAAACAGAGAAGTGTGACATAATTATGAACAGATTTTCAATTTCCCAGCCTGTTCTGTATGTGCGGGACTGCTCTGTGTGGCCTCAGATATTCCAGCACGCCCCTACTGGAATGTAGCTAGGAAGTAATGCAAGCTAGGGAATGTTATGCCAGATTTGTATGTGAATATGAGCAGGACCTTGAGGTTCAGTTGCCCAGACCATTCTAGTGCTTCCTGCATTTTAGCAAACCTACTCTCTGACTCCGAATTTCTTACCTTTTGCCCTTTTGTAGCAGTTTATTGTTTCCAGGAGATCAGGTGAAACATTCATACAGACTTCCTCCAGGATCTGTACATTGTTTTCAGTCAAAAGGCCCTGTTTTTCCAATAAAATCAGCAATTCCAGAGCAGACTGACAGCCCAAAGGAGAGAGTAAAATATAGTTATTGTTCCTCAGAATTCAAAACCTGTCTCAGCCCTGTCTGCCTCAAACAATCACATTATCATCTGGTTTGCTTCCTACCAAGAAGGTCCAAACAGTTAATTTTACATCACTGCAGGAGGTGGAAATGTCGCTCTATGGAAAGCTACTGGTTGTGTTATTATTTGGTATGATCTTGTTTAAACAGATTCACCATATTAATGACTCTCGGCTTCGAGAAGGCTTTACTGCTGTGAAACAGTACCAGTGATATATGGACATTAACTTCCTCTGCACATGGCTCAAGCAGGGACAAGATTTGCTTTGTCACTCTTCCATGATCTAATGCAAGACCATGGACTGTCAGATTGACCTTGGCACAAAGCACCAAATTCCACGCTTACCTTTCAACAGCTTCCTGCTTGCTAACTCTATAAATACAAAGCCCAGTTGCAAATTATGCCCTATTCTGCCAAATACTTTTCTCTTCACGCCTTTCCTCCTATTTCCCCACCTCCTTCTTCCTTTCCTGCCATATACACATTTGGCTCTTTCCTCACATACCAGAGTTTTCTGTCGCTTTGGAAGATAGTTTTGCAGGAGGAATATGATATCCTTCAACGTCTCGTTGGTAATGTTCTCTGACAATTCATACAACATCTGCCTGTAACAGAGATTCAGTGAGACAAACGCAGACCAGAAGGCAGTGTAGAAACTAAAAGCAATCTGAAAACTTAAAAATGTTAAGGGAAACAGTATGGCATAGATGGCAGTAATGGAGAGAACAGAATTCCATTGCAAGTTTACCTGTATGGAGACACTCTTCCCTTCTCACGCAGACATTCTTGCACTTTCTCCTTGGTATAACCAAGTTTCCTGAGCAAGGAGTGACATTTAATTCTGTATAAGAGTTCAGCTGGTAGGAAAGTATCTTCCTCATTCAGATACTCTTCAGCCATGAGAAGCTGAAAGATATCCACTGCTGACTTCACACTTTCTAGTTTTCTGAGGGGGAGCAAGTCAGTACAGAGAAATTTTAAAGCTGCTACATCTTCAGCCACCAGATTTTCGTCAATGAGCAGAAGCTGCTGATGGAACTTCAAGCTGACATCGTCCTCCATGTTGCTGGAACCAACAGTCTCTCTGCCTGAAAGTAGAAAGCAAATGCTAGTAACACTTGAATCTTCAATACAACAATCCTTGTAGTAAATTTCATCCAACAGCTGTTTGGAAGCCCTGAATCCTGTGCAGGAGTTTCCTTTTAAATAAACTTGAAACTTACCTCCCTGTCCAAACGAGACTACAACGAAGACCAGATTTGGCAGAAGCCCTGAACAACCCACTCTAAATTTGAAGTTAGTCCTGCTCTAAGCAGAAAACTGGGCTAGATGACCATAAGAGGTCCCTAAGTACTATTTCTTTTAAATATCTTCCATGGTGAGATCTCTCTCTGTTGCTTCTCTCCATTGTTTGCAGGTGGGAAGAGTGCCTGCAGTAACTTATTACAACTCTGTGGAGAGAGCACAGTGGTTCCCACATATTCCTTGATCTGCAGTCCAAGGGCTCATTCTTCTCTGGCTGTAGCAGGGAGGTGTTCCTCTGTTAGAAGCCTGACACCCAAGCTGAAGCTGTGGAACATCCATTCCCTCCCAGTCGCATCTTCCTACCAGACTGTGTTTCACATTTGGCACAAGAAAATCTTAAATGCCCCCTTATAAGTAAATGTCAACTAAAATGTAATAGCACTCAATCTGAATAGGCTCTGCACAAGCAACTCAATCTTACTGAAGCTTAATAGAGACTAATTGCCCTTCCACTACACCAACTTCTTCCAAGTAGCACAGGAAGTTCTTTTCTGCCTGTGGAAGGTTATATAGGTAAAAAGGTGCTTCAGAGCCTTTTGCCCAAATGGGCAGGTAGGTCTTTAATCTTTTGTTTAGTGCAGCTGGAAGCAAAAAAGCTTTCTACATGAGGGAGCACAAGAATAAATCAGGGAAGCGGAGCCGAGACAGAACCTTTGAATTTGAAGCCTTTGAAGCATCTGGGAGGACAGCTCAACAGATAAACCACAGAGGATATCATAGCACATGAAGGCACAGAGACTTGCATTTTTGTGTTCAGTGGCAGACAGAAAACATATTTCCAAGTCCAGATGCCCAGTTAGGAAATGAGGCTTGACAGTACCCAGAAATACTGAATTGTGTCCTGTCATAAGCCAGAGTCTGTGCAAAAAAAAAAAAAGGTCAGATTGCTTTTTCTTGTATTAAAATTTGCTCTCCCATAGCTCAATAATTGTTCTTCACATTCCTTCTCTCCTCATATGAAATCCCATGTGTTGTGACTCCCTCTTCACTTAAGCTGCTACCAAAAAGATTCAGATCTCAGCCAGTTATCTGCATGCAGAAACTACATCACAGTAAATCAGACTTATTAATTTAGCTAAAAACTACTTTAAAATCCTATCTAGTACTGTAATGAACTAAATTTAGCAGAACAACTTAGGTTAAACCGGTTCCTGCCTAAACTAACAAGCCTATATTATCCAGGTTCAAACTGAATTATGACAATTCAGAATTTAGAGGCAATGATTTTAACTGAATGAGTTAAAAAATCATCGCTTTAAGGGAACAGGAGCAAGTTTTGTATACACCAGGCGTACACAGTCATTTCATCAGCAAATCAAATTGAAGCAAGACCCAGCAGAAAATTCTTCATCTATCTTTAAAACAGTTTTCAAGTCTTTGAAGTGTTGCTGCTGTTCTTGGAAAGCTTTTTTCACTCCAAAGATTTCCTGCTTGAGTTTGGAATATTCTCAAGACCTCTCAACGTGTGCTTCGTTTACTAGTTGTAACCTCTCTTCTCGAGTCTGTATTGAGAGCAGGCTGAGTTGCCCCTCTTTCCCAGCACTACAATGGAAAGAAATATTGCTGGTTCACTGCTTGCTCATCCACTGCTCAGCTTACTGCTAGTTTTAGAACCCTCTACCACTTCAGGCATTTTACAGGCCATTTATAAAATATCACGGTAAAAACAGAGCCCTAAACCAAAGAAGGAAAACGAGCAAACCAACCCTAATCCTGTAAAACAAGATAATGCTGAACATCCAGCACTAACACACACGGGGCCCAGGACCTACCCACCCCCCAGGTTTGCCCTGGCGCATCCTAACATTTACACCTAGAGACAGCAGGACGTTAGCAGGCAGAACATGGACACACAGGAAAGATGGGATCAGCGGCTCTGATTCACGTTTTGGGATATATTCTTAGAGAAGGAAAAATCACATAAAATAAGCAATGAGGATTATCAAATTACTATTTTTTCATTTAACGCTTCATTGACTGGGGCATTGCCAGACTATAAGAGTTAAGAATAACACAAAAACACAGACCACAGCGAAATGCCGAGGCTCAGCCCACTGTCCCACAAGCAAGGGCCCCATCCAGCTCCCGCCCCGCCGCCAGCCCGGAGGCAGCTGCACAGCACCGGAAGAAAGCAGCCGGATTTAGGTTCCGAACTCGGGGGCTGAAGCCGTCTTTGGTTCCCTCTCCATTTCAGTCCCCCCTTTCTTACCTCCTACATTAATTCCGAGCCCGTCCCCTCTCCCGGCATTCAGCGCCTCCCCGTTTACTTCCCGGCGGCGCAGGCCGGCGGTGCGCGCCTCGGTGCTGAGTCACGGCCCCGGGGCTCCCTGCGGGGGGTGCGGGGCCGGCGCCCCGCCGAAGCCGGGAGCAGCCGCGCTGCCAGCTAGAGGCGGCATTCCCTGCAGCTGGGGCGGAAAGCGGGATAAGTCGACCTGGAGGAAGGAGTTGGGGGCGCGACCGCGGAGCGCGACACCGCAGCCACTGGGCGGCCGCCGGCCCCTCACCCCCCCCAGCGCGGCGGCGCCCCGCCGGGATCGGCCGAGCGCCGGGAAGCGGCCGCACGGGACCGCCCTTCCCCTCCGGCCAAGCCCGAGTAGGGGCCCGCCCAGCTCTCGGCCTCGGGAATTGTGAACCTCCTGCCCGACCCCCGGCCTCGGAACTGCGCTGGATAGTCAGGCAAAAGCAACCGACAACGCTCCCAGGACGAAGCACAAGAAGGGACGAGTAACTCCCTTCGCTTTGGCCGTCAAGCCGTTTTAAAGCAGGCCACATCGCAAAAAAGGCCCAAACACTTTTGGCAGATTTTTTTCACTGACAAGAAGCTTCGGAGTCGTGCTTCTAGGGGAGGGCTTCAATGCCATTCTTCTGCAGGTCTGCCCCCACCACACCCCTGCGTGGGAGGGGAGGAGGAGGAAGGTGACCAAGCTCCTCTGGGCTTTCAGCATCTCCTGTGACACCGTTATTCCCACATTTAGATTTCAGGAAGAATTTTTAGATATCAGGAAGAATTTCTTTACAGAGAGGGTTGTGAAGTATTGGAACAGGCTGCCCAGGGAGGTGGTGGAGTCCCCATCCCTGGAGGTGTTTAAAAACCGTGTAGATTTGGTGTTGAGCAATATGGTTTAGGGACCCTGACAGTGCAGGGTGAATGGTTGGACTCGATGATCTTGAAGGTCTCTTCCAACCAGACGATTCTATGATTCTATGACCCTCGGGTCAATGGAGGCAGACTGGGAAGGGTCTCTGTGCTCATGCCAAAGAGCTGCTGTCCAACACACAAACAATGGCCGAGTTTCCTGTTGAAACTGAAAGGCTCACTGCCCTTATTCAGTCGGCTTATTTTTATGGAGCTGTAGAAGTTCACAGCCAAATTTAACAAGCCGTAGAGGTCTACTGGATGAGTTGACCAAGAATTTCAAGAGTTGCTCTGTGGTCTAGAGGGACACAGGCACAATCAGTCTGACTGCATGCAGATTTTTTTTTCAGAAAATCAGCTTGAAATCCAGCATTTATAATTTAGTAGTAATTTAGTAGTAGTAGTAACAGCACCAATTTTTTAAAATTATGATGCTATTTTAGTAATGGCACCAATTCAAATTGCATTTCTTATGTTCTTTCCACAAACCACTGAAAATATACTGTAAGAGTAACACAGATTTTAAAATATGGCATGTACAGAAAGGCACAATCCACAAACCAGAATTTCTAAAAGACTTGCAATGTCTTATTGATTCTAATACAAAAGCTGAAAAAAATACATTCATTCTCCAAACAGCCACAGAAAAGCTGTCAAATAATTCAGTACAGGAGATACAG
Organism: Tauraco erythrolophus; assembly: GCF_009769465.1. Classification (NCBI taxonomy): domain Eukaryota; kingdom Metazoa; phylum Chordata; class Aves; order Musophagiformes; family Musophagidae; genus Tauraco; species Tauraco erythrolophus. Next base: position 14,037,090 of record NC_141472.1, on the reverse strand, counting down.
TTTAAACGTAACATAGTCAGATATGAACAGCAGATCATCCACACAGATGGCAGCTTCTTCTCAGCAACATCACCCTGCATGTCAGAAATGTAAAACTCTGGATATCAGAAAAGAATTCTCCAAAATTGTCATAATAACCTTCTCTGACTCAGGTATCTGTTACAGCAGTCACCATTACTTCTTATGCAGAGTTGAAAGGGGATATCAGACATACAGCATGCTCCATCTACAACTTCGCTCCATCTACAACTGTTAGCACCATAACTTCCTCTTGAACATTAACTTCTTTTCTAGGTAATGAGTTGGCAACCATTGTAAGACACAAGGATATAACAGTACAAAGTAAAACGGATTTATGGCTCAGTCATGTCTATGTAGGTGGCTGAGAAAAATCATGCAACTTAAGTCTGGTGCAAAACACGACAGAATCTCCTGCCTCTTAGGTACATATTCTGAGCCACTGGAAGGTACCTATATCCTGCCAATTCTCTTTTACCTCTTCCGTATATACAACACATACAGAAGTACAAGAAATTTCTACTTCAGTTAACAGAAAGCAAAACTGAAATTCAGTGCCATGGAGCAGTGAGTCTGACAGCCTTGTTCCAAGCACTGACAAGGCAGGAGCAGAGGGGGAGTGGCTTGTTTTATCTTGTTCAGCAGCAAGTTCTGAAAACTAGACATTTTGGCAGTCTGTGACCATGAAATTTCACCAGCATGTCACTTGTTATGTTCCTGTGCTAACACCCTAAGCTCATGATGGACCCAGAATTAATTCTTTACCCTCTTTTCTTTTGGAAGTTTGGTGTCATTTAACCACTCTATCTGTGATACATGTACAACTTGATGCAACCCACGCCCTGCATCTGGTCACTTTCCAGACTCAAATTTTAGGTGCACAGTACAGCAGGAACAGACAGTTCCTATTGTGTACAGAGGGACTCAAAAAGCTATGGGAGAAGTTACAGACAACTGGCATTAGAAATCCCTGCGTGTTAATAAATACTGACTTCAGTGCTACTTTTCACTATGCAGTGAGTACAGAGAGTCAATCTACTCACACGCCACACTTCTAAGAGGTGTCAAGGCAGTAAATAGTGCTTAGGTGAATAATTACAGAATGAGTACTGCTATGGTTTAAGAATCTACTCAGGGTCAAGACAGATCAGTGTAGAAAATCACTATATGACATCCACGAATGCTGCACAATACATTACATGTCCCCACAACTCTTTCGTCATTAGAGGTTGTGATCACTTCCAACACAGGCAGCCAGACACAAAGAGGCCTCCTCCCTTTTTCACTGCAACGGTTATCTACAGGAGCCTCCAGGGTTTTCAAAGCAGTGTTTCTTTGTCATTTCTTAAGGAAGGGAGGACATGGACTTTACTTACTGTGTCATGCACTAAGGTGAAGAACATGTAAACTTCATAAACCCCAAACCTACACTGTCATAAAACTATCAGAAACAGAATATGTTCTATTTATAATATTTTAAGTAAATAGTTGTATTTAGCATCACTCAAAAAAACTTAGAGCAACCAACCCGCAAAAACCCACCACATCATTAGATCCTCTAAGGATAGCCACTATTACTCTTACTTCCTTTCTCCCTTTTCTCCTGTTTTCTTCTTTCTCCTTCCAATATTGATGTTGTATTTCTCCTCCAAATCTTCTTTTCCCTACTGTTCTTCTCTTGGTTCTCCCTACCATTCCCCTTCTTGTTCCCGCTTGAAATTTCCGTATCTCCTTCCCTCATCTCTCTGCCTCCTCTTGGTTCCATTCTCCCTGCTTTTGGTTGTCTATAAGGCAGCAGAAATGCTCATCACATGCAAAAGCTAGTAAGGGAAATGGGAAAAAGTGACGTTAATTTGTGAAAGAAATAACATTTATTAACATCACATAGATATATATGATAACTAGGAATCACATGTTATTTCTACAACCACAGAAAATATATTTGTTTCACCATTTGCTTCATTTACCAGCCACTCCAAGAAGTAACTTCTAAGATTCCAAATCCGTCATATAATCCTGCTCTTACGCCATGAAACACGAGCGATGTAAAGTTTCAAAATTACACCTGTGCTTTATTTAAGATAGTTATTAAATATTCAGAGTTTGAATAAATGCTATTTTAATTACCTATCACATATAATACAGAGGTTTCTGTTGATGCAATGCAGTAAATTCTCTACTTGTGTGTGTGGAATACATAGAAGCGTAATTTTAAGGCACAAAGTATTTTTAAAGCCAGAAGCAATGTGCCACTAGTTTAAGAAAAGGATCAGTTCAAGTGGCCATTTTTTAGAAAACAGTAAACTGAAAGGAAGACCTGCCCCCTCTCCCTGCCCCATTATGATGTGTTTACTTCCACAGCTATAACATCATGAAATTGGATTTAGTACTTTAACGCTCATAGAGAACCCCTGAATTTTGCAAAAAATTCTTTTCTGTTTTTCCTCTTATGCCTGAGCCTACAAAAAATTACCGTAACGCAAACAATACATGTACCCATAGTTTAACATAACATTTTGGATTGCATTTTCCAACTCTAAGCTATTAAAAAGCTTCCATATACTTTTATTAAAGAGGACACTATAGGCTATGAAGTGGAAAGAGAAAAATATGGAAGGCACAGACTTGCAAAACAAGTGAATTATTTTTCTAAATTGTGCAAAAATTTCTTCTCATTACAAGCGTGTATGTAACTTTCTAGAGTTAACATGCAAATAAAACTGAATATAAAATTAAGAAAAAGGTAACAAGTGAAGATTTAATCACAATGATACAATATACACTTTATAGATTATACAAAATGGTACACTAACATAAATACACATATATTTTAATGTACCATTTTTATATGGATAGTTAAAAGACTGTAGGGTAAAACTTGTTCAGTGGGTTTCTCCTCTTTGTATACAATCCTCATCAACCAGCAGTTTAGGAACCTCTTAGGGCAGGAGGCACCTGGGTCTGTATCACATAACAAGGAACGACTCCTGAGCACTTTTTGGACTTCAATAGCTGCTCTTTGCCGAATAAAAGTGATCTTTAGTTTCAATTACAGAAGCTACTTGAAAACTCATTTGCTTTTTTCTGAATGAAACTTAAGAAGCCTGGTTTCAAAAAAAAAAGTTAATAACAATTATGTCAAGACAACACCTAAGAAGTACAACATAATACTGAGGAATAAAAAAAGTCACTGCTACCAGAGTAAGTTTACTAGCCAAGCCCTCCTAATTATTATCAATATACTAATGTGTACTGATAGTATACAATGTATAGTTATCAATAGGCTACTTGCCTGTTAGACTTTGTCTGCATGAAAAGCATTGTTGGTGAAGTCATATATGTAAGCACACCTGCTTTTTCCTAAAATCAAATGCAGTTACGCTAGCAAAAAATCTTTTTGCAGTGTTATTTGCTCAAGGAACTAGCATACCCTGTATTTGCAAAACCCTCTTTCCTTTCTGCTTGCATGAAACACATGCCAGAAGGATGTATGGTGTAACCACACCACAAACCAAGCAAAGCATGCCAAGGCCTTGAAATTTTTTTCCTGCACAGGAGACTATATTAGGAGTATTAAAAGTTTGCAAGTGGCCTACTTTAGGAGGGAAGAGAATGCCATAAATTCAGTGACAATAAATTTCAAAACAACTCATCCAGGTTATACAACAAGCAGGTTAACTCAACTCTTCATGTTAGACATCTGCTTCACTGGAGAAAAACTGCTGTATTTAGGACAATTTTCACTCATGTCTTTTTCAGAAGAAAAAGAGCAACTTGAAAAAAAAAAACAATCAATTAATAAAGACATATCCTTTTTCATAAGCAAAATCAAAAAGGTGGGGTGTTGAATTTAGTTCAGGCTTAAGAGCCAGTGGCTGCTACATGTTTACATCCAAATATGATAAAAGTGTACTCTTACAACTATGCGTGATGCAACAAGTGTGAATCATGTTTCACCTTCCACAAAACAACTGCCAAAATCCCACATTTTTTTACCCATATGGCAGATTACTGTAAAGCCCTGCTACATGTAGACTTGTTTTTGCATCAGTGGAAAACACAGTTAGCCCAATATATGGCAGACTGTCTCATTTGTTAACAAGTAACCCTTGTGTGCTGTGGACAATACTGACAGCACAGGGTTCTGGGTGAATCACAACCTCTAATGCAGCAGGCAGATGGAATCAAAATTATTTAAAAGACCATCTCTCTCCTCCTTCTGTTTGGTTAGTCTGTGGAGGCACGCAAGCCAGAACTTGTTAATGAAGAACTGGCATTGCTGGGTAGGCATTCTTTCCTGACACATCTTCCGTTACTAGCTGCTGGGGAAAGTACCCAGTGAATTTCAGTGCTTTGCACTGGCTTTTATTTGTTTTAAGCATCAACAGAAGAACCTAGATCAGTGCACTGCTAATAGGTATGCTAAAGAACAATCAATGAAACAATAAAAACACAAAACTCTGGAAAACCCAGCAGCTGTACAGTTTAGCGTTCCTTCCACCCCGTTTACCTGTTGCACACGGTTGTGAGATCTGTTGCAGTGTTGTACAATAGCTGCCATTCTTATCCAAGCTTTCAGAGCCTTCTGTATTAAAATATAAAATGTAGTGCCTTAACACATCAACATGCTTCTAAATCCCTGGGTTTGGAAGCAACAGGCACTTTAGATATACATGCACTAACAATGCATATAGTAAAGCAATGTGTGAAACTGTCTGGATCATAGAAAGTGTTTCTTGTTAGCCACTTGAGACATGTCCTTTCCAACAGCAGTTAAGTGGGAGAAAGAAAAAGTTTCTTCCTCAATGTGTGCTGGAGCAGAAGTGAGTATTGTTGGCTTGGGTCAGTGGTCTTATTCCATTCATAGACTTTTCTGTTCAGTTCTGTATGGATATCTAATATGGAGAGTTTCCTGCAGCAACAAAAGTAAAAGCTTTCTATTAGAGAATGAAGCAAGACACTATTTAAAAATCCACAAGAGAGAAGACTTTAGACTCAGCAGAGAGAAAGTTTCAGATTTCAGTCTTTATTGCAGAGGTTACACCTCTAAAACCCAAGGCTGATCTAAAACCCAAGGCTGAATATGCATTTTGGAGACAATCTAATATAACCCAAATCACTGTTGTGATATTGGTTAGGCTGATGATCTGTGATTTATTACAATGTTTTAGGGTTTGTAAAAAGGTACTAAATGTTAACCCTGCAACTACCTTGAAAAAACAGTTGCTAGCTCCCTGGTAGATCAGTTGTACAAAGAAAACCTTTGTTAGCAAGTTATATATTCAAACATATCTGATTTTTGCTCAGATTCCTTCTGATAATCTCTTTAGATAGACTAAAATCTTCTGATAGTTTAAATTAAATATTACAAATTGGCAATCTAGTGGCTCCCTGAGCGGAGGGATCTAATTAATTAGATCTAAAGGAAGGACAAAATCCTTCCCTCTCAATTGCCTTTTCGTCGAACTTAGGCACTGACTTCTTGTATTTGCAAGCAGAGCCCTTAACAGTAATACAAGGCAATCCTCAATTTGACAGAAGCCTGGTGTGTGCCTTGCTATCTTGGAGCAGGAAGATTTCCATTCCTGTCTAAGGCACTGACATCCATTACCCAGGACAGGTTCTTCCCTTCTCACTCTGCAAGCCCCAGTGCCATAATACACTTTAATTTTACTCTCTAGAATCATAAACTTCACTCCTACTTTAGACTACCTTCCTGTGCCACCATTCCAGGATCAGGTATACTTGTCTTTTAACCTATGACACAGCACAAAGACACTTTTCAGGACCAGATAAGATGAAACTGAAGGTGTCTCTTTCTCTAAGACAGCAGGCTGTCATCAGAAAAGGGTTATTTTTTCCTTTTTCATTTACCTTTTATGAGGATTGCGGAGTAGCTCAGCTAGACAATGCAGATAATATGAGGATGAACCTGGAGATTTTTCTAGTGTAGACACATTCACCTTGCACTGACTCCAAAAGATGTCTGCTACTTGGGGAATAGTGACTTTCCAAGGGATTTTTGCATTAGCAATGATTTTCTCATCATTTCCGTCAACTTCCAACAGACTAGTACATTCTTGCTCATTTTCTGACACAATGTAGCTCTGAATAAAAAAAAGCTTCGGTTTTCCTCGGAGTTCAGGACAGGAGTCTGCTGTAAAGTATTTCTTTACTTGTTCCAAAGGGAATCCAGAAAAGGTATGGTCTGTACAGAAGATGTTCTGAGGACTTCCACGGCTGACCAATACGCAAATGAAGCTGTCACAATTTCTGTGCTTCTGCAACCTTGCAACTTCAAGCAATGTTTGATTCATGGTGTTCATATTTAAATATCTGTGACAATGGACGTCATAGCCTAAGCCTCTGAAGGTCTCTTCCAACACATCTGAAAAAAAAGAAGACGTAATTAAACCACAGCACACCAAGGCTCAATCTCAACTGTCTTTTATTACCGCATTGACAGTATTTTGCTACTAGAAATAGGATATTTATTTCATCACAATATCAGGAGTACTTGAAGTTGATCACAGTATACTACAGATTTATGATGCTACACACGTGTTGCCTTTAACATGAGTTACGTACTTCACGATAGCAAAGACACTATAATTTGGCATGCGATCTGTTCCAAATTCCAGACACTCGCGTGCTTTCATTTAGAGCCAGTATCTGAAGTTTCTAGGGCTTAAAATGCCAGGCAAGAGAAAACATTAGAAAATGCTTCACACAGATTATTCTTGAAATGGTAAGGAGTGATCTGGATAGCATGGGAAGTCTGTTTCACCTTTTAACTTGTGAAAATTATTCTGAATCGTTATTATAGATACACAGAACTGCATAGGAAACACAGAGTCTCCCTTTCATCAGTCAAAAAAGAACCTGCTGCAGTCATTTATGCTTATTACATAAAATGGACTTTAAATGATGAGTTCCAGGTGGAGAACAGACAGTGGAGTCTTAACTGTGACAGAATGGCATTTTCAGATGAAAAAAAAAGCTGAGCAATGAACCCTTTCAAACACGTTAGAAATTGAAACTGTAGATAGCAAAACAAAAAAAATAATCAAGATTTAACTCTACTGTATTTGTGTTAACCTGTGCTACAGGAAAATGTGCTACACTCTGAATAACTACTTTGGATGTTTATTAATATAGAAGTGAAACCAGATACACAGTGGTTAAAAACATAGGTATTTAAGTGTTCGGAGGACCGCAAGTTACTACTATGACTCATACCTGTAGTATCATATCTTGAGTATAAACCACATATACATTGCCCATGCACAGTTTCTGATACAACAGGAAATATCAAACGCCATGTTTATGTAAAATGCCTTACAGACACAGGAAGCTAAACTGTTCCTTGACTTCAAAAGTTTAATAATCCCTGACTAGCAGAGGTTATTTCAGAGGTTAACTGGCAGCAAAGCAGGAGTTGTACTGCTACACTGTTCTCCTCAAGAAGCCCACAGTGAAAACAGGGAACAGAACTCGTAACTTTCCTCAGCAAAATACAGGGTAGATACAAACTCTGTATTATAGTGAGGTGATAAACAGGAACTATAGAGTTTCATTCTAGTTCTGTCGGTTTGAATAAATTTTGTAAAATAGTTCAAAAACTTTTCATACTTTTTAAATTTGGATTGTTTACAATGTAAGGATAAACATTGGCTTACAAATAGAAAAGTCAAAAGCTACTATTTACAAAAAAGCAAGACTTGATTTACAAAATGGCAAGATCCATTTCAGTCTGAATTTTATCAGCACTTGATGCACTCCCATTATTTACACTGGGCATTTTCAATTGTTGTAATCCTTGATCCTACAGTATCTACTATTGGTTCAGCTTCCTCAGATTAAATCTTAGGATAGCTACAGACTCCAATGCATGCCACAGATAAAATTCCTAATGTTCTCCCTCCCCTCTTCTTTCTTTGGTATTTTTAGCCTTCAGAAGTAGCACGGCACAACAACTCTAGAGAGCAGCGAATGCCTTTCTAACAAACTCCCTTAAGCACTGCCGCACGCCCTGCCTCTCACTAGCACAGTAACGTGTTTCAGTGAAAGTCTTGCTTTCTGTCATGTTAAAAGGCTGACAATGCACTGGTGACATTAAATATCTGAGACATACACATGATTTAATCGCTTCTGCATCCAATGCAGACATGCATGGGGACTGAGACACACTAAGACTTGCTTTGGGTGGTTTTGGCACAATGGCAGCAGAGCCGTGATTTGGAGGTGCATCTGACATGTCAGATGCTAATCGTGTAACCCATTTTTGTCCTTTCCAGTCAGCAGACTTCCTCTACCACATTTACACTTTCTGTTCTTGTATGAGTACTGAAATGATCCTATGAGCTCATGAAGAGCACATGCATTGATTTTTTTTTTCCTAGTTCGTGCATCTCTTTGTATTTAGTAGCAATTACTATGACAAAAGGGTCTGCACAGTGTATTGCTTGTGCAAAAGATCTGTGCCTTCTAAGGAAGAGTAGAGCCAGATTTATGTATCTGTGACTATGAACTGACATAGCAGTTCCTTCTTTATTTCCTTTTTCTCCAGTGTACATGTCTCAAAGTAGTGTGCAATTATCATGTTACCTTCCAGATTAATGCTGGCTAATAGTAAGTTTTTTGGATCAAAGAGTTGTTTGTTCTCTAAAGCTACCATGAAAGAGAGAAGAACAGGAAAGTAAAGAAGCAGGCAACAGGACAGAGCGGAACATTCAATCCCAAGAGCTGCCCTCTGCCACCCCAGTCTTTCAGTCCTTGGCAGGCTGTTTTTCTTTTATTTTCCTCTTGGGGTAAAGATAGCTTTTTTTTTTGAGAGTAGAAGTGAAGAAGTGCTTTAGATTGAATAATTTAATTTCTACATCCACCAATTGCATCCTTTTTTTTTTTGCCAGAGGTCATTGATGAACTTGATAGGACAGACCGATGCTCCTCAGGTGCACGTAATTGAGTTAAGTGCCTTCCTTATCCCTCTTCTCCATGTGTGACAGGATTATGAATTAGTTCTAGTTCCCATTATCCTAATGGCAAACTAAGTGTCTTGTTTTCTACCATTTGGCTAAAATACTACTGTCAAGCAAACATCTAAATTTTACTTTCTGTGTCTGTGCTCTGCATCCACTGCTCTTCAACAACTACATCAATGATTCGATGTTGGTCCATCTGCTCCATTAGTTACAAAAGAGAACAGATATGCCTACAAACCCTCTTCTTCCTCTACATCTCCTAGTCTATTACAGAACAGCCTGCAAGTTCTCTCAATTTTTATTTTTAGCATCATTTGTTACAATGATTAGAGAGTGCAGTTTTTTTGCTTATGCAAGAATCTAATTTTTTGATTCTACAAAGGCAATCAGGAAAACCCCACATTTTACCAAGGCACTAACTACCTTGAATTCTACATGTAAATTCTTTTTTGAATATTTATATTGTTTTGGGTGTTTGTTTTTTTTTTTAACTAAACCAAGAGGGAAGGAAGAAAATTCAATTCTTTTCCCTATAAAGCTATGGTGACCATTTCAGTTGAATTGTGCAAGATGTAATAGAAGACTAGGTGCATTATTAATAAAGGACCACATGCCTTCAGGTATTCAAAATCTGTGGTGTCCAAAATGATTACACTCCAAATCCACAACAGCTTTGGTTTTGTCAGCTGGCGGGAAACAGTATCTTTACCATCTCTGCCAATAACCTGCCGTTTGACTGTAGTGTAACTATTCTGTTGGTCTCTGAACATGCTCCAAAAATTCAGTCTATCCCCTTACAAGTTCCTTCATTTTGAGATTCTGTGCCAAAATACATTGTCTGCAATAGTTAGGACAGCTGGCTTTAACCTCAGGCTGGGTCTTCCAACTCTCTGCTTTAGAAGGCTTACTAGAATTGATAGGCTAGCTGACTGTCATAGAATCATGGAACCATTTGTGGTGGAAGGGACCTTAAAGATCTCTTAGTTCCAGTCCCCCTGCCACAGGCAGGGACACCTTTCACTACACCAAGTTGCTCAAAGCCTCATCCAACCTGGCCTTGAACACTTCCAGGGACGGAGCATCCACAACTTCTCTGGGAAACCTGTTTCTGTGCCTCATCACCCTCAATGTAAAAAATTTCTTCCTTAGATCTAATTGAAATCTCTTTCAGTTTAAATCCATTGCCCCTTGTCACATCACTACACGCCCTTGTAAACAAGTCCCTCTCCAGCTTTCCTGTAGGCCCCCTTAGGTACTGGAAGGCTGCTATAAGATCTCCCCAGAGCCTTCTCCTCTCCAGGCCTGACAACCGCAACTCTCTCAGCCTTTCCTCATAGGAGAGGTGCTCCAGCCCTTGGATCATCTTTGTGACCCTTCTCTGGACTCACTCCAACAGCTCCATGTCCTTCTTATGTTGGGGACCCCAGAGCTGAATGCAGTACTCCAGGGTGGGGTCTCACGAGAGCAGAGTAGAAGGGCAGAATCCCCTCCGTCGACCTGCTGGCCATGCTCCTTTTGATGCAGCCCAGGATACGGTTGGCTTTCTGGGCTGCCAGTGCACATTGCTGGCTCATGTTGAGCTTCTCCTCAACCAGCACTCCCAAGCCCTTCTCCTCACAGCTGCTCTCAATCCATTCTCCACCCAGCATGTATTTGTGCTTGGGATTGCCCCGACCCATGTGCAGGACCTTGCACTTGGCCTTGCTGAACTTCATTAGGTTTGCACAGGCCCATCTCTCCAGACTGTCAAGGTCCCTCTGGATGGCATCCCTTCCCTCCAGCATGTCAATCACACCACACAGCTTTGTGTCATCAGCAAACTTGCTGAGGGTGCACTCGATCCCACTGTCCATGTCGCTGACAAAGATATTAAACAGCACAGGCCCCAATATTGACCTCTGAGGAACACCACTCGTCACTGGCCTCCACTTGGACATCGAGCTGTTGACTGCAAAACTCTTTGAAACTCTTTGAGTGTAACCATCCAGCCAATTCCTTATCCAACGAGTGGTCCATTCATCAAACCCATGTCTCTCCAATTTAGAGACAATGATGTCATGTGGGACAGTGTCAAATGCTTTGGACAAGTCCAGGTGGATGACATCAGTTGCTCTTCCCTTATCCACCAACACTGTAACCCCGTCATAGAAGGCCACCAAACTAGTCAGGCAGGATTTGCCCATAGTGAAGCCATGTTGGCTGTCACCAATCACCTCCTTATTTTCTATGTGCCTCAGCATATTTTGTAGGAGGATCTGCTCCATAATCTTGCTGGGCACAGAGGTGAGACTGACTGGCCTGTAGTTCCCCAGGTCTTCCTTTTTTTCCTTTTTAAAAATGAGGGCTATGTTTTCCCTATTCCAGTCGATGTGAACTTCATCTGACTGCCACGATGTTCTGGTTTCTCAAATATGATGAATAACAGTTTAGCAACTTCATCTGCCAGTTCCCTCAGGACCCGTGGATGCATCTCATCAGGTCCCATGTACTTGTGTGCCTTCCGGTTCCTTAGATGGTCTCGAACCTGATCTTCTCCTACAGTGGGCAGCTCTTCATTCTCACAGTCCCTGCCTTTGCCTTCTGTGACTTGGGCTGTGCCGCTGGAGCTCTTGCCAGTGAAGACAGAGGCAAAGAAGTCATAGAGCACCTCAGCCTTCTCCATATCCTGGGTAACCAGGTCTCCTGTTTCCTTCCAGATAGGGCCCACATTTTCCCTAGATCTCTTTTTATCACTGACATATCTATAGAAGCTTTTCTTGTTGCCCTTGATGTCCCTGGCCAGATTTAATTCTATCAGGGCTTTAACTTTCCTAACTTTATCCCTGGTTGCTCGGACAATTTCTCTGTATTCCTCCCAGGCTACCTGTCCTTGCTTCCACCCTTCGTAGGCTTCCTTTTTGTGTTTTGAGTTTTCTTCAGGAGCTCCTTGTTCATCCATGCAGGCCTCCTGGTGTTTTGCCCAACTTCCTCTTTGTTGGTTTGCACCACTCCTGAGCTTGGAGAAGGTGATCCTTGAATATTAACCAGCTTTCCCAGGCCCCTCTTCCCTCCAGGGCTCTCTCCCATGGTACTCTACCAAATAGATGCCTGAAGAGGCCCAAGTCTGCTCTCCTGAAATCCAGGGTAGTGAGCTTGCCGAGCATTGACTAGGACTCTACTCTAGTATGGCTAGCGAATGTACATGGTATTGTTTATACTAAATTATTCTAATTATTCGTGATTAACAAGATAAGGAACTTCAAATTCCAGAGACTTACCTGTGTCATTGCCAATACAGTCTATTATCAGGCATATTCCTAAAGGTTGACTTTGCATTCTGTACTGATCATCAAACACCTGAAGAACGCGAAGGACAAATACTAAGTTAATATGTCACTCTCTCAACTTACAGACTTGATTCTTTTCTCAAACTTAACCACCTCAGATCTATTCAATTACATTCATTTGTTTTCCCATAGAGTAGCTAGTTTAAGTCTACATAGTGGGATGCAGTATGTCTTATCTACACAACAAAATCAAAACAATTAGGAGACATGGACTACTGATTTTTTCCTTATATCTAGAACAGGTTTATTTTTGTGTCCTTGTGTTATGCAATCTTACTACCATAATGATCCTTAAACAAAGGCTAAGACTGTACCATAAATGAGAATAAGTTTGAGACGAACTCTGGACAGATCTTCAAAAGTAAAAAAAAAAAAGTTGTATGAGGGGGAGGGGGTTCTTAAAGAACTGAACTATGACAGAAATGATCCGTCTATAGTACTTCCAAATTAATTTCCTTATGTTTAACTGCTATCGAGATGTTGGGAGCGATAAGCTGCATATCGCAAACATAATAAATGTAGAGAACTTTAGTGTTCTTCAGGTGTGCAAGCAAGCACTGGAAATCAGAATGACATTTTAGTGGAACAACCTCCTTATTTCTAAAAAATGTGTAATGACTCCATTACAATTCCTCTTCCCTTTAATAAGATTACAATCAATTTGCTACAAGTAACTACCTTGTTCCTGGCCTATAGAAAAGCTAGTGAAAATTGCAGTAGTCCATTCTTATCATTAATATCCAAAGCTCTCTACCTGGAGAGCAAGGCGCAGAAAGAGAATAAACAACAAAATTTACTGCATGCAAAGAAGCCCTGTGACTTCTAATGCAGATGGCAAGTGGTATGATTTCCAACAGGTTTTGATTTAGCCTCCACTAATAAATATACAAGCTCTGTACAAGCTCTGTGTGCACATCATATGTACATGCATTTTGCACACTGCTGCTTTCAGAGAAGCAGCAAATATTTTATACTGAAAACACATTCTGCAAAAACAATTCATAGAGCCTGTTTATAGCCGAGGAAGACATGGATGTACACACTGTTCAGTTTGCATGCAACTGAAGGAAATCTCAAAATGAAACACAAAGAAAACTAAGGTAAATAACTGCAGAGGTTTTGGTTGTATTTACATGCATACGTATGCACAAGCACATACCTTATGTGACACTGGTCCCGATTCCTGAATGGACATGTGGACTGGTTCTGCTGCAGTTTAAACATACAGAAGCAATCTCAGTATGTAGGTACCAGTGACATTTCTTTGACACCAAATCAGTTAAAGAGAAACATATATAGTTCAGCCAAGTTTTCACTCATCTGGATCTCTTAGTTTCTATGTGTACTACTGAAGTTAAAAAAAAAAAAACACCAAAATTTTCACCTTTAAATGTTATTTGGATTGCATCCTACATTGCTCGTGACTAGGATAAACAAACAAACAATCTCTCCTACCCTGAGAGTATTCAGCCAACTAGTCTTTTAAAAATCACCATGTTTCAGAGGTATTTTGGGTTTCCAGAAGGAACATAACTTACATGCTAAGAATCTGATACTCACTGGACAACTTCTTTGCTGGCCTGGTGGACAATCCACCACTGAACTGACACAAAAACTTCCTACTGAAGACTTAATGGGCACAGCTGCACTACACAGGCCTCCAGAGCCGGCTAGTCAATTTTTTCCATGATTTTATTAATAAACTGTTTATTCTGTCAAAAAGTTGTGACAGTGGAAGCCCACAACAATTTCAATAAAGTTTTAAGATCTAGCAGTACAAGCAAAGCAAATATAAGACTAAACGATAAGGCAAGGCTCAGTTTTCAAAGGTACCAAATACTCCTGGTGTTATCGACTGGATTAGCCATAAACAGCACTACCAAACAACAGTCTTTCTGATACACTGAATTAATTATTCGGCTCTTTTAAACTATCAAAACTCAGAATAAATGCTCTTACCCAGAATAAGACCTTGTCCATTTTGTGATTTTTGCTTGTTCATATTCTGGATCTAAAATGAAGAAAAAGGTTTATTATCCTTCTCTCTTTCAAGGATTAATAATCATGTGATTCAAAACGTAACACAAAAGTATTTTTCTTCCTCAATAAAAGGATGACATATTTCAGATTCACATCTATCAGCTAATTAGAACTACAAAATGACAAGTAAAAAAACTTCTATGAAAACCACAAACAAACAAAACTCAAATTGTTTCTCCTCAGAAGAAAATTACCAGCTTGCCATGAACAGTAAAGAAAAACTTATTCCCTAAAATAGCAAAGCAAACAAAAAAACTCTGAAGATGTGTATTTTGTTTCCTATAGAGCAGCAGGGAAGAAATGTCACTGAATTAGAAAGGAAATTATAACAATATTATCATAACATGGAAAGTCAATGCAAATTCTTTCCCATTAGTAGTCTGAAAAACAAAGCTGTTGTGGCTTTGTTAGCAAAGACAAATTGCATCACTCGTGTCTTGTATGTGAGCTTTATACATACATATTTACTGAACACAACAGAAATAATCTCATCAAGTTCATTTAGCAAGGCTACAGACTTTAAGTAAGGTCATACTATTACAATATTAGACCTAACCCAAATACAAAGAATACTGCCTGCAATAAGATTTGATGACTTTTCACATACTGAGATATCTTAGTTAAAATGAGATTAAAATACAACACACACACAAAAATCTGAAAATCTCCCTTAAAAAGTCAAACTTCAGCTTCCAAAGTTAAAAAGCTACTTTCCCTGCAAAGTCCAGAAGTACAAAGAAGAATAATGTTTTGAAAAGAACAGTCAAAGCGAAACTCTTCAACTCCACAAAGTAGTAGAAAAAACTTTCAAGACACAGATTTTACATGTCCAACTAATAAAAAAACCCCCTCACAGCAGATCTTTAAAGGGTACCTTTCTCAGTCAGAAGATTTAAATCAGACCCTAAACCCAGCAAGTAACAGGAATAAGAGAAATAAACTAAGTAATATTTTAGTTACTAGCAATCTCTTATTCCTTTAGGCTCTGCAAAGATGAATCGCCTTTCAATGTCTGGCAATATTTAGAAATAAAGGAGCTGTCTGATTTACTGAATACTTACCCCTGAATTATAAGGAGGGTCAATCAGACTGAGATTAGGGAGAGATGCCTGAAGTGCATTTACATACACTGGCTGAGAACGAACGGAGGACATTAAAGCTGAAAATTTAACAGAAACACAGAGAAATACACCACGATATGTTAACTGTTTTAAAAGCCTAAATCTGTGAAGCATGCAAATACTCTGACTTATAACTCAAAATTTTACCTTCAGTAAGAGCACATCTAATCCTTGCTATCAAGAGTAACCAGTGCAAAAATAGCATCTTACCTTCATGTTTGTACTTTTGAATCTTCCTAATCAGGTCTATTCTGTGAATATTTCGAAAACAACTTTCTATCAAATCCAGTTGATTAGGACCCACCAAATTTAGCTTCTCCAGGTCAATCACAAGAGCTAGAAAACTCTAGAAAAGCAACAGAAAACCCAACTGTCATATCAGTAATTTGTTCTCTATCAGTAAATAACAAAGCAACCCAAAAAATAATGTGAGGAGGTAATAAAGGTCATATATTGGAGAACTAGAAACATTATCTCCTGAAACATTAAGAAAATTATGTGGTAGATGTAAGAATTCTTGATATTATCATAGGAGTAATAGAACCTAGAAAAAAATCCATTTCCTTGTTGCTACAAAGCCAGCCACTTAGAATGTCACCTCACATGCCATGAAGCACGAGGTAAGAAAAGCTTTGGGGAATTTGCAGGGCCTCTCTCCTTCTTTGATAAAGAGAGAAAAAGAAAAAACTTCAAAGGAAGAAGACAAATCTTCAGTCTTCTATGCACAGTGGTCAAGTTTTCTAAACCCCCTCTACTGAATCTCTGCTTTGCAAGTGAAGCAGAGCACAAATACAAAAAGTGACCTTGTAACTCAAGATACATTTCATATGATCATTGGTTTGAGATGCTTCATATATGAACTTTTAGATAAGTAATGTTGAAGAAAGATTCTTCTTAATGTCTTCTGCCTGAAAGGTTCAAGCTAACACCATTCACTACAGTAAGTCTTCACTGTTCCCTCTGTCCTGGTTTCAGCTGGGACAGAGTCAGCTCTTCTTTTCAGCAGCTAGAAGAGCTCCGTGTTTTGGTTTTAGTCTGGGACTCCTTAGGAAAAGAATGTTGACAATGCACTGATGTTTGCAGTTGGCCCTGGGACATCAAGGACTCTTCAGCTTCTCATGTTTTGCCAATGTGCAGGTGCATGGCAGGCTGAGGGGGAAGCATGGCCGGGACAAAGAGTCCACAACTCCCCTTATGATTTGAACTTAAGTTTTAGGATTGAGGGTCAAATTGGCCAATGAAGTATTCCATATCATGCAGTGTCATGTCCAGTATAAAAATGAGGGTTAACTGGAAAGAAGGGCTTTGGTGTTTCGGGGCCTCTCTTGGACTCTCGGAGTACTCTCTGTCTCTTTTTGGGCCTCTTGCTCATTTGGGATTGCAGTGTCACGACTTACTTGTTTCGGGATCACTAGTCCAGGCCAGGCCAGGCCTTGGTCACTCACTGGTGAGCAATTACCCTGTGCACCACTTGTTTGTACATATTATTATAATTATACATATATATTATTAGTATATTTATATATTTTTCCCTTTAATTCTCTTCCCCATCCCCAGGAGGTGAGAGAGGGTGAGTGAGCTGCTGTGTGGCATTTAGTTGTCTGCCAGCCTAATCCCTGACACCCTCTTTCTCATGCTTCTTTCCTTGGATTAAAAAAAACAAACAAAAAATGAAATAGAAGCCACCACTTCTTCCCCACTTTCAGACTTCTGTCTACTCCTGCATCACTACCCTTTGCAGTATTCTCCCCTCCTTTGCTATTTAACTACTTCTCTTTCTACTTTAATCTCTCACTGCTCCAGAGGAGACCAGCAGGAAGACATACCTTATCTTTTGTCATTTTCATACGAGGTGCATAATCTCTGAGTAGAAAAACAAGAGATCCCACTTCTTCTTTTTCCAGATTCTCATTAATCTCTATCATGAGTACCCTGAAATAAAGTTGAGACACTTCTAAAGGACTAGCTTTCAGCAAGATCCCATCCATGCCCAACTTCTCCCATGTTCCAGTCTTAATGTACCATTCACAATTAAACAACATGAAAAAAGCCTACTGTGCTCCAAGATCCAATTAAAAAATACCTACTCTTGCTGATCAGCAGCTGTGTTACTCAGACTGACTAAGTAATAGCCACTGCTAGGAAAACACAAGTCACCTTAATATTTCAAAAGAGACGAAGTGAGAGAATGAGACAACAGAACACATCTTTAACTTTTTACCTAGTAGTTACAGGGTTTTTATTTCAGTGAGAAGTTAACACAGGAGGATCTTCCTTATGAGTACATATATTTTTTTCTGAAGGCTCTCAAAGAATATAACTGGAGCTTCTTAACTTAAAGCCTCTTAAAACTACACAGTAAAAAGCAGTAAGAGACAGGTCCCCTGAGAAAAGCTACACCACAAGGCTATGTGCCCAGAGCAAACAGAAAAGAAAACGTCTGTCTACCTACTGATGTTCCTCTGAAGCAACATTTCTATCTGCTAATCTAGAGCTGTACAAACATCACTGGTTTTATTTATTAACACACACAAACTCCTTAAAGATAGATGCTTCTAACTCAATGACTTGTAAGAAGCTACCAAAGCTTATTTTAGGGACTAAACTTCACATACTCTTTTCACGGTAACTTTTATTTTACCTTCAAGACCTATTTAAAAATGAAACAAAAGAAAACCCTAAAAAAACCTCCCAAAACAATCCACACACATTTTGAACAAAATAAAGTAGCCTTGAAATCTGAAATAGATGTATTACCTGTAATCAGGGACAAGTCTGAGACTTCTGGCAAGGTTAGCTTCCACTGTTGCTTTCTCAGTCTTCAAGATCCTCCTCAGCAAGTCAAATCTCTTAACTCTGTACAACAGCTCAGACAGGCCAAGAAAAGACAATTTCTCCCTTTCATTCAAAGCCACCAAGAGCTCTCTAAGGTCAGCAGTGGCCAAGTCAGGAGCAAGGTCTCGGCATAGGAAAACCATCATATCTTCTTCTTCTTTATCCAATTCTTGTTCAATCTGGTGAATAAGGACAGCTGGCACTTGGCAACTGGTCATCACTTTGTCGCTGTCGCTTTAAAATTGCCAGCCTACTGTTTTTTAAACAGGAAGCCAGCATGACATGAAGCTCATGTCTACCATAGCACTTCTCTGGTGTTCGTTCTTAACTAGATGCATTTTTAAATAAGCAGTTCTATGGGAAAGAATTAAAAGGTACTAAATTAGTGATCTGCTGCACAAGTTCACAGTTAACTCTCCTACCTGACATATTTCACTTACTGCTAAAACACCAATGTAGTCTACACAGACCTCCTGTTCTCAAGGGGTTCTCCCAGCTGTTCATTACAGAACAAGAAGTACTTTGTAGTTCATACTAATCAGAAAAAAATTGAAGTGCTTTTAAAACTAAAATTACCTTAACAAAAGTCAGTAAATTCCATAGGAAGTGAAACAAAAGTCATCAGCTTGTTGATGAGTGATATTTCAAGTGTTTCTGGAAATAAGAGCTAAGTTCCACCGCAGTTTAAGTCTAAAGCTCTGACCTCTTCCCAGCAACCCTCCACCTCCCTGCTCCCCACCACCTTTTCTCCCCTAAAAGTCTCAAGGCATTTTTCAGGAAGAATCTGGGGAGCTAAGAGGTCGTGTAACCACACATTGTCGACAAGAGACTTATAAAATCCCTACAAATAAAACCACTGCTATCAGGCATGCACTTTGCCTTAAATGAAGTCAAAATAAAGGAAATAGTCACAATAGACTATGTAATATTTTAAAACATTAATTATCTATAAAATCAGGAATGTGTGGATTTCCTTACTTATTAGCATCATTTAAAGTGATTTCAATCCGAATGAGTTGCCGGGGTTTTAAAGATTCCCCACACACCCCCTCCATACTCAAAAAGATTGAAGAATCACACAAAGAGAAAATTCCAACATTAAGTATGCAAACTGGTTAACTCTGAAGGCATAGATAAGCCATAGACTGTTTTTTTCTTCATGTGATGTTAATTTTTCACCATACTGAAAACTGAAATAAAAATTCAAACCTAGAAAAACCCCCACCCTTGTGATTAACAAAAGTAGAGTGCTATGCTCAGTTTCCACTGCCACCAACTATGGAAATTCTATTCAACCTTCTCTGATCCCCATTACCTACATGGAGAAAGGTGAAATGAGCAATCTGAAGACAAATCAGCCCTTACAAAGAGTTCAGTCACTATACTGCATAGTTCTGTTTAAATCATTCTGAAAAGCAAAAGCCAATTCAACTTCAAAGCCTAATACACAGAAAGATTCTAGCATCTGGATAACATTTTTTAAATAATTCTCAGCCTTTTGTTACACGTTCTGGAAGTTACAATCAACAATGTCATATTGCATCCATTCATTAAGGAGATGAGATAAACTCACCTACAAACCTTCTTTTTTCCCCCTCTCCAGTCCAATGACATTTAAATGAAAAATAACTATACATCCACATGACTTTCCCCAGAAAGGGACTAACAGCTGGATTTGATTAAATCCATGGATTAGGTTCCACTGCCCACTAAAAGAGCATATCAAATTCGAGTTCCTAGGGCAAAGTCTCCTTTATCTGTATCTATCTCAGCAAGCCATATTTTCTATGGAGTCAAAGACTGCAGTGACTTTCTCCTCCAACACTGTTGCTGAAAGTCACAACAGCAAGTCGGCAGTCTTTCAAAAAAAAAAGAAAAAGAGCAGCATTGTTATCTTGCTGCTAGTGCTAGCATGTCTGCATAACTAGGGGATTAAAACACAAGCAGCTGCTATGACCTCAAGGTGTCACCTTCAGAAGCAAAATAAAAGGGGGAGGGGTAAGGAAGGGCAGCAGTGGCAAGCTGTAAAATACCATAAACCTACTGCATTAGAAGACACAAGCATTACTCAGCTTAAGTAGCCCTGCATTCCCATTCCACAGCGTAAATGAGATCTAATGTATACGCAACTGAGTCCTCAAAACAGCACTGAGGCCACTTTGGCTCATTTTCAGGAGCACAGAGCATTCGACTGTAGCTCACAGTAACAAGGCTGCAGATACCCTGCTTAGCGCAAAGCAGCCTCCTCTGTGCATTCTACACAGACTGTGCTAAATACCTAGAGAAAACACACAACTGCAGTACTCCTGCTACTGCACACAACCAGCAAAAAGCAACACCTGTCCTCTCTGACACAGTTGTTCCCCAAAAGAGACAGGCACACAGTGTTTTCCCTCATCACAGCACATCATTTAGGAACCTGAGAGAATTAAATGCACTGTTTGCTTTAAGAAGTGTAACGTTTAACCCTAATGTAAACAATGCAAACAGCAAAAAATCTCACAAACAGAAATGAAACACCCGCAGAAGCTGCCCCTTTCAAATACCCAGGGCTACAGTATTTTCAATACAGCAAGCTGAAAAGTTTTGTTTTCAAGAAAATCAAACTAGGTGGACAAAATATTTGCACGTTTGGACCTGTTCTATTTCACAAATGGACCTGCAATGCTATCACTTGTACAGCCAGGGAGGAAGGGCGGAGTGGGAAAATTTTCAGGCCTCTGATAAGCAGAGGAAACCCTGATGCATTGGAACATGTTTGTACCATTTTCTATCAGAGGAAAAGTATATTTATTGCTAACTTCTTATTTCAATCTATCAACAAACATTTGTGAGAATTCTACAGAAAGACAAAGACTGTTCTCAGGACATAACGCAGTCAAGAAGGGGGGAAGCACAAAACACTCATATGAAAGCATCTCCCTGGTACATACAGCTGGTACTTTCAAAAGCGCTTGAAGAAACTACATTTTTGACTCACTCTAAAGGGAGGTGGGAATTTAACAACTTTCGGCCATTTTCAGAAATCTCAGATAAACTTTCTTGAAAAAAACCAACCACCAGTTGATTTTTATCTAATCTTTTAAAACTAGTTAAAAAAAAGAGACATGCGTGTGTGTGGTAGAGAGGAATTTCCTACAGAGTTAAAATTTCAGACATGCAAGATTACTATTTATATGTTATCTTAAAAATAATTTGCCTTTAAAAAACACATACGAATTATTTATTTTTGTGAACTTCCTTTATGTAAGATAAATTGCATACTTGTTATTAAAAAATGCTTATCAACACTTCCAGGGCTGAAACTCTCTTACCTATATGCAAGTCTGTCCACAAGAACATTGGAAGACTGGCATTTGACCATTGCCAAATCACTGATCCAGATCTAGCACACATCAGTTTCCATCCAGTATTTTTCAATGATGGTCCACAACATTGCTTATATCAGCTTGTTTTCTGTTGGACAAATACCAATGTCATATATTACTGCTGGGGGCCACTTCCTAATTTTAGGGTGGCAGGGGGAAACAAGGAAAAATGACCTAGGATCATGCATTCTTCTGTATGATTTCACTGGTCCAATAAGCCAGCAATGATGCTCAAAATAAAAGGAAAAACAACTGCACACATACAGCAATTCGTCAGTAACATTCATTCTCCCAGGGTACTGACTGGGGAATGAGTAAAAGCAACATGTAGTAAGTGTTTAGTATAAACTAAAACAGTTTATAACTTTGCATCCAAAAACCATGTCATCATATTTGAATAGCAGGAATGTCACACTACTACTGTGGCAAGCCCGATGCATTCCATCTGCATACATCTCAGCCAGATCCACTTCACCATGCAAGGTGAAGGACATCATGCTTCACCCTCCCATCTGATATGACCACTTTCGCAAACGTCACAGATACAGTTGTCAGAGTTGCAAGAATTAAAGAAAAAGAGAAAAGCAATGAATGTAAAACCCAGCAGCCTGGCTTTCAATTTAGATTACCTGGGCTCTGCAATGAGAAGAATTATTGAATATAAATTCATTACAAATAGGAGAGGAAAATCAGCTTATCTTCTCAAGAGGAAAGAAAAAAATTCATACTCATCAGAGAGAAAGCTGCCCCAATAGTTTGTGTGTTCATGTGCCTGTGTAATTTGCCAATATTGCTG
Source organism: Tauraco erythrolophus (assembly GCF_009769465.1). Lineage (NCBI taxonomy): Eukaryota > Metazoa > Chordata > Aves > Musophagiformes > Musophagidae > Tauraco > Tauraco erythrolophus. The sequence goes on along the minus strand of NC_141472.1, from coordinate 14,014,602 downwards.
CAAGAAAACACTTAGGATATTCTTCTTCAGTTCCATGTTTCATGTATTGAGTAAACATTTCAATGCAAAGCTTATGGAGCAGGAAGACAGTTGAAAAAAAGAATCCTAAAGTACTACACATTCTCATTTACATTCCCAATTCATAAGAAATCCAGAATCATTGCAAATAGCCGAAGTCTAACACTACCACCCCCACTGACAGATAAAAGGATACTGCAAGATCAGGTCAGTAACATTAGGGGCAGAGTCCGTGAAAGGGGCAGGCCTACACAGGCGACAAAAACAAAAAAGCCTCTTTTCCTGCTATATTATAAGAGCCAGGAAAAGCCCTGGCATGCTGAGGGAAAATGGGGGGAGTTTTCTGTAAGTCACTATCACCCCAAATTTTCATAAAGGAAGAGCTCTTCTGGGTAATAGTCTTAGATTCTGTTAAGAAAATGATTGATTCTGGGATGACTCATCTGTCCTCTTGTCCCCAAAAGAGGTCTGAGAGAAAACATATCTCAAGGAGATAGTACCAAAGTGCACTTAAATACAAGTTTCTGGGTTTAGTTAACTTTCAGACTTTCCTGAACAAAGTGTAAGATTTTAAAGCTGATGAGTTTCTCACATACTGCACAGGAAACCACCTTTGTCACAGGCATATTAGTCTAAGACTGCACTGACTTTTGACCCTGAGTAATCTCAATGTAAACAAGGTAAAGAAGAATTTTTTTAAGGTAAATACCTGATCAGCAAGCATATTTACTCCTCAGAACACAAGTTGTTTCCATTCCACATTAAAACAGGCAGAAAAACATCTGTAAGCTCATTAGCTTCTATGAAGCTAATAATTATACTCTTTATTTTTTAATTATTTCACGCTGCCCCTAGTCCATACAGAATAAAACCAAAATCAGGAACAGATTTTTTTTTTTTTTTTCTCTCCAAGGAGCAGGAAGTAAAAACATACTAAAACTTCACACACAAAGACTCACAAGGCTCCAGAAACTCCCTGCTGGCATTAACAAGTGGAGGCTGGTATGTGTGTATAAGGCTTAAGCTATTTTACTCTTTGCTGTTTAATGCCATGCATGAAGCTCTTGTTCTCATGATTGCAACACAAACGCTGCATAATATACAAATATCAATGTGATTATCAAGACAAAGAGAAGTATTCCTTATTAATAATAAGTCAACATATCAGGCCTCATATTAAGAAGGAACATCTTTCAAGAGAAGCAGGGTAACATTTCACACTCTAAACATGGTCCTCAATTAGAGTGTGTCATTTCTGACAGGATTTGTTTCTTGAACGTTTCACAACCGTCTCCACAGCAGCAAAAACAGGATATAACATCAGCGGGTGTAGTTCCGATTTGGAAAATTGTCTTTGTTCCACGAGGTGAGCTCATGCGGAAGCCCCTACGCCGGAGGGAAAGAGCAGGAGGTTGCTTTACTACAGAGAGCACTGCATTTTACTACAGAGGGGCATTTTGTGCTTCTGCTGCTCTGCTTTAAGAGGCAGAGTTGGTGAAACTACACAAAGGTAACTGCATTTCGAGTCTGTATCATCCGGCATTTTAAAAAGTGTTGAGTTGTTTGGAGCATGCTCCACAACTATCACATTTCCCTATAAAAGAGAGATTTGGTACAAGATACTTAGGGAAAACGGGGAAATCCTGCCGTAACTTTCACATTTCTCATTACTGTATTAGACTTAAACAGTTTGTTCTCAGTGTAGAGACAGCGCTAATTTCCATTTAGAGATGCATTAATTTAACACCCTAGTCCTCCCAGTCAAAAAAAAAAAACCAAAACACCCAACAACCTAAAGCTGGTTTTACCGCAGGGAATTTACACAGATTTCCACACAACTTTCCAACTACGTCATTTTAAATCACACTTGGAAAATGAAGCAAGAAGAAACTTCGCTCTGCCAGATTAGAAAAAAAAGCTTCATGCGGCTGGGGTGCGTCGGGTTTCGTTTCTTCCCAAGAGCAAGGCCGGGCTCGGGCTTGGCCTCCGGCTCCGCTCGCGGCGGACGCTCCGGCTCTCCGCACCCGGCTCCGCCCGCCCCCCGGGGAGGACCGGGCCCGGACAGGGAAGAGGACCCGATCCCGGTGCACAGAGTGTTGCGGCGCCTATGCTGAAGGCGCAGGGTGGGAAGGCAAGTGTGAGGGAAAAGACAAAGGAAAAGCATAACGCACCCAAACGCGCCGGGGACGCCTCACCTACAGCAGCGGGGCCAGGTCCGGCATGAGGAGGCGGGAGGAGGAGGGGGCGGTGCCGGCACCGGCCGAGCAGCAGGCTCCCCAGCCCCGGGCGTGGTTTGGAGTGTCACTTCTCTTTCAGATTAGTGAGACACGCAAAGCGCTTTTCGCTTGTACCTCTTCTCGCTGCTGAGAGACCTAAGCCGCCTCTGCGCGTAGACAACAACGCTGTTCAAGGCAGAGATCCCCTCTGGCTGAGGGACGAGGGACCTGGCTTTAGCCGCCTTACCATCATCATACGTCTGCCGAGCCACGTTCGCTAACTCTTACAATTTTATCGTGAGTCTGGCCGTTAGGTGTTCTAGGGCAAGGCGAGGGAAAGATTATGCTTTTCGGTTTGCTTTATAGTCTACCTCAGGAGATGAAACTCGGAGCCGCGCAAACACACCTGCCGAGGCCTCACAAGATGGCGCTGAAGCTGTGGTGGAGGCGACGTCTCGTCTCCAATCTGCCGCCGGCGCCTGTGGGTGTCGGTTCCACACAAAATGGCTTCCGATTAGACGCTGTGAGAGGGGGTTGGCAGCAGAACGGACTTGAGTTCGGTATCTATATAGACTTTTAGGGGACTATGCTTTTTATACTGCTGCTGGTATGAGGACAGACAGGGCAGCTTTGTATTGACCGTTCAGTGCTAGCAGGCTGTTTTTCAGTGAGCAATTAGAGGCTTGGGGTAAGTGCGGGCATGTGTTTTGGCAGGAGTTTATACCGAATTGAGCGCTTACTTGGTCCGTGTCTTGCTCGGTCACTCTTGAGTTTGTTCATAGTGAGGATGATGTTGTACAGCTGTGTGAAAGCTGTATGCTTCCCGTTGTTGTATAATCTTCAGTAAAACTGGAGTATTGCCTTTTCCCTGTAAACCGAGTGTTGTGATTCCCTTGGTATAAACCAGCAACTTCCATAAAGCGACTTACTCTGAGGTGCTTAGTGTTGTAGCTGCTCTCTTACAGGCCTGAAATTCTGGGCTGTTTTGCCTGCTGGAGTAGACAACAGCCACATCCGTATGTGGTGAAATTAGACATCCCATCTGTAACTGTGCGCTCAGTGGATTTCAAAGCCTTTACAAACACTGAGTTACTTTTTGTGCTGCTAAAAATATGGCAGTGGAAGCACAGTACTCAGGGATAGCACGCTGTTGTGCAGGCACGCTCTCTTTGGAACTGCAAGGAAAAGGGAGGCAGAAAGTAGTCACCCACACTAGAATTTTGTGAGGTACCAAGTGACTGCTCTGTGTTCTGAAAAAATATCTGGATTCGTACTGAAGTTACATGCTCAGACTCTGACTTTAATATCAGTCATTCAAGGGTATCCCACTGTCCTTGCTACTAAGATGTAGCATTGGATTGGTGCTGATTCAGAAGGAAACCAGCTACCTGCTCTGAACCAATATGCATGCCTTCTGCTTGGATCTGCTCCATCCATACAAACACATAAATACTTGTATAGGCCAATAGAAGAGGTTTAAGGAGATGGTATGGCTGCAGGCTTATGAAAGAATTATTTTTTTTTTAAATGGTTGAATGAATGATTTACTAATTTAACACAGCTATTACTTAAGCGACCAATATTGCTCTTTTGTTTACTTACTCAACTTTTTCCTTAATTTTTATATGCTTATTAAACAGTTTTCACATTTTTATAGGCAGCATTTATGAGATGAATGCAAGTTTTTTTTTTGTTCTTCCCCTGCCTTTCTAAGTTGAAATACTACATTGTCTTCATTGATAGGTTCTCATGTAAACTGGTAGTGTAAATCAGTATAAATGTAGAACATAGAGCATACCAGTAGGACTAGATATGATTGAGAAGAAGTGGTCCTGTGTGTTCAAATTTAGAGGGCTTTGGATATAAATGTCTGATTTGGAGATATTTCTCTTGCTATGCTTTCATAACAGGTTTGATCTATTTAATTTTGCAGATTGTCCTAGTTAACTGAAACAAAAAAAATTTTTAAGAATTTATGCCTTCTAAAATACTATGAACTTGTCTTTTATGGTATATATTTCAAAATCAGACTTGGTATGATCAGGGTAAGTGCATTCCATCGGTATATATAAATGATGTCACTAGTTTCATTTCTTACATGTTGGTGTTGCTTTTGTTGTTATTAAAAAAAAAACACCCTGCTAAGTCACTAAGGGAAGAGACTATTTTCAAGGGGTTTTTCTTCTCAATGGTAAAAGGATTATCTGACTTTTGGACTTTCAGATTTCTATTTGGCCTACAACTGAGGATAGAGAACGCATAGAGCATCTGTAAAATCAGTTCTCTGCCATACATGTAAAACAGTTTGGATGAATCCCTGAATGTTTTGATACCCATGATGAAATCAGTAAACTTGATTGGAAGACAAACATAGTGTGGAAGCCTGTTCCTTGTAAAACCCCTTGAAGCACACATTCCTAACTTCAATTAGCTGCATTTAAAAAATACACTTGCATTGATGTAAAAAGTCTATCTAATAAATACTGATCTGGCAAAGATATAATTGCAGGATAGAAGCTCATAGTTTTGAGAGCTAGATTGAGAGCATAGTTTGTAAATATTATAGGTAGCACTAGCAAAAACAATAAATAAATCGGAAGTATCTTTCCAGGTGAGCAGAAATAGCTCTTTGACTGCTGATGGAGATAGGATTTCCACCTGCATTTCAGAAAATGGAGCATCATCAGTTCTGTTTTTCAGAACTTCTTCCTGACTGTGGTATTACAATCATTTATGTTCCTCACCTGCAAGTGCCACTGCTGTTTGTGACCCTGGTTTTTGCACTGTAAAATATCTGTGCTGGTTGAAAGGCTGTTTTAATGTAAGGACAACCATTGCTATGGTTACACTGAAGACAGATTTGTTACTATTATTTTAATAGGAAATACTCCACCCCCAGACAGGATTAGTATTATAATACCTGTGAAATAATTTTTTTATGAGTATTATATGTATAATAATGATGAGACATTTTTATATTCCACAATATTGGCAAAATACGTTCATCATAAGTTAAGGCAGTTGTTTAGGGCAGTGGCTGCCATCTGGCTGTTAAACCATTGAATGTTACCACCTTAATTCATGAATTTTACCTAAACTCATCTAGTCTAACAATGAATATGCCCAATATATTTGCTTATGTAGAACGTTGGTAAGGCTGATTGTTCTGATCTTCCCTGTACAAGACAGCACTTATGCATGAATTTAAATCTTTGAAGTAGAGTATCTGTGGAAATTAAATTGAGATTACTTGCTTGCATGTAAGTTTTCTGGAAACTATGGCCAAAGTTAGAAGACATAAGATTTTGATTGCCTTAACTTTATTCATGTAGGATAAAGTCTTGATAAACAAAATTATCTGTTTTAAAGATTATCAAGAAATACATTGGTTTATATAGCAGCCAAACTAAATTTGTATGTCTTACATCTTTTGGTCTAAATAAACTGAGCAACATACCAAGGTTATGTATGCTGAAAGTATGATTCAGTAACTTTTTAATCTGTGTTCGTCTGCTAGTGCTTGAAAATATAATAATGTATGAATATCTCTTCAGCTAGTGTAAATAAAGCTCTTGATTTTTAACAGTACTGTCTGCTATATCACTGAAAGATACTAACTCTACAGGAACTTCCAGCAACTTTACCTCAGACTCTGAAGCCTTTGATGTAGAACAAACAAAAAAACACAATGAAAACTATAAGTGCTGAAGAACACGAAAACAAACTTTCCCAACAGGAAACTAAATGGGACAGCAACTATTGCTTAAAGTTTTCTTTTAAGGCTTATGCTTCTGAACAGCTGCAATGGAGTTGGGGTGGAGTGGGGGAGCAGCCCGTCAGCACACAAGTGCTGCACACCAAATTAAAATTAAAAGAGCAGCTGAAGTGAGAGGTACATATCTTAAGTGCAAGATTTACCGATACTGCATGTCATGCTAGCTCGGTTAACTGAATTTTAGATATTTGTTCAGAAAAACAATTACCTTAAGAAGTTTAGTCTTGGACCCAGACAGCAAACAAGCAGTGAATACCAGCCTTTGAAATTGTGTGTTCTGTGTGGGACTGCCAAAGGGACAACATAAAAATATTTTGTGCAACAGACCTTACACAATAGATTCTCGATTTGTTTTTCAGGGAATGATGCAACTGGATAGGGATGCTTGAGAAAGAATTAGGCAAGAAAAGTTTACTAAAACAAATGTTTGCCCTATGAACAGTGCCTTGAGCAATGTCATATGGAGATGACAAACTCCACTGAACAGTACAGCTGCACTCCCACAGTATCAGATGTTATTTATTGGCTTTAAAAATAAAGCTGTGTTATAATCTCACTCAGAGAGGTTGTGTGTGAATATATGTATTTAAAAAAAATAACTAATTTTAGCCATGTTTTGGTAGGACCTTCCAGGTTTTTTGTAAACCTGCAATTTGTGACAGGATTAATTAAACTTCACAGTTTTTTCACCATGGAAGTACGCTATGTAATTGTCTAGTGGCATTTACAGTTTCTCACCTGTTTGTCTAATTTTGCTTTTCTGTTTAGTGACACAGATATCCTGTTGTTTGGATTGAAAAATTAAATAGTACACCCTCTTTAGCTTATATTAGTAATGGCATAACAAAATTAACAACAGGATATTCAGCCAGTTCTAATTTCTAGCCCTGCAGAAGACATATACTGCCAACAGGCCCTTTCTTACTATAGTCCTTACTCTGCGAATTCTTAAAGTGCTTTAGAAGCTGTCAGAAAACTTAAGGAAAAAAAAAAAGGAAATTTGAAACAAATCATTAAAAGGTGTAAAAATAAATAAATCAATCTTTATTACTACAAATTTACAATTTAATACACCAGGACAATGAAGAAAAACAATTGTTCCTTGTGTTTTTTCACATTACATTCAAGTATATTGGAAGTCATATTAGGATAAGGTAGTTACTGCGGAGTGAAACATGCTACTTTGCTTAGTAAATGTGACACCAATGTAATTTTTAATGTCTGGATATTACACAGCAGATTATTTTGGTGCATAGTGTCTGCCAAATTAATTAACTCTTCAATAGGATTAAGTATAATCTTTGGTATTTTCATATACTTTGAGGCAGTTTTGGGTACTTTTTAAAGTTTTAAGGTAATAGTTCTTTTTATTTAGAGACATAAAAGTGAGTAGTAACAAATCATGCTTTTAAGAAACGGCAAGTCATTCATTACCACTTACTAGCAAATAATCATTATTAAACCTGTAATTAATACGGGACTTTTTTTTCCTCAAAAGCAACGCACTTTCTCAACTTCATTTAACAGAATGTTGGCAGGTCTTGAAAAAGCTGGGCTAATAGTTTCCCCTGTTCTTTAAAGGATGCTACAGCAAACCCAAGAGCATATGTATGTCGCTCCCCCTCCCCCATTGAAGTCAGGTAAATCACATTGGCTATATTTTTTGATCCTTCCACAAAAGTATAATAAAAAGCGCAGAAACGTGTTTTTGCCTGTGATAGACTTTAATATGCATATTTTAAGTACGGACTGAACAGCAGACTTATGTGTGTTTCAGCTTCGTAGTTAGTATTAACTTGTCTCATTTGGTCTTCAGTGATGGCCTCCGTTCTTCTTTGGAGGAAACAGTGTATATTCAATGCCAAGAGCTACGACGAAAGCTGCAAATCCCCACTTGAATCCCTTAGTGAGGACTTCTGCTAAGGTGACGGGTTTTGCAAAGCCACCCATATACCTCCAGGCTTCATTACTAGAAGAAAAGTGAAACCAAAAGAGTAAAACAAGATCAGTGGAGCCACTGTGATAAACATTAAGAAGAATATCTTTGTTTGGAAACAAAAGATGAAGGTATTTCAACTGGACTTACATTGAGATTGTAACATTTCTATCATTTAAGTAACAAGAGGTGCCACAAGTAAAGTTCATGATATTAATCTAACCTTTTATACATATAAATTGAGATACAAGTAACACTACTAAACAACATAATTCTGGTAACAGAATCACCTCCCCAAACTTAGTAATTGCTGTCTTCTGTTTTTACTCTGTTTGAAACAAAATCAGAACCCACTAGCACATACATGGGATGGAGTAACTACAAAGGCTAGCATAGTTAAATCTTAAAAGGGAAAGTTTTTCCAGCCATAGAAAACTCACCCTAGTGTGGAAGCACCTTCTATTTTACAATACAACACTTAACTGTATCAGGGTCAGAAAAGCCTACTAAAACGCATTAAAAAAAAAAAGCTGTGAAGATTGTATTTAGCTAAAAAGCCACAGAGTATTTACAAACCTCACACTATTTTGCCTTTCTGTTTTCAACCTGCATTGTTATTGAAACATTAGTTGCTGCTGTAACTGGCTACAAGTATTTATGTGTAGCACAACCAGTGTAATCCACAGATATGGACACGTTTTATCTTTTCTAAGGATTTAGAAACCGTCGGCGCAAGGGGACCAAGATAATCCCCTTGTGTCGATCGTTTCTATGACTCCGGATGAAGGGATATTGGCATGGAAGGATGCTAGTATAGGGTACTAACTGATAAAGATAAAAGTTTCCAAATCTTTCACATAGCTTATTCTGTATTGAACATGTACATTAACATGCATTTGCTACAAAGGTGGAAAGCTGATCCCCTGTTAAAAGAAACTTAATATACCAAAGAGGGGAGCCCTAGAAAGGGTTACTTTTTCAAGACTTCTAGTGCAAGATATTAATAATGCAGTGTTCTTCCAGATTACTGGAGCAAATAACTTGATACTTTAATTTCTCCTTTGTTAAGGAAGATTGGCACGATACTCGTACTTGGCCTATGGAACTGAAATATTACTTTATGTAAAATTTGAAAAGCTCGGGAGGCATCATCTCATGCTTTAAGAGTTTGACTTTGTTCCTAATTTCAACTCCTCACATAATTGGCTCAATTGCCTTCTTTTACCAGAGAAACATTTAACTTTTTTATCTAGAAGGCGCAATAAATGTTACACAAGCTCTTTTCCAGTTTGCTGTTTTGCTGCACTTCCTGAACTTGGAAGTGTATGCACTAAAAATCAGGTTAATTTATTCTAAATTTATGAACTTTGTCCATTTTTAATGGGAATAAGGCTATTTCTTGCTGAAAATAATTTTGTTGGAAGGGAAAAAAAAAAAGCTAGCACTGCTTGCAAACCACAGAAATGGAGGCAATATAAACGTGACACAGGCCTGGAAAGCTAACTGATAACCGATAATCATAAGGACTGTATCTCAAATGATTCTTATAGTCATCAAAACTATGTTTTACTCTATGCTTACAGCCTTAAACTATTTCGCAGGAAGGAAAAAAACCCTGTCAATCCCATACCCCTCTAAAGGTTGTAGCATGTAACAACTTCTTAATGGATGACCTGTTTGCTCTTACATTTTTCTTGTAGTGACTTGAAGTAAAGCCTTTTCTAGGAAAGCTCCTGGAATAGTTTGTTCATGCAGCTTTTCCCTTACAGAAGAATTGGACTACACAGCACAAGACATTTAGCGGTTTTATTCTCCAAGATTAAAGACTACTTGAGGAAAGTATTACATAATTCATGATGTGGGAGAGAAATGTTAAGCCCTGTTTTAACAGCTGTCCAAATGATCCAGAATTGGTCTAGCTAAAAAGGAGGTATTCATTGTAGAGTGGGACAACTTAAAAGGTGAAAGTCTGATCTTCCATTATGTCATTTGCTGCTTAGCAAAATGCACAGTTGAATCAAATTCCACATTGTATACTAGGATGTTTCTTCTTTTCAAATAAAGGCCTCCTGTTGTATATGAGGAATGCTATTCCTACTCAGAATGTCAATGTAAGTTCCATCAATTTCGGCAAGATCTGAGCACACAATCTCTTTGTTGAGAAGGGACAGGCTTACTCACATGTGCAAGACCTAATATTACTTACATGTTTTGGTGGATGAGGTATTGGTCATTGTGCCTGATCCGTATCATCCAAACATCACAAAGTGCAACGGTGTATTGCAAAACGTGGAGACTGATCAGGGTGATGCAAGGCATGACCCTCACACAAAAAAGTAAATACAGGCTTAACTGAAATTCTAACTAATATGTTCTAGATGCGTTTTCACTAAAGAAAAATAATCTGCAATGACAAGGTCCAGCTGATGCTACAAGATGATCTATAGAAATTATTTTTGAGGCTCTTGTACTTACCGAGCCCATGGATCCCTAAGACCCCGTTTAGCTAGCCTTTCCTGGACCTTCTCTAGGGGAGTACCCTCTATCTTCCACTGCCTGTAGTCAGGGAGTTCCACTTTCCCATGGCCATGGCCATGTTGATTTCCATGCCCCATACCTACAAGAAAAGATAGAAGTTTTTTATTTCTGAAACGGTATCAGATTATTTTCACACACTTGCAAAGAACAAGAACTTGTTTGTCCCTGCCCATGGCAGGGGAGTTGGAGCTAGATGACCTTTGAGGTCCCTTCCAACCCAAACCATTCTAGGATTCTACATTTCATCTCACCGGCAAAACAATACCCTGTACAGGAAACACAGGGAGATTACAAGAAGCATTCCAAAGCACGTAACACTGCGCATGAAGCATCTTCTGCACTGTACACAGTACACTGTAAGACAAAGAGCTAAGAGACTTTATGCTGCGTTTCGGAAGTTGGTGATTAAGCCCAATAAGGCAGACTGTGCAGATGCAAGTGTTACTGTGCTCTAAGTCACCACTACCATTACATTCACGAAGCAGCTATGTAAATTTTCTGTGCCAAAAAACGGTGTCAGAAAAACAATTGTTTCCAACGTCTATAAATGCACTTAAGTAACACCAGGGCCCACCAACTTGCAGGCTTTCCAGAGTACATGAAAAAGCTCAGAGTTCAGTTTGGAAATTTCTAATTTAGGTACAGCAGAGCTATGATCACCAAGCTCTGAAGAAAAACACGAGAAAAACAAAGACTTGGCTCCTCAGCTCCTTTTAAGTTGCCTCCAATTCAGTCAAACATTAACTGCGGTGATAAACAGGTACCGGATGGATGAATCAAAAAGGAGATGCGCCTAGTAGTCATTTCACGAGCCTGGGAAATATAAGCTTTATTTAGATACACCTTCGAGAGAACTAGGAAAATATTAAGGTTCTCATTAAAAACAGTGATCAAGGCAGATGGCAAGGTGAACATTTTCAGTGAGATCATGAAGGACTGGAAGAAGATAATGATGGCTTTTAAGTCTATTTTCACAATTCACCTCAGACTTTGAGCCAGGATTTCCCGTTTTGACACGTATCTGGTAGCAATAAACAGATTTAATGCCCTTAATTTTTAGGAGAATTGACCAGGATGCAATAGTGCCAAGAACATAGCTTTGAAGCCTATAACTCTTGAAGACCCCAAGCCGCGGAGGTAAGCAAAGAGGATTCTCTTGCAGAAGGAAACATCTAAATAAGAGCTCCAACGCCCGAAAAGCTCCCCCAAAATTAAACCCCTGCTACGCCCTTGCAATAAAAACCCAGCACCTCTCCCCTAGCGACATTTACCCTCCCACGAGAAAGGGGCTGGTGCGGACGTGCGCAACAGCGGCCGCACGCCGCGGCCAGCGGGCTGCACTGCGGCACCGGCCGGGCGTTCTCCCGGCGAAAGCGGGGCCGAAAGGGCCTCGAGCCGCGGAGGGCGACCCGGCCCGCGCAGCGCCGCGCCGGGGGCCCCCGGCCCCGACGCGGGACTGTCCGTCTAACCGCTGCGCGGGGCCGCTCCGACGGCGGGCACAGCCCGGAGCAGCCGACATGTCCGCCGCCCACCGCCTCCCCTCCCCAGCCCGCGCACAGGCACTCCTGGGGCGGGCAGCGGCGCAGACAGGCCCCGGAGGGCGCCCGGGCCCGGCCCGCCGCCCTCGCCCCCCCCCGACGGGCCCCGGCTACCTGCCCGCTCCGTGACCCTCCCGCAGGACGCGGCCGCCACCCGGAAGCGGAAGTTGGCGCGAGAACCGGGCGCTGTGGGAAGCGCAGCCAGCCACGAGGGTTCCGGGGAGCTTCCGTTCCGGTTCCTCCCGCTGTCTCGGCAGAAGTGGCACGGCCACTCGCCTAGGCCTCTGCTGCTCGCAGCGCTCCCGTTGCAGTTTAACGGGGCGGGTCTCGCACACGGAGCGGCGCCGCCGACTCTGGCGGAGGAGCTGGGAGCGGGGAAGGACGGAGACGCGGAGGAGAAAGCAGCCAATCAATGCGGCGCTTGTTAGAGGCGGAAGCGGCCCAATAGGCGGGTGCGTTGTTGAGGTGCGGGGTTGGCCGTAGCTGGAGGCAGGAGCGGAGGAGCAGAGGGTGAGGGGGCGGTGGCGGCAATAGTAATACGAGCCGGTACCGGAGCCGCTGGGTGGTGGCGGCAACTGGCGGGGCCTGGGCTGGCACCAGGATCGGGACCGCAGCGGGGATCCCCGCTTCTCCTCGCTGGTTGGCTGCTGCCCGCCGGTCGTTGCCGGGTGCGCGAGCAGAGACGGAAGCCCGCAGGGTCTGCGCGTGCGGGGGCGCGAGCCCTTGTTCCGTGCCCCCCCCCCCCCCCCCCCCCCCCCGTCATCGCCACAGCCACTGCTGCTCGCGGGGCGCCGCGCTCGGCCTCCCCTTCCTCGTTCCCTCGTTCCCTCGCCGCTCTCCCCGCGGCAGCGCGGAGGGGCGGCTGGCGGGGAGCGCACCGGCGCCCGGCGGTTATATAAGCCCCGGGCCCGCACGCCCCCGGCCCTGACCGCGGGGAGCGGCCGCCCCCGCTCGCCGCCCGCCCTCGGGGGTCACCTCGTCGGGCGAAGAAGTCGCGGGGGAAGTCGGAGGCGCTCACAAGCCCGGCTGGCACCTGCAGCAGAGTTTTGGTTTCCAGTGGATGTATTTTAAAAGAGCATCGCTGTCTGTTTCCGCAGGAGAAGGGGAGAGGCATCTTGAAATCCTGGGAGTGCGCTGAAAGGTAAGTGAAAGTTAAGAATTCTCTTGACAGCTGCTTCTTGAGTGAAATGGTTGCTTGGTTCCACTGAGTACCTGTCTGTGGGGAACTCGGTGTTTTGCATGCCGTGGCTGTGGAATTGTGAAGTGTTGGCCGCGTGAGTATCTGGATAAACAAATTGGTTTTTGTGTTGCTCGAGATTGAGTGCACAGTCCCCTTCATCTGAAAAGAAACGGATGAAAGTTAACTGCTCTGTCAGTGACTTACAAAGGCTTAAATTGTTCCTCAACTGGAGATGATACAATGGTGCTGTTTCTTTATAGTAGAATACAAACTCCATTATATTAGTTTCTGATGCTTTTATAAGAATGAGAATAAACACTGGTTCATGGCGTGATGCTGGCAGAATTTTAGGACAGGCCGTAGTGCCTTTTTTTTTTTTTCTGATATCCTAATGTAAAGCTGCTTCTGTTTTTCAGTTTTGTTTTTTTTTTATAGGGATATTGGGAGCACATGAAAAAATTCCAGGAGGAATGCCATTATTGTGTTAGTAACAGTGAAACTGTTCTAAATAGAGTGCCATCTGTTTCATCCAGACCGCTTCTGTCAGGTTTCAGCATTGAATGTTTTTCACTGTGCAATAAAGTCTGCAAAATTCAGAGCAGTCTCTTCCGCTCTGCAGATGCAATGTCAGGGCGAGAGGAGACACATTTGTTTTTCCGTAATGTATAGGGGGTGGAATCGAATTGCAGGAGGGCTCTTTATTGTGAGGTACCTGCGAGTTAAATCTCTGTCTTATAGAGAATCAAGATCTGTCAGATACCTGTGAAGTATTTCTTGTTTCTTCTTGTGACTGGAAGTTAATGGATATATGTTCGAAGTCTGATGTTGCTGAGGAATGTTGATATTTTCCTCAGAAAATTTTTTCAGTGACCCATAGACATATTAGATACCAGACACCTTGGTTTTATTTTTCGAAGGAAAAATAACAAAGTCCTGATTTTATTTATGGTTTTTTTTGTTTATTTTGTTTTGTTTTCTTCATGGTGCTTGGAAGCATGGCTTGATTATTCATGCATGAAGCCATACTTTATTGGTATTGCTGAGTCTATCAACATGAATGTTCAGTTCTGATCACAGAATATTCATAGAACGGATCGATATGGAACGGACCTTAAAGATCACCTAGTACCAACTCCCCTGCCATGGGCAGGGAAACCCTCCACTACATCGGGTTGCTCAAACCCTCATCCAGCCTGGCCTTGAACACTTCCAGGGATGAAGCATCCATAACTTCTTTGGACAACCTGGACAACAATGCCTTTACTCATTGTAAAAAATTTCTTCCATATTATCTAATCTAAATTTCCCATCTTTCAGTTTAAAGCCATTACCCCTTGTCCTATCACTACATGCCCTTGTAAACAAGTCCCTCTCCAGCTTTCCTGTAGACCCCCTTTAAGTACTGGAAGGCTGCTGTAAGATCTCCCCAGAGCCTTCTGTTCTGTAGGCTGGATGTGTTTAAGGCTGTCTGTAGGCTTCTGTTCTGATCCCTGGATGTGTTTAAGATTAGGGTGGATGATCTACTTCACGATATGGTTTAATGGGGATTAGGGATGGTTGGACTCGATGATCTGTAAGGTCTTTTCCAACCTAGAAATCTGTGAATCTATGAATCTATGAATCTGAACAACCCCAACTCTCTCAGCCTGTCTTCATAGCAGAGGTGCTCCAGCCCTCGGATCATCTTCGTGGCCCTCCTCTGGAGCCGCTCCAGCAGCTCCGTGTCCTTTTTGTGCTGGGGTCTCCAGAGCTGAACACAGTATTCCAGGGGGTCTCACAAGAGCGGAGTAGAAGGGCAGAATCCCCTCCCTCGACCTGCTGGCCATACTTCTTTTGATGCAGCCCAGGATACAATTTGTCCTTCTGGGCTGTCAGCGCACATTGCTGGCTCGTGTTGAGCTTCTCATCCACCAGCACCCCCAAGTCCTTCTCCTCAGGGCTACTCTCAATCCAATCTCTGCCTAGCCTGTATTTGTGCTTGAGATTGTCCCGACCCATGTGCAGGACCTTGCACTTGGCCTTGTTGAACTTCATGAGGTTCTCACAGCCTGTCAAGGTCCCTCTGGATGGCATCCCTTCCCTCCAGCGCGTTGACCGCACCACATAGCTTGGTGTCGTCAGCAAACTTGCTGAGGGTGCACTCGATCCCACTGTCCATGTCACCGACAAAGATGTTAAACAGCACCAGCCCCAGTACCGACCCCTGAGGAACACCACTCGTCACTGGCCTCCACTTGAGCATCGAGCCATTGACCGCAACTCTTTGAGTGCGACCATCCGGCCAACGCCTTATCCACTGACTTTGTATGACCTATTGCAGTCGAACAGAATTGTAGCAGAGGAGTGTGCTTAGCAAGATTAGTCTTCAACTATACTATCGCTTTCAAGGTTTAACGAGGTTTTGGGGAGCAGTTTCCCCGCACCCAAGTACATGAAAACTCTTGATAGGAAACACTGCGTGCGGTTGATAGATTCGCTTTACCATAAAGTTGCCTAATGTTTTGCTTCCTGAATTTCCTTTTTTTTCAGCATGGGCCATACTCTTTCTTTTCAAAATAAGGCTGCAAATATGAGAGATACGATATTTTGGGAAGATAGGAAGCTTTTTGAAGCTGTATCTTCACCAAATAAGTGAGTCTGCGTAATTTCAGGGGGGCTTACGGTCTTGCTACAACCTGTTTTTGAGAAGGAAACTTCATCATAATTACAATGTCAGCCTGAAGATATGAGTAGTATGCACAAGGAGCTAACAGAAAGCCAATGAGTTTTCATCTTCTGTGAAAAATGCTGGACATCCTTTAGGAAGGAAGGGTCTTTGGGGCTCCATGTACAAATAATTAGTACTTTTTGTGGTTTATTCGGTTACTTTTTTTGTACTATTCATGGTGGTGATAATCGTTGAAAAGATTAAGTGTTGTACAATGCAGTTATGTTAGCATGTACAGTTACATTAGCATGTACTAACCATGCTAGTTATGGTTTGCTGGTATTCCTGCTTATGTTGCTAGGTTAGAGGAAGGTGGCAGGGTTTTCTTGACCATGTTTCCAGAAATGTATATTGATATGTGTTCTGGAGATTGTGAGGTACGTTATGGGTACTGCTGTTCTCTGCATGTGCATATAATATTCTCCCTAACACTGAACTGTGTTTAGTGGTGTGCTCTTCATGAATGTTTTCTGGAGTAGGGAGCTGTGTCTCTAACAGTGACATGAAGCTTCAAGATGATGAAAAAGGCTTGTGCGGTTGTTTCGGGGTTCGGGATTTGGGTTTTTTTTTGACTCGATATCTTAACACGTATTTGAACTACTTAAATACTGTATCTTTTTTCCTGAAATTGCAAGTTACTTTCTCCGGCTTTGTATTAGTAGACATTTATAAGTCATTGGAAGCCTTTTGTCATTTGAATAAAATGGTCAAACCTGCTTTAATTACATTTCTAATGGAAAAGATCTTTCTTTGGTCCACCTTGGTTTCTTTGGATGTCTTCAGAAAAAGGCCATGAAAGGCAGGGAAGGAAATTATCTTCTCAGGCAGCATTAGAGAGCCAAATAGGGATAGTATCACAGTCTCAAACCACTGTTTCACCTCTCCTTTGGAGAAATGATGTGCTGGAGCAATAGTCTTAGCTTCTTTCTGTTTTTTCTTTGGCTACCCAAAGACCATTCTTCACAGGAACAGCCATGCTGGGCTAATCTGCTATTCTCTCTTGAAGTCTAAAGCCCTGGTATCCTGATATGTGACAGGACTATTGTTTCAAGTCCTGCTTGTCTGGCACAGCTAAGCAGTATTTGACAGCAGGTGCTTTCTTCTTACACTCTTTTCTAGGCAAGCATATAGGGTTACTCCTTAGGTCAACTCTCCCAGTCTCTCAGTGGGGACGATGTTTTCTATGGATTTGTATTCCATGGATATACTTAACTTTTAAAAACTTTTGAGCCCCTGTATGGTTTTTACATCTGTTTTCTGACAGTAAGCACTATACTTCATGTATTGTGTGAATAAATCATTCCACTGTTCTGTTTTGCATCTGTTATTTGAGAACTTCATGTGATACAACCTGTTTCTGTATGAGAAGGGGCAGAACTGTTTGGCTCTTTCTCAAGCAGTTTGATATGAGTTTAGAATCTTTAAAAATCAGGGTAATGTGTTCACTCAAACACTTGTCTGGGCAGGAAAACAATTTTAGATTCCATTATTTTTCTTTATGCTTGTTCCCTTATATTAAGACATGAACTAGTATCAGGAAGTGAAGCTGAAGGCTTCCCCTACTGGCTCTTAGTGAAGGACGTCTGTGCCGTAAGAATCATCACTTAAGAAGAAGTTCTGTGACTCTTTTCAGGAGAAATTGATGTGAGCAGAGACAGTCATCAATAGTACAGTTTGACGTGGTACTTCAGTCAGTTATTTTCATTTTGAAGTAGAATAGTTATAAGAAGTAATTATTGACAGCCATACCCTGGGCCTCATCCAAAGCAGTGTGGCCAGCAGGTTGAGGGAGGTGATTCTGCCCCTCTACTCTGCTCTTGTGAGACCCCACCTGGACTACTGCGTTCAGCCCTGGAGTCCCCAACACAAGAAGCACATGGAGCTGTTGGAGCAAGTCCAGAGGAGGGCCACAAAGATGATCTGAGGGCTGGAGCACCTCTCCTGTGAAGACAGGCTGAGAGAATTGGGGTTGTTCAGCCTACAGAACAGAAGGCTCTGGGGAGATCTTAGACCCGTCTTCCAGTGCCTAAAGGGGACCTACAGGAAAGCTGGAGAGGGACTTTTTGCAAGGCTGTGTAGTGATAGGACATGGGGTAATGGCTTTAAACTGAAAGAGGGGAGATTTAGATTAGATATAAGGAAGAAATTTTTCACTCAGAGGATGGTGAGGCACAGGAGCAGGTTGTCCAGAGAAGCTATGGATGCCCCATCCCTGGAAGTGTTCAAGGCCAGGTTGGATGAGGGTTTGAGCAACCCGATGTAGTGGAAGGTGTCCCCGCCCATGGCAGGGGGATTTGAACTAGGTGCTTTCGACCCAAACCATTTTATGACTTAGGTAATACTGTTTTCCACAATGTTTCCTTTGTGGATATATGCTTGTAGTAGATAAAACTTCCTGCAGAGTTGTGTTCAAGGAAACAGTAACTTCTGAGTTGTGTAAATTGTTCAGACATTTCACGTAGACTGTAAAGGTAACTATAAAATAGATACGATGACTTTAAGGAAGATTTGCAGATGTCAAGTACTATCAGAGTGATCTGTTGTTTTTTTTACGGAACCTTTCTTCTGTCATCTTCTTTGGCAGTAGTAGAGATTACTAAAAAGCGGAATTGCAAGATGGTTGAGGTTGAAAGGGACTTACAATGATCATGTAATTCAACTCCTTTGCTCAAAGCAGGGCCGACTAGGACAGCTTCCTCAGGACATTGTCCAGTTCTATTTTGAATATCTCCAAAGACAGAGACTCCACAACTTTTCTGGGTAACTTGTTCACGTGTTTAAACACCCTCATGCTAAAGAAGTTTTTCCTTATGTTTAAATGAAATTTTTTACATTTCTATATGTGTCCACATAGGTGCAAAGTTTTTTTGAGAGTAAAAAAGTATTCCAAGTTTGTGCTTGTATCACTAACTGTAGGTAAAGTAGCAAGCTGGTTCAATTTTTCTCTCTGTACCTTTGTTTGGATAATTCATGCTTCTAATAACAAGATAAATAATTTTAAATGTCTTCTTTAAAAAAAGTAAATTTTAATCATGACAGATTTATGAGAGTGACTCAATTGATTTCCTTTTTTGTCTAGAATTCAGACTTTAGTTTCTAAACTTGAAATATAAGGTTAAGAGTTAGAGGAGCCCTTCTGATGATATAAAATACAGTTATCTAGTAAAACCCTACTGTAAAACAGAATTCTCTATTGCCAGCAGTAACACAGAGAACACATAAACCTTGATCAGGGGCTGGGTAAAATAATTTACAGTTTGCAAGCTGTTCCAAGACATGCTGAAGGTTATCAAAAATAGCAAAAGTTTTGTATTGTAAGGAAAATTGCTGTGTGGCCATTAGTTATTCTTCTGTTAGCATTACATTTTTCTGTCAATGTCTACGTTTAGCCTGTATATGGGGCTAAACAATAGCTAGCTATTCTGTCACCCAGTGACTCCTCTCCACTCGAGGAGGGGAATCGGGAGGAAAGAAGGCCAGCAGGTTGAGACAAGAACTATTTAATAACTGAGAGAAAATAAAATGAAAGATATTAATGATATATACACACAAGTGATGTATGGTGCGATTGCTCACCACCCCTTGTCCAATGTCCAGTCCATTTCTTGCTAGCAATTCAAGAGCAGGAAAGTCCAAAAATCGCAGTCCTCGAAGAGAGAGAGTAGGCCTTGGGGCGGAATGATGAGCAAGACTTTCCAGAGACAGCAACCATTGAGGAGAGGAGAGAAGAGCAGAGCCTGTCCCCTGCCAACTTTCCAGTTTATAATGAGCATGGTGTTACATGGTGTGGAATACTCATTTGCCACTTTAGGTGTCAGTCACCTTGGCCACACTCCCTCCAGGTTCTTGGACATCTGGGTTGTTAGCAAAATACAAGTTGAAAAGTCCTCCAGGGCTATAGATTCCTGCATACCACGGCTAGATACAAACTAAACTGAAGTGTCTTAGAAATTTTGCTCTCACGGAGTCAGGTGCTGCAGACTTTTTAAAATGCAGCTTACTTTAGAAATGTAGCTTCTCTGAACAGAAAATTGATTCTATGATTCTATCCCAGTGCAAGCAGTCAAATATAATCGATACTCAAATATAATGAATTTGGGCACAGACATTTTTATATTGTTTTCCTTTGAGCCAAGGAAGATAGAAATGGTGTGCTACAGATGCTTGTTGTGTGATGTTTATGTTCCTTTATAGTGTTTTAAGAATAATAAATTATGTGGTCATGGAACATGACCTTGTCTAACAAGCCATGTAGCTACTTTTAAACTAATTTGCATCTTTTAATTTAAAGCTACTGTAGGGTAATTTGGATCTCTTCTGTCTTGATGAGGGATTAGGTTGAACTCCACAGCAGTGTTGCTTTGTTATCATGAGATAGCCTTTTCTTCTGAAATCCTGTGTTTCTCATACTATGGATTCTATTTGAAAATGTTCACTTATGTCACTTATGGTTATCTACTTCAATAGATGTTTTATTAATAATCACAATTCGGACAACTTGTAAAAGACAGACTTGTGGTTGGCAAGTGACCTCTTTGGTCTTTCCCTGATTGTTTTCTGTTCTTCTTCAGGCAGTCCAGCTTGCTACTGCTGCTTACTGCCGATGTCAGATCTGCAGTCTTGACCTCCTGGTGTGATTCTCTAGAACAATATGGATTTTATGGTTCAAATTTACTAACTTCCTTTTGCGTGGAAAAAGAGAGCCAGAGACATTTGAAAGGAGATCCCCCTGGGATAGTGAAATAAAATGTCACGTGAATAACTATTGCAAAGTGGTAAACTATTTATTTATTTATATCTCAATACTGAATGTCATTACTTGGAAAATGCCAGGTTCCCTGGCTGCGTAATACTGTTCAGCACAGGACTTGATGGAGATAGTCAGAGCAGTTCAAGCCTGTTAAAACACTCTTCCAGAAATGCACTCTTTCTGCATTCTCGTTTCTTTTTTCCCCCCCCCCCCAAAGGACAGAGTACTTAACGACATCTCATTTTGTATTCTATAAGTTATACGTGTGTTTGACAGTAAATTTTGCAGTCCAGAAATGCGAAGTCTGTGTTCTTGTATGTAATCTCTATGATTTAGCTAATCTTACTATATTTTACTTACTGTGATTCTTCAGAAAACTGAAGTGGTTAGGTCTTCTGTATTGGTGCTTGCATTGTGTATGATTCGTGAGTTCTTTAAATAGTTGTACATCCGTATTCCTCTGAGTTACATTTAAGTGAAATATACGACACGGACATTTGTGCAGGCGGCATGACTGTAGTTTGCTGATTCATACAGGGCAATATTGATATTTCTGGGATTTTTTTCTATTTCCATTCCCTATGTTTCATAGTTATGAGCTTTAAAATGTAGTTGTATTTAGGGTCTTCCTCCCTTCTTCTGCCCTGCCTTGGTCCAATTTGGACTGGGGGGCTTATTCTATTTTTATCTGGAAAGACAGTAAGAAAGTTTAAAAGAGTGATCATACTTTTCATGGCCATTCAGATGAGAAGATATTGTGTTGAAAGATAATGAGGTGGAATGTGTGGAAAATTTGCTTGTGTTTTTTTTTTTTTTCTCCTTCCTGGCTTCATTTATTTCCTTTTTATTCAAATAGATTGGTTACTTCGGAGAGTTCTGGTGTCATTTTCTTCTTTTGATCTTCTCATCTTATTTTCTGTTTTGTCCTTTCTGTCTCCTTTAGGTTTGAGAATATCTTGAGCTTTAGGAGAGGCTGGAGAGCAGCCCTTCTGTGTTCTTGCCTCTGTTTTGATTTGGAATAGGGCCACAAGGTAGGAAATTTGATTTAGAAAAAATTCTGAAGCAGCTTATAGTAGTTATTTAAGCAACTTTCCTAAATATCCTAAGCACAAGATTTTTGAGATATGTGGGCATAAGGGTAGCAGATATTGTTTTAAAAATAGCTTAAGTTAGCTTGTTTATGTAGATTTAAATATGATGTTTCCTGCATGTGAAAACAAATTAGCTAGAAATTATTTTTTTTAGAATTTTTTTAAACATGGACTTTGTGAAGGTCTGACATTTATGACCAGTGTGCGCTGCGTGTAAGCTACACTGGTAATTCCACTGTCTGCTTTCGAAAATGTAGCAACATCATGATGGCTGAACGTAGGAGGATCAATAACATTCTACCTGAGACATGTTTCAGAAGGTAGGAGGCTTTTATGTAAACTTAGTTGTGGAGGGGGTGGAGTGAGCAATTTATCAAGCATCGTAGTGCATGCCATCAGAGTAGGGCAAAGAAGAAAAATCTAAATGTTCAACTTAGAGTTTTGATATCTCTTTATTACTCTAGGTTAGGGGTATAATTTTAAAAAAAATATCTGATGCTTCTGCATATGACTGTTGTCCCTCATGCTTTATGGTTGGAAACACACGTTCAATTAAAAATAGTAATGAAAAAAAGCTCCCTACTTAGAATGGGTTTTTTACTGGTCTTCAGTATCTGCATGTAACAATGAAAGATATCAAATCACTTGATAAATCTGGATAGCAGGCATCAACACTTGGCAGATGAAAATTCTTCATGCTTCTGGCACGGTCAAAGTCAATCTTGAGATTTGTGTTTACTTCTGTGGAATTAAGGTTAGAGTGTGAATTTCCAGACTTTTGTTACAACTGTGTTGCTTTGCTAAAGATGTAAAAGTGAACTTCAGTAGACAAAACTAATGCTTGTGTTTGTAGTTAGAACCCAGTCCTGATAGTACAACTCTTAGTACAACACTGTTAGTATAAGAGTAAGAGGGGGGTGTTAATATCTTTTCAAACTCTTAATATTTTGATGATAGCAATGGGGTGGACGGATGATTGGTTAAAATCCGTTTGCTTTAGTGAAATTACACAATAAGTGATTGAGGAGATTGTTAAGTAATAATAATGTGCCCTTTTACATAGAAACGTAAGGCATGCTGGTGAAGGATTTATCCTAGCAAAAGCTCATATTTCTCTGTGTGTGACAGTGAAGAACTTTCCGTTGCTTTTTTTTTTTTTTTTTGGTAAGATGTTCAGTTGAGACGGAACAGCCTAGAGATGTGAGCTAAATATGGACACAGAGGAGAGTGAGCGGGGTTTAGATGTGGAATGAGAAAATGACTAGGTTTTTGGTTTTTTAAGGTGCCTGTTTCTTGTTCTTAGCATAGAATAGGCTGTAGACAAAATTACTGAGCTTCCAAAGCTGCTTCCAGATTGTTAATTGTATGTATCAAATGCTATATGGTAATTATGTAACTGACAAACCATGGTACCTGATGGTCTCTCCTCAGTGTTGCATCTGTGCAATAGTTTCAAATAGTAACATCCTTAAATTTCCAGAAGTTATTAAACCGTGTTTGCGGCAATTTCTTGGGGAGATGGCAGAATAAGGTGCTGTTTTTGTCAGACTTCATGTGAGCCGTTCTGATAGCTTAATTCATGATAATGAACCACAGCAGATTGCAGCAGTAATTTTGCCATGTCAGAGTAGTGAGAGCTTCATGAAAATCTCTTAAGCAGTTAAGTGTTACCTATGGAAACATAAATAGAGATGGGAATCCTGGGCTGGAAGCTAAGGAGAATGAACTGATACTGAACTAATATAAGCTAAGCATTCATAAGCTGTGTTTCTATGCTGTTTATTTTCATAGATGTTCTGTGACAACAACCCTTCCTTTAAATCATAACTGTCACGTGCATTTCATGATTGTCCAGTGAATGGGATGACTAGTAGCAGGCTACTACCTTTTCTGTTTGCTAAGGTCTGTGTGCCTGCCAAGGCCTGTTTCATGTGCTGTGACTCTTCAGTTTTGTCTTCACTCAGATTCCTGTAAGCACCAGGTGAGTTTGAGAATCCTCTGTTTATCTGTGGAATAAGAGAACTTCCTAGCTCTCTTTTTGTTTGTTTGGGGGAGAAGGATGGAACAAGATTTTCTTTCTTCTCACCATAATCAGTGTTAGAACTTGAGACAGCAAATAACAATTTTGAAATAATTTACCCTGAATATTTGTTCAATCTGTCCAGCTGATTGTTGGAATGTGAACGGTTTAGTCATGGTTTGTTGTCTATGAGTCTCCAAAGGACCAATTGTGAGATGCCCTTTTGCTTGTGCATGGGTTGAGTGGACTTGGAATATGCGTTGTAGTTCTTTCAGATGTACAGTAGTCTTAGTGAGAATAACTGCTGCCATCATAGAGTAAGTACCTTTTCTGCACCAATGGTGAAAATCCATATGCAGTCAGTCTTTGCACATACAGAAATGAGACTTTGTTGGGGTTTTACTGTCACTTCAGCCACAGAAGAACGTTTTTGAGGCATCTGAGTGTTTAAATCATTCAAATGGCTGCTGCGTTATACACACGTATCTTGTGTTCCAGGGATCACCGCACTAAACTCTCTGAGAGAGCCATGCTTTGCTTTTTTCCTCTATCTCTAAATTATTTCAGTTGGCTACAGGTCTACTATGGTTTTTAGCACTTAATTTTTACAATTTACATGGCAAAACTAAAACTACTGTGCTACTTTCCCTTTTTAATTTAAATTAAAATGTTAACATTTTATGTCTAGTTTCTAACTTGATAAGTTAGCCCAAACTTGAACTCTGGAATTTTTAGGAAAATAGTTGGAGATGCTCTAATAAATTCCATAGTAATGTTTATACAGTAACTTTGTAATTTTACGCTTTTTTCTCTAGCTACTTCAATATTTAAATTGAGTAAAATTTAAGATAATTAATTATTCAGTTCAAGATACCAAGGCAGAAAAATAAGTGCGCAACTGTGGGATTTCGTATTTATTGTGCACAAAATCTTAATCGGGTTAAGGTCTGTGATGGATTTCAGACTGAGTTAGGGGTCAATGGCCAGTACTGATTGGCATTGATGCTGCTGTAATTGTGTAATCAAGTATTGTGCTGATTGTCACGAGGTGGTTTTTCTGTGTATATGTCCTCTTTACTTTGTTTGGTGACATATAATTAACCAAGTGTTCAAAGGTTGTTTATTTCCTCTGTGCCCTTTTTCTCACACTTGCAGATATTGGTCTGTGCTAAAGACAGAACACTGGGCTCGATGTTAGGAACGTAGAAGAAAGTTCAAGGAAACTTAATTAAGGAGGAGGGTGCCTCTAGATGTTAATTACATCAAATCTTAATTTATTAGACGAATGCTGCAGAAGGCTTTAAAATGATCTGTTGGTCAGTGGGGGAGTGGGGGTACTATGCCTTTTTTATTTTTTTACCAGCTGCCAGGAAAGAACTTCTTCAGCTGAATAACTCCTGCTGCTCACTGATAGGAAGTAATTATTGCATAATCATCTCAACTTGCAAATCTGCACATAATTCCAAGCATCAGGGTGTTAGGTCTGGATTTGTATTTTGTTCTGAATGGTTTTCTTGCATGCTGAAGCAGTCACGTGTGAACGGAGTGAGTTGGTTTTGGTTAGTTGTTTTTTTGTTGTGGTTTTGATTTTCGCTTTATACCTGATCAACCCTACTTTTTGAGAAGTTACTCAATGCTCTCTCTGCAGGTCTACTGTCTGCTTTTCAATAACCTCAGTAGTTCTAAACCTTCTGTCTGAAGTTGCCCTTGAGAGATTGCATGTGTTTTGTGAAGCTATTGTATGAAGGGTGTTAGATGAGCATATTCCTTACACCAAAAATGTGTAATCTGACAATTTAATGTGCCTGGTGCTTGAACTTCAGTAAATGCAGCTGATTCCTATCAGCACAATTGCATAGGGAAACAGAAGAGTGACACTTTTAACAGGCCGTTTAATTAAACTCGGGCTTTGATTAAAAATTTTTTATGATGTGTTTGAAGAGAATGAACTGAACTTGCTGTATTGCCAATATAATTAATTAAAAAGGTATGAGATCATAAACATTACCTAGATGGGTGATGTGACTTACCTGTAAAAGAATAAGGAAACTATTTATGTTTAATATAGTTCATGTGGATGTATTTCTATTTCAAATAGATGTAGTATATAGAATTTGCTGAAGAAGATTAATGTTGCAAAATGCAGTAGTATAACTGTTTGACATGTTTGCATATAAGGTCATCTCTGTTCTTTTTCCAAAGGTAAGTTTACTCAGGAGACTTGAGGGAAGGAAAAACACTGTTCTACCAACTGGTTTTGAAGTTTGTTTTAAGCAGGAAAACTATTTAGTATTACAAACAAATCCCCAGAATTTCTCTGTGTACTAGTGAGGTTATATAAAAATGACTGAAGTTTAGAACACTGAGTCCTCAGCGAGAATTTCTGCTCTTGTATTTTTGAGGGCAAGAAAATATGTTTGAAAACCTAAATATTGTAAAACTAACCACGTATAAATAAATTCCATTCCTCCCTCCACACCAAACTGGAGGAAGGGTACCCATGAAGCTAGCTGCATGGATTTTCAATGCTGCCTGTTAAATCTGTAATTTTTCAGAATCTTTAAAGACTCCTACTTTCTGAATATACATTAGGGCAGTATTTGACAAAAAACTTATAATTTTGTTCAGGCTATGAGTAGAAAATATGCATGAAAAGTAGTGTGGATTTAATATCTTGCTCTTGCTACTGTTTCTGCAAAGTCTGAGGAGGGGAACAGGGCCGTGCATTTCAGCTGAAGTCATCAAGGCTATACCTGTGGAAGGCTGCTCTTCCCCTCCTGCCCCCCTCCCCTTTTTTTTTTTTTTTTATATTGACCTGTAGCTTAGATAAAAGCATTACGGAAAGTCTTGCCTAACAGGGTGCATGAAAGATCTGGTGATTTAAGTTATTTGTGCTGGGTTTACATTACATTCTTAAAGAGATTGTATGTATAGTTTTGCTGCAGAAAAAAACACTTCACATTTCAGATTAAAAAAAAACCCAAAACAAAAAACAACCAAACACACCCTGCCTCAAGAAAGACTCCTATATATGTTAGTCACTTAGTGCTCCTTACTATTAAAAATATATATCTATAAAAAATTAACCACTTCACACTAAAATATTAAGTAGGCCTTCTTCACAACTGATCAGTCTCTATTCTGTTCTAATATTGGTTTAACAGCAGAAGAATAACAACTGTGTAAACAATATGCGTTGTGTTTAACTATTCAGCAGTGAAGATTAATAATTAAACTCATACCAAGACAAAAGGGGAAACTGGTGTAGTTGTTCCACTAGTTTACATTTACTAATTTTTTAATTCTCATGCAGTTATTTCACAGAGAAGTAGCATATACTTCTATGTGGTAGGCCACAAAATGCCAATTTATAGTAAGCTGAGTTTCAGAATTTTGTGAGAGCTTCTCATAAGGTGATTTAAAAAGGTTGTGCTTTCTTTAGAGGCATGTGTCTTTGCTTGTTTTCTGTGAAGGAGAGAGCCCAGCAAAGGCCATGAAATTTCTTGTTCTGGAGGAATCCTAGTGAAGATAGCAGGGTTGGTCATGAGCATCAATTTTTGTAGTACAGTCACCTGAATCAATTGGGTCAACTGTGTGGATAGTTGATGTTAAGGTAGCTTTTAATGGATGGTATTGTACAGATGATGGTCAGGAACATGTGTTACTTCTTACATGTGGAAATTCTGACTTGTACTGTCTGTCTAATCTCAATATAAAATGTTTTTCTTCTCATTTTGTGAGATTGTTCTTTGCAATTTTTTCAACCCCTTTCTAACTTTCAGAAAACAAGTTTGAGATTGAAAATGATCAACACTGAACTAATGTGGTGATGCATGACATGGAAGAAGACAACATGTTTCCTGTAGAGTAACAATTGGAATTAGTAAAGTCAGCTACCATCTGAGCAGTTTTGACTCTGAAAGTTGAAGCAGATTTTAAGTTTCTGGATTCTTGATGCTATACTGCTTTACCTGTGAATAGCAAGCAGCTTCTGTGTGTGGCTTAAGTCCTCTTCGTGTTTTGTGTGTAGGGCTTGACTGCCTCGTATATTCCATTAGGTTGAGCGGAAGTGATTGTACTGTTCTGAAGTTGTGTTGTCTTGATGAGTAGCCATGAGATCAGTGATGTTTCATGTAACTATATTTGTTGTTCAATTTGCTTTTTAAAGTCTGGGAACTTGTACTGGAAAAGCAGGACCAGAATATCAATCAGAATTTATTTTATCCTTGAAGACCATACATCTGAAATGTGAATGATGCATCTGGGTCACACGTATGAAATTGATGGCATCGTGCATTAAAGGAATATATCATAGAATGGTTTGGGTTGAAAGGGACCTTAAAGTTCATCTAATGCTCATGGACCTTTAACTCTGACATTTTGAAAGTTTATGTTGGAACTTTGTATTCTTACTGTATCATTTAAGAAATCAGTAATATGACATAATTCTTGCTATAATGGAAGTAAATTCAGATAAATTTGCAGAGTCCACTCATTTAAGAGTTTGTGAATGTGGATGTAAGTGTATGGATGCGGGCAGGGTGGAAATCTGTCACCTCAGCTTCATTTATTTACACTCTACTTCCTGGAGCGGAAGGCTTTACCAGCTGGAAATTGGAAAGATTAGAATGAGGGATTTCATTACTTTCAGCAGAGGGTCCTTTGGGAATATTTAGGATAGAAGAAAGGAGGTTGGGTAAATTAATTAATGAATGTGTCACTTAAATTCTAGTTTGTATAAATTACAGTTGGTAGCCGATAATGCAGTGAGAAACATGTATTGATATTTTATTGGTCTGGAATTGATAAAGAACTTCATTATTTTTTATGACTATTTTAATAATATAACACATTTATTTCTATTGAGTGAGGGTTTTACAGCTCAAAAATTGAAAGCTTCTTAGAATCTACAGTTCCTATTTCTAGAGCTGTTCGTGCATTTCTTCCCTTTGCAGGCAAGGTAGTCATCTTTCTGAGCATAACGTTTGCAGTCCTATTCCAGAGTGTCTCTTAAGAGTTGTTTTTGATGGTGTGGGGTTTTGTTTGTTTGATTTGGTTTGGTTTTGAATTTTGTTTTGGTTTTGTTCCCACAGAAATTCTGTTTCAGGATTTCGCCTAGCTTGTGTCTGTGTCTGTTCATTTTCAATACTTAGCACTGAGTGTCCCATAACTGTGGTTTTACAAGTGTTAGTTTGCATTTAGGGTTTTGGTTTTGTTTTCGTTTTAGGCTCCAGTTTGCATTTTCTGTCTTTAGTTAAGCCTTTCTAGACTTAATTTACTTCATGAACCAAACCTGTGAACCAGGTGTTTGGCAGAGATAGGGTTACACGGAAAGTAATTTGCATGGAAGTGTTTTCGTAAGTAAAGAAATTAATGAGTTGCAGGCAAACTAGCATTGCAAGAGTTATTGCATATGAACTGATGCAAAGCCTGTATTGTTTAGCGTAGGATGGCTTATCATACAGGATCCTGGAAAGAGAATGTCTTAGGCTTAGTGTAGGATGACTACATGGAGTTGTTTCTAAGGAAACTGGTGCTGAGAGACTAAGGTAACATTCCTATGGTTAACCTATGTGTGTGTATATATATTTTTAAGTGCGTCAGATCTTTAGAGAATAATTTAACATGTGTTTTACTGTATTTAAGACTGCAGGATAATTTTTAAATTACGTTTCCCAAATCTTGTAAGTGAAGTAGAGGAGTACATTCTTCATATACAGAAGATAAACGTCTCCCTCCACGTTCTCAATCATCTTAACTCTTCTCTTTTCTCCTAAGAGAGGAACTTAGCTACAAGTGAACAATTGTGTTTGATTCAGGTTCTTGGACTCTGTAAGGCAAACAGGACTTAAATTTTTCTCTAGTCACCTGACTTCTGTAGCTTTCTACAACTACTCTACACAATGCAGTGAAAACATTAGCTTTTAAATAATTTTTAAGACTCTGTTATAATGTGTCTATTTGCGGTGTTGTATTTTCATTCACACTGCCCTAATTGATTGTCTTCAGCAATTTTGTATCTGCAGAGCACAGTTTCCTGTAGTAATTTAGAAAGATACAAGGTTTGGCAGCTGAGCTTTCTGGTGCTTGAAAAGGCACAGAAGATAATTTAGGGCTTAAAATCACTTAGAGGAGGCTTTTTGGAACAGATGGGCTGTATCTTTTCTTTATCCCTTTTTTTGGCAGCAGCTGAAATTGATGTGACCTTTTTGATAAGAAATGGAGCTCACTGTGCAAGTATGGTACCATGAAAATTTACAGGAGAGTTATCAATCGTCTTTGACTTTACTGTGGTAAGGCTTTCTCCCATTGTTTTCATATAACTAATTTTGTTGCTGGTATCCAAAAAGAAAGTTTTTTAGCCTGGTTACTGCTAGTGAGTCAGAGTGGATAGGGAAGAAATGTCTTATCCAAGTTGTTTTGCATGACTAAGGCTTGTCTAATAAGGCTGGCAACCTAAATCCCACATGTAGAATATGTCAGCATTTATATGTTAAAGTTGGAATGCATGTCTGTCTGCTTAAGCTTGCAATTAAACTGCCTAAGAACTGGAGTTGGAAGAGGGCTCTCTTTCTATTAAAGAAAATGCTTGAGCTGATGATTTAAATTAATAACTGTGCAGAGAATGTTTTGCTTCTTTCTGCCTTCATCAGTTCTGTACCTTGTAGAAGTTTCTGTTTCTCTGTGTTGTGGAGCTGTATGGCCAAGAGAGTTCTGGCAGAATGCTTTTACCTGTTTCTGATGCCAAACTGCAGTTGTAGGTCCGATTTGTTGAGGACAGCAGTTTTTTTAATTTATTTTTTATGTCCTTACCAAAACGGGTAGCTTTATGTAAGTGTTTGTTAAATTTGAATGTCATAGAATAATATATTTATGTAGATGGATAGAAGGGAATCACAATGGTACTTGTTTTTATGTTATGTTTATTATAAGAAATTTATATTATAATACATGTACTTCTAAATAAGTACAAGAAGTTGTCTACCAAAACTGAATGTTCCCAAGGCTAGTCGTATTTTCACTTGGGATATGATTAGCCTAAGAGTCAGTCCCTTTTCCAGTGTGGAAATCTGGCCATACCATGGCTGTTTAATATAGTCTAGCATGTAGCTGGATGAAGCTGTATATGCCTATATACTGAGCAATTAAGGAAGGAGATGCTCCTAAGAGAAGTTTTTTGTAAAGTGTATCAGTTAAGGCTAGCTTACACCGTCATTGAGTTTTCTCCTTTACTCTTCTTGTTCTACAAAAGAATTATATGAAACAAGTGTTATAATATTTATCTAAAATATCTCCTTATTGCCCTCATGATGTTTTACGATGAGTCCTACTCGTACAGTATGAGAAACAGTGTACTGTTAGTGGTCTAACGTTTCTACCTGGTTACATTTTAATGTTTTATTTTGTATTACTTTGTTGCAAAAAAAAAATCCATTCTACCTTCTCTACCACTTATTTCCACATGCTTCTAAGACACGGAGTTCTTTTTTCTTTGCATTTTTAAAAGTATTCCCATATCCACATTAGAAGTTATTTTTCGCAATCTTTGTCATTAACTGCCTCTTAACCACTTTTCTGCCTTATGTATACTTTTTTTTTAGGTTGCTTGACTCAAATGTAGGCCAGTATTTCAAATAAGAACATATTATCAATTTTGTATGCTCTACTTATATGTTTTCAGATTTACTTTGTGTGGTCAAACATCTAGATTTCATTTCTGGCTGCTGCTACGTTCCTGAGCAGGTGTTTTCATTAAGTTGTTGAATGCATTACCCAGTCTTTCTCCATTTGGTCTCTTAAACCTCTGCATCCAGGAATAACTCATCAGGAGAAGTTCAAATTCATTTTTTGTTACCTGCATTTGTCAGCATGTTGCCCAGTGTCCTTTCTCCAGAGTTCACCAGTCTTGTTAAAGTGTGTGTGTGGTGGGGAAGCATTTTTCCTGGGTAGTTCTGACCACTTTATCTCGTGTTGTCTTTTATCTATTCTGCTTCCCACAGTGGTAATTATATTAAACAAAGGTGCTCTTGTTACAGAGCTATGAACATTCTGGATCAAAGGAATTGAATGTAGATTTAGTTCAGAGTAAGGATGCATTTTGGATGCTTTCCATGCTACTTCTGTAAAAAGGTAGCATGGAAAAAATCTTTCCTTAAATACATTTCTTTCTGTGCTCAGAATGAATTAAAGATATGAGAAGAGTGTATATGTAGCTTGTAAGAACAAGCTATATTGATAATTGAGTTTTCTGTTCTTTTAGACCTACTGTTTTACAGTAATGTTCTCTTGCACGGGTGGCACTGGAAAGAGATCATGAAGCTTGAAGCTTTGTTCTTCTTGTTGAGACAGTCCATGTTTTAATTGCAAAATATTCTCGCCATAGCCTTTGAGGTTTAAATATATAATACTGTTATTCATCTTGCAGCTAGGACTCAATTACATTATATATGTTGTGACATCAGTATATAATGACAAAAAAAAGAGGACTCATTCTTGAAATGCATGTCCCATTTATATAACCTCCTCCATGTATCTTGAAACGAGTATAAAATACTTGTTGCTTTGAAACAAACAAACCCCCAAGTAAAATACAAACGATCAACAAAAAAACCTCTGCATGCTTGAATAGTCATATCTGCTTAAGTGTCAACAATTATTAATATCTAATTGGTAGCACTAGTTTTTCTTTTTAATCCTCACTGTAGTAGTTGGTATAACTGTATAGTGAGTACTGTTGGCTCTAATTATTTGGGTAATCTTTTTGCTGTTGCAAATTAGTCTTGGTTAGTGGTTCAAATGCAGAATGGTAAATAGTAATGATTTAGTCAGTTTGTTTTTACCCTAAATGTAAGTGAAAAACCTGCTCTCTAATGAGAGAAGTTGATTAAACCCTTTTTCATGTCTATACTGTAAAGTCAAAAGTTCTTGGGCAGTTATCAGAGTTTTATGTTTCATTTACTGGAATAATTTTTTTATTTCAGACCTTGATATTTTCAAAGACAATAATAAAGAGAATGGCAAATTATATGAACGATATCTTTAAAATGGGAATCTATTTCTAGGTAAGCAAGGAAAATAATTGTAATTTAAACATAATCTTTTACATTACAGTATTTCAGTCTGTTGGTAACTTAATTTTCATTGTCTCTTGATTTATACATATTTTATAACTAGTCTAATCCTCCCCAAACTGTCATCATAAACGTACCTGGAAAGTCAAAGTTGTGAAGTGTTACCTTATATATCCCAATGACAGTTAAGTTCTTAAATATCTCGGCAGCTCATGAGTTAACATCAGGAATTAACCCATGGTTTCGTACTTTTTTATTTGTGTGCATAGCATGAACTAGGAGGGTGCTTTTGCGTGGTAAAATTCTGTTTAGATCTCAACTAATCGATCAATTGGCAGATGCACAATGCAAGACTGACTTCATTTGAGAGCAGAGTATTGTAGCCTTAATATCAAGTGTAAAGATTCCAGGTCTAATGATGTGATAGCCTTGTGTCTGCCACTTTAAGCGAAATGAATCAATTTAGGAGAAAACTTTTAAAATTATTATTTTAAGTGCTTTTTTTGGGAACCTTTTCAGTAATTGACTTTTATATTTGATTTTAACATTGAGTGACTCATATGTGTTCCCAACTATAACTTTTTCTGTTCCATGCTATAGTGTGAAATTAAGCTTGCTGGCTTGTTTGGTGTTTAAGGAACCTTAACAATCAGTCCATATGTAAAAATATTTTAAGATATTTAATTATTACTGTTACTAATAACTAAATTTCTGCTTAGTTATTGTGGTTCCTATATATAATAAGAACCTTTGAGCCATAGGAGAAAAAAAAAATCTAGTCTTTTTGAAATAAACAAGAGAAATCTTTTTATATTCTCTATTTTGTTTGCTTTGGGAGAGATATGAACACTCTGGAAATGAAATTCAATACTCTTAGTTCAGGTTGCTTCAACTTTGAATAAACACGTACAGGATTTAATGCAGCTGAACCAGTTTATTTTAGAGATACACCCACATGGTGCTTGATGTTCTGTGTTGGTTTTTTTTTTTCCCCAAAGGTACAGCAAACCAGGGAGTGAATGTGAGCATGAGTTGTGCTTTACAGATGCTCATGTGAACATCTCGGAGAACGGTTTGCGTGTCAGGGTGGGACAGTCACACAACTATTGTGCTTGTGTTCCTCTCTAGCAGAAGCGGCAAAGGGCATCAGGAGCGGTGTAGAATGGGGGAGCTGGGAGGGTGGGCACAGCAGGGAGGCACAGCCACTAGGCACTGCACTGAGATGCTCACTGTGCTTTTTTTAAGTGTTTGTGTAGGGAGTCAGTGCAGAGTTAGTGTACTGTAATCCATGACCTGACTGTCTTGCCTGTTTGTACGAGTCCTTAAAAATACTTTGAATATCCAGGCAGATAATTTTAAAGGGAGGGATGATTTGTCCTAAACCTGAACTAGTAGAGTAATCCTAGCTGGAATGGGTGTTGACTAGTTCTGTATTGATACAGCAGAGCTGTATGTCTACATTCTTTTTAAGCCACGTGAGCAAAGCAAGCTTTAACATCTGAAAAGTCTTCCAGGAAGGATGCAAATGTAGCACTGGAGAAATGAATAGTTTGTGTTTATATTTTTTTGTAAATGTGGTGCAAGATTGATGCATAGATAAGGTACCTTTCCTCCTGGGATATAGTTCATATTATTGGCCTTTAATGTACGTGTCATCAAAAATGTTTTGAAAGTGTTGGAACAACTAGCTGTATTTATGGAAGCAACCACACAAAGCTGTGTGTGGACTTTTCATTGAGGCATTTGAATGATTCTTCGACTCTTGGTGATTTTGTAATTTCTTTAGATATGCCATGCTAAATCTGGACTCAGGAGAATTGCTAATTCTTCAATTCATTGATTTAACTTATTTGTAGTCTTTTTCTCTTACTCCAAACTACTACATTTTTACTTGTCTGATGTACGTGTTTCTTGATACCCTGGTGTGTTTCTTTATTTCTGCAACAGTTAGCTTGCTTAGTGTTCTCCTTGCAGTCTTGCTCTGAATTGTGGTGTTATAGGGCAAAGAACATTTGTTGCTACTTAAAATATACAGTAGTATTTGGTGCTCAGCATAGCTTTATCAGTTACATGTTTTGCTTTCCTGTTGGAGCTGTGCTGTATTTTTGTATGTATTGCTGTTCACGAAGCGTAAAGAAAAGGGGGATTTGTGTTTTGGCATGGACTTTCTTGTTGTTTTGAGTTTGTGGGGTTTTTTTTTGTTTCATTTGGGGTTTTCTTGTTTGTTTGGGTTTTTTTTAGTTTATTTTTAAGCGTAATTTTAATACCCTCTTGCAAAGTTTCTCCAAGGAAATAGTCAACTTCACACAGAGTCAGTGTAATCTACCAAGCTGATACAGTGCTGGAGGAGAGCAGCTTTTTGCCTCCAGATTTTAACAGCATCTTCCAAGCTGAAGTAATCATTTGGAGGAGAGGGGAATTTTTGGCCATGAGTTACAGCTGATGTTTGCCTGATTTAAGAACAGTTATTTACTCTTTTTCTATGCGTAAAACAGTTGGAACCCACATGCCTCATTTGTCATGCTATGTAAATTATTATTTTTTAAAATGATCTTCTACTTAAATTTAGTTCTAGAAAACCTGCAGATTTGGTTGTAAGCAAACTGACAAGTGAATGAAAAATTTTGAACTGTTACAGCCTGATTCTCCAACCAGATCTGTGCACATCTGCTTGTGCTTAGTCCTTTTGTGGCCAAAACTGTACAGAAACAGAAATTCCTGTGTCTGATTTGCTGGTATATAGCTGTGATTCTTGCTTTGGAGCTAAAATAACTTGAGTTCCTATCCAGGAAGAAATGATGTCTAACTTAATGCAGCTCTGGAAAGGCCCACCTGGTGAACTTCCAGGATGTGTATATTTGGTTTTGACACTAGGGATAGCAGGTTACGTACAATTGAACCTTAGAGCTAGTTGGGACCACATGACATTTCTAGAGAGTAGGATATAAAGGTTGTTTCTAGCATGTTGTAAAACGTACGAAGCTTCTAGAAGTCCTGAATCAGATCTTACAGATCTGATATTCTGTCTCGAAGACACATGCCTGATAATTGCAAGAAACAACTGATAAGTTAAATACGTACATATATTTGTCTTTCAGGTCTCCTGTGCATGTTGAAAAATGTTTGTCATCGGGTACAGTGTTGCCTATAGGGTAGAAATTTGTTTATTTTTTTCAAACCCCTCATAAATATTGTCAGGGAAAGAAGAAGAGCATTTGAATTTCATTCATTCAGAAGTGTATTATTTAAGGTTTCTGCAAGGAGTTGCATATTTTTAAAAAACAGTTGATTTTAAAAAATTCGTAGAGGATGTTGGTTTGTGTATACCATCTTGTGATAAAAGCTTTCACTTGCAGTGTAGCCTGAAAAAGATGGTACCTCCTGTTAGCCTATCTCTAATTAGCCTATCTCTAATTTCTTCGTAAGAAATAGTGCTTCAGTTTTTCTTTCTAGTGCGCTTGTAGTGCTGTGCACCACTAATATGTAAGGATTTTCCACGTAAGCGACAAAGCTGTCTTTGTGGCTGAAGACAATTTCTTCCTTCCTCCCTCTGCTAAAACACTGAGCCTTTTTTTTAGTGACAAATTGTTTTGTTACAAAAGGACCCAGGTATGTTTTAGTGAATCTGATAAACTTCAATTTGTAAGGTCAAAAAAAAAAAAAAAACATTACTGTTTGCTTTACTTTATTTCTTGTTATTTTGTGATCATCAGAGTTTTATTTTCATCTTTCAGAAAACGGGACTGTACTTAAAGGCTTGACAAATGCATCCCAAGTTGAAAAACTGCCGCGTTCCTCTCTCTCTTCCTCCTTTAGAAAATTGACTTCTTTAAAGAGGTAAAGTTGAATGCTGCACTTTCTGTAGAAAATGTGTTGTTTTTTTTTTTCCAGGCAAAGTGAATTAAATCTCAACTTCTTCTGTAGTGTGTCCTGTGGTGTTTTAAATTAACTTATATCCATGTCTCATTCTGATGACGGGTACCTGTTTCCCTATCTATTGAAAAGGATGTCTTTGGAAACCTTTTTTTGCAGAGATTTATTTAGTTGCATTGTGTTATTTTATAGAATTATTTGTCAGCGCTTCTGCTGAAGTAAGTCACCCAAGTGTTACCTGAATTTAATTAATCTAATGTTATTTCTGGATCTGATGTCTTTTAGGATATTTATACATGCTTTAGAAATCTGAGGCAGTTCTTTTCCCCCAGGTATTCTCTGAATGACGTGCTGCCAAGGGCCATGCAAAGTGCTATATGTAGCCTTATTCATACGAAGTTGCTAATTTTGAATTTACAGCTTCCCAACACAATTTTTTTTAACTTATTTCACTTCATTTTC
The DNA here is from genome assembly GCF_009769465.1 of Tauraco erythrolophus. NCBI lineage: Eukaryota > Metazoa > Chordata > Aves > Musophagiformes > Musophagidae > Tauraco > Tauraco erythrolophus. The sequence continues at coordinate 13,977,427 of NC_141472.1, read as the reverse complement.
CATTTTTCAAATACTGACCTGTTCTTAAACACAAGTCTTCTTTCAGAAATCAAAACAAGTATGTTCTGAGACCAGAATAGGTGATTCCAATCATGTAGTCTGGCTATTTAAAGGCCATTTATCATGGAACTTCCATGATGTAGTTTGTATATCAAACCTGTAATTTTTGGTTGAGCCTAAATAATTTTCAAAACACATCTGAAAGAAAATCGTAAAAAGTAAATAATTCACTAAATGTTTACCTGCCTTTTTTTCTTATGAATTTTACAACAAATTCTGCAAATAGTAGTACTTTATATATTCTTGACATTACTTGTATTAAGTTGATGCGCGTAAGTGTTTATGTGATTAAAGGTGATTGTAGCAGTCTTCATCTTGTTATCATCTGGTTGTGGAAGTGTTTCTCGCCCCTCCCCCCCCGCCCCTCCCCGGCTAAAAGAACTTCAGAAAAAGTTGACTACATTGAAGGAAAAAAATATTAATTAAAGAAAAAAAAAAAAAAGACTTTGAAGCTGATGGGTATTTGTAGTTTTTAGGAAAAATCTGGTAAAGATGTATGACAGTCTGTGACAGCTTGTCGCAGATGGAATATTTTAACACGGTTATGATTTAACAGCAATTTAAAGATTTATTAATGGTATGAGATAAATCAAACGTTGAAGTTTAGCAACACTTAATGATTAACCAATTTAAAGAATAACAAGATGATTCAGTAGGATATGTTATAATTAAAACAGCAACTCAATTACAGATTTGAAAATGACAGGATTCACACTAACTTACTACAAGGCATCTCAAATAAAAAAAAATATATACACACACATGTATGCATAATACGTAAAAGCATGCAGACAGATAGAAATATTTGGATCCAGGGAAATATAGACATCCACACTTCTGAAGGGAAATATGTATATTCAAACACATAGAAGTAGAGATGTGGATAGAAGAGGCTAGCCTGTAGGTATCATTTCACTCTCAAGCATGGAGTAAATAGCCACAATGCGCATCGGCGTCCCTCAGCGGGAGATAACTGAGGCTCAAGCAGGATTTCTCGCCTCAGCCTTCCGTCAGCTTTGTTGGCAGACGGTCCGCGAAGCTGGTACCTGAGAGGGGTCCCAGCTCAGGGGAGATGCTGCTCAAGCCCACTGCGATCCAGGAGAGATCAAAGGATCTCGCTTGGAATCGTTTTTTATAGGGTCTGAGATAATTGACTTTTGTCAGGTACTCTTCCATTTTGGCCACAATTCGTGTTAGGTAATCTTTGGCGACTTTCAGAGTGAGCAACCAAAGTATCTGTTAAAATACAGTGTCCCTTTACGGATTTTCTGTTTCTTGTTTCTTTGAGGCAGCTGTTAACCTTCAGGTCCTGTCAAAAATAAACTTTTGATGAAACCGTAACTAAGAATTGCTATCTTTATATGTCTAGTATGGCTTCAAACAGCTCTTATTTTACTGTCTCCTCAATTTATCCCTTTCAGGTCACTATTCTTAGATTTTAGTCTCTAATATTAGGCTATGGCTTTGTTTCACTTCATCAGATTAAAATTTTCTGAGACCTTAATGACTTCCATGTATTGCCAACCTGTACTGAGATTATGCAGAAAGAACGACCCTTGTTGCTTAGACCTATTTAAACAACAAGCGAAGGTGTCTAACGATGCCTTATGTTTTAAACATTCTTCTATTGCCTTGAGAATTGAATTTATGAGAATTCATAAGATGTTAGAATATGACTGTCGTATATAAAATGGTAAATAATAACAGCAGTCATCCTTTTTTTTTTTTTGAGAATTCCAACATACTTTTAGAAGAGCTAAATCTTGCCATTTAAACAAGAAGACTCAAAACTCTGTAAGAACAAGGTTTAAGGAGTAATGTTCTGCTATTGGGATTTCTAATAACTGTTTTTCTGAAACTGCCTTGGTTCAAGCTGTATCTAGAACTGCCATTACAATGTCTCGCATGATATGTTCCATGATGCTCTTTACTGTGTTCCATTTGTCTTTTCTTTGTACTATATTTGGTAAGGGAGCAAGACAGGCTGAAAGAGTTGGGGCTGTTCAGCCTGGAGAAGAGGAGGCTCCGGGGTGACCTTATAGCGGTCTTCCAGTACCTCAAGGGGGCTTACAAGAAAGATGGGGAGAGGCTGTTCAGGAGGGCCAGTTGTGATAGGACAAGGGGTAATGGTTTTAAAATAGAGGGAGGTAGATTCAGATTGGATATTAGGAAAAAATTTTTTACCATGAGAGTTGTAGAACACTGGAACAGGTTGCCCAGAGAGGTGGTGGATGCTCCATCCCTGGAGACATTCAAGTCCAGGTTGGACGAGGCCCTGAGCAACCTGATCGAGTTGGAGATATCCCTGTTCCTTGCAGGGGGGTTGGACTAGATGACCTTTGAAGGTCCCTTCCAGCCCTAACCATTCTATGATTCTACGATTCTATTGTGTTTGTCTTAAATAATGTACGTTTTGGCCTGAAGCACTGAATCCTTCTTTTTCCTCCTGCCCCATTAATGTGCAGTACTTTTGACTAAAAGTCTGAAGAGAACAGTTTAATTGTTGTTAGAAAAGGGGACCAATTGTACAAAATGTGACTTTTCCTATTGTTTTATGCTATATAATCCTATTGGAAATATATTAACAGCTTTTCTTAGGGATAGGATTTTACAAAACTAAGTTTTGCTGCCAGAACTCTTATTTAATTTCATTTTTTTCTTTCTCTTCTAAAGGTAGGAGAGACGAAAAAAAAGTAAGAAAATGCTGGGATCAGAACGAGGTGTCGTGGAAGAATGGCTGTCCGAATTCAAGGTGAGCTGAGAAGATGAATGATAGCTATAGCATTGGCTTTATGCCACAGAACATTGATTTTTTTTTTTAATGATTTTTTTTCAAACACCCAATAATTAACACTTTTAAATATCTGTTACTTGATCTTTCAACTTCTTATATTGCATAAAGCATGCAAAGGTGTACGTAAATGAGTCAGCTGGTACATAATATAACGTGTAGTTCTAACAGTATATTTGTATTGTTTATTATTGTAGAGCAGAACACTGCTATAGCAATGTGGTTTTTTAAAGGATATATGTCTGTGTACATCAAGCTAATGGAATTTAACTAACAGCTGGATAATGCTGTGCGAATTTCTAATTGAACAACTTGTTTATTTTTAAAAAATCAGTAAAAATGTTTGGAGTTTAAAAAAACATTAAAGAAAAATATTTGGCTGTTTTTTTTTCATTTTTCCTGTGGTCTACATAAAATTAATTGTTTGTCATGAAGAATCTGATTTCGCATGTTGATGATTATGCTGAGTGAAATACAGGATAATCCATGAACAAGAAAACTAGATTTCATGACGGGTATGGACTGTGATTTAAGTCAAGAATCAGTAATTCCTCACATCATTGACTGAATCTTTTGGTGGAGATCTTTAATATTTGGAAGCATTGATTTATCAGGATAACACTTTTTTTTTTTTTCTCCTTTTTCTTTAGGCGTTACCTGAAACACAAATTTCCAGCTATGCAGCTACCTTGCACCGAAAAAAACCACTGGTACCAGCTCTTTATAAGGTCATTCAAGACCCAAATAACGAGGTATGAGACTTTAAAAAAGATTCACGTTCTTGTATCTTCCACCTGTCCAACTAAAACTAGATTAACTGAGAAGGGGAGATGGAGAGGAGATTCTTTGATTCTTCTTTCAAACTTAGGCTAACATGGCTATTGTCCCTCTTTTTACTCTTGTTTTTTGGCTGTGATTTTAATGCCTTTCTGGTAAGACATAAGCTCATCTGTTTCCAAAAATACAGTTTATGCTGTCTGCTAGATTTTACTTGCCACAGCTGACTGTTACACTTCATTTAGCATGAGTTTTTTTTGGTTTTTTTTTTTTGTTTGTTTTTTTTTTTTTTTTCACTCAGAAACCATCTTTAAGTCTTAATGAAGTAGGTCTTGCAGTGAAACTCAGTAATACCAAGGTGCTTTTCACCTGGTGGCTTATTATAGTGGAAGATGGAATCAATTTATTAAATCCTATTAAAATAACCAGATCTTCTTTTGCTTGTCAGAGTATCGTGTAATTTGGTTTTCACTGCTGTAAACGAGCAGAACCAGGGTCCCAGAATATAAATATACACAATGAAAACTTAGCTTACCCTTGTATATAATTCATTTTGCAATTGATATTAAATTGAGCTTTCTATTCCATTGGCTTCTGCTATGAGCTTCTCTGGGAAAGTGTGTGAAATACAACTTTTGAATAAATTGTGCAAGCATAGCATTCTCTGCTGTGTAAACAACTGTAGGTAAAATGCTTCAAAAAATTTGCTTTATCACCTGAGATCTCTTGTATATTTATAAATTAAATGGCAAGTATACACAGCAAGGAATTTCTTTGTTTTCCTAAGCATAGCTCAGCTGCTTTTGGAAGCTGAAAGCTTGATTGAGCTTAAAGGAGATTGCATAATGCTCATGCAATAAAAAAAAAAAAAGCTTCATAGCTGTCAGCTTCATTTCAGTGTTACAAATAACTTGCATCGTGACCTTTTTCTTTGTACTGAAGCTACTGTTATTCTCTCTCCAACCTGAAGCCACTGTTTCTGCTGTTGTCTTCTGTGTTTGTGTATACTTCTGATAATGTAAAAGGTTTCCTTTGCTTTGAGAATAAGCATTTGATTGATTGATTGATTTTTTTTAAATTATGTAAAGAACCAGATTTGCAAAAAATTTATCTTCTTAAGGGTATGACAGTAATCTTATGTTTTTGCACACTGCTTGCCAAGTACTACTCTTTGGAACTGCTGTTGCTATTTATGCCTGATTCTGATATCAGGTATAAGATAAGCAATCCCAGACTCAGAGATGACTAACTTCAGGTGCTGCTTGTTAAGGCAGTATGTATTTTCTTGTTGCTCTTGTTCCAGACTTATTTGCGTGTGAGGAGTAACACCGCAGTAAATTCATTACTTTGCATAATACTGTGGTAATATTTGGCTCTAAGTGAGGTTTTTTTTTAAAATAGACTTTATAGGGCATTATTTGTTAGAAGGATAAGCTTTATCTTCATAAACAATCAGTTATGTGGTAGACTATTAAAAAAACGTACTTGCTAGATTCTTGATGGACAAATAATTTTTTTAGTGCCACTCAATCATAAAGTTCATCTATTTTTAAAACTTCCTGAAAGGGGCAAACTGTTTAGGGCAAACATGAATTTTTCTAGAATCACAGAATTCTGTCTTGATAAGACCAGGATTATTATTTCAACATGGAACCAGCATGTTTAGGAACCAAAACAAGCAACCAAGGTGCTTCTCTTTTTTGACAGCTGTCCACCAATTTGAGAGCTGTCAAATGAAGGCAATCATACTGTCAATGTAAATGCAATTGTTACTGTTTACCTTTTAGGAAATTCCTTGACTGTTTTTTAATATGGAGAAGATAAATGACTGGAACAGAAAGTTACATAAACAGTAGGGAGTGATCTTGCTCATAAAAGGCTTAATTAACTGAATAATGTATTGATTTTTGCATAATATTGGAATTCTAAAGCAAGTGCTTTTGAGTACTGTTTTTTTTAGATAGTTTTCTATTTTTTTGAGTTGATGCCTGGTTGTAGACATAAATGCTCTATGGATTTTAAGTTAATACAGTGCTGAAATTTAAATGTTGAATATTCGTGTGAGGCTATTTAGGTTTAACTTGGAAAGCTCAGCCTTGCAACAAAATGAGATCTCCTTTGCAATGTCCATCACTTCCCAGACCCATTACTTTTCAAACAATAACTAATTTCACCCATTATGTTACAGTTAAGCCTAAAATGAGCACATTATTTTCTACCATGATTGAATTCTTCAAAAAGGCAAGCATTTCTAATCTTTGTTGTGCATTTTATTATATATAAATACATTATATTTAACTTCAAGTTATGGCTCTTAAGATTTAGCAAACTTGTAAAATAAGCCAAACTAAAGCTATTCATCAGCTTCCTTAATACGTCTGCATCTCTGTGAAGTGTAAAAATGAAGTCTGCAAATTATATAATTGTTACTTACTGTATGTTTAAGCCAGTAAAAATTTTGTTTCTAATTATTTGTTATGCTAATTGCTGTCCATGCTAATAGGAAAGCTCTTTTAATCTAAGTTTTCAGTTTGTCAGAAAAGAGATAAGGTTGTAAGAGCTTTCTGCTTTAAATTTTTTGTCTGACTGCTGTGCTGCTCAGTTTCCGTTTGGCTTTGGACTGAAAGATCTTTGGAATTAAAAAATACGTGCCAGTTCATGTATACACCCACTACTGGTGACAAAAGCTTAATTTCCTCTGTTTATCCAATGTCGTGTCAATATTTATATTCAGAGAATTAATTGGAAGAGGCTGGTTTTCTGAGAAGCAAGATAACTAGGATGTAAGGAAAACATCTGTTCTTTCTTAGAGTGCCAAGTTTTGTGTTTCCAGGTGGGAGATGATCATACTATACTTTGATAGGAATAACTTGAGTGTTTGGGCTTTTGAAAATATTTGTGTTGTAGTGTCTTTGTGATGGCAGCTTTTTCTTTTGGACTTAAAGCTCTGAACGCACCAAAAGCGCTGTATTAGTTGCTACAAACAACTTCAGGTTTTCACCTAAGTAATTCGCAGTTGTTAAACCTTTCGCACAACTAATGACAGCTACTAGAAATGAGGAGTATTTACATGCTTGCAACACCAGTGACTGCATATCGCTTGCATCTTTCTAGGGAGCATGGTTTCACTTGAAAGACTAATTTTATAAAACTTATATTTGAAAGAAAGTAGAATAAACTCAGTAACTACTCTGGTTGAGTCTCATCTGACTTTAGCTAAAGTAAATTACCATTTTCCACTGTTTTTAGTGAGACTTGGATTAGACTGGCTAATTTCAAATGGGAAATGGCTTTGGGCTGCTGTCATCTCTAATCTAATAGAAGTACTATTTATAGCAATACTGCTGTTTATATCTGGTTTCTGATAATATTTGTTTAGCTTTTCTTGCACCTGTTATCTCATATTCTTGTATTTATTGTTTCCAGAGATTTCTTCTTTTTCTTCTTTATGCTAGCTTCTTTTTCATAGTTTCTTTTAAAGAATACCTACAAATTTAATCAGTGATCTCTGAATTATTTATTAACCACTTCTTTTATTAGACTGTCTGAAATGTGCTAGGCTTTTCATAAAACAAGGATACAGTTCTATCTCTGAGGATTTGAACATTTACTGTAACAGATGGTTGTAATAATTAGTGTCACTTTAGATATGAGTTTCTTCTGAGTAAATATTAATTAAGAAAGAATGTACTTATGCATCTTTTCAACATAAAACACTATATATGTATGAAATACTGGAATAAATATACTAGATAAAATAATACATGCTCAACTCAATAGAGAAAGCCCTAGCATTGTTTTATTAAAATGATGGCAATAGAAGCTTTTTGGGCTTCTAATTTAATTTAGATCCTAAAACAAAAATTCAATAGCTTGTGCACACAGATTTTTACCAGATGACTGGACTTCTGTCATTCCATATCAATGTTGTCAGCATCAGCTTTCTTCCCTCTCTCTCTTGTGGCACCTCTTTTTTGCTTCTATTGTAAAAAACGGCTTTTAGCTTAGAGTAACTAGACTTTCCATCAGAAGCCTTGCTATACAAGGTACTTATCCTAGAGCCTTGTATAAGAAGATATTTGGCTGATAGCAAAGTTTTATTTTATGTTATGGCTTATGTAATCAGTGGTTTAAAAATTATATGCTTCATTGACCAGAATAGAATCATAGAATCATAGAATGGTTAGGGTTGGAAGGGACCTTAAGGATCATCGAGTTCCAACCCCCCTGCCATGGGCAGAGAAATTCTCCACTACACCAGGTTGCCTAAAGCCTCATCCAACCTGGCCTTGAACACTTCCAGGGATGGGGCATCCACAACTACTCTGGGCAACCTGTTCCAGTGCCTCACCACCCTCAGTGTAAAAAATTTCTTTCTTATATCTAATCTAAATCTCCCCTCTTTCAGTTTAAAGTTATTGCCCCTTGTCCTGTCACTCCATGTCCTTGTAAAAAGTCCCTCTCCAGCTTTCCTGTAGGCCCCCTTTACGTACTGGAAAGCTGCTCTAAGATCACCCCAGAACCTTCTCTTCTCCAGGCTGAACAGCCCCAACTCTCTCAGCCTGTCTTCATAGCAGAGGTGCTCCAGCCCTCAGATCATCTTCATGGCCCTCCTCTGGACTTGTTCCAGTAGCTCCATGTCCTTCTTGTGTTGGGGACTCCAGAACTGAACACAGTATTCCAGGTGGGATCTCACGAGAACAGAGTAGAGGGGCAGAATCCCCTCCCTCAACCTGCTGGCCACACTTCTTTTGATACAGCCCAGGATACGATTTGCCTTCTGGGCTGCCAGTGCACATTGCTGGCTCATGTTGAGCTTCTCATCCACCAGCACTCCCAAGTCCTTTTCCTTAGCGCTACTGTCAATCCATTCTCTGCTCAGCCTGTACTTGTGCTTGAGATTGCCCCGACCCACGTGCAGGACCTTGCACTTGGCCTTGTTGAACTTCATTAGGTTCTCACAGGCCCACCTCTCCAGCCTGTCAAGGTCCCTCTGGATGGCATCCCTTCCCTCCAGCGTGTCTACAACACCACACAACTTGGTGTTATCTGCAAACTTGCTGAGGGTGCACTCGATCCCACTGTCCATGTCACCAACAAAGATGTTAAATAGCACTGGTCCCAGTACTGACCCCTGAGGAACACCACTCGTCACAGGCCTCCACATGGATATTGAACCGTTGACTATAACTCTTTAAGTGCAACCATCCAGCCAATACCATATCCACTGAGTGGTCCATCCATCAAAACCATGTCTTTCCAATATCTAATGTGTTCACCTTTTCTTGGGTGATGCTCTCTTAAGGCAGCTATCTTGATAGAAAATTCTGTCAAATTTGTTTTGTGTTTGTGTTATATTAGAGTAAAATATCTAAGTCTGAATATGTGTATGTGGAATTGTACAGTCGTATAGGTTTATAGCATTGCACGTTTATGAAGCATTCAAACTAATCGCTTGTAGAAATGTCTGTCCCCGTCTGCTGGTGGCAAGGGAGTTCTTCGAAGTTGTTTGTTTTTTTTTTTAAGAGGATAGATGGTTCACAACAAACCACAGAAGTACATCTTCATAGAGCATAGCAAGAGAATGACAGTGAATTCTACAGGAAATTCTGGGTACTAAGATTTTAATGAATAGACAAATTGATGAAAGAAGAATGCATCAAAGTCTATGAAACATATTGCTAATGCTCTGAAAGTCCTAAGCTGCATATGCCTGGGAGTAAGAGCGTGTACTGAAAGAGGAGTCATATATGCCTTATCTCATCTACTCCTCTGCACTTGGTATTTCCTATTTATGCCTTTTTGTCTCACCGGTACAGCTGTTATTGTGTTGGTCAAATATAGGGGTTTTATTGCTCTAAAAAATGATGTGTGTAATTTAAAGTTTAAAATTTGTATACAAGAGTTGCATAAAGCATGTATGGTTAGAAGACTTGAGATTCTGCCTCTGTCTTCTGCCTCTGTCTTCTGCCTCTGTCTTCTGCCTCTGTCTTCTGCCTCTGTCTTCTGCCTCTGTCTTCTGCCTCTGTCTTCTGCCTCTGTCTTCTGCCTCTGTCTTCTGCCTCTGTCTTCTGCCTCTGTCTTCTGCCTCTGTCTTCTGCCTCTGTCTTCTGCCTCTGTCTTCTGCCTCTGTCTTCTGCCTCTGTCTTCTGCCTCTGTCTTCTGCCTCTGTCTTCTGCCTCTGTCTTCTGCCTCTGTCTTCTGCCTCTGTCTTCTGCCTCTGTCTGATGCTTTAGGTTATATGGATGCCTCTGTCTTTTTGGACTTTGAATCCCATGAGTATTTTCCTTAGGTCAGATCATCACATTTCTTAGAATGTAATACAAGATTCTGGTCACAGACCTTTACCAAAATTCCACAGTTGTGGGGTTTTTTTATAGTTTTTGACGTTGGTATTAAAAACAAGATTCTGGTCTCAGACCTTACCAAAATTCCAGATTTTTTTTTTGGTAGTTTTTGACTTTGGTATTAAAAACTTGATTAGTCATGGGAAAAGGGGAGATGGTTTCTGTTTCAGAGACACCTCTGTCTGATGTGGTTCTTTTACTTTTTTTGCCTGTTCATGAACAGTTCTGTGGATGCATCTTAACTAGTGCTTTGGCATTGTAGACTTAAAATGGCAGGATTTTTCTCATGCTTATATCACACTGACTTGATACGGGCCTTTTTTGATTCTTGTACTGAAACCTGAAGGGCAGCTCAAGATGGAAAAATCAATTTGCATTGTGATGAACAAATGCACATGTTGGGTTTGAGACTAAAAAGCTGTCAGTAAGAAATTAAGTCATATTTCTGTCAACAGACTTGTCATTAGCAGCTAATCTTTAACCTTTGTCTTTTTATAAACCTTACAACTGCACCATTAACTTTCTATGGTGCACATAATTCAAGCCGTATCTGTCACATACCTTAAATTAGTACCTGTATACAAAATAAATCTGATACTGACAGCCCTAGAAAATAATATTCTCAAGCCACAAGATGGTAGTGGCTGTGGTAAGGCCACATTTCCCAGTACCGCATACCAGCGCCTCTCAGGTCTGTCCTTTCAGATCCCCTTAAAAGGAATGCAGATCTTATTTTGGTTCATTCACCTACTTGCCATCAAGGACTGTAATTTGTACAGACTGCAGTGGCTGTATGATACAGCCCCTATATTTGCTATTTCGTTCTCCCTTATTAGAGAAGCCTAACAGTAATTTTTTCCTTTCCACAGCTCCTGGAGCCTGTTTGCCACCAGCTCTTCGAACTTTATCGTAGTTCTGAAGTCCGTCTCAAGAGATTCACACTGCAGTTCTTGCCAGAGTTGATCTGGGTGTATCTGCGTCTTACTGCCAGTAGGGATAGGCAGAGTAATGGTTGCATTGAAGCATTGCTGCTTGGCATTTACAACTTGGTAAGTGAGCTGAGCGGGAATGGCTGAGGAAAGCTTTGAACTGAGGTTTTCCGTCACTGACCACTGGGAATGAAGTATAGTATTGGAGCAACATATTTAAAATTGTAATACGCTTGCATGAAAGCATATTTAATCTGGAGAAAAGCATAATGTAATGAAGGTTTAGTAAGAACATGTTTACAAAAATATTTTTTATAGTAGTCTTTTTGGGACAAACATTTTGAATAAAAAGGATCATCTCATGGGCTTGCTTGAATTGTTATATACTTGTGTTTGTAAGAAAATTGGGTAGCCTTCCTTAATGTTGAAAAATACAACTTTCTATGGAGGTGATTGTTGGGCCAATATGCTTGGTCAGTCTTCATGTGTTGCTTTCCCTGGCCCCCTGATTACTCTGAATACGTCTTTTTAAGGGTAATTTGAAGCTGAAACCACTCTGCGTGCACTTAGATACATGCATGTGTACATTTGAGGCAAATAGTTGTCTTGAGTGGAGCAGTGATTTTAACAATAAATAAAAGTAACTGTAGATTAATAATAGAGTTTGGCTGTTGGATGTGAAAGTGTTTTTTTTATGTTCTTACATTAGCCTGGAAATGTTTACCCTTGTAATGTTATGATGCTGTTTGATAAATTTAGCAGTACTGCCAAGATAGGCATTCTCTAATGGGAACTTTTGTGTTGTAGGGCTTTAAAACATATTGTACTGAAACATCACCCTTGTCTCTACTATCATAGTAAACCCCTCCTTTAAATTTGCACAGCTTTGCTGTTGCAAGTACCAGTAGTGAATTCAGACTTACTGATGGTAGGTTTACTTTTTTCTTATCTTTCTCGGATGCCTTCGACATTGTCCGTAGATTTTTAAAATAGAGGGAGGTAGATTCAAATTGGATATTAGGAAAAAATTTTTTACCATGAGAGTTGTAGAACACTGGAACAGGTTGCCCAGAGAGGTGGTGGATGCTCCATCCCTGGAGACGTTCAAGGCCAGGTTGGACGAGGCCCTAAGCAACCTGATCTAGTTGGAGATATCCCTGTTCCTTGCAGGGGGGTTGGACTAGATGACCTTTGAAGGTCCCTTCCAGCCCTAATCATTCTATGATTCTATGATTCTATGTTTCTACACGTGATGAGACACAGAACAGTCGAACTGTGATTCTTAAAAAAAAAAAAAAGTTTAAAAAAACCCCAAAACCAAAAATAAACTTGTTATGTGTCTGTAGATCAGCCCTTACACCTGATCTGGAAGATCCAGTTATTCTAGATTTATTCTGATAGAAAAAACATTGGAAACTGCTTGCTGGTTTTTGGTACCGTTTGCTGGGTTGAAGTAGCATGTTTTTCTTGTCAACGGTTCTCTCATAAAGGTCCTTTTGCAGTTCCTTTGAAAGTCATGCTGATGATTCATATTTTTTAAGGATAGTAACTTCATCATTCTCTCCAGATTCAGGAAGAAAGAGGCCTCAAAATGGACAGTGTTTCACACAATTTTTTTTTTAAGTTGTTGATATTTTTCTGTACATATATTGAGACTGAAGGAGTGAAGTTATTTTCTCAGTACTCAGAAAGTGAAAGACAAGGATAAATCTTGTGCATTCTGCTAAATTCTATCAACTTTTCTCCCACTGTAATCTTTAAAGCCATGACAAGTACTGTGCTACCTTGGACCAAGTTTTCACATAAATTGGAATGACTAGAGCTCATTGTTTGGAAAATTGCTGTACAAAGTGAAAAGGCAGAATTTTAGACTCCTTTTTGGTATAGTCTTATGCAATTGTTCTTAGTATGTTTGCTTTAAAAACTGCTGGGTTTGCTTATGTGGTAGCCTAGCAACCATAAAATCTGACCAATTTGAAAGCCTTTTGAGAAAACATTCTGTGTATTTCTTACTGATAGAATGTCTGAAGAAACTTTGCCAGTCCCCTTGATTTCACCTTCTCTCAGTGGTGCATTTATTATTAAGTACTGCCCATTGTCAGCAAGTGACTCATCAGCCCTCATGTGTCCATATCTTTTGGGCTTAAAGTTTAGCCTTGCTTGTTCTTTTTTGGTTTTGATGAAGTCACACTGATCACGGAGCCAATGCTAGGGTTTTTTTTCAGTGTCGCAGACTGATTCTGCAAAACAGGTCTTTCCCAGTTTTTAAATTTGTATGTATGTTTGCTGATATTCTGCAAACACACAGAGACCTTGAGGTGTTCATAGTCTTACCTGATTAGGACATGTAACTTCTTATGTGTTAAATATCTTCTAAGAGTTTAAAATTATTCCAAGTCCTATCTCCTTACTTCTGTTTGGGTTTTGTTTTTGTTTTTGTTTTGTTTTGGTTTTTTAATGCAGGAAATTGCTGACAAAGATGGAAACAACAAAGTTTTATCTTTCACCATCCCTTCATTATCTAAACCCTCAATATATCATGAGGTAAGAGAGCTGCTGTAGTAAATTAGAATTGAATCTATTAGAGGAATGAAAACTGGATCCATTTGATGCAAGAGGCCATTTTAGATGCATCTCGTTGCAGTAAGTTTTCAATGTCAGTAGCTTGCAATTAGTGTAATTGAATTCAGTAGCATTAGTAGAAGAAAAGGAACGTAAACGTTGAAAAATCTTTGCGAACAGTGCCCATTTTGAACAAAGGTGAGTTGTGTTATAGTTGCAAATGTGGGTTTTTGCCTCTTTGTGTTATTGTAAAAGTAGTCTTCTTTCTTCTAACTGCTCCTTAATACAGTTTGAACTGGAAATCGTGTTTTTCTTTCTCTACTGTTGCTGTACAAAAGGTCTATGCAATTAGGACCAGGTTATTATAAATGGATATGTAAGAATCAAAGTTGACAATTGTTCTCACCTGCTCTATTGCTTGTAACTGTGGAAGCTGTTTGTAATAATGAAATTAGATAAAAGTTTTTAGATTTATGGTATTCTGGAATAATCTTCATTTTTACAAATCACAAGACAAGAGTGCCTTTTGGCTTGGGTGGTTAGGAGTTTTAATGCCTTCCGGGACCTTTTACTTATGACTTGATTTCTCTCCCTTCCTTCCTTTCTTCCTACCACCATCTACTTCTAGCCCTCTACTATTGGATCCATGGCTTTAACCGAAGGAGCTCTATGTCAGCATGATCTCATCAGGGTAGTTTACAGTGATCTTCATCCTCAAAGAGAAACCTTCACGGCACAGAACCGGTAGGTGGATGTATTCTAATATTAGAGGTGCTTCACTAGGCAGACAACAAGTCCTTAAACATTAATACCAAGTCTATTACGTGTTCGGTCCTTTCTCAGCATTAAGTGCTTGGAAATAAATCTAGAGAACAGTCTTGGTAATCTTGAGGTATAGTATTTTTGTTGTCTGTTCCAACTTTGTATGTTCTTCTACTAGCTAATTTAGAAGAAAGTAACCTCTCTGTCATTTCTGTGTCTGTAAGGAATATCTTTGGGTTTATGCTGTCAACTCCTGGAAGTGTAACGAAATTCAGCTTTGGCTCTGAGGCTGTGACTGCTTTTTGCACAGAAAAAGGGGAATGGAGCTGCGTGGATAGACAGAACTAGGGATGAGATAAATTGTCCTGCTGTTCTAGTGACGGCCAGCTTTACCCGTGTCTAAAGCCAGCTCTGGGAAAGCTGATGAAATAATTTTGAATGCATTGCAGACTTGTCCAGTTCTATAACTTTGTCCAAACATTATGCCATATGCCATTTCCTCTGCGATTCCTGCATATGCTAAGAGCTTTCAGTAATAATTTTAAGTGTTTAATACTGAACCTTTAATAGCCTATTTCAAGTTAGTGAATTATAATGAAAGAGAATTTCAGGATTTGTGTGTTTACTTCTGACGTTTTTTCCTGTGGGATATGTTTGAGAGAGAGTTGTAGAACTTTTGTGTTAAATTCTGATGAAATATTAAGAATTTAAACCATGCAAGCTTTTGCTCTTGTCTCTTTTCAGGTTTGAGGTGCTGAGCTTTCTCATGCTGTGCTACAATTCTGCTATTGTCTATATGCCTGCCTCTTCTTACCAATCACTTTGTAGGATGGGTTCCAGGTGAGACACTTGCCTTTGAAATGTTCTTGCAGGGTCCCTCTAGACTTCTGAATATTCATCCAGAAAAAAAAACACAATTTACATGTTGTTTTTAATAACCTAAAATATTTAACTCTTGGTCAGCCTTGCAGCTTAATTGGAAATTTGAAGCTGTACTTGCATACAGAAAAAACAAATGAATTATCTTACTACTGCATAGGATTTCATCCTAGTTATGTAACTTCCTGTTATTTGGAAAGGAGAAAAAAAAAAAGGCAATTTAGGGGGAAAATTAGTTGAAGCTACTCAGGCTGATTTGAATTTTTTGCATTTACATATCTTTCAGACATTTTTCAGTATGGTCAGCTTAAAAATCCTGTGAGGAATAGCACTAGTTTCCTCCACTTACAAATATTAATGTCTTGCTTCTGAGGATGGTTTATATGAAGTGCTTGCACAATGTTCTTGAGTTTAGTGGTTTGTGGTTTTATTCGGCTTGAGGTTTTTTGGGTTTTCTTCTTTTTTCCTTCCTTTCTTTTTTCCCTGATAACGACATCGCACTTTCTGGAGAATTCAGTACTGTGACTTCTCAAACTATTATACATGCCCTTTATATAACCTTCTGCTTGAATAATCTTAGAAGCATCTGGTTGGCAAAGATCCCTGCTTTCTGTTCTGAAAAATCTCAAGTATGTCTGATATTCCCATAGTCTTGGTTTTACCAGCGTTTTTGTCTAGAATGAGATAAATTCTCTCTCCTGCTACCCCCAAACAGAGGAACCTCTTTAAATGTTTTTTGATTTTAGCTTATTTGCTTCAGCATGATACTGCCATAAAAGAAAAGGGTTACATGTAATTCCATTATGTAGCAAAGAAGGGTCAGACTAGCCTCTTAACAACATACACTCTGTAGTAACGCACGTATGCAATTAAGAGCATAGCCTGTTTTCTTTCCCATGGTTTCTGATGCGAATGGGTTAATTCTTGGCATGCTTCCGTCATGTCTGCTTGAGTTGTGACTATGCTAAATATGCCAAACATGCTGAATTTTCCTGCATCTGAAAATTAGATCCGTTCTTTGGGTGGAGAAGAAAGACAACGTTTTATAGGCTAGAGGGTTTTTTGCTGGTTTTGTAACAGTGCAGCAGTTATTACATGTTAGCGACCATGTGTTGCTTCCATGATGAAGAGTCAAATATTAAAGTTATGAATACATTATTCTGTTTTTTTTACGAAGACTCAGTGCTATGCAGTATATGGGAAGGCCAGCCCTTTTTCAAGGGTCAGAAGTATTTTTTCAGAAGGCAACTGAAGGCTGTCATCATATGTTAGATGGGAGATGACGTATTTCTCTTCTATACCATTGAAATGTTTCCTTTAAACAAAGCTGGTTTCAGTTACTGAATTTTTGGGAGAGTCTCCTACTTGGTGGCTGGCAATAGAGAACATCTTGCCACCCTCGTTGTTTAGAAGCTGGTTATGATTTGAAGAAAACAGATGGAGTTAATGTTTATATGGAAATAACACTGGATTATCAGTGAGTCACATCTCAAGGCACTGATAAAACCACTTTAATGGTTGAGAGAGCAATATAAGAATGTTCTATGTTGTGTGCTTAAATTTTGAAAAATAAATTTTGAAAGTGAACTAAAATCTCTGTTATGTAAAGACATTTGTAGTCTTTGTGAGGTTCACGTTTTATTACAATGGTGTGTTTTTTCAGACTGTGTGTGAGCGGATTTCCACGGCAGCATGAGAAATGCTGGAAAGAACCCTGTGGTAGAGTGGTGTTAGACCCCGACTTCATGGTGCAGCTGCTTACAGGTGTCTATTACGCCATGTAAGTGGATGGTTTTTTGGTGTAAAGAAAAACATCTGGTTTTACATGAATTGAAATATAACTGCTAGTTGGTTTATAATTTAAAAAAAATAGTTACACTAAACGAGTCACAAACTTGTATTATGGGTTTATTTCCTGTTACTTGCTCACTCAGCCAACTGCTAACTTGAAAATATCTTTGTCAGCATGGAATTAGGTGATGAAGGGCCAGTAGTAGGTGCTGTAGAGAGTTAGGCTTCTGGCTTAATCTTTTCCCAAGTTTCCACTACCACCAGATACCTTCTGTTCACAAATGTAATGAGCTTGGCTGCAAAGTTAAGCTGATGAAATGCAGATTTCTTGGATGTCAGTAGTTTCTGAGGTAGCAAAAATCCATTTCTGATGGAAATTCAGTTCTGCTAAGTAGTGTTAACTTTTACGTCTTGACCCTATTTTTTTTTTATTCTTTAAGTTTGTCTTGATTATGGCAGCAACTTTGTCTTGCTTGGAGGTGACAGGGAACAGCTTTTTTGTTATACCAACAAGATTAATAAAGAAAGTTTTTGTCTATACTTTTAAAAGAAGTGAAGGGGCTGGTGTGTACATATAGTTGATGAACTTTCTACATAAGCAAAGAAGCGAAGAGCTGGATTTGGGCAGAAAAAACTCGAGTTTGTGTTCTTAAGATGTGAAAGATGAATATCTGTCTTTACTTTTTAGATATAATGGTCAGTGGGATCTTGGCCAGGAGGTATTGGATGACATAATTTACAGAGCACAGCTTGAACTCTACTCGCAGCCTCTGCTGGTAAGAAACAATTCATTGCAATTTATGGACTTGGTTCAGAGGAGTATGGATATGTTTCTGAAGTGGACTGGTAATGAAAGCATTTGTGACCATTTACTGCACTCCCAAATGCAAGTGGTTGTTAACAGCTGGTGTTTTCAACGTAGCTATTTATACCATGCTTTTTCTGCTTGAGTATTAAGCTAGGGTGTAGGGATCTTGTAGGACTCATTGATGTGGAAAGCTAGGATTTTCTAATGTATTACAGTTGGATCAAAATATTTGTGTTGTTTTGGCATAAATTACCAATGAGTGATTCAAAGAAGCTTAACCGAATGGTTATATATCATAGGACATTGGTTGCAAAAAACCTATTTTCTTTGCTTCTAGATCTTCAGTGGAGTTGAGAATATGCTATATGGTTTAACTGATAACACAGTAGAAAAAAGCAACAACAGGATAGAGCTGAAGGAGAAAAAGAACTTCATCTCCAGAGTCAATGTCAGATTTTGATTGATCAAAAGGCACATAGGTCTTAATCTTAACCTTGTTTGAAGGTGCAGCAGTAGAATGGAGTTGTTCTGATGGTTTGAGTTTTTTTTCAGTTTCCACTAAACTTGCTGTTCTGATCATAAAAAGAGAGAAATGGAAAGGGGAGAGTGATGAAACTGGGCTGCGTGCAGGTGGATGTGATTGGGAAGGATGAGGAGGTTGACAGAGAGAGAGGAGGAAAGGAGAGATTTTATGTTTTGTTGTATGTGGGAATGAGGATCAAGATAAGAGGGAAAATTAAGGAGAATAAAGTAAAATAGACTATTATTTCAGTTTCTGCATCAGAATTGTGGCTAGAAGCCTTTAGTATCCTCTGAACTAACACCAGTAAAATTTCACTGCTTTTTATATAATGAGAAAGGAGTGGATTGGGAAAAATCTTTGTGGCAATCTGAGATGCCTCTTTTCTGAAATAAATTATGTAAAATTATTCTCTCGATGAATTAATATTGGCTGTAAAACTTATCTACAGGCTTTCTGACACTGCTACATTTTAAATGCTTGGTATCTATTGAATTATTATAATAGTTGGTTCCTTTTGGAAATGACTCATCGCTCCATCAGATTGAAAGTTTTAAATTAAATATTGAACCTGCTGAGTTGGGTCACCCTATCGAACTACTACATTTAAAAGATGTGTGGGAGGATCTGGAACTTAATTCAATTGATATGACAATTTCAGTCCTCATTGTTCATTTTTAATCAGTTTGTCCTTAGAGATTAATTCTAATTATAAGAATCTTCTATAATGTTTTTGTTTTTTTCCAAAGCTACTATTGCCTCCCCATCCCATTGTCTGGTGTCTGTGATGTCATGACATCACCAATTTTTCCCCCTTCCCAAGTTGTCAGGTTTTTCATGCATATGCATGCAGGCACATATGTGGAGTTTTCTTCTTAATACTCTGATCGTTGCCTTGCTTCCAATCTTGTTTTACTGCAATTTTTAAAAAGTAGCTTTAAGAAATTGCCAGTCATAAAAAAAAAATGACCTGCATGTCCTTGGCAGCAGGTCAAGTGATTTGATATTTTCAAAGGTTGGAATCCTTTCACCTTGTTGCATTCTCCAGGAGATGTGTATGATTTAGCAGCATTATAAAATGTTGTGTTTCGAACTTAAAACTACTGACACCAAATAAAATAATATCTGTGCAGCATCCTAGGTAAGTTGCAAGTTCAGCCTCTGCCTAGGATTTCCTAGCAGCAGCAAATTCTTCGAAGTCCATTTAAGATTCAGACAAACCCCTATGTTAGAATTGGTTTTAGATATCTGTACTCAAGCTATTGAGTATATTTTATATATAATTATGGGAATACCATCAGTTATCATTTCAATGAGAAACATCACAGTCCCTGTGTTTGGATATATCTCTTGGAGAAATAGTTTTGACAATATAGTAGATCCATGCTCTTACTTAAATAGGTTTATATTGCCTGTGGACTTAAAGCTGAAATAGCAACATCAGAAAGCTATGAAATATCTGCAATGTAGAAGCACTCTTCTTTCACTGATACCCAGAGATTGCACTGGAAGGGGCAGGAAGTAATGCAAAGGAAAGGCTTTTTCTGGGAAGAGTATCTCTGTTAACAAACACGGAGAATTAGTTTCATAGTCATGAAAACTGAGAGTTTCTAAAGAGTGAAACTAATCATCAGGACTTAATATTACTACCAAGCTAGCCTGGTCCTGGGGAGTAGCTCGGTTCAGTCTTTTCCTCTGAATGCAGGAGTTCTACACTTGTTTCAGGCGGAAATCCCTGTCTTCGGTGCAGAGACGCACAGGCTTTCTTAGCCTGGTACACAAGCAGCATGGATCAGCAAGTCCTTATTGTGACAGCACCTTTATCCAGTTTATTTTATTGATGTACTTACTGCTTTTGTTAGATGTCATTTTCATTATAGCTCATTTCTGGTAGGCAAGAATGGATGTCTGGCCTGAAACCAGTCCTCCTTTGTCATCAGTGGTTGCAGACTTGCCTTGCCAAGTCTGAATTGTGCTGTTTGCTTGTTTTTCTGCCTTCCAGTGCTAGATTAGACATAGTGAGCAAGTTATTTTGCATCCCGAAGGATCACAGGGTTTTTTTTTCTGTCAGAGAAGGGCTGTGACTCATTAAAGCTGGTTGTTTAGATGGTTTCAAAGTTTTACTATTACATTGATTTTTATCTCCATATGGCTCTTTTCAGTCCTCAGAAGCACAATTTGTGCTGTTAGAAAGGGCCAGCTGCTAAAAGGTTCAGCAAGCAGAAGTGCTCTGTCACTTTTCTGGTCATGTTGCAGAAGCTTTTTGCTACTAGTTTTTAGATTTTAATCCTATATACTGAGAAGGGTACCTGTTCAAAAGAGGGCACGACTCTGGTGAGTACAAGATGGGAAGGCAAACCATTATATGCTGTTGAACTTGATCAGCTTTGATTCAGTACAGCAGAAATGAGTTTCTGAAGTGTTTAATATAATCAAGGATCGTGTGAATGCAGTTTTTACCATTTCAAGAGGACGGTGTGGAAAAAGGACTGTGTGTGAATAAGAGAGCTGTTCACAAACAAGTGTTGAGGCTGAGAGGATTGGCTAGCACAGGGCAAATCCATGTTGGACAAGTGGAAGGCAAAATGATGAGGAGCATTTCTCTGATGGTGCCAATAATCTTTTGTGCTGGTTAGAAGTCAGTCAGGAAGGCAGCAGAGAAAGTCTTTAATGAGGAGTGACAGGATCACAACAGCAGCTGGAGATCAGGATCAGCTATAAGGCAGCCATTCCAGCCCCCCAGGAAGTGAAAAGTCTTTGATTTAGTTAATATCCTGTGATCTGTGGCTTTACTGTTTGAACAGTTTCATTTCTTCTTATGGTTGATGGATGTTTTTCCTGTTATAACTTGTAGGAAAGCCACTTCTACTTTATTATAATGCAAATAAACACCTTTAATTCATGCAGCTTTTATGGCATGCCTTAGGCATTGATATAGTCTTTTTATCAAACATTATCTGAAATCTTCACAAGACAAATAATACAAAGTTCTGCCAATAGGGTCTGTTCTAGCTATTTAATAGGTTTCTCTTATTTTTATTTTTTTTGCAAATGCTAACAAAAGACAACTTAATCAGCTAAGCAGATTTGGTATATGTGAGCTTTGGGAGTTCAAGGAATTTGTTGAATGTTCTTAAGTTTCCAGGCAACCTCAGAATGTCAAGACAACATTGATGAGGTTTAAAAGTGCATTAATTCTGTGACTAGGTTGAGGGAAACATATGAAAACAATGCTTACAGCATAAAACTACGAAATGCTTGGTTGTAGTAATGTGCTAAACAGCTGATACTACTTCATCAGCTAGCCACAAGTCTTTATACAATAAATAAAATGCCTGTTCTTAGAAAAAGAACACGGTCTAAAAGGAAGAAAAATGCATGTATGCATTGTCAGAAAAATGGATTATCTCGCAAAGATGCATATTCTAACGCAGATCTGTATTTCATTTGAGTGGGCAGAACAGTCAACTTTATAGTTTTATCTGTGTCTTAAATTAGGGTTTACGTGCCTTTGCCTTCAGCTAGCAAGTAGCCTACATGGATTTAAGACATGCAGACTACATGTATTTAAATAAATGTGTTTCTCTTGCCATACAGTGAACTCTGTGCTCTCAAGCTGCAAAATCAATTTTTTTGTGTGATACAAGAGAAAATTCATTAGGAGGCAACATAAAGTTACTTTTCATAATGCTTCTTGTAAACTGTAGTGGAGAGAACAGCCTGCCAAAATTATGGTGGGAACTGTTGCTAGGTAGGATTTCATAGAGATTAAAAGATTTTTATTCTCCATAGTTGTTTTAGTTTAAGTTGTTTTAGTTTAAGTCTAGTTGTCTCTGACCCTCTTGTTTTATCTACTGTCTTCATTGGAGGGGGAGTAAAGAGCATGTAGGAAGTCAGATGTCTGTGAAACATGAGAAAACTATGAATGAAGTTGTGTTGTTAAGTTTAAAATGCATCTAATGCTTTTGTTGCTGGTTGTTTGGATAAAGTCAATAAGATTTTGGAAAATCAAAGTGTGTTCACTTTCATTATTTTTTTAAAAGTTTTGTGTGCAGCAACTTTGTTATTGTTGAATACTGCACCTGCCCTAGAGACTCAGCTTGCTTTTCAAGAGCTGGTACACAGATTCACTGTTTCAACAATTTACTTGTTAACTAGGAAACATTAACTGAAAATGGCTCTTTTTCTTTTTTTAAAGTAAACCTCTAATCCCACAAAAACATTTTATGGGAAATATAAAGCAGCAGTTAAAACATCAAAGCCAAAAGAGGTCACTTGTTCTCTCCTCAAAGCTCCAAAACAAAACTTCTGACTTTATTAGATATCTAATTTTTTCTTGTAATTGCCTATTATAAAGATGAATGCATTTTAATAACTTGATGCTTGTTGCTTGGGTTGGAGATTTTTAAAAAATCTTTCAAGTATCTCAGTCTAATGCCCTTGGTTAGTCTTTTTTTTTTTTTTTTTGAGAGGGAATGGGGTAGATTGGGCTGGAAACTTGTCCTGTCTCCCCCTTGCATAAGGCCATATGCTGTTTGCATTGGCTTGGCCTGTGACTTAAGTTTTATGACATTCTTGTCATAAAACATAAATGGTCCTTTCGTTGTCATTTTGCAATCTCTTTTGGATGGAGACCTTCCTGCTTAGGTCGTTACCTCTGCCAGTACAGATGACAAACATGGAATGAAATAAATGGCCTAAAAAAAATGAGAAAATTCAGCTACATTTTTGCAAATAGGTTTTTGATGAACATTTCAATGTATTATCAACTGTGAATCCTGGGGATGGGGCCATCCATCTGGATGGGGTCTGGCATAATTAACAATTCTTGGTTGTTTCCCTTTCAGTGTCGAGCAAGAAATCTAATACTGCCATTAGTGCAATCAAGGACAGTAGTAGTACAGCATTTTACTTTTATCTTAGGTTGCAAATGCCATGAAGAACTCACTGCCCTTTGATGCTCCTGATGCATCGCAAGAAGGCCAGAAGGTACTGAAAGTAGAAGTTACTCCGACAGTGCCAAGGATTTCTCGGACTGCTATTACAACAGCTTCTATCCGTCGTCATCGCTGGAGGAGAGAAGGTGAGCTTTCTCTGCCAAGAGCAAATACTGTAGTGTACTGTATTCATCGTCATCACTGTAACCTGGCTTCTGAGTTTGAATGTTTGCAGAACAGTTGGTTGGGGATTTTTTTGTTTGTTTGTTTGTTTTTGAAAAAGGATACTCCATAACAACGTATAGTATTTTACATCTTCAGAGCACTGCATGAACATGAACATTTGGAGTGTTTAATTTGTTTTTGATTTGGTGATAACCCATGAGGTAGGTGAGAAAATGGAGAAGCTGCAAAATGTTCAATAAGACTTTCTCCATGTAACACAGCATAAAATTGTAGGGATAGAGCTTGGCTTAGAATTTGAGTACTTTCTTTAATCCACACTAGAACTAAACTGCCTCCCATCATAAACAGCTCAGGGAATGAATGATATTATCCAGACCTTGGTAGGGTTCCAGCTGCCTAAAGCTGCTGAAGGCAGTGGGAGAGGGAAAAGCTGAACATCACACTCCTACCATCCTATGGCCCAATTTGGAGAGGAGCCATGTTGTAAAATAGCTTTGGATAGCTGAGAATTAGTCCATATTTTTCCTCAGTGAGTACTTATGTCACATGGAAGTGTGCTTGACTGTATGAAGAAAAAAAATAAATATGTAGTAGTATTTACCTTGATACGATGACATCTTCAGTGTAGATGTAGCAAAAAGCTTGCGTTGAAATCACTTTGTCATACTTACAAAGCTTTGTTGCTGCATGTATAAAGCATTGATTAAAAAAAGCTGCGTAGATGACTGAAGGTAAAAAGTAGAATAGCCTAAAAATAAACTGAGGGTAAAACAGTCTGAAAACAAGGTTTGCATATTTTCCTGTGGTACTTTTCCTACTCTCTTCCCCTCCCCTTTTTCCTCCCGCCTTTTTTTTTTTTTTTCTCTCCTCTGTATCATGCAAAAGGATTTGATGACCTCTGGTCTTCAGCTGAATCAGGATGTCTGGGACAAGAAGTAGCTGTCTTCTGTTTTGAGGACTCTGGGTCATGTTTGTCTTCTCTGTAGTTGCCGTTATATTCGTTTGCTAGTCTCTATTCTACTGTATAGCCCACCTGTCCCTTTCTGTGGATGTTCTCACAACTTTTACCTAAGCATGGGTAGTGTTTTGTGTTTGTTCCATGTCCGCATAAATCTTCTATTTCCCTGCCTGGGTTGGAATGCCAAGAAAGGAATAGAAAAGCACTAAAATGTTATATGTTGAATCCCAGATGGCTTTGACTTCTCAAACGAGGCTGACTCAAGCACACCTGGCTCACCGATCCAACACGGCTCCACAGACCTAGGGATCAAACGTGAGCAAGAGGGGGAGGTGCTGATGCGCAGGACCCCTGAGCATGGCTTCCCGGAGCCCACCTTGGCAGCAGCCACAACAGAGGGTAGGACAGAGATGAGGAGGCAGAAGTCAGTGAGGCAGTTGCTGGAGGAGGATCCTGGCTCCCTATCCCCAAGCAGAACTTCTTTCCATTCTAGTGTGTGTTTCCGCTATCCCAGGGTGTATTAGCTTCTCTTTGCAATACACGCATCCCCTATATACCTAACATCAGGTCAGGTACTACCTTTTGTTATCATGTGGGCTGGCTTGGGGCTTGCATATGTGTGGTGAAAGATGCTTGGCATGGCAAAAAAAAAAGGACGGGATGATAGCTGAGAGCTTTGGGATCGCTTGGAAACTTTCTATTACTGAGCATGTTTAATCTAATATTCAGAAGGAAGAAAATGCACCAGATGAAAATGAATCCAGTCCTGAAAAGTAGACAGTATAGAGTATAAATAGATTTGACTGCAACTTAGTTGCAATAGTGTCTTTTTAGTCTGCAGTTTTTAAATTTCCGAGAACAAAGTTTCCTGTTCCCATTAAAACTTAAGCCTAATACAGATATACGTCTGCTGATGTTTTTATTTGCCAGTCATCTTTTAATTGAAAATTAATACACATACAACTCGTTTACATGAATGAGCTGGCTGCTCTAAAGACAGGTACCATAAAAGCACTTCTAAAACTTTAGAAACAATTACTGCTTTCTTTCTCAGTCATGCTGTCCACGCAAATGCTGTAGGACTTCATATGTCTGCTCTGCAGCCACGAATAGCAGATGGAGTAGCTGGTAGAAATTTATTTTGCTTAAGTTCATCTATTAGTTTTCTTATCTTTACTCCATAAAATACATGGGTTCGAGTATTGAATTTGAATCATGATTTCTCCTCAGAGATGAGAATTAATTTCTTGTAAATTTAGCTAAACATGTTTTCAAGTGTTCTCCTATCTTAAGTCTTGTTTTCTATCTGAACATTCTTTTCTCGTTTCCAGCCTCTATAAAAATATCAATCATAAATGAGATTTATTTGCACATTTGGATATAAGCTGCATAGGTTTTAGCTTTGTTCTTCTGGAAACGATGTGGAGAATTTGGAGAATTAATGTAGTGTTATCACAGAATCCTTACGCTTAATCAGAGTTGCTATTGAACAATAGTTAAGACATCATGTTTCTGTAGAAGATAGTTGCATAAAAATGTTTAGTGCGAGTTTATCATCTACTCCTTGGTGCATGGTGAATTTGAGCATGCTCAGTAAATGAGTCCTGTCTTCTCCTAAATTCAGTGGTTTAGTTGGTCTTGCTCCATTTTACTAAACTTTGCATGTGCATGACCTAGAGGATATGGAGAAGTCCTCAGCTGCAGAGAACCTTCTGGGAGAGATGAGAAGTGGGAAGTTGATAAGGATGTGGCCTTCTAGTCTTAATTTGTTTTAAGACATCTATATAATTCGGCATTTTTTTGGAAAAGGCATCATTCCACATGCTTTACTTCTATTGAAGTGGGTTGAATACCCTTTACTTCTGTAACATTAGCAGTGTATCATTACATGCTTGGGAGAACTGAATTCTTCCAGCTGATAGCATCTGGGAGAAGGTCAAGAGATGGAATTTGGCTTGATTTTCAGTATCAAATTGCGTGTGTATATACAGTGGTCTTATTCTACTGATGCTGATTTCACAGAAAATTTCAGCTAACAAATTCCCTCTTATAAATATCATTTTGATATCAAACAGTATAACGAGAGACTGATCATTTCTAGTGACTTTTCAACCTTCAGATATGGAAAGGATAAACAGAATAAAAGTCACTTTAAGAAGCTGTATAAACCCCTTTCTTCAGATCATTTTTTTGATCCAATAAGTAGGAGAAGGCAGAAGATTTCAAGAATGACTCAGTAATGCCTTGCAAGGTATTCTGCGTCTGGATGGTTGCAGCTGTAGTTATGTGCACTATTTTGGGTCAGTGGAGAATGCTGTAGTATGTATTGACATAAATAACGAATTCTTTGGGTGCAGACTTATTCTGATAAGGAACAGTGAGAGTCCTGAATACAGACTGTAGTGCAATTGATAAAATTTCTGTCAGGTTGCACTGTCTTTTTCTCTTCTGGTCTTACAGTGGAAGAGTGCTTGAGAAGAGTAGATGTTTAGATTTTATTTTCTTTTTTAATTGTCTTACTGCTCTATTGGGGGAGGGGGGGGTGTTGGGGAAGAAGACTTTATGACTTCATCCTGATTTTCCCCCAAGGACTCAAACTTTTTTTGTTGTTGTTTTTGAGGGCAGTTTTTAAAGGAAAAATAACATGTATTGGGAAAAGAATACCTGTTTGCTGAATTACTTCAATCCCACTGAGAACTTCTATAGGTATAGAAGTTATAGCTATATATAGTTAGTTATATATTATATAAATATATAATATATTATATATATAGTTGTAGTAGTTATAAAGTTATATATATAAGACTAGACAGAAATTCTCTTGCACGTTGTCTTCTCTATCTTCTTTAATTTTGAGCACTGCTGAGCTGCTTGGGCCTCTGTATAGTTGCAGCATCCAAAAGGTCGCAACAACCCCTCTCAGTCTTGTCTTTAAATTCTGTGGATAAAATGACACTTTTTCAGTGTAACTCTTCTGCTTCACTGTCCCCGAACAGGAATGTCTGTTTTAGCATCCTGTTGCTCAGCAATGTTTTAACATAAACTTTGAAGACAACTAATGTTCTTGTAATAACAAAAAGCTTAGCAGTATTGTCTGGAGATACCTTTTTGCAAGTTACACGTCTTTTGTTTGAATAAGAAGGGCTTGAGAGGGGACTTCAGCTGCTGCTATTGCTGCTTGTAACCAAACACGCTTTCATCCAGCTTTGCATGATTATATAAAGAAACATAAATGTTGGTTTATTGAAAAAGTGCTTTTCCTTTCAGTATGTTCAAGTTACATAATATTTCTATTAGCATCTTTGATTATATATGGGAAGGTTGGGGTGGGAGAGAAATGGAGATGTGATGGATTGTGAACAAAATATATCACTGTCTAATGTAAGAAAATACACTTATGTCTCAATGAGAAGATGAAGGCCTAGTTTCACCGAACGGAGTGGGCAGAAGAAGGGGAAAGTATATGTATTTTAAATATGGTTACAGGAAGTTAAAGCAAGTAACGCACCCTTCATTTTAATAATAGTCCTTGAAAACTAAGCAGCTTCTTTTTCTAAGTCTAAAGGCTTTACCAAGGAAGGAAGACTGCAGTAACATGAACTATGTTACCTTTCTGCTTCCGGGAGGCTAATGAGTCAAACAGAACTATATAAAACTACAGAATAATCTCACATTGCATTGTTCTGAGAGCGGCCTGAGAATGGTCTGATGGGGAAATGGCTATACATCTTTTGTAAGCTGATACACAGTAATGGTGATTCCAAGGCAAAGTTTCCTGAAAAGAAGTAGTAAGTTTAAAGCAGAATAATAAAACTTCCCTGTAAAGTTTTCTTTTTGCTTTACACTTCGGAAGTCTGAAGTTGGATCAGGCTATATTCCCGCTACACAGAGGTGGCAACAACACTGAAAGCTTTGTGCCTTGTTCTGCTTGCCGTAATATAAAACATTCCTTAGTGCTCCGCTAACAATCAGCATGAAAGAATGAGCTTCCACTCAAATGACAGAATGTCTTAGATCCATGCCACCACTTTTCCCCATTCCAGAAAAGAGATCTAAACATGTTTGCTTGGTGGCAAGCTGGCTTGAGCAAACTACCAGTAGAGCAGTACAGTGGCTTTAGCTGTGACAGATCCATAGGCTTTGCAGATCTCTCGCAAATAGTCAGGCTCTACAGGTTTTATAAAAAAAAAGGAAAACTTTTATAGCCTGAATGTCTCCTTTTTTTTGCCAACATGGTTAAACTTTGACTTTTTCCCACTGAAACGAGATATATAGAGCAAAAACTGAATCTCCATTTCCAGTTTTGAAATTTGAATGCTGTTCAGTTTTCTACTGAAACAATAATTCTTCTTTTGAGTATTTGGAGCTTTAAAAAAAGGACTGGAATAAGTTTTTTTTTTTTAAAAAAAAAACAAGTCTTGGTGTGCAGCGCTAATCATATTATAGGCCTGAAAACAAGGGTTTGAGAAAGAAATTTGTCAGGCGCTTTTTCTCTTTGAGATTCCAATCAAAAGCACAGTGCCTCTTCTACAACATGAAGTGTTTCAGAGGTTAAATTTCTCTTAATACAAGGGTGGGTGTTGGTTTTTTTTTTTTCTCTGAAAAAATCTAGATGCTGAGATAAAAGCAAATATGGTGAAAGCACCTAGATAGGATTGCTGGAAATGCAGGGAAGATTGAGCTCTGCAGGAGAGAGAACTAGGAATTAGGTTAATCTCCGACAGAAAGTATAGTCACATTGTTTGAAGTGCCAACTACACACAACAGAAGTCTTCTGCCTGTGTTGGAGCATTGCGATTGCTGGCCTAGGAAGTAGCATAATGCTGAAGATTACTGAGCACTCACCAGAACTTACTCTGACTGGAAGAGATCCTGAGATCCTGAGCATGCTTAGATATTGCCTCAACATAGGATAAAAATAGTCTGAAAGGCTTTTTTTTTTTTTTTTTTTTAACCACGTATAGAAGGAGAGTGGACACCAATATCTGCAGACAGAACTAAAACAAATTAACCTAATAGGGCCTAGTGCTTCTTGTTTATAGACAAAGTTCAGGAGATATTCTGACTCATAAAAGTGATGTACAGGAAAGGCAAATCAAGCTCAGGGAGTACTTACTGTTAGATTCCATTATTCTGTGAAATATGACAGGAAGATTATTGACTGAGAATCAGAAATTTTTAAGTAGAAACCATGTGAATTAGCAAATGAGGTTTGTTTTGACATTCTCTGCACATCTTTGTGTAACTTGAATGCTTACTGTGTGTTCTGATTGGTTTGGGGTTTTTCCGGTTGTTTCTTTGTTCTTAATAGATGCTGAAGGTGTAAATGGAAGAGAGGAATCTGTGAACCTTAATGATGCTGATGAAGGTTTTTCATCAGGAGCTTCCCTCAGCAGCCAGCCAGTTGGGACCAAACCTCTATCATCTGTATCCCAGAAGGGCAGCTTAAGGAAAACAGCAAGCGGGCGTTCTGCTAAGGATAAAGAAACCTCTTCTGCAGCAAAATCCAATGAGAGCCCTCGAGATTCAGTGGCTCGGAAGCAGTACATGCACCAATCCACTGACCTTGGTGCAGATATAATTGAGATGACACCTACTAGGAAACATCTTAGCCTGCCTGCTGGGCAGGTGGTGCCAAAAGCCAACAGTTTGAGCCTGATCAGGACCGCCAGTGCTTCCTCCAGTAAATCATTTGACTATGTGAATGGCAGTCAAGCAGGCTCCAGTGTTGGAGCTGGTACAGAGGGTGTTACCAATCTAGCAGCTGGCAACACCAATCGGTTTTCAACTATCAGCCTACAGGAGGACCGACTAGGCCAAGCTGGAGAAGGTAAAGATCTCCTTCCTCCAGGAGCTCCCCTAACCAAGCAGTCTCGATCTCCAAGTTTCAATATGCAGCTGATATCCCAGGTGTAACTTTGACTCCCTCCCTTAGGACTCCCTCTTTCCCCTTAATCCCCAGGCAAGTTCATCCTTAGGCAAAACATGAACCATCATCCTGCAGTGTGAAAATACTAACTGTTGTGATCTTGTTTGATTTGGTTTAGCTATCATACTGTATTACTGAAACAGCAATAATTCTTCCCTCACCTTCATCCTCCCCCCTACCTTGTAAACATGGTTGTGAAGCAGTATATAACGTACTGTATGCCTTTTTCCATGCCTTCCTTTCTCCCTGGGTGATGTGCAATCCATCGTAGGCTGATCAGTCCCATTTCAACACTGTGAGACTGGAGACACCGGCGGAAATGGTGAATGTGATCCCTATGAGATGATGCTTTGGCTTTGTTAAGAAACAGAAACGGGTTTGTTTTCTCGGTCTACAGTACTGCAAAGACTACTGGATCATGACTTTTCTTTCTCAGAACCAGGAGTGCCTCAGAGATTCTAGTGTGACTTTGGACCTCTCTGAGTCTGTGCAATCAATTCTGGGGAGGGGATTGTCATTGCTGCTCCTGGCTGCCTACAGCACTTTTTTCATTAAAATGAGGCTAGTTTTTTCTTGCCTGCCCCGAGTCTCTCATCCCAGAAGCTTTCGATGTTCAGCAACTGAGACGTGTGTATTAACAAGTTGTTTTCCCTCAGAGAGAGGATTCTAAGTAGATAATGTAGGCTACAATGCACTTCTAATGGCGTTGTAGCCATATGTGATGTTACATGTCTTCCTCTCCAGGACACAGGGTCATTCTGCACATAGACTAAAATTTAGACACCACCATGCTGTTAAAGCAATTTGGTTTGTAAGTGGGAGGAACGCACTACTTTCCTAGGAGTTAATGGCTAGCTCTGCTCCGTTTCTGTTGTTATTGTTGTTCTTGTGAGGTGCTGATCACTGAATTGAAAGGTGCATTCGGGTAAAGAGTATTTCTCAGGCTGCTTTCTGTGGTATCATGGCTGTTGGACACCCTTGCCCCTCTCAGCTGCTTTCTCAGTGTCCCTGAATTGAATCATGGAGCCATTTGAAGAATCCTGCAGTCCAGACAGACCGTACTCTTAAGGGGCTGTCTCAGGGATAGAGACAATAGTTTGCTAGAAACACCGAAGCTTCAGTGTGAAATCCTTTTCTTAGAAACACCATTTGCGCAAAGGGGTACTGACAGTCTTTTTTTTCCCAGAAGGATCACACTTCATTGCCTTGGTATATATAACCCGATGAGGTTTTTTTAACTCTTATTTTAGCGGATTGGCCCTACTCTAGAAAATTCAGAACTCATGCCATTGAGCCAAGCCTTGAATGTATATGACTGATGTATGGGCACTGGCTGGTACTTATGCTAGAGAACACTGCTTAGAAGCACATTTCTGGTTACACAGGAGAATGTTTGTCATTCTCTCTCCATCTCTCTCTCTCTCTTTTTGGATTGCTAGAGAGAAAAGGGAGAGGTTCATCCTCTGCTTAAGTCATGTATGATATCCTGGAAGTTTACAAATTGTGAACTCACAGGAAAGAGTTACGATCTTTATGTGGGCACTTTGGTTTCACTGTCACTGTGAAGGATAAACATAAGCAGTTATAAATAGCAGGCTATCTTTGAGTGGTAGTCTTTAAGAAATCAGGACATGCAATGACATGGTGTTGCATTGCTTGTAGTTGGTTTGGGTTTGGTTTTTTGTGGGGTTTTTTTGGTTGTTTGGGGTTTTTTTTGATCTCCTTATTTCAAATAGATTTTTTTTTTTTCCTTGTGTTTTGATGAGTTACTTGGTAGTCTAGTCTTCATACCTTATATTCATAAAGTGAATTAAATGGCATCTGGACTGATGCTGAAATTCAGTTAATGAATAAATAGAATCATCATCAAGAAAGAAAACCTTACAGTTTCTAAATTGAAGATTATCATTAAGGACCACCAGTCACACACAAGATGGAACTAAGGCAAAGTTGAGATAAGCTATGAGGCATTTTCTGTAAAAATGTCAAAAGCTGTATATGGTTAAACTCTTCTTTATTTTATAAAGTTTTGCTAGTGGAGACAATTGGTAAGTTGTGGCTGAAAGTACAAAGTTTATATTTTGTAGAGACTATCGCAAAGGAAATTCTATTAAAGAGCCATCACTGTAAATGAAAAAGGACCAAATAATTTGCTTAAATCCTTGGGAAATAAAAGGTCAGGGGTGTCATCTAATTTTTTAAGAATTACTTTATTTTAGTATTTTAAAAAGTGGAGTTGTTCATTAGCAAGGTTCTCTGCTTTCTACATTTGCCATTACAGGCATTCCTCGAGAAGTTTTGGGACATTTAATTGGCATCAGGCTAAGTTTTACACTTTTTTTTTTAAATACATATTCTTATGTGTGGGGTCCCACACTATTAAACTATTTCAGGAAAGTGAGACAGCTCAATGACTTCAGATAGGGAAGTCAAACGTACGTGCGTAAATTTGAATTGGTTAAACTTTAGTCAAACTACCTTTTAAGATATTTTTACAGTTCTCATTTTGATGATGTGCCTTTTGTTATCATTTCATCCATTGTATTTCGGTATATTGTTGTGTATATATACCTACCCATATAAGGCTTTTTAAATAGAGTTCAATTTTTTTTTTCCCTGAAAAAAAGAAACAAAAAATTTTTTTGCTATGTGCTGATATGGTACATCTATAACTTCTCAAAGTTACCCTGTTAGTGCAATGTTTCATTTGTGAGAGCTTGTTTTGTCGTTTTTCAGACAAGTACTGTTCAACGTCTATCTTAGAAAATGAGTCCTCACTAACATCTACCAACCAGCTGTAATAACAGGCTTTGCCGTGCTGTGTATCATGTTTATCATTAATGCTTCTAGATGTGTCTCAAACTATGCCAAGGTGCATTAAAATCGTAGCAAAACTTTGTATCGATGAAGTTCAGTACGCTTCAAAGTACTGTGGCAGAAATAAAATGAGGAATATCTGGGATACGGGTTGAGAGAATAATCTGCTGGCTTTCTGATTCTATAAATGCGAAGTTCTAAACAAAGTACATACTTAAATTTTCTGACACCTGTGACAGCTATTTAGACTTAAATCTCTTTATCCTGAATTCACTCTGCTATGTCTTGTTTTAGAACATTTGGTACTTGACATAAGGCACTGGGTTTAGATACCTGCAGTATTTCAGTGCAACTGCAGCCTTATAAAAGAAGGTCAAAAAGCAGAATGCTTTGATTTTTCCCTGTGTATGTGCACGTGCATGCACATACGTGTAATTCTTAGATGAGGAAGTGTGGGTACTATATTTTCATGTATATATACATTTAAGTAGGGATAAATGAATTATTCCTTGATACCATTTTTACCACATCACAACACGCTGCCATTTTGCAATTCGTTTTTGTTGGACTTCATAATTTTAAGAAAATATTAAATGTTGAGATTGCTAACTCCAGCTTGATTATCCTTTTCAGGGGTCTATTAAAAGCAGCTTTTTGGTTGAATGATAAGCCATTTTTAAATCCTGCAGGCAGTAAAGTGATGAAGTAAAAATACCTATTAAAATTAATGTTGCAAGATAACAGTTTAAATTGCTGCGTTATTTTTTATTTGAAGACTTTGTATGTCACTGTCCATTTTAAATGCATATTTCTTTGAAAACCCTTTCTGATGTGAATTTGGAAAAGGTTGTTAACAGCATACTTCATTCTGTAGTGCTGAACATCATGTTGCAGCCAGTAAGCATTAGATCTAGTGTTTGTAGTTTGCAACTGTGTTGGTCTTAAATACAGTATTTCCAACATGCTCCTGCTAGCTTTAACATAATTAAACATCAAAATAGTGAGAAAAAAAAATGTTTTCTGACAAAGTATTTATTTGCACTACTTACGAATACTGGAGTTTACTGGGACAGGGTTTTTTCTCACCGTGTGAGGTTTACTTGTGTGTGGGTAGGTACATACATTTGTCACGTGTTGACAATCAGTTGCCTCAACTGTGTGTATACTGTATGTAAATATGAACATATTTTTCAAGATTAAGGGGGAAACCTGCATCTTAATGGTGGTAAAGCTACTCTGTAGTAAGGTGACCCCAACTGTAACCCCTTTGTATCTCCAGATACTATGTGATTTGTTTTACTTCTTTAATGAAGCTTATTAGTGTTCTTGGAAAATTTTAGCTCCTGGGAAATTTTCCTCAATACTTAATGTATAACATGTTCAGAGAATTATATTTTGAAAAATTAATTTTGGAATAAATAATTCTATGCTATGGCTGTATTTTAACCTAAAAGTTTAAACTCATCCTATTTTATCATGAACCGATGACTATCTCTTAAGTGTTCAGCATTTAACTTCAGTCACAAACCAGAAATTTTTGTTTACCTTGGCTTACAAATTTAAATTAATTTGAAGACTGAGAACCAAGAGTAGCTTTTTGAGTAAAATCATAACAATCAAGCAGTGCTGGTGACGTACTGTACTCATAATCCTGTAGGAGGTGTGGAAAATATAATTGAACCTGTTTGAATTAAATGTTTGTACAGCACACAAAACAAAAAGATGTTTTGTGTTAGTAAATCTAATAATCTCATCCTTAAATTCTGCAATTCTCTCATTGCCAAAGATATTGCTACTTTGGCATGTTTAATACAGCATGAAAGCCATTAGCTAGGTCTCATTTGTAACAGCTGTTTACATCATAGGAATAGTTTGCATCAGAAGAGTAGACATGCCCCCTTTATTTATTTCAATTTCTTGTTTAGGCTAATTGCAGGACTAAAATTGCAAAATACCACTCCTTTCCAAGCATGGTAAGCAAAGAAGCCAGATCCTCTGTACTTGCATTACATTCTTGGTTTATATCCAATTGTTCAATATTTTATATGTTCTTCAGTATTTTGAATGCTGTTTATTTCTAGCAAATGGGCCTTAATATCTCGTGATTGTTTTTTAGCTTGTTTTCCCACTGGCACTCGGATAAACTTTGCTGTGGAAAGCTTTTCTGTAGGTGATCCAGGGTGACAGATCATGACATGAGTGTTGTGTTAGTGAGTACAGGTGTCAGTCTGTCAAAATTTGCCTGTCATGACCAGCTAAGAGCCAAAACACTTACTGCTTTTCCTGCACAGTGGTGAAAGACAGTGCAGAGCTGTGAGCAGCTTGATTTTTCAGTAGTTCCTGAAAACAAGCAGTAAGTGGATTTTGCAAGACTGATGTATGAGGATTTCCACATAATTGTTGTGAAATTTTGTTTAAAATAAAACAAATCTTGGAACAAGATTTCAAAACATAACAGCTGGCCATTTCAGATAAACTTGCCTAGTAAGTTTGGCAAGTGTCAAGGCCTGTGACATTAAAAGTTCAGAAGCAAGCTGTAGAAGTCTAAGGGTACCTTACATCTTCCATGAATGGATTTAGTAAAAATCTGTCCCATGTTATTTGTCGGTGTTCGAGATTTAATGAAAAAATTACAGGTTTTGTCTCCGTTCTTTTATTTATTTTTCTCTAGGCTACCCTCCTCTCCTGATTATTTTTTTTTCACTCTGCTTATCAGATTTTACTAAAGGTAGTATCTGAGAGACCAAATGAATTTGAAATGGGTCCATAAATTATCCCTGCTATCATAAAGGGTTACTAAGCTATTCCTGTGAGGACCTGTTGATGGGAACAGATGTATAGTAAAACTTTGTGTCTGTACGGTAAAACCTTGCCCTATGTCTTCGCTTGTGCATGATGAGCAAAGTGATAAGATCAAGTTTTATTAACCAATTACACGGTTGTGAGCTCCCAGTGTTTCACAGTCAGTGAGGTGTCAGCAATTTAGAGTGGAGTATCTGCATTCAGATAGAACTCTTTAAAGCAATTTAAATTTTGACTCTTGATGATTAATCACTTATTAAAATGTGGTATAGAATTCGCGCAGGTTTTTGGTTTTAGAGGGTAAAATGGGCAAGAGATATTTCTATTTAGGAGTATCTCCTAGTAAGGGGACTCTATGGTGCTTTGTCATGGAAACTTCCATTCAAATCGGTAGTGAGAGCCTGTGTGTTTTGAGTCCTCGTCCTTCCCAGAACTGATCACAAACCAGAAAAAATAGTAGGAATGAGGCAACCTTTTACCTTTTGTTCTAAAATAAGGAGGACTTGGGAGTGACAAATACTGGCTATTGACACTGTTCTTTCTGTTCAGGCAGTTGTGCTTGTTGTGCTAGACTTTCATGTTAGTTTATGAAAAATGCAAGTAGTAAAAACTTTGTGGCTTCAAGTATACAGTAGATGTGAGTTAACAATCACTCAGGATAAACCAACTTGTCAAAGTGTTATCAGATTCCTAGTACTGGGGTGTGTCTGTGTGTTTTTCTGTGCCAGTGTTCAATGATCACTTCAAAACAAGACTTCTTACTGTTTTTATGCAGATAGTGAATACTTTCGGGATGGATGTTACCAGCTGGTTATTTATGGAAAAATGCCGTATGATTAAATAAAATTGAGTCATTGAACATTTTTTCCATACTGAAGATTCCAGGAAAAAGCTAATAAAGATTTTTTAATAATTAAATCAGATACCCTTAATACATTTTAAATTTACTATGGTAGCTTTTATTTGCTATAAAAAAAAAAAAGCAAACCACCAACTAAATTGAGGTACCCCATGCTGCATTTTTTAAATTTGTAATTCCTGTACTTTACAATGAATCTTTTGATCTGTTTTTTGTCCTTGTAAGAATACAGGATATGCTGTCAATTTTACTAGCAAAAAGAAACATTCTGCAAGGGTTAAAGGATTATTTTCTTACTTTTTTCTGTCATACCAGGTTTGTTTCTCTGAACTAAGGTTTCTGAGGATTTTTACTACTTTAGCATTATGTAATCTTATCTCTGTCATAGAAGGAGCGTAAGCAGCAAGTAGGCCACTTCTTGTGGACAAGGAGGCTAGGCAAAAGGACATGGATTGGTGGCGTGAGCCCCTCTTCACCAGGATAGCCCTGTGTGCTGGTGTGAACCCCAGATGTCCAAGATTCCGTACTGGTGAAGGACTAAACCACACGGGTTTTTAGTAACCACGACCTCTGCTGTATGATGTCCTTTAACCTGGGACCAGGGAAAATCTTCGTTCTTAGACCTGGAGATGGCCCGTACTGAAGATCATGTTACTGGTGCATGTAAGCCATTATCTTAACTGTCTTACTGAGCTGGTTAATGCTGTTGACTGTTGTTGAAATGTGAAATGTAGTTACTATTGACTTTGTAAATACCTGCCAGAGATGAAATATAATTATTTTAAATCATTGTAAATAGAGATGTATAAAACTCAACACAATCTGCAATGCAGAAAAAATTATATATATATAAAAATATATAAAGATGTTAAATAAATATTGTGCTGTTTCTGAACAGAAATGTATGCTTTGTGAATTGCTTTTTTTTTTTTAAAACTTAGATTGACGTTGATGGGGGTGTGTAACGCACGGTACATCCGCCGGTTTTCATAGCTCAGACATCCGCGAACGGGCGGGGGGCGGGAAGCAGCCGCCCGGGGCTGCGTGTGGTTCAACTCTGCCCCGCCACGTTCATCAGAGCTGATGCCGTCCGGGCGCTCCCCGAGGCAGCGCTGGCGGAACGGGGCCGGGGCCGGGAGCGCTCTGCCGCGGGCGGAGCGCGGCGGGGGACGCCGGGCGGCCCCAGCTCCAGACTCGCGGCGGCTTCACGCCCTCACAGCAACCGCGGGCGCCCCTGGCAACGGAAGTCCCGCCCTCTCTCCGCTCCCGCCGGCCGGAGGCGGGGCAGAAAAGAGGGTCGTGGATTGGCCGAGGCGTGGGTCCGTCAAGGCGCGGCGGAGGCGTGAGGTGCCCGCCTCGCTCGCTGCCTGGGAGGGTGGCGGAGCCGCCCGTTGTCCGGCCCGTGAACTCGCTTCCGCCTCCTGCTCCCTCTCCAGGGGGCGGCCGGCGAACCGCGGTGGCGGAGCGGGGAGGGGGCAGGAGGCGGAGGCCCGAGAGCCGGGCCCGGGCCCGGGCTCTGCGGAGGGCGGCTCTGACGGGGCCGGGCGGCGCCCACGTGGCCGGCGCGGGGGTGAGTGCAGGGTGCCCGCCATGAGCCAGCTGGAGGGAAGGGGCTGCGGCGCCCTGGAGGTGAAGTTCGTCCCCGACGAGGATGTCCTGAGGCACATCGCTGACGACGCAGGTACAGCCGGCCCGGGGCAGGGCCGAGCCCAGCTCTGCCCGCTGCTCCCAGGGCGCTGGCAGCGGGGTCCGAGCAGCCGCGGCGCCTCCCGGGAAGGGGAAGGGAAAGGGAGCCCTTCCCGGCACCCGCGATGGCTGAGCGCCTGGGTCGGGCTGCAGGCGGGACGGGGCCTTCAGCGCTGTTCTGCTCCGACTGCCTCTCTGGCAGGTTATTTCTGTCCCCGCCGCGGCACAAGGAGAGGGGCGGCTGCGGCACCGTGGCGAGTGCCCGCGGCTGAAGGCGCTGTGGATACCGGCTCTCGGTATTAGCTTCCCGAACGGCAGCGGGAATGTGTGTGTAACGGCCTGGGAGAGGGGCCACAGATACCCTGGCCAGCTTCCCAGCACCTGGCGTGGTTAAACACGGAAACGAAAAAAATCGGAACGAGGTTTGAGGTGGTTGCTGCAGGAGTCTTGCTGCAGTTTCTGCTTTAAAGATTTGGAACCTCTGTGGAGATGCTTAAAACTTGCCAGGACAAGGCACAGAGCACCCTGATCTCACTTCGCTGCCAGTCCTGCTTTGAGCACAAAGTCAGACAAATGGTCTCCCAGCCTAAATCTTCCATTAATGTACTGACAGCCTATAGGCCAGGTCTTTTCCACTTGCTCCCCTTTGCTAAGGAATGCCAAATACCATCCCCTTTGCATGCAATTTGATACTTCTATGTGTGAGTCGCTGTCATTTCTTCCAAACCGTGGAAGCTGCTGTGTGCTGAAATGGAGATCTTGTCCTCTTGTCCTCATGGACTGCAGGAGCTGGTTTTGTGGTAAAGGAGGGTGGCTGTAGGGTCAGCTGTCTGCCAGGGCACAGACCAGCTGCTCGCTTAGCGGGACACATCATCTCAGCATTGTATTTGCTTAGAGATTTGCACACCAGGAACTTGGTCTCTGAATGGGGTAGCTGTATAGTACTGCAGTAGAAATAATGAAGTAACAGGAGGTTAAAGCCTTTATTGCAATCCTAGGTATTAAAGTACAGAAGGATAAGGCTCAGCCGACAGTCGGTGTGAAGAGACTTGTGAAGAAGCTTGAGAATGTTTCAGATGACGAAGCTAAGGAGATCCTGGAAGAGAACAACTATGTTGCTGCTCTTGGAATATGTGCCCAAGGTATTATTAAGGGGAAACCTAACACAGCTGTGACTTCAGGAGATTCTTGTAGTTTCAGAGTTGTACAAGGTTGATGAAATTGCTCTGGAGGGCTGACCAGCTCTGGCCGTGCTTGTGGTAACAGGTAGAGGAGATCATAATGATCCTAGGGTTTTGTTATGATATTTGTTTCATAACACGTGCACTATAAAGAGTCTTTTGAGCCAAACAGTAAAATGTTGCATTCTGTCTTCCTTGGGTTAGGAGTGTACGAATGCTTTTTAAATAGCTACAAGTAACGTTTCTTTTCACAGATTCAGTGGGAAATGACTCAAATGTAAGTGGTGGTGAAGTTTACTCATTCCAGACTCCCAAACGCTCCAGCAAAATGGCAGAGCTGGGTACGTTTTCATCTTTCTTTCGTTCTTGCTCTGGCTGTGGTCTTTTTTGAGTACTCTGTTAACATGATTTGTCTCTTCTGTTTATTCAGAAGATATGTTTGCGATATTTCGATAGCTTTAACTGGCTCTGAATCAGTCTTCCTCAGAAACAAAAGCACAGAGCTAGGACAAAGCAAAGGCATGGTACTGTTAAGAACTACAGATAATAAATAAACACACAAGAAAATGTAGAAGTTTCTTATTTCTGGGAGAAGGTCTGCGTGGAAGTTCCAAAGGATGGCGGGGGTTTATTTGTGTAACTTAGAAGGATACTCATTGTGTAGCAGAGAATCAAAAAACGGTTAGGGTTAGAGTTAAGTCATCCTGCTGTATCACTATACAGAGACTGTGGTTTCCGTAACTCTTTACTTATTCTCTGGGCTTCCGCTATGTCTTGGGAAGTTGTGTGTTTCTCACTCCTCCTTCTGCAGCAGGGAAGATTTCACTGGTGCTCCCTTCTGGAGCCATGACTCAGTTGGAAAACTGAGGCAAGTCATACAATGGAAGGCTGGTTTTCTTAGAGGACTGTCAGCAGAGTATGAGGGCCTTCCATATTCAGATCAATGATTCAACTTTGCCTTGTGCTGATAAGTTGTAGAAGGAGGTAAATAAAGGTACAAGAACCCACCTCCTGGGGAACTGATTTGTTTGCTATACCTGCTGCTCTACTATGTCCAGTTGAGCAGTTTTAAAGGACTAAGTGACCATGTCCAAACATTGCTTTGATTCAAAGACGTGTGGTATCCCAGGGAGCAAAGTGTGCTCTGCCATTGCCTCAGCTATACTTGTAAAATGGATTAACTGAGGAGTTCAGTCTTTGAAAAGTCTTTGTTAAGGATTACAGTCACCATTAGAGTTAGAAAAAAATGGAAGTATCCAGTGCATTTTCTGAAACAGCTAGGAATTTAATACTTGGAGAGTGTTTCAGGTGTATGGCTCCATGGCTGACTAGCCAGAGCTGGGAGTTTTGTACCTGACATGTGAAACTTCTTCCCTTCCCCCTACTTCCTACAGCCTCTGAATTAGCCCGGACACCAGGACAGAGTGTTGCACCTGGTCACTCCAAGTGCCCTGAGAAGACAGCCAAAACCCCTCAAAGCAGCAGTAAGTCTGGTGATGCTTTGGGGAACTGAAGCTGAGTGAACGGTGGTTATGTTTCTATTTGGGTGATGGAGTGGGTGCTTGAGTGTCAGCTTCTGTCGTGCTTGAGTATTCTAGTCAGCTTAACGTTGTAGACTGAACTGCTCATTCTGCATGGCCTCTGTTTCACCTGGGTGTCAGATCTTGTATTCTGCCCTGCTGGTGTAGAGGAAACAGGAACTCTCTCATGCGTCGCTGCGACACTTAACGATTTCCCCTGTGTTCAACTGAAACGCTTGCGCTTGAGAGAGTTATGAGCTGGGCTGATGCGTTGAGCACCCAACGGGTAGGATTGCGTGGGTGCTTGTCTGTAAATTCACACTTGATTACGTACTATTCAAGCACCTGGTGCTGTAGGGAGAAATACAGATGGGAGAAGTCAGTGCAGGTCAAGGCTGGCAAGAGCATGTTACTTTGTCCC
Organism: Tauraco erythrolophus; assembly: GCF_009769465.1. Taxonomy (NCBI): domain Eukaryota; kingdom Metazoa; phylum Chordata; class Aves; order Musophagiformes; family Musophagidae; genus Tauraco; species Tauraco erythrolophus. The sequence continues at coordinate 13,935,905 of NC_141472.1, read as the reverse complement.
CAGAAATGGAGTCTGATGTGCTCAGGGAGAGGACATAGCTCATTTTTCAGCCTCTTCCCTCTTGCTGATGGCCTCCTAAAGCTGCGACCATAATTAAACACTGCCTTCTGTGGTAATAACATTCATTGTCTTTGTTCTCTCCTTGCCTCCCTGTGAGGAACTAGAGGGTTCCCTCATAGGATTAACCACCCAGGGAGCTGATATGTTGGTGCAGTGTACCTTTGAATAGTGAATACTTCTTTTTCTAATGGACCATCTTGTGCTGCTGTTGAAAATGTGCAGTACTCTGAAAAATGTTGTTTCTTGCTTTGCAGAACGTTCAAGTTCGAACAAAGTGCAGCAGAAGGTGAGTAATGACTCTACCTTGCTTTGTTTGTTTGTTTGTTTGTTTTTTTAACTTTTAAAACTTAGCTGGCCAAATTACTACAGTTCTAGAAAGGAAGGACCTTGAAAAGCAGTACAGTTGTCTCCCCTAATCCAACTGGGCAGCAGTAACTCAAGTGAGAACCAGAGCTACCATTAATCAGGACTATGGGATTTAGAGTCAGTGGGCAAATAGTGGGTTTGAGAGCTTAATTAGCATGGCTTGAGACTATTTCCTTGCATCACACAAATCAGGACATTAGACAATCCCTTAATATGCAGTTAAACTCATAGCTTTCCGGTTTCTCCACTGTTTCTTTTCTGTCCACTGACAGGACAAGGGGAAATGGGTTTAAGTTGAAGGAGAACAGATTTAGATTAGATCTTAGGAAGAAATTCTCAGTACGAGGGTGGTGAGACTTTGGAATAGATTGCCCAGAGAGGTCATGGATGCCCCCTCCCTGGAGATGTTCAAGGCCAGGTTGGACAGAGCCTTGAGTAGCCTGGTCTAGTTGAGAGGTGTCCCTGCCCATGACAGGGAGGTTGGATTAGATGATCTCTGAGGTCCCTTCCAGCCTATGCCATTCTATGATTCTATGATTCTCATTAAAGGAAGAAACAGTCTTCATTGTAAGGAGCGATGTTAGAACAGGAATTCAAGAACTGTGGGACTGTTCAGTGTCTTACTTTAGCATTGGTTTATAAAAACCAAATTGTGATAATGAGGGGGATGTAAGTTGATGTCATCTCTTCTGATGCTACAGAGAAGTACAGTCTAGAACTGCCAGTTGTGGTGGTTATAAAGAGAGCACTGTGAAACAGTTGGCTTTCTAAAATGGTAAAGCATCATACTAGAAATGTGTGCACAGCTTTTGCGGTATAAGGTTCCAGGATGAGATATGCCTGTAAGAGATGCTGGTTTGGGATGCCATGTTCACGCCTTGATGATTTCACATCCACTTTGGCAGGATTAACAAAAGTGTTTCTTAAACATGGCAGACTTGATCTCTTGTCCGAGTCAGGCATGTGCTTTACACATACGTAAGGAAGACGTGCCACTACAACTTGATGAGCCCAGGCAGCTTCCGTTCCAGTTGCTGTACTACTTCTGGGCTTAGTATTCTATGTTCTGTCGTTCTGGTAGTTGGTTTTGTAGTGGACTTCCAGGTGACTTTGAGTAGACAGTGCAATGTGGAAGATGACTGCTCTGGGGAGCTGAAGCATTTCCAGTTTGTCATTGCTTCGGTTTGACCTTCCCTGAGGGGCCAGGACTGGCATCTTGGCTGGAGATTTCACAGTTTTCTACCCTCCATCTCCAGACATTAGTTGAAAGAACTAAGCCCCTTTTGGAACCTGATACTGTCCCCCTCTAGCTCTGGATGGCAAACCAAGAACGCTCTATACTTATTACCTCTGCTTTCCCAGTTTCTTGGGGGCTGAAATAGCTTGGAAACGTGATCTGATTCTACCCTTTGGTTGGCAGAGGGCTGTTTTGAGGAGGTATGCTTCTTCTTCTAATGCATATTTTTCCTTTGCTGTTACAGAGTAAAAAGAAAGAATTTGTGTCTACCACACCTTACAGACTCAGAAGGAGGCTAACAGGTGAAGATCAACCTTTGCAGTCACCTCCCACAGTCAGTGAGGCACCGTGTTCAGAGGAGAGTGTTTCTCCTGGTGGGCTTCTGCGTGTAGTAGCAGTCTGACTGAAGCAGTCTGAGTCATCCTGCAGAGTGTAGAAATGTCCCTAAGGAAGTCTATCCTGCAACAGATTGCTGCTTAGCAAAGGGGTGGAAGAGTTAGAAGCACCAAGTTGCTGAACTTCAGTAACATAATGAAAAGAGACAAAACTTTCAGTAATCTAACCCATGCTAACACTTAAGTCTGGCACAATTACTTGAACCAAGTCATAAAAATTTTTGATGATGGCTGGGACGTTCGTGGTGAAGTATTTCCAGTAACTGGTTGGCTATACGTGCTCAGAATGAATGCAGGAGAGAGTTTAGTGTGTGGCGTTTCATGTTCTGTTTCTTCTTTTGTGTTGAGAGACCAAGACTGAGCCAGACTCTGTCTGTGGTCTTCTCTCAACGTTGCTGACAGAGGTCTTTCGCAAAACCCTTTTTGCAGAGTGTGAACCAGAAGATACTCAGCTTGCATGACTGGCATTTGAGAAAACTGACATAGAGATGCTAAAACAAATAGGGAATTCCATTGTCTGTTTCCAGTCACTTTTTGTGGTATGTTTCTTAATTAGTGTCAAGGAGCAAGCTTTACTAAACAATAATTTTTGAGCCCAGAACTGGGAGAGAAATGGCAATGTGTGTCTGTGGTTCTCTTAAGCATTGATTTTACTTTTCTGTGAAATATATTTAAGAATCATGAAAGACACTTAGAGAATGTATGTGAGAGCGCGACATGGTGCAAAATGTGTTTTGTGTAAGAAGTCATTGCTAGCTTGTAACCTTAAATTTATCCTCTAGTTCCAGATCCCTATGTAGAAAGTGAGAGTGAATATTCTGCTTCCTGCTCAGAGGAGGACGATGAGGAAAACCAGAAAGAAGTCGGCACTGTTTTATCAGGTCAAAAGACCCCAGCAAAAACTAATGCTGCACCTGCGTCTCCTCCCAGAAACACCGTAGCCAAAAAAATTAAGGAGGACAAGATGGTGAGTGTGCAGAAAATAAAGCCGTGAGCTAGCAAGTGTGAAGGGATGTTTAGTGACAATAAGATGTCGGTTACCACACCCTAACTATGGGGAAGAACTGCTAGACTCACTTCAAATCAAACCAGCTGGGTTGGCTTTTGCTGTACTTTGGAGCAGTTCCTGCTGGGAGAGGCATCATGTGAGCCTGTGGGCTAGTCCAGTCCGCATCCTCAGCAGCTCCAGAAGGAGAAGTTCTAAGATATCCATGAAGCAGGAGATCTTGTACTGAGAAAGGATAAAGAAATTGACTTCTATAGCACCAAAAGAAGCACAAATTGTTTTCTGGCTTGGTGTTCAGTTTTGTTGTGTGATTTCCTTCCAGCACCAGGCATCACCATGCTGCCTTAGAATATTGCTATGTTCTGCTCTCTCAGAATCTATTTTCTGTCTCTGTCTTCAGGAAGGAACCATCTGACTGAGTTAGCTTTGACAGAATGCTACTGTAGAAGCCATTTTTGCAAATATCTTCCGGCTTTCTCTTCATCCTTGCTCTGTGTCTCATGTTCCAAAGACTGTTCATCTTCAGACATGTTTGTGGGTGCAAAGGGAGAGGGATAACTTGGTGGCAGGAGGAGTGTGGCTGATCTTGCTGTCCCTTTTTAGACCAACCTGATGGAGGAATACTTTGAAGCTCACAGTAGTTCCAAAGTGCTCACTTCAGACCGAACGCTGCAGAAGTTGCAGAAAAGAAGATTGAACCAGGTACGCTTCATAGTGAATCACACAACTCTTGGGAGTTTTTGATTTCTTTAATTTTGATGAAGATTTCTCTCATCAAAATTTCTTGATGTTGCTATTTTTGCTTTATTTCCACTGCCGATGTTCTCTGTGGTATCGCAGATAGGTAGCATTTTAAGCATTATGTCTCCTACTGCTGCAGTGAGCAGGGACAGTGCCCAGTTGTTTGAACCTGGGACGGTAGGGACAACACAGGGAGAAGGCACTATCAGGTGAGCAGATGGTTGGAAGCTGCAGTTACCAGAACAGGTTAAAGTTTGCTTTTGGGGGAGGAGAAGAGGGAGAAGCAGAGTTGTAGAAACCTGCTTTAAAAATTATCACCAAAACAGCTTGCTTTTTTTCCAATGAAACGCGTAGGAGAATTGCAAGCTGTCTTGACTATTTATGTGTAGAGGAAATGGAGAGAGACATTTTCATCTGATCATTACTGGATCAACCTACATGCAGGACTGGGACAGCTCTAAATATTGTCACCTAGTTTGTTAAATGCTCTTTGTCCCCTTCCAGTTCCTGGGAGACAAGAATGGTCTAACTGTGGGGACTAAATTACTGTGTTTTTTCCCGTGTGCCACTTCTATAAGACAGTTCCAACGCAAGCAGTTGCACCCTACAGAGACAGACAGATACACGAGGACAGGTGCCAGGGAAGCATGTAAAATACTTGGAACTCTTGTGTCTATGACTGCTTTTTGCACCCGTCTGTATTTTAAAAGATGGCATATGTGCAGATTGCCTGATGCTTGCTGTTGTCTGGAATCGCTACCCAGAGAAACATCTGGATTCTTAACGAGATCTTTCGTAACAGCTCGGGAAGGAAATCAAGGCTTTCAGTATTAAATCTACTGCTGGCTCCAAATAAATTGAAAGCTTAGCAGTTCTGTCTCTCAGTGCTTTATCTTTGTCTGATACATTGCAGCTGTCTGTGTTCTTTCCAGAGTAAACTGTCTTCTACTCCAAGGGAGTGGAAAGCAAAGCTGTTAAAACCAAAGAGAAAGGGAGGCCAGTGTAGACTTGATGCCATTTATCATGCTACTCTGCTGTTTAAACATCAACATCCCAGCATATCTTTAATGCTGAATTAATCCTTGATGCTGTTGAAATAATACTTTTTCTACGTTTAGCTGTCAGCTGCAAATTATTTCCTTTCTGCTATATTTCTTTTTTAAGATTATGTTTGTGAGCATTCTATTGTAGTGACAAACACCTGAATGAAGCATGTCAATTGGAGCCCTTGCTCCTGTGAGCAGGGTTGTGATGTTGGTATCTTCCTGGTACAGTGCTTGGTGCTGTGGAAGCTCTGAGTGTGTCCGTTATTTCAATAGTGGTTTTCCCGTTCTCAGCAGGAAGAGATAAAACACAGCACAAGATCGGTTCTAGTCCTAGTCTGGCTGCTTTTTCCCATAATAAGGTTACTTAATCTTTGCTTTGTTTCTCCAATAGCAAAACTGTGTTTAGAGTGGTCTTCATGGAAGAAGACACAAATTGAGTGCACCATCGCTAAAAACTATTCTGCTCCCTAGCTAGAGAGCATACTAAAAGTGTATTTGTAAGGACTCCAGGCGTATGTCTTGTTTTTTCTCAGCTTTGAATGACTGTCATCCTTACCTCTTTCTGAACACAGCAAACGCTGCATGACCTTTTGAAAAAAGCTCCCCTTGCCTATGCTGCTGAAATTGAAGAGCTAAACCAGCATCATGAATTGCAATTTTCCAAGTGGATGCTGCAATTACAGTAAGTATCTAATGAGAATCACTGAAGGAGCGTAGTAAACAGGCACTGCCAGTAAACTTACCCTCATGTCAACAGCATCCTGTGGATGAGTTGTGGAGCAACTTTTTTTTCATTGATTGATTGCTTAAATTTAAAATTAGGTGACATTAATTTAGTACAATGTTTCCTGTAGACCAAATCGTATCTGACTAACTCCTTGAACTGAATGCCTGAAGTAAAACGAGGTTGCATTCTGCCTGGCTAGTCTGTTTTAATATAATCACTGGTGAGGGGGTGAATGTGAATGCTGGTTACTCTTGTTCACCTGAAGTTGTAGATCTAGTCTCATATTCTCGGACAATACCATTTTCTTCCTAGATATTTTGCTAAATTTGTGGGCCACCAGGCTGCTAAAATGCTTCTTTTACTAGGATGCACGTGCCACATTTCACATTCCTTGCGGCTAACCTTATTTGTCAGCTGTGAGCTGAAGGTGAGCCTGAAGTTGATGAAACATGAAACTTTTAGATTGCAATGAATCGTTTTGCTTAATGAATGTAAGAACTTAAAAGAAGACTTGTACTTTTTTGATTCAGTGTATTTGCTCACTTTTCTGCAGCTTGGGTTTCAATATTGTGCTTTATGGACTGGGCTCAAAGCGTGATTTGTTAGAGAAGTTTCGCACCTCTATGCTCCAGGATTGTGTTCACCTTGTGGTTAATGGATATTTCCCCAGCATCAGTGTGAGATCTGTAAGTGTGGAAAAAGCTTATACATTTACCTAATCATCCTGTGTTACAGATACCTCTAAAGTCTTTCAGTGTAAAATGTTAAGGAAACCTGCTTCATCCTATAGCAGCAGACTCTTGAATGAAGAGCAGTTCCTATCTCTCTTTTAAGAGTTTAAAGAAATTAGCTCGTGCATGTTCCAAGGAATTGCAGTAGTTCCCATCATTAATAGATACTCATCAGTCTCAAGCCTTATTTTATATAACTGTTTTTGAAAAGGGCTAGGAATTCTTGTTTTATGTTGACTGTTTTGGGGATTCGATGGTAAAAATCAGGTTTCCTCCCTCATGACAGTGAAGGGCTCAGTTTCAGATTTTCTGCACTAAGTCCTTCAGTGCCAGAGCCCTTCAGAAGACACTGCTGTTTTCTTTTTCAGATTCTCAACTCCATCACAGAGGAGGTACTGGACCATATAGGGACCTTCCGCAGCCCCCTTGACCAGCTTGAGTTCATCAGTAAAAAGTTTCAAGAAGGTAAACGATTTATACATACAAACATTAGAGTCCACTTACTGTTATGAGAGCCTGGATATTTTCTTTCCTCATAGTTTTCATATGTGCGGTTACAGTTTCTTAGTTTATTGCAGCTAGTATACTTTCTTGCTTGTAATTTATGCCACGTATATGAAAACATATATGCACCAGGAATATGCATGTACATGATCCCAAGCTGTTATCTCAGTCAGTGTTTCACACACTTAAGTTCTCTAGAAGGGGAAGGCACGAGTTTTCTAACAAGACAGAGGCTCCTCAACCCTTTGGCAAACTGAAATGCTCATCTGTCTTGCATTTAGCACAGTGCCTTTCTACTTTATTTACACAGTGTTTCTGTAGCTCTGCGTTTCTTGGTGGAAGACAGGATAGATAAACTCCAGCTACATGAGGGAAGATGGTTCTTAGTGGCTGCTTGAGGACCTGATAGGAACCTCACTGAAATCAACAGAACGAAGAACTGGCAAACAATTTGGAATGACGGTTGCTGACAGGATACTAAGAAGTCATGGCCTGGGGTGTCTTTCCATAAATTTCATGGATGAAGGCTTAAATGTACATGGTTTAGTGGAATGGTCATTTAAATTTAATATATGCAAATACTGACATGAGGATGAAATAAAGGACAGCAGTGTCAAACAAGCAGGGTAGAATTGGGTTCAGAAGCAAAATTAAACAGGTATTGCCACACTGAATGCTTGCTGGATTCTTTTTGCATGTTGGTTTTACTGCTCGTGTATACATACATGAATTGCCATGGAATCTTGGTTGTGTATGGCATTGGTGTTTAAGTGTTTACGTTCTGCTTTCCATCATTACCTTATGAGTATTTCTGGTGGGACTAAGCGAAAAAGACTGATTAACAGCGGTACCCATCTGAATCTACGTAAATCAGTCTGGTGTAGTACACTATAGCTGATCTGACTGGAAGCCTGAGGAACCTTTGGTTTCCATTGCCAGCCAAGTATGTATTCATTTGCACAAAAACTGGCTACAGTTCCAGAATTGTTTCTGGACTCAAGAAATAGCTATTTATAGCCTTTTAGGTGCTCAGAAACACTGAGTGTGGGGTGGAGATCAAAGTGAGTTGTATAAGGAAAGCGATTTGATATTGAAGTGATGAATACAGAGCCTGACAGAAAAGAGTTGTCCTAGGCTGCAGTGGGAATAGGAAACCACGTTGTGTACCGTTTCTTTGATTGGTTCTCTACTGTTTTTTCTGACCTTGCAGATTCATCTTTAGAGCTCTATGTCCTCATTCATAACCTGGATAGCCAGATGTTGAGAGGAGAAAGAAGTCAGCAGATCCTTGCACAGCTATCCTCTCTGCCTGCCATTTACCTCATCGCCTCTATCGATCACATCAATGCTCCTCTCAGTGAGTCCCCTTGGGCCTGATGTAGGAAATAAGAATCTGTGTTCTACTTTGGGGCTGCTGAACTTGTTTCATAAGCTCATGTATTACTGTTGATGTGTGAAATAGATCTGGTGATGTATGTGTGGTGGTAGCAGCTAGAAGCCCCGACTGGGACTGTGGCTGTGTTGAACCAGATCTGTACAGAGATACTGAGAGCTACCAGTCACTGCTCATAATATACAAAAAGACTCCAAGCTTCTGGCACCTTTTGCTTTAGGGACTTACTGAAATGGAGATTGGGTGTTATGTCTGCCATTGTATCTGAATAATTTTGTTTATTAGCCAGAAATTCTTTGCACACTGCTGACTCTAGAAGAATTTCTGATATGTTTATGAAAGTGGTATGAAAAAGGGATGTGTGCAAATGTTTTGTTGTAGAGAATTTGTCTTGCTTGAACTGCAGGTATCTGGGTGTACTGTGAATTTCATGAGCATACATTGTTTCCTCAAATCCTACGGTAGAACTATGTACATTTTAATATTGCTTATTTAACACTTTAGAAAAGCTAAATCTCCCAGTTCTGTCTGTTCTTTCTTTTCTTTTCTTTCTGTGTAGTGTGGGATCAGGCAAAACTAAGCCTCTACAACTGGCTTTGGTATGAAACAACCACATTTAGTCCTTATGTGGAAGAAACGTCTTACGAGAACTCACTTTTAGTACAGCAATCCGGATCTTTGGCTTTGAGCTCTCTAACACACGTCCTGCGCAGTCTCACTCTCAATGCCAGGTAAGACACTGTTACACTTCATACCAGCACTTGCTGAGGATCCAGTCCTTGCTAGGTGACTCTGGTCTGCACCTAGCAGGAGGCAGTCCCTTTTTTCTGATAATAATGTTCAAGATAAAGACGGTAGGACCTGGGTTCCAAGTGGTTACTTCAAATGAACAGTGTTTGGATAGCAAGCCGTGTCCGCTGACGAGATTCATGCACAAAGTCCTGGTCATGAGGGAAGAATCAGCTAATGTTTTCTAATGGTGAGATTTTTTGGGTGTTGTGTTTCTTTGATTTTTTTTTTTTCATTTTCCCCTCTCCTCCTTTTACTTAGGGGGATATTCAGACTGCTTGCTCAGGACCAGCTGGAGAACAAGGACAACCCATCTTATCCAGGTATGTACCCACCTTTTCTCATCTATTTAGGGTATTGCCATTGCCAGCTCTATCACAGCAGCACTGGCTTTTGGTATGCAGGTTAAATCACCACCAACAGAAGTGCTGTAACTGTTGGCTCAGTGAGACTCGGTGCTGTAGACTGTCTTTCTAGTGGTACTGTGTCTGACTCTGACAGGAAATCAATAGACTGGCTGGTTCTGAAGGACCTTCTCTTACTGTTGTCTGCTTTGATGTTTAGACATGACTGAGACCACTCCGGGGGGGGGGCTATGGAGTTGAAAAATTAAAATAAAGGAAGAATATGAATTTGCATGACTATCACTTAAAGGACCAGGGAAAGACAGGAGATTCTGTTCCTATGCTGCACCTTTCTTGTCCCTCCTTTCTAGGATACTTGTGTCACTATGTCTGTCACTGTCTCTAACAGGTGCTGCAGGGGATATGAATAACATGTTAATGGTAAAGAAAATTGGAAGATAGAGGAGTTGGAAATCAAGAGAGAATTAACCATGTTGGGAAGTGCATTTAAAGGGCTATTGAAATTCTATTAGGCAAACAGAGTGACTGGAATGTTAGTTCAGCTGTTTTCCATTAATTACTGAAATACTAACTTGGCTGTATTATAATTGAAAGACATTATGATGTTACTGTAGCCACTGTGTTCTAAGCCAAAGCAAGATTTGTAGGTGGAGATAATGTGGTGTTAGACCTGGAAAAATCTGAGAATCTTACCACTTCAATCTGTTGTCTTCGCCTTTTTCTGTCTCCAGGGCTGTCTTTCCAAGACTTCTACCAGCAGTGTCGGGAGGCTTTCCTTGTCAACAGTGACCTGACACTCAGGGCACAGTTGACAGAATTCAGGGACCACAAGCTCATCCGGACCAAGCGGGTGAGTTGGGGGAATAAGATAATTCAGCCACCTTAAACAAAAAAAGATGGTTTTTTGCTACTGAGTATCACTAAGACACTACTCTGGAGTTCACAGTGTGGCTCTGTTGTTCAAGGCACCTAGGAACTAGCAAAGGGCTCAAATTCTGTAATTGCAGTTCCTTTCATGCCTTAAATTTGTAAACAACCTTTACATGGGTAGGGGGCTGTAAAAATGCAGTGTGTCTGGGTTCCTCAGCAACCTACAGGTCTCTTATTCCTGAAGACCTGAAGAAGTAACAAATTCTGGAGCCTGCCAGTCTACTTCCAATAGTTACCTGTATTTGCACAAGGGAAGAATGCAGGTCAGTTTTGATAACAAGGCAGTATAGCAGTACTTGATGTGGGAACACAGTGTTGAGGAGCTCTGTAGTGTCAGACTAGCATAACCCACCAGAAGATTTTGCATATACTGACTTTTCTCAGTATTTCTGTGTTTCCAGTGTTGCTTTAGTGAAATATTCCTGATTTTTAGCAACGTAGTCCTTGCGAATGCTGGCCAGCCCTCACCCAGACCACAAATAAACATTAGCATTGCAGTGCTGTCTGGTGGCTTGCATTGCACTGTGCACTGGTGTTAATAGAATGTGTATGCATGTCTGTTCTCAGGGAGCTGATGGTGTGGAATACTTATTAATTCCTATAGATGACAGTACCTTGACCGACTTCTTAGAGAAAGAGGATGAAGATGCATAACACCTCTCTGTTCTCAAAGCGTCTACGACAATTGCTCTCAAGGGCTGCTGGAGAGGGGCCTATACTCGGATCCCTCTCCCTCCAACCCCAAGGGTGCTGGACTACTTACTGAAATGTAATAATTGTCATGAACAATGCTCATTATTCAACTACTTTAGGTAGTTTGGAATGATGACTTCTGTAAGCAAGGCATCTCTTGCGCTGTAGTTAAGTTTGTCTGCTTTGTCTCTTAGCTCAGATGATGCCTTCTTCATATCTATGCAGCCAACCTTACAGCCAGAAAAACAAACTCGGTAAGATTGTGCCTTCTGCTCTCCACCTCACCAGACACGAGGGTTTGGATGGAGCAGTTTACTTGGGAAGTGCAAATCACTAGATGGTCAGAGCTTTAGTTTGTACTAGTGGTGCAACTTTTCAACTGAGTGCTTTCCAGTACTCCTTTACCAGTTAGACAAGACTAGCTTCCAATTTATGAAGAAGCCACGATTTATAATGCTAAGAGACCTGCCTTGACTGCATGAGGAAAGGAGAATACTGGTGGGTTTGGGACACTGTGGGTAACTTATTAAATTCTGGCAATAGAACTGAAGGACTTGCCCCAAACCCAAATCCTTTTACAAGAAGATTTAGATAATCAAAATTGTGATGGACTCAAGTCATTGCCTGTTGGTGAGGGTGAGAGGATCCAGCTTCCTTCATCTACTTTCCAAATTGCAATCCAGGAATATGAAGAGGCTATGAAGGTTTTTTTTTTTGTTTCTTTTTTAAAAGCTTAATTGTATATATGTATTTTTTACATCAGCAGCGTCCGCCAATCCTGGAGGAAGCCTTAAATGCCACTTTAAAGCTCTCCCTTTTTTTAAGCCCTTAGAGGTTGGGAGACTGCTGAAGTTTGACAGCTTTTCACTTTTTTTCTCAGGTATGTGGGAGTAAGCCCTATAGTTCCATCAATTGTAGTCTGCCAGCCAGACTTCAGGGACTCTGTATGTCTAATATTTGGTAGCTGTGTTACAGCTCAATATTGTAATAGTTCAATCAAATAAAGTACTTTGAATTAAATTTTTATTAGCTTGTCTTGTCTTCCACCATCTTTTTGTGTTATAGGAAGATGGAGATCCTTCTGGCAATTGTGGGAAAGCCTCTTTTTCATTATGTCAAATATCCGTGCAAGTCCTCACATAGTGTGCAGAAGACTTCAAACTAATTAGAAAAATATTTTATATTGTTTCTTATAAGGTATCAAAATTAGAAATAATTTGCCTGCCTTTAATACCAGCATATAGCTTTTGAAGAGAACCAAAATGTCACGTGGAATAACATTGTTGCCTGGTCTGCCCCTCACTGACAGAAGCAACAGACAGAGGTTTACAGCCTGACTTTTGTTTTTATTAAAACATAGTGTATCAACTGCTCCCATTGACAATTTGATTCTTCAAATATAGGACCTAATTAGCTTTGCTGGAGAGTCTGAGAGGGAAAACTGGTACATGCCAGCAGTACTTTCCAGCTTCCTTCCCCAGAACACTTTCCAACTAACGTTCTCTTTTGGTGGCACTTGCATCCGCATTTTATAGGCTGCAATTCCAAAACTTTGCAAAGTACATCAGGTCCTGCCTATCACTACTTAGGCTACCATTAGAACCACTAAAACTGCGATCAACCCAAGTTCTGTACATTAGGTGTGGAGTTCCAGAACTCTGCCACTTGAAGAGATATGTTGTTGGAGAAACTTAAAACGTATGGTAGCCAAGCAGTAGCCACATCCTATTTTGCAGTCCTTTGACTCTCTCCACAGTTCCTGCGAAACTCAAGATTTATATTCTGAGTACATATGGAAGACACCACCTAATGCGTTCACAGATAGTGATACCGTGGTGCGTTTTCAGTGTATTTGGGTTTCTAGATGTGAAATTTACTTTAATGAAGTGCTATAATCATCCTGAGTTTAGAGTTACCTGCCAAGAGTTTTGGTAGACTACCAGATGCCCATACAGGCCAAGAGGAGGGCTGCAGGAGATACCATGCATCTGCTAAGAGAAGGTTAAGTCTGTTGGTTTTTCACTGCTGCTGATTCTGTGATGCAATCGCGCAAGCTAAAGAAAATTACTGTGAAGTAATTCCTGGTGGTTTTGTGTTAAAAATGTTTTATCCTGATTTCGTGCTGTTTCTGGACAACTACCCCATCTATGCATTAATCTTCTGTCTCTTGAATTCTGCATATGTACTAAGGTAGTAGCATTTTCATGTCTTCTATAGCAATACGGAACTGTTGGATTTAGAGAGATCACTTCTGCAGTCCTTTCCTTTACTTGGGAAAGAAGAAATTTCTTTCCGCTTCCTGTTCCTCAGCTTACCAAGAGGTCTTCATGGTATTGATAAGAATTATTGCCTTTATATAGTCTCAGTAGCTTCAGATAATACTAGAGTCATCTCTTCACTTAGATTTAAGTGGAACAAGATATTGCTTGATGAGCCAGTTTTATTAACTTAAAAGGATGGTGCCAAGATCTTTACAAATTTACAATGGAAATACTTTCATTTTGTTTAAATATACTGGTGTGGACATAATCCAGAGATGGTAAGGTATGCAACTGGGATAATTTTTTTCTTAAAGCAACGACAACAACAACAAAAAAACCCCAACACAACAAAAAACCTAACTTAAAAAATAAAAACCAAGCATTATCAGTGGTGAAAATGCTACTTGTTCAGTTTTAGTAATCCTGTAATTAAGAGCCATAGTTACTTAGTTTTTAAAAGAACGTAACAAAGGCACATTAAATTCGTTTACAGCTTTGTTAAGGAATTGAGTTGTAACCTTCCAAAGCTTTTTTCATTTGAGAGTCCCCCATCAAAAAGCCTTCAAGCTGCATTAATGGTAAATGGTGCAGTTGAATACTACGACCAAATACCTGAATTGTGTTCTATATTTGCATATAAGTGGTGTCTTAATACAAGTGTTAAATCTCCAGATAATAGTTAATGTATTAGCTAAAATATCAGTGACTTGTACTGACATGATAAGACGTAACTGCAGTAGGGCAGAACTGCTGCGTAAGCTTAAAACTGGAGATAAGTCGGGTTTTTTTATTTTACCCAAATCAATGCTTGAGTATCATGGTTATCAAATGTATCTAATAAGAATATGCAGTAACAGTAAATTCATTCAAGTGCATCCCAGTAATTGAGTAAATCATCCTTCACTAGCCCAAACCAAACATTTATTTATCTGACAGACAACAAAATATATCCCAAACTTTGAGGGAACATACAATACAATCATTCTGTACTGAACCAATTCAGAGCATCTTCATTAAGCTTGCAGTTGGATAGGTCTGTGCAAGATACCATGAAACTCTTGACTGAATTCTCTCCTACTTTTTTTTTATTCTATGCCACCTGGAGAGGATCTCTGTCCTTCTCAGACACAATTATGTTGATTTTGTTCTGTAGATGGATAGCTAGCATGTCACGCAGCTCTGACAAGAAGCCTCGCTCAGTGTTACTATGCTCGCACAGAATAACGCTTATCCCATTGGCAACTGCATCCAGGACGTCATGGTGGGACATCTCTCCTGCCGTTTTGAGAGAGAAATGCAATGTAGATCACTAACAGTACAGTTTATGTAACCAGTTCTTTGCAATGTATGCAGAATCTTAGCTAGAAGCTGGGAAGGCGTAATAGGGAATAGATCCCGTAAGGGGGAATGCAACACCATCTGCTCAGTTGAAGAACATGGCACACTCCTACTCTAGTGTCCGCTGAAGGACTTCCAGCTGATACCTTCCCTGAATACAACTGAGACAAAAGCTCGGAAATTCCTTGCCCTCTTTGAACAGCGGTAGATTCTGCCACTTTGGGCAGGAAGTAAGAGTGCGCAGAGTGGTTTGAAAGCGGACTGTCTGGATGTCACGTGGGTTGCTGTGACGGAGGACGGCAATGGGGAAGCCTTGTGAAGAAAGCTGGCTGAGGGTCAGCTCTGCAGGGCTGTATATAAGGGGCAGATGGGACACGCCTTGCCAAAGAACTTGCTCCAATTAAATACTACAGAATGCAAGGCAGCCTTCAAGCTGCTGAGCAAGCTGTAGGGAGTAGCTCTCCCGCTTTAGGAAAAGAGTATAATGGCGTAAGTAACCCTTTAGTCAGATACACTATGGGGCTCCTTTGGAAGATTCTGTAGACTGTTATGTTCCATTTTCCACTAAGGAATTCTGTAGGGAACTGAGGAAATACCTCGTATCTTGCCAAAGGAGAGACACACTGAAGGTCGCAATAGGGTACCATCAACACTGATTTTGTGTTGAAATAACGCAAGTATAGCAATGTTTTAATTCAAATAGCCTTCACTGTGCCACGCAGCCATCTGATCCACAATATCTCTAATGTTATTCTCCTATCATTCCAGTAACTAACTGATTGTTTCTCAATTGTAACAGGCAATTCTTTCTGGCCAAATCTTTCATCAGCCAGTCAACTCTGTTCTTTTTTCCTTTTTCCTAGTGACTATTTCTGTAAAGATAATGAAACAGCAACATAGTATTTTACCTGTGAGATAGAGGTCAGCTTCCATTCCCTTCAGGACACTGCTCCCAGAACCAGCACACAGAGCAGCTTTCTTCACTGGTGATTCTGCAGGATACAAGGTGCCACCGTTAAACTCCTTTCCCTCTGTTTAGCCCTCATGTCAGTATTGCTATTCATTGTTTGACAATAACTGCTACCTTGATTTTAGGGTCAGTGTAAATATCTTGGAGGAAGACATAGTTCTGCCAGTTTGAAAGAGTCCTGGGCCTATAACATCACTGATACATCAAAATCTTCTGTGTACCAAACAGATATGTAGATTTTTTTTCTTCAAGGGGTAGGAAAGTTTGCAGGGAACCACAGCATGGAGGCTGGCTGTTGGTTAGTTCCCTCCTAGAGAGGTGTTATTTAGTTAGGTTTCTGAAGCCTTTAATAGGCTGCTACTCTTTCCAGGGTCATTACCATGATGTTCCACCGTCATTAGTTTTCCAGCTAAAAATGCCGCTAAGGTAGCATTTTGCCTCTGAGATATAATGGTTCCTAACTTTTAGCCCTCAGAAGGCCAATCTCAGTGCAAGCTGACAGCTGCTCCATGCCATTAAAAATGTGCCCATTTGCCAATTCCAAGCTGTTACATATGTGATAGTGACAGGAAATTTAATTGTCCATATATACTACATTCACTAGGGAGAGGGGACACACAACACAGAAAGAGAGTTTTCAAATTCTATTAAGCTTTCACAGTATGTTGCCACGTAATTACTGTTGAGTGGAGTCACACCACTACAATCCCACACCATAATGAGGGGCTTCAAAATTGTTTGTTTGTTGTTTTTTTTTTTTAATGCAATTGATAGTATAAGAGGCTTCTAGTAAGACTTCTGTCTCATAAGTTACAAAGAGCTCTCAACAAATTTGCTCTCACAAATTCTAATATCTGTGCTCCTTGGAGATTAGGATAGGTAACTGGGATAAGAGGACACTTGCTTCACTTTTTACTAGTGACCCACTGTTTGAGCTAGGATAGTTCACCTGCTTTGCCGCTATTCATCTTTCATCAAAACAGAACATTTACATGTTCATAAGGATACTATAAAGCTTCTTACTATTTTAAGGTGCTTTGAAATTTAAAATTCAGTCACAAAAGGGAGCTTACAATGAAATGGTACACATTGGTGTCTGATATCCTGGGCAGGGGCCGGATCTTAGTCATTATACAAATCACAAAAAAGGATGTCTCATATTCAACTTGTACTGTCCCTTCTTCACAGTAACAACCAGCATAACATAGAACTCCCAATTAAAAATATAGATGAGATTCTTTTTGTGTGATTGTATATGTAAATTCTAAAATGCTGTTTCTTGTCTTTAACGGTGATTCATACTACTTGGAAGTAAACCTATCCAAGGCAGCAGTATTTCACACGCTCACGTTCCTTGTCTTCCTGGAATACTAGTTCTAATAGACAGTCTTACTTGCAGGCCTGTTTACCTAGTGTCTTGCCTGTTCCCACGGCTAAGCGGATGTGAGGTAATTTTAGGTGGCTTTTGATACGCTCAATTATGTCAGACAAAGAGACTGGCTCGCTCAGCACGCACAGACGTCCCATTCCAGTATGGGGCAGAAGAGGCTGAAAAGAGATTAAAATTACTGTGAGAAAGCTGACTCCAGAAGTTCACGTTCCTTTTCATACTGTAGAAAGATGAGTATATTGGGCATCCATTGGCCTCTGAAATTTATGAAAAAATATGTGTACGATGTTCTGGAACGTCACGTACTAACCACACTGGCTATTTGAACTGATTTAAGAATTAGTACAGGCCACACAGCTATATTAATTGTTTTGGAAAACGTGCATGGCCTCAAATCCCCAGAGGCTAGTACTTGAGAGCACCAACAGGGAACCATAGGAAAACTGTGATGCCACCGACTATTGGATTTCAGTGTTACGGCACTCAGTTCACAAAGTAATACATTCCCTGGAAGTAACACATTCACTGGAAGTAGCACGTGTTTTTGTTACCTTTTGTAGTAAGAGAATCTCGGTCTTGTGATAAAGGCGGCTGTTCTGGGACAATAATGCAACCACCTCCAACAGTGCTTTCTGAGAGCAGTTCAAACTGACTCGTGTTTGCTCCTCACCTTCAACCCTGAGGAAAGATATGCTTGCTGCTTGCTAAGAAACCAGATAAAATTTCAGCATCATATTAATGTAAAACAAAAGCTATTCTATCCCAGTGGCTATTCTACCACAGAGAAAGGAAAAAAAGTGGCATTGTAATAGCCTAGCCTAGTCTAGTCTACTCTCTTGGAAGAAACAGATATGGAAATTTAACTCAACTGTTCTCATCGAATTTCTGGTTAATACTCTTCTTTACCACCTCTAATCTATGTGATGCTACACTGAGTTGCTGTTACCATTCAGTATAACATAGATTGACCAGAAAGGGATGACTGGAGTGATAGGACAAGGGACAATGGCTTTAAACTGAAAGAGGGGAGATTTCAATTAGAGATAAGGAAGAAATTTTTTTACAATGAGGGTGATGAGGCACTGGAACAGGTTGCCTGGAGAAGTTGTGGATGCCCCATCCCTGGAATTGTTCAAGCCAGGCTGGATGAGGCTTTGAGCAACCTGATCTAGAGGAAGGCATCCCTGCCTCTGGCAGGGGGGTTGGAACTACATGATCTTTCAGGTTCCTTCCAACTCAAACATTCTATAATTCCTTATGATTATTCCTTAAGTTTCTAGATCTGTTGCTGAAAAATACAGCAGCAGTGGATAGAGGAACAAAGTGATTGCAACAGTAAAATACAATTCCAGCAACTTATTTTTCAAAGAACAGAAAGAATACAACAGTAGAGAGTGAAGCTGATACCTGGCAGGGAAAGTAGTGAGACAGGAGATCTCTTGGATGTCTTTGATTTTCGACAGCACCATGTCCAGATGCTCCGTGTTGTCTGCGCAGAATTCTACTCGGTGAGTGCCCTCAGCAGGATAGCTTGGAGCAGTTGATGGATGCAGTGGAACCGAAGTACAGGCACCTGAGAAAACAGTACAAGATTGCTGTTTTATAAAGCTAGATTATGTATCCTAATACAGATTTAGCACATATCCTAAAGAGATGCAATAAAAAGATGCAAATTTTGCACTTGAATTAATTTTCCCTGACCAGAACTGAGGACTTCTTGCCTTGTTGTCTCCATTAGGCACAGTCTATTTTAAGTGCAAAGAGGCTGATGGATACATATTATTTGTCATTCTTAATGCCATTCATTTTATCCTAAGAATTGTACGAAACCAAAATAGTTTCTGGTTTGTAAATCAGACTTGGAAAAACATACCTGTTTTCATTTATGAGCCACAATAGAGGATAAAAATCTGAAAGAGTTTCAGATACCTGAAGTGCTTTGCAAACAATTAGATCTTGCACTTTATAAATTAAAGGTGGTGATTTAAAGTCAGCAGTCTAAACTTTGCGGCCAAGATGGGCAATAAATATGCTGCACCAGTTCTGACTGCATCCGGTAGTACAGTTGTGCATCTGAAAATGTCCTCTAGTGTTTGTATCTGGTATTCCTCACCAAGATAAGTTCCCTAAAATATGGTTAAGGTACTTAGAAGTACTGAAAGAATATTGGGGGGGGGGAGAAAAGTACTCAAATCATACCTGTAAAAGCTGAAAGAAGGGACAATGAGGGAAGGTCTCCACATAAAATAACATATACTGATGAATAATTTTAACCTTTTTGTTTGTTTGTTTTTAACAGAATCTCACCGAGTCCCTTTGTTAGCCAGTTATTGACTCCATGAGGGATGGCATCATACGCCGTATGTGGAGAGTAAATCCCGATTCTGTGCTCCAGGGCTCGGACCACCAGCCGTTCCTTCCAGGTCTTCCACGTCACTCGCTTGAGTGGTGTGAATATAGGAGGGTGGTAAGAAAGAATAAGGTCTGCCTTCTTCTGCACTGCCTCTTCCATCACCTCCTCAGTGAGATCGTTAGTGACGAGAAGGGTGTTCACAGTGTGGGGAGGACTTGGTTCCACCAGCAGCCCCACGTTGTCCCAGCTTTCAGCCAGAGAGAGGGACGCGAAGTCGTTCAGCGCAGAGACGAGCTCCCGGAGGTCCATGAGGGAGCGGGCGGGCAGGCGGCGCAAAGCACGGACGCGGTGGAGAGGCCGGCGAACCAGCTGTGCGCCCGGCAGCAGCATGCGGCTGTGGGAGACGGGGTAAAAAAGGCAGGAATGAGCCTCGGTAGGTCGCTGGCTGAAGGAGCAGAGCTCAGAGTATCCCGGGTGCCAGAGGGGAGCGCGGCCGGGCCTCCCCGCAGCAGCCGCCGCAGTCGGAGGCGCGCCGCCCAGCAGCGGGCACGCCCCGCGCCTGCGGGGCTCTCGCGGCGAAGCCCTGCCCGCCGCCCTGCGCAGTCGTGCGACCGGCACCGGCACCGGCCGCGGGATCCAGCCGGAGGGGCGCCTGCCGCGCGGGGCGCCGGGGACGACTCACCGCACCACGGGGCAGCGCGCGAACCTCCGCGCGGGGCCGGGGCCCGTGCTGCGGGGCGGGGCCTGCGCCTGGCCTCGGCCCCGCCCCGCCCCTTCCGCCGCGCCGGCGGGGCGGGCGGCTCCGCCTTTTCCGCGCCGCGTGCGGGCGTCCGCGGAGTCGCTTCCCGGCGGCCGGCGCTGGGTTTGGGTGCGGCCTCGGCAGGTTTGTGAGTTTCTGTCGTTTGTAGATCCATAGTCTTTGGAAAAGCTGTGATTGCTTAGTACAAAATTTTATCTTAGAAAAGGTATTTTTTCCCCTCGCTGCCTGTCCCTTAGTTATTTTGTTCTGCCCCTTTCTCGTTCTTTACATGCTGCGTAGTTGCGTAATGCAAGTAAGAC
This sequence comes from Tauraco erythrolophus, assembly GCF_009769465.1. Lineage (NCBI taxonomy): Eukaryota > Metazoa > Chordata > Aves > Musophagiformes > Musophagidae > Tauraco > Tauraco erythrolophus. The sequence continues at coordinate 13,915,551 of NC_141472.1, read as the reverse complement.
GTTTATCCACTGAGTGACTCGAATGGCACTGTGGAACTGTGGTGTAAAAGCGTGTAACCACACAAATGGTTTAGAATCGTGGATTGGTGGAAAAAAAAAAACCAACAAATTTCATGTGTTTTCTTTGCAGGAAATTGCTGTGTACAAATCTGCCTGAGCTTTTTCATGGGCAGACATGGTGAGAACAATAGCGCTCTTCACGTTTTTTCATTCTTCCTGAATGGTCATCTCTTGGAAAGTGAATAGCTACCCTGCATCCCGAAGGATTACACGTTTTACTCTGATGCTGCAAAGAACATGTAACGAAAAGTTCAGGTTTTCATTTCAGACTTCTAACAAGATATTGTGAAAAGGAAAATAGGTCAATTTACATCAATCTAAAATATAATTAGACTTTCAGTTCTAAGACCCTAAATTTTAATCCTGCTTTGGCTAATATTTGGTAATCTAGTTTGGTTTCTGTTACTACAGAAGCATTATTCGAGTTGCAAGCACATAGTCCTGCTTGACTGTAAGTAACCTTCTATGCTTGCAAGCTTTTAAAAGTTCAGCAAATCTGGAAATAAAGATAAGGCTGCGTGTCTTAAGCTGTACGTACGCATTTTATAGCATCTCTGTGGACATTGCAGGCAACTGTCTTCTTTTATTTGTCAACTTCTGGAACAATATGCCAGTATCAGCATGATGCTGGTTTTTATTAGTTTTCCTGTACACTTATCCCCAGTGTAGCCCCACAGGAATTGGTTTTGCATAGTTTAGCACTTTCTGTGGGGGCACTGTGATGTGTCGGGCCTATAGAGATATATTTGCTTAGGTGACTGTAACTGTCATTTTAAATTTTATGAAGCTTATTTATAAATTCTTAAGAAAAGTGTGTGTTTTGTAGATTTGCTTGTTTGTGAAGGCAGATTATATACACTGCCATTCAGAACTAGCCTTATCACTCAGAAGGCTGCAAGCAAGTAACACTCACCAGTTGTTTCTCTGGCTGTAAACCAGTGAGGTATGTGCACCACGCTATCATCTGAAACAGATATAGCCTTTATTCTTCAACTTTGCAATGAAGTGTCTGAGTAGGTCCCGCTCACAAACGAGTAGTGTGTCTCTGGAGCATAACTGTGTGAAACAGAGGTTCCACGTTACCACGGCAAACTTGATTTGTCCTGAAACTAAACCGAAACCCAAGTGCTTCCTGGTGATGTCACGGAGATGTGGAAGGTCTGTGACAGCAGCCATGCCTATAGCCAAATACTGAAACAATGTATATGCACTGGGAACTTGCTTATGTCCTCGGCGGGACTGGGAAATGAAACTTAGTCTGTTAGTATTTCATTGCTGATTTAGTTATTATTTTCTGCCTCTTGCTTAGGCCGTCACGCTGCATACTGATGTAGGAGATATTAAAATCGAACTATTCTGTGAGCGTACACCAAAGACTTGTGAGGTAAGTCAAGAAACAGGAGCAGGATTACCTAGTGTCGAAACAAAGCAGTAGAAACACTGAAGGCTGTAGAGGAGGAGAAGTGGCTCTTGTGATTCATCTTTTCACATAATGGAATACTAACATTTTAAGCTGGTACAGTGCATGTTCCACTCGTGGAACTTGTGTCCTGTGTCACGCTGCCTAGAGCTTTGCTGCCTGTTTCTCACCAGATAAGGTTTCGCTAACGCCACTTCTCTCCAAGTTCCAGCATCTCCCAAAGCGTCCTTTGCCCTTAAGGGGAAATACGGCATGTGGCCTGGGGTTCCCAAATTTCCCTGGCTTTGCTCACGCTTGCACAGATTTGATTTTAATTTAAAGGAGTGAGAATCACTCCCAGTTTTTCAGAGGCCCCAGATATTCCTTTCTGCAATAAACTTAAGCTTAAATTGAAACAATTTACTTTTTAACTTTACAAAGCTGAGGCACGAAGTTATTGATTACAAAATTACATTTACAAAATAAAAGCATTGAATGGAAGTGATACTTCTGAGCATGTTCTTTTTTGTTCTTTAAGTCAGGTAACCTTGTGCTCTAAGCTTTGTTTAAAGTTGTTTGTGACAGTGTCAAAGGAGTGTTATTAATTATAATTTGTTTATGACTATTCTGTGACAGTATTCTGTGAAATTCACATGGTCACAATGCAAAGCAGAGGCAAAAGGGTTAGTCTTGGTCTTGTTAATGCGGTCATTTTAGTAAGAGGATACTCTTTCTGAATTGTTTTTTAATATGGCTTGTTTCATTTCCTTAGAACTTCCTGGCTCTTTGTGCTAGTAACTACTACAGTGGCTGCATATTTCACCGGAATATAAAGGGCTTCATGGTTCAGACAGGGGATCCATTAGGTAAATTCTTCTGTCCAGGTCTCTCTATAGAAAAATGTGTATAAAAATAAAATATACATAAAAATATAAAGGAATAAAAAGAGATTTATAAGTATGACTATTAAAACAAAAATGTAAATAAAGTAAAAATAAAATGTAAGAATTATTGTATTGTCGATGTTTTCATGATGAGATTAGTTTTCTGTGGTGAGCTTACATAAGCGCAGCCGTTACCCTAGTTCTAAATAATCGTGCAGTAGTAAAGCATTCTACAAACTTTAGTTTTTCCAGCTGTTTCCACTAAATATGATGGTTCTGCTGAAATACCAGCTGTTGAACGAGTAGCAGTTGCTACTGTTATTTCTCAGGTTTCTGCCTGAAAGGTTACACTGCCTCTAAAGCATTTGGAGAAAATGTCCCAAACAGTGTCAACTGTTTGGGAGAAAATCTGATTCAAGTGTATGTCTGGTTGTACTCATACTGAATTTAATTTGAGGATATGTCAGTGTTTTGTTCTGCTGTTGAGTAGGTGTTCCTTATATGGAGTTATGTCTCTTCTCAGTATTAAGATGCAAGAACCCCATCCCTGCCTCAAACGAATCACAGGCCATCTGGGGTCTTTGTTGCAAAATGTTTTAACAGTACATAATTTCTGGATTTTTCAGTCTGAAAATCTAGTAATCTGTTGTGGTGCTTCTTCGTCAGGCACCGGGAAAGGAGGTAACAGCATCTGGGGCAAGAAGTTTGAAGACGAATTCAGTGAATACCTAAAGGTATTTCTGCGCTCTCGATATGCAGTTATGTTTTCACATGGGTTTTCTTCACAGATGGGAGAATGATCAGCATTGTGTTATACTGTATTAAATACCTCTTTTGCAATTGTGAAGCAAAGTAGAGTCCCGCGATAATGGGGTAGAAAGCTTATTATTAAAATAGGAACAGGCATTTCTGTATGTGGCAAGTTAGTTTTGAGGGTTTTCATCACTGGGAACAGGCGCAGAAAGAATTTGTAACAAAGCGTTTTTCATGCACTGAAGGCAAAGAAGTAACTTTTCAATATAAGAGCAATTTTCAGGAGCTGATTATGGACTGTGACAGAATATATTAGCCACCAAGATTTGTTCTTGACGAAGGCATTGAGGCAGAGTACTAAGTCACAGAGCATTTTGTACAGGTTAAAGTTCTGCTTTCACAGATGCGTATTCATGTTGAGGTTTTTCCCCTCTTTCAGCACAGTGTCCGTGGGGTAGTTTCAATGGCAAACAATGGTCCGAATACCAATGGATCGCAGTTCTTCATCACTTACGGCAAGCAACCGCACCTAGACATGAAGTACACGGTCTTTGGGAAGTGAGTGATCCAACTGCATGCCTCCTTGTCATAGTCTGTGAAGGATCCGAATGTTTCAGGGCACATGCAATGCAAATTTAGAAGCTTCTGGTTCTAAAACTCTTTAAAATTCTGGATGTGTATACTTGAACGTATGCTCTTGCACTGTTGCCAGAATTGGTTGCTCAAAAATGCTGCTCCGTTTTTCTTAGTAGTAGGGAATTCAGTGGAAATAGGCATATTAAAAATTGCCTCAAGAATGGAGGAGTTTTTTTTCTTTCCCCCTTCATTATTCCAGCTTGCCTTTTCATCTATGCCCAAACGGATGCAGCCTGATTTTAAGCGAACTCCAGGACAGCTGGATACACAGTTGTAGGGTTTGCTGAAAAGCAAGAATCTGATTTGGGACTGGAGCTGGGGATGGATGTGGTACTGACATGGTCGTGCTTCTGTTCAGGTGGAACTTCCTGTTGGTCAGATAAAACTCACAGAACTGACAGTTTATAAAATTGGATGAGATTGCTTAAGATGCCTCATTACTTTAAAACTTTCTTATGTTGGTAGACACTACTGATAACATAATGAAAGCAAATGTTTAATTTTTCAGTCTTTCAGATACTGCTTTTTCTATCTCAGAATGATGTTAGTGTCTTTTGTTTTGCTTGTTGTTAAAAAGTCTCTAGTGTGGAAGTGAATCTCCTGAAAAAAAGTTGCCATTGTTAAATGGAGTTAAATATTCAAAGAAAACTACTGAAATGTGAAAATGATGTTTTCTACCACTTGTATTGTTTATAGGCATCTAAGTATAGGTGTTCCTTTCATTTCTGAGTTTGTTCAGAAGTGTGTTTGGAAGTTTTTTAAGACATCTTTCTTAGAAAAGAGTGGAGGCTCTAACAGATGGACTTTGCTAGATTTTCTGTGGCAGCTTAAGATACTCTTGACCCAGTTGCAGGATCAGCAGAACAGCACATGCAGTCCCTGCTGGCCCATAATTCAGCATCCTAGATTCAAAGAGTTGATGAACGTGACTGAATTGAACTGTGAACAGCACTATTTTTTCTGCCAAGTCCACGACTGGGGAATAAACTGCCAAGATTTACCAGAGCTAGTTATTTAATCAAAAAGTAAGAGCTCTATTAGAAGAATCTCTCTTGCCATTCCTTGAGCCTGAACATGAAATCTGAAAGCCTAAACATATTTGTGCCATTAGATTTACACAGTTACTAATGATTCCATCCAATATTGTGTTTGAGTCAGAAGGTTAGAAATTATAATCTCGTATTTGGAAGCTGATTTTCCAGCTGTAGGATTTCAGTAATTCACAGTGAAGTTCGGTAGAGCCAGTATCTTGCTGCTACTTCAAGCCATACTGTGATCGATCACCCTTCAGCAGAAGTGAGGCCAGGGTCTTTATACAGCTCTGTTTGGTATAAAACACGATACTGTCAGGTCAGTGGGAATTATTTGTACCTTTATCAGAATCTGTCATGGATGCTTAGTATTTCCTTTCAAAATACCTTATATGCTATACATGAAGTTTTGGCGGTCTCTCTTGTATCATTTGCTTACAAAGTCCTTCCCCTATGATACTGTGAAGTGCTACAGGTCCCTCAGTTGTGAAACTTAAATTGTTTTTAGAGATTGCTAGCACTTGCTTTTCTTCCAGGGTTATTGATGGCTTGGAGACCCTGGATGAGCTGGAGAAGCTGCCTGTGAATGAGAAAACCTACCGACCCCTTAATGATGTTCGCATTAAAGACATTACAATTCATGCCAACCCTTTTGCTCTGTAGCCACAGAGTGCCTCGACACATTCTATAGAGACTGGTCGACTGCTGGGTTATGGAGTTTAAAGTGTTCTTAAAAAGGGTCACTTGAGCTGGCTCATACCTTTGCTCATTGAATGCAGGATTTTCAGGAGTTCTGACGTTGTTTGGGAGTTGTTGCAGGGGAGCCTTGTGCTTTAGAAGCTAGTTTTTCCTGAGTATCTTCCAGGATTTTGATTTTTAAGCATTGCTTTCCATACTTGTAAAATAAGAAAAGACTTTTTAAAAATACATATTTTTTTAAAATCTTTGTTTTCTGCCTTATCTTTCTTAGTGATATTGTTGAAACAATTTCCTTCGCTACAATTTCGTACTCCCAGTTTTCTGAAACTTTCCCATGTAAATTCTAACCTTCCTTACTCTACTGGTTTTTAGAAAATCGAGTAAGATACGCAATTTTTCTCCCCTAGGTGAGGAGCAGTGTCATAGATAGATTTAAACTTTCTCTCCTAGAGGATTAAAGACGGTGTTTGGAGGAGTGCTTGTTCCTTTTACTGTTGTGTTGGAACGGTAACCTCTTCAGCTTCCCCAAAGGTAGATTGAAAACAATAACTTCTGCCTGTGGCACAGTGCTTTTGGTAAGAAAGAGTAAGCGTTTGTGTCTTTACGTAGCTGTTGATCAAAACTGGGTGACCATGGATTTACTGTAACTTGTTTTTAATCACTTTATTGCACAAACAGTAGGGGGGTAAACACAACAAAGAAAAGTGCGAAGACTATGGTCAGACTTCTAACCGAGAATATCCTGATACACACAAAATAAAGATACATGAAAGATACTGTGGCCAAGATGATGTTGAACAAGTAAGAGAGAGCTATTGTTTGGTCTTATTTGAGACCAAATGTTGGACTCAAATAAGAAAGTCTGCAAGAGGATTCAGAGATATCTGAATATTGACTGGTCAAGAGGAAAAATAAAATACATGCACACAAGCGCATGTGTATATATACATATGTTGCTGATCCTATACTCATGTCACTTAGTATAGTAAGGATAAAACAAAGTGACTTAAGCAGGGAAAAGAGTGATTTGTACATATCAAAAAAGCAGTTCTCCACCTTGGGCCTACTGGGAAAAGCAGAATGTTCTACTCTTCCTTGAAACCTCCTTGTAGAGTTAAAAAATGCATTTTGGCATGTTTGTTTTCATGAAGCAGGAAAAAATCAACTCATTTTCACAGAGGTTCATTTTCTGACTTTAATATGTAGAGGCGAGAGGGTAATATTTCTAGTTCCAGCTGTGCGTGAGAAACCTGGACAGGAGAGAGTATCCACAGTTCCTGCATTCAGCTCCTACCATTCTGGACTTCTTCCACCAATCCTCTTTGGACTAAGTCAACATCACTTGGCAAAGTCTGTTCTCGTATATATGCCTTGTGATTCCCGGGAGGTCCAGGTCCAGCTGACTTGCAGTCTGCTTCAGACCAGTATTTCCCGGTTAGTGATTTTGCTTTTTGAAATACAGAGGACAAATTATCTGCAAGAGCAAGGCAAAGGTATGCCAGGTACAGATAACCGAGGTGTTAATGAGCAGAGTTAATCGGTACCCTCTCTCTGGGACAAAGTTTCTGTATTCTGTATGGTGTGTTGCCTAGAGTTCCTAGCCCTTCCTCCAGACTTCATACATTTTACCCTCATGCTTCAGTCAGTCAGGTAAAGGATTTAATTATTTTGGCTCTGTGCTCTTTCTGTCTCTTCCATATAACCAGTGCTAATAGGAAGTCGACAGAAGCATGCCACTGCATGTTGGCCTGACACGCTGACACTACTGCCATACAGAAGGAAGAGTGTACTGGAAACTTTCCTACAGTGCAAGGGGACCAGTAATTTAAAATGGTGACATCTGGCACTGAACTGGAAACAATTCCAGGTCTGTGGGTTTTTTTTGGTGGTTTTTTTTTTTACTCCACAAAAAGCTGGCTTTTACCTAGAATGTGTGAAATAGGGGAACAGCAAGCAATTTGCTCTCTGGAGGATACATTAAATATAGATTGTTTCTTTTTTATCTAAGGCCATATATTGAAAGAATCATGATCTTGTGGGACAGGATTATGTCTTAACTTTTAAAAATTGTTTTCCTGGCTCTGAACCTCGCCTGGGTTCTCCCTGAGAACCCAGAATACAACAGGAAAAATAATGGTGGGATTGGTCCCATCCACTTACAGTAGCGAAAGCAAGACAGTAACCCAGCTGCGGAAGCGTGTGATTTTTGTGGGAAGTTGCTGAGTACAGCATACTTGCAATTAGTTCTTGCACACAGACAGCTGTTGTGTCACCAGCTGTTTGGACTTTTGTGACATGTATAGTCCTTTAAAAATAGCAAAAATGTTGCAGACTACTTTCTTGCTGTTCTTGACTTGTGCTTTATAAACTCCTCTGTTTACTTCCGTCAGCCTGGTCTGTTATCACAAACACTACAGCCACGAGGACCATATTTCTGTCAAAATAAACCCGCTCATGCAAATTAAAATATCTGCATTAACACAGCAGTCATGCATTATGACAGTGCTGGAGGGGTATATTCTAGATTGTCTCTGATCTTTGCTGGCATTTTGGCATTAGATTGTAAATGAGATGTTTGACTGCTTACCAGGGGGCTTGGAGACTAAATTTCAGGGGTAATGGGTGGTTAGCTCTGCTGAGGTGACGGCTGATAGATGGCAGATGGGCTTGAAAGCTCCTTCCAAGAGAGGCAGTGGCTGAAGGGCTGCAGCGAGGCACAGGGAGGTGAGAGGTGGCCATGTGTGCTGTAGCAGTGAGCAGCACAGGAAGCGAGGGTTAGCTTTGTGGGAGGGTTGGCTTTTTGGTTTATTTGGTTTTGGTTATTGTTTGGTTTTGGTTTTTTTTTTTTTTTTAATTCTGTAGGAATAGAAGACTGATCTGTACACTTACTTGAAGAACTGAATTTAGTTTGTTTGTTTTACAGTAGGTATTTATGTTCTGTCCAGACTCGAAAACATGACTAAAAGCTAGTAAAAGATACCACGAGACATGAAAAAAAAAAAAAAAACAGAACACCAAAACATGAAAAAGGCATTCAACTGTTCAGAAATGTTTTTAATGCTCAAGATTTAGAAAGACATCTTTGTTGGTCATATGTGGTCCTTTAAACTTTTGTCGATTTAAAGCTGACTGGGTAACGTGCCTTGAGAGCCTCTCACAACTTGTCTAGGGAAGTACAGAGACGATTGACAGACTTTATCACCAAGGGTGAAAAATGATGGTGTAGCAATTCAGTGTCTCACCAAAAAAAAAAAAAAAAAATTAAAATTCTGGTGGACATTCTTAAATGAGGGTTAATTTTTTTTTTTTTTTTTTCTCTCTCTCCCTCCCGACAGTATAATGTTGTTCGTCTTCCGAAGTTCTTGGCAGGAAAAGGGTGGAAGGTTTTGCATAGTTGGCGTACTTGGGCAGCACGGCTTTAACTGTGTTACCCGTCGAGGCGTACGGCGTTGCCGTAAAACACCGTGACCGGGCGAAACGCGCCGGTGTCAGTGCGAGCAGCTGAACCGGGAGCGCAAAGGGCTTTTCTTACGCAGCGAGGGGAGGAGGCAGCACCGCTCCCGGGAGCGGCACGAGCAGCCCCGGCCCCGCGGGACGGCGGTGCCCGCTCCGCGCTCGGCCCCGCTGGGGGCTGTCGGCGGTGCCCGGGGTGGTGGTACCCCTAAGCGCCCCCGGGAAGGCAGACCGGCACGCCAGCGGCCCGTTCCCGGGAAGGTCCCGCGCGGGGGAGGGGTGCGGCGGGCCGGCCCCGCCCCGGCCGCATTGTGACGCCGCGGGTGCGCCTCTGACGTGCCGCCGCGCTCCAGAGAGATCCCGGCAACGCCATTTTGTAGCGGGCTGCAGATCGAGGCTCGCAGGTTGCGGCGCTGAGCCCGGCCGGGGCGGGAGGCAGCGGCGGCCGCAGGACAGAGCGGTGGCTCCCGGGGAAGGCGGCGGCGTTCCCGAGCGGCGGAGGTGGGCGCGACGGGAGGGGTGCCGCGCGCTCGTGGCGGCCCGGTGCCGCCGGGCGGCGGGGGCAGAGCCCGCAGGGCGGCGTGAGGCGCTCGGCGCGGGGCCGGGCCGCCGCCGGGAGAAGGCGGGGCGGAGGGAAGGGCGGGGAGCGGGGAGGAGGGTGTCTCCTGCCGCGGAGGGGGGGCGGCCGGTGGCTCGGCTCGTCCCCGCCGCAGCGCGCGGGCCGGGCGGCCGGGGCGCTGCTGTGTCCCCGCCTCCGTGCGGCCGCCATGTTCTCTGCCCGCGCCTTGTTGCGCGCGGAGAGAAAATGGCTTCAGCGAGGGCGGCCGGAGCCCTTTCCCGTGCCGCTCCTCGGAGTCGGGAACGGAGCCTGTCGCCGGAGCAGGGATGTGGTGGTGTCTCCCCCGTCCCCCGCCGGGGAAGGGGAGCGGCACGCGTCCCGCTCTGTAGCAGCGCCCTTGTGCGGAGCGCGGGCGGTCGGCCCGAGGCGCAGCCTGTCAGCTGGAACCCACTCGCGGTTGGGAAGTGAAACGTGTAGTGAGAGGTTTGTCTTTTCCTCCTCGGATAAATAGCTAGGAGATAACCGAAGTTTTATTGCTGTTCCGATTTAGCGTTAGGAATTCTCTGGTAATCGATAGAAAGAAGCATGGTACAAGTTTACGAAGGATTCCTTGGAGTCCTCAAAAGCGCGCTGGGCAATGTTTGTGCGCCCTTTGTTAAGTACACAGAAGCCTTACATTTGGTTCGTGTAGGCACCATCGGGTGCCTGAGCAGCTTTGCAGAAATCATAGAATTGTAATGGTTTGGGTTCAAAGGGATCTCAGAGATCATCTAGTCCCAATACTCCCACCATTGGCAGGGACACCTTCCCCTAGATCAGGTTGCTCAAAGCCTCATCCAGCCTGGCCTTGAACACTTCCAGGGATGGGGCATCCACAACTTCTCTGGGCAACCTGTTCCAGTGCCTCATCACCCTCAATGTAAAAAATTTCTTCCTTAGATCTAACTGAAATCTTCCCTCTTTCAGTTTAAAGCCATTGCCCCTTGTCCTATCACTACACGCCCTTGTAAAAAGTCCCTCTCCAGCTTTCCTGTAGGCCCCCTTTAGGTACTGGAAGACTGCTCTAAGATCTCCCCCGAGCCTTCTGTTCTGTAGGCTGAACAGCCCCAACTCTCTCAGCCTGTCTTCATAGCAGAGGTGCTTCAGCCCTCAAATCATCTTTGTGGCTTCTCCTCTGGACTTGCTCCAGCAGCTCCATGTCCTTCTTGTGTTGGGGACTCCAGAGCTGAACACAGTATTCTGGGTGGGGTCTCACGAGAGCAGAGCAGAGGGGCAGAATCACCTCCCTCGACCTGCTGGCTGTGCTTCTTTGAATGCAGCCCAGGGCACGGTTGGCTTTCTGGGCTACCAGCGCACATTGCCGGCTCATGTTGAGCTTCTCATTGACCAGTACCCCCAAGTCTTTTTCCTCAGGGCTGCTCTCAGTCCATTCTCCGCCCAGCCTGTTCTTGTGCTTGGGATTGCCCCGATCCATGTGCAGGACCATGCACTTGGCCTTGTTGAACTTCATGAGGTTCTCACAGGCCCACCTCTCCAGCCTGTCCAGGTCCCTCTGGATGGCATCCCTTCCCTCCAGCGTGTCCACCACACCACACAGCTTGGTGTTATCTGCAAACTTGCTGAGGGTGCGCTCAATGCCACTGTCCATGTCACCAACAAAGATGTTAGACAGCACCAGCCTCAGTACTGACCCCTGAAGAACACCCCTTGTCACTGGCCTCCACTTGGACATGGAGCCGTTGACCACAGCTCTTTGAGTGCGACCATCCAGCCAATTCCTTACCCACTGAGTGATCCATCTATCAAATCAAAATAACATGCACAGTGCGTGCTTAGTGTCTGAGCCATGAGACTTCTTTTTAAAATCTTTTGTAAGAAGTAGGTTATTGGTTTCTGTTCCCCTGTCAAAAATGGTTAATTTGAAAAAACTCTCGCATTAAAAAATAATATGTAAGAAAGAGCAGAGAAGAAAAGAAAATTGGGTAGTTGAGGAAAAATACAGTCTTCATTATAGTGTTAATTCGATAGTTAATGGCTTTGAAAATGAATTGTCTATGGATGTAATTTAAAGAGCAAAATATCTTTGTTACAGATGCGGCCTTCCAGGCAAAGTAATTATCCTGACCAGGATAAAAAAGAATGTCTGGATTGCCCAGGATGTGACAGTGCTAATAAGAGAAACAGGAGATCATTAAGCGGTGCACAGGAGAACAAGCGCTGCAAATATGATTTTTCTGAACCTCGTGACAGGTAAGTAAATTGGTGACTACTGGTACCAGCAAGCATATGTTTAAGGTTTTATTATTCTTATCAGGTCATCTGATAATGTATTCATTTTTGAGTTGGAGGTATTTCAAGAGAGATATCTTAAACAGCTTAAAACAAAAAGTTGTCTTGATAGGGGTACGAGAATTACTGTAATTAAGTTTATTTCATCCTTTGTTTGCAGTACCTGTTCAGAAACCAAATCTGTAAATGAAAGAGGCCGTCAAGAGCGATGCTATGTTGAAGAATATAGAAACGAGTACAATCAAGGACGTGATACTGGGCATGGCAGTAGCAAATCATCAGGTCATAGTGGGACGAGTGGTTATAAGAGGAAATGCAAGACACGTCACACTGCCAGTCATCATCGTAATTCACAGGTGGTGTCACCAATTTTAATTTGAGATTTTCTTTTTGTAGTTTAAGAAGATAGATTCCGATCTGGGCAGTAGTAATTGAGTGTGGGGGTTTGGGGAATTCTGCCGATACTATTAGTTTATTCCTTTAGCTAGTTTTAGTAGATGATTATTTTTGCTAGGATTTTATTTCCTTCAGTGAAAATGTACAGTTTGTAGGTATGCTTGTGATACCACAGAACATAATATTGCTATTTGTTCATTGGATATATTTGAGCAGATTAATGAATAATGACCATCAGTTGGAGTACTTGTAATACAGGCGTCACTTTAATGCATTCCAAATTTTTAGTAAGACAAGTGTTTATTTCAGCCCTACTCAAAAATCCAAGCACAAGCTCCTAAACTTGCTTTTGACTAAGTATCACTAAAGTAGCAAGGAGATAATGTCAGATTTTTACTTTTTTAAAATTTATTTAGTAAGATATGTTTTAAGTGTCACTGAAAAAATGTGTAAAATCAGTATGTATGATGTCTGCCCATTAGCAGGGCAGTTTTTCTGATCTTTGTTATACATTTAGCTCTTAAAAAAAGCTGAAGATAGGATTTATAATTTAAGATCTTCAGCTGAGACAGCCTAAAGTAAATGTATATGCTATTTATGATTTAAAAAAAAATAATCAAATACTCAGACCAGTGATTTAATCTTGATAATACTTAAGATTGGTATTTTAATTTTGCCACAAGGCTATTTTAATAATTCTCTTAATACATAAATATATTTATATATTATATATATTTATATATTTTATATATATATAAAAATCTTTTTTTAAAAAAAAAATACGGGCACTGAAATCCTACAGTAAAACTCAGTGAACCAGTCTTGTAAAAGATAGATAAACAATTGTGTTGTAATTTTTTGTTGCCTTGCCACTTTGAGTATCTCATCTGAAAATTTATTCCTTGCCATGTTTTTCTCCTGTAACATAAACTATGTGCCCTGTGAATTTCCGGGGACTGAATTTGAAATTGCTCCTGCCAACCTGTTTGTGGCCTGGCGTGTATCTGAATGCCTGAATATCTCCCTGCTGAATGAATTTCGTGTTCTGGCCTGAATTCACTCGGGTTTATTGATTGGCTGGACGATCTTGGTGCCGTTCCAGAAGAGTCATCGAAGGAAAAGATCCAGGAGTGTAGAGGATGATGAGGAGGGTCACCTGATCTGTCAGAGTGGAGACGTACTAAGTGCAAGATGTATAGAATATTTTTCAAAATTTATTAACTTTTCAGATAGATTAAGTTCTTTTAGCATAAGATGTGAGGGGGCTTTGCCAGTCTTTTCTTTCTGTCTTGACTTTTTTGGTTTGGGGGTGGGGATTGTTATTCTTTTTCTATAGAATTTAAATACTTTTCTGTTTTCTTTTTCCCTTTTTTTTCCCCCCAAAAATAGTAAATGAAGTTAATGAATATTAGAATGAGATCCCTGTAAACGTGCCTTGATGAGAGTTGTTTGTACGATAACATCTCTCAAACTAGATATTTACACTTTAAAGAGGCACAGTCTAGAGTAATTCAGTGATAGTACTTAAGTCTTTTTGTTTGTTGTAGTTTTGTTTGTTGTTTTTTTTTCAATAGCTGAGTAACTTTGCAACTTCTGTGACTGAGAGTTCTTTTCTTTATAGATGAGATTGTTGGTATTTTGGGTGAAGGTGCTTTTGGAAAAGTAGTGGAATGCATCGATCACAAAGCGTAAGTCTCTATTGAAATTTTTCTTACTATCACAGTGTGGTCCATGAAGTGCTTTCTGACTGTATCAGGTGTTATCTTCACTTCCTCATGTGCTGCTCTGTTCCCAAACATACAAATTTACATGTCAGTAGAGCACGCTGAAAACCAGCACCTAGATGTTGGGGTTGTGCAGGACGGGTGGGTGAGGCAATGGCGTGTCTTCTGCAGGCGCAACCCCTGCCTGCTGGGGGGTCAAGGGCTTATGGGGGAGGGTGGCCTAGAGAATGTGCAGTGAAGCTGCACGCACACCACACCCCCCCCCCGGAGCAGTCCTGGGGCCTCTGCCACCCCAGCTCATCATACATGAGCAAGGTCTGTGACATCATGTAGCTTAAAGCATCATCTGCAATGCCGCAATGCTGCTTGGGTTCCACAGTGAGTACATTACAGACCAAGAGTGCAGTTTGTGTTTGGTGACGGTTTTGCCATGTGCAAAATCGGGTGAAGCTCGATTGTAGTCGCTGCAGAAGGCACTGAACACCTCCGTTCCTTACATTTCTTACTGCCTAAGGGAGCAAAGGTGGCTTGTCATTCCGGACTGACGGTTGTGTTAGGCTCTGAGGTGTGGAAGTTTCTCCAGTACTAGCCCAGCATACGTAAACACAAAGGGGAAGTAAACAGAGCTTTTAGCCTTTAAGATTAATACCAATATATAAGGTGTCGAGTTCATGTTTTCAACATTTAAAGATGAAATTTTAATTGCCTTGGTGCGTAGATGAACCTTGGTTAAGTCAGTATGTACTTAAAGACCTTTTCTGATAAGGTTCCCATTGGTATAAACAACGTATGTGGTGATAATTACCAAATAGTTGGTTAACATTACTCACTGTTCTAATCACTGCTAAAAACCTCTCTTTTCAGGGAAGACAGACATGTAGCTGTGAAAATAGTAAAAAACGTTGCTAGGTACTCGGAAGCAGCTCATGCAGAAATAGAAGTACTGGAACATTTAAATGCATCGGATCCCAGCAGTACATAGTAAGCACACAAAACCGACTGTACTTTATTTTGGCTTTGAGATTCCTGTGACTTCACTTCCTGTAACCTGTGACATATGTACCTGAGCATGTACGACTTCCCATTGCAATTAATTTATTGTCCTGCTTTTGCAGTCGCTGTGTCCAGATGTTGGAGTGGTTTGAGTACTATGGACATGTCTGCATTGTTTTTGAGCTCCTGGGGCTCAGCACCTATGACTTCATTAAAGAGAATGGCTTTCTGCCATTTAGGCTGGACCACATTAGGCAGATGGCATATCAGATCTGCACGTCTGTCAACTGTGAGTATGCTGCTTTTTTGCGTTCTTTGTTCAGCTTTATTCACAGAATTTACTAATTACATTTATTATCTTGCAGTTTTGCATTTGAACAAGTTGACACACACAGATCTGAAGCCAGAGAATATTTTATTTGTGACATCTGACTATGTAGAAGAGTATAACCCCAAACTGGTAAGTTGCTGCCCTCTTCCCCAGCTCCCCTTCAGCTAGTGCCTGGGTTTATCTGGGCACTTGCATCCCATTGTGTTTCATTTCAGAAATGCGAGGAACGCACGCTGAAAAATCCAGATATCAAAGTTGTGGACTTTGGGAGTGCAACATATGATGATGAGTATCATAGCACTTTGGTGTCTACAAGACATTACAGAGCTCCTGAAGTTATCCTAGGTCAGTAGACATCTGATAGGCTGCTATTGAAAGTGCTACAGAAGCGTTGTGTGTCTTGCTTGAGCTGTGGAGCTGTTTGCAGTCTGATGTAAACACGAACCTTCTGAATCTTTTCACAGCACTGGGATGGTCACAACCATGTGATGTTTGGAGCATTGGATGTATTCTCATAGAGTATTACCTTGGATTCGCACTATTTCCGGTTGGTAACTAGGAATCTCAAAATTATATCCAGCATGTGTAATGCTCCCCAACTTGCTGAAAATATGCTTCAGAGAGATGGGGACTACAGAGAGTGGTCTGTGCAAGAAATTAAACTGTTCTCTGCGATGCCGAGTTGAAAAGAACAGATGTAGGCACCAAGCAACTTTCTCAGCAGATTTCTACAAGTCGCTTTCAGTTGCTTTGGCAGCAGCTCGAGATGAAGGATCACCCTGTTAACATTTGTAATTTACCAGCCACGCTAATAATAGATGTAGCTTCATCTGTCACCACCAGCAAGTACTACTCAAATAACTTCTGTTGTCTTGACCATATTGCTGAAACTTGAAATTCATAAACAAAGAAAAAAAAAATAGGGCAGGGTCAAGGGAAAAAACCTCCAGTAGATAGTAACTTCATTCAGGAAACAGCTGACTACAACCTCTCTTTTTTTTTCCTTACTCTGAAATTGATTATTGGTTGCACGGTTGAGTAGAAAAAGTGTGTGGTTCTTGGTAACTTCCTCTAACAGTGAACAAAAATACCTGTCTTGATTTCCCTGCAGACCCATGACAGCAAAGAACACCTGGCAATGATGGAGCAAATACTAGGGCCTTTGCCAAGTCACATGATAAAGAAAACCAGGTAATTGCATTTTTCTGTACTGCTATAGTTTAAGTATTTTTAGATTGGTTTAACAACAAATTTAAAAACGTAATAAACTCAGATTCATCCTTTTGCTCTATGTAACAAGCTGGCCACTCTTGTGCAATATTCCCAGATCAGTTCTCAAGCTGTGAGAAAACATGCTGATACAGTTCTAGTGAAGGGACAAGCCAGAATCTTTGAATAACAAACTCTGATCTGTTTGTTTAAGGAAACGGAACTATTTCCATCACAACCGGCTGAACTGGGACAAACACTGTTCTGCTGGCAGATACGTCTCAAGGCGCTGTAAGCCACTGAAGGTGAGACAACAGAAGGGGAAAAAAGCTTCTGGGGGGAGGAGCTCCAAGTGACATTACAAGGCTGCAAAAACATGTTTTGTTGTTTCCTTCATGAAGGAATTCATGACCTGCCACGATTCTGACCATGAGAGCCTCTTTGACCTCATCGAAAAGATGCTGGAGTATGATCCAGCCAAGCGCATTACTCTTGAAGAAGCATTGAAACATCCTTTCTTCTTCCCATTGAAACGGGAAAAAAGGGCACGGTCTCCTGGAGCTGAGCAAGCTGACACAGATGTCAGTTCACCAAAGAAATACAAAAGATATTAAATATTTATTGTGTACAGTTACTTTGTAAATGCCCTATTTTGTATTATGACTTTTTGGATACTGATGTTTAAAATCTAGCTGCTGGCATAAAACTTTGAAGAAAAAGCTACTGATGAGCCTGGTTGTGTTTTCTGGGTAAATAAAAATTTATCTCAGGACAGTTGAACTTACAACATGCAGAAGAGAGCACCCTCTACTCTACAAATAGAGCTTTTAACAGCATAAAGTAGCATTTTAATTATCTTTTACTCAACTATCCTTGGAATAGCAAAAGACCTAGGACTGAGTTTTACCTTTTAGTGTGACTGATGCTTCTTTTCTGGGTAAGAGAAGAGAGACAGCCCTTGAGATTAAGTGTAAGGATGGCCTTTATTGGTTTAAAAAAAAGTTACAAAGGAAGGGATATCACTCTAGTAGTGAACAGATTGCATTGTGATCACCTATTTTTTCTTTTTTTAATTTTAGTAGGTGTACTCTGGTTACCAGCATTTCAGTTAATGCTCATGATTAGCTTACACCAGTATAGACTTCACTCTTCTACTAGATCTTTCTTCAATTATGAGCTGTCCTGAGAATTTTCCATTAAGAATTCAAAGTTTTGGGGAGCAGATAAGCTGTTTGGTTTAACATGTGAACTACCAGCATAAAGTAATCTCTCAAACTTCAGGAGGCAGGGTGGAGTTTCGTACGCCTTGCCTTCCAGCAGTTGTGCTTTCACAGAGCACCACAAGCAAGCTGCCAATCCGCCCCAGCTCTCCCAGACCAGGGCTCTAGAAAGCTGTTGGGCAGCTTTATGTGGAACCATTGTCTCTTCTATGGCAAGACTCCCCCAGAACTGATGCCCAGCTGCACGGCAGCCTGAGGCTGCGCTGCCCCTCAGGAACTCAGGCCACCAGCCTTGGAGGTGGCAGCAGACTTGGAGACACTGCTCTTCATACCCCACCACAGTTCACTGTTCAGCAGAACAGTTTCTCCAGTAGGACGCTGAGCTCCCAGGAGCAGGGCAGCCACCTCACCCAGCAGCAGGAATAGAGGACTGCCTTATGCTGGAAGTACAGTAAAGAGATGACAGAGTCCTTGGGGAGATGGACAACCGCCTACAAACGCAGTTATCTGGGGCAAGTGGTACGGATTGACATGTCACACCAAGTTACCACACAAGCCACGGCCTCTTCACTTCGGAGGCTTTTTTACAGTTTAATTTGCAAACAGAACCGCCATAAATCTCATTCACCATATCATGTCTACTCAAATAGAGATCGAAAACCCAAGGGGTAAAATGGATTTCATTGTGGAAGGAAGGCCTTAAATTACATTATTACAGTAGAAAATACAGGAGGTAGAATATAACTGAAAGGACAAATGCAGGTTAGAGTCAAATCTATAACAGCTCCTGTAAGCTACTTAAAACATGATTTTAAAAACTAAACCCAGTATTTCAGTAACTATAGAAAACAGTTAAAATAAATTGCCATGAGAGCCCTTATATCATGCTTGATACAGGGAGGTAGGATGTAAGAATCAGAAGGACACATGAGACATGACACTTATCTACAGCTCCTGTTTGCTTTACTGAGGACAGAGTTTCACAGGTCAGTCACCCTCTTCGGCTTCAGATTCCGACTCTGGAACAGAGAGACCTGGTCAGCAGGCTGCCAGCAGGTCAGCCTCCCCGCAGCCCCTGAGTTCTGAGTTCAGCCGCTGCCCTGCAGCCCGTGTAACAGCTGCTATTGGATCCACATGGATTTCACTGGCAAGCTTTTCTAGCCAGTACTGGCGGGTACGCCTAGTCTCAGAGGGGCAATTAACACCCCCTCCCCACCCCCAAAACAAACCACTATTGCACTAAGGCTCCCAAAACGAACAAGCTCAACTTTTGAGCTAAGCTACTGGTTACCTTCTTCAGCGTTCTTGAGCCATTCAACAAACTTCTTCATTTGCTCCAGAAAAACGCTCTTTCCTTTTGCAAGATGCGCGTCCTTATACCACTTCAGGATGGGTTCTTCACTCAGAACTTCAGCTGTAAGGTGTGCAAGAGCAGTATTAACACAGCAAACCACTGAATACCAGCTACTGAGAACCCCTGACTTGGCAGCCTTTGCTCCCCCCCTCAAAGCATCACAATATATACTGCTTCCCTGGATATGGCTGGACATACCTGCACCTCCTATTTTAAAATTCTGAGAACCACGCATTTCAGATAGGCTTTCACTCCCACTAACAGTCTTGAGTGTTTCATAGCTATTTGAGATGACACAGTCTAAGAAAGCTTCAGTCAACTGCTAAGAACAGATGCAAATTCTTCAAAGCCCAAAGTACACCACAGGGAAGTGTTTTAATTGTTTGGTTTTGTTTTTTAAATTTTGCAAGTACAATATAATAAGTTTCCTGTGGTGTTTCTGCAGGTGCACAGCGTGTTTTTCAGTAACACTTTTTAACAGGCATTTAACAGAGAGCCTACATCACCCCAGCACATCTTGGTGGTCTCAATCTCTGGCTGTTCACAGTTAGCATTCAGACAGAGAACTAAGAAGAATACACTATCACGTATCTTTTCCTAAATTAAAAGGGCCAAAGAGCCTTAACATCTAAATTTAGCTTTTATCGACCACAACTCTTAAATCTAGTAGACAGGCGGCATCCTTGTCTAGAGGAGTACTCCCCCATGGGCCAAGGACAGCCACATCCACCTTTGCATTTTACTGCTCTGTCTTTGCAAAAAGAAGGTAGAAAATTCTTCAGCTCAGGAAGTAATGCTGTAGCACTGATCGTCCCTAAAATTCTTACCAGGACTGAAGCATTCTGCAAACACACACTCTTAAAAAAAAAAAACAAACAAAAAACAAACCCCAATCGAAAAACCCCAAACCCCTGACAACCCCACAGAAGTCACCTTTATAGAAGAGCACCACTATTTTCTGGAAGGCCTTCATGAAGTGAATGTTGTCATAACAATACTCCTGAATCTTCAACAGAAGAGTCAGCTCTGACTGACCTTGGGTCGTAAAGGCAGCAAGTAGAGGGCTGTATTGCTGTAACGGGAGTGACAAATTGGCACAGGGCACATTTATCACCTGACTAGACTGGTTTCACGCAGTTTCCATGAGCCACTGGCTTAGAACTTTGCAGCCCCCACCCCAAAGCGCTTCCACAGAAGTCATACTGCTTTTGCCTTGTAATACCACAGTTACAAGGGGAAGAATTCCCTGTCTGATGCTGTCTCTGCATTAGGGCGTTTGTAGGTTTTAACTCATTTAAGAGGGAGCTGGAGACAGAGGGAAGCCCAAGCCCTATTCAACAGGTGCAAAAGCCTACACTTCAGTTACAATACCTTCAAGTGCTTAATGGCTTGCTCTGCTACCAGCTCCTCCTTTTTGTTCCATTCCACCGTGCTCATTACACTTGACCAGATTATGGCTACCACAGTCTGTTCCGAGATGTTGTTTTTCTTCATCTCCTCCTTCACGTACAAGATTATCTGCCAGTCAGAAAAAAAGAGTCAGCGCATAGGCCACATATGACACTAAGCTGAATTAAAACTTTTGTTCTAAAGGCAACCTAGAAGCCTTCAGAACCACAAACACCACCCTTGATCATACAGCAGGATTCAGGATATTAAGGAGAGACTACAAAGCTAATACCAGAACACCCTGGTCCCAATTTTAATTCTTAGTGAGAGCTAAGTGTTTAAGTTCAGTATTTAATTAGGTATATATATTCAGATTAGTATCAGATGCTACTGTATTTCAGACAATTTGAACTAAGTTCCTACAGAAAAAAGAAAGAAAAAACCCCACCCACCTACATCTGGTCTACAGACAAATACTTACGTCCTTGAACGGATCTCCCCGTGACATCTGCTCCTGAAGTTCTTTCTGCAGCTCTTTCCGAGCTCCTATGGTTTGCTGGTTCCGAACATACTCAGAAAGTTCTTTCAGTCCTGCTTCAGTGAAGTACTTGGAGAAGTGTTCAACACTTTGTTTGTTGGCTGGGAAGAGTTCCTGAAAACAAAGTTTACAACAACTCTTTCACAAAAGAAATGTGTGTTCAGTACTTCACTGGTAAATAGTATTTACTAAACTAGCTGGAGTAGTAAATCAGTAATTTCAGTGCTACTCACCATCAGCCTGTTATCCATGTTTACTTTACGAAGACTGACAGCCACTGCATTAATATCTTTCTCATTTATCCATGATTTGAACAGCTTGACTGCAAAAGCTGCAGAAACACCTGTGCAACAGGAATAGTAGTATCATTATTGAAACTCAAATCAAAGGGAGTCATAGGGCCTGGCAGTACAGGGCACTGAGTTTGCCAGACCCCTACTCAAAGCAGCAGCAGCAGCGCTCAGAGGCAGCCCTCGTTCAGTCTGCAGTACCTCCGCCTCTGGTATGCTGGACTTTTCTCACCACTCAGCATCATGAAGGCTTCCCTGTACTAAACTTACTCTCCTCGCTGCAGTTTAGGAAGGAACCTAAAGACACGACCCACCTTCTGCATCCTGAAACGTCCCTCTCCAAAATACAGCACTGCCTTGCTGCACAACACTAGCGACAGCAGCCCCCCGTGTCACGCAGAGCAGTCCTACACACCACCTTTCTGAAAAGACTAGTTTTCTGCAGTCTTAGCAAGACCTTCTAGGTTGCGAGGCAGCATGTTTACCTTTGCTAATCCTGTAGTAAATCTATCACCAGATGAACTAGTGAGCTACAAGGGTGTACTGTCATCACAATTTCCACCTACTTCTCACGGTTCTGTACTCCACCATCCTTCCCTAAAGGGAGGAGTTGGGCAACGCTTACCTTCTTTAACCAAGTTCTCATTATAAAGACTGTTGAGAATTGATGCATTAAGTGTCCCATTGGCTAGCAGAATACCCGTCAGCATGGCCAGCTTGTTCCGCTCAGACTCCGAGAACCCCTTCAGGAACAGCAGCAACTGCAAGAGGAAGTAAGAAGTGTTGCCATAAAACTAGTATCTCTCACTAAAGTTTGGCTACTGCCTCCACGTTAGATGCTTTTGTTCCAATCAAGCTGTTCAACTAGTGGAAGCATTACTTCATTGGTAGTCTTCTCCACCAGTCATACAAGCTGGCTGTTCTTCTATTAACAACTCGACTGTTCTATTTTAATAATCCATGCTATGATATAACTCTTCTGCATAGAGTGATCAGCTACCAGAATTTGAAGGTTTATTTGTCTGCTGATAAGGACCTACTTCATACCTTTTTGACTTCATCTTCAAAGCCTTTCTCCAGGTACTTGTAACGCCTGATCAGCTTGTTAAAAACCTAAAAAGATACAGAGTTTATTATTTTTTGCTCTGAACGATCATTTAATTAGAATTTTAAAAATCAAGTTCAGTAAAGTTGGTCTGAACTCTTCACGGCACTTTTAGCTTACAACAGTGTAACCCTGCCTCTTCCAGGAAGCTTCTTACCTAAACTTTCAACCACACAAAACATTTAATTTTTGACCACTAAACAGTTTCAAGTTAAATTGTACTCATTTCAGAACTAACCTGAGCAAATGCTTGCATGGTTTCTAGGTCTTCTTGTGCTGCAAATACACAGACGTTTGTGCGTGTCATGTCATCTGCCAGGGTACCACCTGGGGCTAAAGAAGGGTTTCAGCATTAGTGGTGTTACTCCCCCGTGAGACTACTGAGCAGTCTCCACAGCAAGAATTCCAATACCAATAACGTGCAACACGTTGTACTTTCACATTGAACTGAATCACTGGATCACTGAAGGAAACCCCTACATTTCCATCTGCTCCACTGCATAGTGGAACTTTAAAATCAGTAGCTTAGATATGACCCTCTACTGGATTGGCAACACATCTTGTTTACGTATGGGTAAGTTAACATGACCATATGAGCTCCTCTTCCCTCAAACGAAGCCACTAAGCTGCTTAATCCTAGCAAGTGTCTTTTGAGTGTTTGCCGCAGTCGTGCTGCTTTGTAAGTGTCTTTTAAGTAACAGAGTAAGTCGCAACAGATGAAACACAGAGATGCATGTTCAAAACTCAGTGTTGCAGAAGCGTGCTTGAAACTTGAGTCTTGAAAAGCACTTCAGCTTTTCAGCTGCTAATTAGAAGATGCTTCTTCACTGTTCCTCTTCAGGTCAATACAGGCGTTTGACTGGTAGCCAGGCTGCTTCACTAACTAGGGTGAATTCTAGTCACCAACTCTGGTGCCAAAATACCTCATCACCAATTTCTATGCCATCCCACATATGTTATGTGTTAGTCAGAAACATGACTTAAAGATGGAGACAAGCATTAGTGTTAAGAACATTAAAAGGTGCTAAAGCAACAGGATGTCAGTTTCTACTTTGGCCTTGCCTGACTAAAGATCAAAGCTAGTCTACTTTGCTACTCATTACAGAGAGGCAGTTGAGTAAAGGACCACTACATTACCACTAACGCAGCAACCCATTTTTCCCTTTTCCCCTCAGTCTCATTCCTAGAAGGAACACTTCCTAACACAGTATGCACTGGTTAAGACTCTTGAACATAAACCCACAGACTATAACAATTTGTACATTAACAATTTCAAGTAGCAATGCTCCATGTGGCAGACAAGTTTACTTAGTCATGCTACCAACTCTTGTAACATCAGCAAGACAGCCTCTTGCCAAAAGAACCATCACAGTAACTTCAGTCCACATTAACACTGTTCTAACACACAGCCTCAGATAAGCAGGCACACTTAACGAAGTTAAACCATGTTGAAAGCCTTGCTTTTCAGGATTTGTTTGAGCAAATCACCCAACATTCCTACAGTTATCAGCGTGAAGACTACCTGAACGTGCAACAGATGCATCCTCGCAAACCAGCCACTCCACTGCAAAACTCCCATCCACAGTCTGACTGTAGCCCAGAATCAGGTACTTCCTCTCCTCCCCTATGCATTTAGGTCATTTGAATTCTGTTTCTGTTACATTACAGAAAATATTCTGCAACTGCCAAATTTCTCATTTAAGTCCTCCCCCTCACAATTGCATAAAAAAAAAAAAGCTAAAATCCAAGAAAACCCTTTTCCGGTCTAGACAGACAACATAATGGGTCCTCTTCACAACCTGTATTTTAAATGGGTCCCTGCCATCTGAACTCCTCACTAAACAGTATCTAGTCAAGTAGGAAATGTAAAGTCTAAATCTAGAAGTATTTAAAAAAAAAAAAACTTATTTTTCAACCTGATTTATCTTCATCTACTTCTTAGTCAGTGAGCACCTGTTCTGCTCTTAGCTCTTTACACACAGCATGCACATGAGTTTACAAGATCTTTTGTCATCACGTTGTACTTCCTCAGTTCCCTGCGTTTTCTGCTGACTTGACCACCCTCTCATTTCTCACTCCCTGAAATCTGCTAGAGCCCATGACCTCACTATTGTCAACAACAAACCATTCCTAATAGCATTTCCAAGACTAAGCACATCAGACTCTCCTGTAAACAATATTGCTTTCCAAAAATAACAGGGCAGGGTGCACAAAGCACAGGATTGTGTCAGAACATTTCACAGCAACTCCATTGGCCTTGTGACCACAGACCACACACTTGAAACAAGCATTCATCCATCTCATATCAGCAGAAGGGAACCTGACTACAGAGTCAAGATCCACTCCTGGTAAAAAAAAAATAAATAAAATCCAATATATTTTCCTTTAAGTCAAGTTTGTAGAGTCCATGCTTTGAAGAACGCAAACCGACTCAAACAGAAGTGCAGTAGGGTATAGAGAGTATTTCTACAGCAACCTGACTGCTCAGTTAGTCACTAAGATAGTCAGTTTACCACAGATAACTTAAACCCTGTTCTACACACTCAATGGGCTCTTTAGCAGTTTTTACACTGAAAAAAAAACGAGCTTTTGTAGAGTCAAGTGAACAAAGGCTGACAGCAGCCCCACCAAAGGGACTTACCCAGCATTCCACCAGCCACCAGGATGTCAAAAAGCGTTTCTGCATAGCGGCGATAGTCAAGTTTTGCACCAGAAGCATCAAGAAACTTTGCTACTGCCTCCAAGTCAGTGCCAGTTTCGGTTAAACCTTGAATAATACAGTCCTGGAACTGAGTAGGGTCAAACCTCTCTTTTTCATCTGTAAAGAAAAAGCATTGAAATGAAGTTGCCACACACAGCTGTTTGCTTTTCCAAGTTTGTCATTTTAATCCTACTGGAGAAAAAACAACCCAAAACAAAACTTGCACTGGCAAGCATGAAGTTAAACACAACGGAGATCATTCCAGTCTTCCAAGGCAAGTGGTATAAACCAGCACAAATGGTGACTTAACAGGGCAGCCTAAAATTAATTTCAATGGCCAATACAGCAGTAAGAAATTTTACTGCTTTCACTCCCCTGTTCAGTCAAAGCTGGGGGAAAGGCTATCAAAAGCTAAAACATTCCTTAGTTACCTCTAATCGAATTCTTACAGTACTTCCAGTAAGAAAAACAGTTAAATTTGTGATGATGACTAGTTGGCTCTAATAAAGCTTATCTGACTTCTCAGTTTGATCCTTATGCCCCTGCTGACATGTTAGATCACTCTCTCCCTCCAAAAAGAAAGGCTGAGCTACATGCTGGAAGGCTATTCCTAATAGATACCCCTGCAATTTTGTACATTTCACTCCATTACTGATGTTCCATTTCAGCGCTCAGGGACTCTCACCATTTCAGACAAAGTATTCTGCCTGAAAGGCTGCATACCATTACCATGTTAGAGCCAACTGACAGTACTTGCTTTTTGGCTATGAAGACCATGCCCTTCTCTTAACACGAGATGAAGCTAAATAAGCCTGAAGCAATTGCTTTTCCTCAAGCACCTGGGGGAAATGTAGACATCTGAGCTAACTTCTTAGTCTTAAATAAACATGAAATGATGGACTATAATTGCAGATCTATTCAGCATCTTTTGTTGTTAAAGCAGAACACGTGCTTCTTCACACTTGAGACACATCAGTTGATCATAGCCTTGTTTTCACTATAGGTTGGACATAGTTAATATGCAACAAATCCACCCATGTAACCAACAGAAAGCCTTTAATGGAAGAGGTCTTCAGCTTCACTCATCTCAATTTGTCCTTAGATTATGCAAACCATGAGAGTAAAAGCTTCCAAAGAAGCAGGACTCAGCTGCAAATCTTGCTTGCGTGTCGTCTATAACAGCTGAGCCCTTTCTGTTAGCACCTCTTAGCAACCCTTTCTGTAAGAGCATACTAGTGTCCTTACATTCAGTGCAAGAATCAACACATTGGTAACAGTTAAGTGGAAGTCTGGAAATACCACATTGGTTATTTTCCAGGACAGATCCATGAAGCTTATTGTTACCGCAGAGTTGCCTGGAAGCCAAACTATAATTAAATGCTTAAAAAGAGACAAAACTCCAGAATGCTAGCATCTAATCTGTCGGACAGACTAAACCCAACTCTCTCACTTTGACGGTTTCTCAAGGCACTTTTACTTTAACGTTAAAAGAGGTTCTGTAAGTCAACCCGTACTTCTGTACAACTTACTTACTATTTCAATATATATCCTCAAGTGTTGTCAGTTTGAGCTGAACACTGCTAGTTTATTAATAAAACAGTAATGAACAGAAACTCTAAGAGATATCCCCACTTCCCCCTTGAGTTTAAGGAAGCACCATCAAAATACTAAATTACTCAGCACACCTCTTCAGTCACCAACTCTTCTTATGGAAGGTAATCGTGCAAATACAGAGATATGCACTTACACATCCCATGCTCTGGGATGTTTTTTGTTTGACGGGGCGATAGCGGGTTGTTTGGTCTTTTTTAATGTATTTTTAATTTAAATCATGTATTCTTATAGCATCAAAGAAGACAATGTAACTTTAATCCAGTGGCTAACGCTGAAATTACAAAAAGTTTGTGCTGGAGTTCCCCTTTAACTCAGAGGTACTAGATACTTCTGCGTTCAGGCTGAACACACTCAGTACACCTCCAGAATGACCGTCTGTTAAGCCAAGGTTATCACAGTAAGCTCAGCTACAATTCTTACTGCCAAATACCTTTTATTAGTCCAGAGAACATTCTAGCACCCAGAATCAGCCTCGAGACTTTGTGTCGAGCGTGGTCTCATTTAAAAGATTTACGAGAAGAGCAGAAAGGCATTACTTTGTTTGGAGACAGAAACCGACTTTTGGCTTGGGGCTGTCTACAAAAGGCCGTGCACAGAGCTCACCGACAGCATCGCCTTACCTCTTTTCCTGGTTTTAAAACGCTGGCCTGATAGCGTCGGCTTCTGCGGCTTTTGATTATTCATAAAAGACACCCTGCGAGAAAGCAGAAACACGCCTCAGGGCCCTGACGACGGCGCCTGCCCGCACTGCCAGCCCCCGGGGGCTCGGCGGCGGCCCCCCGCCCGCCCTGCGCTCCGCTGCGGCGGCGCCGCCGCTCCTTCTCCCCTTCCCTTCCCCGGCCTCCATTTTCCCCGCGGCACAAGGCCGCCAGCGGGGAGGCGCCGGGCCCCGGCCCCCGCCCCAGCTACCCGGCACGCACCGGGCCTCCCCAGGCGGAGGCGGCGGCAGGGCGTTGGCGGGACCTGCGCGGAGCCCGCTGCGGCGGCGCCCCTCACCTCCGCCCCACAGCGCGGAGGTGGCGGCTTCGTTACCGCCGCGCTCCAGCGCCTGTGCGGGGGGAAGATGGAAAGCGAGCCCGATCCGCCCCCGCTCGAGTGCGGAGCGGCCGTCACGGCCTGGCCCGGCCCGGCCTCGCCTAGCGGCAGCCGGCCCCATCCGGCCGCGCCGCCCACCGCCTCCCCCTGGCAGCGCGGGGCAGCCGCCCCCTCGCCCGGGCGCGCCGCCTCACCGATTTTAAGGCAGAGAGAAAACGCCCGAGCGGCCCGGAGCAGAGACGGGCGCGAGCAGCAGCGGCGAGCGACGGCAGCGAGCTCTCCGAGCGGAACCAACGCGAGAGGAAGAGGGGAGGGCCGCCCTCGCGCCCCGCCCAGCACGGACCATCGCGCTTCGCCAGAGAGGACGGAGGGAATAGCGCCAGAGAAGGGGGCCGGGCTTCCCCGGCACCGCCCGCTCCCCGCCGCCGGCCCTGCGCTGGGGGCCCGCGGACACCGAACAGCCCTCTGCCGGGGGCGCTCCCCCTTCGCCGGGAGCTGAGGTGCCCGTCGGACCCCCCTCCCCTGCAGTGGGCGCGCCCACCGCCCCGGCTCCCGCGTGATTTACCGCCCCATGCGAGCAGCCGCCTGGTGCTCCCCCCGCCCGCGTGGGTCCGTCCCTCGAGGGGCGCGCGGCGCCCCCTGGCGGCACGAGCCCCGCCCCGAGGGAGCGGCGCCGTCGCATCCCCCGAGGGGGCGGCCGCGTCGGGCCGGGCGCCGCGCTGCCCGTCGCGCCTGGGGCTGCGGGCCGGGGTGGCCCTCCGGTGGTGCCCGGAACGGACGGCCCAGGGTGCCCCCTGGCCTGGTTTGCATTCCGAGGAGAACGGCGCGCGGAGCTGAGCCAGACAAGAGGTGCCGGGGGCGGGACCGGGACCGGGTCCTGGCTTGCATCGGGTTTTGGCAGCCCGCTGCGTGTAAGGGGCTGCTCACAGCACAGAAAAAGTCGGCAGCGAGCAGGGCCCGCGGCCCTTTGGAAAGACATTGTCAGACTCTGGGCATAACCGCTCACCGTACTCAACCAAATCGCCACCCGGTTCCCTCCTCGGGGCTCAGGTTCAGCCCTTCCTGGGAAGTGTCCCAACGACAGGCAGGTACAAACAAGAAAACAGAACAGAGGCTGCTCTGGAAGGGGAAGCAGTTTCTGCAAAACTGCCATAAACCAGGCCCCTAGACCGACATCACTCGGGCAGCCCCTCGCCCGGCACAGGGGAGCAGCTGGCAGCCGCCTGAGCAATGCACGCTCCCTGCGTCTGCCGTCGGAGACCAAGCAGGTCGGTAATAAGCCGATTTCCAGTCAAAGGGCTGGTTTTTTGCCTGCAAAATGTGCAAAGGCTGATGCTTCCAGCATTGTGACGGTTGTATTTCTTGAGCCATAAAAAATTCCATTAGCAGAGCTTAACCTATCATATAAATGAGACTGCCTGAACTATAGGAATGATAATTTTTCCTACTAGGGACTTGATTATGGAAGGTCCCAAGCTCCACAGTTTTACAGTGAATTATTTAGCTTTTTGCTGAATAAAGACAGCATGCTGGGAATGAGAAACTCCCATTTCTGTCAGGTGAATAATCATCGAATCATAGAATGGTTTGGGTTGGAAGGGACCTTCAACTCAAGGGAAGATCATCTAGTTCAGCCTCCCCTGCCATGGCCAGGGACATCTTTCACTAGATCAGGTTGCTCAAAGCCCCATCTCATATTGAGTAAGCATTTATAAAGAGAACAGCCAGACAGAGTGATATTCTTTCTGAAAGAAGGTATATCTCAGTGGATGATATTTTATGCTAGTTCAACATGTTGGAATTCTTTCCTTTTCTTGCCTGTAGAGGTTATACTTCCTGGTTTTGGAGAGAAAAGGAGAGATCTTAAATCATAAAAGCACTATTTCAGAGAGGTTACCTGATGAAAATAAGTTGCATTGAATCCAATGGAAAACTTCAGGGAATGACGGCAATCTCTTTCTTTTTCCAACAATTTTTCTTGTCAAATTCTTCTCTCATTGCTTTTTGGTTGTAGTAGTCAGATTTGTCCAAACATTCTTCCCAACATTTCCACAGATTCTCTGCATCAAATTCTTCTTTGAAAGACGTTAGGTTAACTCCTTTGCACATGTTTATTTCCCTAACCTAAACAGCAAGCAAATTTACACAGTGCTGAAAAGAAACATCACCTGATAATATATTGACATATATAACATAATGACATGTCATATAATGATTTAATGATATACTTAATACTTATCTACAATAAACATAATGTCATATCCCTTTCTCTAAGGAAATCATTGCTCAGATGGCCTGACTTTTTTCCTCACGTCAAATGCCTGTGAACTTAAATGGTGTTGGTGGGATTGTTCACAAGGACTGTTCAATGCAAAGAACGTTGGTAAACTCAACTTGTACATAAGACTAGACAAAAACCACAGAACAACATGGAGCCAGGTGAGAAGCTCAATAGTGGTGAAAGAAGAGTAGAATGGATACCTGATAAATCTCAAGGAGACTTTTGAAAGTGTGGAGAGAACATATGTGACATGTAAGGAAACCTTAGAGCAGCTCTGGGCAAGGCACTAAGTTGACATGAGGAAATCAATCAAAAGTGTGGAGCTGAGCTTGGGCTTGGGGATAGCAGGTGGATAAGTGAAAGCAGAAGTTAAAGCTAAAAAAAAACCTGTTTGGCCTTTGGAGATGTGTCTGAAAGCTTTCCTGAAATGTGGTAAAAGACAGCAAGTAAATGGGAGAGGGAAGAGTTTCAAAGACTCAGGGAAAAGACATGATGGTTGGCATCCTAGGAAAGTAAAATGATTTATAAACCATAGTTTGGATATACAAGAGGCTGGTACATACAAAAGATGAAAAGCTTACACTGTCTAAGCAGCGTGTAAGGATAGATCTTGGAGACTGGAGAGGAAATGGCAACAATTAAAACTGTTGGGAAACTGTCCCTGAAGGCTGGGGAAAAGCCAGAAGTGTTAACTGAGATGACAAGCAGCCAGCTAACTAAACTGTTGATAGATGGATGGATAGAAAAGACAGGAAGTCCAGCTCTGAGAGGCTGAGATGCAGGTGACAGCTGAACATACGCAAAGCGATCTAAAACTGGTCACACGGTGCAAGAGATTATACTGTTTTGACTGAAGGCGGTCACACTGGCGGCAGTCATCAAACCTTTTGCAACAGATCCTGGGTGAGTTTTCTCCACTCTCATCTGTATTGTATCAAGTATTAATCCATGGAAGCATAGGTGCTGAATAAAGTACCATGCAGCCCAAGTAAAGTTGGTAGATCTGGTTCTATAAGAACTGGCTTAAGCACAAGGAGCTTCCTACAGTCTAGGTCCTAGAATTCTCTGTTATTGCGTGTTGTATTTGGCAGTCCTAGTTCTTTTACCTTCTCACGTGGTAGGCCAGTCTGAATTGCCACAGCCACAATATAGGTCTCCACAAACGGACCTGCTTGAGGAAACCCAAATTCTAGGAAGGCGGTATTAGAAGGCAAATTAGTCTGGCAGGCATGGCCCAGACTGGGAGATTAGGGATACTTTATGCGTTGTCCACTTTCAACACAATGTACTCAATCACCTGTAATAAGAGATTATAGTTGTTCAAATGGTTCAATTTCTTTTAAAAAGACAGTGAAGCCTGTGAAAGACACTCAAGAGACCAATATAATGTAATTGTTTTAAGGAGAAGTAGAACTATACTCAGGACACCTGTTCTGCATTTTTTTGCACCAATGTAAGTAAAGAAACTGTGTTTAAATCAGAGAAACTACATTTAACTCATAGGAATTACAATAGCGTAAAGAAGCATTACTGAGGGAAAAATCAGACCTTCGGTTTCGGGGAAGTGAAGGAATAAGTTTATGATAATAGGCTACCTAACAAAACTTCTTGTCTCTCTGTCTTCACTGAACTTTTAAATCTGAATTTTCCATGTGCAGTATCACCTGACATTGAAATATAAATCCAGGAAATATTGGATTTATAGAATAATATTTAAAGTTTATAGAATAATATTTAAAGGGGAACAATCATAGAAAACTGTAAAACAATTGGCGACTGACTTGTTAAATGCTGTAAACTGATGCAGGTCCATCAGGATTAAGGATAAGAAGATAAGAGATAACAAATATTGTTGCTGGCTAAATCCTGCATAGCTGCATGGATAGGATGAAAGATGGGACTGCTGGGGAGAGTGGTTTTTGCTTAATGCAGTTAAGCGATTCATGCAGTTTTTGCAGTTATTACATTTAAGTGAAGGAAAGGTTGGGGTTAGATTTAGGGTTTGAGAGATTGAGATCAACATTCCTTCAAAATTGTTGCCATTATCCAAACTTCAGGAAAAAAATGGGAAGTTGTTAACTACATCAAAACAAAACATGAACCATAAGTCTATGGGGGTTTATTGAAAATTAAGTGAGAAGGATAATTCTTCCTTGTTTTTTTCTACAAAAGCATAACCTTCCTTCCTTTCTTGTCCCAAACCAGTTCTAAACCTAGTCCAACCCTAATCAGAATCTAACAGTATCTTAGTAAGCAATATCTTCAGCAAAATGAAAAGCATATCCAGACTGTCCCAGAAACAGTTGTCAGCCAAACTCTACAGCTCACGCAAGAGTCAATAGGAAAACCAGCTCCTCAGCCCTTCTTTATCCAAACCATATTGAACCATAAACCGTGTCCTGGAGGGTTTTAGTGTGCTCAAATCATACACCAACACCAAAGAGAAGGTTTTTTCCCCTGCTACCACCAGTTGCTAAGCTGACTTCAGTGCTGGCATTGTTTACCCAGTTATTTTTAATGTAAGGATTTGGAAGTGAAAATGAAGAGTTTTACTACCAGCCGCATCTTGCATTACATTGCAGGCTGGCTTCGTATCTGAGAAGTGGTTTGTACTCAATTCTCATTTGTGTACTTGTCATCTGAGGATGAGGTTGGGCTGATGTTAGCAGTATTTTGGAGTAAGAAAAGGGATGGATAGCTCTGCTTTTTATGCATATTGTATGGGCTGTAGGAACAGGATGATAGCTGTTGTTTTGAGCCATAGTATTTGTCAGAGTACTCCTAGGACTAGGGCAAGGTTGGTGCTGGGTTAGGATTTCAGAAGTGGAAGAGTTTTGTTTCTTGCTGCATATTACTAGTCAAGGAGATGACGCTGATTTGCCCCAGAAGAAACTGTTACCCAGTAATTGAGCTAAATATCTTCTCTCACATATTTTCCAAAGAAAGGGTGCCGTCCACCAGTGATTAATATATCCGCATTTCTTTCAAGGGCAAAACAGACTGGATGCCTCGTCCTAAAGTGAACGTAAAACCCCCACTTTTATTACAGCCCATTCAAGCAGATTGCAAAGACATTACATTTACATGGCCAAACTCCTAGTGGTGGCCGTTACCTTAACTTGGATCTGACAATATTTCCCTAGCAGTTATTCCTGAAACCCATGCTCATGCAGAAGTAGTAGGAATCGGAACTGAAGCCTCTAGAGGGTGACATGACATTTGATGGGGAACAGTTGGAAAAGTCCAAAGAAGAGCAGGAAAAAAATCATCAGAGGTCAGGATCCTGCATGGAGACACTGACAGAATTGAGCGGGCTCAGCCCCAAAAAGTGAAGGAAGACATGAATCTTGAAATCCATGGAAGGCTGCTGCAGAGAGGAAGAGAATAGTCTGCTCTATGTGCTCACAGTAGAGAGAGCAAGCAGCACAGTAGTACTTAAATTGCAGCAAATTGTTAGCAATGAGGATAATCCTTCTAATGATAGGAATGGTGAAGCTCTGGAAAAAATCACCTGGGGAGACTTCAGAGTCTTCATGCTTGGAGGCCTTCAAGAATAACTGAGATCAATCCCATCATTCTTTCAAACATGGTACAGGTAGAACTGATGTTGGAAAAAGGACAAGGAGCTGATGGTCTGCTACGTTCCCTCTTGTGATCAAGCAGGTGTCAATTCAAGTGTAGTTAGTTTTCAGTGTAGAGAAAAACACAGCTGCAGAAATTTGGGGAGTGGGAACAGCAGAAGATAGGTGTGATAATGTATGTCATGAGAGGACAATCGGAAAAGCACACGAGTTGTCTAAGCATTTATAAGGTGCTCACTAACAAATTTCAGAGCTGCATTCAAGTGTTAGAAACACAGAATTAGGAAAAGTATTAAAACTGGCCAAGCCAATGTTAAGAGAAGCATATCTTGATATCATATACCTTAATTTTAAGAAGTCTTTTTACACTGTCCTACAGACTACTCTCAGCAGTTAGCAACCTGAAGAGTCTCAAATGACAGAAAACAAAGATAATAAAATAAGATTATGCAAAACTCTTTGAAGGACCGAGGCCTAAATAAATTATTTACTATGGAAGTAGTTCTGTGTTCATTTCTTTAGTTGCTGTTTTCATCACAAATGCACGGAAAGGTTATTCGTGCTTTGGGAAGCTGTAAGGAAGATTTAGGCAGTGTTTAGAAGAGTTACCCTCTAGTTATACCCATGTAACTAAAACACACAAAGCACATACGGCGCTGGATTGCTCTGCTGAGAACAAACACCAGATGAATGGTGTTATTTCTACTTATTGTTCTGTTTACATTGGTTCCCAAAGACAAGTGAAACAAATCATCTTAATCCCCAGTTGCAGTAATTTACAGAATTGTAGAACTCAAAGTTCAAAAAAAGGGTATGCTTCTTTCTTAGATAATAACAGCAGCAATTCTGAAGAAGGATCTGTCTGCCTCTCTATGACCTAAATTATGAAATAAAAAAAGAGATTATGAGTTAGAGAGGGATCTAATATAATCATCTCACAAGGATTAACTATGATGTTGAAATGCAGTGATTGTGGATTAATGTTTGTTCAGCAACAGGATCCTGTTGCTTGATCACAATCTGCAGGTAAACAAACAAATGGGTCAGGTGGTATTGGTCAAATATGTCCTTTTAAAGTAATAGAAATAATAGTTTATGCAGAGAACTGAAAGGGAAGAGAGGCTGCGTAAGCACTGGATGGACAAGAGTAGAAAGAGAAGTGTCTTTGGACTAGATCTTTTGTTGATTCTTATCAGCATGAATCATAAATCCTTCATTTTAAAGCCATGGACTTGTGCGTGTGAAAAATCTGTGTATTTTTACCTCCTTAAAGTTGACATTAACTCTTGCCTTTGCAGAGACCCATCAGCATAAAAGCAGAGGAAAATCTTAGTATAAGAGCAGAGAGGATACGTAATTAAGTACATTTTCAATGTAATACGTGTGAGTGGGGCTTACACAAGCCTTGATTTAGCCTTGTGTCAAGACAATCATTGCCGTGCTTTAACTCGCTGGAGATAAGATAATACAAACATTCTTTAGGACCCATCGCTGCAGAATGAAAAGAAACTGAACCTCAGGCTTCTCTGAACAGTTCTGTTATACCAGCAGCATACCCCAATTTACCAGGTGTAAGACAACATGAACTAGTTCAGGCATTTATTTTGAGCTGTGGAGTGAAATAAGGTTTTCGAGTATGCCTTAAAGCACAGTTGGCATGTAATGACAGATAAAACATAACAGACAAAAAAACTGAATTACTTTTCCTTAATTCACCTGGTAAAAAAAAAAAAAAGCCAGTACTCTCTCTCTAGAGTACAAAAAAGTTAACTAAACAATTGAAAAATATCTCTAGAAAAACACATAACAACGTGGTTGGTTTGTTTGGTTTTTTAACGAAGAAATAAAATTCCTTCATTTCAGCTTATAATATATTTTGGGTGATGTGTTTGTTAATAGGAATTCTTACTCACTTGACCTGCAAGTTAATAAAAAGTGATAAAGTAGAAAATGAAATGTGAGCTTTTGGCATCAAGAACACAAAAAAATTAACTACTTATTTTGTTTTCATTAATTACTGAAACTATGTTAGTAAGCAGCATATTCTTTTACTAATGATGTATTTACTCCAGCTACATCAACTTTAGGAGCATATTAGTATAAAGCTTTAGTAAACAGCTAACTAATTATAATTCTAAAAATTCTGAGTCATATAAAATTTGGCAGTCCAATACCCAATTTTCAAAGTACTAGGCCTCCAAGCCAGAACCTAGAGTTTATGTTAAATGTCCATGCTTACACACACGCACAACGGGAGTGCTGAGGGTGGATAGTTATAGAAACATTTCTTTCATGAAGAAAACAAGCAGAAGAGTGCTTCTCAGCCATCTCCAGTTTGGGTGTCTCTGTACAGCGCACATTACTGTGTCAACAGCCGCCCAACGTGTCAGAGCCTCTGGAGCCCTAATCTTTCTGCTTATCTTGCCCCCTGAGGCTGCACATTTTAAACAATACCAAAACGTAACACAAACCACCTCCTTAACACTGCATAGTCTAAGAAATTTTCTTTCACAATATCCCACGTAGAAATAGTGTCGTCTGTCAGGATGTTTAATTGCTGATATTTCTAGCTTCCATGCAGTTTTTCAAACATCTAAGAGCCAGGAGACAGCTGAATATGTTTCAGCCTCAATAAACCCCAACAACCCATGTTTGGTACATGTATAGAGTTTACTGAGACAACCAGACAACAGTGCCACTTGTAAAGAGGCAGGGAGCAATCTTTGTTAATAATAACTGAGAAATACTGACAAGCAGACGTGTGATCTGCACTGCAGAATACAAAGTGTGGCTCTAGAACATGATGAATCCCTGCAGTGCAAACACCTCAGCACTACAGGTGGGGAGACATCATTGCCTGCAAAGGTTGGGCTGTGAGTTTTACAGGATTTGACTTGCTGGAACTAACCAGCACCTGCACTGATGCACAGGTACATAGGAGGACAACAGACAATGCACGTTTCCCCAGTTCAATAGACCTATATGCTGCCTTCTTCAGCATATCCCAAGATTTACACACATTTTGGGGCTGTTATCAACATGTGAGGTTGTGAGCTGTCACTAATAAGGCCATGCAGTGAAACTAAAGATGTTTTAAATCAGAAAAACTAATTACAGCAGCAGCATTCACATTTAATTTGTTTTATTGACTTTCTTACAATATATAAAAGCCAAAGTAATACAAAGAAAGTGAAGGAAAAAAAAGTAAAAACCAACAAGGCTTCAGTGCCTAAACCACACTTCTAGTGCCACTTCAGACAATTTGCTATAACCTGTTTGGCCTCCAGTTGCTATGTCACATCTTCCAGTCCTGTGCTCTTCTACATCTCTGTTGTCTTATGACATCTAAAATGGTCTAGACACCGATGTTTAAGGTGAATTTCACCTACTCAGTGTTTATAGAGAGACAAACCAATTGTAACAATAAAGATTTCATATCTTAATAGCCAATACAAAACCAGTTTAACCTGATTTCTGTCACAGACACAGTATCAACTCATAAAAGGGATGGAAGGCAAGAAGAGAAAATAGTCTCTGGAAAACTGAGGAGCAGTAACATAAAAAGAGCTTGCAGGCTGACATGTCAAACAGAGCAATTTACTTTCACTACAAATGGCAGTCTTCATGACGCTGGAGCAATATGACCTATAAGTAACTGGAAGAGCAATTGCCATGCTCAGCAAGGGAGAACTGATGCATGGGTTCGCTGAAACCACACATTGAAGTACAAACTACCTACTTTCCCCGTTCTACTTTCTTATCAAAAAACCTGCTGCAATTTTTCAGGTGCTACTTTAGGTAACTTCTGTAGACTCACTAAAACAGTGAAGTGTTTTTTCTGTATTAGGGTGTACTCCAGATCAAAGCCCCAAATTCAGATACCATGGGGATTTGTGTATTTGTGTGTGCGTGCATTCAGAACTGAAATCTCAGCTTTGCACTTCTCCAAGAGGAAGGCTGAAGTTCTCAGTCAGTTCAATATTGTGGATTCTGATGCTGTAATCTGAATATTGTGGCTGGAGCTTTCGTAATATATTAACCTTATAACTAAGCTACTAACGATATTCTATGTAATTTCTTGTTCTCATCTTAAGTTAAAAATATATACATACTCCAATTTAATAACAACAGAATTTCTGTTACCATTTAATACAGTGCTGCTTTATCCTCGGTGTGGTCTAATCCCACTGCACCATAGGCAGCATCAGATGACTGATCTTTGCAGATCATCTTTTGATCTCATTACCTGTTTTCTATCTCCTTTACCACAGGAGTGGCCAAGAGTAGGAGAAAGTTCTTAACTGTACTTTCATGGCTCAATATAGTCCAGAGCATGGGATTAAGCACTGCTTAAGAGTCTTTTCCAGAGACAAATTCATCCAGTTTCCTATACAAAGCACACTGAACTCCATGGGAGTTTTCCCATTAAGTTCAGAGGCTTTTGGCTTGCTCCATGAGAAAAAGAAAGCTTCCGGTGGAAACTACAGCTAAGTAACTTCCAACTTCTATATATGTAGGTCAGCGATAGCAATTTGCCCGGCACAGCAAAAGAAAATCACAACTCTTGTTTCTTGCTTGTTTTTAACACAAAGATGTCTGTGCCAAAAGAATCTAAAGCAGCTTCACTACATATCAGAGCATCACTTCTGATCAAAAAGGGACTGAATGCAACAAACAAGGTTCTGATTCTTCAACAAAGATAGACCTCTGCACTCACACTTCACTGCGAGACAAATCTAAATTAGAAAATCAGCTGAAGCCATTAAAAAATCATTGATCATATGAAGTTGTTAAGTGTAATGAGTGGCAGTAGTTAGCTTTAAACATACCTTTAAACTTAATCCTAACTTTCTTCTCCTGCAGCATTTGAGCTGAGCTGTTCAGCAGGTCTTTCGTCTTGAATACATATGATTCAAATGCAGGAGATCTATTTCTAACAATAGAAAGTAAGTAAGGATAGAAAGTAAGTAAGGATAGAAAGTAAGTAAGGATAGAAAGTAAGTAAGGATAGAAAGTAAGTAAGGATAGAAAGTAAGTAAGGATAGAAAGTAAGTAAGGATAGAAAGTAAGTAAGGATAGAAAGTAAGTAAGGATAGAAAGTAAGTAAGGATAGAAAGTAAGTAAGGATAGAAAGTAAGTAAGGATAGAAAGTAAGTAAGGATAGAAAGTAAGTAAGGATAGAAAGTAAGTAAGGATAGAAAGTAAGTAAGGATAGAAAGTAAGTAAGGATAGAAAGTAAGTAAGGATAGAAAGTAAGTAAGGATAGAAAGTAAGTAAGGATAGAAAGTAAGTAAGGATAGAAGACTAACATGCATATTTTTGGTAGCTGACTCTATTCTGAAAATGAGAAAACATATTTATCTGTGTGCTGATTAGTGTATACTGGGGCAGTAAATCAGTTTTCTATTCCATTCCATTCCGGTCTTGTGCACTCTGGTTTGTCATTCATGCAGATATGGCCCGAGGAGTGGAGGAGGCAGATTCATCATTTGTCATCTAAGAGAACAAGCAAGAAATGAAAAGAGTGACTTGTTAATATTATTTGACTGGCAAGCTCCCAATACTGCCCTTATCAGGTGCCTCTAAGTCACTCAGCATGATGCTCTACAGGAGCCACCTACAGAAGATGGCTGGACGAAAGGTCAGTGATAACTGGGATCAGGACCAAACAGGGATGAAGCAGCATGGTCTCTGCCCTGGTGGACCTCACCTCCTGCAAGCTCCTGCGATGAGAGTGAGCCCATGAACCTATTGATTTGAGGGCAAATGATGCCCCACTACAACCACAGAAATACTACAGGAGTAATCTGTGAGTGAGAGCTCAAGAGTTTCCATGGTAGAGCCTCAGAGGTTCAGGGCACAGTATGGATTTATATGCTGGCAAGGACCTTGCTTCAAGGTGATGTAGGCTAAATGAAAGAATTGTAATAGCAGTGGTAGCATGACTACAGTGAACAGTTGCAGAAAACACAGAATATAAAGGATCAGCATTATAAGACGTGTATTGCCTCGTTTGTTTTTCTTCTGTATCCTTTTGTTATCTCTCAGTTAATTATTTTTCTCCCAAAGAGTACTGGGCTTCGCGAGGAGCACCAGAACAAGGTGACAGTTCCAGAGTGCAAGTCAGAGGGGGAAAGCATCTGGAAGGAGACAGAAGATGCTTGGAGGCTGATCCCTTTCATGTCAATAAGAGGAGCCATTTAATCCTCTATGGGTCTTGACATAAGGAAGAAAGGACAAGGCTTCAGGGAAAGAGAAGATTATAAAAACTGTGTAAATCTCAAAGAAAAAAAAAGATTATACAAAATCAAGGAAAATCCAATACAATTCTTGAATGGCATTGTTGGAATAACTTGTGTGAGAGACATCTGTTACCACACATTTCAATTCCAAGCAGCCATACCACATTGCTGCATGCAAAGTATGACCAATTGGAGACATCATTAGGCACCCCACCATTCAAGGGCACCAAAAGCAGTATGTGCTTCTACCCAGAGCCCCCACCTTCCTATTACCATCTCAGTAAAGTCGTCCGCGCAGCCCGCCCGTATTTGTTCAGCAGTCAGAGGGCTGTGCAGCACAAAGGTCTTTTTCAGTCCCCTTTCCTTCCTCACACTAGTTACTGCATCTCTTAAAGCGAAGAACACAGAGCATCCCAAGAAAAGTCCTGCTTCACCTATCCCCTGAAAAAGAAAAAAAATTCTAATAGGTGTAGGTTTTAAGCAAATAAGAGCAGTACATACCATATCAATATCAACTAACAAGCTTAAAAGTCAGTGACTCAAAAAGTGTTTCCTCCTTCAGTAAGGAAGTTTACTTTAGATTTAGTGGAAGCAAGCTTAAATCGCACCAAGCCTTCTGATGGTAGCTGTTTCCAGGGAGCTAAAAACGTTGGTTTCAATTATTTGCTATTGATTTTAGAATCTTTTTGACTCACTGCTAAACTGAAATTTAGAATAACTGGCAGATAAAATTAAAACAATCCAAACCCAGATAGAACTAAGAAACAAAGCCTGAACTCATGATAATTCCCTGTGGACAAACACCACTGACCTCAGTAGACTTGAAATCCTCTCACTGGTTCTAACATAAGATTCAAATTTGTTTCTTATCTCAAAGATAGGTCAAATCCACCTTTATTCCATAGTGCTCTCAAGTGGTATTGAACATTTTATCTAGACTGGAGTGGGATATTGCAATTGAATCTTATTTATCTGCTTGCTAGAATCTGAGAACCAAACATCTTCTCCAAACATGGTGCATGAAGACAGAATCACACCTTCTTACAGTGAATTTTAAGGTTAATTATAGGAGATAAGTTCACAGAAAGGTATAAAAGCTCTGTTTGAAGAAAGATATTAGTATCAGCTCTCTAGATCAGCTCTAGATCAGCTCCAAATCAACAATGTAAGTACTTCATCCAGATGATATTTGTTCAAACAAATACTTTTCTAATTATGTATTACTGAGACAGCTTTAAATAATTTTAAAGGACCTATTTGTTCTTTAATAACTTTCACCATAAAATATGCTTTTTCGTCCCATTGTGCTGTTTTATTTTAATGCATTCTAAAAGCATACCTAGTACTTGAAATGGCTGGAAATTTGCAGAATTACCTTCACCTTGATTTACCATTACTACTTCTACGCAACTGGCCAGAATATTTGCTGGCATAAATTGAAGCAATGAGTATACCAGCCAAAGTCAATTTCTCATATAAATACACGCACACAGTCCTAGTTCTCATTGCACAGCACACATAAGTAAGCTGCACGCTCTCATTGTCATTATGATTTCTCCATCAATTTCCCTGGTATTTTTATTCTGATCCTTCAGTTCATCATCACATTTTAAAAGTATGGTTTTAAATTCAGCTTGCAGCTTCTGTGTTGTATGGGGTTTGTGTGGCAGGGTTTTGGTAATGGGAAGGGAGCTACAGGGGTGGCTCCTGTGAGAAGCTGTTAGAAGCTTCCCCTCAGTCAGAGGGCGCTCCAAGTCAGACCCATCTCTGGCCAAGGCTGGGTCCGTCAGTGATGCTGGTAGTGCCTCTGTAATAACATATTTAAGAAAGGAAGAAAAAACCTGCTGGGGGAACCTGCAGCGCAGAGAGGGGGAGGCACGGGCAGCTGTCTGCACTGGGCTGCCGCCCCTCACCTGGTGGCAGGGCAGAAGCCACACCGCTGCAGTTAGGGTGCCTTGCAGGCCTGCGTGTGGGCTCAGGAACAGTTCCCCACAGCGTCAGCCAAGGAGCTTCATTCCCCCTAAACTGAGACTCAGGAGTGCTCCGAAGCACCCCACTGCCAGAGTAGCTGCTGGGTGTAGCTTGTGCCACCAGCGCTGCCAGGGTTCGTTGGGCTGGTCAGGTGGGGAGAGAGAAGTGGGATGTTCAAGAAACAACTCTGCAGACACCAAGGGTCAGTGAAGAGGAGCAAGGGGAGCTGTGCTGGAGCTGAGATTTCCCTGCAGCCTGTGGTGAGACAGCAGGCTGTTCCTCTGCAGCCTATGAGAGAAACAGTGGAGCAGAGATCCACCTGCAGGTGAAAAGGACCCCACGCCAGAGCAGATGGCTGTGCCTGAAGAAGCCTGCACTGGAGCAGTCTGCTCCTGAAGGACCGCACCCTGCGGGAGGCACTCACGGTAGAGCAGTTTGTGAAGAGCTGCAGCCTGTGGGAAGGACTCATGTTGGAGAAATTCGTGGAGAACTGTCTCTCATGGGAGTGACTCCATGCTTGAGAAGGGGAAGTGTGAGGAGTCCTCCCCGAGGAGGAAGAAGCGGCAGAAACAACGTGTGATAACTGACTGCAACCCCCATTCCCCAACTCCTGTGCTGCTGTGGAGCGGAGGTAGAGAAAGTGGGAGTAAAGTTGAGCTTGGGAAGAAGGGAGGGGTAGGGGGGAAGGTGTTTTTAAGATTTGCTTTTATTTTTTGTTATCCTACTCTGACGTGACTGGTAACAAATTAAATTGATATTTTTCCCAAGTTGAGTCTGTTTTGCCTGTGACCATAATTGGTGAGTGATCCTGCCTTGTCCTTGTCTCAACCCATGAGCCTTTCGTTATATTTTCTCCTTCCCATCCCACCGTGGGGGAAGCAGTGAGCAAGCAGCCGTGTGGTGCTTAGTTGGCCAAACCACGACATGTGTATGGTCTGTTAATGAAACCCTAAAATTAGTACCTTCCGACAATGAAAGATATGCAGCAATATCCCACATTACATCTTTGCATATTAGCTTCCCTGATGTCATAAACAAAACAATTTTAAGAACACTTGTTTGAAATGCAAAAGAAGAGGAACAGAAAACTTATGTTTTATATCACAGTAATTTCTCTGTCTTGGGATCTAAGAATTAGGCCCTGTGATGGTTTGCTTACCTTGGATGCATAGATGGCATAAGGATTTTGGGAAGACGACAGCAGGGAAACACTGAACTGTTCTGGAATATCACAAATAGCAGGGATCTTATACTGATCTGGACCCCGAGTATACAGGACTCCTTCTGGAGAGTACTTTAATTCCTCCATTGTGTACAGTCCAATGCCTTGAACAAAGGCACCTTCAATCTTTAAATAAGAAAAGAAATAGCATTTATGTTCTCACATTTGGTAAAACGCGTAAAACTTTGGCAAGAACTGATTTGTATCGCAAGCTGTTAGAAGACCATTTTCCCTCCTGTTTTCCTAATGGGATTCTTCAACATTTTGGGGGCTACCGTGATGGGAAAAGCTTTCTCACTCTCTCTTATAACAGGCAGAGACAAATGCTTTCAGGATGAAGTGATGAGATCTGCAGACCAGCTGGCAATGAAGAAAGGTGTTTCCCTGCTAACAAGTGGGGAAGGCAGGTCAAACAACAGGAGAATTTGGAGACTGTAGATCACAAACAGGATTTAAGTCCAGCAGATAGTGAGCATATATGCATACAGGAAGTACCAAAGGTTGACACCATGGGTAAAATTCAAGCTTCATTGACACCTACAAAGCTCTGACATGGACTCAAATGAGGCAAGTCTACAACTAAAGGACCTTCTAATATGCTCTATGACTTAAAACATTATCTAGTAAGAAATTAACGTTTTCTGAACTAATGAGGTAATCTTCACTTCAGATAAGGCTATCAGTGTAATAGGAATAAGACAGCAGGAAGTTCTTGGCACATACCTGTCCTATATCCACAGCTGGATTTATGCTGCATCCAATGTCCATAACAATGTCTGTTCTGAGGTTCTGTCAATAAAATTCAAATGCATATTACTGAGAGAGATGCACAGAGTGGAGGCATTAGAACATAATGTGGGTTAGAGTTGGTATTCAGTGGAATAATATATGCTAAGACAGAGGCCCTCTGTGTACACAATTTGAAAGTAACTTTCAGTAATCCAGCACAAGCAAAATGGGCTTGTCTCAACTTTAACAGAAGTTTAGCCCTGCCAGACTTTTCCCATTGCACAGGGAAATCCCCACATAAATAAGTACAGATAGAGGGCAAATGATCAGCAGTCGATGACATTTAGCTGCCTAGAAGGTCAAAAGCCTGGAAACAGAATATTTAGCTCTGCTGTACCTTGTTTGCTGGCAAACAGGGAGAGA
The DNA here is from genome assembly GCF_009769465.1 of Tauraco erythrolophus. Taxonomy (NCBI): domain Eukaryota; kingdom Metazoa; phylum Chordata; class Aves; order Musophagiformes; family Musophagidae; genus Tauraco; species Tauraco erythrolophus. The sequence continues at coordinate 13,871,440 of NC_141472.1, read as the reverse complement.
AAAAGCAAAGAATGTGTCACATGTCCGCCATAATCCAACAGGTGAACCCACATGACACTAATACAGATGAATCAAAAGCTGGTTAACACTGCACAGCTTTCATTCTGCTCCATCTGTAATTTGCATTTACACTCTTCATAAATTTACTATCATGTAAAGACAGATGACTTATTAATGCAAAACCTGAATGGTTGTTGGACCATCCAGTGATACAACCTCATTCACATTGTTTACAAAACTTCCATAACACTCAGTTATTACCTTGTGATCGCCTGTTAGACAGTTAATTTCAACCTCTGAACAAGCAGCTCCATAAAGAAAATATGTGAATGGCTGTCCTTCCCCTTTCTCCCAATCCATGTTTGCATTGTAACCTCTGATGGAAGAAACAAAGTCCACAAGAAGAAAATAAATGAATGTTTGCATCATAACAAAGCAGATTAGCACATGGACTTTTGAAACTACTTCAAGTGAAATCTTAAAGAACAGGTCAGAATCCCAATAGTTAAGCTCCATGCTACAGAATGAGTGAGAGGGTTAAACCAGGAGTATTGAAATAAAAGTGTAATTACTTAGAAGGGAGTGGGACTAACTGAGGAGACTACAGTCGTCAGGACTGATGGTGTAAATTCAATGGACACAAGAGGACAGTGAAATGCAGTATCTCCCAACCATGTGAGCTACATGACCAAGGCATGTTTTCTGGCCATGTATGACTGAAATGTCTTTGCTGAGCATATTTAAAATGATACCCGATGAAACTATTATAGTATAATTCAGAGCATTGAACAAGGGATACGCAAAATCCATATATTCAACTTCTCACATCCCATCTACTTCAGCTGGCTTTGAAATTCTTGGATATGAAGAATATGACTGGATAAGAACTAGATCAATACAGGATTTGAGGCTCAGGGATCTGCAGATGTTGATGATGTTGCAGGTGACAACATTAAATGTCAATAGCAAAGCATGACTGTTGCTCGTTGCTTTGGAGATACCAACATTCCTTAAGGGTTGCAGAAGCAGAAAACATACTTGAACAGACTTAACAGCAGGAAGGGACATTTTGTTCCGGCTTTTCTCGGTGTTTTAAATAAGCATGGGTTGGCAAAGTGCCTCTTCAACTTTCGCTGGACTGCCTGAATACCTGAAAAGTGGCTACTGATAAGTGGGTAAATGCAGGTGGAGGAAGAGAAGATGTAAGGCACAGCAGGCTAAGAGAGAAGCTTTGCTTTGAATCCCACCTGAGTACAGCACAGGTATTTTTCCCTTCGGGTTCTTTATAAACACTACGAAAGAATTCAGAGAAAAAGAACCACGAGACTGCACTGAGAGAGAATAGTGGGAATTGTGTTTAAGACTACTGTGTCCTGTGCTGTTGTGAATAAATCCGTATCTAAGAGTATACATGGTGGGAATTTTCTGAGCCTCCAGAAGCAGATGTCAAAACAATTACTCGAAAACTAGGGTCAGTGAGCCACCCCACTACTCATGGGAGCACTAAGTCCCCTCCCAGCTTTCAATTAGTGCTGGATCATGGCATTTGATTCTTGAGTTAGTGTAAAAAAAAAAAATTACCATGAGTTTTCTCTTAAACTCAACCAGATGTTTCAAATTCTCCTTCCTCTCAAGAGAAATAATGTTCAGGTTCAGATTTAAATGGTACTAATTTTCCACAAGTGCACCTGGTTGCTAGTTACAGGTGTGCACTCAGTAAACATTCTAATGCTGCCACTCGTTCTTCCTGTCATGCAAATTTGTGTGATTGTGTTTGTGGGTAAAATTATAAATTGTAGTACAACAATCTTTATAGCCTCCAGTAAATAAACTATATCCCACTTTGCATATCTACTATTATGGGCAGCAGTCATTTTTATGCTTTCTGGTTTGCTAATGGCCGAATCACAGAGAAAAGATGGGACGAAATATTCTTGTGACACTTTCTAGAGAGTCCACGCAGGGCTAGGCATTAACACTTCAACTTTATACTCCAACCTCCCATATATCAAACAATTACATAAAACATAAGCGAAGCCATTAGAAAGAACTATTAGACAGGATCTTCTATTCACGGCATTGGTTATCTTCAGAAATCAGTCCTGGTCTAACCTAGGCGTTTTTAAGGAACAAAAATATATTACCTAAAGTAGCCAGTAGCCGAAAGACTAACACTCTGTTTGAAAGCTTCTTTAATCTGTAAAATATAGCAGCATTTGTGGTAAACCAATGAAGAAATCAGGAAGGAACACAGCATACATATATTTACTTAATTTACATATATTTCATTATTTACATATATTTACTAAAAAATTCAACTGTAACAAATTGTAAAGAAAGGAAGACCAGCTGAGTTAAGAGTGTTTAGCTGCACATGGTGCCTAACGCTGTAGAACTAAACCCCCTTTCAATGAGCAATCTGAATTCTTTTGGCAATACAACAAGGAATAGACCTGTCAACAGTGGTGTCCTTGCAGAATCTTTATTACTGGTAACGTCATAGCCAGAAAGGGCCCTGCTCAATTTTTCTGCACAAGTTCAATAGAAATGGATCCATCTTTGTCAATTGAGCAGATGTGGTTGATTCAGTTTACAAGTGAAGAAGTTATTGTACTTTAAAAAAAAAATTAATTAATTGTCATTTACTGACTTTCCAAAATGTAAAATTACTTCTCTGCATATACTGACATTCCTTCTTAGGTCAGCCATTTCTGCTAATATTGTGGTGTGTCTGAATTGTACTAACTAATTTGGCACCTATCAGAGAAGAACTATTTTATCTTTGCACACATAGCTGTCAGTTATCAAGCCACCATATGTATTTCAACATTATTTGCTATTGCTAGGAATTACTACTAACAAGAAAGTGTTTACGTATTTGCAGTTCTAGTGTTTAATCATTTGAGAAGAAACACCCTAGTGTACTGGATCTGTAAATGCCTTAAGGCAGGGATTGTCCTTTTCATTAGGCCATAGATAACAAGCCATACTGATAACAAGACATAACAAACATAACAAACAGGTTTTCTTTTAACATCTCAATACACAGGACTAGATTCCTAGCCGTATCTGCATAAAAATAGTTGATAGTATAGCAGAAATTTTTTGGTCAAGAAAATTCAGTTTCTAGCCCTTAAATTCTATTCTAGTTTCAAGTGGGCCTCAGACAGGGGTGTTTCTATAAATAGCTTCAGCACTACTTCTGTACTACTCTATTGCAAATGCAACTAATATATTATAACTAATTACATGATAGGGCAATGGGAGCAAGGATTCCTGCTATGTTTTTTGCAGTTCTGAAATATACTTCATACAGGAGAGGGACGGAAGGAAGAGGTTGAGAAGGTTTCTCTATTGATTTGGTGAAAATAAAGAACAGCCATGTAGGAAAACTGACATTGTACACATACACCCTAACAATGTTTTGGCAAGAGCTTGTCTGAGGGTAAGCTAGGCTGGGTTATGTTACTGCACAAGCTGATAATTCTTTGTATATTAAAGACTTCTGTGCCTCCAAACGTGACTTCACAGATAGCTTCCCTCCTTTCCGACTAGATTGATGGTGATTGTTTCCCACACATCTAAACCAAGCACCTACATTCCATCTTTCTGTGAAATAAATCTGTTTCTGCAGTTTTTAACTTTTGGATTATCAGGCTGAGCAGACTGATAGACTACAATACATGTATCAGAGTCTCTGCAAGCACACAAAACATGTTTAGTAGAGTTCACATGCCTTACCCAATCATTCCAGGTCCCTTTTGGGTTCTTATTGATGATAGGCTGCAGACGTTTCAGAAGAGTTTGGCAAGCATCCTGATGAGAAATCAGGAGAATATAACACAAAATTAACACAGACATGTTTGGTACTATTCAAAATATGGTCTAGTTAGTACTTAATTAGTATATACTTTACTGTCATCTTGGTTTGAAAAAGTATGGTAGGAGGTGTCATTTTAACTGCATAGACACAAACCTTGTAAAGGTTTAAGTGACAAAGGCTGGAATCTGCACGAATCAGTAGATTTAGAACAGGATCAGGATACAAGATTTGTATGGGACTAGTTAGTTTCTTAGATGAAACAAGGATTTTGTGAAATATAAGCCTTTTGGGGAAAGCTCAGATCATATTCTGGAAACTCATAAGCACTATTACTGAGAACCTGTCAACAAGTCATGTTTCTTCTTGGCAATCTCCAGTGGTATTATTGGTAATCTCAAACTTGATTTCTATGGGATCACTTAAAGTGCTTAAAGTTTGGGAGGCATTAAATGCCAGGAGGGATAGGGCGTTTTATTAAACTAAACGCTACTCTTTACCTTCACAGCCATGCCATTGACATCTGTCCCTGCAGATCCTACGGAGGCACATGCATTAGGAACAGTTGTTGTGCTCGTTTCACAGAAGTGAATACATGACATGGGGATGTTCAATTCCCGACTAGCAATCTGTTTCAGGAAGAACAAAATATTCTTCACTGTTTTATAAACATTCTAAACACTCCAACAGTTCCCCAGTACTTATTAGAAGTCAGTGACACGAGGAAAGATAAACTTTTAGCAAGTCCTCCTCCAACCTCCAGCTGAAATCATTCTGCCCAGTTTGTCAGTACAAAGAAACAGAAAAGAAGGGCAATGTTTTAGCTGTACTCAAACTCTGGACTGAGACTCTGGAGTCCAACATTTGGTTCCTGATTTTGCTGCTTATATCCTGTATGACTTAGGGCAAATTATGCTGGCCCACATGCCAAGCTTTCATTGATTTGATAAGTATCTTTATAGATCTGTCTCTCAATTATCCATTAAACAAATATGATCACAATAAAATCGTCTGGACTCTGTACTAATCTGAACACTGACTAACCAAGAAAAGATTCACACTGTTTATCTACATGACAGATAAAGCACAAAGTAATATTTGTCTGGATGATTTGCTACCTGGATCATTTTTGTGTGAATACCCTGCCCCATTTCAATTCCACCATGTGTCAGAAGCACAGACCCATCAGTATAAATATGAACCAGAGCAGCAGCCTAAAAAAGAAAAACAAAATCAAGATTAGACTGGTGAGAAATATGTCATATATGGTGATGAACTGATGAATCAAAAAAGATAGACACAGTTCTGAAGTGTATTTCCATTTATCTGTTTAATGCTTTTGAACAGAAGGCAAAATTTGGAATGCTAGTCCCTGCTCTTCCCTATAATGAACTTCAAAATAAAAAGATACAAATCCTTAGAGGTCTGCTTTTTCTTTTGCTAGATCCTGAAATAAATCTACACCTGGCAACAGCATCTCAATGGTCCCAAAAAGCTGGAGGACCTCCTTTGCTAGTGGCTGTACATGCAAATTGCTGCAAGGTCCATTTTCTTGCTCCTAATGTTTGAGAGCCTTTGGACACAGTTTTTTTCAACGACACAGGTCGGGCAGGCTGTCAGCACTAGACACAGCAGGAAGGTTCTGAATGAGATTTTCCTCCTGGACTCAGCTGCAAGTAGCACTGTAGACTGCAAAGACCCTGTGACTTTAGTCTTGAGCAGAGACAGTCAGTTTGATATGATATGAGCCAGTCAATTTTCAATTGATAAAACGCTGTCTGTTCAGAAGCACTGGACACCTACATTAAATGAAATACAGAGACCAAAAATACTACTGTCCTTTTCTTCCTTAAACTTAGTTGACTTTCGATGACATCAAAGAGTTAAGCCTTTAAGAACAAGCATCCCATAGTATCCCCACAGTCAGAAAGAGTAAGCTCAGAGCTATTTCTAGAATGGGTAATTTATCCAATAAACACTTTGCCATCAGTCTTCAAAATTTTTTTCATAAAAATACTCAAATTATCTGTACTAATACCACATCACAACAGATGGGACTGGCCTTTAAGTAGGCAAGGTCCAAGCTGCCTGGGTCCTGAAAACAAAACAACTTTGATCTCAGCTTGAAGAGAGCTAGAAGCTAGTGCAGACTTCAGGGAAAAACCATCAGGAGGATGATAGTTTTGCAGAAGTTGAGAGATAATACATTTTGTATCCTAAGGTAGAGTAAATGTAATCTTCTATGGATAAAAAGCTTAGCTCGCTTATTCTTTAAAGAAACTAACCTGAGAAAGATAACGTGTGCCTAGTCCAAATGGAAACTTCATTGGTACAATGGCAATCCCTTTTTTCTTCCAGTAATTTTGTTCATTAAATTCATTGGCAGCTGTTTTCCTCCTGTGGTATGCAGATTTTTCCATACATTCATTCCAACACCGTATTAAGTTTTGTGGATCAAGCTTTTGTTTGAAGTGTGTCTGCTCGTTCTCCTTATACATATTTATTTCCCTAATCTGAAATAGAAAAATTAACAGCTGTCTCACAAACCTGTTAAAGGCAGACTGACCATAGGAGTGGACTAGTAGAAAAGAATAAGATTACCATATGTTTTCTTGAACAATTACCAGTTTGGTTCAGTTTGAAAAGCACGCTATTCATTCAACAACCAGACATTTATTTAAAAAAATATGAATGTTAGCACAAATTATGTCTGACTTAGAAAAGATTTGTTCAAATAGTTGAGCTAATCTAAAGGGTTTTGACCTTCCAACCACACAGACTTAATTTCAGGACAGAAGATGCCTTCGTTTCATTACCTTTTCTGGTGGTAAACCAGTTTTATCTGCAACTCCTGTTATCCAAGTTTCTGTCACCAGTGCTGACTGGGGAAAGCCAAATCCTCGGAACGCTGTGTTTGATGGCAAGTTTGTTTTGCAAGCATAAGCCCAGCATCTCAAGTTGGGAATCTTGTATGCATTGTCCATTTTTAATAAGGATACTTCTGCTACCTGAGGTAGGGGACAAACAGGTATAGTTAAATGTCAGAACAGTGCTTCTTTCAAATTCACATTTAAATCTTCCTCATCTCATATACAGACTTTAACCTGAGACAATTAGCTTTACAATTGGGCTTCTGTCAATCACTTACACATACATACAGACTTTATTCCTACATTTCTGACATAGCATCTTAGTTTTCAGTTTTGCTTTGATCTTCACAGAACACAGCTGATGTTACTAGTAGTTGAGAGTTGATTAGTAGTTAAGGATGTAACAGATATTTCATTTTAAGATTGATTTTGCTTCTACTTCAATATCAAAAGCCACACAGAACTAAAAATAGGCAGATTGGATTTAAAGCAACAGAAGCTATAAAAGGAACTGATAAAAGCATTCTGAATTATCACATCCCATGGAAATTCACAGTTAAGGTTCAGCTCCACCAGAAAGCACATGTACTGCAGTCTACAGTGTCTTCTGGTTCTTACATTTTTCTTTTAGAGATTTCACGTGACAAACACAAAAACACAAGAAAAGGAAAATCCCATATTACATACCTCAAATTAGGCTCTAGGAGTCAGTATCAAAATAAATAAATAAGTTAAAAAATATTTTGATGCCTCATGAAGAGGCCACTGGCTCTCTTCAATGTTAAGTAGATTTCTCAGAATGGCAAAAGCCTGTATTCCTGTTGTTCCCACTGAGCTTTAAACAATAAACTTCACAACATTTATGCATAGAAACAACTGAAGATACTTTTGCTGTAATAACTATGCATATGAATAACGTCATACAATGCTACCTTTTCACTCAGGGAATGAGTTGAAATGTTATTTGCAGAATGAAAAAAAAAGTAATATTTTGGGGTTTTTTTTGATTATGACCACAACTTTTAAGGACTTCAGAGAAAGTATGTGTATGAAGCTGATGAGTCTTAAGAGAGTTATTGATAAATCAGAGTGAATACAATTGTTATAATACAGCTCTGAGCTATGCCAAAGTTTCTTCCCAGAAATGTTTGATCTAATCTTGATGCTATCACAGAGAGTTAAAACATATTATTAACTGTTGACTGAACAATAACCCAGTTAAGCATAGATTACTGGTATTCAACTGCCATACTGGAAGACCAGTCTTTGTTACAATAAGCATTAAGCATCTTGGCTCTCTCTAGGGTTAGGCTTCCACAGATTAAGGTCCTCTCTAAAGAAAGAATAAATCCCACAATACTGTCTTGGGAACACACTGGCCCAGAAACCAACCTGGACTGTAAGTTTGGTAAAGCTTGTAATTTTATTTCCAATAAAACTATTTTTCCTTTTAAAAGTGTTGAATTATTAATGCTATACTAATAGAATCAAATGGAATGACACAGTTAGACCATTGGTTATTGATCTAATTAATTAATGAGTGATGTTAGCGAGTTAGGCTGTCATCACATGTGCTATTCCAGCTGCACTGGGTTGGGCAGAAAGGTTACTCAGTTGATTATCACTGCCTCCAATTCCAGGTCCATCAGCTTCACCGTATCACTGCAGAACTTCATCTTAAAATGATTCTGACATGTGATCTGCATTAATGTATGTGGATACAAAAAGGCTAGAAGCAGAAATTTTCCAGCTACTGCAGCGTCCTGTGAAAGTTCCTTTTCCCATGCAGGCTAGCTGAGAAACAGTTTGAGGTTTTTGTAAACTAAGACTTTATCTTGCACCTGTAGCTTGTTATGCAGTCTTGTTTATGGCACACTGGGAAAGTTGTTTTGAAATGGGTGTTGTAGCATTTAGCCAATCACTCTGGGAGGTGGATGGTCAAGCGACCAATTGCCTTGGCCATCCTTGTGAACCATATTATATATATATACGGATTTGTAATTAATAAACGGCTGATGCTGCTACTGCTGCTGCTGCTCCTGCTCCTGCTGTTGGCGTTGGCTCTTTCTCCTGCACCTGAATTCTGTGTCGTTCTTCTCTCCGTCCCCGAGACGGCTGCGACATTTGGTGACCCCGACGTGATACAACCGCAACTGAATTTAGAAGGTACGTGCTTCCCCCGAGGCTCCGGGGACAAAACTCTAGACTGAGAAGATGGGGCAAAGCTCCGTGAAAGAAAGCACAATATTTTCTGCCTTCAAAAATGTGATAACGATCGCGGGAGCTGACATAAGTGATGAAGCTCTCTGTGAATTGCTAAATTGGGCAGCAGAACATGAGTTTGTAGCTGATTCGGACACTGCCCTTAACCCAGAAGCTTGGGAACTGTTAGGGGATAAGTTATTTCATGAGATCATGCTTGGAGATAAGAGCGTACTTGACCTGCTATGTACGTGGTGGTCCCTATACGGTATAATGCGGAAGTGGACAGCAGGAAGAGAAGGAAAAGAATTACCGGGCTCTGACGAATCTGCGGGTGAAGGCTCTGAAGGGGACGATGAGTTATTTGAGGGATCACTGACCCCGGACAGCACAGGCAGCGTACCCGCCGCGTCTCCGCTGCCCTCGGGCACTGAGAGACTCGCGGGGACTGCACGGAGGTCCTACCCCTCCCCGCGGGATTATGTTCCGCCTGAGTACCCCTCACCAGTGGAACAGTTAGCAAAACTAACCGGTCAAAGCAAAGCGTTGGAGCGTCCCCCACTCTCCACCCCAGCGGCCCCCCCCTCCTCCTCCGCGCTACGGCCGCCCCTGCAGCCGGCTGCTTCAGTTACCGCAGCGGGATCTGTCCTTCCTACGGCTCTGCCATTGCCGCAGCCAGGCACGGCAGCCGGGGTTCTACCGCAACCGGGAGGGGCAGGAGGTATCACGGCGGCGTCGGCTCCGGCGCCCTTGTGTCCCGCGCCAGCATCCGCGCATTTCCCGGCGCAAACGGCGCAGACGCCGGTGGCGGATCTCTCGGCACACCAGCCTACGACACTTTTGCGGGAAATACTACAGCAACTAGTGGTGCTGACGGAGGCGGTGCGACAGGCGCCGAGGGCGGCGCCGGCACCCCCCCCGACGGCGGCCCCGAGTGCGGCGCCGGCAGCCCCCCCGACAGCAGCCCCCCCGACCCCGACGGCGGCCCCGAGTGCGGCGCCGGCAGCCCCCCCGACGGCAGCCCCCCCGACCGCGACGGCGGCCCCGGAAGTGGCGCCGAGTGCGGGGCCGGCAGCCCCCCCGGCCGCGACGGCGGCCCCGGAAGTGGCGCCGAGTGCGGCGCCGGCAGCCCCCCCGACGGCGGCCCCGGACGCGGCCCCGAACGCGGCGCCAGCACCCCCCCCGACGGCGGCGCCTGCACGGACAGTGATGCCGCCGCAAGCCGCAGCCCCCCAGGCTGCATCGCCGTGCGTAGCTCCGCAACCGCCCACAGCCTCCGCCGCTAAACCGCCCGCTGGCCCGGCACCTGTGCCCTGCCAGCCCTCCTCATCCGTGAGGCCCGACGATGCAAGCAGTGTTACTGCGGACTCACTTACTACACTGCGGGAAACTGTGGCGGTGGTCAGACATCGGCAACCAGTAACACAGCTGGCCTACAACCGTCCATGGACGCTTCCCGAATGTAGAGTGACTGTGCGTCCAAGTAATTCAAAGCGGTTTTGGGAATTGGTCAAGAGGCGGGCTCTGGAGGTTGGGGACTGGGATTTAATAGAGAAAGTCGGGATGCCTAAAGATGAAAAGAAACCTGAGCGAATTATTATAGTGCCTCAAGGTGCTGTGCAGGTAGATCAAGGTGGTAGTGAACCCACAGAGGGTATCATCCAAGCCTTTCCTGTACAGAAAGCTCTTCCTAACTCAGGTCAGTCTGACACACATCAAGTTATCGCTTGGAAAGTGGTCCAAGATTTGCAATCCAAAGTGGCACAATATGGGCTAGGGTCTCCTGAAGTCATGCAGATTATTAGAGTGCTGAATACTGACCTGCTCTCTCCATTTGATATTAAGCATTTAGGTCAGGTATTATTTCAACCTGTACAATATTCAGTTTTTGAGGCCAATTGGAGAAAGACGGCTGAGAAAGCTGCGGCTGGGAATATGCAACTACCTCCAGCTGATCCTAGACATGGAGTTCCAGCAGATGCTCTTATGGGAGCTAATGCCTTTTCTGATCCTGATCTTCAAGCCACCTGGCATCCTCAGGTCCTTGAGCAGGCTCAGAAGATTGGTATGGGAGCCCTATTAAAAGGCATAGACATGGCTGCTCCTAAAACACGATATGTGAAAATAACTCAGGGGCAGAAAGAGCATTTTTTATCTTTCGTAGAAAAGATTGCTGCCGCCCTCGAGAAGCAGGTCGAAGATGAGACCTTGCGGCAGCTGTTGTGCAGACAACTAGCAAGAGATAATGCCAATGATGAGTGTAGAAAGATCATAGATGCTTTGCCAGGGGAACCCACACTAACAGACATGGTTGAAGCCTGTTCCAAAGTGGGATCTGAGGATCCTAAGTCTGCTCTGGCTGCAGTTCTGCAGCCTATTCAATTAAATTCTGATCGTGGACTAAAAAGGCAACCTAAGGTTGAGAGCAAGCAGAAACAGGTTAGACAAAAGAAGAAGAAGAAGGAGAACAGGGAAGCTGCTCACTGCGAGAGATGCGATAGACCAGGTCATTTTGCAAAATACTGTCGATCTATGTACCATGCCAATGGTCGACCCTTGACACACTCGGGAAACTCGACCAGGAGCGCAAAGGGGATGTGCGCTCAGACACAAATACTTCCCCAGGGCATGGCACCGACACAGGCCTACTCAGCCAGCTTAGAGCCGGCACCCAGGGATCAATCGGAGTGGATGTGCACACCGCAGCAACAGTCATCTTAGAATCCTGTCATGTTTATAAGGTTCCCTTGAACGTATTCGGGCCCCTAGGACAGGGACTGAGTGCATTGCTGGTGGGAAGATCTAGTGTCACCTCTCAAGGGATCTTTGTACACCCAGGAGTTATTGATGCTAACTTTACAGGCCAGATTTGTGCTATGGTTTCCACACCCACCCCCCCTGTCACTATTCCTGAAAAGACTCAAATTGCTCAACTTGTGCCTTTCAAGTCGTGTGTTCCCAGGACAGAACAACGAAGTCGTGGAGATGGCGGCTTTGGATCTACGGGACTTCCGCAGGTCTTCTGGACCGCAGACATCTCTAGCCAAAAGCCGCAGATGACATGTACCCTAATCCTGCCAAATGCCCAGCCGTCCAGGATTCAGCTCCGAGGTTTGATCGACACGGGTGCTGACGTGACAATCATCTCCTTCTCTGCGTGGCCTCCTACGTGGCCTTTAGCCCCTGTGGGGTCAGCCATTGCAGGGTTGGGGGGAACCACACAGAGCTATTTAAGCGAACAATCTGTGGTGGTGAAAAATGCAGAGGGGCAAACAGCTACAGTTCGGCCCTATGTCACTGCAGCTCCGCTTAACCTCTGGGGGCGGGATGTATTGGCGGCTTGGGGGGTACGGATTGGGACAAATTTTTGATGGGGGCCACTGTGCTGAAGGGCGCAGAGTATCCTACGCTGCCTTTGCGGTGGCTAGTAAGCAAATCCATCTGGCAACCCCAGTGGCCCCTACCAAAAGAGAAACTAGTCGCCCTTCATCAGTTAGTTCAGGAGCAATTACAACAGGGACACCTTGAACCTTCCACTAGTCCCTGGAACACTCCTGTTTTTGTAATTAAGAAAAAATCAGGAAAATGGAGATTGTTGCAGGATCTCCGGAAAATCAATGCAGTGATGGAAAGTATGGGGGCATTGCAGCCTGGTATGCCCTCACCCACCATGATTCCAGCAGGGTGGGAAATCCTGATCATTGATTTGAAGGATTGCTTTTTCACTATTCCTTTACATCCTGATGACAAGCCAAAATTTGCTTTTACTGTGCCTGCAGTTAACAATGCCGAACCTGCGAAGAGGTATCAATGGAAGGTTCTACCTCAGGGCATGAAGAACAGCCCGACTATCTGCCAATGGTATGTCGCTCAAGCTTTGTCCGGAGTCCGCGAGCAGTTTCCTGAGGCATACTGCTACCATTACATGGATGATATCCTGGTAGCAGCATCCACCCAGGACGAGCTGCTGAGGATACAGCCTCGGCTGCTCGCTGCTCTGCATTCTTATGGATTGCAGGTGGCTCCGGAGAAAGTTCAAAAGCATCCTCCTTGGAAATACTTAGGAGTCAAAATTCTGGATCAAACTATACAACACCAAGAGGTGCAATTCTCGGGTTCTATTAAAACCCTGAATGATGCTCAGAAATTGCTAGGTATCATCAATTGGTTACGTCCCTATCTAGGGCTAACCACGGCACAACTTTCCCCGCTTTTTAATATTTTAAAGGGGGACCCCGAGTTGAATTCAGCTCGGAAATTGACTCCTGAAGCGCGACGAGCGCTGGAGGAGGTTCAACAGGCTGTTTCTGCTCGTCAGGTTTATCGAGTGGATCCCTCCATTGATATCACTGTTTTCATTACCACTCCAGATTTTCATCCTACAGGTATCATTGGCCAGTGGAATAAACAGTGGCCCGATCCTTTGCATATTTTGGAATGGGTCTTTTTGCCACATCAGCCAAAAAAGACAGCATCCACATTGTTTGAATTGATCGCTTGTCTGATAATCAAATGCCGCCAAAGGTGTTTGCAATTAATGGCAGCGGATCCTGCAACAATTGTTCTTCCAGTACAGCAGGAACACTTTGAGTGGAGCCTTACTAACAGTGCTCCTCTGCAAAGTGCGCTGCAAAACTTTTCGGGACAGATTGCTTATCATCTGCCCAGCCATAAATTACTGCAATTGGCAAAATCGACAAGCTTTACCTTGCGGCCAAAAAATAGTCGGGTGCCAGTGCAAGGACCCACCGTCTTCACCGACGGGTCCGGGAAAACCGGGAAAGCTATTGTTACCTGGAAGGAGGAATCTGAGTGGCAGGTGCTGGAAGGCCACGAGTCAGGCTCAGCCCAGTTGGTTGAACTGAGGGCTGTTGCCATGGCCTTTCAACGGTTCTCGCAGGTACCTTTGAATTTGGTCACTGATTCTGCTTACGTAGCAGACATAACCCAACGCTTAGATTGTTCACTTTTGAAGGAAGTGAATAATGCGGCTCTGTTTTCACTATTGAAAACTTTGTGGTGTGCAATTCAAGCTCGAGTTCATCCGTATTACATTTTGCATATCCATAGTCACACCAACTTGCCAGGTTTTATAACAGAAGGCAATGCCAGGGCTGACATGCTAGCTAACCCTGCTTGGGTAGCGCCTCAGCCTGACAAAATTGCGCAAGCCAAGGCATCGCATAATTTCTTCCATCAAAGTGCGCACACCCTGCAGAAGCAGTTCCATTTAACGCCCACTGAGGCTCGAGACATTGTCAGCGCTTGCGCTGACTGCCACGGACTTGCGGCACCTCTGCCATCGGGGGTAAACCCCAGGGGCCTAAAGGCCCTGCAGCTTTGGCAGACGGATGTAACGCATGTTCCTGAATTTGGCAGGTTTAAGTATGTGCACGTGTCTATTGACACTTTCTCCTCAGCCATGTGGGCGTCTGCTCATACTGGGGAGAAAGGTCGCGATGTCATTGCCCACTGGAAACTCGCCTTCGCGGTCTTGGGCGTGCCTTTTTCTATAAAAACCGATAATGGCCCGGCCTACGTCTCACAGAAGACACGGCAGTTTTTACACCTATGGGGTGTAAATCATACTTTGGGTATTCCGCATTCTCCTACTGGCCAAGCCATTGTTGAACGCGCTCATGGCACTTTGAAGCGTGTTTTAGATAAACAAAAAGGGGGAATGCATGGAGAAACCCCACAGAGTCGACTAGAAAAAGCATTATATACAATTAATCATCTTACAGTGCCACCAAATTCAAATAATCCTGTTATTCTGAATCATTTTCTTTCGTTGCAGTCTTCAGGCGAGATGCACCTGCCTCGGGCGAAAGTCTGGGTACGGGACCTACTCACTAAGAAGTGGGAAGGCCCGTGTGAGCTTATTGCTTGGGGTCGTGGGTATGCTTGCGTTTCCACAGATACTGGGGTACGATGGCTACCTGCAAGATGCGTTCGCCCTGACCTGCGGCACCAGAAGCAGAACAGGCAACCTCCAAGGCAACCTTCAAATGACGGCCAGAATGCGGATCATTTGATTGATGATCCTCCTGACGACGACCAAGACATCGACCATCAGCCCGGTCCTTCTACAAGCAGAGACTGAACTTAAAGTTTCTTATGTTATGGAGTCAGAATGTAGAGCCCTTAAGGCTATTTAGAATTAATGACTGGACGTATAACTGGGTTTGCTATATGCGTATCTCTTATGGCATTGCTGGAGAATCTCTCTGCCTACTTTAAATTAGTCTTAAACAAAAAGGGGGAATTGTGGATACAAAAAGGCTAGAAGCAGAAATTTTCCAGCTACTGCAGCGTCCTGTGAAAGTTCCTTTTCCCATGCAGGCTAGCTGAGAAACAGTTTGAGGTTTTTGTAAACTAAGACTTTATCTTGCACCTGTAGCTTGTTATGCAGTCTTGTTTATGGCACACTGGGAAAGTTGTTTTGAAATGGGTGTTGTAGCATTTAGCCAATCACTCTGGGAGGTGGATGGTCAAGCGACCAATTGCCTTGGCCATCCTTGTGAACCATATTATATATATATACGGATTTGTAATTAATAAACGGCTGATGCTGCTACTGCTGCTGCTGCTCCTGCTGTTGGCGTTGGCTCTTTCTCCTGCACCTGAATTCTGTGTCGTTCTTCTCTCCGTCCCCGAGACGGCTGCGACAAATGTACATGCTTTTAATAATGTTGGGTTTTTTTCTAACCTAGGTTACTTTTCAAAACGAGGTGAGGCATCAATAGCATGGGCAGCTACACTGACAGATTTCAAAGTGCAGAAAATACCCATAGGTGGAGCAATGACAAGCAGATAAGGGGTAGTAACCTCAACAAACATTTCAATTGCAGCTAGAGTAGCCTTTGCAAACACAAATAGTTACCGGCTGATATTAAAGTAAGCAACATTTTATACTTTGCAGACCTATAAGTGAGGAACTTGAGGTATACAATAAATGCAGATCCAGCACAGAAAGGCATAGAGATAGTAACAGGACAACTATCACTATGAATCTTCTGAAGGCAAGAACGATCTTCCCAGCCTCATAGACATAAAGCTTTAGGCAGTCACACACACAGGTACTATGTACTTTAAAAGGAATACATTGTTGGTTGACATGTTTATAATGGGAAAATAAGCCTGAGAAAATTCGTGAAGTGAATGCATAGGATAACATCAAAAAGTAGTATAGTACTTCACTGAACCAAATAAGAAAAGGTTAAACTACTAGGCGTAGATTTTCCAACAACCCACAGTCCCTATATCAAAAGGCTATATGGTTAACAACACATGTGCAAGGGAATTTGGCCTTCATCATTTTCCAGCTAATGATTTCTGCATGTTAAAAGATTTGTCAGCTTATAAAATCCTTACCAGGACAGATTCATCAGGGGTGCATCCTCCATTAATGTAATATTTAGCATCCACAGCTCTGATCCTACCATCATTCATGAAGCCAACCTAGAAGGATCAACAATACCCTATTCAGGTTTTGGCATTTATTCATTTCTTCAGTGCTTGATTATTTTGAAAACGAATGTAATCCACACAATTAGGGTCAGACTGCACTATTAATTTCTGGGCAGCATTCACTGAAACTATAGAAGGGCAAGAGAGAAAGAAAGTATGTTCCTAAGATACTAGCTTTCCCACCTGGCATATGTGACCTGTATGGGCACAGCATACGACAAGCAACGACAGCCCATTGGGAAAGGAAGAGGCAGGGAAGCCCAGGGAATTCCTGTGCATTGCCCGAGATGGCTGGTGTGTCATCTAGGAATGTTCACTGTAGACAAAGTCAAATCCCGCTCTGTCTTTGTCTCACATCTCTCTTTTCACCAGTTGCTGCTAATAGTTCCTGAATTCTCAACATGAGCTACAGCTCATTTTCAGCTTAAGGGAAGCATCTTATAAAACCTCTCTTAATTTACCTATGCAGTAGAGGTGGAAAAGGCAGCAGAAATCATCCTAATGAATAGTTAGGACTAATGACAGTGGACAAGCAGGGAAGAGATTAATTTCCACCATAGCGTGAGTTTTACTGTAAGACACTTTCTGTGAAAAAACTAGCTGCTGCTTTGTATGAACCTAACCATATGGATAGTCTAAAACAATCCTCTGCAGAAGTCTGAGCTAGTTTGGCTTCCCATTCCCAGAAAGAAAGAAAGAGCTATACACTAAGGGACTAGAAAAAAAAAACAAAACCAAACCCTGCAGAGATAGAACAAATATTAACCAGTAACACTGAAATACCTATTCACAGAATATGGGCAGGTATTTTTTCATGGAATTTTTGTGGCACTCACTTTGTATTTACCAATAAAAGGATGTCGGCCACCAGTGATTAGCATATCATCCCCTCGGCTCAGAATAAGACGAACTGCTCTGCTGGTTCTAAATCAACAAAAGAAAAATCAAATTTCAGTCAAAATAACAGATGTTATTGACAAGATGGCTATTCATCATGTATCCAGATCTAGCCATGCATATAAACATGCATTTAGATTAAACTTAAACTTTAATAGGCTTAAGTATAAGCTTAAAGCTATGTCCAGAGTTGATTTTCTCTTTGTATTTACAATCATGTCAGAATTTTCCTTTCAACTCTTGAAAGTCAACGAGATAACTCAGTGTGAACTTCTGAAAAAATTTTTATTTCAGTGCTAAGACTGAACTGTGTTAAGTGAGCTAACAGCAGTTAGCATTCAATCTTAAGCAAGAAATAGTCTCCTTTTAGCTATTCAGAATTGTACTGAAATAGAGTGCCTTGGAATAACACCAAAACATGGATAATAATAAAAATATGAAAATTAGTCTACAAATGCATATACCATATAATAGTTACTTTTGAAAAATGGATACAAGTGTAAAATAAAGTCAACAATAAAAAAAAACTCTTATACCTATTAAAAAAAGCCTATTTTTAGCACAGCCTAGTTAACCCAAAACACAGGTAACATGGCCAAAAAATATTCAAGAGCCATTTGTACAACAGTGACAGCTGAAATGAATGAGAAATGCATTGAGTTAAACAGGATGTAGCCTGATGTGCTTCTGCAGCAAATCAGTTGTGCTTATAAAAGAGGTTACTATCCCCTGACAGCTAATTGCCAGTATTGTCCTGGCAAATTTGGAGGGGAGGGGATGGAGCTTTATGTGTTCAGGTTCCTAAACTAATTCAAGTAGTATTAGCAAAAACATACTGTCTAATAGATTTAAGCTATTTTTGTGAGAAAGATGTTGGGGACTGAACTAGAACTACTTTTTCTTAAAAGCAGTTTCACTCATGAACTCTTCCTTCTGCATTCTGCTGTACCAATGAAGTTCACACCTGGATGGTTAATGTCATGTTTTGAATGTACATACAAAGCCTCAGCAGTTAGAGACTGGTCCTTTTGAAATGCTCAATTGTTTCAAGAATATTTCTAGCTTATTCTAATATTTATTCAATTTCCATTAATTTAGTTGAGGCTAGAGCTGCTTAACATAAGCAGTCTAACAAAACAAAACAAAGAAATACACTGAACAATCTTATAAAATCTGAACATTCAGGATTTTATGACTTTTTGGCTAGCAACTTCGGGAAACAAGAAAGCATTTTAGTCAAATTGCAAAACTTGTCCATCCCATTTTCTCTTCATATCCCAATACACACATGCCACACTTACTTGTTTGCTGCCACTGCAGCAACTGATGCCAGTAAGCCAGCTTTCAGGAGTTTCCCACCAAAAGCTCCACCAACTCGTTTAACATGGCACATGATCCTGTTGGCTGGAACACCTAAACTCGCAGCTACCATCTCCTGTAAAACCAGTTTTAGTCTTTTATGCCAACTCAAACTAAGGCTAAAACTTAGGTTTTGAAATAAAAACCTTTTCTAGAAAAGGGCTGTATTTTTTTCCTAGAAATAGATGTTTGTAGTTCATGTTTGGTTTTTTTTTGTTTTTTTTTTTTTTTTAAATCAGATGAAAGTAGTTTTTCCTTTATGCTAGGCTAAAAAGCAAGAAAAAGATAACGACACTCAGCAGTGTTCACATTTAAAATTTCTGCCATGGAGACTATGGTCATGGACAGGAGTGAAGAGTAATGCCCTTGGATTTCATTACCTAAACAGTAAGATGCTTCAGGCATAAGAAAAAGGGATTAGAATACAGTTTTTAATATTTTTATTACTAAGATCATAAATTTGATTTTAATTTTTAATTCAAATAAAAAAATTTGGATATTAATAATCTAAGGTCTTACTAGTGTCAGAAACATTCTTGCTTCAAATCATTTTGTCAAACACAAAGCTCTTCATGTGTTCCTGGCTATTGGCAACACAATAATATCGGAAATGACAAAAGGAGCTGAACTGTGCTGCTTTGAAGACAAAATGCCAGCGCTGAGTCTGAAATACTGTCAGTTTCATGCCCTGCAGCTACTGCTATGTAGACCATATGCTACGTCAGCATTTGCTTTACCATTTACCATCATGAAAATGATCTGAGGCTGGAGCACCTCTACTATGAAGACAGGCTGAGAGAGTTGAGCTTGTTCAGCCTGGAGAAAAGGCGGCTCTGGGGAGACCTTATTGTGGCCTTTCAATATATAAAGGGGGCTTCTAAGAAACAGACTTTTTACTAAGGCCTGTACTGACAGGACAAGGGGCAACGGTTTTAAACTGAAAGAGGGGAGATTTAGATTGGACATAGGAAGACATTTTTTACAGTGAAGGTGGTAAGACACTCAATGGGTTGCCCAGAGAAGTTGCAGATGGACAGTCATTGCAAGTGTTCAAGGTCAGTTTGGACAGGGCTTTGAGAAACTTGATCTTGGCAGAGGCACTGGATTAGATGATTTTTAAAGGTTTCTTCAAACCCAAACCATTCTATGATTGTGATTTTGGCATGGAGCAGCAGTCTCACCTACAGCTATTAGAAATGATCAAAACCTCAGCAGACTGACTCTGCAGGGTGCTGATTGCTCCTCACCTCAATGGAAAGCTAAAGCAGATGGAGAAGCCTCAGTACTCCACAGGGAGTTTTCCATTCCTACAATAGTGGGGCATGAGGTACTTTGTTCAAAGGGAAATAAGAGACTTTTACTTCCTCGTTATCCTTACAGTATAGTGGTCAGTGTTTATCAGAATACAGCAGTACTACAAACTAACTGCTCTTGCATAACCCAGATGTGCAGTTTCAAGTTCCTACTGCTTCTAAACTGTTAAAATGGATTTGTAAATCAAACTTATAAAGCTCTATTATCACAGGTTCAACCACTTTTTCTGAGAAATTACCTGAATAATTGCTGGATGCTGTGTTGACACATACACATCCATTTCTTTATCCTCTCCTTTTGGAATAGCAAGCACACTCTGAGTCTCCATGTAAAAGTGTTCCTGTCCCCCAATGCGAATCTCCCCTGATCCAAACAGAAAAACACAACGGATACTGAAGGAAAAGAACAGAAAAAACGAACCAGGAAAGAACTAACTGCCCATCAAAATGTAAATTATGGTAATCAGCATCAAATCTTATAATGCTTCTTGTATGAAGGAGCAACATCTAAAATAAAAACACAGATGAAACTCCTTGCAGGATTAAATTGGTCATGTTCCAGTGGCACCAACAGAACTTGATTAATAGCAGAACAATATTGCCTACAAGTGGTGACGATATTAAATAAAACACAGCTAAATTAAACAAAGCACGGCCATACTGGACCAGGTCAAGAAGGCAGCTGCCAAGATGGTCAGAGGGCTGGACCACAGGATGTATCAGAAGAGGCTGCAAGAACTGGATTTATTCATCCACAGGGAGAAAAGGGTTAAGAGGAGATCTTACTGCTGTCTACAACTACCTAATAGGAAGGTATAGGGAAGAGCGAGCCAGACTGTTCTCAGAGATGCACAGGGGAAGGACAAGAGGGAACGAACACAAGAAATTCCAATTCAATATAAGAAAAAAAATTTCACCATGAAAGTGGTCAAATACTGGAAGAGATGCTCATAGAGGTTGTGTAATCTCCATCTTTGGAGGTATTCAAAATCTGAGCGGACACGGCCCTCAGTAACCTGCTCTGACTGCACTTGCTTTAAACAGGAGGGTGGACTAGATGACACCCTACCAGCCTAATTACTCTGTGATTCTTTCAAGGACAGAGGATGCAGAAAGCTTGAATGTAGTAGCAGGACCACAAGACCAGTAGGTTTAATCACACTTTCTTCCAGGCGACCATGAACTTTCTCAGGTCTAATGGCTATATGGAAAAAACATAGAACTGGGACTTGAACAGACAGACACATAACCCAAACGCTGACAACAACTTCTCACCAAACATATTCTGCAGTTTACCTTCAATTATATTATCAACAGTTTCAAATGCCTGATCAACATTTCCTTGTTCTAATTTTCTTTTTGGCCCAAAGAACGAGTTGTGCTTTATTGCTTCCTGCAGTGGAGAAAAAGAGAAATAGTTTTTAAAGTATTTTAAATGGTCTCAACTTGGTGTGGCATTTTAATCTCAGGAGATGCACCATTCTCTTCAGAAAACAGATACAAAATGCTACAGATAATTAGGAGCTGATAGTTCAGCCAATACACACATACTGACTGACCAATTGGTAGCTACCAAAAGAATTATAAACAACCAGCATGCTCACTGCCTTTTCCTCACTGACAACATTAAGAGTTCTTTTCTACTTTTATATTTATCACTATGAAACTTGTGGGACCTTAATACTTTCGAGACTGTTGCCTATATATCACAAGTGGTCAAAATTATGCAAAAGGTGAAAAAGTTATTTATAGGGAAACTGACAGACTGGTTAATTGGACTTTCATATTCACCATGTTTCCTTTGAAAATCATGTTTAAAAAGCAAGTGAAGAGTGTGAACTGCTTCTTCCATTAATTAGATAGATAAAACAATAAAAAAAGCAAGAGAGAATAAATTATTAGTACCTCAATTGTTAAGATCACTGGTTCCAGCACTTCATACTCTATCTTCACTTTTGCGGCTGCTTGTTTGGCATGAACGTCTGAATCCGCAACCACAGCACAGACAATCTGACCCACACAAATCACCTGGAAAGTACACACCACTTAATAGAACAGAAAGAAAAAAATTATTCCCATATGCACTGCTGATATTCTTCTTTCATGTAACCACTATTCACATTTTCTTTTCAGATTTTTGACTTACGATCTTTGTATTTTTCAGCTCATCCATGAAGCTAACAAATTATTAGAAATACCAGTATAACTGAGGAATCAAGGAAAACACAGTATTCAAAAATGGATGTGATTTGGGAGCCTAACTTTCAAAGAAATATACTCTTCCAACAACTCTGATGGTTTTGTGAGGTTTAATCTGTATTCTTCTGATTTATATATTTTGCTCTAGACAGAATATAATGCACATCAGCTATTTTTAAGTTGAAAAGGGAGTGGGAAAAAATTGTAAGAATTTACCTTGTTATATGCCTACAGTGTTTCCCTGATGTACATACAATACAGAAATTCAAGAGTCAGCAAGTAAAATTTCATTATAAATATCTGAAGAAAAATAGTAAAAATGAAGAAAATCACTTAAAAAAAAGATTGTAGTTATACCTCGTTTCTTGCAAATATAATCTCCGGATCATTGGAGTAGTAAAACTCGTTTGTAGCTGGTACATCATGAGCTGTTATGATATCAAACACACCTGGTCCTTTTAGAGCCTCTGAGGTATCTATAGATCTGATTGGGATGTGGGAAGAGAGAAATGTAATTCATTATTTTTACAAAGCGTGGCACAGAGAAAGGGAAAACAATACAGAGGTGCATTTCTTGTACTGACGGGACCTGCACACAGGTCCAGACACAACTTTTCCTTCTATCTCCAGCATGCGAGGAAGTGCAGGTCAAAGGCAACTTGAAATTCTACTAACCCGCTGCGTTTCCAGGAAATACTCTAGATGCAACAGGGAAATCATTGGCCCATTAGACTGCCCGAACTGCATTGATTTAATAAAAATCACTGCACAATTATGATGCTACAATTGCAACTTTCTAAGACCGCACAGCCTACACAGATATGAAACTGATACAAATAAGCATCTACAAACAGAGAGTTCATGTAGAGAATTATAACAGAAATGGCAAGGCCAGTAAAAACAGAGAATGAATGAGTATGCATGAGTGTAGAAAGGTCAGAAAGAATGGCAGAAGGTCTGTAAGAACAGCATGTTTTGATAGCACCTAGTTTAGCAGGTCATCAGGATCCAAGCACATCTACAGGCATCTTCTCTGGACACACAGATCAGAAAACAAAGTAGAGTGAATAAACCTTACTGACTCAGAGAGATGGGGGTGGTGTCAGCTCCTTGATGGTACCAAAGAGAACACATCCAAACCCAGTGTACTATCACCAAACTAAGAATAAGCTAGGAAACATGACAAGCACTCTACAGCTAGCAGCCCCAGTCCTTTCTGTCATCACAATCAACCCTGACCAGGCCACTTGGACACATGTCTTGCTTGGTGCCTGAATGCTGAGCAGACAACTTGGATATGTGCATTTTGGTGCCTGAATGTTGAACAAACTGCTAGAATAGGTGTACCTTGGCAGTATAAAAACATAAGGGAAAACTTTTTTTTTCCTTCTTCCCATCTTCCTCTCCTATATGGCCACACATGAGCTTTGCTACCTTGTTGCTGCAACATTGCAACATTTTGAGCAATTTTCTTTTTTTCATAACAGAGCTGAGATTTTGCAGCTACGTTGGTAAAGCTGAATTTCGGAGCCTGCTCGCACTGCACAGCTCAGCACTTTGTGGAGGTACCTGGGCTAGCTCTAGGCTGGCTCATGGACCAGAAACAGTTCAATGTTATTAGCACAGTAATACAGAGTGAGACACTTAAAGCCAAACAGGGTCTTCTACTAGTGACCATATTGCTTCCAGCACCTAAGCCGGTGCAGGTATGAGGCATGCTGTTCTGTATACATGTAACTCATTAGTCTGCTCTAAAAACCTCAGACAGCAATTCATAGTAACGCTTCAGATACACTTGGAACACTTACACAATCTTAGCATGAGCTCTGGAACTAGTGACGACAGCCAGGAAGAGCTCCCCATCCACAGAAGGAAGGTCATCGATGTAAACTGCTTCACCAGTGGCATGCTTAATCCCAGAATGGTGCATAATGGGCCGTCCTACAGGATCCTGGGGAGACTGACTCGGCTCTACGTCCTGTACAATCAAAAATATCCCACCTCCAAACAGTTAAAAAAAGAACAGTCATGTTATTATAGCAATCAGAAAATCAGATGAAGGAACACCTGTTCATATTACCATCTTCTGGTTCAATCTTGAAAACAGATGTGGATGCAGGGCCTGACTGCTGCTTCTGGGGATTTCTTCGATTTCTGCTCTTAAGGAGCCTTCTGAGCACCTTGCACAGATTTGTCTACTTCAGGTTTTTTTCCTTAATTGTTTACATCAAAGTGATACAAACAGCACTTCTTTTTCAGAAAGATAGTTTTCTCCCATACTGATTGGTGTTATGAAGCTTTGATAATTTTCCAAATTATTCTCACAAGATTTCACTCTTGTATTTTACCAGTGTCTGGTGTTGTATTTTGAGCTATTTGCAGTGATTCCTAAGATTTGTCTTCCTCACTGAAAGATTGCAACTGATTAATGTAAATCAGTGAGAAAACGTTGTTTAAATATTTCCTTGCCAATTTTATTTCCTTGCACCTGCATATTAATTCAGTGCCGCCTTAACCTTATTTTGCCTAGTCTTTCCTGACAGTTAACTCAGTCTGGCCAGTTAACTCTGCAACACCAACTAATTGTTGCCAACTTCCAGAACACTTTTCCAATTTCTGGGTCAGTGTTCACACTAACTTTTTCCTTTTCTGCATTTAGAACTAGTTAATTGCTCACAACTCAAAACCTTTTTCCTTCTATAGCTTCCAGCACACAAGTGTTCTGGCTACATGCTTCTATCTCCTGTGCTTTCTGGCACACTGTCTGCTATTTGCCCAAGGCCAAGAACAGATATTTTTTCCCTTGATTGCCTAAAGTTCCTCAAATGGCTGTCTCAGCCAAACCACCTCAACTTTTCCACTAACAGAACGATCATGTATTTATCTTTCAGGATAGGCATTCTTTTTTTCCTCTTAATTTTAAAAGCTTAATAATGTACAGGTGAAGAACCCCAGACAAAAGATAAGGACTTGCAAAAGTTAGATAGAAATTTAAAGTGGAAAAGACAGATTTTCTAGGTTTCTAAGTAATTTCTGTTGCTCAGTGCCAACCGATCGGAATAACAAATTGTTTCAATTTCTGTTCTTTGGTCAGTTTCCAGCAGCTGGGGAATAAATTGCTGAAAGTCATCAAAAACTAGTTCCTTTGATCCTGGCCCCTTTTATAAGTCTGCAGTGTCTATTTTTTTTTTTTTTTGATGATAACTCTGACGGAAGCTGAAGATAATGACTTGAACAAATTTGAAGTATTTAAAGTTAAAATGTTGTTCTAAAGAATACCTGAAAATGAAAAAGGATGTTTACCTAGATTTCACTTGAATTTTCTTTAGGTTTTCAAAAACTTGAGATTTTTACTTGTGTATGGAGGGTATCAAAATATCAAAAATCTTTGCAGGAGTTCCCACCATGATCTAGTCACAAGGGTGAGCTCAGATAATCCAAAAGGTGTTCTTTGCCGCGCTCTACGGCTGACTTCTCCTTGGATACGCTTGCTAATTTCCTCAGATAGCCATCACAACTCCACCTTGATTCCTAAATCTACAGCAAGATCTAAGAGTCCTCTGGATATTAAGTAAAGTGTATCTTGAGACAAGAATACTGTAGTGATAGCTACAGACTTGAGCTGTTCATTCTTTTTTATTTTCTTCTCATTTTTTTCCAATTGAGTTGCACACTGCAATATACCAAGTTGAGTCTGATGATGGAGTTTGTTCAGTGTATTTATCTTTTGAGAACTTTTTAGAAGAAGTGAGTATATCCGTATGAGTCTATTTTTACAGACAAGGTTTTTCTAATTGAGATACAGTTAAAATCAACCCCTAAGAGCCTGATGTCATCAATCCTTTGGAAAATTTGTACCTGAGCTTCACAGCAAGGGTCATGCTTGAACCGTGACTTTCTACCAGGTCTTATAAGGCACAGAACAATCTTAGAATAAAATCACTTGCCTGGTATATTTGGATACTGTGGGGCATTGTGGTTTTGAAGTCTTGTAGGACGCTCCTATATTCCATAGGTATGCCAGGATAGTGGCAAGGATCCTGAAAAGGAAGTGAATTACTAGTAAAACTCACATTTTGAACATTCCCATTGAAAAAGTTAACAACCAAAATCACCAAATACAAGTTCTTTACACAGGAAATTCCTTCAAGACTTTCACAAGCTAGAAAGGCTCTATAATAACAATTTTAAAACAATGTAGAGTTTTGAGATTTCACTAAATAATATTTTAAAACATACTGGATTCAACAAATATGCTTGTTTAAAGTAAGCAATAGAAAGCAGGGATAGTCAGAAGAGCTTTGTTCTGGGGTCTGATCAAAACTGGCACAGAATTACTCCTGGTAATAGTAAATTACCCAGTAACGGTAATTCAGAGGAAAGAGCTCAAAGTAACATAGAAGAAAAAGGCAAAAGGGGTATTTTTCCTTTTAAGAACAGATTTAAGACAAAAATAAGTAAACTACACCTAGAATGTATTGGGAAGTGAAATTTTGAAGTCCTCCTCTCCCAGTCAACAACTTGTACAAGAGGGAGGATTGGTTTAACACCTAGAGTTGCGTTCCAAAGCCTTTATTTCTATTCCGTCTATTTATGAACTATAGACAGATGGAGTAAGACCTCATGGATGTTTTCTTTGGGCCTGGGAGCTCAATACTGAGATATTGTTGTATTAACATTCCTCAATTTTTAAAAAAGCTTAATGTCCAAGCTAAAGATATCTGAGCACTTGAAAGTTAAATGAGCGCCTCTCCATCAGTCTCTTTGGGAGTTAAGTGCTTATGTTCTTCTGTAGATCTGAACCCCAAAGACAATATTTAGCACATTGGACAAATTGCAAGCATCAACAGACAGAAAACACCCTTTCATTTGCTTGCATGAAAGCAGACATGGAGAACTAATTTACCGTTGTCTGTAATGACTGCAATACTTCCAGGAAAAATCTGTAGAAGAAACTGACTATCAAAGTTTTCTTATAGTCTACTTTTCCACCACTGGCTGAGCCTGGAAGAGCAATTTCTTTAAGAACTAGTCTGCAAGCTTCATCCAACATTTGTTCATTCCAGTGTCTGTCAGGAAGATTAATAGATACAATCAGACCAGGAGCCAAAAAATAAAATACAAATTGCAGTAATACATTCATACCATGGACCACAGACATAATCCCGCTCACAATGAAGCCAAAATATTGATTCTAACAATGGCCTGCAATTTTGAAAACAGTGTAGGTCAATACTGCTCACAGAAGTGAGGTCTCCTAACTCAATGGAACTGAGTGCAATGTCAGCCTTTTAAAAATAAATAAATAAATAAAACTTATTACAGCTTTAAAGCTGATTTAACAGTCCCACAGATTATCTGCAGATACTGTCCAACATTTAAAGAAAAGTGGATAACAATATTGAGGCAAACTGTAGATGCTTTCAAGGGGTATGATTAGTGCTGGATAGTTGCTGCATTTTCTGAAACAGCTGTCTCCTTGAAGTATCTCAACATAGTTAATTCTCCATAGTTATACAACCCTAGATATCAAAACATAAATCTGTTAGACAAAACTTGATCATGTAAAGCAGCAAAAAATAACAAGTACTTCAATTAGTGAAACAGTTGCATATTAAATGGTAAAACAGTCCAGTGGGAGTCCATTTAGACAAATGGGTTTATGCTGCTTGAATCTTTTCCTCCAAAACTTGGGAAGATGTTGCAAAGTGAGAGGGAATCTCGGGGACTAAGTTCAGAGATTATCAGGATCTTGTTGATGAAGAGCTACTGAAAAGGTTAAGGCTTGACTTGTGCTCTTAAGTCTATTGGACGCATGTGAAGTTCACAAACTTTGCATCTATTAGAGCCAAACTGAAGCACTCGAGAACATTGATACTAGGGAATTATCAAACCTACAAGATACAGTATCATTTACCAATGCTTGGGTTCAGGTGCACAACTGACTATGTCACCTCATCCACCTATCTCATAGCTCGTACCTCTCTGCATACTTCACACTGGAGTTGCACCCATGTGCAGACTCCAAAAACGTTAACAATCCTGAAAAGTCGTCATTAAGGCTTGACCAGACCATTCACTTGAACATACGTGCATCAGCCAGGCAAGTGAAATCTTTCAGTACTTTCATGCTCTAAGGAAGTACACCCAAGCTCTCAAAGCCTCCTTATTCAGAGATACAGAGCAGGCAGAGAAGTTGTACCTTCCGATAAGCGTCCAACAGGTTCGTTTTGCACAGGTTGTGGTTGAGATAGCACCTCCATAGAAAATGCTTAAATCCTTTATTATGTCTGTACTTTCTTCAAAAAGGACTCTCATCCCAGCATTGGTTATTGGGAGAGCATTTTCCTGTCTTGGTGCTTGTCGAAATGCAGAGACATACTCCCCCTGAGCAAGATCAGATAGAAGTGGGTAACCTGCAGACATGTAAGTATCTAAAAGTAGAACTTATTGCACTACATGAAGCAAAAGAATAAAAAATGAAGAGCACAAATTCAACTTCCCAAGCATTCAAGACCATACACTCTAGACCTTTCAGTAGCTTTAACCATCTTTGATTTTCTAACAACCCAAACCCAATCCTCCATCATCTACACAGTTCAGATGACCTAGATTTTTTCATGGTAGGTAACTGGAAGACAAGGATCTTGTGGAGTGGAGTTGCATTTATAATAAGATCAAAAGCTTAGAGGCTTAAAAGTATTGCCAAACTTCAGTACTCAGACAACATGACCCACAATTCTCTTTTAAGATCCCATATCCACTCTTGCAAAAGCAATACCAGTCAGTCAAACACTATTACTCAGTTCAGCAACAACTATGGAAGCACCACGCGCATGTCCAATCTTTTCTCATTTTAAGAAAAATCCTCAAGGTATGACAACACTTTTACCTGCTCGATGTCAACTATATCACAAGTGAGCAGCCTGCCTTGGTGAGGACTATGGCAGCTTGTCCAAGAGCCCCTTCCGTAGGGGGGTCTAGACAACAGCTGTTGCCCTCATCATTTCAGGGTAAACTTTTGTCTGAATGTCACTCTTCACATATCACCAGCTACCTGCTGGGTTGTTTTTTGGTTGAAACTGGGAGATGGTATGGCACTGACAGGATCAAACGTAAGGAATTCAGAAAGTGAGAAACACAGGGATTATACTCCCTCCTGTTTTTTATTTAATAGTCTTTAACTCCGCATAAAGCAAATCTAAACAAACTAGTAACTTACCTTCCTAGAATGGGGAATATGGACAGAGACTAAGATCTCTTCTGGTGTAATGGTATTGTCACCAACTCCATCTGCAAAAATATCACTCAAAGGAATCTGTCGCTTTCTTCCTAAAAAAAAATCCCAAATCCAGAAACTTCTGTACAATTGTGCAGCTAACATACATTAATCATATTTTAATTGGCAAAAAATACCTGCAGCCTTCCTGAGTAAATAATAACTGCAGAGTTTACATAACAAATTATCAGTGTTATGCTCCATAAATATAAATGACTGCTCCATGTTCATAGTAACACAAGACCAGAGTCCTAAGAAAGTGCCCAGAGATCAATCCCCATTCCATAATCCTCCCTTCTGATGCTGCTATGATGATCTCATCATACCGACTCCTGTCAATCTGTTCCAAATCTCTGCAGCTGCTGTCATCACTACCTTTGCTTCTACAACATAAAGAAGGAGGAAGAAAACTGAATGGGAGAG
Source organism: Tauraco erythrolophus (assembly GCF_009769465.1). Classification (NCBI taxonomy): domain Eukaryota; kingdom Metazoa; phylum Chordata; class Aves; order Musophagiformes; family Musophagidae; genus Tauraco; species Tauraco erythrolophus. The sequence goes on along the minus strand of NC_141472.1, from coordinate 13,841,608 downwards.
GACGGCTGCAAAAGTAAAAAAAAATATTTTTGTTGTTGTTGTTCTCAGATTCTGAACACTTCTAGGAGTCCAGAAGGCAATAAGTGCTATTGCCTTTTCCTTTCTGTTTTTGGTAGATTATTCTAAAAGTGACTGTTTGCCATTCTATGATATATACTATCAAAGATGGGATTTTCAAAAGGGAAGGGGACAAAATTCTGCAAGGAACCTAAATCTGTAAGAGCCCTTTGAACACTTAAACTTCATCTATGCTATATCGGGTTTGCCAGCATCAGTACACAGCTAGCAAGCCCTCTGCAAATGCAACATTGTAACACATATAAATGATTCTGTTAATTAAACAAGCTCCATTAGCTCAAGGAGTTTCGTTGGTAGGACTGCAACTGTATCAGCAACACAACTGTCAATTAGTAGTGGTGTTCAGCAAGAGCAGAGGCATGAACATTGTACAGATGGAAATCTACAGTGATTCACCTGTGTGGAATTTAACCACGTGTGTTTGACAGATGAAGTCAAAAGTATTTTTTATGAGTCTTCTGTGTCCTTTGTACTTTTCACATGCTGCCTAAGGGGTCCAATGAATTTTTAAATAAATTATTTCCTATTAATAGATACTATTTATCCTGCAGTAGCCCTGACCTATCCCAAGACTTTCTATAACCAGGTAATTTTCTGTGCCATTTAAAAATGGTCATATATTAAAATACTCTCCTCACATTCAATGAGCATGACACTTCAAGACTGGCTGCTTTACAGCAAGATTATTTTCTTTATGTTTTTCATGTTACATGTGATGATGACACTGTAACCTGTTCATCCTAGAATATCATTTAGCATTAAAATTGCATTCCTCAAATATAACTACGTGACAGCAAAAAAGAGGAATTTTATTTTCCTTCAGTGTGAATCTGAAAAATAACACTTAAGAATAGCAGCACTGGTGTTTCTAGATTTTTGCCTTTGCAATTCCATCCAAAACACACTTGGTTTACAAATATAAAGATTATTGTCCAATCCCACCTGTGAGCCTGCCAGGATCTAGGAAGGTGCTTTTTCTCTTATACTGTGATCTAAGATAAATACTAAGAAATAATAGTGCTTCTACAATCTCCTTTTTGTGAACAATCCACATTTCCTATGTTTCACTGACTATCGTTTGGTAAATAAATACGTTAAAAACCTGTGAAAATGCCTAAAACCCTGTCCCGGCAGTAAAGTTCTGCCGCGTTAACAGAAAGAGATATCAAGCAGTGATCCTATTCATCACCCAAATAAGTAGGCACATCATTAAAACTGTTGAGTAAGAAGATGCAAATGTTTGTACTTTCACTGGTCAGAACATTCTGACGTATTTTTCCTCTCAATGCCAAACTATGCAGGAAGAAGTCATGGAAATTACACAGCGCAATCTTTTGTGTATCTGTTCCAAGAAATCCTGGCTCAGAAACAATTCTTAAAGAATGTGTATTTCAGGGTCTTAAGTGGAGTATAACACGGTCTGAAATGGCAACAGGCACTATGTCTGGATCAAGGGCAAAAAGGACACAAGTCATCTAGAAGGGAGAGTATGCAAATCCAGGCCACTAGATAGCCCTTGTTTACCAATAATTTCATCAACCCTCCTATGGGAAGGTAGTACACAAGAAAAAGAGCAGGTAGAGGGGAGCATATATACAATGATGGAAGGAAACTGAGGAAATGGGCATGGAAAAAGGTGCTGGACTAGTGCCTCTCCTCTTGTATCAGAAGTAAGTGCCTATGAGGAACGAGAAGCCAGAGTTCTTTTTGGGGCCAGAGGGTGATCATAAAACAAGGGCAATGCATCAATTACAGAAAAAAAATACCAGGGAGGTGGGGAGGTAGCATACAGCTCCTCAAATTGTGAGGTTTTATGAGTGCTTATAGTAATTCACTGGCCACAGAAGTGTGGGAACTACAGCTGGTCTGTGGATCCCAGGACAGAAGATGAAGAAACTGGCCTTGAAGAAATTGCTGTGTACCCCTGCAGATCTGAAAACTCCCTGAACAGAAGTCGAAAACAACTTGCAGGTGCCTGGGAGAGCCAGGGAGCCGTAAGATAAGGAGGAACTGTATGATAAGAGACTGAACTGTGTTTTTGCACTAATTGTATGATGTAATGAATTTGGCTTAAGTTATGTAGAGCGCGTGATCACCAATCATGTATTAGGCTAAGGCGCATGAACAGCTGTAGTTAACCAACCACCTAATTGCTTGTGTCGCGTGCACTGTTAGAATTAGTATAAAGGCGTGCTGGAACTTGCAAGGGGGAATTAATTAATTATATAATAAATCAATACTGCTTGAACCTGTGTATGTCGTGTCTGTCTCAACAGCGACATACAGCAACACAGAAGCACATGCAATCTGGTTCATCTGAGTGTTCACCTGTGACATGAGAATCTTTGATATGTTTTTCATTTGCAAATTGCTTCTCTTGCAAAGATCTTGTATGAGAGTGGGAAAAGGGTTCCTTAGCAAGTGTTCACCTGTTGTGATTTCCCCTCTCCTCATACAATAGGATCCTGTACCTCTGGCACTACTACAGAGACTAGCACTACTACAGAGACAGGCTATCTCCACTTACCTCTTGAAGCCAGATTGAGCACACAGTTGCTGGCTGCCAGAACGGGATTCAAGTCTGAGGTTGACTTTCTACTTATGATGTTTCCACCTAACGACTTGAAAAAAAGAAATTTATGTTATCTTTCTCCATGATCTTCATATTTTTATGTTAAGTGATAATATAACATGCAGACTATACATAAACTTATACACATTGAAAGCTCAAAAAGATGCATTGATAGAAAACTCACTGCTAAAGACAGCATTAAAAATTCAAGTTTTATATGTGGTCAAGATCAATTTCACATTTGTTACAATTGTTATTGCAAGTAATGCACAACATACAGCAACATTTCTTATCTGCTCTCCGCCCAGAGTTCTTAATTGCTGCAAGACAGCACAGAAAACCTTTGTCTTCTCCTCAGGCAACTCTGAGATTGCATTTGTCAAGATGTCTTTCACTAGAGAGAGGCTGCAGGCAGCTCCCAGAGTCAAACCTGTAACCAAAAGATTATGAAAGTGCAACACATACATTGCTTTATTGCCTGAGTTTTAAACTGTCTTCAGAATGAAGAGCTAGGACTGCTCAGGTGGAATACAGGCAGATATAAGAAGAGGGGCCTTTGCATATTAAAGGGACCGTGATCTTTCATTTCCTTAGACTGAGGGTAAAATTTCATGAAATGATGAAATTGAGCTAACAGCTCGCCACTTCTACTAAAATGGAAATCCCTTCTCTCTGCTTCCAGCTGCCCATTCCAACCACTTCCCTTGCACCAACTTTGACTGAGTAAATGTTTAGCTGATGTTTCACCCAAAGGTGAGACAGCTTCAAAATGCTTTCAACAGGCTTTTCTTATTTTCAAACACGATTTTCATCACAATTTAATCTTGCTTTGCATATGTACATTCTAGTTACTCGCCTAAGGTCTGGGCAGGTAGCATTTGCAAAAAAAACCCAAACAGTCCTAACACGGAATATAGTATTTTTTTCCCCACTAGAAAAATGTATTTGAGTAGTTATACTTTTTAAAAAAAAAAGATTTATTTTTTTTTAATTTCAATATTATAAAATGGTAATCAGTGCCTTTCTATTAAAAATTATAAATAGACTTTATTTATGTAATGTATGAATGTTTTGAATGAACTGGAATTCAAAATATATATAATTTAAAATTTTTTTTTATTAATCAAGTAAAGGAATACTAGATTTTGTGTACTTAAATTAGTCAAAACATGTTTTGCATTTAAGACTGGTCTTATAGCAGCTTTCCAGTACCTAAAGGGGGCCTACAGGAAAGCTGGAGAGGGACTTTTTACAAGGGCGTGTAGTGATAGGACAAGGGGTAATGGATTTAAACTGAAAGAGGGGAGATTTTGATTAGATATAAGGAAGAAATTTTTTATATTGAGGGTGGTGAGGCACTGGAACAGGTTGCGCCCAGAGAAGTTATGGATGCCCCATCCCTGGAAGTGTTCAAGGCCAGGTTGGATGAGGCTTTGGACAACCTGGTGTAGTGGAGGATTTCTCTGCCCACAGCAGGGGGGTTGGAACTAGATGATCTTTAAGGTCCCTTCCAACCCAAACCATTCTACGATTCTAAAGAGAGGAAATACTATTTCTGGCTGGCAAACTAAACTGCGTATCTCTCGTTTTAGAACTAGTAAGTCTCACCTTCTCATAACCAGGTTTTATTTATAGATTAAAAAAAGCAGCAAACATTGTCGCTGCTTCTTTTCAACTCTCTACTTTGCAGCTAAGAGCAAACTAGTCATTAACCAGAACCGAATGACTGATCTGAAATGAAAAAGATATTCTAATTGCAATGACAGAACCGCCAAATACAGTTTACCACTTCAAAAAAGTGACTTCAGGCATATAGCAAGTAATTTTCATCAGATGTAGGGTTTGACCTTCCTTAAAACTTTGGCAGTAAACTTGCATAATGTAATTTATAATTATTTAGGCTGTTATAGTAAGTTTAAATCTATTTCTAGTTGTTACTTCTAATTTCAATGGAATTTATTTAATAACTAATACCAAAAATCTAACTTTAACTAAAAAAAAAATCTGTGCTTATTTTAAATGTATAAATTGAGGTACAAAATTTTTAATTTACAGTAATTAATGCTGTTGTGATTGAGAACAAGTGAGTTAATGCATATTAGCTATGCCAGTTTCATCACAGCCTATTTTCTAATGTAGACAAGCAGGCGATGTTGCTAACTGTCTCTCTGGTTCTGTACGGGTCTCTCTCTGCTACACAGCAGAGTGTGGCACAGAGATCACAACGCAAATACTGCATGACTTAGCACCAGAGCCAGTATTACCAGAATAATTGCCCTTGCACGAAGACTACTGGGGTCCAAGACAATATTGCTGGTCAGCACTGCATTGTGTCAAGAAGATAAAACTGTATCATGCACTGGGACGGTGGCCACAGCCACCTCGACCTGAGACAGAACCAAGCATGCTTAGGAATGAGCTGCACAGCTCTTCACACCTTCAGTGCTACGGAATGGAGGAGTATCCCTTACTGCAGAGGAATCTCCTATGTCTGAACAAAGTAAAGTCTACTGACCGTCTTCTGTGAACTTCACCACATTCAGATCTGGGATCCTTGCAGGAGCAATAACAACTGGATGGAACACGCCTCTAAATTTCATCTCAGGTCCTACCAGATAGGAATAGACTCAGATAAAAGCCATTTTCCCCAACGACAACTCCAACACAGTGGAGAGTAAGCTTAAGGACGGAAATGCAAAAAGAATGATAAACAGCCTCACTCCTCCCATGCACAATGGAACTGTAGCAACAGGAGCCATTCTGATTGTATACATACCCACACCGGTGTTCCCAACCACAAGAGGTGCCTTGGGATGCGCAGCTTTCAGGTCCAGTAATTCATCTAAGCTCACAGGAGAAATCCATGTCATTCGCTCCCCATGAAAACGCAGTGTTCTTTTTGGTTTATTTTCAGCCATTCTCTGATGGGGAAATACAGCAGATTTAAATATTTAGACATACAGACAGGTGCAAGGTGTAACAGACACTAGGCTGAAAGTCAAAAGTTCTTAAACAATGGCAGTTCCATTTAATCCTTCAAAATTGGACCAAAATGGGACTGTTATGCTGGCTTTTTGCACAGTGCTGAATTTCTAGACTGCACGGGTGAAAGATCTACTATTAATTCCAATGGGTTAACAAACAAGATTGATAATAAAAAGAACCCTAAGCAAAAACTGTAGGAATAGATTCTCCAATTGCTGAAATTATTAGAAGGTGATATAACAAATACTTAGGGAAGGTGTTTGCACACTTAACTTGCTTGGAGGTCACCAATGACGCTGGAAGCAGCAACCCTTTCTAGATGAAGCATGCCTGTGGATGTGTCTGGCTGTTCTAGCACTGTTCACTGATCACTAGGCAGTAGCTCGTGAACTAGTGGTGGTACAAACGGTCAAGAACTCCTGTCCCACAGTTATCAACTCTTCTCTGTAAGCATCTGCTAGTTATACAGAATTTGGCTTTGAATCTGTAGATTGACAATAATGTAAAGCAAACAGCTTTCAGTTTTTCTAGGGCAAATACTGCTGTCAATAATTCAGGATGTCTCACGCTTTCTGTTCCACCAGCCGCATTTCAGCTACTTATATCTTTGTCATACTTTAATCACTGAGGCTAAACCCTCTCCCATCTGGGTGGCTACCTGAGGCTGACACTCTGACAGAAAAGACCAAACTATTAAGCCAGAAAACAGGGGAAAAGCATTGTTTTGCCAATGTTAAAAAGTGTTTGCCATTGAGTTTGCTGAGAAGCATTTGTATCTTCAGGTGCTGCACTGAAAACTCAGTTTAGGTTACTTCTTTGTCTTCTCACCCAATATCTAACTCTGCAAATTCATTTTCCCAATATGATTTTTTTTGTGTGTGTGAATATTCAATAAGATCACTGTAAAAAAAGTAATATAATTTTGGATTTATATTAAAATGTTATGACATTTCTTCTGCTGAAGCACTGCTAAGCAGGACTTCAGAATGAATTCTGAACTATGGATTACTAAGGAAAAGACAGAGCTAAAGAATAGTCCATAAGCAGCAAAAATACCATCAATTCTGGAGGAAATATAAGCTCCTGGGTGGGATCTAAGGGCTGGAATTCATCTGTTGAAAATAGTCTTGTGGAAACCTTAAAAAGAAAGAAAACAAGCAAAGACCCAGAATTTTTTCTCATCATTAATTCCATACAAAACACACACACACAAAAAAGGCAAAACCAAACCCAAACCGTGAGGGTCCCACTGAAGTCAGCAGAAAATTAGTAATTTCAATATAATTCGTATTTGGTGCTAAATTACCACGCATCATTTGGAGCTTCTGAGGTGAAGAAAGTGTTCATAACAGTTTCTCAAAGTTTACTGATAACACAAAATGACTGTAAAGGCAAGCAACTGAAAGACTAAGTACAGGCTTCCTGTATCTTACTATAAGAAAGTAGCTGGTCTCATGCCAACCTACAGTACCCAAAAAGCAAAGAAGTAGATCAGATAATGTTGAAAGGTAATTGAGAACAAAGTCAAATATTCATATATATTTTGAAGGTCCCTTCCAGCCCTAACGATTCTATGATTCTATGATATGGATAAGAGGTTTTATATAGAATTACAATGATAACTCTGATTTTTAAGAGAGTATCAGTTCTTCAAACTCAAGCCAGCAGTTAGATTCCTAAGAGATCAGTGGTTCCATTCAGATCATCACTGATCATTGATTTAAGACAGTTTCACATATGCCCTGATGTCTTGCACAGTATGATGATCACTGTAGGAGTAGAGCTGAGACTATCAATATTCCTGAATTTGAAGAACTACTCAAATCTCGGCTCTGGAGATCCAAACGCCCTTATACCAACTATCTGCCACATCATCATCTCCTCATACAAATATACACAAAGAATCCTTAATTTTTAGAAATATCTCCAAATTTCTTGTAAGGAATAATACAATATCTTATTTTACAAAATATATTATGTAAGGTCAATAAGATAGAGGCTAAAAATGGCAGAGTATACCTCATTTACTTTAATTACAAGAAAAAAGCCATGCAACATTTCTTCTATATCTAAATTGGACAGGTAAAACACTTAATACTCTACCTTCTCTTCCTTGTCAAACAAATCATCTTCCTGATCCAAGCAACACTTTCCATTTGCTTTCCTTTGACAACAAACGGATTCCTAAAGTAGGAACATTCCCTTAGTGAAATATTGCCCAGAATGGCAAGGAGTTAAAGCCTGCTTAAGCTGGTAAGAGTGTCTCTTTGTATTTCAGTAAAGTTCTAGATGAAGTTTAATAATAAGCTAAATTGGAAGGATTACGTGTTACAGAAGTGATATTCAAAACTAACTTCAAATCATCAGATGTTGAAGTCCTTAATACAAAATAATTCATACCATGTGAAAATCAGTTGACCTTGTGAGAGCACTCCTAGATGGTCTGTATTATTTCTTTTACCCACTGTTCACTCTCCCGTTTCTTTCACTGTAGGTTTCCGACATGCTGTATTACATGAAAAATTACTAAGAACATCAGTCCAAATTCTGTTCTTTTTTATGCCAGTACTGACCATCAGTAACATGGATTTACTTCAGATTACTCTTCGTGATCCAGGCTAGACACCAAGTTCATTTGTGTTACCCAATTTTTGTATTGGGTTAGGCCACTATACACCTTACTCAGACCTACATCTCTTAAGAGAGGAAAGAGATAATAAGAATCTCGATGGTTTGTATACATATATACACTAATGGGCACAATCTAGTCTTGCTATCATCACTACCACTTACCTTACAGAAGGTTTTACAGGCATCTAGGATCGGCCTATATCCAGTACAGCGGCACAAGTTCCCTGAAAAAAAGAAAATCAGTAAGAAAAAGCTTTGTTCTAAAGCATGTGGCTTTAAAATGTCATGTCTTGATATGAGGATTGCGTTTTTTGAAGCTTAAAGAAAAGTGTTAGCTCTCTGAAAGACAAAAATACCAGGACCCTGTAGCAATTACTAAGTTACAATCAGCAATTTACTAACAACTTACTAACATTAATTAACATTACAATCAGTGATTTACTAACAACTTACTAAAATTAGTAAGACTCATGTTCTTAGTAACCCTGCAGCTCCTGAGGAAAAAGGCTATTGTTTCAAGGAGAGCATGAAATACTTGAGAGCCACTCTAGAGGAAACGCTGACTACAACTTAGTATGCAGGAGAATAAGAGATCTCACAATATTCTTCACCCAACTCCTTGTTTTTCTCCTTCCCTCTGGCTTATTTCTGACAGTGAAGGAGGTTAGCATTACACCTCCATCTAAGTTGACTTCATAGTAACAGGCAATGCCTTTGTCTACACTGTGACTCCAGAGCACAACAGACGACAGTAGGCTATTTTACCTGCAATAAATGCTCACGCTCTCCCTTAGCGAAGATGGTCTGCATCTCTACCTTATTTGACCATTTTATTCCTACCACAAAGGTGCTCTCCTATGAGATTTATGACATTCTCAACTCCAGATATAACAGGATCTCAGAGACGTTCAGGTGCTGGTACTTCTCCAATATGACATCATTTTTGCACATCTGATTTAAAGCACTTCAAAAGACACATATGGGTATGTTTTGAACACTGGCCCCTGAAATAATCCACAGCTTCATGCTTCATTCTCCAGGAGAAAAGAATGACAAGAATACAAGGCATGTATCCAGTAGCAACTCTGCCGGGAAGCACAATTTGTATAGACTACATACATACATGCAAACATGTATACTCACACAGACATGCACTTACATACACAAAGTATCTGAAGAAAATGGTTCAAGGACATACCTACAAATTTACAAGTGGCAATACTTACCAGCCAGAGCTGCAACCATCTGCTCTGAAGTTGGTTCTGGGTGGTTTCTCAGCAAAGTGTATATGGACATCACCATTCCAGGGGTGCAGAAACCACACTGGGAGCCATGGCACTTGGCAAGCCGTTCCTGAAATGAAACGCCACGAATAGCACTCCTTCCAGCGTACATCACCATTCTAACCAATTCCCTCTTAAATAGGAGATGCCATACTAAATGCTGTCTTCATAGCAAACCAGACTTTCTAAGTAAAACAATTTAAGCAATCCCAAATAAGAATAATTATTTCGGGTGTGATGCCCAGGCACTTTTTACTAACGAAGCTAATTAACCTTCAGTGGACTTCTGTCTTTTTTGCATTCATACTAAAATGTCAGCTGAAGGGGCATTGTCCAAGGTGCACCATTAGCCCACATAGAATCATAGAATGGTTAGGGCTGGAAGGGACCTTCAAAGGTCATCTAGTCCAACCCCCCTGCAAGGAACAGGGATATCTCCAAATAGATCAGGTTGCTCAGGGCCTCGTCCAACCTGGCCTTGAATGTCTCCAGGGATGGAGCATCCACCACCTCTCTGGGCAACCTGTTCCAGTGTTCTACCACTCTCATGGTAAAAAATTTTTTCCTAATATCCAATCTGAATCTACCTCCCTCTATTTTAAAACCATTACCCCTTGTCCTATCACAACTGGCCCTCCTGAACAGCCTCTCCCCATCTTTCTTGTAGGCCCCCTTGAGGTACTGGAAGACCGCTATAAGGTCACCCCAGAGCCTCCTCTTCTCCAGGCTGAACAGCCCCAACTCTTTCAGCCTGTCCTCATAGGAAAGGTGCTCCAGCCCTCTTATCATCTTCGTGGCCCTCCTCTGGACCCTCTCCAACTGGTCCATGTCCTTCTTATGTTGGGGGCTCCAGAACTGGACGCAGTACTCCAGGTGAGGTCTCATGAGGGCAGAGTAGAGGGGGAGAATCACCTCTCTCGACCTGCTGGCCACGCTCCTCTTGATACAGCCCAGGATGCGGTTGGCCTTCTGGGCCGCAAGAGCACATTGCCGGCTCATATTGAGCTTTTCATCCACCAGTACTCCCAAGTCCTTCTCCTCAGGGCTGCTCTCGATCCATTCTCCGCCCAGTCTGTATTTGTGTCTGGGATTGCCATGACCCAGATGTAGGACCTTGCACTTGGCCTGGTTGAACTTCATGAGGTTGGCACGGGCCCACCTCTCCAGCCTGTCGAGGTCCCTCTGGATGGCATCCCTCCCTTCCAGCGTGTCGACGGCACCACACAGCTTGGTGTCATCAGTGAACTTGCCGAGGGTGCACTCCATGCCACTGTCCCCGTCACCGACAAAGATGCTGAAGAGGGCCGGGCCCAACACGGACCCCTGAGCACAAGTCTGATCCACTCCAACGATTCTTACATACCTACTATCCGATCAGGCTGTCAGCATTAACGCAAGACCCATCATGAGCCATATGTCATCAGCCTTGATCAATCAACCATCAGAAACTTGTGTTGTCTTCTGTTACCATTTAGCAGGGAGAATAATCATCATATGAAACTCCTGTGCCCCAAAAGCACTGCCACTCAAGCCAGCCCATACGAAGGAAGAAATCAGTAATCCCCTTACACAGTGATACTGTACTCTCACCTGAACTGGATGAACCCTGGTTTTTGTACTTCCAACACCTTCCACTGTGGTCACTGCTGCACCATACAAGGAGCAAATGGGAAGCAAACATGCATTTGCTGAATAATGCCTTTGGAACATAAAGGAGAATAAAGAACACAAATATTATTTTATTATAATTAAAGATGCATTAATATATTTTGCAATCAAGACATAGTTTATACTTACAAAGCAATCATTATCATCATTTGGAATGAGAATGGAATAAGCTTTACAGAAGGAGCCCCTTACTAGCTGTGCCTCTTGTCCCCAGTATAAAAACTGTATCTATGAGGACAGTTCTATAGAATTTACATCTTCCTTAATACTTCAGTCTTTTCTAATTGCCCTCCTGTCTCTCCTGCTCACAAGCAACCAGTCAAGTGCGTTTTAGAAGAGGAAGATGGGGAAGGGAACGTTGGCATAGTCATTTGGAGAAAGTAAAGAATTCCTGCTGCAAATTTATAATGAAATTTCTGACCCAAGGGAAATTCTGATGTAAAGTAAGTATCATTTTAAATAGGAGCAACGTACCACAATGAAAATTCTTCAAAGCTTTTCATAACTAGCAATAGAATGTGTTTTTTACTATAATTGAAATGTTTCTTTTCAAGTATCCTTCTGACTGTTTTAATTTCATCTCTTATAATAAATTTAAACCTTTTTATTTGCACTGCATTTCAATGTAATACAATTGTCAAAAGCAACAACTAGAACATTTTGACTTTTTCCCCACCTAAAAAAATATTCAATTGACAATGACATGCTACCATTTAACAATTTGACTGGAGTTTTCTCAATTTAGAACTAATTTATTCCAGTTTTTAGCTTAACAAAACTCTGATTTTGAGATTCAAAGTCCTTCTTTTTGTGTGAGGGGAGTAGGGAGGGAGTCCAGTATTAAAGGGCTGGTAAGGCTTAAACTTCTGCCTGCCCAATCTTCCCATCAGTCATATGACAGAACTGTGGGTAGGAGTCGCATTCCAGTGATCAATACAAACGGCGTTAAATATATGCCTCCTAAAGAGGAAACTCCTCACAGGAGCTGTCAGCATATAAGAACAAATTAAGCATTTGAGCACGATATTTCAGCAAATTTACAACACAGCTGAATGAACAGTATTTTTCACAGCGTTCTCTTTTGGACTAAAGTGACTCTTCCTTTGGACTCTTTTACTATTAAGTACAGATTTTACAACTTTGTTTTTACAGTTTCATATCTGGAAATGGTATCTACAGTCATAAAATTCTGCGTGGTTTTCAAAATTTTCTGTTAAGGATACCGTATCTTCTTCGAAGTTGGCTCATAAGTTGATATCATCACTGTGCAGGCACCACAGCCACCTCCTCCACAGCCATATTTAGCTCCTGTAAGACGAACTGACAATTCTGCCATTAGGGAAAAAAAATATCAGGTTTCATTTTGGTCTTTGTTCTGTTCAAAAGCTTGAGGTTACCTTTTTTCCTGAACTGCTAAGGAACACAGAGTTGGTTTGGTATGATAGCATACATATCAGACTCCTTTCTATGTTGGACTAAAATTCTCAGTGAAAGTAAGATTGAAGCTAAGGAAAGACATGACCAAAACCCCCTTTCTAGGAAAACAGAAAACTCGATTCTGACTTCTTTTGGAAGAGGAGTAAGTTGAGACAGAAAGAAGTGAAAAACAGTTTTCCAAGTGAAAATACAAAAGGAAGAAATGTGTAATGGGCAAAGTTATATCTGCAGTGTCAATGGAAAACTAAAACCAATATGCCAGTTTTTCCCAGAAGGTCCATTTATAGTCAGGATATTAAGCTTGCATTTCATCCGAAAGATCACACTTATGAGAGAAGTGCTTGTCTCTGTGAACCTGGAACAGTGGCCAATTTGAGACTGTGAATCCACAAACAGCTAATTAAATGTTCTACAGCCACCAAAAGGAAGATGCCTTATTCCCCATTTCTTCCTCCTCTTCTGTCCTTCCTTTTCATCACATTACCTGCTCCAAACCCCAAGATCTCTAGCACCAAGTCTTTTTTTCACCAGTCCCTTCTGTGAGCTGCCTAATGATGAGCTGATTAATTAGGGACCAACTCCCTAATCCAGCTGAAAGCCTCCGTTTTTCCTGGGTTAGTTTTCTGCTGGCCTAATGAGTATAATTAGTACACAGAGAGGTCTGAGGAACTCCACAGCTAGCACAAGGTGCAGGAAGAGAACTATCAGGAGCTGGGAATGATGGAGGGGAAATAGGCTGCTTTCTTTCCATATCACATCATCAAAAGAAAAAAAATGTTTGTCAATGTGAGGGTCAGCATTCTTCACTTGCAGTAAAGCTTTGAGATGCATGTATTGCTTTAAGGTCTTATCTAACTAAGCTCTACCATTTTTTCCACCATAAAGTGCTTTACCGAGCCCTTTCACAGGGATCTCAACCTGTCAGATAAAGGAAATTACTTTTTAAGATACAGTTTCTTCCCTTCTTGCACTTCTATTTACTTCTTAATTTACAATAGGCCTTCCAGTTATAACATGCCAATTCTGATGGCATTTAGCCTCAAAATAAAGATGAACAGATGCTTAGAGAGGTATTATACCGTACTTTGCAACTATAAAATACATTGCTGGAAGATGCTGAAGTTCCTCATGCTCACTCAGACAGTCATTTCACACTACAAAGAGTCTGGCAACATCAGCATAAGATATTTCTGTCCTATATTTTTGTTCCCTGACATTAATTTTTGTCTCTTTACCAAAGTTAGCTGTCCTCCAGCTATGTTAACTCAACTATTTGTAGAGGTTTGCTGTGGAATGGATCAGTTCCTCTATCTGGCTAACAAAGCGGTCTCAGACACAGCTGGGCAGGTGCATCTCAGGGAGCCACACAACATCACACAGACCTAAGCAACAGAGTTGACATTTAAACTGTATGGTGAAACCAACTAGCTCCTGAAAAAAAATGTTAATCCTATCCTCATTTTATAAGCAAGGTACAATGATACAGGAAGGTTAAATGACTCTTCAAATGAGCAAGTCAGTGCAGAATTGCATTACCTCACTCACCGATGCACTTTGATTAATGAAGTACAACTCTTGTGGTAGGGCTGCTACTGAGCTACTTGGTGGGTGTCAGTCTCTTCTCCCAGGTTACAAGTGATAGGACAAGAGGAAACAGCCTCAAGTGGCGCCAGGGGTGGTTTAGATTGGATATGAGGAAAAATTTCTTCACTTAAAGGGTTGTCAAGCACTGGAACAGGCTGTCCAGGGAAGTGGCGGAGTCACCATCCCTGGAGGTATTTAAAAGACACGTAGACGTGGCAGTTAGGGCCACGGTTTAATAGTGGTGGACTTGGCAGTGCTAGGTTAACAGTTGGACTCGATGATCTTAGGGGTCTGTTCCAAGGTAAACGATTCTATGATTCTGCTTTTCATAGTCTGATGGAGTCTGAAGTTGTTCAAATTACTGAAGAATAATTTCATAAGCACCGTAACTACAGCAGCCTATTCTGCTCCAGAATGCTCCTCATGACTGACCAGTAACAAACATGTTTTGACTTAAAGTTTTTCTTTTGAGACAAAAATAAAAACTCTCTCCTGCATGAATTCTATAGTATACAGCACATCACTTGCCCTGTGGTGGTATGTTTCATGAGACAGCCTAGGAAAATTCAAAAAGGAGAGATTCTGCTCCTCCCCACATTTGCTCCATGCTCCTGGGTGTGAGAATCTACATGTGTGCAAAATATTACGCAACAGCTTCATGAACAGTGGGAATAAGCTTGTGACGCAGCAGGTTTTGGAAACCTCCTAAGAACAGTTGAGAGCAGACACATGATCAGGCCTCTGAAATGGTGAAGAGAGGAGAAGACGAGAGCAAGTGCTGCATGATTTGTAGCAACCCAGAAAGCCACCAAGCTCTAGACTGAAACTAAGACAGGAGGAAAGAACCTTGTCTGCAAAGAGAAAACTGACAGGGTGAGACTTCTAGTTCTCCCAACTTTAGTTCTGTCTTGTCTATTTTTTTTTTCTGTTTTAAAAACATACTTGTTCATATTGACTTACTATTAAACCCAGGTTTTTCGTTTAGAAGTCTGTTTGGAGTTCTAATCATAAGAAAACATAGATTACCTCAAAATTCCAGCAGATTCAGGGTCTCATCACAAGATCTCCCCTTTCCTAGAAGAAAGACTTTTACAAAGCTTGGAGACTCCTAGTCTGCCAAACTTTATGTATACTAGCCAAAAGGTTCTTAGGTTTCATTATGGGAGGAGAGAAGAGGAACACAGATACACACATATCATGCATGCCTGACAGCACAACTTCGCTTGTTTAGGAAACCAGGCTAAAAATACAGCAGCTCACTGAAGAGTATTTAGTTTAAGAAAGACACATCATTTAATATGGTGGGTTTATCTTCAGGGAGTTACAACTTCCTTCAACTGGTAAATCACCTTTTAATTATCATTTATGAGAATTTTGCTTGTGTAAGGCTTTCAAACAGGTGACTTAAGGGAACAGACAAGAAAAGGATACGTCTCTTTCGCAGATAAGACAACAGCATTTGTTCGGGATCAGCATTTTTCTCTACTATCTGCAGTAAGAAATTAAAAACAAAGTTTAACTAAGAAGACAAGGCTTTTCAAAGTTCAGTGCACAGACTTCATTCCCACAAAGCCAGAAGAGAATCCTTCTCTGGTTCCCTCTCATAGAGCTAGATTAATTGCCAAAGACCACAGGAGAGTTGGGGCTCCTTCTGGAAATTCCTTCTCAGACATACACATTTCCAGGAAAGAAGTGCCAGGGCACCTTTCAACTACTGAAAATAACTGCTGCTTAGTGAAGGGTCATACTGAGAGAAGTTACCTTCGGCCACACTAGAAATAAAAATGCAGCAGAACTTTGCTACAACAGAGGCAGGATAGCATAAAGAATTAACGATTTGCAGATTTTAGAATCTCCCTGACACTTTAACCTACTGGGATGAACACTAGAGGAAGCATATAAGGCCATCAGCAGGAAGCAGTTTTCTTCTAGCTTTATTTATATAAACTTTCATTTGCTGTAATAGCCTAAAAACAGAGAGCAACAGAAATGCCTACATTCTTGATCAATTACAGTATTTCTCATTCTGTTGCTTAGAATCAGCTAGTTCCTTCCAGTTGCACTGAATCAACAACCAGTTTAATTTTGTTCTTGCAATATTATCTTCATGTTGGCCATATTTTGGCACCTGAGACTTGCTAACTTTCTGTTGTGCCTCTGAAAATCTGGTACCACCTGATACCTCTTCTCTGATACCATCAAAGATGAGAAGCCAGGCACGTACAAAAAAAACAACCCACTAGTTTGCTCACCAGCCAAATTTGATACGCAGCTTAAAGTGCATTTCACTTTGACGCGTTTTTTCCCCCCAAACGCAGCAGAGCTAAGACACGATGTTGCAATCACGTTTGACCTCCTCTGCCACTTCTCCCCTTCTAACAGCACTTGCTGTAGACAGAAGTGCGTTAGCTAACTAATGTGATTCTTGGGGGCTGATTCTCTTCTGCAAGGAGATGGGAAGGAATGCTTCCGGATGCTTGCTTGAGGATTGGGTTACACTCCCATGAGGAAGCCTGAGGAAACCAGATCTGTGCTCACCCCCTTCAGGGTTACTTCTGGAACAGCAGCACCCCTGTCCCCACGCTCCTTCCACCCCAAACTCACCTTCCTCCCGTTCACATAGAAAATCAGCTCCCCAGCCGCCGCCGCCCCTTGCCGAGACATCGTGCCCCAGGGCCAGCACCAGCAGCGCCAGCAGCCGCCGGGCAGCCGCGGCCGGAGCGCACTGGGCGGGCGGGGCCGGGGCCGGGGCCGCGGGCGGGGCGCCCCGAGAGCGGCGCGCCGGGGCCCCGCGCGTAGAGCCGGGCGCCCGGTGTACGCCCCGGGTCCGCCGGCGGCGCGCTCACACGCCGAGGCAGACCTCGCGCTTTCGCTAGGCGCACACGCGTTCCTCCAGAGCGAACCGGCAACGGTCGTTACGTCCTCACACTGAAATCTCCAGAGAGAATTTTAAATCGTGATAAAATCCAGCAATGTCGTTATCAAGAGCCCAACGGGAATTTTGCATAAATTTGCACTCGCGAAACAATCGGCAGTAACTTCCAGGTATTACAAACATTTGGAAGGGCTACTTGTGCAAGCAAGGGTATAGAACCATAATATTTTCCTCTTCCTGCTTAATCTAAATACATAGAATTATTTTTCCTACAAATTTTAAAACAATCAAAATCTTTACGATGGTAAACTGAAATATTAAATGTCAAAAAAAATTAGATTGAATGCACATGAGAAAAAGCAACTTTGAAGCTATAAAAATAAATTCAGATTACTTTATCCTCAGCAAAATAATCTTAATCCCTGTGACAGCTATAGATTAATTTTTATCTCAAATATCATGAGCTGTTTTTACACCTTTTTCCTGGCCAGAGCTCCTAATATATCAACTGATATGGTAAAAGAAGCACATTTAGTGAAGATTCAACCAGCAATGTAACATTATTTATACAGTACCTAAAGTTAGCGACCATTTTTCAGAACAATTAGAAGAACTGCATCCTAGAAAATAATGAAGTAAATTTTCTCTGTGTATAGAGCATCAATTCGAGCAACAAAACCAGTAAGAACGGAAAAAACAAGGAAATAAGGGCAGTAGCAGCAATAATATGATTTCAGAGTTACTTAAGGAACCTCTGTGCATCTTCAGGTAATTTTCTTTATCCTTTGTTACTTTGAAAGGTATCTATACTAAAAAGGAATGGAAGGAACTAAGGCATGAAGCCCCAGGCCTTATACTTCCATTGAAAATCACATGCTTTTATTTGGAACACTGTAGCAGTCCTGCTGGTAACATCTGAGGCTGTGTGAAACAACAGAAACAAAAATTAAGACTATCTCAAAAAGATTATTTTTTTTTCTGAGAAAATGAAGCATGTGCTTCTGTTTCCAGCTTTCAAACCACAGGCAATAGAGAGAAACAATCATTTAAAACACCACTGTTTTGCTACTGAAGTGCCAGCACAGGGAGCACAAGTCATAACAGGCACTTCTTTTGGATTTCTAAAGACACAGCTGATCATGTTGATAAACAGTGAAAGCTAGCAAGCAATTTCAATTAAAAAAAGCCAACAATTAATTACAAACTCAGTAAAAAAATACAGGAAAAAAATGTATAAAAATACCCTATGTGTAACTCTTCTTTAAATAACATTGAATCAGGATAGAATCTGTCTTACCAACCGTTTCTGCACCTCTTCATAACCGTCTTCCTAACGCAGTGACGTACACAGCATGTTTAAGAAAGAAAAAGTCTGTTTGCTGAAACTTAATAATGAGCAGCCAGTTATAATAGATAATAATTCTAACAGCTCTGTTTTGCGATACAGATCACATTGCCTGGGTGATAAGGTAAGTTTCATATCGGAAGAATTTCATACTGATGGAATACTTTTTTTACCTGTGAGGTTCTATATGAAAACATCTTGCTGTCGCTACTGCTGTACATTTACAATCTCTGCATGGTCTCTGGAACTGGTGACCACAGCTAGACAAGATCTCTGTTGAGGGCATAAAGGTCCCCTGTGTAAACCAACTCATAATGGCATATCTAACTCCAAATTCGTACACGGAATGTTCTACAGGATCTCGGGGAGCTGCCTGAGGGCTACAGACTGTCATAAAACCACAACAGAAACCAGCTGTAGTATTACTTAAATATTTGTAAATAAAGCTTTTGTGCCTCTTATTGTTTATGGTTATAGTTCAAGACTTACAGATAGAACAGACACATCTGAAAGCTATATCCAGGAGTACATTTTGATATCTATGACTCAATTGTCTGTCAAAATACACAGTTGAAATTCTGACAACTCACAGGAGGATGTAGGGTTCCCCTTGTTGAACTTCATTAGATTCCTCTCAGCTTATTTCTCCAGCGTGTCCAGGTCCCTCTGAATGGCAGCATAACCATCCAGTGTTCCAGCCAGTCCTCCTAGTTTTGTATCAACTGTGAATTTGTGTAGGCTGCACTCTGTCTCATCATACAGGCCGTGACTGAAGATGTTGGACAGTGCTGGCCTCAGTATGAAACCCTAGGGAGCTCTAGCGTTTTGCCTCCAACCAGACCGTATGCCACCAATCACAGCCCTCTGTGACAGGTGGTTCAGCCAGTTTTCAACCCATCTCACTATGCACTTAACCAACACATACTTTGTCAGCTCGTCTGCAGGATGTTATCAGTGACAATGTCAAAAGCTTTACTAAAGCTGAGACAAACAACATCCACTGCTCTCCTCTCACCCTCCAAGCTCAGGCTATCAATTTAATAAAGCACAATTTCCCCTGTGTAAATCAATGCTAATTACTTTCAGTCACCTTCTTGTCTTTTACACATGTGGAAACACTTTCCAGGAGTATTCTCTCCATCAACTTCCCAGGTTACAATAGAAGCTACAATGAAGTACAAGAGTACAGTTTGGTTTGGTATTTTTAAGAATATATTATAAATTTAAGAGTACCCTATCAGATCAAAGATCTAGCTAACCAAAGAACTGGTCTCTGAAAGTTTCAACAGTGAATGCCCTCGGAAAAACTATAAAAATTGGTCAAATGCACAGTAAGGCTTCTCCAGAACACTCTTCCAGCCTTCAACAATCTGCAATTCAGGGATATCTCATGCCAGAAATGGTGTTTCTGGCAATTCCTCATAGATTTTTCTTTAATTAATTTGTCCGATCAATTTTTAAGACCATGTAAACTAATAACATCTACTCCTGCAGTAATGAATTCCTCAGCATAATGCATACTGTGTGAAGAACCATCTTCTGTCACACAAATAACTTAACTTATTTGTATCTCCTTAAAGATGAGCACAGCTATCTTGGTTGCAAAACGAACCTGAACCCTATCTGACGTGCTTTGTAAAAACAGTGTGGGCTGCGAGCCACAGCCTGCAGCTGGCAGCGTCCGAGTCAGATAACGCCAGAAAACTGTTTGTCATCTGACAGTGCATTATGGAATGCAGAATCCACAAGGAAAGCAGCAGAAAAACTTGGCAGTTGAATGGTTTGATGTGGTTGTATAAGTCACCACACTAGCGCACTCTCAGTTGGAAACTCAAGGTGTTGCTTTGTCTGGATCTTATTTACTATTCAATTTCTATTGCAGTACTATTTTCTTTCTGGCTGCCTCTGACACATGCTCTGGACACTAGACTGCTCTCCACTATTTCTCAAAATAAGACTTCCTCATTCAAATTTCAGTACGATTCTGTCAAACCCAAAAGTCAACCATCAAAAACAAACAAACAAAAAAAGGCACTGTCTCCATCTATTTCAGTAGATTTATCAAAATTTGGGATGCCTGTGTCTGTTCCAACCAGCACTGAGAAATGGTTCTACTCATGGTAAATATGAAATACTCACAATAAAATTCCCAAAGGTGATTTATTTTTAATTCTCATTAAAACGTACACTTTTCTTACAAATTAAGAAGTGCTGCAAATCCTTTGAACAGATTATAAATTACTGACCAGAAATGCAAAACCCAAGAGTGGAGCCTAACCCGTATTTGCCTTCCTGAGCAAAGTACTCCGTGTCCCTTATGTAGGGGCTCCTTTCCAAGAAATTCCACTTTGGAAGACCTTTACTAATCAAAGAACAATAACCACTCTATACTGCAAAACATATATATAATTTAAAAAAATGTACCATTTTAGAAGTATTGTTTGTAAAGGCAATTCTCTTGTCTTCTTCAAATAAATTTTGATTTATTTTTAAAACTTCTTTTATTTTTTACTTTAGAGACTGGGGAATTCAGAAATTGTGTATCTGTAAACTGATCTCCACGCCTTAATTTGCTGTAAACAAAAGAAATAAAAGACATCATGTATGAATATCACCAAGTACCTATGTAACTATAATTATAAAAATTATGTAATTATAATAACAATTCCAAATGGTAAATACTCCAATGAAAGCTTGATACACAAAAGAAACTAAATTTATAGAAAATAAGTATGTCTGAAATAGCAAGGCATAGATAATTACTGTTTTCCAAAATAACGCTAAAAATAATAGTCTTTATGTGGCCTGTATCATGCTAGTATGTGAGTAATCATTAACTTATTCCTATAAGACTAAACTCAAAAATTATTTAAACCAAGATCTTAACAGCATCCATTCAGGACAGTATAGTTGAAAATAAAATATAAATAGGAGACGGTAACTTAAAAATCTTGAGTAACATCCACATTTTTTTCTGTTATTAGTTACTGTCTCTCTCCCAAAATACAGAACCTTATCACTGTGGGGCAAAAGAGGAGAATGTGTTAATATGACAGAATTACAGCATTTTAGCATGCAATTCAATTAGTAAAAGAAAAATGTAACTCTAATCCCTTCGCATTTCTTTTACAAGCTATCTGGCATAAATATTTCTGAAAAGCCAGAGGTAAAGTGAAAAGACATTTCCTACATTACTTATAGCTCCCCATTTGTCCTCAGTTTCATTGCTTCAATTGTTTGCTTGATTACAGAGGTAAACAAGAATATTTTGAGGGTGCATGAGAACATTGTGCTAATTTTTTCAGTTATGGATTTTTTTTTTCTTCTCCTCTCATAGTTTTGCCAGAAAAGGCAAAACTCAAACCAAACAAAAAACCTCAACCAACTTTACTTCAGAAGTAATCAACTCAAAGGTCCATTGAGATTTAGATCTATGCACGCGACTGCAAATATACTAGTTTTCTTAATGGAAGTATGGCTTTAAAATCCTCTTTTAAATTCTAATAGTTATTACACAATTTATGTCTTGTCTCGGAAATCCCATGCCACTAAATTTGCTAAGAACACTAAGAGGTAAATAACTAATTATCAAAATAATATATCCTAAACTCAAATGATTTCTTATATTAGACTCAGCTTGTTTAAAGAGAAATTACTGAATTACATAATATTAGTGCATAAATTACCTTGCCACTTGGCAATATTACAAGGGCATTGTTATGGTATAAGTTTACACTGAAGTATAACATTTACAATTATCCACCACTAAAGGGGTTTATACCACGACAAACATTACGAATTCGCACTATTCACTGCAAGTATAAAATCTTATATTATATGCTAAATTTAAATTTTGAGACTTCAATACTGTTGGTGTCTTATTTTGGTACTTGGAAATCCTGCCACGCTAACAGGAAATGTTTTATATCAACACTGAAGTATCTCTGCAAAGGAGATTTGTGAAAGAGATACTTCAACTGTTTATTTCAGTATTTTCATAGCAAATCTTTACTGGAGACAGCTAAGTACTCCAAAAACCAAACAAAAGCCTTGATTTTTGTATACCTACCTGTGTAGGTTGGGTTCTTTGTAGCAAATAGCAGCTCTTGCTCGTCTAGGTGGTGCTGCTGAGTTTTCTTCTAAAGTTCTGGTGGATTCAGGTAAGGAAGCGTGAGATCGTATACTAGTATTTGTCAGATCTTGCAAAGCCTTTTTCCCTGTGAATACAGTAGTTTATATATCTCATTTAAAATATTTTCTGAATCCTTAAGTAAACTTCAATTCATAATTATTTTTAATTAGTATTTCTTAATCCAGGTACTCAGGTTACAGCTCCTACTCTGAAGATGCTCAACAAAAAACGGGATAGATAGTCAAAGAAAACACAACAGCAGCTTTCAACCTACCCAAATCTGGAGATGTTTAAGGTCTGCCACGGCTCTTGGGACACTTTAAGAAAGCCCCATAAGCACTGTAATTTGCAGCTAGATGCTTAAGACTCCAAAGAGTTATTGCATTTAAAAAAGTAAAACTGCACACAGCTCATGGTCTTGAATGCTGGGGGAGGGCATGCACCTATAATCTGAAGATTCAACCTGTACAAGAGTTCACCAGTACTGTATTTTCCAACTTTGTGCCTGCTCTTTCAGCATGTGCATAAAATGAGCATAGCAAGGTGATTAAGTGAGCCTCCTTATCTTCAAAACTGTAAATTACCAAACTATTTACAATACCTTATATTTTGAGCCACTGAACATGTGCAAGAGGAATACTCCATAAAAAAACAACAACCAGCCTTGGTAGAAGAAGTACTATTTGTGTCAGACTAAACAATCAATATTTAATTTGCAGAAAAATATTTTAATAGCTTGGGAGGAGTATTGAAATTATTCTTCAGCCCGCATTTCAAAAAATCCTAACCATTTATAGATGACAGTCTCTCTGAAAAGCACTAAGATTTAATGTAGACAACAATCCAAGATGAAATAAATAATCTTAATCTATATTCTTTAAAAGTCATTCCAAGAGCATAGATTCCTCATTGACACAGGTCAAGTTTTAGATTTAATGCATCCAGATAAGAACATTTGGAACGTAGTTTTTTAAAGAAACTGAATTTAAAACTCACTTATCTTAACTTGTTGAGTTTGAACGCTTTACCTTAAATCCTCTGTGGCAGCAAATGGATGCTACTGATCTCATAGAGGAAATTCATACACATATGGGAAAAATGATGAATTTTCTGTTGTGCCTATCTTGAGACTAATAAATTATATCACTGTATATTTACATACCTGTCCAAAAAGTGAATATTTTCTTTCTTTATTATAGCATCTGAATGCCTTGTACGGTCTAGCATATGCTTTCTTAACTGATGGTCAAGCTGATAGGGCTGAATTACTATTGTCCTGTAGCAGAATTCTGTGCTGAGATCAAGTAAAATATCTCAGTGGGTAAGACTGATCACTTCATCCACAGTCTTCTGAAATGTGTTAAGTAGAGACAACGTCTGAGGTTTTTCATTGGATTTCTGCTAACTTTGAGAGACGTATTAAGGTGACTTTGAGCTGCTTGCAGCAAGTCCCTACTGATTCATGAACGCAAAAGAAAAAGCACTATCTTTTGGAGGAATGCATTAAGGAAGAGCAATGCTCATTTGATTTAAATGAGAGGGATCTCCCATCAAGAAAAACCTCCCAAATTTGGCTGCCTCACAAATCAGTCTTCATTTGTACTAGTTTTAAAGTGGAAGTAAACTGTTATTATGAGCTTTTCCTAAAGCTTTAAGGTTAGAGATCAGGTCAGCTTCTTTTTAAGCAGTGAGTTTTGAGATGTCTATGAGTCTGCATTATTTAGGAAAGCTGGATGCCTTTGAGTGTATTTATGTTCACATAGATCTAACTATAGAGAGACTTTCATTACAGGAGACTTTCAAGATGTATTTCTAAGTACAGCTCATGGTAGTGATAAGAAGAACTGACGCCATCAGAAAGGATGGCATTTCCTTGCTTTATTTTAATTCAAGGTATGGATTTGGATGTAGGATGAGAAATGGGTTTGGAACTACACTTAAATGGATGAAGATCAAATTATTAGCTCGCTTTTTATGTCAGTAGTCTTTGATATTGCTGATCACAAGGGTTTACTAATATGCCATTACAGCTAATAAAATTATGTGATCCTTTTTCTACCTTCCAAAGAAGGAATCGAAGATGAGAAAATGTAACTGCTAATTACCAGGACTAGCACCTCGCATGATGGTCTAATTCTGCCAGTATTCCTATTCTGTGGTCATGTGAAATAGGAGATTTTTTTGGCTTTCATGTCCTAGCATTCAAATGAAAACACTGCAGTATTCGCTTGATAGCTTGGGATTTGCGGTAGGAAACTGTCTAGGTGTTGGGATGTTCTCAGAGACAATGAAGCAAACAGGAACTTGTTGAGAATCAGTATGTTTACAAAATAGACCCCTCATGCTATAAGACTTCAAAGCTACATTTCAAAGCATATTTAAACTCTAGCATATGCATTAGTCACATATTCCTTTAGCTCCTTTACAGTAATTTCATTGTATGATAGAAGAATCTAGTATAGTCTGGAAGATAGGTTTAAAGTCTGATTATTTTCTTAACTTAATGTATCTTAGAAAAGAGGTGTCAGATTTAGTCTGACACATGGGGACATGGGGAGATTCTCGAGAAAACCTGCTCAAAGTACTTTTATTAGATCTCAGAATTCCTGTTGAACTGCAGTGTTTCTAAAAAAATACAGATGAAATCTTTAAGTCCAGCTATGCTCTCCATTTATGAAGGGAACAGTTCACTTACTTCCCTTGTATAAAAACTCAAGATGTTATATCTTTTATACCTACACCTTCCTGAATTCCACTACATTCTTTGAAAAATTAATAAATGTTCCAACTGTAACTGCTCCTCAAGAATGCAGACTACTTATATCTGCCCAACTAAACGTCACCTTGGAATATACTGAAAAGTAACAAAGATGATAGCTACCACAATTAAAAAAGATACTGACTGATTTACAATATAGAACATGAATAATTTTAACGATTTTCAATCTTACCTTTTTCCACTGCTGTTTTATCCACTCTAAGCAGGGAGTAAGAATAGGACAGTATTAAAAGTGAAGATACTTTACCACTGTCTCGGGCACTACTTATTTCAAAACGCTATTTTTTTTCTCACCCATACACTTACCATGACAAGGTGTCAGCGTCTTTTTGTAAGTCTCTTTAGAAATATGATCCAGTTTTTGTTCTGCTTTTCCAGCAGCCAGTACTTTATGATTATCATTTCCCCCACGGATCTGAGAGTTTTTCAGTACAGAGAAGTTCATGGAAGCATTGTGGTTATCAAGAGCTGGGAGCTCCGCATGGGAAAGACCTTCCTGGAAAGAGCTATCTACATTTAATGGTGTATTCTTAGAACATTCCACAGGTAAGAATTTTAAGAAGTCTGATTTTTGAACCATAGGCTTTAACTTGCTTATAAATGAATCTGTCTCATGAGGGACTTCCTGATCGTCCAAAACACTCTGCCCACCCTGACTGATATGCCCAAAATAATTTTCTTCTGGTCCGGTGTCCGTAATATCAGAACTACATATCTGTTTGTGCTTTACCAGATTATCAGGAGAATTACTAATGTGAAGGTTTTTATGTGCCACTGATGAGGAATCTACTTTCTTAAACATGGCAGCATCATCATCAACTTGTTCTTTAGCTGGTGGTATATTCATAGCTTCACTGTTCTGAGTAAGTAAAGCCACTTGTGATGGCTGAGTTTCAGTTGCTTTATTTCCACGAACAGGCTCTGCATGCACTGCATCCTTATTTTTCAACTCTTCATTTTTACCAAGTGAGAACTGTGTAAGGTTTTCTTTTGGTATTATATATGCTTTCCGGCTAGCCTTCGCCAGTGTACGCTTTAATCCACCTGGTGAAAAATGGCTACTCTTTTGGCCTGCTTTCTGAGTAATTTTATGAATGCTGTCACTTTCAGTTTCTTCACTTTGTCTGTAACTATTTTTTTTGTTGTATTTTCTCTTTATAATATTCTTCTGGTCTTGTTTTCCCTTGCTGTCATGTTGGAGTATCTCTGCTTGAGACTTTTTGGAAATATATTCTCCATACTGCTCATTTTCATCTCTACAGTATTTTGTTGTGTTCATTTTTGAAGAGTTTGGAAAAGTGTTACTGTTTATTTTTGGTCTGCTATGTTTCTCATTTGTATGCAGAAAGTCCCACTGTAAAGGCAAAACATTAGAAGTGTTATCTGGAAATGGTACCTTTTCAGCACAATAAGCTTCTGGTGGGATCTTGTTAATAGATGAGTTTGAGTCTGCTTTTTCTGTTTTGCTTTCCACATCTTCAGATGTTTCTGAGAAAGCTTCCTTTTTTGTCTCCTCTTTTCTTGGACTCATTAAGTTATCCTGGTATGTCCTCCTTGTATCTTCAGCTTTACTTGGACAGTTTTGTGCTTGGTATTTGCTGGTGTTTAGCAAACTCTGTTTCCCTACAGAATTTCCTGTAGGTAGCTGTCTGGTCCAACTTTGAAATAGTTGAGTTTGAGAGTCAGTAGTTTTTGAAACTTCACTATTGTCAGCCCCAGTGTGCTTTTCTTCTGCATACAAATGTGAATTGACTTCATTTTCACTTTTCATTTTCTCTTTTTCCTTCTTAGAATATTTTACTTTTCTGAAATTTGGTAATATTTTATCAGAATTGGCATTACTATTTTTATTTTGGCGTAGTTTATCTTTGTCTTTCGCTGTAACTGTGAGTAGTTCACCTGCATCACTGGCGGTCAACTCCATATCAGCATCATAAACAGTTTCTTCAGGCTTCATCTTGTCAGTAAAAGGCAGCTTCTTAAAATCTACCTTACTTTTGCTGCTGAATTTCAGAGGTGAAGGAATAATGGGAGACAAGTCACTTAACCCTTCCTGCGAATTCATGTCATTGGTGCTGCTGCTGTTGATACAATGACGAGGCAAATTATTAGAGCTGCACTTTTCATCAAAATCCTTTGCATTAGGTTGAGGTTTTGACTTCTGAAATACTGCATGTTTGTTTCTTTCAGTCACGTTTCCACAGAATGGCAATGAAGTATCATTATATTGGTTTGCAAGCTCCTCAGACTGTCTTAAAGACTGTGTATTTTTGACATGAGTCAGGAAGGCACTATTGCAAGTTAGTTCTGTGCATGATTGATTTTCTGCAAAGAGAAAAAGTTCAGCAGCTTGAGGAAAGAAAGAATGTAGTCATCAGAATAGACAGATTACTGAAGGTTGGACCAAAAGCATGGAAAATTACAAACTGCATATTTCTTAATTCATTTTTTTACTGAATACACACATTCTGTGGTTGGGCTTTAAACATTTAGTTAACTAGAACTAATTTCACATTTTACTGAAGTTGGACTTTTGAAATTGGGTATGAGTAAAAATGTGGTTTTCCATAGCTACTTCAGCTGTTATTTGGTTATCTTATAGAAGTTTTATTCTGTTCACATTAATTTTGTTACATTTCAGCTGTGTTATTTCAATGAACTTTCTTCTCCAAGTGATTGTTAGGACACTCATACTTACAGGTGAGCATTCTATTTTTTATTAGTTTATTACAGTTTAGGAATCTTACCATACCTTCTGTATCACACATCAAGTAATGAATTACTAAACACTAATTCTCAGATAGTTCTGAAAAATATTATCATCTGTACAAAAAGATATCATACCTTTTAAAAACGTATTTTTGTCAACGGTTGTTTCCACTGGGTCTACGTCAATTAACTTTTGATTATTTGCACCAGAAGGCAATGATAATGCAAACTTGACTTGATCTGAACGCACTTCCTTTGACAAAATAGTGGTACACTTAAAAGAATTTGGTATTTCACACACAGAAGGGCTACCTTGCTGTTTTGCATTAGCTGTTGCAATTAAAGGAAGCTTCACTGGTAATTCTACAGATCTGAAAAGAGGAAATTTTACTGTGAAGATTTTTATTACATTATGTTGTAACATTCAATTGTTTAAAACATTCCCTTAATAATGTATAAAAGCCAAAAACAAGAACTCAAGTATTGAATCTGGTTCTATCTTAGGGGCAAATGTAATTCTTTTGATAGAGAATCCTGCTTTGTGATAGTGAGATCTCATTAAGAAAGAAGCAAGTTATTAAAACACAACTTTTGTCTACCACTCTCTCTCTATATATATAGAAATTCCAAGTTGCAAATAGGTAATTTCTGAATTAGACAAGAAATTGTTTCTCATTACCTCAAAAATACCTAGGACAATATACAGAGATTAGTTGTACAAAAATCCACAGACAATTACCAACTTCCGCATTTAATGTAACGACCTACCTAGCAGACTGACATGTACTCTTGAACTGGTCATCAGCAGGGCTACGTGGATCAGCTGATAGGAGAAGAGAACCCTGAAGATTCTTTCAAAAGAACAGTGAGAAGCAGAAACAGTTGAATATTCTCTAATGTTTTAAGTATCAGAAATATCCAGAGGAAAAAAAAATTATGAATGGGTAAAAAAA
This sequence comes from Tauraco erythrolophus, assembly GCF_009769465.1. Lineage (NCBI taxonomy): Eukaryota > Metazoa > Chordata > Aves > Musophagiformes > Musophagidae > Tauraco > Tauraco erythrolophus. The sequence continues at coordinate 13,812,577 of NC_141472.1, read as the reverse complement.
ATAGACGTACTGATGAAAGGTGTATGATACTCAAAAACATGCACACAATAATTTTAAAGAAAAATATTTTGTAGCAAAACTTATCAAAATCTGTAGTCTACTTGCATCCCAACACAATGTATGGACTTTTTAAACACAGCTATAAGTAATGTAAAGTGCATTATGCATATAGAAGGGTAAAGCAACACCAAGCAACTGTTTCAAACAATAAAAATAATAATGTTTAACAAATTAACTGCAATTTTGCCACAACACAAGGATTAACCTGGACTATGTTTTCTGGTAAGATTTCCACGTGCAAGGTGTTTATTGCAGCACTAAGCAAGGAAGGCAAGTAGCTCACTCACTGGTAAAGAACACCACATACCGAAGTACTATGCTTTTTTCCTTTCAACCACATGACTTCATCAGGGCTAACTGATATTTAACTTTTTGATATTTTTGCAAACAAGATTAAATCCTAAATTTTTAGTGCATGCAACTGCAAAATTTAATTGATTTCACTAGACTTGTGTTTCATTCCAAATTTTAAGAAATTGGGGTAAATGTTCTAAAATGCATATATGATTTCAACATCGCACTCATTTAGAAGCTTTGAAAATATTATCCTGGAAAATTAGTTCAATATGGTAATAGTTCAAATAACATCTTACCTCAGAAAGACTGCTTATTTCTATTGCAGTTAAGAGATTATCATTCAAAAATGCTTCTATCTCTATAAGAGTTTTATTCTGGATGTAAAAGAAAAAGTAATTTAAAAACATACTTTATGTGGCTTCTGGCTTAATAAAAGGCAAGATATAAAAGCGAATCTACACTGCTAATTTTTTTTCTTTTTTTACAATACATTGAGTACAAACTGATTTTTAATAACATCTCATTACCTATAAAGGTGAAGCTGACACTAAAATAGCTATGGATAGACATATATACTGACGGATAAAATCGTTAAGCACAAAACAAATCCCATGAAAGAAAAAAAATCAAACGGGAATGCTATGCTATCAGATGATGTAAATTCACAAATCAGAGATATGCATTTTAAATCACCATTTTAAGAAGCCATATTAATTTTCCAACAAAGATAAAAGCTTGGTTTAGCTGATCTAAGTTTAAATGATATTATTTGCGGCATACCAATCGGTTTAGTTTTTGACAAAGCGAGATATTATGAAGGTACAGCTTTTCTACTTCCTTCTGAAGAAAAATCTTCTCATTCTTTAACTTCCGAGAATTTTCTTTCTCCACACTCAAAGCCACAGCTAATGCTTTATTATTCTGTTTTAAAGACACTTTAAACACAGATGAGTTATCTAAAGGAGACAAAATCATATTATTTTCAGCAGCTTCAATTCAAGGCCCTCTCTGCATGAACTATCACTATATAACAATATTATCTGTAGGTTTTGATGGAACAATAGCAAAGCCTAACACTTTCTAAAATAAAACTCTTTCTGTTGTCTGTCATTCTGATGACTACTCTGTCAGCTTCAAGTTCAAGTTTATTGCATACAGATTCTCCTCTAGTCTGGATTTTTGAAAATAAGGCTATTTTAAGAAGAAAGCATTTAAAAATGGATAGTTTCACAGGCATAAAGTGTTTCCAAATTTCTAAAAACCAAATATTAATTTTACAAATCAAGAAACTCAAATATTTTGAGCATAAATGTAAGTTTTGACAACAGAAAGAAACAAATTTTAAATTTGAAATACATCTTCCACTGTCTTAATGAAAACCTGCCTACTCATACTGATCATAGAAACAGAAGCAGAATTCAACATTCACTTAACCGTGCTGCTTGAATTAGAGAGATCTGAAATAGTGGTGTTTGACTACATTTAAAGCTTCCCTACCTGTTGCAGGAAAGGATCTGAGATGTTCCATAGTGTTGTTTTTCTCAGAGCCAGAAACAAAACCCAACCATCTACTATGACAAATGTATGTTTCAATTTAATCCTGACATACTGGGAAAACAAAGTACTTCTGGCAAGTGATTAAATCAGCAGATTGATATTTGTAGTTTTCCTTCAGTAAATGACTTAATAAAGAATTTTATATAAATCTCATGTAGTAAATGGGAATACTATGTATTTTACTGTGGCAACTATATTTTTAAAAGTCAGTGATTTTACTCATTTTGGCACCTCAGTTTTTAGACACCCCAAATGGACATGGATGTTAGAAACGCACTTGAGTACACTCTTTTAAAAAACATTAGCATACCAAAGAACAAGCATTGAAAATACTCAGAGAATCAGATAAATAAACAACTCCCAGTCATGTGTTTTAACTTTCAGACTCTCCTAAAATTCTCATCATACCCCGTTAATATTTTTAACAGGCAGCCATTCAGTAAGTTACGTAAAATACAATTATTATTCCTTTTGAAGCAATACATTTTCAGTAAATGGCTTCAGTTTTCTTTTAAGAGGACTTACTTATTAATTTAGTTTTGATTTTAGATGCTAAAGAAGCATTCCATTTTGCAGTTTGTAATGCTCCACTCCTCTTCTTCATGAGAGCTTTAACAGCATCCGAGGTGAAACTGGTGGATGATTTCGCAGTTGCTTGTTTATCCATCATCAAAATGAACCTGCATGTTGTCAAGAAGAATGCTGAAATAATACATGATCTCTCACACTTTTTAAAATTAAGTTCCATTATCTCTTACCAGGATTTGTTTTCTCCGCAGTTGAAAAAAACGCTTCGGTCTTTACCTTTGTTCAATTAATTCAAACAGGTTAACGAATTGTTCCTCAAGACTTAAGTCACATTATCATGAAGCGGCAAAATATTTAACTAATAAACATGAAGACTAAAAGCATCACAGATTTTTAACCTTGTTCATGCTCTCAAGTTATCTATCCAAGTTTATACTTAAAAGGGAAAAATCCAGCAAGGTCCTATCACTTTGCAATATGACCAGACCAGCTTTTGCTTTGTCAGGACTAACTTTAAATTGAAACATTTAAAAACCCTGCATTATAAAGGCTGTAAATTTAAAGAAGCAGCGAGACAGGCCCGCAAGCGCGGGCACAAAGGCAGCGGCCCCTCAGCACACCGCCCCGCGGAGGCCGCCCGGCCGCCAGACGCCCTTGGGCTCCCTCCTCCTCCCCTCACAGGGAGAGAGCGGCAGCGCCGCGCGCCCCGCGCGCGCCGCTCCCGCCTCGGCCCAGGGGCCGCCGACGGCTGCGCGCGCGCCAACGGCCGCGAGGCCAACGGCCGCGAGGCGGCAGCCGTCGGGCGGAGGCGCGAGCGCGCCCCCAGCACAGAGCCCCCGGCTGAGCGGCGGGCGAGCGGGAGAGGGCGGCCCTGAGCCTGTGCCGCGTTTTATGCCGTGTGAAGGGTTGCGTGGGGTTAAGTCACCGGATGATGGCATCTGAGCAAAATAACGGATAAAAGCAAGAAAAGATGAGAAACTTACTGGAGAATCAGTAATACTTGGTGCTTCACAATTCCTTTGCATTTGTGAAATGCACAGCCAGGCTGTAGGAGCTGCATACACGGGTCCCGTATCCGCCCCTGGATTTGTACCACGACCAACATCCACTGCTGGTACCTTTTCGTTTGCTCCGCTGATAACCAGGAAAGGCACTGCACCTACATGCAAAACCGACCATGTTAAAACAGCTCACGTGTACGTTCACATGTGGTCACGTACGTTTCTTCCCAGAAACGGGATATGCCTAAGTCATTAACGTTTAATCCATGGTTCCAGTTCTTTAGTGACGTTCCTGGATGTTTTAAAAAGAAGGAGTGGGATGCCTGTAACTTTTCAACTACGTATCTTTGGCAAAACCATTTTAAATACCTGCCATTAAGAATGCTAAAATTAAAAAATAAACATTAATTGTATAAACACTTAGCACCAATCCTAGCACGCTGTGAGGAAGGGATTAGGGAACTGCAGACATCCCACCTGGCTGTAAGAGATTTTTAGGAAGAGTTTGAGGTATTTGGCTTTCTGTTCAAAGAGTTCCTTTGAGTTAAAAGAAGAAATCCATGTAATTCCTTCTCAGTGGAACACTGACTTTGTTTTTAGCTGATCTTTAGCTATTAGTAACAGAAGAAATAACAAACAATTAATACGCAGTCATCAAGACAGTTACGAAAAGAAAAACGATACATTTAAAAATCAATGGATTATAGCAAGTATGCATGCTGCCTGCATGCTTACTGACTTGTAAGAGTGGAAGTGTCCCATGTCAGAATTCAAGCAAGCCCACTTCTAGTTTGGTTTAGGTAATATTAGGACTGGAAATTGCACGCATGTGGTTTAGTCTAATAAATTGCTTTTCCTCAAACTCTGTTCTGAGACCAAAATCTCTTGCTCTTTAACGCTTCCTCCACGTACATTCTACTTCACTGTGTCTGTGTGCCCAGTCCTACCATTACTTCAGGTGGACATTAGTTCCTAAATTTGACCCAGGAATCAGTAAATTTCTAGTAAACAGTTTTGTGAAAATATTGAGAGTTAATGTTTCAATTTATTTGAAGTTCACAGAGATGTAGATAGTTGAAATAAAAAACAGCATTAGATTCCGTAATGCAGTAATTGTCATGAAAACCTTACCTTTCCGTGTGCTAATGTTACAATATGCTATAAAGTAAATAAAAGGAACTGCACGGTAAGTATCAGTGGCATTATTTGACAATGTACCTTTATAAACTTATTATTTTCATAATCTGCTGCAAACAGCATCTGGAGAGTCTCTCTTTTCTATCTTTTTTAAATTTGTGTATGATATATGGCACAATTTCTCAGTGTGGCCCTGAAAGCTGCAAAACCCTAAGCTTCTATGCAATCCCCTTAAAATACAGGTTTGATCCAGCACATCTTATATACCTTCGGTACATTTCCCCTTACAAAGCGACATGGAAGTGACTGGAGCCGCTGTAAAACTTGGGCCAAATAAGAAGAGCAAATAGCCTTATGTAACTCTAAAAATAGATAACAAATCAAATAAAACTTACCTCCTTATCCTTTCCAGAAGGCAGTGTTTTCCTCTGGATCCAATCAAGAGTTTTCATTTCCTCTAGTTTTACAACAGTCCCAAGTCCTGAAGGGGAAAAAACTAATTTGCTTCCATTTAATGTTTATGGCCGTACTGCAGGCGATAAAACAAAATCTAAGTATTGCGTTTCCGCCAGCGGTCATAGTTTCCTTTACACTTCACTGAGGAACTCCCACACCATAACATTTCACATGTAAAAATCTCCAGTTAATTGCCAGCCACTCAAAGTGGGAAAGCGCTTAAAGCACTGCCAAGTTTCACAGCCTTTGTATCTTAAATATATATTAAGAGTATAATTCTGGTTTTCAGTCACTTGGGATCCTATGACTAGTCTTTAAACCGAGTAGAAATGAGAAGAAGGAGTGAGGGAAAGAGAAACAGACCTGTTGTAGAAGCCCTAACCACCTGGGAAGTGTTGTATTGAATTTGTGTCTTACTAGATAACTGCAAATCCCTCTCTCAGAAGAATCTTGGTTGACAAACTAATCCCATAGGGTCTAGTAAAGCGTGAGCTTTCTTCTAGTGGGTAGATGATGAAGAACAGCTTCTCCCTCTGTGGATTCTCTGACTTCCAACAAGACTTGAGCTCATGCTATAGTTTTCCTGAAATTATAGCATTAAGAACACATCTTCCTCTAATCACACCCTTTCTTGCACAAGCTTAATGAAAATTCATTTCTTAATGCCTCTCCCCCTGTCAAATTTGACTGAAATTAGTAAATTGAAAAGCAGATATACAGAGGATGAGTGTGTAAGCCTGGCTTCCTTTGGAAACTAGTGAAAAACAAAACAAAAAAGTCTCGAGTTCATTTTCCAAGAACATGCAGCTCAAAAGGCAGCTTGCTTGTGCAGGTTGATTATGCTGCATGCTTCTATACCAAGTACCTGCTGTAAGAAGCTTGAATAGCAATGATATTTTGCATGGTTAAATCTGAGGTCCAAAACCTATTGCACTGTTTGTTTGTTTGTGTACGTATATGGACTGAAACCATGTACGTTGTTCTGGTCTCCCAATGCAGAAATACACGAAAGAACATTGCTCAGACTCCTGAGGCAAAACCAAGCCAACTTAAGGGAGAAAACAAGCATGGAAAGCTGCAGCGTCATTAAGTCAATATTTTTAGAGTGAGAAAGGCTGGAAGTTAAAGTATATTATAACGTTTGACAACAATGGCCACATTTAATTTGCAATTGCTATGTATGAACTATTCCCAGTGAGTAAGGGGCATCACACAATATATCCTTACCAAAGATACAGTTAAACCAGGAACTGTTATTCCACAAAAATAATCTATTATTTGTTTTCCCTTACTTTATAGGAAGTCCAACATCCATGAATCATCAGTCTGTATCGCGTTCAGTGGCATGTTGTAACTTTTGTGCATATTCAATTAATTAGATATTAAGCATTTAAGACCTGGCGTCTGGGTACATTCTTAGCCAAGAACTATTCAGAGAGCACGAGAGCCATGGTGACAGGCCTGCCATTTCCTCTCTGCTGCAACTGTAGCATGCCTACTTGCTAAAAAAAATGAAATGTGAAATATTTACTGTAGCTTTAATTGCCATTCTAATGCAAATTGGCACTAAGACAAAAAGAAGTGAGTCCTAAGTAGTAAGCGATCCCTCAGAGTTACACCCCACCTTGAATACTGTGTCCAGTTCATAGATTCATAGATTTCTAGGTTGGAAAAGACCTTAGAGATCATCGAGTCCAACCATCCCTAATCCCCATTAAACCATATCCTCAAGTAGATCATCCACCCTATTCTTAAACACATCCAGGGATGGGGACTCAACCACCTCCCTGGGCAGCCTATTCCAGTGGCTGACAACCCTTTCAGAGAAGAAATACTTCCTAACATCCAACCTCAATCTCCCCTGACTAAGCTTATGCCCGTTTCCTCTTGTTCTATCACCCGTCACTAATGTAAAGAGCCCTTCCCCTACCTCCCCACCATCTTTTCTCAAGTATTTATAGGCCGTAATCAGGTCTCCCCTCAGCCTCCTCTTCTCCAGGCTAAACAGCCCCAACTCCCTCAGCCGCTCCTCATAAGTTTTATTTTCCAGCCCCTTGACCAGTTTAGTCGCCCTTCTTTGGACTCGCTCCAGGAGCTCAATATCTCTCTTAAAGCGAGGGGCCCAAAACTGGACACAATATTCCAGGTGCGGCCTCACCAGTGCCGAGTACAGGGGCAGGATCACTTCCCTGCTCCTGCTGGTCACACTATTCTTGATACACGCCAGTATCCCATTGGCCTTTTTGGCCACCTGGGCACACTGCTGGCTCATATCAAGCCGGTAGTCAACCAACACCCCCAGGTCCTTCTCCGCCAGGCAGCTCTCCAGCCACTCTTCCCCGAGCCTATAGCGATGCTTGGGGTTCTGGTGTCCCCATCATAAGAGAGACATAGATCTGTTGGAGCATGTTCAGAGGAGGGCCACAAAGATGATCCAGGGGCTAGAGCACCTCTGCTATGAGGACAGGTTGCAGGAGCTGGGATTGTTCAGCCCTGAAAAGAGAAGACTTCAGGGAGACCTAATAGCTGCCTTCCAGTACCTGAAGGGAACCTACAGGAATGCAGGGGAGGGACTTTTTACAAGAGTGTCCACTGATAGGACAAGGGGAAATGGGTTTAAGTTGAAGGAGAACAGATTTAGATTAGATCTTAGGAAGAAATTCTTCAGTACGAGGGTGGTAAGACTTTGGAATAAATTGCCCAGAGAAGTTGTGGATGCCCCCTCCCTGGAGGTGTTCAAGGCCAGGCTGGACGGAGCCTTGAGTAGCCTGATCTAGTTGAGAGGCGTCCCTGCCCATGACAGGGAGGTTGGATTAGATGATCTCTAAGGTTCCTTCCAGCCTATGCCATTCTATGATTCTATGAATTTCAAAGAAAATTTATTATCTCCCTACTAGGACTAGATGCAATGTGATTTAGATGTCTTTAACGTCTCACTTGACTGAAGGGAAGTCTGAATTACAAGTCTATGGTCCTAAATATTAACTGAAAACACAGTAGCCTATTGATATTTAGGTATTCTTGAAATCAGAAGGTAGTCACAGACCAGAATATAGCAAGCTACACACTTGGAGCTGTAGCTGCTCTGTGATTATTTCTTATGCATCCTTTGAGTTGACCCTTTAGCAAGTGAACTTGCAGATGAAGCTTTAAATACGGTAACAAAACACCTCCAAAGGGCAATGATGCATAAAAAACCAGGTTGATACAAGATGAAAATCAATAGGAATTGATTAACTGAGTTAATTTGCTAGGTAAATCAACTATTCAAATGTAATATAGACACATTTCTTGTATGTGCAGTGTACCGTTAAATAACTGGATTTTTACTGGGCTTCAGACAGCAATTAAAATATATTGTTAACATTTGGAATTAGTTATCTCTTACTATATTTCCAAACTTATAATCAGCTCATACCTTCCAGAAAGTTTGCAGAAATCTAAAGTTCAGCCCTGTTAACTCTTGCACACGACTACTGGCTATTTGGCAGTTGTATCCACAGGGATGGGTTCTTACTGCAGAAATTCTTCTTTATCTGCTTACAAAGTTAAACAGGAACCAGACATATTGTTATAAACTTTTTTAGAAAATACAGCTGCGTCTTAGAACCATTTTTCATGTGTATGGAAACTTTCAATAATGAGGCTGAGAGAAAACCATTAATGAGAATCTAATCTCTTTACCTTTCCATTGTTTATACATGCATTTTGGTGAGGAAGAAACTACTGTCAGACGTAAGCAATTTAATAGGACATTGATTCTGCAAGTCTTTATGAAATGGCTGTATGAGGGTGAAGCACCTCGCCTGCATTCATCCACGCTATTTTAATCCACTAGTAATTGGCTCTGAAAAATGCATGTAAGTCTGAAGCAGAAAAAAACCCCTATTTCACAGGCAAGCAACAGGAAAGCAAATCAAAATCATATACATCAGCCATAACTAAACGCTGCCGCTGCCACCCAAGCTAGCGAGCTGTCTGCGCAAAGTGACAAGCAGCAGTGTCAGAAGCGGCCCAGGCAACACCGGCTACCCTGAGCCTACTTTCTTCTGCCTTCGCCCCTCCGTTTTAGCCAAACCAGATCTTTGATCGTCAGGCTCGGAGCGCACACCGGCACCACATCGCCCCGCCACTTGCCCGCCTCAGGGCCGCCACTCGGGACGCGCAGCCGCAGCAGAAACCAGCGCCGGCCGCTCCGGCTCCGGCTCGGGCCGAAGCCGCTGCCCGAAAGGCTCCGAGACCAGCGCGAGGTCAAGGAGGGGCACTGCGGGTTAGAACAGCTCAAGCTGCGATATTATTGAGCCTACAGAAAAAGCACTGGAATCAAACCCACTGTGGGCAAACACTCACTTGTAGTTATTAAAAAAAAATAATTCTCAGGAAAGGTTTCTGTCTTAGAGAGTTGAGGTGAGTCGACCTCATCGCCGAGCGCGCAGACATCAAAGCCGTGCCTGAGGGAGCCGCTCTGGGCGAAGCGGGGAGGCGAGGGCAGCAGAGCCGTCAGGGTCCCTACACCCGGCCCATCCGCAGGCAGGGAAGCCCGAGCGCCCGGCGGCGCCGCCGCGACGGCGCCACGCGGGCACAGCGCTGCCCTCCTCCTCTCCCGCTCGGCAGCAGCCGGCCCCTTCCTGTGGCGCGGCCGCCATTTTACGGAGCCGCAGCGGCCCCGCCCGCCCCGGGCCCGGCGAGGCGGCCCTGCCGCAGGAAGCGGCGGCGCAGGTAACGCAGGATGGCGGCCGCCCCCGCGGCGCGGAGGGACCTGCTGCCTGCGGGCGGCCCCGGGCGGGCGGCTGAGCCGCCTTCCCCGACTCGCTCCCGCGGGTGGGCTTCCCCCTCTTTTGGCGGAGCGAGCGGCCGGCGCGCCGCGGGGGCGGCTGCCCAGCTGCCTCCTCAGCGCGCTGCGAGCCCGTCGGTGAATCGTGGTGAAACGATCGCAGGGCGAAGGGCGAGTGTTACTCTTAAAAAAACAAAAACCGTTTTGAGGATTTTGTTCAGCCTCTTGTGCCGTTTCTTTCCTGCCTAGACAGGGCCCCCAGCCCTGCGGGCAGCTCAAGGCAGGCACAAGTGAGGCTCGGTATTGGCAGTGTGCCATTAAAGACGTGACAACTTCAACAGCTGGTTAAAGCAGCCCCAATTAAAGATGGGATTTTAAAGAAGCCAAGGTGTTACGAGTACAAAACTACTGCGTTTTTAGTGCTGTGAATTATTCTCAAAGCAAGATTTCCCAGAACGTCCTTCAGTGCTCTGCTCATGAATACTGACCACAAAATATTGTTTACCCGTTTGTGTCAAAAAAGTAACCTCTGTGTTTCCTAGCAAAGTAAAATGCCAGAGTATTTTATAGTAAAAGTGTAGAATATTTGGATATTTGCAGTAATGCATCTGGATTTGCACTATTGCATCTGTTTTCAAAGCTGATTTACAGTATCACGTAACAAACGTAAAAGCTGAGCTAACACTTAGGTCTTGTATGTAGCATGTTCAGTCTTAACTGGCGTTAGAAATGTTTGTGTCTGTTTCAGGTCTGAATAGCTCGTAATTCACATCATCATTTGCAAATGCCATGGAAGAGGGCAAGACTGAAGATGTCCAGGGTATTCTGCGACTTAACGTGCGAGGATATTTATACACAGCCAGGCGTGAGTCTTTGTGCCGCTTTAAGGATTCAATGCTAGCTTCTATGTTTAGCGGACGCTTTCCTGTAAAAGTGGATGAATCAGGTAAATACATTCAAGCTGTAAATACAACATTCTGATTAGGGAGCTCTGTGGCAAATACATCCTTTTATATATATATTTATGCATTTTGTAGTCTGTCTCTTTTCCCAATCTGCTGAACATTGGTTGGCTTCTTTAATTCCAGGACATAAAATGATTACGCATGCATGACTTAATACCTCACCTGAATTCCACAAGACTGCTCATGTTTGCAAACGTATATGTTTGGACAGTGCTTAGCCCTGCCTTGTCCCACTCCAAACTGTGGCTTTGGAATGTACTTCTTCAGTATGAATATGAAAACAGATAAAATTGGAGTTGGCAGAATATTTGGCAGAGAGTTGGCAGTATTTGGCACACTTGGATCTGTGTATGGCCCTCTACATTCTCCAGAGGCATCTCTCTCTGTTCATTACATAAGGAGATTTGGGTCTAATCTTTGATTCAGAATACTTCATTACCCAGTAAATATTGCATTTTTCACCACCATGGCTTGATATGAAAGTATGAATAAAACTATTCATGGGTCAAATTTCAGACTTGTTTGTGACTTTGAAATCCTGCCAGAACATGTCCAGCTTAAAGACATGATGGATGGACAATAGTAATTCCTTGTTGGACACTTTTGACTGTTTAAAATATCTGAAATGTTTAGCATTTTTATAGGCAGGGCTTTGCTACCACCTTTCAGTTGCAGTGAACAGCCTATTATATACAGCTGTGTATAGCTTGGTCAGTTTCTGCAGTGGTCCTTGAGCCCAGCAGGCAAAGGAGAGAAAAAGAAAGAAAAAAAATACTGAAAACTTGAGCCATCTTCAGGGAAGGTTAGACTAGATGTGTACTGAAGCTGATGCTACTTTTAAGTCTTTTAAATTGGCTAGATCCAAAATTGAAAAAAATCTCTGCAATAGCAAGAAAAGATGTATCCGCAGTTAGAATTAGAAATGCATCTAGAATTAGGGTTCAGCATTTTAAGTGGAGTGCAGTACGGATAAGGTTGTATGTTGGCATGGTCCTATGCAGACCAGTAATTTCACTGAAATTCCAAAGAAATGTTTACAGTGCTAAGAATTTTATCTTCAAATAACAAATATTCCAGGGAAACAAAATAGTAGTTTTGAAAGAACAGAGAAAGTATACTTACTCCTCCTAAATAAGTAAAACTAGAATGTGACAAGTCTCTCTTCGCTTGCAGGAAGAAGTATTTCAAATACTTTTATTTATGTTTTCAGGAGCATGTCTAATTGATCGAGATGGAAGCCTGTTTAAGTATCTTTTGGATTATCTTCACGGAGAAGTTCGGATTCCTGAAGATGAACAAATTCGAATTGCACTGCAAGAGGAAGCAGATTATTTTGGCATCCCTTATCCATACAGTCTGTCTGACCATTTGGCTAATGAAATGGAGACGTATTCTTTAAGGTCAAATATAGAGCTTAAAAAGGTCTTGACATTTCTTACATATTCGAAGATGTACTCTCTAATCCACACTATTCATTAGCATCAGATACTAAAACTACAGTATATGCAATTAGCAGTGTTTAATCACTATGTTAAATCATCAGTAAATTCAGAGGTTTAGGTTAAGAAATCCTGGAGTTGATGGTGCAGTCATAGTAGTTAAAGACATCAGCCTTTCTCATCGTTGCAATACAGCAACAAAGTTTAAATTTTACTCTGTTTTACATGCAAGTTTGCTGTAAAACTTGCATGGTAGGAATGACATTGTTTAGTTCCATATTTGGCTTCAAATTTTCCTTGAGATTAGATTTGATCCCTTCAAGATGTTTGGTGGTTTTTTTTTTCAATTTTACAAATTCATCCTAAAACTTGAAAGATAAAATGTACTTTGCCATTTTTTTAGAAGAAGAAAAGAGAAAAGAAATTTAATGTATTATTTAAAATCCTAAGGTTTGCCTGTTTTAGAGTATTGTAACTTAAAAGCTAGTTCAAAATAACTGTTTGGAAATTAACTTATATTACCAGGTAAGGCTGTGTTAGTCCTGACAGTCACCTGTGTTCTCTTACTAAGTTATTGTTCTATGTATTTCACATTCTCCCTTATTTGTTTCCCTTTGAAAAGCATAAAACATTTCCAGGCCTTTCAGTTTCTCTTCATAGTAGGGATTTGCCATGCCTTTAAGTATTTCTGTTGCCTTTCTGTGAATTTCTCCTAGTTTTACAATATTCACTGTCAACATCAGATAAGAAATACTGCACACATTATTCTAGATAAACTATATCCTTGATTTACTTAAAAGAGCTCAACAGTACACTTAAGAAAACTTAAATATGAAAGCTTATTCAACTACAAATACTGTATTCTTATTAATAGTCTGTATTTTGTGTTTTATGTTTTTTCCAGGCTTTGTTAGATTTTTGCGATTCTTACGATTTGGTTTGTACCAAGCCAACAGTTTGGGTCTTGCACTACCTCAGCACTTCTGGAGCAAGCTGTGAAAGTAAAATTATTGGCGTATACACCACAAGAGCTGATGGGACTGATGCAATTAATAAGGAGCTAGGAACGAAAATTAATAGTAAAAGCATTTACAGAAGGTAAGATGATGGCCAAACACATGAAAGTACTATGAAATGAGAATGAACGCTCACATATAATAACAATACCTAAACAATACTATATGTAGCATAATATAGCATTATTGTACTATAAACCTGTGTAAGGAATCATATTCTTTCCAGCTTCAAAAACAGCTGGCTGATACAACGGTCACATTAAACAAACAGAGATACGAAATAAGAATGAGTACAAGAATTTGAGAGAGTCCATAAAAGGTGGCTAGCATACAGTTGCTGTAAATTCTCATTATGTTTTACTTGCTTTTTTAAAAATGTCTCAGCCATTTAAAATGAGTTCCTAATTTAGGACAATATTCACACTAAATACAGTGAATAAATCCACATCCAGAAAAAGTTCTAGAAATATGCACAAAAGCGGTTGTGATTAATGGAATTGTATTTGGCAGTCTTCCAAGACAGCTGAAAGAAATATTTAACACTGAAAAGAACTGAAGATGAAAGGAAATGGTTTTAATTCTTTAAAGGGCATGTACATCTCTACTACACTATGAATGTACTTTTTATGACAATAATTATTAAGTTATTGGTAGACCTGTACTCATGAGTGTGTGGAAGCAATTTGTCTTTCTCTTGGTCCCACAGTATGGTGTCAGATGTGTCATTCACTGTGTGTCTTTTGAAACATGATGAAGATAGAGCTTTTGAAGTTTCAGCATCTTTATAATTAAGATGGTTATTTTCCTAAATTTAGGATGGGAACATTAATATTTATTCCAAGAGTATTTGGACACATAGAATCAGGTATCTGTTCTCCTACTGTGCTTTCCCTTTGAATAAATGATTGAGATTTAGAAGAATAGAGTTTACACCATTAATTCTGTAATTATTCTTTTATGAACATCTGTTCTTTCATGAATGTCCATATTTAGCAATAGGTGTTCACAGGCATGCAGATCATAGGAGGCTAGCTATTTAGAACACCTTACACAAATTAAAGTAACATTTTCCTTTCTACTTTACAAAACATTTACTCTTAAATCCTTACAGTTAGGATTTGGTAAAAAGAATGATACGTTTCATCAGTGTTACATTTTTAAGAACTTATCTAGATTTACCACGTAACTGTTACCTTTAAAACAATATTTCTAGAGAAGCTGGAAATAACATCCAATACATCTGGAGCTATTACTCAGTAGCTGAGTTGAAAAGGATGATGGATGCTTTCGATGCCTGGGAAGGGAGAGGTAGAGTATTATTTATTTTTCTTTTATTTCAGTAGTACTACCTTTTTTCAGAAAATTAAGAAAAATTTGCGATTAACTATAATAAAAACTCTGCATGCATTTTCACTCATTCAGTAAGTAACATGTTGTGCAACATCCCACAATAGCGGCTATTTGTGGGGGAGGGAAGAAGAGTCTTAAGGGATCCTCCAACAAGGTGGCTTGAGTTGACATGGACGAATAGATCCATGAGAGCCACCACATGCAAGGGGCGATGGCCTGCTGGTGTTGGGCACTCTGGTGAGATCCCTAGAAGCACGTTGGCTGTAAGCAATGTTCGTGTCAGCATAGTTTCTAAGCTGAAATTCTACGTAATAAATACACACATTCATTTAGTCAGGTGTATATACACATACATTGACTGTGTTCTCTCAGCTCATCAGTACAACGTCCCTTTGCAATGCAGGTGTCAGCTACTGGAGAGTGCCTCAGGAGCTGATTGAATGTTGGACCCTTGAGGAGCGCCCTTTGAAAGGCAGTTTGCATCATACGCCTCCAGTTCATAAAAGGTGTGCTGATTTGCACAAGTGGCTTAAAATAAAGCAGAAATACAGCATATATTTTTTAAAAATAATTTCAGATTCTTTGAACAGTTATGAATGTTAACTTTTCTCTGTTTTTTCTATTTCCATTTTTATAAAACATCTTCTAATCGGAGAGCTTAATTGCAGGACTGACCTTGCTAGAAACAAGTAACCTTTTTTAGGCTGCTGAAACTCTTCTCTATTCTAGTCTATGTCTTCAGCCTTTAAAACATCGCTTTAGAGTGGGAAGGAGTAATTTCAAAAAGTAGAGAGCAGTGTTAGTTAAATGAACTGCTGAAAAAGAAATTTAATAGAAAACTTGAGGTTAACTGATTTTCTACATATGTGAGATGCCTTCCTTTTTTAGAAGGGATTTCCCTCATTTCTTCTTTGCGGTTTTACAGCGATACTTCTGACTATACCACCATTCTCAATACATTACCTAGAAGCAGCCTTTGCAGGTGTAGCTACGCAGTTGATCAGAGCCGCCCTACAGCTACTTTGCTGCCAGAGAAAAGAGCATCCTGCTGACCTTCCTTGTCCCTGGCCATGCTGTCATTTCGCAGAAGCCGCAGAGCCACATCAGCACAACGATCCAACTGAAAACTCGTATCTCACCATCCTCCCAGTTTGTTTTGGATATCGCGTTTTTTGCTTTTCATAGCTCAAATAGGAAAGACTGTGATCATTCGATCCCTGGATTGCCAAACAGCCTATGTATATTCCTGAATGCTCCTCTGTTACCACTGCCTGTTTTATCTCCCATCTCTCTGCTTCGATTTGTCTTCTCTGTTCTTCTGCACCCTCAAAAAACTATGTTCAGGTTTCAGATAAAACTCCTGAGGTACTGCAGTGATCCTGGTGAGACACAGGCTGTCTTGAAATACTGTAAATGAACCCAATTACTGATGATATTTTACCTATACTTCATTGATACTATTAAAGCACCAAATCTTTGAGTGTTTAAGTTTTCCTTTTTGTTTTGGAAAGCACGATGTGCAGACATTGAGAATACATTCTTACCTTATGGCTCTGAGGAAAACCTCCCTGAACTCATTATGTAAGTACTAGGTTTTTTGTAGGCTTTCTGTTCGAACAGTTTCACCATATACCAGTTTTAGAAGAGCAATAATAAGAAATCTTACCCTTAGATACTGTTAATTCTTTTGGTACGAATCCCTGTGGCATTTCGCAGACCTTTTAAAATCCAAAATGCAAGTATCCTGAAGAATATCAAGGCTTTTGTAGGGTATATTTTAAGCTGTTCTTTAGTGGCTCTCACAGTTCATACCCTGTTTGCAGTACTGAGCCGGCAGCTAAATAATGTCTTCATTCCAGACAATCGGGTCAGTTAAAGCTACAGCTTTTCTTTGTCCATTCAAAATCTAGATTTAATCCAATTCATACACATTCTTTCTCCTACTACTAGGTTTTAGTAGCTTTACCCCATGTATGAGCCAGCAGTAGAAACACAGTTTAACAGCTTTCATTTTGATACATTTTAAAATGCATCGTTAATATTTCTGAGTTTAATTTGGTGTCTGTGTTCTCCCCCTGCTGTTCCCCGTCTGTCTCAAAATGATGTTGATTTATATTTACTGATCATCCCTCTGACCTGTCCTGGTCTATCTTTTGTTTTGTTTGCTTTCAGGTTTTGTAATGTCCTGTTCAGCTGCTTCAGTGTGACCTGGATTTCTATGGCATCATGTATGATTTGCTTGAGGACTTAAAATCTTCCCAGTGTCTGTCCATTTTTCTTTGCCAACACTGAAAAACAGTATTTGTGTAATATTTCAAAAATGCTGTCTATGTGTACCAATTAGAGTTGCCATGAGACTCCCTAGGCTTTCCCGTGGGTGTTGTTTTTTTTTTTTTTACGTTTTCTCTTGAAATATTGATTATTCATAATCACTTATATTGAAAAGAAATGGAGGAGGGAGAAAGAAGCAGTATCTATTTTCTTTTTTCCTCAAACTACATACTGTGGAACTCAGTGTTTTGTGTTCCTGTGCAGTTAGGTCTTACATTTTTGTAGATAACTTAAAACACATCAGACTGGTATTTAGTGGATCTTTTTATCTGATAGGGTCTGTAGCATTTTAATATTTTCTTTCTATAACTCCTTCAACCTTCTTTCTCATTGATTTTCTCTTAGCAGTTTGTGCACCATATCTCTTAACATTTCTAATGTGTAAAATTACTTACACAGGTGGAAGAGATTGCTGGTACGATTCATACAAAGGCAAGCCCGATTGCAGTGATGAACAGTTGTGAACCATAAATGATAATTGTAACAAAGAAAAATTAAAAGAAGATCAGATTTGTGCATGGCTGTTGCAGATTGTCTATTTTGTAATTATGTTATGAAAAGAATAATCTGTGTACATACTTTGTTGCTTTAATTGAAGCTCTTTGTTTTACAGACGATTAATCGACTTTACTGAAGAGGAAGACTATTTACCATGTAAGGCAGGTCCCATGCCAATTAGATTCTCGGGTCCCTCAACAAGTACCCGTATCAAAGTGAAGAATTCAGCTGCATTAAAGATAGCTGCTTGCAGTGCTTCACGTTCTGCAGTGACTCTTAAACGACCCAACAGTGAAAGCTTGACACTGCACAAAGTAGCATCTGAAACTGCATCCACCTCTGTGCCGGTGCCCAGCAATTCCCAGGTGCCCCGTGGAAGGCAGGGTGCTGACAACTGGACACCGTGTCAAATGACATTCAAGATGGCAGCGTCTAGGAAGCCCGTAAGCAACCGTGTAGTGAAGCTGAAGAGGACTCCGCTTTTCCTTGCGACGCCATCTCAGCCATCGTCTTCTGTGTCCAGTAAAACAAGTGAACGGGACAGTGCTGCTGTTGAGATTCCTACTACTTCTATGGTGCTAAACAAGAAAGAACCAGCTGCGTTAGCAGAGAGTATTAAGCTTAAGAAAGATCAAGTGGATGGATAATGTTTGACTCAGCCTGACAGGCTGGATAGCTTTGCATCATCTGGTCAAAGAAGAGTTTGTCATCTCATGTGGTCATTTATTTGAAGAGTTGGTAGAAAATTATGATGAAAAAGTTCATTAAAAGCATAGGGAGAAATTGGTTTCAGTGAGCACTGAATGCGTTTTCTGCTTTATTTCTAAATATTTTTTAGATGTTGGGAAGGGAGGAAAAGAATGGATTAAAAAGCCTTCTCAGACACAGAGCACGTGCAGTCTAACGTTACAGCATCTCACATTTGTATTTCTGTCAGGCTGTACTAGTACCACTGACATTTTAAAGGGAGTACTTGCACAGCATAAAAGACAACCTCTATCAACTGTAACTACTGTTAACATTAACTAATTTCTTTAATCTGTGTATTTAAAGCTGGGAAAAGTAGGTAAGAATAAGTAGCTTTTAGTAGATACAAGCTTGCCACAAGTGTACAACTTGGCAAGTACTGTGAAGATTCTGTAAGCCGAATGTACTTACTGGTACGTCTGGTGAGGGTAAGTCACCATTTTGTTATTAATGGCAGTGGAATGGACATCTTTGCTTGTACACAGGGAGAAAACCCAGCAACACAGGAAGGGAGGAGCATGGCTAGAGAGTAACGAGGCAACTTTCTGCCACAGACCTGAGATGTGTGTACTACTTACATAGTGTGGTGTGGGGCCACTGTGGGACGTTTTCTGCAGCTGCAGGAAACCTTGCAGGTCTGAGTTACAGCGGGCCTTCCCCTGTCCTTCTGCAGGCCCTTTCAAACAAGGGGACGACCTCAACTTCTGTACAGCAAAGCAGTGTTCACAGAGGTGCCCTGGTTTGAAGGAAGATTAAAAAACCCCTCCTTCCCCCCGAGCAGGATGGAGGAGACCTCTTTGTACCAGGGTAGATTTTAAATAAGGATGCTGAAGTGAAGAGCTGCTGTTTGTTTCTATTAGCAGAGGAAAGCAGAATTTGACTCATTTTAAAAAGTCCTTTTAGTTGTTAAAATTGAGGAACGAAAGCTGGCTTTGTTTTATGCCCTTGCTTATAGTTGGGTGCTGGGACTTTTTGTTGGTTTTGCTACAGCTTTTTCTTTTCCAGCACAGTAAATACAGCTGGCCCTAAACGTTGACAAGTCCGATCCCATTGTCAAAATGAAATGTTCTTAAAATTCCTGAGACTATTAGAATTACAAGAGGGTTCTTTAAATGTTTTATTTTCCAGATCATTTAGAAGTGATCACATTTTCAGGCTTTTCTCCTAACCACAAGGACTTGAAACATCATTTGCACAAGTAAAGAACCCAAATTTTCATGTACTAACATATTTTTTAGGAAACGCTTTGCCATGAACAGCAGTCACTCTGAAGGTGTGCGGTACTGTAATTTTCTGCTTAGTGTGTATATTGAAGACCACCTTACCTTTAGAATCTTTAAGCTAGTGGTTTTTCTTAAAAAAATAAACCTAAAGGGCAACAATCCCAAGGCTCTTCCTGAAGAAAGGACAAGGCAAAAATTACAGAAAGATATTAATATAATGTAATCTCCTATTCTTTGGGCATGCAATTCATCATTGACACTAAGTTTATGAATTTTTTTTCCATAATAATCTGACTGAAAAGTTTTTATTAGTTATCTTCTATGTGACTTCTACTTCACTGTTTGTTGAATAGCTGAGCACTTTATCATGCACCTTTAAATCTTTTTATGGTTTCCTAAAGCAGATTTCCTCCCTATTCAACTTTTGATGAATTTAAAAGGCTTCTATAAACATCACACTAAAGCTCTCAAAAAGTATGGAATTTTGCATGTGTACAAGAAAAAAGCTGTGTGGGAAATCCTGCAGGACTTTCTGAGTTTGCACTAGCTCAGTGCTTATTTAATTATTCAGGTAGCACTTTTGAGTAACGTTTGTGTCATTTGCATTAAAGTAGCTCTAAGGAGTCTTCTCTTTGTCCTAGACATACTGGATATGGTTAAAAGAAAAAAAACAAACCCCAAAAGAACTCCCTTTAATTTCAATAGATGAAACAGGAAAGTGACTGTGGTGGGGAGGTAGGGCAAGATTAATTATTTTTTTGAGACTTGATTTTATTTATCTATTTTTAATTGGATGAGGTGCAAACATGGCCTTTTAACTTACCTGAGTAGGTGTTTTATGCCTGTGAATCTCACTGCTTCTCTTAACTGACAGACGGATACTGAACAGTTTTATGATAGCTGAATAGCATTCACTTTCACAGTAATTTTCACTATAAAGATAGCTTTGCCCTTATCTACCCAAAACCATTTAAAATGTAGAAGTAAACCAGCATTTCATCTACTTTCTGGGAGGCCAATAGCTGAAAACAAACGAAACTTGCCAGTCCAAGCACGAGTCATCCCTTAACTTGGCTAAGAGACTGTGTTTTCTGAGGCCTGGAACAAAGAGGAGAAATTGTGCAAGTCTGTGTTTCCTGCAAGTTGAAACTTCCTCAAAACTGTATGTTCTCAAGTTCTTAAAGTCTGTAGTTTTGTTAACATTTCACGTGTCTAACTCAACCAAGGAAGTACCAGCTGGTACTGCATTTGCACTGGTAAACTGTGATACATTGCATTTACGTACTGGATAGTTTGACTGGGGAAGCTACTAAAGGTGAGCTATGGTTTTGTAGCTGGGATTACGTGCATTGTCAAGTGGTGTGACAATGGTTTACTTTGAATCTTTGTAAAATTATCATTCATTTTAGAAGAGGTAATGCTCAGAAAAGACCATGTTCAGAAGGATACTCCAATTTAGATACTAGTATCATTAGAGTACAAATAGCTGCATTCTAAAGGCTGACACACGTATCACCAGTGTAGGTGTGATGCATTATTTTTTTTCTCACAAACACTGTCGATTTCCCAGTTGTTCAGTTCTCACTTTCACACTACTGACTTTCCAAACCATCAACGATATGGCATCACATGGGTTAAAGAGAAAAGAAAAATACGATTCCAGGTTAAATTTCTAGAAAGTTACTCCTCCGTGACTACACACAGGCTTATGATGCAGAGGGCCTATTATCACCAATGTGATTCAAAGAGATGTAATTCTGCGCTTCAGAGTACGGAGCACTCGTTTGTACTTGATGTAAGTGAGTAGACATTATTTCATGTGACAGGCACATGTTACCACTGATCCTCAGGGAGAGTTTTCATCAGGCTTGTTTTTAGCTGAAGAGCCATGGAAATACCAAAGCCACCTTTTTTTTTTTCTTTCAAACTATTTCAGTTATTTCCCTACCAGCTCTTCTAGAGCAGAAAAATACACTTAAACCAGCCTACATTAAATCGCTTAGATAATAAACATTATGTAGTTCAAATCCTACTATGGCTAAAAAGAAATACTAACATTACCCAGGAGTAAGCAGATTTCATCTACTTAGTTATTCCCAATCCACAAAGGACAAATTCTCACCTGATAAAAACAGGAGGCCAGTTGTGCCATCAAAAACTTGGGAGTGAAGCTGTCTGTCCCTTAGCTGCAGTTACAGAGTCCAAGTGTGATTAGAAGTAAAACTCTGTAAATATTCTGTGGTAATAAAGCCCCACAAATACCTAGATTTGTTTTAGGCAACAGCTTTTATTGAAAGCTGTTAAGCAATAGAAACGGGTACAGCTGATGTTACAGACCTTTGCTGCTTTCTGGGTATCTCTTACAGAATTTTCTTCTTGCCAAAAAAATCTGGCTGTTTATACCAGAATTGATCACTCTTGGCTGAAAATTACTTTGCAAATTCATGGGGTCTGTGCCCTTCTGTGTAATGTGCCCAGAGTTTGCATTAAGGATTTGGCCCTTTCAAAGCTGCCCCTTTCCTCTCTCTCTCTCCACTCAATTCCAGCCTCTGGTACAACACAAACATTTTAGTACAGTTTGTTTTAGTAGTTTGCCATAATACAATAGCGTGTTGTCCCAAATTTCTGGCAAACTTTTATTGTATCCTCACGTGGGTAACTGGCAGTGGTACTGGAACTTGAGACCTCTGGATCCCATGGTGCCTCTGCTGTAGTCACAAGAATACTGACAGGAAGAATGCAGCCGATTTATAAAATCGTGGTGCAGCCCAGTCACTACATGGGGAAACACTCTCAGTAAGAACTGCCATTCATACAAGCTCACACCAGATGTTCCTCTACAACAGGGTCCAGGAAAGTGCTACAAGATCAACCTTTCCCTTAGAATTATTAGTTTCTCTTTCAGGGTGACATTTTCAAACACGTTAAGTGATTATTTTTTTTTTTTAACCCTTTTTTTCCCCAAACACACCTAAATAATGTAAATTTCCCAAATACCTTGGCTGTGTTACTTTCTCTTTTTAGTTTTCCAACTGCTATTTGGTCCTTTACTCTGCTAATTTCTGCCCTTAATCTGGGTTTAATCTTACATAGAAAAAGATAAACAGATCCAACCTGGTTTAAAGTACTGCCCTTTAAGGCGTGTTTCCACTTTTGAAAAAGCACACAAAGTGCAGTGGGAATTCCATGTTTGTGTTTGAGTGATGCCAAACGGCTGTATTTGCTTTGCAAATTTAGGGCACTTTTTAAAAAAAGATGGCTGGCCTGAAAGTCAAGCCTAGTCCCACCCTTAATTCCCTCACTGACCCCTATACAAATCCCTTACATTAAACGAGTGTTACCCGTAGCCAGCTCTGTAATTAGGAGATAGAAAAAGAAGATAGGCTCAAGAGCATCTGATTACTTTCAAGTATTGTGAACAGTAAAGCACTCCTAGAAACTGGCAGATACAATACCAAGCAGAGACACAAGAAACGAAAGATGAAGATACCGTTCTGACACATCTACGCTTCAGAGCACAGCCACATTATGCAGCCAAAATGCATATTGCAATGCTGAACCACACTTAGTGTGCTAAGACTGCAGCATTCCCAGAACCAGCCCTCTCCCCAGCCTAACCGAATCCATGCTTGCATCTCTCATCAAAGAAAATGTGTTTGCCTGTCAGTCCTGGGTCTGCTACATACTGAGCCTTCAGCACACCAAAGGTTAGCTGCTACTGAAGAGTGCAAGGTGGTCCTGTTGTGCTGAGTTATGACTTATGTTACAGATTTTATTTATTTGCAGAAGCCTGCTTGTGAGAAGCTGACTTATGGAATAAAATAACTGTCAATAATCCTGTCAAATGGAGAAGCTATAAGGAAGCAGTAAAAGTCATTATAGGTAAGTTAGATTTCATTTTTCTTAGGAGTGGCTACAAGAACAAACGTACATAAATTTCACAAATTATCTAAGGACAATATAATAAGATTCCTGTGTAATATCTACATGGGAATTATAATTGCATCTCTTACAGTGAGGTTACAGGTCAAACTGTAAGGCAGCAGATAAATCTTGAAACGCTATCTAGCTGATGGGTATGCACAACACAGATTGTGGAATTGCAGTTCCATTTACTCAAAACATTCAGCTTAAAAGCCTAATAGGTAATTAACTAGGATAGAAGCAGTACTGGCAATGCTAAAAAAGCCAGTGTTTACCTATGCATGTTTATTTTTTTTTTCACTACCCTTCCAGATGAAGATGAGTTATTTGCCTTTTAGAATCAGGTTTTACCAATATTCACATGTGGAAAACTGTGTACAGATATCCAGAGAAACAAAAATTATCAGAGTGAGGAAAACACCTCACTCTACACTTTGAGATTATTTTTCAAGGGCCTCAGAGGAAAAGTAAACCAGTCAGTACTAAGGAAGCGTGCAGTCACCTGACAGAAATTAGAAAATTGGTAAAAAGCAAACAAAAATACAAAACAAACAATAACCTAGGAATACACTTTTAAAGACACTCAACTGTCCTGCTCTTACTGACCTCAGTGGGAAGGCAGTCTTACTGACCTTTTAAACCTTTCCCATTCTGACACTTAGGCTACTAGTTCGCTTGATGCCGGGTCTGGATTCTGGCATCTTACTATATTAAACAATAACTTATATTACAAGTCTGTCCAGGATGGAGAGGGCTCTCATAGGGAGGTTCCATTCCCTGCACTTGTGGCATTAGAATCTAGCTAAATGCAAAAGCCTAGTCCAGTCCAAACTCAGCTGAAAAGTCTCCCACTGATACCAGTTGAATTAAGCAAATAAAATTTGTGTAAGATCACAAAGGTTAGGCACTGCAAAGCAGCAAACACCAGAATATTTTAGAAAGAAGATTTTAATTTTCTGGAAGAAACAGATTTTCTGACATACAGTATCAGAACATTAAGACTAAGTAAAATTTTTGTTTTAATAGAAAACTCCGAAGGATGTAGTATCTGCTTAAATATGTACCTCCACATTCTGCTGCATGTTGCTGTAACAGATTTAATAGTCTTAGCTCTCATTATGGACAGATGATTCCTACAGAAAAAATATAGAAAAATATTTTGGATTCAAGTCTAGAACACCTGCAACTTTTTATATGCAAAAAAATAAATCCAACTAGTCATAGAAAAGTGGCTGATAAGGATGAAGAATAGTGCTATGCATCTGAATAGCCATGACTATATACATTCCAAACTTAAGAAATGAGCATTTTTCCTCAGCCTCATAAAAATAGTTTGTCAATGAAAAATACCAATATGCAATACATTTAATACAATTTATACTTGAATTTAAAGATCTCAGATTATGGAATAATAAGCTAAAATCAAATGTGTTGCTTTTTCAAATCTTCTTGTATATAACAATACTCTCTGTGTATACAGTGTGCATGCATGTACATGTATGCACGCACAGAAAGAAAGAGGGTTATAGATATTTGCTGAAAAATTCTACAGGATTATCTGATTTCATTGCAGACCACGGCATACAGACTTCCTGGGATCCTTCTAACACAGGCTGCTCTAAAAACCAATAATGATGACTGGTATAACCACATATCTACAACAGGTTTTTGCTATTATGAATTTCATTAGCAATTTATTTTTCCAATCTAGAACTCATTTTCTAAGAAGTAAACGCTGCTTTGGTAAGATTCTGTAGTGTCTTGACAAAATAACTGTGAATGTATTTGGCAAAGCCCCGAAAGTATGAATTAATTGTGATAATTAGTAATAAAGATACCAACAAGTTTTAAGCAGCAACAGATTTAAAATGACTATGTTCTGACTTATTTTCTTCACCAACAAGCATGTCAAGCAAGAAACTAAAATGAAGACATTGAATTTCTTTGCCTGCCGTCACCTTGGCATTTTAAGCCACCAAAGTCACAGCGGGCACTGAAAGAACAGTGGCGTCAGCGGAGACCTCCATCCTTGCAGGGCATAAGTTGCATTGTGACACCCTGCCAACACTGCCTTGGAAAGGCCTGTGATCTGCGGTGTCTGGTGTAGGATGCTTTCGTCGGGTCTTTTCTGAATGTGTTGGATTCTCTGTGGTCCTTGTAGTTGTGGATGGCTCTTGATTTTTCATAGCTCCTTTATTTTTAGATCTGAAGCTGTTATGCTGCTGTCTTCTGTGTTCAGACTTGGAACTGCTCTTTAGATTATTTTGATCTGCCTCATTACTGGCACCTTGTGACTTAATGGATCCATTGAGCCGGATGTTTTGGTGCTGGGGGTTGAATCTTCGTCTCTGGCTAGAAGGCCCATTCTACCCAGAAAGAAATTGGGTAACTGTTAGGTTATCTGAATCCTTCCAACAGGACAAGAAATACAGCAATCAGAATTAACAAAAATTGCAGAATAAAATTTTCAGTGTAACTAGGAGAGGGAAAATACTATACACTTTTGATTGTTGCTGGAGCTCTCTATTTATCACACTTAAAAAAACTGAACTAAGAGTAACACGCTACATCTGAGTAGCCTGGAAATACAGCTGGCAGGCTCATCGCTGCTGCCAAGTTAAAAACTGCCATGATTCAAGAGAATGCAGAAAAGGGGATGAAATACCAGACATCTCAACAGCAGCAGTTAAGAAGTACTGAAGAACTTGATACTGACTGATTTTTTTTCCAAAATCATGAAGATATCTTTCCTAGTAAAGTGTTGCATAAATACTACAGTAAGACTGCAGGAAGAACAGAAATTCACATGTAAATTAAAGTCAAGAATCCACAGGGCGGGAGAGATGTCCATTGTGTTATCTTGCTCAGAGGAAGCTTTGATCCCTAGTGGGAAGTGGCTGAATTGCTTTATTTGTGAGACTGCCAGGGCAGCTGATTCCATATATGCACTGACATTACGTAACGCCCCTATGTTTCCCTTCAGGCACCTACTTGAGCCTAAAATCCCTACTGGGACAAAATTCAGGCCAACTTCAGTGGCTGTTTTACCTAAGCACAATGGTACAAGGACATTCCAAGGTGTTCTTATAATGAGATAACTATCAATATAGCACAATACTGTACGTTGTATTGTAGGGCTTCTGAAATAACACAATTTTAAAGCCGGTAAGATTCCACTTCCAAAGTCTATCTAATAATCATGCTTCAACAGCACGTCAACTGATCATTTGTCAAAGACCAGGTATAAATGTTTCTCCATTGTAGCACGTAAGGCAATTAGCTGTTATGGAGGGTTTTTCTTTTTCAGTCTATTAACTGCCACTAGTCACTTCTGAACATCAGTTGGCGGTCTTGGCTGGTATGGCATTTCTGGTATTTCTGCCTTGTGGGTTCACACTGCCTTGAAAATGAAGCTGGAAAATATACACTTACACATTTTCAAAATGTATTAATTAAATATATGGACTGCAAAACAGTATTTGATTTTGTATTAACAATTTTCAATGCTGCATATTTTTCTGAAATTGTTCATAACTGGTTTCTCACCTGCTTATTTGTTGGGATTCCTTGGGAAGAAGATTCTGTAACATTGGCAGAAAGATGACTTTGTACTTTAGTGCTGGCTGTTTTATTGTCAGAGTTCTTGGCGTTAGTAGAGGACTTTCGTGTGTGTGTATTTTGCTTGCCAGTTGTTGCATGCGAGGTCATTGAAGACAGCACTGAACTACATGGTGTTCTTGAGGAATAGTTGTTCTTTGGATGAGAAACTGTAAAAAAAGTACTCTGTGTTATCAGTTAAATGATCAACATCTAGACATAAGGCTGTATTCTTACCCTGTTTACAGTTAATTTTGGTAGCATCATTCTAGCCTTACTTTAGATACTGAAGTAAGCTAGATAACCCGGGCTGGAATTAGGCCATCGTGAGCCAGTGGGGTGGAACTGCACTAAAACTGGGAGAAGCCTGGCAGAAGGCCAGAATTTGGTCATCCAAGAAAGCTTCTCAAAATTCCTGGCACCTACTGGTTTGCTTACGAACTTTTAACCAGTTGAGCTGAACACATGTGCTATCAGGACTGCCCCACGCACTGCTGTCCTATCAATAATGTTCCTATCAGGAGCCTTCAGGCAACAAAGGAAGAAAGACAGGAAGGAAGTGAGTGGTATGCCAGTAGCTCTCTCAATTGCTTGAGGTCAAAGGAAGTTGTGCCTGCAGACACCATAGACAAAATTCAATCCCAAATTATTCTTTGATCCTGGAAGGCTGAAGAGGCTGATGTTTGCTGTCTATATATGTACTAGCTACAACACAGGTAACAGCCATGAAAGCTTCCTTAGTATGTCTAAATACTTTTTAAGAAGAACAAAAAGGAAAGTCTAGTGCCCATTGCTCATTCCAATCTAAGGAGATGGTTAATAAAGGTTCTTCTGTACCATGGATATCTACAAAAACTGGAACTGAATGCAATGCACTAATCCCACGTCATGTAGATCATGGCGGCAGTCAGCACCATTAGGAACCACTGTTGCTCATCTCAGTATATTTATGATCCCTGCTTCTTAATATTTTAAGACCGTCTGATTTCTTAACCACTTCCATGTCTGGACGTGAAGTGCACCAAACAAATCCTTGATTCCTACCTCTCTGCACTTCCACAAGCTCTTCAGGCTGCCTGCGTCTGTGCAATGGCCCCTAAGCAGTCTCAAAGAGGACTCTGAGGCTACTGAAGTTCTTCATTTGCTGTTCTGATTTTTCTGATTATGGAATTTTCCTGTTTCCTTCTAGTACAGATGACAAACCAGAGGCTCACTTCAGTGAGATGCCTGTTGTTTTATCTAAGAGTTACTTCTATTTTTCCAGTTTTAGTGGAGAGAAAGAAGATGCAGAATAATTTTAGCAACTGAGCATCATCTGTTAGGTTTTTTGAGGCTCTTCCTTATGCCAACACCACCTATTTCTCCCACTAGGTGTCCTCTTCAGAAAAACAATGCCATCTTCTGCACAATGAACTGAATTTTCTGTCCTAAGTTCAGTAAGGCCGCTGTCACTGAATTCCACTGCTCTTTCTTGTCTGAAATAGACTGCTGCACATGGAAGCCCATATAAAAATCCAGGTACTTTTAAATGTATTTTTAACAAAAAAGATGTACAAGGAAAGGGTACAACTCACCATTGGGTATTCTGGATATATGTCAGTCCAATGACTTTTGTTTCTTCCTGCCCTGCATTGTGAGTGTATGCTGCCTACCTTCTTCTCATGCTAGAACATGCCTTCCTTCGCACAAGCTCTGTGGGTTTGGTTATTGCTTTTGTTAAAGCCCTCAACAGTGGCTGTTCTTAGCTATAGGCATGGTACAGTCTCTGCGGTGTACTTGCGGCCCCTAGAAGGGTATGGGCCTCATTGTGAGATGCTCCAAACAGAAACATCTTTTACACTGAAGAGCTCTTATCAAAGACGTGCCAACAGCACGAGTTGGTCACCTAAGGTCACCGAGGGCGGATGAGAGCCAAGTTCTTCAGACAGCCCGTGAACTATCCATCATTTGTAAGATGGCACTGCTTCTCTGCTAATAGCTGGTTTTTTGACTTCACTGATGTGATTTCAACAGGACTGCATCAAACTATGCTGAAGTAATGCTTTACTGAAATGAGGTATAAATAATTAACTTGCAGAATTAACTGCAGCTGGAAGTTATTTAGGAAAGTAGTTCAATGAGTTTAAAAAAAACAGTCTATGGTTGTATCAATAGCAGCTGTGGTTATATTAGTCAGGATAATCTTTACAGAATTTTCAATCTCTTAAGCTTCAGGGTATGAACAGGGTCTATGAGGTGGCTGTGGACAATTAGATGCATTACTGGGAAGCTTATGCCTGCCTTTGAAATATCCTGGGTTGGCTTCAGTGAGAGAGAGGATACAGGGTTAGATGGATCTTCAAAGTGTTCTGCAAAAGCAATTCTTAACGGTCTAATGAATTAAACTGGTTTCACCTCAAAGGAGTGAGTTCTTCAGCTGTGCAGATGGAAGATCGTATTGGCAGACTGTGTGGTATTTTCTTTTTTCTGTTTCTAGTAACTCCTTGAAAACAACAACTATTTTGCTTCCCAAAATTGTTTTCCTTCTGCCAAGATGCACTAGCTCAGTATTGTGTTAATGGTTTTTCTCCTGAGTGATGGTACTGGTGGGATATCATGGGACAGGGTAACGTTTGGGGCAAAGCATTATAGCATTTACTTTTTTTTGAAAAAAAAGCATGACAGAGATGAGAAATAGGCTATCTCATATTTTGCAACAGGGACTTGTCACTTGGAGCAGAAAATGAACCTGAATTTCCAAGCAGAAGGGTGGATGATTTGGAAGCAGGAACATTTGGGACTACCTTTATCTCCTGAAAAACCCAGGGAATACTGTTCTAAGGTTGGAGAACCTCTTCTCCTAGCAAGAGAGATCTGAATTGGTCTCATAACGTTATGCTCACACAGAGAAGCTTCCGATTTACCAGTCATTCATAAATTACCAAATTTGAGTGTTCCCCAGAGCTGACTTTTATTTCCACTGGGAAATCCTGTTTAGATGGAAAACTCCAATCACTCTGAGTAATGCCTGGAAACCTCTGACAAAGAAGGCACTCTGCACATGCAGATGGACTGCGCAGCACATGTACAGTGAGTCTAACGTCTTGCTGACTGCAAAGTTGACTTGTGTGTGTTCAGCAGGACTGCTGCATCCAGATACACCATTCGTGTCAGGCTTGCTGCACACATGCACACTGGCAGTACACACGCCATTATTTATGCTGCCATTTCCTGAACAGGTATGTGGAACACTATGTTCCGAGAACTTTGGTGTGAGAAATCACCAGCACTTACTTTCTCCACAGAGCTGAATTTGGGTCTTCAGCTGTTCTGTATCACAGGAAAATCGGGCAGACCTGCCCAGCTCTTCATCATATTTCCGCTCACTCACAAAGTGCTGCAAAAATACAGCCAAGTTAACAGTGATTTGCATTCTGAGCAAAAGACTATATGGATGGTACAGAAACCAATCAATACTTATCTTAAGTTCACCTTAAGGCTCAGCAAGCTCTTGATCCTGCCCCATACACAGGATCTCTATGGAGAACCAAGTATTTTCCCACCCTTACCAAATTACATGTCTCACAGCCCAGTGATGAGTGGATCACTCCCACACTGGGGAAGTGGGTCATTTCATCAGAGTATATGCATTTGATCACTGAACCTGAAGCTCTCTGGTTTACTTGTTAACTGGGTCTGATAAATGATGCACAAACAGCAAAACCTCCCCTGCTCCACTTATGAGGGGATAGCTGACGCTTCTCTGATAGTGTCTGTACACTGCTCAGAGGACCTGTAACACTTTAAGAAGGCATGCTTTCTCCATGGAAAGCTAGTTACCCTTTGGCCCAAAGCAGGAACGAACAGCCTGGACATGTTAACATGACAGCTCTTTCCTGGCATTTAGGCAAACAGCTAAAATACCCAAGCAGAAGTGAATGCCCGACCTTAATCTCAGCCCTGAGTTCAGACAGTTGTGCTTCGGCCATCTGACTGGCTAGGTCCGTCAGTCTCTTCAGCTCCTCAGCTTTCTTCTGCCGAGCAGTCAGGATTTCCACTGCCAAATACCAATAGTCAATAATTAATGCTAGGAAGGTAAATTACTCTGTGATTCATTACTCTGTGGACATCAACGCTGTATATCATATGTGAGACAAACGCACACATCTCAGACCCCCGACTTCCACTGGACTTCCAATATGCTTGCTGCCTGTACAGATTAAGTCAATCAGTGTATTTAACTGAACTACTCGATGTTGAAAAAGATCTGGAAGTGGGACAGTTGTCACAAAATCAAAGTTAAACTAATCCTTCGACATTTAAACAAACAGGGGCAGAGGCATGTTGTTTGGAGTTTTCCAGTGCTTTATTTTTAAGCACAAAATCAGGGAGCCTTCCATAGAGACATGGAAAGAAGCATTACATTGAGTCAACAGCCTACTGCTGAAGACATGCTATATTTTATTTACACAGATGCATTTCAGTTCCCCTGAAAAAAATCTGTTCATTTATATTTAAATCACCAGCATTGCAATTTTGCTTTCAAGTACAGAACATACACAGTTGCCATTTCTACAGCAAAGTAGTATTATAAAGGCTAATAGTCTTTATGAAAAAATACTAAATATTCACTACTGCCCATCTTGTATATTTTATATAAGGTAGAGGTGAATAGTTACATTCTTATAGGAAAAGATTAATCATGAACCACAAAGCAATGGTCCACTTACATGCAGGATAATATGACATTACAATTTTGGTGGAAAATGAAATATATGCAAACTCTATTACCTACATGATGACTCAACATAAAATCAACAATTGATTAACTGGCTGGTGGGATCAGCACTTATAGCAGAGAGGAAAGATAGCATCTAAATATAAAATAATAACAATTACAGTCTTTTGTCCAAGACTTATGGCTACAGTCAGGTTGAGTGGTAGTTGTTGTAAACTATCCTAAGGCCACAGACTTCATTACAGCTGTGGAGACTTCGGCTTCTTTGCCTTCTTTTGCCACAAATTTCCAGAGCAGACTTGGCAAGTCACCTAACCAGCTCATACTTTGTAATGCCATTTTTCAGGCGAGAATTAATGACATTCCACAGAGAGTTTGTTTCTCAACTCATTAACATTTATTTAATCAGATGGCTGCTTCTTTTGAAAGTATCATAGAATAACTTGGGTGGGAAGAGACCTTTGAAGGTCACCTAGTCCAACCCCCCTGCAGCAGGCAGGGACATCTTCAACTAGATCAGGTTGCTCAGAGCCCCGTCCAACCAGGCCTTGAATGTTTCCAGGGATGGGGCATCTATCACCTCTCTGGGCAACGCGTGCCAGTGTCTCTCCAAGTACAGCATGGTCTGGCAGACATGGGGAGGCAGAGCGGCAGCTGTACAACTGTGTGGCAGCAACGAAACCATAGGATGGAGGAGCATGTGTCACACAGGGCAGGGAAGGCAGTGGGTGGCTACAGTTCCTTTAGCCCTGTCGGTAAATCAGTGCCTACGTTATTACTTATGCTAAGAATAGGTGTGTACCTATCTCTCTAGCTGATCTTTTAATTTCATTTTTGTGGAATAGGGTCTTGTCCTGGTTTTGGCTGGGATAGAGTTAATTTTCTTTTTAGCAGCTAGAACAGCACTGTGTTTGGATTTAGTAAGGGATTTGGTATGAGAAAAATGTTGGTTACATACTGATGTCTTTAGTTTTTGCTAAGGAAATCAAGGACTTTTCAACATCCAATGTTTTGTCAGTATGCAGGTGCACAAGAAGCTGGGAGGGAGCATAGCCAAGCAATGGAACTACAATTCCTGGCTTACGATTTGGGTTTAGGCCCAAACCGGCCAACGGGATATTCCACATCATGCAATGTCATGCTCAGTATATAGATGAAGGTTGGCCATGAAGCTCACTCGCTCTCTTCTGGCATTGCGGTTTCAGGATTCTCCTGCTCTGGGATTGCGAGCCAGAGATGGGCTGGGCATTGCTCAGCAGGTAGTGAGCAACTGCACTGTGCATCTGCACTGTGCATCACTCGTTTGTATATTCTATTATTATTACCATCATTATTATTTTTCATTTTATTTTATTTCAATTATTAAATTGTTCTTATTGAAAACCACAAGTCTCTTTACGTTAACCCCTAAAATTCTCTCTCCCATTCCCAGGGTGGGAGAGGGTGAGTGAGCAGCTGCATGGCGTTTGCTTGCCAGCTGGGTTAAAACACAACAGGTCTACATTCTGAGAAACTTTTTTCAGATTAAATGAACAGTTTACTAGCTGTTTTTTTTGGTCTAACAGTTCTACTTTATTGCTTACTCCAGGTAATGCTAATACTGTTTCTCCCCAAGGTCAGCAACCCCTTTGCTGAAGCGACTGCCCAAACCATATGATCTCATCTCATACTGGCCCTTACCTCTGCATGAGATGCCAGCCAAATATCCATTTTTTTAAAAAAAAAGAAATTGTCATATTTGGAAATCTTCCCAGTATTGACAATAAAAGGAAGATTACCCACTGTAAAACAGTCCTCCAGTGTAGCAAAGAGATATGAAAATAAATAATAACATAAACTTGGTTAGCATGTTACAGTCCTATAACAACTTTCGGCCTAAATTTCTGAAAGCACTTTACAAGCCTACAACAGCCTTGAGAGACAGCAGAAACTACGCTGCTGAAGTCAGGTACAGGGGCCATCCAGCAGCACATGTGGAGTTGGCATGAAAGGAGGGAAATAGAACCTGCCATGGGCAAATGCAGCATTTCCCACGCCTGTAGAGAAGAATTAGGTTTACCTTCCATGAAAATTACTGCTATACCTGGCCAAGATTAATGAAGGGGCCCTACGATACCATCAGCCCTGGACAAGAGATTTCCAAAACATGTTTCTGTTTATGCAGTCAGGGCTTAGATCCATGTCTGCTGATATCAATGGGAATTTTACCATTGGTTTTCCTGGGAGTGAGTGTATGCCCTGTAGCTGATTATGGCTACCTGGTCTCTGCAGATAATCAAAAAGCTGCTGATGTTTCCACCTGTAACTCTGTATTCCCAGAATAACACAGAACTCCAAATCCACATCTATTCCATGTTAGTACTAGGAAAGTTAGCATACAAAATTCCAAACACAAACTAATGCTAACTTTGCTGAAACATATCTTTTAGTTTCCACACATATACAACTGCAAGAGACTTAGCTAGCAATGGAGGATTTAGATTATTTTTTAAAATAAAAATTTAACTAGTATACATTTGTGAAGTAAGTGAGAGTTCTAAATGCAAATTAAGCATTCAAGAATGTTAGATATATTTGTGATTCTCCTTGGAAGAACCTTAATTTCACAAATCAAAGGATTGTATGCATACATAGCAGTGGTATTTTTATCCGTCAGGCAAAGTGTCATTCTAACAACACTGTGATTACGCCTCAGTTTCTTGCTTAGCACTCTGTATTAAAACACATCCCTTTCATTACTGGGCCATGAATACCATATCTCAGGTGGGGATAAGATAGATATTGTTGTAGCCTAATACATGGCTCATCACCAGAGTATGTATACCTTACCTATGCAAAAAACAGGGACGACATGAAAGCCTGGAATCACATAAACTCTCACAGATTATTAAGAAAGCAGATTCCAGTAAAAATCTAGTTTTAATTTTTTTTTTATTGCTCTAACTCATAAGCTTGATCACTATCCTTAAAGCTATGCAAAGCCACACAATAACCTATTCCCCTAGTAATTTCCAGTATTCTAACTTGTATATGTAACATGAACAAGCAATCAGTGATTAAGAAATGGAAATGAAGTAACTGACAAACCATAGAAATAAGGAGAAAAAAAAAGAGTGGTGAAAAAGCTCTGAAAAGTAAGCAGAAGGAATAAATAATTTAGATCTGACTTCATATGAACTTTTGGCTTACCTTAATTTCATAATATCTAAATTTTCACCCACATCCTTATAGACAGAAACTTACAGAGAAACTATCCTGGAATATCGAAGACTTATTTGATTGTGTACATAAACAATGAAAGATGCTAGAATGCTGCTAACCAAATTTATGTACTGCTTAATTTGCTACCAAAGAAAACAAACGTTTCCATGACTATTCCAAAAAGTTCCCTATGTATTTTTTTTACTTACTGGCTTCTTCTTTTACTTTATCAATTTCTGCCATTAATGACACTTCTTTGTCTACGATGCTAAAAAAGGAAAAACAGAAAGAAAAAAAACACAATTTAATCCATGCTGCAACTCCATCAAAATCAAAAGCTACAACTACACAAAGACTTCAGACCTTACTTATGGACAGTTTTGAAATTAATAAGACTTAAAAAATGGAAGCTGAATAAACAGCTAGGCAAACTGACTTGACTACAAAAAATTAGTGACAATCAGTGCATGCTGATTTACACAAACATCTCACTGGCCTGTCCACGTGTCCGCACAGATGTAGACGTCACTCTGATTTACCTCTTCAGCACTGCCTGGGTACAGCAGTCCTCAAATGACTAAACAGTCTCTTTCCTAATTAAGCTAGATATACCACTGCTGCTACTCAGGTTAATACAGCTTAGCTCTCAGTGCAATAGTAAGAATAAAATAGAATTAAAGCCATGTGGAAAGAGGTCCTTCTCTTCCTTAAATAGATATATCCTTGCAAAATATGTTGGGGTAAACAAGAAAATGGTTTGTGATGTAAATAAGCATTAATGTATCCCCCTAACAGAGGTCAGCTTCCTTGCCCCCATTCTCTCTAGGAACAGGAAGGTGAGGTTCCACTTTTACCTGGACTTCCTAAAGGTCTCATGTGCCACTCCTTTCACAAATCTCTGTTGCGTGAGCCCTGACAGCGCTTTTAAGATGTCAAAGTGCAAACTGACCAGGCTGGTCTACTCAGAGCAGATAGTGGGGTCTGGTAAATTGTTCCTATTATCAACCCAGCGACATGGTTCAGTGAAATAACACCACTGCAGAATGCTCTCCAGTGGATGGTGCTCTGGTGCTCTCCATTTTCCCTTCACTAGATTACTCTTAGTCATGTTCATTTTTAATAAACACCACGAATGTTAATGCTTATGTTTGCATAAGCGTGTAAACTCAAGCAGCTGGGGGAAAACACAAAAAGTAGGTCAAACACCAGGAGTAAATCCAGTCACACACTCAAGGGAAGAGTGGAGTTCTCAACCCTTTCAGTAAAATCATTCTTAAATGCAAGCTTTCGTGCCCAGTGAAGACACTGAGTTATACGTGAACTAGCTTCCATCAGAAGGAAGATGTTACAGAAAACTCAGGAAGAAAACATTTGTCTAGAATGCCCTTAGCAATAAAGGAAAGACCCTACAGAGTTCAATGGGCAGCAATCAAAGACAGAAGACTTACAGAGGAGAGGACTGATGAGTTGTTAACTAAAACAGGGAAAGATCAGAGAGTGGGCAGCGTGAGGAACACACGGCAGATATACAGCTGACTCAACCAAGAATCTACCAGCTAGAACATGTTCAAATGCCATGCAGCCTTCCTTGAAATTTCCCCTTGAAATTTCCCCATAAATTAACTGAGCTCATACAGGAGGTTTGCAGCAGAAGTTCTGCCGAGTCCTACCCTTGGGTTTTACCAATGAACCATGACACCTTTAGAGGAGGTGAGGCTACTACCTTTACGCTGCCTTCCAAGTGCCAACGAGAGGGACAGAAGCAGGCTGGCTGATGGCAAAGGATGCAGCAAGACAATAAAATTGCAGCGTAACATTTTTCTGTTTCATACATATAAACAAGACTAAAAATACTGTTTTGGCCTGCCAGATCAATTTAGTGTGATCAATACATCAGAGGAAATAAAATAGCAGGTTTTTTTTACGGTACAGCAAATCAGTTAAGAGGCATACACTTACAATGAAAGGACACACTTGTTCCAGTTGGCCCTCAATATTCTCCAGGCATAAGCATTAAATTTGGACTCCAAATAGGCAAGTGATGATTCCAGCTTGCTAATCTAAACAGCGATAGCTTTTCAGAATTAATCTTTTTTCAATTAGCTTTTGTAACTACATGGTATAATAAACTTCCTTGGCATTCACAGCAGGAGGCTGAAACGGATCTTGTAAGTTCTCACCTGTTTCTACTCTCCACACACACAAAAAAGAGATTTTAATGGTCTTTAGTATTTTCCCCTAAATTTAAAAAGTATGCATGTTTTTGCATTTGCTGTTTCTGTTACAAATGTACCTCCCTAGCGTACTACACAAGTTATATAAACGTAAACTTTTGGTTAGAAAAAATATTCAAGCAACAAGTTCACAACAGCAGAGCTCATCAGAATTGTGTTTTGGCCCAGTTCATTCCATGACTGTCCTCTCCTCACTCCAACAACCAATCCTTGCTAAAGTGCTTGGCCCCTAACATTTTATATTGATGCCAAATAAAACCACTTTTAATACCAGAATGAGAACAAGGCCATAGTAGTTCTATATTTATCATATTTCATAGTCAGATCTCATCTGTTACTAGACAGTTTTCCACTTATAATGTTTTAGCATGGTCTCTGATGAGTATTTCAGGAAAGCATTTGGATGTTGTGGTAGCAGAGGCCAGGACTCTGATGAATTTGATGGAGAACCACCACCTGAGTACTTCTCTTGTCACTACAAACTAACATTGTGAAAACTAAAGAATAAAACAAGAGAAAAAGTGTTCAGTGAATTTGTCAGTATGAGACTAGTTAAGACAATAAACTAAGTTTCTTTAATGGACAGATATCCATGCAGTTGCCTGTTCCAGAAGACAATGCAGCTGTACTGACACCGCTGAGGACAAGGACTCTCACTTGACAAAAGGAAAGGAACATACCAATTCTCATTTGGAAGTGTACAGCCACATTTCTCAGCTTAAAAATCATGAACTGCCATAGGTCACAGAATAACAGGGGAAGTTAGCATTTCTTTAGAAATGTCACAGGCCAACCAGTGCTATGTTTCTTCTTTGTTCACATAAGGGTCAATTATTAAGGTAAATGGAGTAGGAATCAATTTGATTTCTTTTCTAGTCAAATAGAGCAAGTCAGTGCAAAACTGACCAACTCTTCTTCCATCAAGAACTTGGCAAAGTTAGAAACAACTGAAAATGATAAAAGAAAGCTGGAAAACAAAAAGATTAAATGAATACAAAAAGAAAACTAACTACTAACAGGTATAGAAGGAGAAAGGACAAGAACACTACAGAAAAACCAATAGATCAAATCTTTTCTCTTGCTCCTCCTAAGATCCCACTCTTTTCACACGGAGCTCAGAAAGCCACTTAAGCTGAACAGCTTCTTAACTCAGGAGAAGTTTAACTGGTTTTAATATATTTTGTGGAATAATGCTCTACTCAGCCCCAATAGGATGATCATGATCAGACCATCATTGAGAACTGCTCAAAGCTTTGCTCAGTAAGAGCTCCTGGGAATTTTCTTTTAATGCTTCTTAGTATTCACTTGATACCGAAATGTTTTATCAAGCTGGTACACTCCAGTGCACAGTCTGCAGCCATTGGTGTGTTGTGGAGAATTGGATATTGGCTGCTATAGGAACTTTTCACACACTCACGTATCACCAGATTTAAGCTCTAGTAGAGCAAGGAATAGAATGCATTTCAGATCTAAAGACACCTCTCAGAAAACATTCTGTTAAGTTCTTCCTCTCTAGTCATGCTGTTTCTCTTGGGGCTTCTATAGATGTTAGGAACCAGGGTTAAAATAAACAAACATGCTTCCTTAGCTGAGGTTCCGGAGAGGTCATACCCCTGTCAATTTTTTCTGCTTACTGCCACCACTAATGTTCTATCAGGCTTCAGTCATCCCTTCTCCTTCCCTTCAACATCAGCACTTGAGTATATTCCTTATACTATTTGAGACTCCTCCAACAAACACACAACTTGGCACCACCTCTTCCCTCTCTGAATGTACCTGAATCCATGCCCTAACCATCAGTCTGTAGGATCCCCTGCTGTAGTAGTATCTGTCAGTTCTGCTATAGGTGTTCAGTTTTTTATGATACATTTATAACACTCACTGGAGCAAATACTGAGACTCAAATCCCTTCTCCCACTGACCAGGCTCAAGGACAGATCTCAATCAAGTAGGTCTTATACTCCATGACTGATGCTGGAGCCAAAACAGAGTAACACTACTACCTCTTTCTTTTCTGTCTCCCTTTGCCACACTTCTCTTCTGAAAAGACTGACTCTCTTGGTTCTCTTACCCCTCACTTTTCAGGATCAGGGCCTGGGTACCAAACTCTAGCTATCAGTACTGTATCATGGTTCTCCACAGGTGAACATCTGTAGTTTGGAACACAGGATTCAGCACTGTTTGATTTTAATATCCAGACGAAATTTTGAGATGGGATTCAGGAAGGAGACAATTCTGTTGAAGGATCACAGCAAAACAGATGCTTCACGTAGAGGACATGCACATGGGGCTAGCACAGAGCCACTGTTCATGCTGTAGAGATATGAGATGCAGCAGGAGAGAGAGCAGCTCTCTAGGATTTGTTTTGCTGAAGCGATTCTGAAGGCAAGAGCATAAGTGGCCTGTTCCTGGTCAAACGGACAGTACTCATGCCTTGCACTTATGCAGGCTGGCAGAATTCACACTAGCGTACAATGGCAAAAGAACTGCAAATGCCAAACTGCAAGGAGTTGCTGGTACAGCAATGACAGGGGTAAATTATGCTGACAGCTGCTTCATTTCAGTTTCATGCTCAGAACAAATTCTGAATTTGTTCTGACATTAGTGGAAACAAATTAATCTTCCCCTAGTTTACTGCATGAAATTTAGTGCTTGCACAGTGAAAAAGAAAAGATACTTTCAGTCAGCTGCAATACCTCAAAATCCCACTAAAATGATTAAAGTTATTAGTGCCTCTTCAGAAAAACTGCTTCAGATTGCCATGCTGGCTGATTTATAGCTTTACTCATGAGAATCACAAGGCTTCCAGATGACCAGAATCTTCTCTTTCCTTCTGCCTCTTCTAGGCATTATGATAAACCTATTGTGCCTGAAGAGATGGGGAAATAAAAAGACCGAGCTGACATGGAGGCAAGCATGCTGACACAACTCACAAAGGTAAGCCACAGCTGCATGGCACAGAGGTTACTGTTAAGAGCGTAATTCAAATGAGTCCTTTCAAAACCCTGTTAAACCCCACAACACGCCAATTTTCTCCCTGAGGTATTTAATAAGCTTCACTCTCCCCTGAACCAGCTTTGTGCATAGTTGGAGAATAAATGTTGTTATGGAGACTGAGGAAGACAGTCAGCTGTGGCATCCTGAACAACTGCAGCCAGGCTCTTCATCTGGAAAGGGTAAAGAGCTATTTTTCATAGGCATCCTCTGGGGTCTGGTTCTGCAGGTGAGATGCAGGAACACTGAGGTACAATTCATGTCCTTTTTTCATGAGGAAGGGAGCGAGTTGTGGGACACTGCTGGAATTTGACAGCTTAGGCTTCAAAAAAATACAACACACCATTCTCCAGTGACTTTGCTCTGTTGGTGAGCTTTGGAACAGACCCCAGCAGCTCCTTAAAGTTGCAATGGTTAACAATCAGCTGACAAACTCAAGCAAGTTTGGAGGATATTAGTACTGTTACTGTCTCTGCTATATCTGAGCTGAGATTACATGCAAATTCATGAGATAGTCCTGATAAGCTCAGCATTGGTCTTTAAGTATTATGCCTTATTTCATGTACACGTTTCCCTGTCTAGCATGAACATATTTGACCCTCAGATGGGGTGAAAAGACAACTGGTAAGAACCTCTAAGCCAATTGCGTATTTCACGAAATAATCCCCCACCTCAATCCAAAAAGAACTGTCCCTGTCAAACTTTTAGCACCAGGAACTAGAACAATGTGATGAGAATGTAAATATAACGCTCAATCACCTGTAATGGGTGATTACAAGTTTTATAGGATTACTGAATAGCCATGCTATTTTGTAATTGGAGAAATGACCCTTCCAAGTTTTCTTTATATTGATAAACCTGTAGGAAAAGCTGTTGTTACATTACATATTTTGCAATGCTTCAGTAAATTATATTCTTTCAGTATTAGCTCAGTAGCCTTTAAATGTTCATGGTGCTGAAGGTCGTTATTTAATCACTGTATTAGCACATGCACAGTGTTTGCACAGCAAACCAGATTACATGAATTTTCACTCTGACCAGGAATACGGTCTGACAACAAGCAGATAAACAAAAGAAAAAACAAATAAATTTTACTGAAATCCTTCCCTCTGCAATGTAGCATCCAGTAAAATTAAAAATGCCTGCTTCCAGTTATTCAAGTTTATTTTATGTTATTCTTTATCTACCTTCACTAATATTGTTCTCTTTAGCAGCCAGCTAGCACAGTCGGGTCTGGTCAAGCCATCATAATTTTAAGTCCATTTGCATTTTTCTTTTAAGATCTCTTTACAAACAATTGGAAATCTATTGCCTGATCATAAAAAACTTGTTTAAGCTGAAAACTGACATGGAAAACCTTTTCCTGAAAGAACACTTCTAAATTTTATTTATTTAGAAATACAAAGGCATCACCTCTGGATTTGGCAGAGTTTTAACAACTCAGTATGAGTTGTACCATGGCTTCTTAGCATTCTGCATGTTTTTACATAAATTTGTGAAGTATTTTCTCCCTGAGCCTCAATTCTGATCCAGCCACTGAGGCATCTGACTATTTCACTAGTTTTATATACTTTAGCCTAAAAACACTCTGGCAAGGCAGAAGACTGTAGTCCCTTTTGTTGGGCTTCTGCTACAGAGAAGAGGTAGCTTTCCGAAAAGCACCCTGGAAAGTGGCCACAAAGAAAGGGGAAGAGTCTGGCTCTTTGGTCTAACACCTGTTGAAATCTTTTGACATAACTATTCCCTATATGCATGTAGTAAGTTAGATTTCTCCTTGGTCTGACAACAATGCAATCAGAAAGGATGTATTCACTTTTCACCTATAAAAACATGCAAAAAAGCAGCAATCTTTTTACTTATTTTACTGAGGATGACAAACACACCTATGAATGACTAGGAGGGAAAAGGGGAGATGCAAGGCCATAAGGTATGAACAACAGGCTGAGAGACAGAGTAATTCA
Organism: Tauraco erythrolophus; assembly: GCF_009769465.1. Classification (NCBI taxonomy): domain Eukaryota; kingdom Metazoa; phylum Chordata; class Aves; order Musophagiformes; family Musophagidae; genus Tauraco; species Tauraco erythrolophus. Next base: position 13,770,570 of record NC_141472.1, on the reverse strand, counting down.
CCTTTGTAACCTGTCTTTGCAAGCTTAGTAAAAAAAACAGGAATGAAGCAAGTATCTGTAAAAGACAAAGGAGCCAGAAGAGGATGTTATATATCTCACCGGAACCTACCCCCCCCAATTTCATGAGCTCCATCTGTTCTCTCCACTAATACACAGCAAGGGCAATCCCAAACTGCTAGAGGTTGCGAGAAGAGAGCAAGCCCCTCTTCTGCTTGAAGCCAGAGCTGTTGGATTGGGTCCTCCCAGACTCCCCAGGCAGTCGGGGCAGGGCCCTGGGGCCCCAGTAAAAGCACTGGTCTTTGAAGGTACCTGAAAACCCAGCTGGGCCCAAGAAAACCTAAATACTTGGGAGACCATATTTTTCTTCTCTGCACTGGCAAGGTTTTGGACTGCATTGCGTGACTGATGGGCAAACAGATATCAGAACGACCTGCAAGAGGATTTGAAAATCTGTACTTTAGAAGCACAAGGACTACCAAAGGTCAGCTGGCAGACAGACAGAAAGCTAACGAGGACTGCCTGGAAACGCAGAGAGAAACAGCACAGGAACTCTGTTCAGTGTAAAGCAATACCAGTCCTGGCCTTTCCAGGCATCTGCCCATGCTCTATACTTCCACATTGCTAATGCAAACAGGCAGCTCTACATCTAGTGCCACCGATCCTGGGCTATGGGCAACAGAAAACCATCATCTTTACAGTTTGTCAAGCCAGGGTCCCAGAAGAGATGACTGCGCTCACTCACTGCTATGCAACTGTGAGCACTGGCAGCGCTGCTCATCATCTGGCACTGAGTTAGTACAGACACAACCATGTTCTTTTAAATTACTTCTTCCCCTATTCAACCCCTCCTCCGCTTTGATTTTAACTCAGAAAACAACAGAAAAACTGCCTCATCTTCCCCAAACATACAGTGCGTGCTTTCTAGTTGTTCCCTGAATGTATTTTAATATATTTCAAAATTCTTAGTATTGCCAAACTCCACTTTTCCAGCATTATGTCAGATTCAACTTTTTATCCAGCCTATGATGGAGCTTTCAAGTGTGTTTTGTTCACTCAAAAAAAATCACCGTGTTGGTTTTCATGCTCTTTGTAAAGCACTGGATGTATCAGTGTGTTTGAGATGCAAAGAGCAGAGGAAGCTTGTCTGTCTTTGGTCCAGTTCTGCATGCAGTGTAATTAAACTTGGCCCTTACTACTTTCTACAGCCTATTTTCCATTCGTGGTTGGAAACAGACTGTATGGGCAAGTAGCAGATGTTTCCTTTTAGTTCACATATTGGGCATCCACACAGTAACATGGAGAAAATTATTTTCTAGGAAGATGTGTTGTGGGGAACTATGGCTCCTTTCGTGCTCTACATATTTCAGTCAGATTTCCTGGGGCTCTCTTTTTGTCCACAAGATCATTATTCAGTCTCTTTGGTGGAAAAGTAAGAATACAGCTATAGCATACAGGTTTTAACCTTGGCAACAAACATCTCAGGCACACTCCAGTGAGGGGAGTTCACCCACCTTTTCTGACCTTCCACTGCAACTTCAGCACTATTTGGCCATGTTCTTTTCCTTAGCCCTACGCTACTGCAAGACATGGCTCTGCTCTGACATGTTTAACATCCAAGCGGTAAGTGGAGCAGCTTATGTTCTCACTCACACAAAGGCATTCCTGAAAACCATACACTAAAGCTGGATGCAATGAGGAAATACTGGCTCTAGGAGTTCTGTTAGAAGGATCTTCTTCATAACTTTCAGGTGCACACACGAGTCTGAGAAACAGTGTCCTTCAGCTTGCTCTGCCCAGTGCTCTCAGAGCCTTGAGGAAGGCAATGCCACAAAAAGCCTTGCGAGAGCAGAGGTCACGAGAGTGCTTGATCACAGCAGAAGCACAATCCACATGAGACTGCAAAAGACTTTTCACAGAATGGAGCAAAGTGTCCTGCCTCGTCCAGCCCATGGTCTGTAAAATGCTCTAGTGACTTCCGACATGAAAAGCACTGTATAAAAGCAAGTCATTATCACTTGTTCTGGGCATGAAGAGAATGACTCCAGTTGGCAAGAACTCCTCAGAGGCTCTTGAAGAGGAAGTGAGCCCACTGCAGTGTTGCTAGACAAACATCTTTCTGGGATTGTTTTTTAGCCCCATTTCATTAAATGCAGAAGCAAACATTGCATTTTCTTTTCCAAGCATTTACAGGTGTTCAGAGCACACCTGCTCTATACCACTCCTTTTTTAGATTGTGGGAGGGTGGTATGTAGTGTTTTGCCAGATAGATGACTTTTTAAATAGCAGCATAGTACTGACTGAGCATGTCCAGCGTAACTTCCCTTCATCAGTTAGGTCAAGCTGTGAAATACTGAGCCAGACAGAGACATAGACTTCCATTGGCAACTATCATCTGACAGTTTGTGCTGCTAAAAGGAAAAGTTCTTGTGAATCTTTCTGCTGAAGCTTTCAGGACATCTTAGGCCACATGTCCTATTCATTTATATCCATCATAATGGTTTAATGTGCTATCTGGAGGTAGGAGGAAGATATATGATGTTATCTCTGCCATTTCTTCATCCTTTCTGTGACTGATAAAAATCATGACAAGATTTAAGAAAAATAAATATATATTTATTAGAAAGTCCAAAAGATTACTGACTCTTGAAATTCAGTTTTGATTTTGACCTTGATAGTAAATGCAAAAAGAAGGACACAAAAAGGGTCTTTTCTCCTATTGCCAAAGGAAGAAAAAGAAAACAAACCCAAGAGACAAAAGAAAGTAGTATGTGTTTCAGCATTCAGCTGCAACACAAGATTAAAGCTTCTGACTTCACTTAGCTTCACTAGAACTCCTTAAGTGGTGACAGCTGTGTGTAACAGGAACCGGTTAAGCTCCCATCTAGGTTACTGTATTGAGCCCATTCAGGCATTGCCTGCAGTTCTGACCACAGGGAGCACTTGCTGTTGTGTGTTTATCTGCTATACATCTCAACCAGTCCACCCTCCAGCAGCAACTTGCAAAAAGCTTTGGAATCACAATCACGAAGGAGACCAGGTATCGTTGTTGTCATGTCCTTGCTTTCGTTGCTCCATAGCATTCTCGGAGCAACAGTTTAGCTAAATTGCTTCATTTTCCCGTGATAGACGAGTTGACTGTGCCACAGCAAAACTCCCATGCCTAAGAAGGGTAATAAATATGCAAGAGGCTAAGCGTCCACTTAATTACCTTACCCTCCTGCTACCACTGGTGATACTTTGTTCAACTTTGAAGCAAGGAAACTGCCATGTAAATAAGATAAACTAAACCATTCAGCCCAGGAATATGATGTGTTGTTGACTGTTTGAGGTTTGAAGCTGTACGTTTCACTGGTTCTGATGGCTTTTACTCAAATCTAGCAAATCTACAGCAGCTGGCAGTCAGTTCTTGTAAATTAGGCACTAACGGCAGCACCTCCCATCTTTAAGAGTTTAAGCCAAAAGGTCATATGAAATATCCCAAACCTGTTTTTAATTTTAGCAAAAAAGGTGTTAAGTCATGCACGTTACTCTTTAAACCAAATCTTCCCTTCATTCATTTGAAGAAAAACCTAAATATTAGGCTTATGAGCTGCCAAAGAGCAATGTAGCCCGCACTGAGATTTCCATAAACATGTCCTGACATCATACTGTCCTTGTTGCAACATTATGCCACATGCATTAAATTCCTTTGTGAGGCCTGAATATTCAGAGCACAGATCTGTTGCATTCTAGAGCTGGCAGGCTCCATTCCAATAATTCAGGCATTGAAGCTGGTTGGAAGTAAAATTAAGTGACACCTATTCAAAAGTTTTCATCACTATTTTTCATCACTTTAAGTCTACTTGGATTTACATACTCTTTTGGGGTAATTTTGTCTTTTCCTCTATTAAGCTCACCTACTAAGTAACACATTTTAGCATTAGGCAATACACTTTGGTGTTTTTCAAGCTAAAACATGAATACATGAAAAATGAAGAATTTCAGTTCTGAATTTACTAAGGTAGCATCTCCCCCTGCATTCTTAGATCATGATAGAGTTCTAAGCCTGTTCCATGACCAGAGTGACTATCGTTTAAAGAATGACTTGACTGTGACTGCCTGCAAACAAGATTAGATGTGTGACATTATATATTTTTAACACTGTTATGCCAGAAAATGAGAACTACACAGCAAATAAGACCCAACTATGAGTTTACTCAGAGAAAAGGTCAGAGACTTCTTAGCAGAAACTATAAACACTTTATAACTTTTCTAAATCTCTAAAAGATCTCTGAGAACTACCAAAAAAGGTGCAAAGGGCTGATGAGCTTTACTTAATTTTTATATACTAACAATACAATTGCTGCAATTTAATTCATAAGCAAACATCACTATACTGGCTCCAGAGCATTCCTGACAACACCACAGTTTAGTACAACTGATGATCACAGCCCATGCTCATTGGAGTACACAGACAGAAACAAAAGCTCTCTCTGCTAGACAGCAACGTAGGCCGGTGGCTCAGTGCAACAGAGTCTTCCACTAAATCAGCTCAGTGGTGCTTGGACTGTCTGCCCATACAGAACTGGAGCCCCAGCACCACTGAAGTCACTTTAGATGCATCACTGAAGACAATGCATACACCACTGAGGTCCAGATTTAAACTTGTGCCCATACTATAGCACTTTCATAAGATATGCTCATAAAAATACTGAAAAATACTGTGGACGATTAAGGGAGAAAGGTTTTGTACTCTTCTGTGATTTGTAACTGAATCTTGCACATTTTAACGCATTTTTTTTCTGTTTACTGCAACATTGCATAAAACACAGGTTTTATATGGCATCTATGCTTAACAAAAGGCCAAGTAAAACAAACCAGAAAATATTTTTCTATGACAAATACATACAAAATACGCAACTTGCTACTAATGCAATTATTTCTGCTACAAATTTTCAAAGGGTGTAGGCATATATACTGAGGACCAGGAATAACTAAAATTGTAATGGAAAAAAATTAGAAAAAAAGAAGAGATAAAAGAATGAGGAAAAAGAATGAACTAGAGATGAGAACTGGAAATGCAGTGATGGATGGGAAAGTTAGAAGAAACCATGAGGGAAATTAAAAAAAAGAATGGTAGGATAAGAAGCAAAGATGACTGGAAATGAAGAGACAGTAAAGGACTGGCTGCCAAAAAAAGAAAAGATCAAAGTAGTATAGAAAGAAGAGATTTAAAGGAGGTAAAAGAGACTTCAGAAAACCCCATAGGCAAGACTTTTGGAAAGCTTTCATTTGCTCAGATATGCTGCCACTGAACGTGATTACAAAAAAATTAGGTCAAGATGGAAGAAAGAAAAACATAGTGAGTTTTTTTCAAAGAACTGTAGTTTAGTGCACCTTTATCTTTATGAATGTATGTAAACATACGCTTATGCATATATTACCTCCTAGCTGGTGAGGAGTTACTTAATGGCACCACAAATTTTTTTGATTAAACCAAACCACCGTGAACAAACAAGGTGTAAGTGATCCCTCCCCACCAGTGCCGGTGGCCTGATTAGTCTCCCTTTTCTCAGGTGGTGCTGATGGATCTCTCAAGCTGATTTACCTACCAGCTGTGAATTCTGCAAAAGCAGCTTTGATCTTCTTCACTGAATTATCCACTTCCTCTTGATCATCATACGATATCTGGTTAGAGAAACAGTGCAACGCTGCAAGTCTTTTACTGATTTTTCAATGTTCGGCCCTAAAATAGAAAGCAAAATTGCACAAAATTCAGAAACCTGATTTTGGCTTTTCTGAATAAGGTGCAGGAATAGTTCAACATGTTATTTGCCCAGATTAGGAAAAAGTGGTTTTCCTACTGAAGTCCATAAATCCAACTTTTCCATAGTCCTTTTGTAGCGTTCTTCAGTTCTAAACATTTTTGCTTAAATTTATTCCTCAAATCAAATCAATGTTAAAACAGCACTATTAATTCAAATTACCTATTTTAAATTTCATTTAATATAATGTTAAATAGACCATAAATTGTTCTACTCATTTTTGTTTTGCTGAACATGATTCTGCTCTCACTTTCCAACACATCTCTTCTTCACATATGTGCTTTCTTTCTTTCCTAGAGGTCTCAGCTGTCTGATCGCCTCAGCAACCAAGGATCCAATTACCTCTTTTTTTGACCGAATCATCTGTCTTTGTTTCAAGTTGGGTTGTAGCATTGGATGATTTAACTGAGGAAGACTTTGACTTTGGCCTGCCTAGGTTACACTGGAGTTGAACTGATGACTGAAGAGACTCATGCTGTTCTACTCCATTCATAGTCTTTGGGTTTAATTCCACAGATACTCTCTGGTGTTCTTGTTCTTTGTCTGCAAGAAACATTATGGTAGAAAACAGGGAATTATAAGATTAAGAAAGATATGAAGCCTTATTGTCGTGTTTGAATAACTTCATGTTTATACACTGGAAAAATGAAGGTGTTTTTTTTCACTGGCACATATTCTGCAGAACCTCAGAAAGCAATGACAGAACAGAAATAAAATGGTTTTGGATATTAAATACTCATCTGAACACATTTATGTTTCAACAGTCTAAAAAGAAAAACCCATGAGGAAAACCAAAAAACTTTTCCATGTTGGTTTGAAAAAATACCTCCTAACATAGAAAATGCACTACCAATTGTAACCTTTGCCAAATATTAGAGAACAGAACTAGAGAAGTCTGCTATGGAAAGCATGAGACTCTAATGTTAACAGAGAGAAAAATATATATTTCTCACACACACAAAAATGTTCATCATTTAATCAGCATTTTAAAAGCACTGATTAAATATTCCTGCCTGAAATACTCACCTTGCCTGACTACAGATTTCCATCAAAAGCAGCTGCTAAGAGAGACCAAGCAGGAAATGAAACAATGCCCAAGATCAGGCTCCTGGGTTCAACAGCTTCAGAGGGATAAAATAACAACAGGCCTGAGCCTGTTTGACTGCCACAAGATGACCTGGTTTACTCTTCCTAAGACTTCAAAGGGATTCAAGACACCAGCATGATGAAACAAGGAAAAGCAGCCAAAGAATGGCTATGAAAACTGACAGGTAAGGCCAGCTATTACTGCCACTGGGAATTTTAGTTAAGGAAACATGTATAGAAAGTGATTTGTTTCGTTAACTGATTTTTCTAATCTTTGTACTCTGATGAATGAAAGACAGTTTGTTCTGAAGATGCTTTTTATGCACCACTATACTCAAGTGGTGTTCTGTGGTGCCTGGAGAAAAGGTATTTGTCAGATTAACAGCTGGATTATAGCCCATGGAGTGGGATTAACACTGCTGGGACTGAGGGATACCACCTGGACAGCTCCAGGATATCAACTAGTGACTTCTTTGTGCCTGGCTGGGCACTAGGGTGGGTGTAAAGTACATCTAGGTATGTTTCCTTGGCAGTCGCATAATGCCAAAGGAACAAGGAGGATCATTAGTGCCCACATTTCTAAAATGGCTTTTGTTTATGGCATTTAAAAGGTGAGTCTGCAAACAGAAAAAGTATTTTATGTAAAATGGTATGTAAGAAATAGCTTAAGAAGCTAAAGAAGCCTATGTTATCTGTGGAAGCCAGAAACACCAGGTATGCAGCACTCTGAACATATCAAAGGTTCAGTGTCTCACACACAGCCAGGAACTCTGTTCTGAGATAAACGCCATTAATCTCATGCAACCCTGGCTGCATCTCACATTAGTGCAGACAGCTTTAATTTATAAAGAATGTTCTTTCTACTCTCAGTTGGGGATGGCCTTGCTAAAAAACTCCAATAGATAGCTGATAGAGTGCTAGTTTCTAACTAACACACAGAGAAAGGCCAGGGCTATTGGGTTTTGTCCTCAAGATGAGATCTTTTGAAATTGTTGTTAAAGCGCAAAATCGTTATTTACTGCATTTAATTAGCAGCTTTGGTATACTTGTCAAGACAAATGACAAACTCACAGCTTTTTGCCTAAAGAAAGTAATTTAGAACAACAGTTATGCTCTAAAAACTTTTTAATCATCTTTTGTCTGCAGTATACTGACACTGTTTCTTCCAAAATGACACACGAGCTACTTTGAAACCCAAGTATGCAAGATGACCAACACAGCCCAGCAAACAGTAGCTTAGTATTCTGCAACCAAATTTTCAAATTTGATGAGGACAATGAACACAATTTTAGTATTATGGAAATGCAGAGCTTCCTGGCTTATGACATATTCTATCCAAAGTAAGTGGTAGTCTTTAGCAAGGTGGGGAGAGTATTTCTGATCCTTTGCAAGGCATCAGCCTTAAGACAAAATTTCTTGACAAGTAGTTTGTCTATTTTGTTGCTATATGTTGCAGAGTTTTGATTTAATTGACCAGAGGTTGGCACCACCACCATCATATGTAAGGGGCAGAGAATTCATTCAGGACAATTATCCATTTGGCACATTCCTTTAAAATGAGGTTTGAGAGCTGTACTTAGAATCATAGAATCATAGAATCGTTAGGGCTGGAAGGGACCTTCAAAGGTCATCTAGTCCAACCCCCCTGCAAGGAACAGGGATATCTCCAACTAGATCAGGTTGCTCAGCGCCTCATCCAACCTGGCCTTGAACGTCTCCAGGGATGGAGCATCCACCACCTCTCTGGGCAACCTGTTCCAGTGTTCTACAACTCTCATGGTAAAAAATTTTTTCCTAATATCCAACCTGAATCTACCTCCCTCTCTTTTAAAACCATTACCCTTGTCCTATCACAACTGGCCCTCCTGAACAGCCTCTCCCCATCTTTCTTGTAGGCCCCCTTGAGGTACTGGAAGACCGCTATAAGGTCACCCCGGAGCCTCCTCTTCTCCAGGCTGAACAGCCCCAACTCTTTCAGCCTGTCCTCATAGGAAAGGTGCTCCAGCCCTCTTATCATCTTCGTGGCCCTCCTCTGGACCCTCTCCAACTGGTCCATGTCCTTCTTATGTTGGGGACTCCAGAACTGGACGCAATACTCCAAGTGAGGTCTCACAACGGCAGAGTAGAGGGGGAGAATCACCTCCCTCGACCTGCTGGCCACGCTCCTCTTGATGCAGCCCAGGACGCGGTTGGCCTTCTGGGCCGCAAGAGCACATTGCTGGCTCATATTGAGCTTCTCGTCCACCAGTACTCCCAAGTCCTTCTCCTCAGGGCTGCTCTCGATCCGTTCTCCGCCCAGTCTGTATTTATGCCTGGGATTGCCACGACCCAGATGTAGGACCTTGCACTTGGCCTGGTTAAACTTCATGAGGTTGGTACAGGCCCACCTCTCCAGCCTGTCGAGGTCCCTCTGGATGGCATCCCTCCCTTCCAGCGTGTCGACGGCACCACACAGCTTGGTGTCATCGGCAAACTTGCTGAGGGTGCACTCCATGCCACTGTCCACGTCACTGACAAAGATGTTGAAGAGGGCCGGGCCCAACACGGACCCCTGAGGGACGCCACTCGTGACTGGTCTCCACTTGGACATCGAGCCGTTGACCACTACTCTCTGAGTGCGGCCATTGAGCCAATTCCTTATCCACCGAGTGGTCCATCCATCAAACCCATGACTCTCTAATTTAGAGAGAAGAATGTCGTGCGGGACAGTGTCAAAAGCTTTGCACAAGTCCAGGTAGATGACATCCGTTGGTCGACTCTTGTCCACCGATGCTGTCACCCCATCGTAAAAGGCCACTAAGTTGGTCAGGCACGATCTGCCTTTGGTGAAGCCATGTTGGCTGTCACCCACCACCTCCTTGCTCTCCATGTGCCTTAGCATGGTTCCCAGGAGAATCTGCTCCATAACCTTGCCAGGCACAGAGGAGAGGCTGACCGGCCTGTAATTGCCCGGGTCCTCCTTGTTCCCCTTTTTAAATATGGGGGTTATGTTCCCTCTCCTCTAGTCATCAGGGACCTCGCCAGACTGCCACGACTTCTCAAATAAAATGGCCAGTGGCTTGGCAACTTCATCCGCCAGTTCCTTCAGGACCCGCGGATGGATCTCATCAGGTCCCATGGACTTGTGCACCTTCAAGTTCCTCAGATGTTCTCGAACCTGCTCTTCAAGTACAGTGGGCAGTGGTTCATCCTCACAGTCCCTGCTAGTTCTTTCCACAGCTTGGGCAGTAAGACAAGAGGCTTTATCAGTGAAGACTGAGGCAAAAAAGTCAGTGAGTAACTCAGCCTTCTCTATGTCCCGGGTAACCAGAGCACCAGTATCCTTCCGGAGGGGGCCTACATTCTCCTTGGACTTCCTTTTGTCCCCTACATACCTATAGAAGCTTTTCTTATTGCTTTTTATATCCCTTGCCAAATTTAATTCCTTCAGGGCTTTAGCCTTCCTCACCTGATCCCTGGTCACTCGTACAGCTTCTCTGTATTCCTCCCAGGCTATCTGTCTCCACTTCCACCCTCTATAGGCTAACCTCTTCATTTTCAGTTGGTCCAGGAGCTCCTTGCTCATCCACGTGGGCTTCCTGGTCTTTTTGCCCGACTTGTTCTTCATCGGGATGCACCTCAGCTGAGCTTGGAGGAGGTGCTCCTTGAATGTGGACCAACTTTCCTGGGCCCCTCGTCCCTCCAGGGCCGCCTCCCACGGCACTTTGCCCATCAAGTCCTTGAAGAGGCCAAAGTACGCCTTCTTGAAGTCTAGGGCACAGAGCTTGCTGTATAGTTTCCTTGCTGCCCCGTGGATCTTGAACTCCACCGTGTCGTGGTCACTGCAGCCAAGGCTATCCTTAAGTTTCACATCGCCCACCAGTCCCTCCCTGTTGGTGAGCACAAGGTCGAGCATGGCACCCCTCCTTGTCGGCTCCTCTATCACCTGCAGGAGGAAGTTGTCATCCACGCATTTCAGGAACCTCCTGGACTGCCTGTGCCCTGCCGTATTGTCTCTCCAACAGATGTCAGGGTGGTTGAAGTCCCCCATGAGGACCAGGGCTTGTGACCGCGAGGCTGCTCCTATCTGTCTATAAAGCGCCTCATCTGCTCTGTCCTCCTGGCCAGGTGGCCTGTAACAGGACCCCTACCGTAACATCGCCTATCCGTCCCCGTCCTCTATTCTTGACCCATAAGCTCTCTGTCAGCTCCTCCTCCAACCCCAGGCGAAGCTCCACGCATTCCAGCCAGTTGTTGACGTAGAGAGCGACACCCCCTCCTCGTCTCCCCTTCCTGTCCTTTCTAAAAAGCTTATACCCCTCCATGTTGACACTCAGTCATAGGAGTCGTCCCACCACGTCTCCGTGATGCCAATAAGGTCATAGCCCTGCTCATGTGCACGCATCTCCAGCTCATCCTGTTTATTTCCCATGTTGCATGCGTTGGTGTACATACACTTCAGCTGGGCCTCTGACAAAGCCGACTCGCTGACTGGAGCGACGAGTTCTCTTGGACGGCCAGTGTAAGTTCGTTTGAACATACCTGCAGTCCTTCCTCAGCCTCTGGACCCTCGGTGCTGGCACTGGTGCCATGCTGACAGCGGTATGAATCTGACTTCTTGGCTGGAATTCCCTTCTTCGTTCTACAGGTACTTCCAGCATATCTTTACCATTCTTGATATTCCTCCTCCTCCCCCTTCAAATCTAGTTTAAAGCCCTGCCAATGAGCCCTGCTAGCTTTTGAGCTAAGACCCTGGTTCCCCTCTGAGAAAGGCATGTCCCATCCTTGCAATCATGGAAAAAGGGATTTCAAGGAACGTTCTTTTAATGCAGTCTGACATACTGCTTAAGACACAGGAAGAAAATACTAACAGCAGCAATAATCTAGAGCTGTCAGAAGTTTGAAATGTGAAGAGCTGAAAAACCATTACCAGTATTGACAGCAATTAAAGTTGAGCTTTATGAAGGATACTTGAAGGCAAAAAGCTTTCACTGATCTTCTCCCCCAGAGGAGAAGGTTTATTTTCATTGATGTTGATATAACTGTAACTCCGTACCTACTACAATCCAGTGAGGAAGAGCTTTCTGTGTTACTGTCCCCCAGAGTTTCAGAATCAGCATCTGCACTCTCGCAGAAGCACATAAGTACTAAGAAGCTATCAGACTGCCCTCCCTCAACACAAAGGCCCTCCCTCCTCCCTTCCCTGTTAGGGAAAGCCAGTGGAGATCTAGTGTGACTGGCTTATTCAGGGAAGATGAGAAAAGAAAAAAATGGACTAGTCTGGACTAGGCAATAAATAAATCCTGTAATATGCCTCAAGCTCATACTGTTTCAATTGACTTTGTTCCAGATGAGGGACTTCATCGCTTCTATCAAAGATTTTACACTCAATTCATTTTCTAATCCTGCATTCTTCTGTATTTATATCTGTATATTCTGTATCAGCTGGGCCTCTCATTATAGATTGATCCTTTTGTCTCTAGAATAAAAAAGACATCTTGCAAGTAAACATATTGCAGGATGAATTGTGCCCAGATATAGATCTACTTGCATGACTTTAACAGCTATGTGCATTAGTTTGCACACACATCTCCAGCTTCTTTCTTTTATTATATTCTACTTTATGGCAATAAAAATACCATGATCTTTATGTAATGGAGGCTTGGCTATTGCTAGTTAAAAAGGTGTCTTGTGTCAAAGGCACTGACCTGTGATTTCTGGACAGACCAGCGCTGACTCTACAAATCCTGAGCCTTTGCTCTCAAGACAAGCAGCTTCCAGTTTCTGATTGGCAGAACCAGTACAAGACCTGGCCCTAGAGCATCCATTCAGATGGCAGCCATGTATTCCCTGGGGCTCTTGAGATGCCTTCTCAGGTCCACCATTCTTATTTTTTAGGATCTTTATTGCCTTGCTGCTGTTTAGATTTGCTTCTTTTTCTTCTATTGTTCTAAACAGAGAAATATTGCAAGAACAGAGACATCACTCAGTGCAACTCAACTCAAAATATTATCAGTAAATTGCCCACGCTCTTAAAATGCCATACAACTGACATCAGTGTAACGCAATTTACAGGCCATGCTGTGCTATGCACCATATTGCATCCGTTCAGCTGAATATATAAACCGTTTCAAATAAAACCTGAAGCTCCAAACTGGTTTTCCCCTTCCTTCCACGCAAAATACTTGCATTGCAAAATGGTAACAGAGCCTCTGCTAAGATGCTGCTCAAAATGTTGCAGTCACTCAGGACACGTAGTTCCTAACCATACAAGGAACATCTGCGCAGTAACATAGACAAACCCTAACCCTATCACTCTGATCAGGAAGAAAGTGATCACAGAGGACATAGGTTGGCCAATGCTACTGTAGCTCTCCTGGCCATAAAGAGGAGCCTCTATGACAGTAACTCACAGGGCAGCCTCCTGGTACACCTCAGGCTTGGAGATACGTAAGAATGATGATCATATCCCAAGTATATGCTTGAAGTATCTGACTTGATAGTGTCACTAACACGCAACTCCTAATGGATGACTCCTATGCATAAATTATTTTTACACCTGGCAGCAGCAAAAACTCTAGCACTGTAAGTGGCTGTGACCATCCAGGATACAACTGCTTATTAAAAGTGTTTCTGCACATGGGCTGTTTTGGATTTGTTCTGTACTTGGCCAGGGTCTGGCTCCCACACAGATGTACACACATGTGCTGTCCCGAAATTCTCTCAGAACACAGAGACAGCAACAGATGAATAGGAATAAAAACAATACGCACACTCGCTCTCAAGTATTCTGGCTACAGGTGTGAATGAAGTCAACCAATGTTAGCAAAGGCAGACAAAGTACTGGGCAAAATAAAAGTACCACATTCAACTACAGACAGCACATAAATGGTCTGAATGCTTCGACAGTCAAGATCAAATTCTTACCTTCTTCTTCCCTGTCATATTCCACTCCTTCAGACCTGAGTTGCGCTGCCTAGAGAAAGGAAAGATAAAGAATTTCAACAAAAGTTCAGCTACAAAAAAGAACAGTGTCTTCAGAACGGCGTCTAGTCTCCTAGCTGGGCAGCATTTCTATTTGTTGTTGCGAATTCTCTTACGTGGGAGAACAAAACGAGAAACTGCTGGCCTTTCTCCTTTTAGTTACCCATTATATTGGATGACACCACGTCCAGTGGATGGGCTACTTGTCACTACTGCTTTCTATGGCCGTCATTCCACAAAGTGATTAAGTGGGTGCCTAAATTAAAGCACTAGCATAGCCCCAGAAAATCAACACTCAAATCTCTTGGCATGAAAAGGAGCATCTCAGCACCCTAGTATAAACACTGGGTAAACTAGATAGTCCACCCTGACTCTAGAGCTTCTGAAAGTTTTAAAATCTTGGTAATTTTATTACATACTTCCTACGTGTTGTCTGTCATATTCAGAAGACCTAAGACATAAAAATGAGGAATAATTTCATGGACTGCTGCAGAAATTCTGCATCACACAAACACAGTAAACTTAGACCTTGCAGAAAGAGTAGTTAAAACTATATTGAAAAATGATTACCATTTGTATACTTGAAATTCTGTCTGCAGCTCTAATGAGTTGGTTAGATAAATTCATGGGGCAAAGCAAGCAGAACTTTGGTCAGACCAGTGCTAGCTGCCATGTTAGAAGAAAACTCTTCTGCATCTAGTTAACATCGTTTTGTTCTTCTGGACTCTAAGTTGAAACAGATGCTTATGATAAGCACGCAGTCTGAATTGTCATCCAAACTACTACGGGTATCTGCCACAATAATCCTTTTAATTGCAACCAGGTTAAAGGTATTCTGCTTGAATTAAGAATCCACTTTACTACCACAGCACAACTCCAGTAAATACTCATTCATTATCCTTTCCAATGGGTTTCATTATTCAGCCATTCTTCTCACTCATGTCAGTGAACTCTTCATGATATTAGTATTAAGAAGTAATGCTGTTCTCGGACCACCATGAGATGTCAACTTGTATTCAGCCAGGTGCGTGAGGTTTCAAATGTACAAAAATTATTTTTCTATCACAATAATCCAGATCCAAGATTATCTGGGGAGTCTATCACCCACATCAGATGAGATTATGTGTTTTGCTAACAGTGCAATTTGTTAAATTGTGAAAAAATGTGTATGGAATCCATCAAAGCCATATTTTGTTTCCTAGATGACATGACAATGCAGACAGAAGACTAAGAAAATTTCTATTATGTGTATAATTATACACGTATCTACATGTAGTTATATTCATACATACTAATGTACATATAAATAGAACCCCCTCTCCTAAAGGCATGCTATCTTTTCACAGATACATGTTTCAGTATGATGAAATAAACCCAGATATTGCTGCCCATTTTACTACATGCTGCTTGAAAATACAAGATTTCACTTGACAGCTTTGTTAACCCGTTTTCAACAGTATCATCCAACACTCTTTTTGTGTTGGCTGGTGTAGCTTTGCTTCCATCAGTTTCCCTGTGAATACTATGCACGGTGAGGGTTATGTTAGGGATTCACCAAACAACCCCAGTTTCCTCCCGTTGAAAATGCACTAACTGTGCAAGTCCCAAAGCCCTCATTTGAACCCACCATTATATTTTCTTGAATACATCTACAAAGCAGCTGAACAGACCTTCTAATTGTGCTTAATTAGGTAAACACTAACATAGCAAATAAAACATTGGAACCACTATTTTATTTAACTCAAATTTCACATACTGAAGTAAACTCATAATAGAGACATCACCTATATGCCACTTCAGGTAGGAAGCAAGAAAGGAGCTTCAGGAAACTACATTTGAACATTTATTGAGTCAGCATGCAGCACCTCTGAGAGAAGCGCTAAATGGAGGTGCTCAGCCTTTTCACTCAGCATGGCTGTCCCCCATGCAGCAATGTGTTCTGTGCGACGGTGATGTTTCAATCTTAGAAATTTTTGTCATTCGTGTGAAAAGATACTCGAAGTGCTAGATTCATTCTATCCACAGAGGCAGCTGAATAGACAGGTCTTTTCTCACTCTGTTTCTGGACAGTAACAAATATGGGCTGTTTTCAAACACTCACTTGCAAAGACTTCTGAACTCAAGGCACAATGCTCATAAACCGGTGAAGCGTAAGCAAAGATCATCTGAACTCAGGTTACAACAACTTGCTTTTCTTCAAGACTTGCTTTTGCCCTATTTCTTCCTCACAGCAGGCGATGACACTTGCCTAAGAAAGCTCTTCCTCTGGAAACAACTCATAGACCACCAGCAAGCAATGGCAACTTAAGACAAAATAAATCGAATTAAAGGAACTTACTGAATAATCATGGAGCAACCCTCCACTATTTTCCCCAGAATGTGTATTACAGGAAAACAAAATTACTGTTCATTGGATCCATCAGATTTTCCTCTGTGTGTGTGTGCACAAACTCCAATTTCTATGCAGATGGCTAAATCAAGAGGCACCATATAGATTGGACGGAAGAATCTGAGGTTACAGCATTGATGGATAGGGGAAGAGCAAGTGACGTCATCTACCTGGACTTATCCAAAGCTTTTGATACTGTCCCACACACGACATCCTTGTCTCTAAACTGAAAAGACAGGGTTTTGATGGATGGACCACTCGGTGGATAAGGAATTGGCTGGATGGTCGCACTCAAAGAGTTGTGGTCAATGGTTCAATGTCCCACGTGGAGGCCTGTGACGAGTGGTGTTCCTCAGGGGTCAGTACTGGGACCAGTGCTATTTAACATCTTTGTTGGAGACATGGACAGTAGGATCAAGTGCACCCTCAGCAAGTTTGCAGATGGCACCAAGTTGTGTGGTGTTGTGGACATGCTGGAGGGAAGGGATGCCATCAGAGGGACCTCGACAGGCTGGAGAGGTGGGCGTGTGAGAACCTCATGAAGTTCAACAGAGCCAAGCGCAAGCTCCTGCACGTGGATCGGAGCAATCCCAACCACAAATACAGGCTAGGCGGAGAATGGATCGAGAGCAGCCCTGAGGAAAAGGACTTGGGAGTGCTGGTGGACGAGAAGCTCAACATGAGCCGGCAATGTGCACTGGCAGCCCAGAAAGCAAATCGTATCCTGGGCTGCATCAAAAGGAGCACGGCCAGCAGGTCGAGGGAGGGGATTCTGCCCCTCTACTCCGCTCTTGTGAGACCCCACCTGGAATACTGCGTTCAGCTCTGGAGTCCCCAACACAAGAAGGACATGGAGCTACTGGAGCGAGTCCAGAGGAGGGCCATGAAGATGATCAGAGGGCTGGAGCACCTCTGCTATGAAGACAGGCTGAGAGGAGTTGGGGCTGTTCAGCCTGGAGAAGAGAAGGCTCCGGATTGATCTTAGAGCAGCTCACCAGTACCACTACTTAAAGGGGGCCTACAGGATAGCTGGAGAGAGGGACTTTTTACAAGGGTGTGTAGTGATAGGACAAGAGGCAATGGATTTAAACTGAAAGAGGGCAGATTTAGATTAGATCTAGGAAGAAATTTTTCACTCAGAGGGTGGTGAGGCACTGGAAATGTCGCCCAGAGAAGTTGTAGATGCCCCATCCCTTGAAGTGTTCAAGGCCAGGTTAGATGAGGCTTTTGGGCAACCTGGTGTAGTGGAGGATTTCTCTGCCCAATACAGGGGGTTGGAACTAGATGATCTTTAAGGTCCCTTCCAACCCAAACCATTCTATGATTCTATATTTCTGATGCATTTGTAAATAGTCCAATTTTCTTGCATCTGCTTTTAGGATATTCATAAGTAATTCCTAGTACATTGTGATGCTTTTTGGCTGGTACGTTTTAAATAAACTAATCCAATCAAAACCAAAACTATTCTGAAATAAAACAGATATGAAATAAGCAACTTGGAGATGGCAAATCAATACTATGAGGCGTGTTAAAGAAATACTGGGCTTTTGAGACCACTGAACTTCTAGTATCTTTAAGCAGACCCAAACTACAAAGATTTTGCTCACAGTATGGTATTATTCTTGCAAAGGGTTTCTTACAGACTTTGGTGAAAGTTCAAAATACTTGCCATTATATATTTATCAGAAAAGTGTTATTTAAATACAAGTGACCTTTTATTAGAGATGGTCTCATGATGCAAAATACAAACTTAGATACGGATTTAGAATGGCTCGAACTTTCAGTGGAGTCTTGGTTCAGCCATTATAATGTCAAGGCTATTTGCAAATTCAGATTGAGGGTTGAATGTCAATGTATGCATCAAGTTCAGGGGTTTAGGGGCCCAGTTAACTGCTTCAGAACTATCCCAAGTTCTTATTAGTTACCATATCTTCAATATTGCATCATATTCTGACATGTTTACTTTAAAGACCATTAACTTTCATGCAGAATAAAGAACGTCTGCAACAAGAACAGCACTGAAAAATGGTAGTCAGGTAGAAAAGATAAACAGCCATGTCAAACTCATTCTGCGAAGCAGAAAAGACGCAGACAGGATGATCAATCATAAAAAAACCCACCAGAACTGTCACAATCATCTGAATTTCAGCAGAACAACAGAATATATTTTGAGCCACTAGAGACAATGAATACTTTAGCATATTATTGAATCCCTCATGCCTTAGTGAAAAAGGTACATGGTACTCACCATCCATGAAAGCTTGAACAGCCTTGTCTACATTGTTATCAAACTGCTGCAACACCAGAACTATCTCATTATTGCTTTTTGTTCGGAACAATTGATCGGATTGCATTGATCTGGAAGGAAAAAAAAAGGAAGAGAATAACATGTGGGTTTATGATACTTCTTTAAACAACAACGGTACCTCTGTGCCAATGCAAGTTATATAAATGCATGCTATATACCGCATGCTTACAAGTGCACAACAGTGTATCTGTATGAAGCAATACCCATCCTCTCCTTACCTGGCCCATGCAAATAACAACAACAATTTCTTCAAGAGAACTTCATAGAACTGGTAGCGACCTAAGCCTGGAACCAAACCCTACCCTCAGTCACAGTGTGAGAATCAGTTTAACTAAACTGACAGAATTTGGCCTTGTTTCTTTCCTAAATTTCTATCTGCTGCCATGCGACTTGACAACACACATCACCTACACAAACTTACAGAGTACACAACTACTTCAACGATGTTGCATGGCCTTGCTACATCGAAGTTATGATCGGTGGGTTTTTGACATCTGGAAAACAGACTTTTGCATGAAAATAGTCGCAGGCTAAAAGAAAACAGTGTAAATTTTAAAAGGTCTAGTGGCTGCTCAGCATAATTTCAGTTTGCTGTTCCATACGTACGTGTGAGCAGGAAGCTTGTGTAACAAAATCCTGAACAAAGGACATAGGAAGCCAAACGCTTCCTTCAGTAAACTCTGCTGATGGATGACGTCTTACACCCACAGATGATTCTGGCATGCCATGCTTCAATTTCACAGCACTTGCTACTGATGCATTGTCTTCAGGTATCCGCTTATACCAATGGTAATTCAACCCACTATGTTTTAAATAAAATATTCCTACAAGAATCATGTTATTTACTTTCTCATGCCCATGTACCATAGCTCAAAGTAAATAGTTACATGAAACTTAATTACTATATTGTTTTAATGCCAGAAAAGCTTGACTAAGTAGTACATCAAAATAAAATACTTGGTAAATGTAATTAGCAAAACTAACAAAAGCCTACGGAAGTACTCTGAAAAAACCACCGACAATCAGTGCCAAATCAGCTTTTTAAGCATCTGTATCAAGATATCCAGCACCTATTCACTACTAGAAACTTGTTATCGTATTGCAATGTTTATCGGACATCCTTCTTTGCTGTCTTTCTGTGGGAATACGTCCTTGATTAGGGTGTACTTTATTTACTGCATCACAACGTCGTCACACTATTTCTGATTGTGAAGCACTGGTAGCCTTTTTATTGTACTGTGAATATAATTATAAAAAAAATAATATGAAGATAGATCCATTTAAGAGAACTAGGCAGGTTTACATGGTAAGAGCATTTAGATGCTGAACAACAATCTTTCTAGATTTCCTTTAAGAAGTCTCAATCAGTGGAGACACCAGAAGTTCATTCAGAACACTTAAGTGCTCAGATTTATGACCAAAAAAATCTTCTTTTGCTGCAGCATGTTCACCCCACTCCTCAATCACTGTATTTCCCTGTCCTGTATACTAACATAAGCCACAACATTTCAGGTTCCGTTAATGCACAGTGACTGAGGGCCTCTGATTCACAATGCCTGCTGGACTTAGCTTCAGCACTGCAAAAGGTTGATACTTGCTTCAGCTAAATCCACACAGGGCCAAACTTTCTGGAGGATGCTTTCTAGATGAGCTCATCTCTTTCACTGCATAAGGAAGGCTAGTTTCTGACTTCAGCACACAACTTCAGTACATCTGCCTAGTACAGTTTACCTCTAAACCTGTCCTCATCCTATCACACATCTCTGCAGCTTCACATTTGCCCACATACATTTCAAGTAGCAAGTATAGCCTTAGACAATTAGGTCACAACCATCATTTGGAGGGCAGTGGTGTTAAACTGCTTGTTCACTTCCAAGGATCCTTTCCAAAGGCCTATCTAATCATTTGTCTAATGTTGGGCAAGGCTTGCCAACAAGCTAGGTCCCAACCCACAGCTAGCTGCTCTGGAGTCTCTAGTAAACACAGGTAACTTTATGTTGGAAGTTCAGACAGGCTACGCCATCAACTAGACCGCTTAAACCAACGGCTGTTGTTGCCAGACACTATCCAGAAAAACTCTGTCTGCTCGAGCTTATCTCTTCAGCTGACGTGTATGCGTGAGGAGGGAAGTAGTGAGTATAGCTCTCTATGCACTGCAGACATTCAAGTGATAACCACATCAAATCAACAGGATGTGCAGAAAAAGACCTGAAAAGGAGTTTATATTCATTTTCTGATTGTGGGCACAGGCATGCTATTTCTTATAAAGCTGCAACAGTATAAACTGAGCTGGCTCCATACAACAAAAGCTGGCAAAGACACTAGAGTAGAGCAGGCCACAAGCTGCAGTCCATTTTATGTTCAAGCTGCTGGGTTGCCAAACATTTCCACCATGCGGATTACATCTTCATATTCTCACAAAAACCTCCCCTCTTCTTTCACAATCATGTGGATCATCTCTCTGCCTACTCAGAATTGCATAATCTCCTTGTGGCAATTGCTTACAGGACAAATAATAAAAGGAATTATCTAGTGTATTCTAACCAGTTTTAAATATAAGTATGGGAATTTCATATGGCTTCCAGGTCCTTCTTTGCTATGAAAGGTCTGGAAGCCTCAAGAAGTATCTGGAAACAACAAAATGAGGCCAAGACCACCAGATGATCAGGCAACCCGCCACACACTGCAGTTTGGAAATTTCTGAAAGACATTAAGAACAACATCTGTGGGGTGGAGAACACAGACAAATAAGAACTTGACCAGGCAGACTATGTTTTAGACTACAGAATCTATTGAAGACTTTTTGTTTGCACTGTATGGTCTTTGTTAGCGAATTTTTTTATTAATAGAAAAAACAGAATTAAAAGCTAAACTGTGCTTCATTTGTCTAGTACTACGATTAAATACAAAAAGGTTATGGAAACATTCTAGCTGTGGAAATAACCCCAAAAAAGCAAGATGATGATCTTAGGAAGAATACTTGCTAATATAGAGAAAAGAAACTAAGCATATGACCAACACTGTGGACACAGTCACAGTTTTAGTTGGACTATATATAAACAAAAAAAGTTGGTTTAAGGAACATCAAAGTACTGCAGAGCTCAACAGTTCTATTGCCAAAACCTAACAACTTCCTTTGTTGACTGTTGTACGAAATATACATTTGTTTATCTTCCCGTTTAGAAAATAAAAAAGTTAGGAATTGTCATGAAAAAATTCCTTAGAACATTAGATTGCACAGTAAAGCATGAAGGACTTCAGAATCTCCCAATCAGAAGTTGCTTACACTTCCTTAATCTGGTTCCCTTGTGTATGCACACTGTGATACCCAGGATACCTACAAGTTGTTAATGAATCTGCTTTCCAGATTTCTGCAGTGACTTATGTGGGATACAATAGATGAAAACTAAAATTTGCAACATATATATATACACACATACACACACACATACTGCTTTGTTCAGAAACTACAAAAGCAGATATAAACATGGATATCCAATAGAGGAGAAATCCCAAAAGGTTTTGTTCTGAAATAAAATACTTTGTCTCAAAAATTTTTAGGAACAAAATGGAATAATGTTACCATATTTTCTTCTGGAATTTCAAAAGACAGACAGAACTGTGCGTCAGACATCAGGTATCCACCATACGTGCTGCTTGACTGATGTTTTCATCCAGAATACACTGGAACTATCGTACACAGGCAATGAAAAAGTCAGTGACTTCTGGACATTCAGAAATTATTGGCAAATAGCTACATGACTCAAATTGTGATGTGACAGTGTATCTGGGAGGAGGATAAGGCATGTTGAGAGACACAAGGCCAGATGACAGCCTTAGCCTAGAAATGCAAATTTCATGGTCCCTGATAACCCACTTCTTAGTCCTTTCACTCTGATTTCAAAAATACATGTAGCTTTCTACGTTTGAAGCTTAGGTCTGCCTCCACATGCAGAACTTGTCCCATATATATCTGGAAAGGGACATAGCGATACAAAAGAAAAAGCCGGAGGGAGGGGTAGATAACGTTCCTTACAGCACAAGCCTAACACAAATACGCTTCTACAGCTGAAGGTCATAAGAGACATATCACAGAGTGTGATGAATGGAGGCACAGCAAAGCTCTACAAATGCTTGACAAATACAAGATGACAAGTGGGAGATATATTAAAGGGCTGGATGTGAGTTGGATTTTGGCAACCCAGGTATGCTGGCTCCTCTCTGGTTCACCTGCTAGTTCAGGTAGTAAACCAGCCCTTTTGCCAGTACAGCTGTACACCTCAACTGCTTACAAGCCTCCAGCTGCTTGACAGAAGTCAGTCACTTCCCAATCTAGAAAACTATAGAGAGTTCATTTTTTAGTGAAGGTGCGATAGGTTAGTATTCCAGTGCAGGAGATAATACTCAACTTTATCTCTCTAAACTTACAGTCCTCAAATTTACCAAGAATGTCCACCTTCTCAACATGTAAGCAACAGATTATGGAACTGGAAAAATCCAGTACTGTATGACTTCTCATCAAGTTCCTTTTAAAAAAATATTTAACATCCTGAAGGATGAAAAAAAGTACAAGAGCCAAAGAATCTCCTAGCATGCAGTGATACTGCATTAATACCTAACAGTCTGCAAGAACAAATTCCTAGCAGTCAACTTACTTAGATTTATTTCCATGTATGTGGGAGAAAACAGTTTTTCCCTACTTGCTGAAACCTGATCATAGGAACAACAACATTACCAGACAGACTACAGGGAAGTCAACTATTTTAACAATTTTGTGAATCATCCTGTCTTTATCCAGTGTAGATTCCCAGTGAACTTCTGTCATCATTTGGATGCTAGACAAGCATTCCAGGACATGAAGAGAATTCAGTAACATACCTTCTGAACCGCAGATAACTGTCAGCATTAGTTGAGAGGCTGTCACTGACAGTAGTTAAATTCTTGGGCTTTCCCTCATTTAATTCCTGTGGACCCAGCTACTCTTCTGAATAAGGCTAAAGTTAGTTCACAGTTTAGTAGACATTTAACCACTTTTCTGAGCTGAAGTCTTAAGCAGACACTTAGCTTGAAATGCTTACTCATTTAACTCTGTTAAAGCTGCTGCAATCTGAGCCAGGTTGTGCGCCTCAAGACCAGAATTCCACAGTCATGAGGTTGTGTTTTATCAGTCTCTTACACAAATGGCTCAGGACTGCCCAGAAGCAATAAAAAAATTTAAAAAGGTTCCAAGTCCCCTCGGATAAGCTATTTCTACCCCAAAATAAACCCCCCAAGGTCTGATCAGATATACTTGACTATTTTTCTGAGGATTACTGTTAAACTATAGGCAATCTCACTTGGGGCAAATTTTTGGCTCACCTAAACAAAAAAAATTAAATTCAGTTAACAGGGTACTTCTGAGGGGCACGGCACACAGGAGAGGACGACACTGAAATTCTGACCTCTCATAGTATCTTACTCAAAGTCTTCATGAACACCCATCTCATGAGACTTTCCTGAAAAGTCAAGCTCAAACAGAAATATAGCCTGCCTGAAAGTTCTGACAGCAGATTACCTACTCCGCACCCGGAACCGAGTTGACATTGCTGTGTATTCAACTGAGTCCTTTAGGTTCTCTGTCAAGTTTCAAATGGTTCCCAGACAACTGTAACAACATGGAATCAATCGCTGCCTGTTTGCTGCTCTACTCCATCTGCTCCCCCTTGGCATCATCTCAAAGAGGATGTTTCTGGTGAATAAGTAACATATCCGGAGTTCAGAGCATTTGTTTATATATTTCTGACATAGTGACAAATTAAACTTCTTTGCTGAAAGCTCACGGCTGTTCGGAAACCCCTAAACACAGCTGCTCTAATCCCCTTGAAGTAAGTTACCATTACAGTCACTACTCAGTTAGAAATATTCCTACTTACGCTTGGTTAGGAACAGTAACACAGATCCACCTTTGCTTTTTACTAAACATTAAGATCAACAGATTTTCTCTAAGTTAAGAGCTAAATTCATTTAGAAGTATGGTTATCAATGAATACACAGACATTTTCCTACTTTATTTTTACTATATGTCAGTAACAAATCTTTTTGTACACGTATACACTGTGTATACCCGCTGCAACTGAGGACAGGTAGCAGTGTAGGCCACATTCAAGTAGGTTATGCCTCCAAGAGGAGTTGACCCAAATCCTGCAAGAGGACCAGGAAAGGAGGGCTGTCTGCAGAACTCTGCTGGTTTCTATAATCTAAGAATTTAGCATTAGCAGATGTCCTGGCTACATTAAGCAGGAAAATGCATTTTAAAAACACTTCATGGCAGAATTTTTTAAGGTTTTGAAAACTCCTACACAAACATATTTCATAAATACAATTTCACTTTGCTGCCTTAAGAGTCTGTTTCCTATGTTGGAGACATTTTTCCAGAAGCTTTACTAACCGAGTTCATCACGACACACTGAGTAAGTGTTGTTAACACTCCCTTTAGCAAAACAATAGCTCTGATCAGGTCTGCACCTCTTTTCCACTACATGACCTGTTTATCACACTGATACCTTCAGATCATTTAACCCAAATAAGCACAAAACAAACTCTACTTGCTGCAGTAAAACTACTTTAGGCAATCATCATGGATTTACTATGTCATCCTTGTCCCTCAAATTTTTAAACTAATGAAATGGAAAAACAAGACATTTCAGGAATTCTGAAAGAACATATTAAAAAGTTTGGCTCAGTAAGAACCGTTTTGCTTGAATAATAACAGCACTATTTAAAGACTTGAATCTATAATACCCTTAACGCAAGTTAAATGGCTCATCAAGTGACACAACTGCATTTTGATTAACTTTGCTGGTCTTTGGACTAAGTTATCTACTTCAACACATGTGCAAGAAACAGATGCAAAGGTCAGTTTTAAGATGATCTAGTGAAATCATAAATTAGAAGCAACCTGCTTTTGTAACATGATTTTAAATTCACACGCTATATTCATATATACCACGTACTTCCACTATGAATCCTACTCTTTCCTTGCATGCTGACTCTTGCTTAGGAAAACAACAGTTATAGTGTAACGTAAACAAAAATGTGAACCCCCTCCCCAAACACATTTGAACAAAATCTCCTTCTTGCAGTTTATGGAACAAACCTGCTCATCTTCTCCTACAGCTCTAACGCTTGGAATGACAAATGAAAAAGCAAGACTTTCAGGAGAACTTCAGCAAAACTTCACTCCTAACAGAATCCCAAAATAACTATTTTCATCTGAATGTGTATTTTGCTAATTCCAACCAACACCAGATCTCACTTGTTCAAACATGTTTAGACATACAAATAAATAAATGAAAAAAAAAAAAAAAAAAGAAGGCCCAACAGTAAGTCCTGAAGTTTGAACAATTCCCAGTATTTCTTTGGATCAAAACCAAAGTCACGTGGCAGAGCTGAATGGTTATCCTGGGGAGTGCCCAATATTCACTCTCCTCTTGTTAAACTAAGAGGGTCTAATTGTTGCAGGAGACAATACATCGCTTGTATTCCTTGCTCCAATTGCTTCTTCTTTGGAGGCCTTGTCATTCAGAATCTCAGCACCTCTTCTGGTGATGTACTACGTTAATGCTTGAATACTTCCATTAATTTTATGGAATTATTTTGGATTTAAGCCTATGAGTTTGGCCCATTTTATCCCTTAATCCAGTGAACTTGTGTGCATATGATCTGAACTGCATGTGACCCTCAGTCTCTGAAAAACCTGATACTAGAAAACAAGTCCTCAGTTATACTGTATTTTCAGGCAGAGACGAGTATAATTAGAGGCAAGAGGGAGGGTGGCATAGTGAAGGAAGGCTATAGCAAGGGTCAGGGCAGAGGGAATTATTCCAAGACAGATCCTGATAGTAAACTTCTGCTTGTACTAGACTAGCTATGCAGGCATGTAACAACTCTTGCGGCTGGAAATGCAGTGCCTGTGTTATCCTAGAAAATCTGTGGGTTATACGCATGAAAACATGGTAATCGGAACAGTCCTGGCTCCCCACAAGAGCATCACAGCTGCAGGAGCCTCTGCCAACTAAGGAAACTTCCATTAGCCTTAATGATATTGCAGGCCAACATTTATGTAAATCTCTTGAGAGGGGAAAGAAAAGATATAAAATAGAACATTGAACTATTTACTTTATGATCTATTTCAGCTGAAATGCCAAGCATGAATTATACAAACATCAGTACTACAGTAGTGTTCTCTTATGACTCAAATTAGGGGTAGGGTCTTACAGAGCCCGTTTGTGAGCATAATGTCCAAAATGTCTGCTCAGCCTCACATCATCTTTACGACAGTGGCAGAGGTCTTGTTTCCTTGAATAACTAGGAACTGATCATGGAGAGAACATGGGGAAAGGTCGCTATTTAAAAAAAAAAAAAACAACAAACACAACAAAACCAAACCAATTTATGCCAAAACTTCATGGGCTCTGTGCTACGTTTTTGTCACAGAGAAAAATGTTCACTTTAAGGAGAAACTTGTATCCTACTTTTGCAGAAACTTACAAGAATAAGTATTTGTGTGCAGATGTACAGCTCCTTTGGCTTCATTCAAGTCTCAGCAGGATTAAAGTCTTAAATATATTATGATCTGCAAGCACTGAGGTAGAAGGAAGGGAGAACTGGGAAGGAACTGTATTCTATTCTGTTCTTTTTAACAAGGCCTGCTTATATTTGTGTTGATGGAAATAGATTTGTGGAGCTCAGCAAAAGTAGTAACATTTATATAAATCTTGGTTTTATTTCCCATAAATACTCCCCCTAAATAGGTAGACAAAAGTAAACATTAAACTCATTGCTTCAATGTTATGCAGCATGACTATGCCGCTCTAAGTTTTCTAAGAGAGAAAGGGATTTGATGTGGACTCTCTCACCAGGACACTGTAAATATGTCTGCTTTTCAAACCTGCAAATAGAGCCCTTACATTTAGCAGTCTATGTGCAAATATAATTAAAGACAACTCAGCAGGACATACCTGTTGAACCCTTTCCTCACATTTCTAGTGCCTTACTCAGAGGGTTCTAAAGCTACAGCTGCTTTGGGTTACTCAGTTTGTTGCTGACAGAAAAAGCCACCATACTGTAAACCAAATATGAGATGTCAACTGGAGGTTCTGTGCCATGGTAATCTCATTTCAAAACAAGACAGACTCACCCAGGTGAAATGACAAACTAAGTGTGCTAGCTTCTCAGCTGATGTATGTGGAGTTCATGAGGTTTATGCTGTTCAGTCACTAAGCTGCTATTTAGTAAGTTATTAGTCTATATTTTCCAGAATAAAACCCAGCAATTTTGCAACAAAATTATAATTGAGGTTAATGTAGATTTTCACTTTGGCATAAGGATTTTGTGGCACTAAATACTGATGGAAGACATAGGAACAAAGCGAGGAACTATTTATAATAGAGTGTAGATCCAATTATTTTCCTGCCTTAAAACATATATGCTCATAAACATTTGATTTAGATACTTGCAGCAGATACCAGACTTGGAATAGCAGATATCTAGTGTGAATAAAAGTCCTTTTGCCTTAAACTAGCAAAAGACAAACAGATGATTTGTAAAATCCTGCACTTGCAAAACTGACTATATTAACAAAAAAAATCCAAGCTACACAGTAAATAGGCAGAACTTTAATTGATTTACTGAGATGCATTTTGAGAGTTACTGTAATTTACCTTCCAGCACTCAGGCACTAGGAATAGAATTCGATGACATTACTTTCTATTGCAAAATCCATTATGCTATTGAATATTTAAACCCTGTGCTGTTATTAAGGACTATAGAAGACGCTCGTTTCCGAGAATCATGTTGACACACAAATCATAGAATGGTTTGGGTTGGAAGGGACCTCAAAGATCATCTAGTTCCAACCACTCTGCTATAGGCAGGGAAACACTCCACTACACCAGGTTGCCCAAAGCCTCACCCAACCTGGCCTTGAACACTTCCAGGGATGGGGCATCCACAACTTCTCTGGGCAACCTGTTCCAGTGCCTCATCACCCTCTGAGTGAAAAATTTCTTCCTTATATCCAATCTAAATCTCCCCTCTTTCAGTTTAAAGCCATTGCCCCATGTGCTATCACTACACACCCTTGTAAAAATCCCTCTCCAGCTTTCCTGTAGGCCCCCTTTAAGTACTGGAAGGCTGCTCTAAGATCACCTTGGAGCCTTTGCCCCAGGCAAATCTTTTTCTGCTATATAATTTCCTGAGCATCAGCTCAGGAAAAGAGCTAACCCAAGGAATCATACACAAATTTTTATTCTTCTCCGTTCCATTAACAGGCTCAGAGAGAAGAGGAGAATATTTCACGTGCCTGCTTCCCTGCAGGATGTGTTAACATGCTACAGGCTGGTCTTACGATACAGTGAAAGATGACTACATTGCTCAGTTTCACATTGCCCTCACTGTTCTATACTTCCTTGATATTTAATCAGTCTTGATCCTTTCTCCTTTTACATCTTTCATGAAGTGAATGGGCCTAATCAGCTTTTCACTGATGCCTGGACAAACTTGGGCTCACCAATACAATTGGATTCTGGCCTTTAACATTAATTACACTGCCTTAAAATCTGTATCAGAGAGGTACATTGGGCTTAATAAAGCTGTAAATCAAGGAACTCATCAGCCTTTTTGGATCTTCCTAAATGCAAAGCTCCATCTCTCTTTCCTAACATGAAATAGAACAAGACTTGATTTTTGAGGAGAATCCTCAAAATGTTGTCTTCCTTTAACATACAACCCTATCACGTTATGCTCCTACAGTCTTCACACTTCTCTCTGTCCTTTTTCCCTATTCTTTGACAAATGCCCTGGTTTCCTGTTTACGCTGGTGGGGAGTATCTATGGGTCAGATTGTCTCTTCATAATGTGCCTGCTCGGAGTCACAAAATATCTCCTGACCTACCTCATATTTGTATACTAATTATCTTTAGGTCCTTTACTGCTCCTGAAAGGGTGGTGAGGCTCTAGCAACTGCCAGAATATGGAGAGAACGTACTCAAGCACATAGAATGCAGTTAAAAGCAGAGCTACTTACACAGGAAAAACATTCTACTCTTTTCAGGCCCTATAATTTTAGGAATTGCCTTTAAGTACTACAGGTATGACATTTTTGGTCAGAAAAAATTATTTTCTAAAGGGTTTCTTCAAAGGTTCTATTTTGTGCAGCAGCAACCATCACAAAGTACTGTTCTCCGCAGCATCAGCATGCACAGGAATCACAAAGGAAAAAGAGAAGTCTATCTGACAAAACATTACCTCTTTGCAGAAAAGCAAAAACGTTTCTCACCAGCCAAGATTAATATACTAATCCTATCAATGTCTGCCTGTGTACTTAACTTACTGGACAGAATCAATGCATATTCAAGTTAAGTATGTGAACAGTGTTTGAAGGAGTAGAGATGAAAGATGTATGCAAATATCATTTTAGTTTGCACTGTACTGTTACTTGAACTTACCTTTTCCTTGATATTTACAGGAGAATTGATTTCTGCCATCTCTCTTCAGGTGAGAATATTGCCTGCAAAAAGAGAAAAAAAAAAACAAAACACAAAAATAAAGAGATTCATTTGGAGGTTTTAATCTCAACCTGTCAAAGCTATACCTATAAAAACTAATTGCATGTGCTTACCTATAAGCATTAGAGAAACATGAGAACACTTAAGGTCCTGCACAGCAGTGCCCAGTCTTGCCAAAAAACAAAGCTAGTCCAAATTTCATACTTTCCTCAGATTACTTCTGCAAAAACATTTTTAAAAATGCCTTATAGGCATGAATCTGGATAGAAGGGGTATCATGCTTCTCCCAGCCATGTCTCTTGGACTCTATTCATCATTACTTGATACCTTTGAGGCTTTAAAGAGGAGGAATACCTTAGATGAACTCAATCGCTCCTGTACTCTCATTCACCAGCAAGCTCAATTTTTGCCAGAAAACTTGTCTGAAGATCCCGTCCTAAAAAGCAGCTAAATGTGCCAGGAGGTCAGGCTGACAAGTGCTGCATGGTTGGGTGTTTTTTCCAAACTAATTCAGAGGATTTAGCCACACAGCTCCTATTGAAACTAACAGAGTCTGTATAGTTAAATCTCCAAGTCTGCTCTGAAAACTTAGGCACATGAATGGAATTTGCATGTGACTAAGAAACCCTGCAATATGCTTCCTATTTCCAGTTATGTGGCTGGCTAAGAGACACTGCACCGCATGATGAAGAGTTAATATCAGGAAGGGAGTCCAGTTGCCTAATCCTCCTTCCATCAAAACCAACTGCCTTAAATTTCTGTGACAAACAGGCTGG
Organism: Tauraco erythrolophus; assembly: GCF_009769465.1. Taxonomy (NCBI): domain Eukaryota; kingdom Metazoa; phylum Chordata; class Aves; order Musophagiformes; family Musophagidae; genus Tauraco; species Tauraco erythrolophus. The sequence continues at coordinate 13,739,698 of NC_141472.1, read as the reverse complement.
AATCTTCACATTTTAAGTCACACACAAAGAATTACAGCAAAGATTAAGTCAAAAAGGAATAAAAGCTTGATTTGGTCACCAAATTTAACTCTATTGTACACTGATAAGAAGGTATAGATGTACATAAATGAGAATGAAATCTTAGATCTTTCCAAGTTTTTAAGTTGAAACACTCTCCTTTTCTCTATTCCAGACTTATGCTATGCGGACTGATATAAGACTTCCCATAATTATTCTAAATCTCTTTTAATGCACTTAAACAATCCTCCCTTGACTCCTGCTTTGAAACATTGCACTTCAGTGGAGTTCAAACTCCAGAAACTAAGCGCTTCCATTACAGCATCCACTGACAGCATTTAAATCTCGTTATTAATTTTTGTATGCATCTGTTTTCTAATTAGAGATGAGATTCAAGGAAGAACATTTTAAAAAATAATGTGACTTTTTTGTGGTAAATGGGGAAAAGATAATAGGAGGAAGAAAAAGGAATGAATTTTTGAGTTTTGGTCTGATGAAGAGCAGACACTGAATTATAGAACCCGCAAAAATAAGGTGTCAGAAGAAAAAAGTAACTCTTTCCATTGCTTGTTATTAAAAAAAAAAAAGGCTTGAAATGACTAAGGTTCCTCCTGTTATCTCTATTTTACTATACCATGAACAGATACTCTCTATTAAAACTCACACATCTTATATCTGTCTTTAGTCAGTGGCTCAATCACTCTGCCAAGACACTGAGCTGGAGCCTCACTATGTCCGATAAGACTTCTTCCTGGCAACTGGGCCACTCTGTCACTCTGAATGCCTTACTGTCTGCTGGTATCTCAGATCAGAAGGTTCCCCCTCCACACCTCCTTAAGTCAAGGATGAAAGAGCTCAAATCAGTTTCTTTGTCAAACTCACCCAATGGCTAAAAGCACACTTATAAAATACCTGGACAGAGTAGGCAGGAAGATCACATAGAATATGAGCTTGGGGAAACTCCATTTCCAATACTTAGTATGTTCTAACAACTAAAGAAAAGTGTTGAGAAATGACTGTAGTCTGTAGTCTCTATATAACTTTTTATTTTTTAATGTACTTCCTGTCTTTTGCTGTCAGCTATTTCACGTCAAATGGGCACAGAACATGAGTATAGGTCCTCAAATTTCCCATGGCGGACTAGAAAACTTCGCTCTAAAACTGCTCTGCAAGTCCTCACCTCCCTTACCACTTTCAGAAATGCATGTCTTCTACCTAGTGACATCAAAACCATGCTAGGCTGATCATAGAATCACAGAATGGTTTAGGCTGGAAGGGACCTCAAGGGATCTAGTTCCAACGCCCCTGTCACAGGCAGGGACACCTTCCACTACACCAGGTTGCCCAAAGCCTCATCCAGCCTGGCCTTGAACACTTCCAGGGATGGAGCATCCACAACTTCTCTGGGCAACCTGTTCCGTGCCTCAACTCCCTCTGAGTGAAAATTTCTTCTTAGATCTAATCTAAATCTCCCCTCTTTCAGTTTAAATCCATTGCCCTTGTCCTTTCACTATATACCCTTGTAAAAAGTCCCCTCTCAGCTTTCCTGTAGGCCCCCCTTTAAGTACTGGAAAGCTGCTCTAAGATCACTCCGAGCCTTCTCTTCTCCAGGCTGAGCAGCCCCAACTCTCTCAGCCTGTCTTCATAGCAGAGGTGCTCCAGCCTTCAGATCATGTTTGTGGCCCTCCTCCGGACTCAGTCCAGCTCCATGTCCTTCTTGTGTTGGGGACTCCAGAGCTCAACGCAGTATTCCAGGTGGGGTCTCACGAGAGCAGAGTAGAGGGGCAGAATCACCTCCCTCGACCTGCTGGCCACACTTCTTTGGATGCAGCCCAGGACACGGCTGGCTTTCTGGGCTGCAAGAGCACGCTGCTGGCTCATGTTGAGCTTCTCGTCCAGCAGCACTCCCAAGTCCTTTTCCTCAGGGCTGCTCTCAATCCATTCTCTGCCCAGCCTGTACTTGTACTTGGGATTGCCCCGACCCATGTGCAGGACCTTTCACTTGGCCCTGTTGAACTTCATAAGGTTCATACAGGCCCACCTCTCCAGTCTGTCAAGGTCTCACCTCTTAAGATGTCAAGATATTATTCTCTGTTTAATGCATAACTGTATATTAAAGAATAGTTATTTGACTAGATTGTCCTTATGTCTGCCATCTAGCAGTTTTTGTAATGTTACGGACAACCGATGGAAGCCTGCCCTCTTGCATATCAATTTAAATACACTTAATCTGATCCAACACATTACAATACTAAGAAAAAAACAGGGAAAAAATGATCTTGAGGAACCAACACACAGCACATAAACAAGTATAAGAAGGACTAGAGCTACAAACCCTTCTAGCCTTAAAGTCTATGATCTATAAAAACCAATAAAATAACAGGAAAAGATCTTTGCTACCTGAAATCTTCAGGTTTGCTTTCTCCGCTGTATTTTACTAATTTTGCGCCAAAAACCCTTACATTTTAAACTGCATCTTGTACAAAGCAAATATATGCCAATAATGATCTTTGTTGAAAGCCCCACACCTCTCAATTCACGTTGCTTCAAAGATAACAGCTAAATAATTTGTCAAATTAAATTCAATTTGCTGTTTAAACCCCACTACAGCTCTTAGCCAATGTTACTCTTTGTAGCAATGCTCTGACTCAGTTTAAAACCAGACATAAAAACTTCATAGAACACCTTGCCAGATTTGACTCGTCTCTTCTTTGCTGTATGCTGCAGGTGCTACTATGATTATAGTCTTCCACTGATGAACATGGTGCTGAGTCAGCTAGCTTGCAACTGCAAGCTGTTCACAAAGACTTGGCAAGCCACACATACCCTTGGTTTCTTCTCCTCCTTCCTTTCTCCTCCCCCTCCCCCTTTTAATATCAAGAACTAAGAGGATACCAGTTTTTACAAATGGACTCATTCCTCTACACTTCAGACTCTTCCTTAATATGAATATTACAGCTGTCAAAATGAAGATGCTAAAATTGAGTTGGAGCTATTCTTCATTCACCTTCTGCAAGGACAGATAGTTGAAATAACCTGCATAAAACACTCATTTATAGAACTCAGTCCAGCACTGCTGTGTTACATAAAATACAAATGATACATTAAAAAGAAATGTCAGTGTAGCACTAATTTTTAAAATACCCTTTATGGCTACACTGAATAGCTAATCAATTTAGTTTTCTCATTGTAGCACAAACTGATTATTGAATTAACCTGGCATTTTTCCTCTGATGATTGTTTAATTTCCGTATTGAACAATTACTGCACTTTTAATCCTATGACAAAAGATTATAGCACATGAATAATTTTATGAACAAAATAGTCGCACTGAAGTTCAGAAGTTTTAGCTCCAGGCTTGGATCTAAATTTGAGCTGTTACATTTTCATCCTGAACTCTTCAGAGAAGCTTCTTTCTGCCTGAGCTGTGGAACATCAGAATACAGCCCTCAACTGAGCCCTAAAGCCCAGGGAGAACAGTGCTTCGCACGTTGCTAACAGTACGCACACAAAAAACATTTGGAGAAAGATCTTTTACATAAGATTTTCTGCGGGGGCTAAGATTAAGGTAACACAAGCACTACATTTATAATGCGCAAAACATACTGTATATGAGGGCTTCTCAACTTGAATGTCATCTTACATGCTTTGTCTTTCTCCACATCTCTTGCTTGTATTTGTGCTCCTGAAATGTCACTGCACATCATACCAACAGGACTTCTATGAAAAAGAAATGAAAAAAAAAACCCAAACCCCTACAGAATTCCTCATATAATGGGTCATTAATTTCCTGATACTATACCTCAAACAGAAGATTACTCTCAGATGCTTGTTACATCCGAATCTCTAATACTGACAGGAGGGTGTTATTTCTATACCTATTACACACGTCCAAATGAGAACATTTTACTTGCCTTGTAAAATGAAGCGTTTCAACACACAAAAAGAGAATCACATCTCATTTTTAAATGGGATTCCTATCTATCCCATGTGTATTATATTGCACTGTCTTGCCTGCAGACCCCCACAAGCCCTAGGTAAAGACAACCAGTAGAATCAGAGACATGTGGCCTTCATGTCACATTTGACTTAGACTGTAAAGGGATGCTACCAGAGATTTGCAGTGAAGGCTGGGATGAACACACCTTTTCTGATGCAGTTTTAATGTTTTGTATCAGAAAGACTGACAAAACTGCAAAGAGCGTGATTCCGAAATTCAATTATTTCAGAACAGAATTCTTCTAGTCTTTCACTCAGATTTTTGTTTAAATATCAGAAGAAAAAAATGTACCTTATTAGTCAAAGGCCAAACATTAGCATGCATATGATTGTTAATTACAAAAATTAGCATCCTTAGTTGCACACAAAGCCCTGCCACTGTGGTTGCAAAACTACTAGAGATAGCCCGAGACTTGGACACGTCTCTTCACTATCTTGAGATCAGCAATGGGTATGTTGTTGGAACTACTGCTGTAGTCTAGTGTCTAAAGATAAATACAATAATTAAAAAACTAATGCATAAACGTAACCAATGTCAAGAGCATCTAAGACATATACAAGTGTCCTCCCAGCTGTCCGTCCTTTTTAGCCTTCTGTGTCATTATAAATTAATGCTTTATAAATGCATGCATAAACAGATGTATGTGAAGTGCACACATATTCCAGAATATTCTCCCATTAACAGAGCCCCAGTCCCACTACCAACCCCTGGTCACACTTGTCTCACACCACAGAATGAAATAGGTTTTTTTTACCAGACTGCTCAGCCAGTGCAGTCTGATTCCCTGATGGCCACCACACTGTCCGAAACCTATTGGCTGCAGGGCCAGAAACAGGATGCAGGAAATAAAATGTCTCACTGATTCCACATGTAGGTCTGGATTCCTACAGAAGAGAGGCTTTCGCTCTCCCATCGTTTATCACCTCCTTCCTAAGGATTTCTGGAATGATTGACATTACAATTTGAGAAAGAAGCAGATGTTTCAGAGATACTACAGCCCTGCAGACTGCTTGCTTGAAAACAAGCAGTAAGGCATAGAAATTTGGAAAATACACAATGGCACATCAGGAACTCAGTTATGTTATTTAACACTATAAAATCCATACCTGAGACACCATGGACCTATCTTCTATAAAGATAAAAAGGACAGAGGTGAGAGTGGGGTATGAGAGGAAGGACAGTCCTTCACACGTGGGTCAGCATTCTTTGAAACCTGTCTCATAGTCTTCTCAGACTTCTCCAAGGGCAGGAATGGTTCTAAGCAGGTACCACAGTGACACTGTGATGTCTGACCAGTATCACAACAAAATGGTTAGGCACCAGTAAGTCCTGTATTCCATTCTGACTTACCACAATGCTCTTTGATCTTGTGCTCTCTTCTTCCTAAGCAGAAATGGTGCTATTAACCCAGCGAGAGCCTGTGCTTCCCCTCTCCTGTCAGCTAGCTCACTTCCCTCTCCCATTTCCAGTGCATGAGCAAAGACAGGCCACTACACGCGTGGGGTCCACAGGCATCTGTGTTTTCATGCTGGAAACAGTACAATGTGATGTGTGATGGATCCTCAGGTCCTCCAGATACCTGTGCTGCAGCTCCCCACTGTAAGAGAGTCCTGCAGAGGAATGTTCCCAGCCCTTACCATGTCAGTTTTTAGAGAGGGTCAGGAGAAAGCTACTTGACCAGCATCTTACCCAAACTCCATTAACGTTTCATCCAAACAGTTTACAAGTATTCAGCGATATGACCATATCTTTTGATAAGGACATCACAAAAGATTCTGGCTGTATTTCCTATCTTTGGTTCACAGACAACACCACACCCTTGTTTCAACAGCAAAGGCTGCTTGCAAACCCTTTTGCACAAGTTTCAGTGCAGCTTCCCCAAAAGATCAGTGAGGGTCACTGTACTAGCTGATGTTCACTCATGCCAAGTGACTGACACCATGTGACAGTTACCACCAGATTTACCATCCCAGAGATGTGTAAGCATAAGAACTTGCTAACTTTGTAGAATATACCTTGGGCTGAGAAGGATCAAAAGCAGTTGCTTATATTTAGGTCATTAACACCATCCTGCATCTGAGAAATGAAGGTAAATTTTTTTAAAAACCCAAAACTAAGAAAGTATAGATTTTGGTACCTTTAGAATCAGCCTTTATGCAGCAAATACTGTTCAAGCTTAAATACAGTGTAAGCAGCATTTACACTGCACTGAAACACATCAGAGTGATTCTCATAGCCTCTGGCTCACAAGGGAGGAAAACTAAGAACAGTCAAACCCAGACAGCTGCAGAATATACACCTACATTTGTAATAATGATAAAAAAAAGATAGCGTAGTAACATTTTGCTGATTTTTCTTGCAATTCTGAGCAATTTGTTCAAAAAGTTTAGCCTAATGTGCTCAAGAATACCAAACATGAGAAATTACTTTTCTTTTTACTACTGCTTCAGGCTGAATTCTAAAGCCATCTCTGCCACCTCCTTGTATTTTCCCATTGCAAAATGTGATCCCTGCTCTTACCATATTTGTAATGAAACGCAAGAACTTTGCCATATGAGACACTTGAATCACAACATTGACAAAAGGCCAGCTCTGCCTTAATTACAGCAAATTATTGGAATGAAGAACTGGGCCACAGAAGGGGACACATCTGAGTCCTGTGTTGAAGTCAGGAATCCATGTTGCAACAGATGGGTACCAGTACAAAGTAGATACTCTGTAACTGCTGATAATACGACATAATATATAGGCAGGCACATACAGGTACTCAGAAACGCTACTTCCACTAGGTTGTTCTGCAGCAACCTGTGAGACAAGGCGTATCAGGTATATACGTGCACTCATTTTTTACTGTCTGCCAAAGAATCATCACAGCATCATTACGTTTCACTACAAAAGACATTAATTTCCCCTGTCCAGTAATCCTCTTATTGGAACACAGCTGCTTTTCTTCTAATGATACATGCATATATTCCATAGCAATACACATACATTCTTACTCCAGCAGTCACCTTCTGTACTTAACCCAGTTAGTAAACAATTATTTACTTCCATGCGATATGAAGACTACTCCTTCCTTTGGTGGCTACTTGGCTTCCATCCATAAAAAGACCTTTGATCCATTACCTCACATTCTGCACCTGTGCAGTAAAAATACAGACAAGAAAAATATCCAAACGGACTAATTTTGTGTGGTCTATTACGATCCATTTACTGAGTCCAGAGGATAGCAGTCAACTACTCTAGGGTGGCAATGAGCTTAGGATGAGCGGTCCTCCATCTTTTTGCATGGTGGGCAAGCAATTACAAGTCCAGAGACTTGTAAAGTTCTCATTACTGTTCACTTTCTCTTCCGTTGTTTGACAAACTTGTATTAAATCGCATTTAAATTCAATCACGGTAGTTCTAATGATACCATGAATTAAAACCAAAGGATTATGTCTTACTGTTGGCAAAAACAAAGATAAAGCTACAAGGCAGATCAATCTTCCACCCGTCATCTTTATTTGGAAGAGATAGTAAGGATGAAGGGGTGTTCAAACCTTATGAAGTCACAAAACATCCTACCATAGAAAAGCTAATCAAGTCTTTGCTAAATAGTAAACACCAAAGGTTTACTTAACTTGGAGTGTTCTAAGAACACGCTCTAGTTGGTTCAGTAGTAGCTCGATGGGTGAAAACTATGAATATAATAAAATGCTTTTGATATACTCATACTTTAAGTAAAATAAACCTGAAAACAAAACAATAGGCACAATTATTTAAAAAAAGAACTAGCATTCTAAACACTGAAAAACATCCCCTAAACACATCTACCAGTACATTTCTTAAAGAAAACCTAGAATTCACATTCAAAAATGTCGGATTTCTGGAAGGGAGTCTTGTGCACAGTACAAGGCCTCTCCATGAACCAGTATTTTTGTGATATAAAAGTGGTTTCCCAGCGAACAGAAGTGACTTAGGCACAACCTTTGAAAATTCCTCCCATCCTCTTTACCATACTCATTAGCAGACAAACTTTTTTTTTTCAAGTCAGACCCTCTCTAAAGCTGCATGACTACTGCCATTTGAAGCAGAACACCAGTAATCTGAAGCCAACAGCTTCCCACCTCAATTGGTATACGTATCATCACATGTTTGACCTCCCTGTCCATTTGGTTTTGTGTCTTTGCTGAGGTACATGATCTAATTCAACCTGAACAACTATCACGTATATCACTGAAAGGATGTGAGTGCTCGAATGCACATTTAGTTCAAAGCTGAGGTGACTGCTTCCCATTGCTCTTCTTTTTGACCCATACAATTTGTACCACCCTTTTACCTAAGGTGGAAAGACGCACCAACGGTAAAAAAAATCTACTGCACATTAAGGAGCTATATTGATCTACAAAAAAATACTAAAATGCTGAAATATGATAAGCCAGGAAGTCTCCCAACAATTTTTCATTTCTGAGTAGGAAATTATCAATTCATTAAAATCAGAACTTCTGAAAGAATTGAGGAGTCCTGTTCTATAAATCCATCTGATAAATGTTTATTTAAACAAAACAAAACAGCTCAAACAGAAGAGGCTGAAAAAACTCATCCCAGCAGCCCAGTGACAGGGGAATGTCTCTAGCCTACACCTACTGAAGCCTGTTCCAAACCAGCCTCCTGCTACACTAGAAGTGTTCTTTAACTCCTGGGTCATTTTTAAGAGCAGAAGGGGAATTTCTCTAAATATTTTTATCTTCCTCTCAAACCCACCTACTAGTTTCCTAGAACCAGTTAAGAGCCAGTAAAAGCAATTCCCCTCTCCAGAGCTGCAAAGGCAAGAATCCCAGCATCACTTCATCAATACCACAACTGCCAGTGGCTGCTCAGGATAAAGTAGCAACTTGCTTGAACCCTGATGCTCTCCACTTTAGGGACTGCACCCAAGGGCTCTATACCCTCCCCACTCTGCAACAGAGTCACTGCTAAGAGCCTAGAGCCTATGTTCCACTGGCTGGAACACTGGCATCTAGAGGAGGATCTGAAGAGCATCTCTCAGATTCAGCATAAACTGAAGACACCCAAAATTCTCGTGTTTACTACATATATCTCACTAGCAGAGCTGAGCCCAACTCAGAATAGCTGGACTCAGCTACATGGCCAGTAAAATGGTCCCCCCCTCATACACAGGAGGAAGGGATGTGGGATGTGGAAAGAAGACTTCAGGCTGAGAAAACTCACTTTCCACAACGTTTGCCAAAATAAACACTAGCATCTTGCTCTTCCTCAAGTAACTGAAGGATCTTGCCAAACTTATTGATAAAGAGCAGTGAAATGGTACAAAACAATCTACTCAATACTCCTGCAAAACAAAAAAGTATACTTTCAGTTTTTACAAACTAGGCATTTTCTTCCAAGCCATTCTTGCCAGGGGCTTGAGTCATTTACATTGGCTCCTGTTTCAGCTCAAAACAGCACGCCAAGAGACAGTGCCAGTTAACTTGCTTCTGTGGTTGCCCAAACGCGGACTGCTAGAAGAGTGTGGCATGGGAATGCTAACAGCAAAGTATGTAATGTTGTAGTATACCTTGTGACAATCACAGTGGTTTCTCTAAACTGTAAGAACAGGGAGACAAAAGCGAATGTCAGTAAGTGTTCAAATTCACACTTGTTTTAGATGTTAAGAAATAAAATTATCACAAGGAATCAAACTTCCACCAGCAGACTAGTACAGGGTAATTGTTACAGTAAATTCTCATAATCTTAGAATAAATCTCAAGTTCAAAGAAAGTCCTGGAGGTATTCAGTATTCACATTTCACCTTCTTTTTATTAAGTGCTTTAAGTCCACACTGTCCTTTCTTCTCTCCAGCTCAGACACCTTTGAAGAGCCTGTTTACCATTGATAGATGTGCACAATGGATTTTCACCAAATACAGGTTGGAGCAACTCCTTTGAATTCACGGATCTGCGTGGACTTTCACCAGCTGCTTGCTGGGCGCAGAGGACAGGACAGGACAGCACAGCAGAGCCCCTGCCGGCTGCAGACATAGAGAAGAAGCCCCTGGGCAGTGGCACTCTGAACACAGTTGCCGGAGCTGCCCTGGCTGAGCATGTAGGGAAGAGTCGCACTCATGATGACGAGTTGGCAAGTTTATGGTGAGCTTGGGGAAGGGAAGAACTTTACCAGCGCTCTGAAAGAGCTCCCTGAAGTAAACTGCTTTTAATGAATACTGATAAAGCCAGATACTCATCTGAAAGCAAGACAGACTTAAAGTCTTATGTAGCAAGCCCTTAGGTGACTAACATATATTGAAGGCACACGTAAGCATACTTTACGAGTCAGTGAGGTTATGCATATGCTTGAAGGTAAGTACTTGATTTAAATGTGCCAGAGCCATCTGAACCTTCCAAAGCTGAACACTGAAATTAAATGCAGCCTTCCATTTTCTAAGACCAAGTCACCCCATATAAGTCCTTCAAAGAAGATGTGAATTTTTCCTTGAACAATATTTTAAACTATTTATATATATATATGTACACACACAAAATGTATACACGTAAAAATGCTTACAAGTTTCCTCTATTAAATGTCCTGATGTATACTCACGATAACCAGACACTACCCCAGCATTATTCCAGTCTTAACAGTACCCATAGAGTCACACACTACACTGGAAGCAATACCACTGACATTTTGGTATTCCCAGATTTACAACAAATGTTAGCCTTCCTCTCCTCCCCCACCTTTCTAATCCCAAGGAAAACGTTGATTTCCTATGTTAACAAAAGGTATTCCAGGAAACAACAAAAGCATTAAATAAGTTAATCTATAACTACTCATTGTTCACACAGTCCCTTCAACCTAATTGCTATTGCACATTAAAATAAGTGGTTATTACAGTATTTACTGGACTTTGAACTGCACTTTTTTAGAGGCATTCAAATTGCCCTAACTGCTAAATCTCTCTTCCCACTGCTGTTATTAGCAACGTTACAATATCACTTACAAGCTCCTATATATTGCATGTATAACTATCAAAGAAACACTGCCAGTTAACAGTTACCACACCAACCAAGCCAAATTCTCAGTATCTCAACTTCCCCCAGCCATCCTGTAAGCAGTAAGAACTGGCAGACAATAAACTGGGCTGACTAGGAATTTTCCAATCAAACAGGGGTTTTCTTGGGGTGAGTGGAGTCACTTCATCATAACTCAAACATTTCTCAAAACATCTGCTGAGAAGGCTTCTCCAAAAAACTGATCAAATTCCCTATGAACCACTTATCTTTCCCAAGAGAGCCCAAATCACAGCAAAACTTCAGATAAGCAAAGTTCAACTTATCAAAGCAGGAAATTACTGTGGGTTGTGCAGTCACAGAAGAGTTGACCGCAGTGTTTATTGTCAAGCAAAGCCCTGTATCAGTCATGTCTTTTCTTCACTCTTCTAGAGCCATCCGAATTAAAGGCAAAAGCGATTCCTGAACAACTAGTCTCTCTTCAAGTGTCTGACTGTATTTTCATGCAGCCATGCATAAAGTTATCTTCTTCATTCACTCTGGAAGAGCAGCTCTGGCAGTGACTCGTACAGATTTATTACTGTAGACAAAACCACAGAGTCAGAACTGCCACAAATCCACATCTCCAGTTCAGCCACATACCAAAACGCACAGGGCTGGCTCTGCAGGCAGCAGACAGGAGCTGTGACTAGGTTCTGTGGTTAACAGAGCTCTGTCACTGGCATCCACAGAACCAAGGATTTTGGCTGAAGAGAGCTAGCTCTGTAGTTACTCAATATTTGGACTCCCCTCTCCAACAATGAAAAAACAAAAAAAATCCATGTATGAGATGCAATTTACACAGGACAAGATTCAGCTCCACTGGCTGTCTTCCTTAAATATGCAGAGTTCCCAACAATATTGACACAGGTGGAGTTGTTCCAAGACCTGAACTTTATACATCATTATTTTTCCAGGGGTTCTGCTCATTAACTGAGACCAGACAGTCTAGCCACCTTGCTCACAATCAGAGCACAGCAAGCAGGGAATGCTTTGGCTCTTTTTAAAAAACTGCCTGAACAGTGCAGTTGGAGGAAAAACACAAGAACTCTTTCATCACTTTATCCCCACGTACACCCTGCTTTTGGACAGGGTGCAAATTACTGCCTTGGTCCTCCATTCTAACAGAACACATACTCCATCATACTGCCCTCAGAGAAGGTGTTTGTCCTTCTGGATAAAGATATCCACAATTCTTCCAACCTACTCTGAGTGCATGGCCCACAGAGAAAACAATATGCAAGCTATCACTGGTGAAGAAAAACTACTTGCTCTGATCATGAACCATTTCAGAACATCCTGGAGAGGGACAGTTCTGTTCTGCCTTCAATGTAGGCTGCCTTTTTATGAGTATGTTCACTCTTCCCATCATTCAAGGAAACTTTCATTCCAATCAGTGATTCAGTATTGAAAAGCCACTTTTATGAAGTTTCAGTGTCACTGTGCTTACTGCGTGACCAACCAAATCCCATAATGTCGTATCTCTCCTGGAATTGGATAGTATCAACTGACAAATCCAGTAAGAGATTTGAAGATGGCCACCTTGAACTCCTACATTCAGACTGGTCACACTGCTCTGCATTCACCAAAGTCTTTGTGATGCTTTTCACCACCAGGAACAAATACATATCCATCTTAATATTAACAGAAGTAGAATAAAGAAAGGCTAACAGTAACAACAGAGCAGTCCAAACATGCTACAAATTGAGAATCTCTTAAAGAACACAAGTTTCCCTTAACCTCAATTATTTCCTCAGAAAATTCTGTGAAAGCTCTGCCTACCTTCAGTTTCAGACTTTGATACCAATCAGAGCGATCGGTGAAATCTAATCTGAATTATTTCCTGAGCTCTTTGAGTCATATAGCTGCCAGTTAGATTTCATTGACAGCAGCATACATGATCAAAAATAAAGTCTTGCAGAGAACAACAATGATTCATTAAAATTTTTTTTCAGAAGTGAACTCAGATTCCATTACTACTTCAGATATTTTTTTCCTTTTTACTTTCAGTTTCCTAGGATCATAGAATCATAGAATGGTTAGGGTTGGAAGGGACCTCAAAGATCATATAGTTCCAAATCCCCTGCCATGGGCAGGGAAACCCTCCACTACACCAGGTTGCCCAAAGCCTCATCCAACCTGGCCTTGAACACTTCTAGGGATGGGGCATCTACAACTTCTCTGGGCAACCTGTTCCAGTGCCTCACCACCCTCTGAGTGAAAAATTTCTTCCTTACATCTAATCTAAATCTCCCCTCTTTCAGTTTAAATCCATTGCCCCTTGTCCTATCACTATACACCCTTGTAAAAAGTCCCTCTCCAGCTTTCCTGTAGGCCCCCTTTAAGTACTGGAAAGCTGCTCTAAGATCACTCCGGAGCCTTCTCTTCTCCAGGCTGAACAGCCCCAACTCTCTCAGCCTGTCTTCATAGCAGAGGTGCTCCAGCCCTCTGATCATCTTCATGGCCCTCCTCCGGACTCACTCCAGCAGCTCCATGTCCTTCTTGTGCTGGGGACTCCAGAGCTGAACACAGTATTCCAGGTGGGGTCTCACGAAAGCAGAGCAGAGGGGCAGAATCACCTCCCTCGACCTGCTGGCCACACTTCTTTGGATGCAGCCCAGGACACGGTTGGCTTTCTGGGCTGCCAGCGCACATTGATGGCTCATGTTGAGCTTCTCGTCCAGCAGCACTCCCAAGTCCTTTTCCTCAGGGCTGCTCTCAATCCATTCTCCGCCCAGCCTGTACTTGTGCTTGGGATTGCCCTGACCCACGTGCAGGACCTTGCGCTTGGCCCTGTTGAACTTCATGAGGTTCTCACAGGCCCACCTCTCCAGCCTGTCGAAGTCCCTCTGGATGGCATCCCTTCCCTCCAGCATGTCCACAACACCACACAACTTGGTGCCATCTGCAAACTTGCTGAGGGTGCACTCGATCCTACTGTCCATGTCTCCAACAAAGATGTTAATAGCACTGGCCCCAGTACTGACCCCTGAGGAACACCACTCGTCACTGGCCTCCACTTGGACATTGAACCGTTGACCACAACGGATAATCACATAATTCTAATTCTTAATGTTTTAATTTTGAAAGCATTTTATCTGTCCAGTCTCATGATAAATACAGACAATTTCAACTCAGAAAACTTGTAAAGTTGATTATTTTAAGGCACAAAATTACATAATTATACAGACAGTAACAAGATGCATCTACAGCTTATTATAGAACTACCCATTTCTGAGATAATTTGCCTAGTGTGAACATCAGACCTTTCTTCAGAATTGCTCTGGCAAGACTGCAGGACAGAGTCAGCTTGAATATGCAGCCTCTACTCAGAAAAGCACTTAAGTGCTACTAAAATCCATGAAACTTAAACAAACATTTTGAGATATTTTTCAGAGAAAAATCAACTTCTGCACATACTTAGGGTCTTTCTGAACTGTTTCAGAAGTGCCCTTGATACTAATGAAAACATCACATCTGCACATGCAGGAAAACATTTTTAATCAAGGAAACTCTGTTCTAAAGCTCTTACAATAGGACTCTGTTTTTCTGATAATTCTTTTTTTGGTACTACATTACAAAGTAAGCAAGCGTACCGAGTCTGACTGGGATGGAGCTGACTTTCTTCGTAGCAGCCCATACGGTGCTGTGCTTTGGCCCTTCGGCTACAAGAGCGCTGATCACACAGCAGTGTTTCGGCTGTGGCTGAGCCGTGCTCGCTCAGCACCACGGCATTCTCTGCTCCCCACTACTGCCCTGTGCCCGGCAGGCTGGGAGGGACACAGCTGGGACAGCTGCCCACACTGGCCAAGGGGATACTCCGGGCCATGTGTCCTCATGCTCAGCAATAAAAACTGGGGTAGAGGAAGAAGACGACAGGAGTTTTTGCTTCCAAGGTGGCTGCTGTTTGGAGACTGGCTGGGCATCAGTCTGCCTGTGGGAGGTGGTGGCCATCTCCTTTACTTTGCTTGGTTTTCCCCCAGCTCCTGCCTTTTCTTCACCCATTAAACTGTTTTTTATCAAAGCTCAAGAGTTTTCTTGATTTTGTTCCTCTTATTTTCTTACTCTGTCCCCACCTGTGGAGAGGTGGTGAGGGGAGAGCAAGCAGCTGCGTGGGTGCTTCGCTGCTGGCCAGGGTAAACCCACCACTGCGAGACATACAGAAAACCCATTCCAGATTGGTGTACTATACCCTTCTTAGATTCCAATGTAGGACTTGCCGCAATATTCAATGTCTACAATATTCTATTATTTCTGTAGACTTTTGTATGGCATTTTGCATCCATATATCTGAGTTGAGTATAATCATCAGCACAACTCTAGAGTCTGGGGAAGCATTTATTATCATTTTACTGACGGGTAGAGAGGTGGAGAGAAAGACTATAGGAAAAGATTTTCAGAGTTGATTAAAAATTTTAGCCTCATTTCCAGGAAGAAAGTTTACACACTAGCCATCTAATAGCAACCTGAAGGCTTCTCAGAGCTGGAAAACCAGCCCGTTACAAGTCTGAGGGCTTTACTGACCTCCCTACTACTGCCTCCCCAAACAGATTATCTGGTTCACAAATCTGGACCTCCACTAACAAGCCAGCAACAATTTCCCTATGTTCATAGCCACAAGACATTATTCTGACGTGGAAGACCAAATACAGATGAAAAACTACCATCTTTTCATAGAAATCACTGAATGCCAGCACTGCTCTTCTGAGAAAACCCAGTGCTGTTTAACATTGCTGACAAGGATGGAGATGCATCCAAGGTATCTTGCTCTCTAGGCAGGCCATCTGTTTCTGACAGGCCAAGGTCTGGTCAGGAACTGACCCGATGATTCACTTAGTTGTAGTAAATAGAGCTCATAGCCAGACAAGTAATATTTCATCATGTACTTGGCCACACTTAGGATCAGCAGATGTGTAAGAACCACTTCGAGCATCCATCTTTTTTTCTTCTTTCCTTTGAGGAAGTTACACAGTTCACCACCACTGAGGTTAGCACACTAAACCATTAACTAACACATTGATTCTATTCAGCCACTCCTGTAAACCTTCCATCAGCAAAAGCTTTGGAATTTTGCCATGTAGCAACTCTATGTAAAAAAAGTTTCAAGGCAAAAAGAAAATCCTTAAGAAACAGTGTAAGTGGCCTCCACCAGAAGCAAGGTTCGTGCAGTAACATGCAAACGAGTCCTTTTTCCACCTATTTATTGTAACATCCGAACATTTCAGAAACCTCAATACATAATCTATTTATCATCCCGACACCCATGTTCAAGTGCAGGAGTATTGTTACCTCATTTTACAGATACAAAGTTGAGGCATTAAGTGATTCACTTGAGATTTCTCAGGAAGCTATTCATGATGAATACAATCCAGATGGTCCCTAAGCTGCAAGTAAACTGGAGAACCTTAAAGACACTTGAAAAAAGGCTATCTCCATTAGAATTACACAGAATGATGAGGCCATTAGCCCACTTGTTAGACTCATGCTTGGAACAAACTGAGCTTATGCTTTCGTAACATGCTGGACAGAGAGAAACTGCCTACTTTCAGACACAAAAGCAAAAGGAACTATCTGATATGATTAAGCAAATATTTTCTTCAAAACAAGTGACAAAAAACATTGGGTTCAGACCACCTCTGAACTGATGCAATTGCAAAGACCCTATTTCTCAGTTTTGTAGTCTATAGGTTTATCTAATTCATTCTTTTTATTACTATGAAGCTGTCCATTCCCACCATCCTCTGAACATCACCTTGGATTAGCGTGAGATGATTTTAGAATACCAGTTCAGCAGAATCTTCAGTTGCAAACCATGATACAGCTTCACGGTGGTTCAAACAATTAAAAAAAAAAAGGAGGAGGAGAAGCAGTAGGACAGTATAGTATGAGCTGATCAACTTAATGACACAGAGGAAGAAGATAAAGGAAAGAAATTTATCTGGAGTGGTAAAGATAGACTCTGCAGACAAAACAGGAACCAAAACAGCTTCTGAGATGTTCAAATAGGCTACACTGCCCTGGTGAAAGAAGCCTCCAAAGTTCCTGGCTTCTTGTTCCAGTACTGATAGACCTATAAATAAAGCACCTTCCTATTTGTTATCCATCACACACATGCACAATGTTAAGTGGGCACATTTACCAACTAATCTATGTCTTTGTAAGAAGTCAAAGCTATGCAGTAAGGAATTTAGAAAGCACCATTTTACTGTTGTATTTTTTTTTTCTTCCTTCCCCCTCGCCTCTGTGATCACTCTGACGTGTGGCATTATGATCAGCTTTAGCAGGATAGCTCAAGAAACCTGATGAATTCCATTGTAAAGTATAGGCTGGAGGTGTGATTTACAAGTTTCTGAACTTACCCAGTCACAGGCCAGTCACAATGATAAGCAAAGACAGATACAAAAGGCATCTTACCACTGTGAAGAACTCCAGTTTCTGTTCTATTTTTTTATCTTCTCCAATAAACTGTATCTCCTGCAAAAAGAGTTGGAAGTTAAAAAGAAAGTAATTAGTTAATTTACTCTTGATTTACTTTATTTCTCTCTCCTTATAGGAGACTATTGTGAAACAAACATTTTACAGGGGCTTATCTTCTCTGTCATACCAGCTTAGGCAATTACCTAAGCCTTGCTGTTAGCCCCATTCCTGACCACACATACAATCCTCCCTGCTAAAACAAACCTGTTTCTAAAACAAACACATATTCTGAACTCAAACTATCCAGCGCATCCGGATGTGCAGAAAGATAAACCTTAAGTGACGCAAACCATTCTATCCTTTAACGCAAGAGGGCTGAAGGTGCAAGTTACAGTAACTCCTCAGTTACTAATCCAATCTCTCTGAGCAGCACCAGTGCAGTTTCAGTGTGGTCATTCTCCAATAAGCAAGGTCATCCCAAGAACAGGGATGCAGGTCAAGGGAGGTGATTCTGCCCCTCTCCTCTGCTCTCGTGAGACCCCACCTGGAATACTGCGTTGAGCTCTGGAGTCCCCAACACAAGAAGGACATGGAGCTGCGGGAGTGAGTCCAGAGGAGGGCCACAAAGATGATCAGAGGGCTGGAGCACCTCTGCTATGAAGACAGGCTGAGAGAGTTGGGGCTGTTCAGCCTGGAGAAGAGAAGGCTCCGGAGTGATCTTAGAGCAGCCTTCCAGTACTTAAAGGGGGCCTACAGGAAAGCTGGAGAGGGACTTTTTACAAGGGTGTGTAGTGATAGGACAATGGCCATTGGATTTAAACTGAAAGAGCGTAGAATTTAGATTGAATATGAGAAATTAAATTTTTTACTCTGAGGGTGGTGAAGCACTGGAACAGGTTGCCCAGAGAAGTTGTAGATGCCCCATCCCTAGAAGTGTTCAAGGCCAGGTTGGATGAGGCTTTGGGCAACCTGGTGTAGTGGAGGGTCTCCCTGCCCATGGCAGGGGCGTTGGAACTAGATGATCTTTGAGGTCCCCTCCAACCCAAACCATTCTGTGATTCTATAATACTGATTCAGCTGAAACAAAGGGAAGCCCAAAGAGTAACACCAGCACTCTGCCCACAGTACAAGGCCTTTGCTGATTTGCACATAAATTTCAGAGGAGTTCTCCCCAAAGTTAAAGACATAACCACATGAAGAGCTGAGTCCCTGTCTATGTCCATACACAGATGAACGGAAACTGATTTCCCAATTTCATTAGCGGGGGAGAAACAATAGTTAAGTTCTGTACTCTCTTCTGCAGTTGCAAAGAGACGGCAGTCATGAACTGATCTGATGTAACCATGCATTCCAGACAGGAAGTATTATTTTATAGTTGCTACTTAAGCGAGTTGCACATTGGTCCTTGTTGGCTTTGGAATAAGATCTGGTCAGCAGTCCCTCAGCTAACTCTAGAAGCACATGATGTTTCTCAACATCCCGACGGCTGAAATCAGCCTCTACAACTCTTTGCAGACTTATTTTTCCTTCTGTATCACAAAATACTCACTCTCTGTAAAAGACTAGAAGTGTGTGACTGCTGTCCTAGTTCATCCATTTCGTCCTTCTTGAAACTACATATTTTGTCAAAGTGAAGTTTTAGAGCGCAAAAGTCCAGTCAGAGTCACAGGTTTTATTTTAAAGCAAGGACAGAAAGCTCTTAATCCCTTCTGCATCTGAAACAGCCAGGTGTTTCCTAAAGCACTTCACCTAGCAAAGACTCCCACAGCTTAGGTCCCAAAGTCCACTGCAAACTAAGCACACATTTTTGCATGGCTTGCTGAGTCACAGTGATGTTCAAAATCAAAGGAATGAATGAAGCAATTTAAAATGTGATGCTTCAATGAAGAAATACAAGTACTCACACATGTGTCAGTGTTAAAGAGCACTTTTGGGTGTTGGAATCTACACAACAGGCACAGATCCACGAGATGAACACAGGGGCTAGCAACCTGGTGAGGAAAGCACACCCACTTCCGTGCCTTTGGGCAGAACGCCCTAACCAAGAACTCAGGAAAAGGCCTATGCTATGGCCCTATCAGTACTTGGTTCTTCAATGCAAGCAAGGGCAAGGCTTGGCTATTTATTCCCTTCAAAGGGACATAAGGAAGGGCTGAGAACAAGGGAGACACTGTGCATCCCTTCTGTCTAGTGAGCACGTGAATTGAGACCAAGAAAGACAGCAACATTCCTAATAGTTACCACATTTCTTATGCCAACATATGGACACATAACTCCTTCCAGTAATGTCTGTAGTCTGCAGGTGGTATTTTCAGGATTTAAATGGAAGAAATCAGATCATGCACACTATGGTACTGAGGCACCCTATTGATTCTGCTTTCTTCCTGCATAACACACCACTTGCTAAACCCCAGTTCTGATCTTCTTCAACCCAAGTCATGGGAGAGATTCCTCTCCAACTTCAGTGGAAAATTAAAATCTGAAAAATCTAATGGAAAGAGTTTTTCTTTTTTTTTTTTTTCCCCTGTTCAGTGTGGTTTTTTGACAATTTTTGTCCTCTTGAACACCACAAAATATTAAAGACTGAAGTGACAGGTAATCTCAGAATCCCATTTCTTGATGTGGTCTCAGGTACAAAATATAGTCACTGGTATGAAATTATTCAAGTTAGAATTGTAATTCTTGTACTTTGAGGGCTGCTACTATTAAAGACTACCTTAAAAGACAAAGGAACACAAGCAAAAAATTGAAGTCAAAAGTTTTTTGTTTGCATCATGGCAAAGTAAAAAAAGCAGATAACAAAGACAGCTATATACCATTCATAAAATTAAAAAAAAATAATTATTGGATGCTGCAAAGGTTTGTTCTTTCCGAACACTACCACATCTATCAAGTTTGACCAAATGAGATGTAATACCTTGGAAAAAACAAACGGATTCTTATGGGACATCTCTCCATAATACGATTACCTTCCCAACTCACCATTTTGTCCTTACTCAGTGTTTCATGGCATATTATCAAAGAAAACATTATGCAGGAAATAATGACTCAAGGGAGGAGAAAGGAAACCAAGAGTAAAGGTACAACACTTAAAAGGAAACTTACTTCACTTCTGTATTATTGAAGAAAATACTGTTGCTTAATGTCTGCAAATGTTTAAGGTAATTTCTCATCATAATGAAAGGTCAATTCTTAAAGAGATTTTTATTTTCAAACAAAAAAGACCCTGAAATAGGATAGCATGCTGTGACTCTGCAAGCAAGAATATAGACTTTAAAAACAGTGGCCCATATCTCTCTGTGGCAGATCTACGGCTGATGAAGGCCATGTGTGTGGAGATGACTCAAAACATCCTCTCAGAACCTTCAACCCACTGTCCCCCACTGCAGGGTATGAAGAGAAAAGAAGCAGAGCTTCAGATATCACATCCCCAAACCTCACATCAAACAGAGCTCAGTGACAAACAACTGCACCAAAACTAACACAAGCCAAAAACACAGCAGGAATCAGGGCTCATCACAGCCCTGGAGAACATACAATAAACCAAGCGCTTACTTACATCCCTCCCCATCTTGAATTCTAACTATTTTTAACAGTTCCCTAATCCTAGTACCAATGTGACACATGACACATACAATCATCAGAACCAGACACTAAGATTAAATCTAGATTGCAACAGCTATTCATAGAGATGTGGGCCTTAATGAATATAAAGAAGAGAATCAAAGCATACCATGAGCCCTATAACATCCTGGATAGGACTCTTCATCCTATATGAATCTTCATTACTCTTTGGAAGAGTAAAACAAGCTCTTTGACCACATCTGATGCCTAGCCCTGACCCCAACCTTAACCTAAGGTTTTACAATATGCCTGTCACACAGAAGATATCAAAAAACTCTTTGCACTGCTGTTTACAAAAACCACTAATTCCACTGTTGACTTATGAGCCTTCTAGATCCTAACAGTAAGCATAATTTTCAATCCCTCCATTCCTGAGTACCTCTCCTAAACGCAGTCCAAAATACAGTGTTAAGTACAGCCCAGTGACAAAGATTAGCACTGAAATTAACTGAAAGTTATTTGACTGCATCTAGATCAGCTCTTACCTTTGTGGAAGCCAGCAGTAAAATAAAGTCCTCCAGTCCCAAATAAAAACCTCAACTTAAAACATAGCTATCATCCAACACAACTTCAAATTTAATCATAAGTCAGGAGATCCTGCCTGCAGTAGCCTGCATAAAAGCAGACAGATATTGTAGGGCTGAATATTAAATCTAACTCAACACTACATGTTCACAAGCTCAACAAAAGACTGAGGACAAATGGAAGACCAGTTCTGCTAGCTTGCAGGGTCCAATGCTCACATTTAATTCTAATGTCTCTACCTGTCACTTCTATATTTAATGTTCAGAAGTTTGTTTCTGTTTTTTTTTTTGTTTGTTTGTGGTTTTTTTTTTTCCACAAAAAAAAATAATTAAAAGCTAAGTTATTGCTGGAATCAGAGGCATGCTGAGCTGGGATGAATGCTGGTAACATAAGGATACAATGGACTAGGGTTAGTTTTCATTTCAGGATATTTTTCTGGTGAGGCCACTGATGGAACATCTTGTGTGAGAAGCAAGTTGACAGACGGCAGGGAATCTTCTATCAAATGCTGACGTGACTAAATGCAGAGGCTATTTGGAGTCTGCTGGTACACACACAAAAAAAAATGAGATTTTGTTGCGGGTTGTGGCACTTGGTTTTTTGAACCTTTTTTGGTTTTTTGATTTTGTCCTAGCTAGTGAGTCAATCACACTTCCCTAACTGCCAATGCAGTTATCTGGCACATGGAAAGCAAGCTTCCATGTCTCTGACAGTTAGTCAAACCTTAAGACATTTAGTTCAACCTTATGTTCAACTTAGACTGTAAGCTCTGATGTGGTCAAAGTAAATAAAGAGTGCTCCTTGTCTGTCACTGCTACACTTCAACACAGTTGCAAGGCTCCTGTTTTGCATCTCAATATTCAGTCAATTAATAACAACATCCTCCAAAGTTGAACTGTGCCTGCCTTTACAACTAACCCATGATTTTCCATTTTGTGCACCGCAGTTTCTAACTCCAGGCAGGGAATGCAGCATTAAGGACACTCAGCAGGACCCCGCCTTCAGGAGACAATTCATATTGACATTTACAATGCGCATTTCTTATTACAACAAAAGATGTATATGATTATAAAGCAGCATAAGCTCCCTGACTAAACCCATCCTCATCTGATATTTGCCAAAGATTTTACAGCAAAAGAATCTGTTGACTTTAGGATTGGGAAACAACCAAATAAAAGTTTCAGGATTGGACTAGCTCTCATCCTATGCCAGATTTCTGTCTAGT
Organism: Tauraco erythrolophus; assembly: GCF_009769465.1. Lineage (NCBI taxonomy): Eukaryota > Metazoa > Chordata > Aves > Musophagiformes > Musophagidae > Tauraco > Tauraco erythrolophus. Next base: position 13,716,858 of record NC_141472.1, on the reverse strand, counting down.
GACACAAGTGGGACAATAATATCACAGTAGGGCAAAGAAGAGGATCCATGTTCAACACTGGTCCAAGAGTGAATTACAGTAAATGAAGAACAGCTGCAATGAGCAAGAAAACCTGTAAATGCTGTCAAGCAAAACGTTGTTCTTGAAGGCCCTCATAGCAGAAAGCCAGCAATGCAACCAGACATACAACTGGCACACTTCAGTTTCAGCCAGCATGAAATGGCACAGTTTAAAAACCAATCCAACTCAGGTGTTTACTATGATCTACAGATCTTAAAGGACTTGAATATCCAGTCCTTCTAGCTGGGAAACTCTTCCTGGTTGTGTGGGAACTCTGGCGTGCGCTAGAGCATCAAGATGGGCCTCAGACTCTTTATAGATACACTTTTTAAAACACGTCAACATGTAAAGTCTGTAAGCACTTTTATTCTTCTAACAGTGATCTGTCATTATTTCAGTCTGTTATTCCTCCTGACATAATGCCAGCCAACATTTTCCTCCCAAAGCATTAAAGGCCTACCTAATGCAATTCCTAATGACAGAACTCGAGCTGGAATGGATGTGTAAGAGACATACATGAGCCATATGACACCAGAAATTCAAACACCACACAGTTAAATACTCAGTGTCTCACTGGATAAGAAATCTCTCTTAGAAGTCCACTGGCAGAATAACTGGACCCACTGGAAACCCAAAATCGTTAGAGGACTGAGTTGTGGGTCCCATTTAAGCAACCACTCTCAGACAATGAGCACAAGGTAACACTTAGAAGTTCTACTTCGTACAAGAACTGCTGTCTGCTTCCTACGCTTTCCATAGTTCTGATAGACAGGGATAGTTTTTTCCACAGCTGGGAATGTTTTACTTGCATGTGTTTATTTTTCCTCAATCTCTGGCTGACTCACAGATATCAATTTATTTTAGTTTTCTCCACTCTCAGAACAGCAAGAGGGTTTCTGTAACTAACTCTAGGAACACTGTTAATGACTGTAGTAGATTTATAGAGAGCTCTCTGTTCACAAAGAAACTCACTCATATGTTCCCAGAGAAGCCTTACTTTGGGAATTAACTTCATTAAAAGAAACTTACACTCATACTTATTTGTAACATATCAATAGAATGGCTGTCTCGGAGTTATTATCTCTTTCAGTCTGAACTTGATTAAAAAAAGAGTTATTTTTCATTTTGCAGAATTCTTCTGTGGAACAAGGATGACAACAGAATAGCCACCCAGACACGTATGCTATATTCAGTTCTCAGAGTGTCTGTATACTTTGTTAAGAGCAGCTAATTGGATTTAAGACAGGAGTTCTCCCTGAAACACACAAGCCCACATATCAAAATTATTCCACGATGGGCAGGAGAGGACTTCTGAAGCTACATTTGAAAATATTTACAAAATGACGTGAGACCCTCAGCCAAACGGTTATGACAATTCTTCATCATTATCAGTACTAAAGAAACTATTCCCTAATACATTCCAAGCTAAGCTTTGCCCATTTCCCTGCCCTGAACTGAGGATGCACATAAAGTATATCTGAAAAGGCATACAGTATCCCAGCTGCAGTCAGTAAGACTGCCTGGTGACACAAGCCATTATTTGTTATTCCTTGCTTCCCATCAGGATTCCAGCTTCTGAACTTAATGAATCTGTGCAGAATCCTAGTAGTCATCCAATAATACTGAAAAAACATATTTAAAATAGAAAGCCTTTGTGAGTAGCCAAGTGGAATACTTGAGGAAAAAAAAAGATCATTAGAGAAGCTGTAGAGGATTTACAATTCTGTTTTGTTTGGATCTGTACAGTAGTCTAGCCCATAAATAGAAACTAGAGGGGTTTTTTTTACATTTGCTTTGCTTTATTTGAGAGTTGTGGGAACGATGGTAACCGAGCAACACCACAAAACTGGAAAGCCCTGCTTAAGACAATTGCTGATACTTTGATGAGCCAGAATATGTTCAGTGCCTGGAGGAGCTATGGGATCTCCATTTTTGTACACTTCAGGGGCCACAAGATCCTAAGAAGAATGAGAAAAACATCCCGTACAATCTGTGGATTCTCCACACCTCTGAGTGAAACCTGTCTCCTCTAAATTGAATTCTGCTGCCACTTGGGGTCCACTGTGAGTTTTACTTGCCATTTTTTAACACCGAAAGGTCAGTCTGCCAGGAAAGCTTCCTCTTACTGAGGCTGGGGAACTCAAAAATATCATGTCCCAGACAGCGTAAGTGTTAACAACTTCAAAAAGTTGAGTACATTAGTTTACACAGAACATAACCTTACAATTAACTCTAAAAGACATTCATAAAAAGTATAACTAAGTTCTGAAAGATATCCACAATGTCATTTTCTGGGCAAAAACTATCCTCCCATTCATCTCTAGCAAATCAGAACAATTAAGCACTTCACAGCTTCTACAATTAATGACAGCTGAAATACCTCTTTTTCAATTAAAGTGCAATCATCACTATTTTCAAACTGGCACATCTTCCATGTAATCTGCCTTTTGTCACCCAACAGAAGGACTGAAGTTTCTGAAGGAAGTAGTACTTCATATTTTGCACACTTAAGCAAAATCAATTGTGTCCTCACTCTGTCAAATGGTTTTTATTCAGCACTTTTTACAAAGCAATTTTTTTTAAACTGCTCCAAAACCAAAATAGATGTTTTTTTAATAACTAAGCCAATGTATATATTTTTGAATACATATTTCAAGATACAATCATATTCTTATAAAGAAAAGTATGGAAATGATGCTTTTTTAAAAAGTTAAAGTTATTTACTTATCTAAATAAGCAGTAGGTAGAGAAAACATGTCTGAGTGCAGATGCTTTTAACTAAATGAGGGATTATTTTATGAGACAAAGGGTATCTACCGAACACAATCAATGTGTGGCAGATAATGTATCGAGGCTGTGGATGCTGAGTTCATGTTGTATTTAGCAGACGGCATTACAGGCATTTAATATCACAGGCACAGCAGCAAGATCAGTACCAAAAGCAACATAGCATAGCCACAGCAGGCATCCACTTAACACATGGAATACGCAGATATGCAAAATCTACAAGGTGCATTAAAAATCTCAGTCCTGAGGAACAGGTTTACAGCTCTTCCCGATACCCAGTCAATACAGTGTTTCACTGCGTACTACCTGATATCAGAGACTACAATAAATAAGAATTAAAATGATCAAAAAGCCTCAACTAGAGACCACATCTAAATATGTCCCCTCTGAGTTACACTGGGACACAGAGATAAGAGGGCTTCAGAGGACTCAGTCTTCTGCTGCCCTCACTATGCTTGTAAAAAAATCCACGCAACTAATGTGAAAAGCAGAACTTTTCATGAATGCTAAGTCATGTCATAACAACAGCGTTGATTCTGCCTTTACGACAACAAAAGTGGACATGAAGTCCAAAGGAGGAGACAGCATCTCCTGGGAATTCTTACTGGAAGGTAGCCCAGCAGAAGGATGTACACTCTGCATCACCCACTGGAGCAGGTATTGCATCCTGCTCAGAGTGTCCGCTCTACCCAGGGTCTAGTACTGCAGAGGCAACAGGATCCTCAAGTCTGATTCCACCTCACTCCATCCTAGTTGACTTGATCTCTGGAAAGAAGGAGGACTGAGAACTGCCAGCCAGCTATCGAGTAGGCAGTTTCACACTCTTCTCCTTCCTGGTGCTCCCTACAAGAGCTGAACACAGCCATGAAGCATGTTTTATCGTACAGAGCTCTTGGGATTAGATATATTCCTTCTTAATATAAGACTCCAATGCTTATTTCTCTGCATTTAAAATTGGGAAATACCCTCTTTTCTTGTTGCATTTAAATTCTAAGAATGGGATCATAACCAACAAAAACAAATAATGAAATCAATTCACAACGTAAATATAACTCCAGCCTCTTTTGAAGTTTCATAGGAAGGAGGAGCAAAATTATCCAGGGGATCTTGGTCAGACTTAGTCATGGGTGTAAATGAGATCTCATTCCCATGTGGTATTTCGCATCACAAAGGAAAGCACGAAAAGCTCTCACAGCCCTGAGACGACAGAAGGTTCCATGAAACACTAATTTGTATGTCAAAGCAGCCTTTTCATGGGAATGACATACAAATAACAAAACAACTCTCAAAGTTTTGAAGCAAACTTCTCACACTGGAACCTACTGTTTCTTTGATGATTTAAAATATTTTGGCCTGGGCTTTGGCTGAAACACTTGTGTCAGTCTCTTACTTATGAAGGAATTCGGCTAAAATAAAGGAAAAATACAGCTTAGTTTTCTTTACTGCTAATGAGTTTGGACAAAAGTGAGTGAGTGCTGGTGCAAATCTGGAATGCCTTCAGTGAACTCAGATACACCCTATGCTATAGGAAATTGGAGTTTGCCTCTGTTTACTGGCATAGCACCTTCTGTATGGATCATTTATTCAGAATTCCTGTCTGTATTTACTTTCTTAAGAACAAATATGTGTTTACTGCTGACACTGAGCCTCAGGAACTGACTTATGACTTGGCACCTCTGCTCCAAGTGCCTTTGAGATACCAAGAATAAAGTTTATTCCAGCAACATCCACTCATCCACAAGACACAGTCTGCATATTTTATGGTACGCTAAAAAAGGTAACGTTACATTTAACAACATAAAGTTGCATGGAAAACCTTACGTGCACACGATGTGGACAAGCTACCGTCTCTAACCTAATCTTTGCTTTGCAAACTATTAGAGTTCTGTTTGGTTTAGCTTTTCAAACTCATAGTACATTGATGTTATTTATTTTTCCATTTTATTTCCTAAGATTTTTGTTGCTTAAGTAGAAGGAGGGAGGGGCACAATAAAAATAAATATAGCTACAACCTACCTTGCTTGTTTTGAAGATCTTCTTATCTTCACAGATAGACCTGCATGGAATAGGCTCTTCTCACATCACCCATGAAGCCAACTCAACATCCTCCTTTTAACTCAAGTCCTCAGTATGAACAATTGAAGCTTTCCCATGTCAGCAAATACACAAACATTCATACCTGCAGATTTCAAACACACATGCCGTCTGACCTCGTATTCACCTCGATCACCAATATGTTAAACATGAAAATTTATCTCAGCCACCTTAGAACATAAGTACATCTCTTCTCCTAGTGAATTACTGAAGTCAATGAACTTCAGAAGCCATTCAAGCGACTCCTGGTGCACGTTCAGGACTATGGCACACTGGTAATTCTGGTTTAATGGCCAGCTTTTACAAGCAACAAAATAAGAGTGAAACGATTACATCTTTTCACATCCTGTATATAACGAAACGCCTCATTTAACACTAATCATACTAACAGTGAACTACCAGTATTCAAGCCAGCTCTGAAGCATGGGCTGAAAATCCACTGCTGTCACTCCTCACAGCTATTTCCTGCCCACAGTGTAGCTGACTAGGAAGCTGACAAACCTAAAGGCCTACGAGACCCAGTAGATCAGAAATGGTGTGTTAGGTGCATGTTACTATGCACACAGAATTGACCAGAGGCATGGCATGACTTCCAGGAATGAGTTTAGTGCAGACTTTTAAAATTTTGATTTCAATTCCAATTCTTATTTAGATGACTTTCAAAATGCTTTAATTACTCTTTTGATTACTTTCTCTTTAGAAAAGATGTAAAGGGAGATGAGAAGAAACATGATTTTTTTTCTACAATTTTTTTTAAGGCAATACAAATAGCTTTTTTTATGGGAAAGACATTTTATATGTGGATATGGTAGGTGGGAAACAATTATTTTAATCGCTCATATTTTAAAAAGGGTACCAGACAAAACCAAAACAGTCACTCGTCATTGTATCTGAGGCCAATTTTTTACCCAATTCCCTACTATCATTGCCAGAACTTTCAGCATAAAAGAAGGAACAAAGAAAAAACTCAGTGCACAACCAATCTCTCTGTTCCTACCCCCAAAAATAAACATGCTGCAAATGCAACAAAGAAACGTGAACTATGACAGAACACAGCATGTAATATTAGTCTGCTAAGGAACAAACATGAAACCACTGAAATGGTCTTCCTTCAGCACTGATGCCTTATGGTCAAGTAAAAAGAAATTTAAGGAAAACCTTCAAATTTTAGGTATGTCTAAATATATCAATATATCGTTATTTTATATTATTTATTATATAAAATAAATAATATTTTTAAAATAATTTAAAAGCCTGAAGATAAAAATAGAATATAAAGTTTGGTACTAGAACATAAAGTCCAGCTGTTTGCCAGAAATACCGTTAGCTGGTCCCTCTCACATGCCTGGCATTTAAGCAAAGACGACTTCTGGAAACATAGCCTATCCTTAGGATACTACTTTGACCTAAATTTGACTACTGAGATATCATGGAATGGTAAGGGATAGAGCCGTAAGGGGAAAAAGAAACAAAAACCCCAACAATGAATCAGATAGTAATTCAGAATTTGACCAAGATAAAGCCCCAGCAAGGGAGCCAGGATGAGGGAGGGAACGTAGACATGGACGGGCAGAACCTGTGATCCAGGTTGCTTCATAAAAACTACTTAAACCAACAGAACAGCATACTGTTCATGTGTTTTTCCATGTTTTATGTAAGAAGCAAACTTAGAAACTGGTAAATCAATTCCTGTACAACTAGAATGCGAATTCCAAAGAATGAATGCCACAAGAGACATCGTTACTAAGAAACTAACACTTAATAGCAACAAAGACAAATTTCTAGAAACTGAGGTGTTGCTTTGGCCTTACTCTTTATAGACATATGGCACATTAAATGGAATTGCAGAGCCATTTTTTTTAACAGTTGTGAGAGATGCACTCCTTGTATGAGTGGTTTTCTTCTGATGGCCTGTCATTTTAGTGACAAGAGGTTCAATACAGTTAAGCTCTCATGTTTCTCACAGAGGAATGCTCACGTCTGTCAGTAATCACATGACTATTATCACATGGCTGTTAATAGGTAATGGTTAGGACCTTATGAACAGTTCTCTTCTTGGCTTCTCCTTTCAAAGAATTATGAGAACTCATTTACTTCACAAGACCTTCAGGCCAAATCTTTTATATGAATTATCAGCCTTGATTCGTTAGCCACTTCGAGGCAAAAATGAACATCATCTTGTTTTTTAATACTTTGTTTTCAAAACAACCAAAAAAATCCTAGATTCTAATCAAAAACAATTAGACTCCTGGACAGCTCCAGGTTTCAGCCTATATCCTGAATACGGAAATATTGTTCCAAACAATCTGGGGAAACAGCTAGAAACAGGCAATGGCTAAGCCCTGTTCCTCCTCCTAGGTTGATCCAGATGCAGGATCAAGCTGTGGGAAGGTAAATCTGGTAGACTCTTTCAAGGAAGAAGCTACACAAAAATTTAAAACTGTCATGAAAAAAGCATACAAGGTCAGATCAGAGTAAATCACACTATCTTTATCTCTGCATGTATAACAAGACAGATCATCCATACACTTCTTGGACTTCCCTGTATCACATGTGCTGAAAATCTTACGCAGTATAGTTCAGAGAGTGATGAATACAAGCAGCTGATGTATTCCCATCCTATCACTGTCATCTGACTGCTCTTCGAATGCTTCTTTTAACTACACACAGTTTATTTATATATATATTGTGTGTGTTTTTTTGTTTGGTTGGTATATTTTTAACTTTAATCCATGAACAGGTACTTTTCTACATTTGTATTAACATAAAGTGTTAATAATTTATGACCTATCACTTAAGAAGTCCATCTGCTGTTCAAGAGTCTATATAGTATATCCCTATATTTCCCATTTCAATTAACAGCAGATTCCTTCCCCAAGCTCTGCGGTCAGTACTGCAATCTGAAAATGCCCAAAAAATGCTGTGCGTAACAGCTCCTGAGGGCCTTCCCAGAAAAGCCCTGAACTAGCAAAAGGCAAAGCCTTTTATGGAGTCTGGTATGGAATTTGTTTAAAGACAAAATCCAAGAAAACCAGCAGGCTCGGCAAGCATCATCCCAAACCACCCCAGCTGCCAGCTGGCACCAGTTCCAGCAATTCCCCACATCTGCAATAATGCCAGTAGGAAGAACACAGCTCTGCAAGAGCCTTGCTCTTCATACACGTGTAGCAAAGCACCTTCATCATGCTCCTACCTTAGACCCCAAGATTTCAAAATGAGTTGTCCTTGCCCAGGTCTTTTGGCACTGCAGAAAACAGCCCTGGCTACAATGGTGTTTGACCATTTCCCTCTATTAAACCACTTCTGAAGAGTTGAGCTCCAACTTCACAAGCAGCTCAGTGAGGACGCAGAACCTGGAAGGCAAAGTTCGGCCCAGAAGGAGCAATATACCATCATACAAAATTTTTTTTTTTGCCATAAGCAACAGCAATTTTGAGTTCTTTCTTGTTTTATAGAAAAAGAATCTTTAATATCAGGCTGAGCAGCTCTCCAAAAGGAAGAAAGTATTACTTAAAATAACGAATGATGGTTTAAAGGTGTGCTATTCAGTTTAATTAAGAATTGCATTTACATTGCTTCGTTCCTTTAATATGATGCAACAATGGTAATGACGAACTTTCTGCAGTTTAATAGACCTTGCAACTGCAAGATGATCCCTCTTCCATTTAACAAGTCCCTTGTTATAGCTTAGTAAATCTGGTTTTGCTCCTTGGCGATTCCCATTAAAATGCTTTGGAAGGTACCACCATTCACCTACAGCCTGATTTTAGAATCATAGAATGGTTTGGGTTGGAAGGGACCTCAAAGATCCTCTAGTTCCAACGCCCCTGCCATGGGCAGGGAAACCCTCCACTACACCAGGTTGCCCAAAGCCTCATCCAACCTGGCCTTGAACACTTCCAGGGATGGGGCATCCACAATGTCTCTGGGCAACCTGTTCCAGTGCCTCACTGCCCTCTGAGTGAAAAATTTCTTCCTTAGATCTAATCTAAATCTCCCCTCTTTCAGTTTAAAGCCATTACCCCTTGTCCTATCACTACACACCCTTGTAAAAAGTCCCTCTCCAGCTTTCCTGTAGGCCCCCTTTAAGTACTGGAAGGCTGCTCTAAGATCACTCCAGAGCCTTCTCTTCTCCAGGCTGAACAGCCCCAACTCTCTCAGCCTGTCTTCATAGCAGAGGTGCTCCAGCCCTTGGATCATGTTTGTGGCCCTCCTCTGGACATGCTCCAGCAGCTCTAGGTCCTTCTTGTGCTAGGGACTCCAGAGCTGAACACAGTATTCCAGGTGGGGTCTCACAAGAGCAGAGTAGAGGGGCAGAATCACCTCCCTCGACCTGCTGGCCACACTTCTTTGAATGCAGTCCAGAATACAGTTGGCTTTCTGGGCTGCAAGAGCACGCTGCTGGCTCATGTTGAGCTTCTCATCCACCAGCACTCCCAAGTCCTTTTCCTCCGTGCTGTTCTCAATCCATTCTCCGCCCAGCCTGTACTTGTGCTTGAGATTGTCCCGACCCACATGCAGGACCTTGCACTTGGCCTTGTTGAGCTTCATTAAGTTCTCACAGGTCCATCTGTCCAGCCCGTCGAGGTCCCTCTGGATGGCATCCCTTCCCTCCAGCGTGTCCACAACACCACACAGCTTGGTGACGTCAATGGATGTCGTTTTCAGAGGACCTGACTGCACACAATTCCAACTAAAACTTTCCGCACTCAACATTCCTGAAAATCCAACAGCAGCAAGGCAATTAGAAGTTTCCAACCTTTCCTCATCTATAGGGTAATGTGCAAAATAATCAGGGTTGAATACAGTGTAACCAGAGAGAAGTGAATTGCATATTAAAATGCTAATATGGGAACCTCAACTCATCCCGTTAGCGTAGAGAAAGGCAACCCATCGTTCTTCATCAAGGGATGGCAGCGCAATGGATGAATTTACATACATCACCATCTGTTGATTAGGCAGATGGCAACATTAGGCAACAGCAGAGCGACTTTCCAGACTCCCAAATGCCTGCCCTTGTTCAGAACGTCCTTGGTATTGTAGGTTTACTCTGTTTACTACAAAATAAAATACAACACTTCACATTACAGTATACCCTTCATCCCAAAAGGCTCTGTGGACTGTGAACCCTCTCACAGCACTGCCAGAAGTCTGAGGACTACATGCTACATAAACACAGGACTAGGGGAGTGCAAGGCAGCACGCTGCTGCAGCCTGCTCCACAGCTGTGTGTCTCATGCCGTATTCTTGGCTAAGAACATAGAGCCAAACTCCTACTCACATCAAAAGTGCTGCAAAACTTCTAATGCGTGTAGAGTTTTGACAGGCCCTTAGTTTGAAATATCCCTTCCCCAGAAACTAGGCTACAGAAGACTTAGACTGCACCTATTTCGGACACGTGAAGGGCCTGTGTCTCTCATGACAGGAAGAAATTGTGAGGTTATAGGCCATGTTGTGATGCAGACCCGACAGTACACCATTAGAACCATCTTGCATCAAAAAGCCTAGTAAACTTAACGTAAAAAATAACTACACAACAAAAAAGAATTTAATACAAGTACTAAGATGATCATAAGGCAAGATACTGACTTCATACCAGTATCACAAAAGTGCAACTCTACCAATGGTAAGGATTTCCTTTCTCCAGCATACGCCAGAAAAACGATGACATTTTTCAAAGTCCCCTTTCACACAAAGATAAACGCTAGAGAGTCAGAGCTCTTCTGATGTAAAGCTGATTGTCTGCTCAGCTCAAGGTTTCCCCAACATACTACTGTTTGGATATTTATTTTACTCTTTTTAGGATAAAATAATAATTGCCCCATTAAAAAAAGTCAGTACAGCTGTCACCATCAACTCTATGCCAATCATGCTCTCTACCTTTCTGCAAAACTTTCCAATCCACCTGCAATTCGGTGAAGAATCAGCACAAGTAGGTCAGCGAGGCACAACAGCACAAATATTAAAGACAGGTGTGTGGTTTTACCAACAGCTAATAAAGGGAGAACTGTTTTTAAATGAGCAACAAGAAGGCAACGATAACAGGCCAAACTCCATACTTGCGGATTTCAGCAAGCATAAGCCCCAAGAGAATCTGGCTCTAAATGAGAAACAAACATACAAACTGCTCCAAGTCCATCATTTCCATCAGATCCTTAACTAAATGGCCAAACCAGAGGAAAACCCCATCAGGGCCAGGGAAGCCCTGATCTTGTATTATCACCACACAGAAAAGATATTCCTTGTAATTCTCCCCTTTCACCCTCACCTCACAAGCTTCCATTCCCATTTGAGTATCTAAACAGACATGGTCAAAAACCTGGTGGCCTCTGACTGCCAGGACTCCTTTCAGCCGCTGGGACCTTCCCCAACCTTTCTCCCTCACCACGGCTCCTTCCAACCACCATCTTCTGCCCTCTTCGCTACTGCAAGCCTCCAGGCACTCTTCTTACACAGCCACAGCAGCTGCTCTAGCTCATCTCTCCATCTGGCAGACCACACCTCTTTCCCTACACACGCTACAGCTCTGTGTAACTGAGAGTACACCTGATCTCTTGACTCTTTTCTTATGTTTCAGACCTGGCTGCCTCTCTGTTGGCCAGATGAATCATCTAATCCTTTCTGGCTTCCACTTCCAAATTACAATGTAATTTGGCTATTATGGAAGAACAAACTCTCAAGTTCTTCGAGGATTTTAACGAAAAGTAGGTTTCCTTCTTTCACTCTATTAATAAAGTGCCTGCAGTACATGGGAAACCTCAGAAACCCAAGTGCTGTGCAAGCAGTCTATGTCCACATCATCCCTCTCCTCGTCAACTCCAGTGCGAGGACCACAAGCTCTGATCCTAACACCAAAGCACAACTTCACACCAGCAGCTTAACAAACCAGCCAACTCACAACAATTTCTAGTCAGCACTGAGTTATTATTGCAAAACAGAATGACAAAAAAAGGCAACATTTTATTCAGGCCGAGTCCTAAAGATCGAGATATCAAATTTTGCTAGTATTACTGCACAAGATAGTTATTTCCTCCATCAACACAGAAAGGAGAGGTCCCACAGCAATGACATTTTTGGACTTGTAGGTTTTTCCACTGCTAGTATAAACCACATTATCTGAAAACATTCCCACTCAGAAGTACCACCAACACCCAAACTGCACATGCAAGGCTTTTGTTGCACTTAATTTTACATCGAGAACCATACACAGCATTGTAACTTAAATACTAAAAGTGGACAGTTTAAGTGAAGCGCAGTAGTGGAAGCCACAAATTGGACACTTGTAGGACAGTAGATGCTGAAAGCTGGTTTTATATATTACTAAGAAATAATTCAGTCTGAAACAACCGTTTGAGTACATGCTTGAGCTTAGAGTCATCTGACACCCAAATACTCTTTCCTGGCAGTTGCACCTAAACCAGTAAGAAAGTTTCCAGTCCTGATCTGCCACCCCGTTAAACTGTCAGCGTGCATCAGTCTTCAGCAGCAACAGATGCCACGTGCCACGGAGAGCACTCAGGTGGACAGCCCAGCACTGAACCTTCAGGGCAAGCTCTGCACAGGCTTCTAAAAACATCAACCAGGATCCTGAAGAGCTACCATCATTCAGAAACGTCTTGTAGCACAAACACTATCTTTTGGTGCTGTTCCAGGTAAGATTCAGTCAAACACCATAAATCCTTACACAGATTTTGCATAACGCTGCAACGACAAACAGCAGCCTACCTGCCCTGAACGTGGGGTGTTTATTTTGAAATGCTGCCAGGCAAGTTGGCCTCACCAGCACAGAAGGATAACAACTCAGTGAGACTGCACTGCCAGCACAACAGTGGTAGCAGCTTCTTCAACACTAAGCCAAAACACACCCACAACTTTCAAGGATAGTCACATACCAAGAAATCATACTCACAGTCCACTTGGCCATGCATGGCACAAAAAGGTAACATTGCTCCACACCACTCAGAACATAAAAGAGCATCAGCCCTCTTAGAAGCATAGTTCATGGAAACACCAGGTTTAAGTTACCACTTTCAAAAAAAATAAACAGAACAGACCTTCAGTCAATGAACATCAAATAAAACTGTACCAGCTTAGACAGGCCATAATCTGTGCCCACCTCTGAGCAGCAGCACACTGGTATTCACAAACAGGTGAGGCTTCTTTGCCATTTCAACTCTTACCTTTTCAACACTTGTGAGATTAGATTCGTCAGTAATTTAAACACTGGACACAGTACACAGCCATAAGCATTTTTTTCAGTCAGCAAACCACTAGAGAGAGTGCTGAAAGGCCTATTATGAAGGCCAATCACTATCCTTTTCTTGAATGACCACATGAAAATCGGTGACCGTTCCACAATGGATTGAAAGGGCCTTTTGTCTGAAGGAAAAGGACAAGGAGTCACAAAGTATTGCAGATTCATTTGTAACTCATGGGTTTTGAAGAAACTGTATAGCTTCAGTTAAGGGCAAACCAAGAAAAGAAAAAGGCTTTGAAAATGTTATGCCACAACCCTTTCCTACTACGTATATGCAGAGCATATTTTTAGATTTGCCTCTTTTGTACTACAAAGAGATGGGCAGGCATTCTATGTTACTGTTTTATAAGAGAAGTTTAACACACATGCAGGGTTTTGACTTTATTCCAAAACCTTAATTAGTGTCTGCAGCAGTATTTGCCCTGTCTAAACGAAAAATCAGCAGCAGCTTTTTTGGTACAAAAACTAGTGAAAGTACAATTGCACTGGGATAATAAGTGAAATCGTTGTCACTGCTGCTTAATAATCACTTTAGTAATTGAGCAAACTTGCCATAACCCATAAAGTATATGGTGGCCTAGTCAAGAAAAAGATATTTTTTTTTTAATATTGAGAAACCAGCATTTGACTCTCTAATTTTGAAGTTTGTTTCTGAAGTCTCTCACAAAAAAGGGTCAATTACATCTGCTGACAATGTCTCAGAAGTAAGAAATGTTTCACTTCTCCACCCGCCCCAACCATATTTTCAGTGCTCAGGTTTTACACGCAAATGCATACACACCCAAAATGGGACTTGCACACATGATTTCATTACAGTGTCTCTAAACAAGCTTCACATGGACAAATGGTCAGCAGGAAAGACAGTGGAGGCTAATAAGCAAAACCAGATTTCTTCTAATCCATATTCAGAACTAGGGAATTATGGCACTTCCATGCAGAAACAAAAGCCATAGGTGTCAGACTTGCCCTCTTCATCTGTCTGTCCCACTCACGTACTGTGAATCTAAACAGTCAAAAAATGTCAGTTTTCTGACATTTCTGACTCTCTACCTTCTTGCCACATCCCAGAATTTATACTCCTTGTGCTCTCACAACCTCTCCTGAAATCAAGCAATGTATTTTGCACACACCATTGGTCAAGATGCCAGTTGGATTTTTAGCTCTTCTGACCGCCCTGTCAAATTACATCAGGCAAGGAGCTGGTCTTTGGCATGTTACAAGACAGCATAACCAAGGCCAAAATTCTACTGTGGGAATCACCTACGATGCCACTTTCAGATATATATACTGGAGGTAAAAGTCCTGCCATGCCAAACGTACCCCCCAGGGTAAGTATACACCCCATCACCTCGCACTCTGGGAAACGCGCTTACAGTCCTTACGACTGCAAAGAGAATCTTGCAAACGCAAAGTAGAGGCAAACCAACACTGCACCACCTTCTTGAAGCTCAAGGTGCTCAGAAACAGAGCAGAGATGTGAACTGCACAGCCCCCTGCTAATCTCAGTGACGTTCAGGGCCAAATTCTTTGATATAATGCTGCTATGGAGCATTGGTTTCAAACAACTATTTGCAGAGGAAGGTGCCCAGTCTAAAATAAAGGCACCTTGCCTTCAAAGTGAACGATTTCACTGCTGTTTATTTTTGTACACAAGAAAACCGCAAGGGAAAGCCGGTGAAGCACCTGAGGAGGGAAGAAGAGGCAGGAGAAAGAAGAGAGAAACTGAAGAATTGGGACAGTGCAGAAGAACATGGAGGATGCAGTAGCACCAGCCATAGATATGGGTTCATGTTTCCTCAGAGTAACACGGACAATAAAATCCTTAATATTAACTACAAGTTAACCGCAATTAACAGTTAACTAGAAGTTATTTTCTTCCCTTGATCTTTGTGCAAAGCCTCACTGCCCCTGGGTCTTCTGCTCCAAATCGTTACGCAGCTTTACTTTCATCCTCCGCTGCTCAGTGAGAAGTGGAGTTTGACCTTTCCTTTGGATGTGTAAAGCACCACACCGGACTGTGAGAAAATGATTGAGGACTCCTTTTGTATTCTGCATGAGCAGTGTTACTTAACAGTGTCCAAAGTCCTCTAAGACATGGGCCCTGAAAATATAGTAGGAAACACAGTCCCTTCAACGACAACAGAGGCAACAGGTATGGGTGACAAGGAACACAAATTCAACAGCCTGGGGAAATTCTTACCAAATACAGCTTCCCTAAACTGCTGAAAGGCACAGCTTTGGTACTTCCACCATTGCTAGCAGAAAACTCAAAGAAAAGACAAAACGCACTGCAGGCCACTGGAATCTCGTGCTTTCTGTTAAATATAGGCCCAGATCTACTTTGGTTCCTGACAGTTATTTCCTTAAAATTTAGGAAAGGGCAGGAAGGTGTCCTGACATAGCCTCATTTTGGTTTCTTTGAGTGAGAAAGACTAGATAAGAAAAACTGATCCAGATTCAGAACGAAACCTCTCTCAACACAGAAAGTACTTGGAGATGTTTGTGTTCATTTTTAGGCTCGTTACTGTATGTCAGACAAAACAGTAACTCTCAAGCACGTATGTCCTCTCAGGCACCTGCCTGGGCATAGGGACTGTGGAAACAGACCCTTCACTTAGGGATAACCCTGAGAACATTTTGAAGGGTACTTAATTTACTTCATTTTAATCCTAACACTTTCTTACACAGTAAGTTTACCAGAGTTGTGACCTTACCTCCTTACATGTTTATAGAGCACCTGCCACAGTACAAGCCTTATCTTGATTGGTGTCTCATTACATTTAACAGATCCTGCTGTTCTCATAAATGGCCAAACTCCTTCAACTCCCATAACACAATTAGTGGGAGAACACTCACAGCCTCGCAGCAGCGTTCAGCTCCAGCAGGCTGTGATGGCAGCTCACAAAATTAATCAACCTGTTCTGACCTGGAAATCATTCTGCATTTACACAGTTTGACTGCATTCACGGAAACAATTGTGGCAAGGGCACACTGTCCTGTTTACAGCAGCTTAAAGGCTCTAGTTAGCAGCATTCAACAGGTTACCACTCAGGATTTCTTTCCTGGCCAGTGCAAATACGTTCCTGGTTAACCTTGACGTTATGCGTGCAGCAGTCTTCTTTGGTTTCTATTTAGAAAGTTTTGAGTTTACCTTCCTTAAACTATCACATTTTGGAAAATATTTTGTGACTGCATCAGGAGCACAAAGAAACAAAAGCAAGATGCTTTACACATACACTGGTAATTCAAATTTAAAAGTTAACAAAAAAGAATTCCCATGGAAGATCATTAGTTGCCTTCAAGTACATAAAGCATGTGCACATTTTCAAGCTAGAATCAACCAAATCAATCCAGGGGAACGTGACCTGGAATGAAGCAGACAGATTTTGTGCAGTGCCTCTTAGCTTTCCTAAAGAAAAATAAACTGGTAGTACAAGTGATTGACATCTCAGGATGATGAGGCTGAGAGTGGGGAAGAAGCTTGCACTACTCATTTACAGCTCAACAAAGGAAGCATTGCATTCTGATAGAAAATAAAAGGATATTGCCAGCTACTGCTGCTTATCAACGACTTCCACACCTAATCACATTTCTGATGCACAGCAAGAAAGGTAACGAGCGTTAAAAATAATAATAAAAACCCGACCTCATCACGTCAGCGGTGTTTTACTTTGGTGCAGATAAAACAAATCCTCAAACGGGTGGATCTGTGCAGAAGCAGTAGCTAGGGCACGGCAACCTTCGTCCCTACCTTGTGGGATGTCAGCACGCGCAGCAACCTTCCACAGCCCACGGGAAAACGTAAGGCAGCGTTTCAGGAACAAACGCAGCGCTGGCTCAGCGCGCTCGGGAAGACCCGGCTCCCTACTCCCCGGCTGTGCAGTTAATCATTTATGACCAAGGCCATTACCGAAGAGCCTTGAACAGCACAGCACTGCACGGTTTCGGCTCCGGCTGCGCCTGGGGGCTGGCGGAGCGGCGGGAGAAGGCGAGCCGCGGCGAGCGGCTCCCGGGCGCTCGCAGAGCCGGTCCCGGCGCACGCCGGGCGGGACCCGAGGGGCCGGGGCCGGGCCCGGCGGCGTTCCCCGTGCCGCCAAGAGGGGCCCGCCTGCCTCCGCCCGCAGCCGGGTCTCGGCACCGGAACCCGAAGCGTCAGAGCAGCAGGCGGGGTGCGGCGCAGCACCACAGTAACCGGCCCCCCTCCCCGGCACCCCTCAGCAGGAAACTCCCGGCGGGCCCTCCTCCGCCCCGCGCAGGTGCCGCCGAGGGGAAGGCAGGGTAGGGCGGCGCCTTACCTGGTAGCCGCCGGGCCGCAGCGAGCCCGTGCTGCCGCGACAGAGAGCGGGGAGGAGGCTGCGGGGCACGACGGCGACCGGCGGCGAGTCGCGACTGTGGCACAGCCGCCCGCCCGCCCGCTCGCTCGCGGGGACACGCCTCGCGCCCCTCCCCTGCGCGCGCGCCGCCCCGGGCCCGCCTCGGTAACGGCCGCAACGGCCCCCGCCCACAGCAACGGCGGCCGCGCGCTCCCCCGGCGCGCGGGAAGGGTCGCGAGTCGCCGCACGGGGGGGCGGGGGCGGAGCGGGGCGGGGGCTTGGGGCGCTCTCCCGGGACGCGCGGGAGCCCGGCTCCGGTAGCACGGCGCGTGCGGCCCGGGTGCCGGCCGGGAAGAGTTACGTGGGACGGAAAGTCAGCCGCCCTCCCCCCTTCCCCTCCGGTCCCGGTGATTTACTTCTGCAGTGGCCCCTCTTGTCACGGCCAAATAAACGCCTGAGACGCGCGGAGGCACCGCGAGTCCTCACGGCAGGACCGATTCAAGGGCTCCTCGTCGAGCTCATTGAAACGGGCAACGTCCATCACCGCCGGCACGTCGGCCGTCCTACCTGCGCATCACAAACAGAATGTAAAAATTGACCGCGGGTTTCTCCGTAAGCAGCGTTTCAAAATACCGTCTAAAAGCTCCGAAGAAAATACAGGGTCGGGGTTGGTAACACAAAGCTAAAGGAGCAATAAATAACTATCCACTTTAAATTTAAACACAGGAACGTGGCAGTACAGCCGCACACTTGGAACCAAAAAAATCAGAGCAAATTTTCCGTAAACAACTGTAATCTGGATTTACTGTCAGTATTGGTGTTTTACACCCTCATCAGCATTTCCCTTAACCCAAACACATACCTGTTCTCATTTTTGTTAACAATGTGAACCACAAGTACTGGAAAATCATCGCGTTTCCTCTCAAAATCATTGCATACCTCTCTTCCTCTAACGCAAAGGAGATTCTCTTGGTCATAACGCACCTCTACTTGAACTCTCTACCCGCAGTCAGAAAACTCACTTCTTACACCTTCAAACACAGTTTGGAGGCAGCACTCAGTCATTATTTTCAACCAAGGATTCCCCAGCTGCAGCATGGAAGATAATCCAAGGTGAGATTTATAACAATTACGTATCCAACCCACCCTCCAAACGAGGTAGAGCTGGCAGCGTTTCCTCGTGGCAGGCAGGTGGGCTGACAGAGAACCACCTCGAGGTGGTAGCACGCAGTTCTCTGTGATGGTGGTGCGCAAGCAAACCTCGCCAGGCAGTTTCTGCCCTACTCAGTTACAGTGGCCTCACGGAACGAGTATATGTTGAATGGACTCACCCACCTGCTGCAGAAAGCTGGGCATGAATTAGGTATGCAATGCTATGGTGAGGCCACAGGTTCAGAATTAACATTTCTTTTGGAATCATGTCTTCAAAACTATTCAGATCTTCAGTAAATCTGGTTTATTTTAAACAACGTAGCTTTGAATGTCCATTTGTGTTCTGGGAGCGCTCTTCATAGTATTGGTTACATTTATCTGCACCCCGAACTGTATGAATTTTGCCTGGGAGTTTGGGAAACGATTCTGAAGTTCAAGAGAACAGTGCATTATATTCATAAAACAAGGGTGCTGCTGACCTTTCAGCACAAGAGAATAGATGTGAATCATGGACCTGAGGCTCGTCTAAAGGAACACAGTGGAAACACGTAGGATGAAAGGCTCTAAAGGCTTTACAAATTATATTTGGATGGGGGAGAGCAGGGAGAAAGAGAATGTGGGAAAAAGAAGAATGAAAAAGGATCCTGCTGTTTAGCTCATGCATAAACTGTATGTGCTCAGCCAAAGGTCACTCCTTTTATTTTCTCATTAATTTCAATGACAGTAGATGGTATATGGAGAACAATCTAAAAATAAGAACAGCCAGAAATAGCTTAGGTTTTCCTGTGACAGTGTAGTGAGAAGAAAAACCTGAGCTGCAACTTCGTTCCATATCCTTACTTTTGACTTTTTCAAAAGTTGTGATTTAAAGAAAGTTAAATAATTAAGATGAACTCTAAATTTATTTAGAAAAGTTAACAAAAGTTAAGTGTTCTACTTTTTACGTATTTTCCAATAAAGGTTTTGTATCCTGTGTACACTGAAATTAATTCCTGGGTTGTTTTTTTTTTTCCTCCACCACTGTTGGTGAGAAACGGTGTATTTGGACAGTTTTGAGGGTGAGTTGTCTAGGTACTAAACGCAAGTGGGGAAAACACTAAGTACAAGGCTGAGCTGTAAACAAATAGAGAAGGAATAACAGCTGTGGGAAGTCTGCAGGTGCATGAAAAAGCTGGCACAAGGAAACTGCCATCCTCAGCAACTGAAAGCAGAGGCCAGAATGGGAACAGAAAAGGATCACATCATGAACGTTCTGCAGTGAGGACCATGAACAGCTGCCTCAAACAAATCTTCAGGAAACAGCAGCCCTTCATACAGAGACTGATGCAACATCTGCCAACTTTTTTCTGGGAAATAATGGGCCAACATCTAGAAGGTGATCTCCACATGAGTTGCCGCAGGTTCTACGTTTTGAAGGAGTTTTAGCATTACTCTGCCATCTTTTTAATTTCTGCAGCCAGTGTTCAAATCTGTATTGACTCGCGGAATATTTGGCTGTATGCTGAGCCTACATTTTCAAAAAGAGGACACCAGCTGCCCAGAGTTTATTTCTCATCTTCTGTTTATGCCAAATAGCAGTATGAACCTTGTGGTCAACACATGTTGCAGTGTTCAGTTCCTCTGTAGAGGTTATTCATTGATAAAGGTAAAATGATAATCAAGAACAATTAAACATCCCACCTGGAACCTTTGGGCTATATTGGAAGTGAGATGGCCTGGTCAGAGGATTTTGCATTAAATCCTCACTTCACAGTATTTCCTATACAGCTGTAGTCATCTTTCTGATGTGACCATAGACAACTCATTTAATTTCTCTGGGCCTCAGTTTCCCATCTGCAAAAGAAGAAAGGAATTTCCAAACCTCAATGTATATGACAAAGATTATGAGATACTCCGGGTGTAACTGTACAATGTAGTAATTCTGGCAGTAAAGGTGCCTTAATGATTTCTTGCTCTTTTGCAACTTCCATCTCCATCCTGGCATTGTAATCTGTTATTCTACTCAGTTTGTGAAACTGCCCCGCAGACTAGGGCACTGAAATAACCTGGGCTAAAAATACTGCCCCCCTTTTCTTTAAAGACTTTTTTATCTGAGATCCAGTTGATATTGAAGCTCCAGCAGCTGGTGACGTGTCAGGAAAAGGACCTTGAAAACTGTCATGTCATACTCTAACACCAGATAACGAGCTGCAGTAATCCAGAGGGATGTCACAACACAACCTTTGCAAATTCGTGGTTTCTGAATGGGAAGAACACACTGCCACACACAATACGGATTTGTGTCTTGTGCCACTCCATTACTATTGGGGCTAGGGATGGAACAGGAACCAACTGAACACAAAGGTAACAAAATATATCCCTATGTAGTTGTTCTTTCTCCTTGCTTCTTCAAACACCTACTGATCCCACAAGACTGTCAGACTCCAAAGCTTCAGTTACCTTAGTAACACCATGTCCTCTCGGACTGCTTCTCAGCAGACAGTTTCACAGCACTACCCAGAGCAGGTCACTGCCATTTTTCCTGTCTTACGGATAAGAGACAGCGGCACAGAAAGAACTGGTGCAGAGAACTTCCCAGCTGCAGAAACCAGACACAGGTCTTCTGAGTCCTGCCCAATGCACTAGCTACAAAGACTCACCTCCTCCTACTTGGTGAAGCCCTTTGCGCCAAGGGGCTGAGTGCCACATGCAGTGACAGGACTGGAGACCATGGAGCAGGGAGGAGAAGCGTCTGGAGGGAGCTGAGGTGTGTCTCTCTACATATCTATTGGTTTGTTGTTTTCACTACCAGAATCAGTGATTAAAAGTTTGTTAATTGGCAACAAATCAAATCGGTTGAAATTCCCCTGGCCCAAAACTGCTTCTGGCTCGCAACAGAGGGAAATTGATTCAACACAGAAATTTGGAAATAAACTGGTACAGTCACAGTGGTCTGGCAACAGATCTGAGGGTGAAGATACGAAACAGCTCGTGTTGCACAGCAGTTGCTAATCTGGGGCATAAGCGTAACATGGCTCTTTTAAGCCAGGAGCAGGGCTGATAATAACATTTTATCCTGGCTTTTGTTAACTGCAGTTAAAAACTGCAACGTTAACGGAAAAAAAGTTCAAAGAGAGGCACCAGAAGTGATTAACTGGGATACATCTTCGGGAGATAGTTGTTTACATGCTCGACTTAGGAGAAAGCGGCCAAGCAAAGACAGAAGGTCCTTTCAGGGGACCTGTGTGGAGTCATAAAGAGCATTATATTGAGTATCAACATGGAAAGAAGAAAAAGAAGATTCGTGATAACCACAAAAAATTCTGACAGTCAGTCACAATGGACCAAAAACCTAGAGAGGCTGGGTTTCTACACGTTATCAGCAGAAAGTTGTATTCAACGTTCAGCAAATTTTTAGAGATAGAAATGCCCCTGCATTTGCATGTGGGATCCCAAGCAAAAAAACCAAGACAGCTTTTTTGGCTTTCAAAGCTACAGGTCAAATTCAGAAAGGACAATTCACAACCCACACATAAGTTAATGGCCATTATGTTTGCTCAGACAAGGCCTGAATTTGATTAAATGGTTATGAGCATGCAGACTATATACTATATAAACAAAAACCTGTTTTGCAGTGAGATTATTTATATCAAAGATAATTTCAACCGCTGCTCTGAGATCTTACATTTGGTTAAAAATACAATGTCCTCAAATGACTCTGATAGTCAAAGTACAATATTCTAAGAAAGATTTTTATTTTTACTTTTTTTTAAGACTGGCAAACAGACTGGTTAAAACCTTCACAGGAACATGCAGTTGAAAAAAGAACCTGAGCATTTTCTGATTCCAGAAGCAATGCAGCAGTATTTTGTGGTGTCTAATGTTTTAGAATGAGTAGACTTGAGCAGTGTGGTAAACACTTAAGAATGGCTGAAGTTCGAAAACAAACAAAAAGAAGCCTTGAGCTCACTCTTGTAGTAAATGGGAAAGAAGTGAGGGAAAGCTTGGCAAAAATCAGCATAATAGTAGGCTTATTGTTGAATCTGAAAGCTTCATTTTCCAACAGTGTCCCTTTTCTGGGAAGCTGCACAACCACTCTGAAAGCGCTTTCTATAGAGATGATAAATCTATGGTGGAGATTTATGCACATTCAGATTAAGTCAGGAAATCAGTAATGAAAAGGATAATTAAATAGAGAGACAAAAACCTAGAAGAAAAATTACCAAAAGCCCCCAAAACAAACACAGCTAACAATACACTGTGATATATCAGGTCCTGGGATTCTGACTCTGATTCTTGGCACCTATTCTTGCTCAAGCGACATACAGGGTGAGCAACCTCATCCTCTTCCTCGCTGCAGTTCCCAGGACTCCAGAGAGGGACACGCTGCACAGTCTGGGCTGTAGCAGAGTGCATGAACAGATGAGGATTGATATCTTTGGTCCTCCTGTCTTAGGTGTTTTTTTTGCACAAGCTCTTTCTTTTGCACATTCATCAATAGGTGGAAAGGCACAGGAACTAAAATATTCTATACTTATGTATGGGATTGTTTGAGACCGTAGCCTTCCTGCTCCTGCAGGGGCACCCAAAAAAGGAGGGGAAAGATACAGAGACAGCTCTTGGTAACACCAGCCAACCCCCAAAAAAGCTGTGGTTGGCTGGAAGAGTTCCTAATAATGGCTGTCAGTTCCAGAATGTTGAAGCTGTGTTAATTTAATGTGCCAGGATGTTGAATCTGTGTTAATGCTCATCTTTGATGTCTTCCACCATCCATTCAGGGTGGTGGTATGCGCTCAGCACTAAAGAAACAGTTGAAGAGATACTGCCTTTAGTTAGCAGCAGTGGTAGACTTTTGCTCTGTGGTTGGACTAGACCCTGGACTAAAGAGGCTAGTCTCACTAGAGATTAGAGACTCACTGGAGCTTTAGGTCCGACTTGGATGCCTAAGTCAGCAGCGTTGGTACTTAGGCTGTCAGAGAAGTTATAGGTATCCTACTGGCTCTACAGGAGCCTTCAGCACCATAATCATGGGATTTAGGTGCCTGAAGTTAGACTGTGAAAACCCTCAGTGCAGGGATGACCTGAACAATCACACTGTTACTTGTGTTACTTTCCTGCAGCACTAGCCTGTATGGAAAGCTACCCTCAGTAACCCAGAGGTACTCTGCCATTGTCTGACTCCAGCAGCTTCCTGCTTCATGTTCTGAAAGGGCTTGGTCCACCCCCAAAACTCCAGCAACAGAAGAACAGGGAACATCCATTAGATGGTAGCATGAGTAGATTGCTGTCTTCTGTCTGGACTTGATAATGTGAGCAGAAAATCTGAGGGTTCATAAGCTAAATGAGAGTTTTTGAACATTGCAGTCTCCATTTTATAAGCAACAGCCCAGTCTTTCCAGGCACAAATAAGTGAGGTCCTGCGAGAGCTGGCTCTTTTCACACAGAGGTCACTTCTCCCTTTTTGGCTTCACAAGATGTACAGCTGACTTGGAATGTTGATGGTAAAACAAACACATTGATTGAACAAAATTTAGTGAAAAAGCCCTACTCTTTCATCTCACTGCAACTCTAAAACACGCAAACTCAGTACTGTGTCATAGTCCAACAAGCAAACTACTCCAGCTTTGAAGATATGGTATATGAATGCTGCAACTCTGTGAGAGTCTTTAATTTGTGCACCATGACTTTTTAATTAATTCTTTTATTTATTTATTAAATCTTGTCCCACTTCTCTAAAGTGGATTCAGTCCTGGTGCCAGATTAATCTTATGTGGGAGCTAAGGACAGATGCAAATGAAAAAACTTGACATCTAAAAGATGTAGATCTGCTTCCAAGTTTTGCAGTGCAAGATGATCTATAGTAGAAACTATTTACAATCCCTTCTCCCACACCACTGGACACACACACTAAAAAAAGTTCCACAAAAATTGTGCCAATTCAAATTTCTACATAAGAGTTCTGTCCCAAACAATATACAAAGTGGTACTTCAGCCCTTGCCCTCTTCTCCTTTCTGCTAACAAGAATAATTTACAACAGTTTGAAGTTTTTTTCCACAGGGCCGAATGAGCTTATAGATGACAATTTACTTTCTGCTACTAGTAAGCCAGGCTGAATTCAAACAATAATCTTGAGGTAAAAAGCACATCATTTAATAATCACATAAATCAAACCAACTTCTCCTAAATGCTGAATCTCAGAGAAAAGTTTTCCACTGCCATCTTTGAGATATATGGGAGTTTAACTGACACTTACATTGGTGTAATGAATGAATATGTGTAACAGGGAAAGATGCAAAGTAGGGACTCCACTTGAGGGCTGGCTTTGCATTTGGACATTACTCCGGTCTCCTTCACATCAAAAACAGTCATCTGCCCAAGATAATCCTAGCCATAAGGAAAAAGAGAAGAGCAAAGATATTTAGTGCTTTGGATTGGGGTTTCAAGATCTGGAATTCAACATAAAACTTAACCTAGGAAGTAACGTAAATAATAGAAGTGGCACATTTAAATTATGATTTAGCTACTGGAGTCAGGAGTTTGGCTGTTGAGGTTATTGTTGTTGATACAGTGACATGTCTGACAGTATTGGAAAAAAAAGTTGTCCAACAGACAGAAACATATCATCAAGTTGGAAAAAACAATAAATGCAAGGATTACAGCTTTAGTGTTGTTACATAGCACAAAGGGAATTAAAAGAAGTAAAGTAGTGAACGTAGTAAAAAATAGATAATAATGACAGAAGAAACTAAAAGGTATCAAAAAAACAAGGGGTAACAAAGTTTGTTCAGTTAGCAGTATGCTTGAGAGCTACAATGATTGTAACAGAAAGTATGCCAGCAGTGTGATTCAGAAATTACCATGGTAACTTAAGGTTTAACTCAGAATGATGCCTAGCACAGATTTGGTTTGTCTCTGAAAAGACTCAAGAGAAGCTCAACAACATAGAATACAAACTCCTCAAAAGCAAAAAGAAAGTGTCCCTCTGCCTTTGTGCACCTCTATTTAACAGGGAGGGAGTCTCAGCTCAGAAAGTGCCTCACCCGTGGCTGCACAGCAAGGCTGTGTGAGAACCAAGGACTGAACGCAGCCCTCCAGCAGGACCCTACCTTATAGCAGTGGTTGAAAGTTACCCTGAAATTAAATCCACTTCAAACAGCACTCTGGCTAAAACAAGAACAAAATCTGCCTTGGTGCAATTACTTGATTTAATGCACAAACACAGTTTGCTGCTTTCAAAGATCAGAAAGGACAGCTCATGGGCTAAGAAAGAGCTGACATTGAAAGAATAGAAGAGAAAACTGAAAAAAAGGACATAAATGTATATACACACACATAAAATTAGAATCATAAAATCATAGATTCATTTAGGTTGGAAAAGACCTTTAAGATCGAGTTCGACTGTTAACCTAACACTGCCAAGTCCACCACTAAACCATGTCCCTAAGCACTGCATCTGTATGTCTCTTAAATTCCTCCAGGGATGGTGACTCCACCACTTCCCTGGGCAGCCTGTTCCAGTGCTTGACAACCTTTTTGGTGAAGAAATTTTTCCTAATATCCAATCTAAACCTCCCCTGGCACAGCTTGAGGCCGTTTCCTCTTCTTCTATCGCTTGTTACTTGCGAGAATAGACCAACACCCACCTCACTACAATCTCCTTTCAGGTAGGGAGCTCCCCTCAGCCTCCTTTTCTTCAGGATGAACAACCCCAGTTCCCTCAGCTGCTCCTCATAAGAGTTGTGCTCCAGACCCTTCACCAGCTTTGTTGCCCTTCTTTGGACACACTCCAGCACCTCAATGTCCATCTTGTAGTGAGGGTCCCAAAACTGAACACGGTATTCGAGGTGTGGCCTCACCAGTACCAAGTATAGAGGGACAATTGTCCTAGTCCTGCTGGCCACACTATTTCTGATACAAACATATATATATACACACACACACAATAAAAAAAACCCAAAACTTTGGAGTGATCCTTTGTACAAGTGTCCTACTGCATGTAACAGAATTGAGACAATAGTTCTGTAGTCATAGTCCCAAAATCTTCTAGAATGTAATGAACATGTCTCATTTGCCACCTATTTTAATATATAATATCATTCTTTATTAATTAAAATCCTTTGGCTGGCTTCAAAATTTTATGAGAAAAAGATCATTATTAAATGCCAGACCACTTCTCCCTGAAGGATATGTAAAGAGTTAATGCACACAGATGTGTATTGTTACTTATCAGCACTTCACTGCCATTACCATGACAGCAAGGCAAAGACCATTTTGTTCTGTCCCATTCCTCCCTCAGCAGAACTGCCAGTAGACATACAAATGCAGAACCTTAACAGAAACTAATATTTGAGGCCAGATTTTGCATTGTGTCCTAAAAGCTCAATCTGATATGAAATTTGATGAAAAGGAAAAGTGGAACAAAAGGCTGTCCTTTCATAAGGCTAACTGAACGTTAAGAGGCTGGTTATGCTGTTTGCAGTACAACATGCATAAAAAGAATCAAACAAAACTCAGAACAAGCATTTGCTGGGGTAAAACATGCCAAAAACACACCTGCAACTTCTTTTGTTGCTCAGAGACAAGCTCAGGGACCAGCGTGTTACTGCTGCCTACAGCACATGGATGTCTGACAAGAAATAGCAGGTTCATGAGGAAATAGCACAAAACAGTAAGTGCAGTGCACCAAAGGATGAGACAAGAACATGTAATGTGTCCTGGTTTTGACTGGGACGGAGTTAGTTTTCCCTTTAGCAACTGGAAGAGCTCTGTGCTTTGGATTCAGTATGGGATTTGTTATGAGAAGAGTGCTGATAGTGCAGTGATGTTTATAGTTGGCACTGAGACATCAAGGACCTTTCAGCTTCCTGTGTTTTTGCCAGTGTGCAGAAGCACAACAGGCTGGGGGGGAGTATGGCCGGGATAAAGGCCCCACAACTTTGCTTATGATTTGAATTTAGACCTAGGATTGAGGGCCAAATGGGCCAATGGATTATTCCACATCATGCAGTGCCATTCCTGGTGTATAGATGAGGGTTGACCGGTAAGAAGAGCTCTTGCTCTTCTGGGGATTCTCTTCTGAGGTCTCTCTCAGACTTTTGGTCTCTCAGAGTTCTCTTTCTCTCTTGCTCTTCTTTTGGGCCTCTTGGTTGTCCAGGATTGCGGCATCAGGACTTAACTGTTCCAGAATTGTTTGCCAGGACAGGACAGGCATTGGTCACTGAGTGGTGAGCAATTATACTGTGCATCACTTGTTTGTATATATTATTTTATATATATATTCCTTCGTTATTTTTATCATTATTCTTTTTAATTTTATATTATTGTTATCATTAAATTGTTCTTATCTCAACCCATGAGTCTCCTTCCCTTTTCCCCTTTAATTCTCTTCCCCATTCCCTGGGGGTGGGAGAGGGTGAGTGAGAAGCTGCTTGGCGGTTAGTTGCCTGTGGGATTAAACCACAACACATGCCAGCCATCATTATACTTCTGATTTGCATATACAATATATTACAGATATTAACATGACTACTGGTGCAGGCGGAGGCTGCTAAGGTGGCACTGGAATTGCATCTTCTGATTTATTCTGACACTTTGCACGCTGTCCATGTCTAAAGACTAACAAGCAGAGGGAGAGAATGCTACAGACAAATAACATAAGGGGTTTGACCACTTCCTAGCTGATTCAGGCTCTTGCCTGGCTCTACACAGGTGAAATAATTAAGGAGTCCCTCTCACATTAAATAATTCCTCCACCAATCCCATTCACCAAAGCTGCATGAGTAAAGCTACTGATACAAGTAGCATCAAGGAAGAGGCAGAGAAGTAAGGAGAGCAAGGCTCAGTGAAATGGGACCCTGGGACAAACGAGCTGAAAAATGACTAGAAGGGAAGGATGAGAAGACAGAGAGGATGCAGGGGAAGCAGAATGCAGCAGGTCTTGCTCTCCTGGAGAACAGGTTCAGTATGTGCGTGTGTGAACATCATGGAAGATCCAGATGGTCTTCTCCACCCAACAATGTAGTTTGCTCATGTAGGTCTTGGAGGACACAGTTACCTGAACAATTCATTCCTTCTTGTAAAATGTGCCGTGTCATCTGAGTTTACCCGCCTGAGTTGATCACTTAGCAAAGTACTTAGCTCTTCTCCCCATTCTGTCACAAACACTATATAAGCAGGGTTTTGTCTACAGCAAAGTAAGAGTTAATTTCCCCACAGGAACAGAGGCAGACAGAGGAAGACAGAGAAAGAAAGCAGGAGATGGAGCAAAGCTGCAGGCTGCAACAGTTATGCCATTAGATTGCCAGCTTTAAAAAACCCTTTGAAGTGGAACAGGTTTTTTATGTTAAAATAAGCTGCTTTTTCAGTATGCATCATTGTTTATGGTTGCAAAAATGACTCCTGGAACTCAAAACTGGATATTCAGTGTTGAAAAAAATAGCAGAAAATTTATGTGCAGACCTCCACCATTCCCACAGCTCCCATGACGCATCCAACACTTACTAGCTGCAGCAGAAATAAGTGTTGCAGTAACAGCTGGCATTGTTTTGCAGACATAGTTCAGAAACTTTACCTTGATCCCTACAAACCACGAGCTGAACAGTATAGCTCCATGATTGGGAAGTCTAAATTAACAACAGAAAGACCTTCACATGTCAAAAAGATCTTCAAGAGCCACAGAATATACTATGCAAACAAACAGATACTGTAGCTGCTGAGCTGAGTTTCAAAGCACCCTTCTCTCTTCTGCTTCCTACACCTTGTGAAATTAGACTACAAATATCAAGCAGAAGTGCAAATAACTTTCTAAACGGAGATTAAGTTTGCACTTACCTGAGGAAATTTGGCAACTTTGCCAATAAAATCTACATAATCTATTCCTTTGCTAAAAACAGAAAGTTGAAGAGGAGGCATGCCTAACAGAGCTCTCAAAATGATGGATAATGTCCACAGAGAAAAATGGGAGAACTTCATTGTTACGTTCTACTGTACAGATCTTGCTTCAGTACTTTATGGTTCACCCTTGCCTGTGAGATCTCCAGAACTTTGTAGATTTGATAGAATTTAAGTCTGTGTCAGAATTCCCAAAGTTTTATCTTCCTCATGAGAAATAAAAGGTCTCTGTCTACTGTATACATCAATGGATGATGAAGAGGTTTTTTTTAATATTTGGTTTTATTTCTCATTATCCTCTCGGATGTGATTGGTAACAAATTGAATTGATTTTTTCCCCAAGTCAAGTCTGTTTTGCCTGTGACCATAACTGGCGAGTGATCTCCTTGTCTGGACTCTCAAGCCTTTAGTCATATCTTCTCCTCCCTATCCCACCGGGGAGGAGCGAGCGAGCGGCTGCTTGGTGCTTAATTGTTGGCTGGGCTAAACCACAACAGTCTCTCTGCTACAACCTTGTCTGCCTTTAATGGATCCTGCATGGAATTAAGCCTAGTTTGCATTCTAATCAACTTTGGTGACTTATGCTTTTAATTAGTCCTTAATACTCCTCCAGTCTGCATGGATGATGCATTATAAAGAACCCTTTCTACGTGTCATATTGGTTTCAACTTGAGGGAAAAAAATATTTCACAAATGGTATGGATACAAGAAATATATGCAATTTATAATAAACCATTATGATTTTATTCTCTCCAGCTGGAGCTGCAGATGTGTTAATATGTTTTTCTAATTGAAAAAGTACCATGTGATTTATTACACTGTGAGGAGCAGGGGTCCAACAAGGCCCCTACTTGGACACAACCTCTGTGGGATTCTCAACATATTGTAAATTGCTGGATCTGAGTAACCCCTCTCCAAAACCGCAGTGGGCCTCTGACTGCCTTGCACGCAAAGATTTAACAGGTTAATAGACCAAATCATGCTCACTTCAATAGCCCCTTTGTTTTCAAGATTTGACCCACAGAAGAGCTCTGAAAGTTTAGAGCATAAGTGCTAAGTATTACTGGGTCACATTTTCAGGTTCAGAATCAGTTGTTACTTAATGTTTATTCAGGCAAACTTCCATTAAAGCAGAACACTGAATCAAAAACCCAGTAAGGACCTCCAATTTTCACCCATTATTAATCATTTGGTGAAGTAATTAAATGTAATGTTCTCTGACATCTTTTACTCTTGCCTGCTTAAATGTCATTCCAAATAAAAGACACTCAACTATCACTTAAAAAGTGTGATTTATTGCTAGTCAGCCTGCTCATCTGATAGTTGAATGAACCGAGAAGTTTCTGTGAGGATTCTTAAAATAATATTTCATTACAGTTACATTTATTGCCAGTTTGACTGTTTGCATTTAACAATAATTAGAATGATCACTCCAGAAACGAGGTCTAAAAAACCACATATCCTAAGAATAGTAACTGCGCAAAAATCAGCAACTTTTTAAAAAACATAAATATCTTTTCCTATCATTTTAGACATACGGTACTGACATTAAATATACTTGCAAGTGCTTCAGAGCACTGGGAGATTTCTTCTTACTGATAAAAGCAGTGCTCTTAGTATTTCTCATTTCCTACAAAATATGTTTTATTAAAGTATTTGTTTCCCACTTGTTATTTGGAACAGAAGAGTTAAGAGATAAGCAGATCAGTAAAATTTTGAACCTGTTGTCTAAAACTCTTGGTCTCATGAAAATAATACAGAAAACCTAATGGGCCCATTGCCATTAGTGCTACCAGGATTTCACCTTCTGTGCCCTGGCAACCTGGTAGTTTGCAACACCAGGACTAAAGGCATATTTGTCAGTCTCATGGTTTTCAGATATTGTTTGCTTGGTAAAGTAAAGCATGCTCGTTTCTAGAATTTAAAGATGAAGAGCGCACCTCCTGTCGGCTGAGGAAGTGACATTTTCAGCCAGAAAAGAGCACTTGAACTTCTTAACACCAGTGGCACAGGGCCGGATCCCAGGTCTGACCTCAGGATCTCATCTCTCAGAGTCACAGCCAGTAGCTGACGCTCAAGAAAGAGCGTGAAGAGAGAAAGCGCACAGTGCAACTTCTCCACTAAACTTTCCCGGTTTCCAGAAATGTGCAGCTTGGGCACTTTTCTTCTGGCATGGTAGAAGTTACCAGGACCGAGATCTTAATCTTTCGGTGTTTGAACAAGGGAAAAGCCAAACAGCATTGAGTGTGTCACTTTATACCGGTGACAACTCCCAAAGCCCAAACAGTTGCCTGGATCAAGGCCAGGCTTCTAAGCCCCTTGCAGAACTGAAACATTAAAGTTTGAGAGACCCTGGGAAGAGGCGGACATTTTCTTGGTCTGGCTGATTTTGCTCTGAGGCTGCCAGAGTTTGAAAGAAGGCAAGCCTAAACTGCGGTACGTTCTCAGTGTTACTCAAAGGTATATTCTGGAGAAACACTGGGACAGACTCTGGAGATCTCATTCACTCTACTTCTCCAAACTTCAAAAGAACTTTAACAGGGTTTTATGCAAGCATTAGAATATTTCAGCCTAAGGAAAATGAAGCTTATAAACTAACTTTCTGTTCAATCTCAAGAAAGGAAATAATCAAGCTTCCTAGATTGGCTCTAACCCCTTTGAAGGCAACTGACTTTAGTAAGGGAGAATTTTACCCCCAATTCCTGAACACATCAAATATATAATAATTATTGAGTCATTATCTCTTGCATTGTTTCTTGGAATGCAGGTTTGAGAGACCAAAAGAAGTCTCAGATTCAGAGCTTCCTGCAAACAAGAAAATACATGTTTTTAAAGCTATCAGTAAAATGAATCAGAAAAATATTGCCCTGAGTGTGAGATAAATGAAGGGGAGAAATGCTTTTCTTTTCTATATTAACCTAAAATATGTACGTACAGAATTAAAGGAAAAAATAAATTATGACTATTATGTACTTGAATTCCAGAGAAAAAGCCAAATGCATCTGGTTTGGCTTTTCCTCATGGGCAGGGCAGAAATATTTCATAATAATTTGCAGTTCATAAAAAAAAAGATATTTTCCTATTTTTCTTCCCCCTAAAACATAATCTCAATATAGCAAAGGTGGTTCTAATCCAGTGCTGCTATTTATCAATGGAGAAAGCTCCTTAGAGGGGCAGTATGCTGCAAACAAACAAACAATACAACTTAAAAAGCCGAATTATGTAAATCAAATACAGAGCTGCTCTCAGCAACCTCACTGTTACCCAGAAATTTCAATGAAAGCAACTTGTGTCAGTAAAAGTTCTCTCCATTTACAAAATCCTTGTCTTGACAGTCTTTCCTTTCGTTTTAACAAAACCTGGCACTTTTACCATTTGCACATTTCCTGTTTGCAGTACAGGAACTAAAGCAAGAAATCACCTAAGTGCCAGACAGCTCTCCTATCTGAAACATTAGAAAATACATTAAAATAACTTAGCCCGGTCTAGACAGGTTCAGCACCATCTGCCTCAAAAATTGTGATCCAGGCATACCCAAAAGCATGAGATTGTGTTTGAACCATAACATCTTTCAAAAATAATTTGTTTACCTTTTAGGAGTTTTGAGTCTTTGCTGTGATTCAAACACTCCCATAATGAATAAATTTTTTTACTAGTTTAGAAAAATTGGAGGCAACGTTTCACCTGATCACATGCCGCTAAGGAGATGGAACTTGAAAAAAACCACAATATATTACAAAAATAAAAATAAAATTGTAGGAGTGAACAGTAACACTCATTTCAGGTAAAACACAACTGAATGGGGGGGGAAAAGAAGCGTTCCTAAGAATAATATTAGGAAAACGAGAAAAACAGAAGTTTTATACTGTTGTTATTACTTGAACATTAACAACAGTAAGAATTATCTTTCAGCAAGAGCAAAAATGGGAATAATCTTGCCTATACTGTATCATTAAAAGTTATGTTAGTATGAGAAGAGAGATGGAAGGCAGAACAGACTCCCAGACCTAGTCTGTCCTGACAGGTGTCTGTTCAACACTTTTAAGGGAAGCTCTGCAGCCTCTTTGAATACTCCAGCATTTCAAAGCCTGTATAGTCAGATAATCTTTCCGTATATCAAACTTCTCTTTTCCTTACTGTAAATTAAACTAATTTCCCCATACCCAGTGGAAGGACAACTTATAAAAATTGTTCTAACGAGAACAGTGATATTTTCATTTTTATATTTACTTAGCTTTTTCTTTTTTAGACTAAAGTGTCCCTTTCCCTCACTTTATCTCATAAGCTGTATTTTCTTAGCTTTCATTATTATCCCAGCTTCTCCAGGCTGAGGCTCTTTGCACAGTTCTTACAAAAACTGGTGACCTACTCTGTACGTGAATACACAAAAAAGTACAGCTATAAACAGCACCACAACATCAAATCAGTCAAAAAAGAACACATTACAGTTTAATATATTTATATTAACTTGTCAGTCAACAGTCTCATCACTGCCAAAAGATTCATGATCTCTCCACAACGATCTTTGTCTTGTCCTGCAGTATTTTTTCCAATTTGTCATAGGAACTTTATTGATGTCTATTCTGTAATGCAGCTTTCATGTTTAAGACAATATACAAGATCCACCCATAGTATCACTAGCAGTTTTTAATTTTAAACATTTTAAAGTCATTGGAATGTTTCATTTTCTCATAAAGGTGATGAAATTTGGAACAAATATAAATGCTTTCTCCTCAGAGAGAAGTCTAGAGAGCAGCTCAAAAGTCCTGAGCCACAGATGCCAAGGAAAGGAAGAGATCAAAAAATTTCCTTTCTGTGGATCCAACAAGTATTTGTAATGTCTTTCAGCCAATGCAGGTGAAGGGGGTAAATTGTGTGACTAGTTTTACTCCATGTGAAAACAGAACATAGAAAGTGTTTTTAGCCTAAAGATATGGAAAAGAATAATAAAAAAAAAAAAGACGGAAAAGCTGTAGGGAAGATTGTAACTGACCTGAGAAGAAAGAATCATCCACCTATTCCAGGGCCATGACGAACATCTGAAGCTGGGCAAGGAGACCCCAGCAGAGTAATAGGTGTGAGTGGGTCAATGCAAGGTTGGGGTTGTTCCCACAGGCAAATAAGGGTTACAAAGGCTCCTTAGTGCTGTGAATTAGGGAGTGAAATTGGCATCCAGCTGCTCAAACCAGTAACCTGAAAGAATTGCTATGCAAAGATGACAATGGATGTGGGCTGTCGATTTTAATAAAGACATTGAGAAACTGAAGGAATTAAGTGGATTCCAGTCATGGGGAAATACGACAGTAAAGGCAGAAGTAAGTTGCTCACAAATGCCTCAAGAAAAATACAGAGGATATGCAAACACGCAGTGACACAAAGTCTAGAGCTAGACATTATACATGGCAATTTCATTAAAAAACAGACACACCTTGTCTGGTAGTAAATGGTAATGAGGATGCAGCGTTGCCACAGAATCTTATAATAATGATTTTGAGGACTAACATAGAGTGAGCATGTTCTCTGTGCCTGCAAGTCCATGATTGGCCAAGACAAGGGCAGATGTCTGTTCTAATGGAGATCATTTGGAGACATTGGGTACATAAGCAATTATAAGAGACATTTAAAGGACATTTGGGGACTGAATAAACCAAAAAGGGCTAGTAACTACTTCTGCTGGTGCTAAATGAATAGATTTGAAGAATCTGTGAAGAGCTATCACATATACCAAGAAGAAAGCCAGGCTGAGTAAAACAGATTTTGCTGTTAACGTAAGAAAATATGGGCCCTGGTGTGCTAAAAAAAATGTGCTAAAAACATGACAAGTGAATAGGCCAAGAAGCCTATTGCAGCAGCAATGGAATGTAGTAATCACCTGAGAAAAACTGAGTATTCAGTGTCTCTACACTGAGAAAATGATCCCTAAGAAAATGAGAAATTAGAATTTGTAAACTAGGATATGTAAAGATTAACAAAAAAAATGTAGCATGATTTGGGGTTGTGCTGCATCTGACTGGGATGGAGCTGACTTTCTTCGTAGCAGCCCATACGGTGCTGTGCTTTGGCCCTTCGGCTACAAGAGCGCTGATCACACAGCAGTGTTTCGGCTGTGGCTGAGCCGTGCTCGCTCAGCACCACGGCATTCTCTGCTCCCCACTACTGCCCTGTGCCCGGCAGGCTGGGAGGGACACGGCTGGGACAGCTGCCCCACACTGGCCAAGGGGATACTCCGGGCCATGTGTCCTCATGCTCAGCAATAAAAACTGGGGTAGAGGAAGAAGACGACAGGAGTTTTTGCTTCCAAGGTGGCTGCTGTTTGGAGACTGGCTGGGCATCAGTCTGCCTGTGAGAGGTGGTGGCCATCTCCTTTGCTTCACTTGGTTTTCCCCCTGCTCCCACCTTCTCTTCACCCATTAAATCGTTTTTGTTTGTTTGGTTGGTTGGTTGTGTTTTTGTTTTGTTTTGTTTTTATCAGAACTCGAGGTTTCTTGATTTTGTTCCTCTTATTTTCTCCCCACTGTGGAGAGCTGGTGAGAGGAGTGAGTAAGCAGCTGTGTGGGTGCTTGGCTGCTGCCTGGGGATTCAGATGCTGGTTAGAAGGTAAAGCACTTTATTTAGTACTGTGTTTTAACAGAGCTTACCCAACCTTTAACAAAACAAAATAAAACAAAAATTAAAAAGAAATCAAGAACCTAACTGCAGTGTTTGCATTTACTACATCTACCCAGACTTGCAACCACTACTACAGGCAGAATAGAACCTGCCTGGGTTTTCCTTCACCCAGTCCAAGAACCCCTCAACATCCAATACTCCACAGCTTTAGGAACACTTTACCTATATATGCCTATTATAAAGCCCTAAGACATAAATGAACAAACCAAATTATTCTCTAGTTATTATTTCATTCTCCAGAAAAGCAATGAACATATCAACTATGTAGAAGGAATTTACAAATATGGAAAGACTAATAGAATATCTCATCAACTAAGCTCATGTCCTTGAAATGCAAGCAATGAAGTTCCTTACCATGACCCAACTGGAGGAATAACATTTATAGGATGACATGATCCAAAGCCATCAGGAACACCTTATTTAGTGATGAGAAGGAAGAAATACAGTGTTTATTCTTTTAACAGATAAATATTTGGCAACAAAAAGGGCAAGAAAGCAAGCCAGAGCAGAAGATTTAAAGAAGAATTGTGCAAAAAGGTATCCCAAACTGATAAACCCTTTAAATGGTAGGAGGCTGAGAAGTAATGCATCTGTTTCACCATTTTTCTGTATATAATACTTTCGAAGAAATCCAAGTGAAAAGATGCAACATCTTGGATTTCATTTCAGCAAATGCCTTCAAGCCACTAATGCAGGTCACATACATTTGGCCTCCCAGGCCAACCTCCAGCTGCTTGCTGAGTGCAGCAAACGGAGGCCGGCGTTCCATTCTGCAGCGCATTAGGGAGCCCATTTCACATTCAGATTGTGCAGTGCCAGCTCCTGAAGAACAAACCAAGTTCTCCCCTTTCTAGTCTGGTTAGCTGAGCAGTTGGTTCCACTGGAAACCCGATAAAAGTGAGGTTTCTTCTCATATCCTCCAGCTAGAAGGTTCAGGAGTATATAATCTAATCTTTAAAAGCTTATGTAACAGCTGATTTCACCACCTACACTTTAATGATTTTTCAAATCCTGTTAATCTCTGGGACTTAAACTGATGGAACTCATTGCCAAAAGACACTACATATTATACAAAAGCATATTTATTTTGACTGGTTTAAAATATCTGTATTTCAGTCTTGTGAGATAACTATAGTTCTGTTCTTTTAGTTTAGGGAATAGGTAAATTCTAAAAATAATAAGATTTAAAAATCCAATATGATGCAGAATTTCTTGGCACAGGAATAAATCCTGAGTACTACTCTGTCTAGAGAAATGGGAAAGCATTTGCATTTGCAACTCCGTGCTCTCTCCTGGCACACTGGATCTCAATTTCATTTCCAAGGAAGTTAAATTGCAGAGCTGACAGACTGTGTGTGCCTGGGTCTTATCCTGATTTACCCTATTTAAGCCATTCATATTTCTGCAGAATGGCAAAGGCAAATATACAAGTGAAGTCTAATCCATCTATTCCTTAAACATCAATTTTAATGCAACAGAAGTTCTAATTGAATTAGTGACTGCCTTCTAAGTAGTCTAATGGGCACAAGTTAGAAATAATTCATACCTGTGCTAAATAAAATGGACCTTCTGGCTTAATATTGATGTACTTTCCAGGGAAATAAGGTTTGTTTGGTTTGTGATTTCTGACATAGAGTAGACACTATATATTGTTCATTTTTGACACAACAGTGGAACTTTTACTACTTCCCTTTACTTTCACAGGTTCCTCTCTCACCTGGCTTGTCTGGCAAGGTCATAGAGGTTTTCCTCCTTCAGTCTTGTTGAATTATCAGTCGATCTATAGAACTATTTTTCTAAAACAAAGCCCTATTAAAAGTTAGCTTCTCTAGCGAAAGTATTTTTTGCTTATATCATCTTTCCTTGCAGATCTCTACATAAGTATTAGACAGAGACAATTATTATCCATATGTTTACTGTGATTCAAGAACAGAGTGAAGAACAACACCTGAGAATCCTCACTCACTGTCATAATTATGCAATTTTAGAGAAAGAGTCTGTCCTTTCACTTGAATGCCCATGTGATATATAGAAAACTGGGACGTATCTATTTAATAGTAAGATTGTCCAAGAAAGAAAAAGATTTTTTTTTTTTTTAAATACATGGAAATGATAACAGATTTTATTAAGAGAGGATGCTGGAGAGAACAGGTTCCTGGCTGCCAGCTGGGTCAATATACCACAGGAGTACGGGTGCATATTTTTCCACCACGCCAAATGAAATGGTCACAAGCAAGAGATTTAACCACATCTCCCAGAGATCTGCCATTAATCATGATTATCAATTCATGAGTTCATGATAAGCCTCTTTTTGTTCAATCTGATTTTTTTCTCCTCCTTGCTTAGAAGTTGCAATAAAGCATAATTACTTGCATTATGCCACTTGTGACAGTATGAGCTCATTAGCTTGTAAAGCACTGATTAGTTTGGGGTTATCTTAGTAGAAAATTATGAATTGGAATGGAATATGCAGATAAGCCCAGAGAAGTACTTATGATATGAAGAAAATGAATCTTATGTATAAATATATACATAATTCAAAATGAGAATATTTCATAATTGCAATCTACTATAGATGGAAAAGACGACACTATATGAATGATTATGCTAATCTCATACCCAAACAACTTGCATCATTTCATAACCAGTATACCTTTTTATTTCCTGGTACAGCAACTTTGTCTTACAAAAGGTCCCTCCCTCCTCCCACATGCTCCAGCTCCTAGTAATGGACTCACTACGTAGCTGGCTGATGGGAGAAACACCATAATGTTTGTAAACATTTTGGCGGAACTGCTTACCAGCGGGTTACTTACAGCGTGCACATCCTGCATGTCAACACAGATCAAACTCAAAACAGAAAATTTTGCATTTCATAGCTGACTGCTCTGCTCACTGAACCACTGGTGCTCTCAGGCCAGGGCACAACGGGTGGGCTAACCATAGCTCAGTGGGATATTTTCTGCAAGTCTTACTGGGTATTGAGATTTTGGAATGGAAAACAGAGTCATAGTAAATGTTTTTAGTGTCGTTGCAGCAAGGTTTTTACTGTATTGCCGTACTTCGATTTGCATACGTGGGACACTGGTTTTGCCTCTGCTGCAACATGGCATGTAACATGCCAGTGGAAAAAGAGCACCAGCTTACTTTCAGCCCAACATCACAAAGTTGCTCTAGATTACTTTGCTTAAGCAAAAATTAGTACTTCCAAATATTGTTTGGGCAAGAGAGACCGAACCCCGCTGAAATTTCTTCCTGAACAATTGCAAGGAAGGAATCAGCTTTGGAAGAAGTCATAGAACTCTTCACCTGGCTGAGGTTTGCTTTTGGAAGGCCCAATGTTGCTGCCACTCCACTACAGCAAAGAGTGCAGAACCCCTTTCAAAAGGATCCAAGGCCGCTTATACAGACAAAGCTCCTTCCTTTGATGACAGCATCAGGAGTATTTCTCTTTGACTGCTGAAAAAACTATGCGCTGCTCACTGTTTTTACAGTTCCCACCACGCTCTTGCCTCAGGTATCAGATTCAGGGCTGCAATTTATCTTGGAGTAAGACACTCGGTACTCCTTGTAGAATTACATGTTATTTCATGTGAATGCGAAATGATTTTTCATCGTGATTAATTCTGGTAGAACAAGAATAGACAATACCTGAATGACTTGCTGCTCCGCGATTCCCACAGCACAGATTGAAGCTATTCACAGTGCAATGCCAGGGCATTAAAACTGCTGAGAGGGAGAGGGTGATGGGAGACCACACAAAAATATAAAAAGCAAAGTCCCTTCAATTAGCATAATGTAGTTCCTTATTTCTTTTGAAATGAGTAAAAGTTTGTGTCACATCGGAGTCCAAACGGATAGGTAAAACATCACCACACTGCAGCTCTGATGCTACTGGCCAAATCCTACACTGCATCGATGGATTTCATTGGCATGGAAAAGCACGTAGGAAAGCACATGACCTCTCTACAGCGTAAACACACAAGTAGTGCAGGATCCCTGCCCAGCAAACGGGGATGCCAGGAAACATATCACCAACCTGCAGGTTACAAATGGAGACCAGCGCGGGGATGCGCCATCGATAAACACCACTGCTCTCGGCATCACATATGTTCTGCACAAACTGCCTGTTTCTACGGACTGAATCCTATGCAGATTCTTTATTCCTGTCACCTCTTTCCTACAAGCCTTAAGTCTGAGCAAGTGGAAACGTTAAGCAGTTGTCCTATGATATGAGGAGACTGAACTAAACTGAATGTAAGGAGTTAACATTGACTAAGAGGGCTCAGGTCTTGTTTTCTTGAAAGTTAAGCACTCATTTTTCTGCGTGGCCTGGCAGATTAGTGTGCGGAGTATGTAGAAATTCCACTAATATAAGTAGGAGAATTCAATTCTCAGCACCTTCCTTCACAGTTGCCCAAATATGAATATCATAATCTATTGCTAATTATCCATTTTAGAAAACAATGATCTATTTTTTTTTCCAGTTAAGCTGAAGTTAGTTTTACAGGATGTGATTCAACAGTTTTTTTCATGAGTCTTCTCCCTTAATAAATTGATTTACATGCTTTTGCTATTAGTACTACGATAAGAGAATGCAATACCATCTGAGAGACAGTGTCAGCTTGTGCAAAAGAATGCAGATGCACTGACAGTTTTGGAATGTGGTAGATTTACAGCAGCTGAACAATTGACTGTCCTCCAGCAGAACTGTTGCAAAGGTCACAGACACGCATATCCCAAACTGCATCAAACAATGCACGCGCTTCTATTTTAAGCTGGATTCCTCATAGCTGCTCAACTCACAGTACTCCACATTGCATTATGTAGCACAGATTACTATGAATCAAGTGACTATGTACACACATATGGTGTAACTTTGGTTACATTGCTACTAAAACCAGTCTTTTAACTGCGCCTAAGATTAGATTACAAACTGCAGTTGAAAAATGTGTCACGAGATAGCTGGTTTACATTTACAGAAATCAGATTTGTTTTAACAGCCTTTTCCAACTATAGCTCATGATGTGGAATAGGAATGTTACACTTCTGAATTGTTCTTCATCCACTATTTATTCTTTTCCACTAACAACATTTGTGGATTTCTTCTTTATATTTGACAGCAGATAAATTATCTTTAAAATTGCCTTACTTTCTAAGCGTGTGAAAGGCACTTTTCCTACAGAAAATGTTTAGTAATTTCAAATGACTATGTAGCACTACGCATACAGAAATCAGTATGTAACCTGAGGTTCTTCCTTTCCCCTTTTTTTATGCCCTCGTTAATAAAGCAATGAAGTCAGTTTTCAGCTTTATCGGAAAAATCTACTACTCCATTAGAAAGGCAGTAAGAAAATTAACATGTTCATCATCTATAAATTTAAGTAAGCTACTTTAAGCTCGATACAAATCATGCTATTGAATTCAGTGGACTTTGGAGGACACCGTAAGCTTTGTTTAGGTTTGTATTGAGTTAAAGTTATTCTCCATTTCATACAAAAATCTTTTGCATTTTTAATGCCATTAAGTACATCGCATACAGAAACTAAAGGACTGATTTTGCAGCATCATGCTGCATGCAGTTGCAAAGGATATTTTATAGAGTAATGCAATCACATGATAATTAATTGGGTATAATAAGTCAGCTTCTCTCTGTCAGCACAATTAATCCTGTTTCAAAGCAAAAATTCCTTCTATATTTTTATAAGCTCAAACAGATTCCTGCTAAACATCTTCCTTTTTTACTTCCGTAAACAGGCACATATTTTTCTTGCTACACTCACTGTCATATTCACAGCAGAGCAAGGAAAGTGTTTTGCATGTGTGTTTTTGTTTGTTTGTGTGCTTTTTAATAAGAAAAGTATTTGGTTTGAAATCCTCCTTAAAATATCTTAAAAAGCAAAAAAAATTTCTCTCAAGCACAGGATCCAGAGGAGGAGAGAAGTCTTGCGGTCAGAGAAAGAATGGTTCAGGCTTGATGGGCCTAATTTTTCAATGAATTCCCTTATGACCAGGGAGATAGCCAAGAGCTCTGAAGAAGTCTCAACCTATTTTACATAGTAACAAGAAATACTGTGTGATGGACAGCTTAAAATAAACACACTAGAGGAAATCATAGTGCATAAATCAGAAGGAGAAGGACAAAATAACCAAGTATCTTACAGAGTCCTACAGCACAGACCTGCGGCAGCAGCTATGGTAGAGACTATTCTCCTTGGAATTCAATACTTTGGGCCTCATTATGTAAGAAGGCCCTTTGTCCTTCAGCAAGTTTTGAGGGTTATCTGAAAGAAACATTCTTCTCTGCTGTTTTTAAGAATCCTTTGCTAGCTACACATCCTGTTCTTGGGTCTTCAGAAGAAGCAAAGACAGTCCTAGTCCAGTCTGTTCACAGCTACCCCACAGGAAGTGGGAAAGACAGTGCACATCACCTAGCAATCTTTGCATAGTTTCCAGTCCAACAACGGACTCTTCTGTGTTTATCATTAAATAACATTGTCAATCAAAGCCAGCATTCTTAAGCCTTATTAGTTATTCCAGCTGGATTTTAACTGATCATCCTCTGTCCGTATGTGTCATTTCACTATCAACAGCACAACTCTTCAATCCAGAGGAAGATGAGTACTCTGAGGACATCAATGCATTAATTTCTCTTCAGTGTATTTCGTTAACGAGCTAGTTTGCCTGTCGACCACATGCTTGGTCAGGCAAAAAAATTGCAAATGCAGCCCCATATCTTCAAAGCAAACACTAAACCATCTAAGTAAATACAGATATGATAAGATAAACATTTAGCAGGAAATATACATTAGTGCCAGGGTACACGGTCCTAGCGAAGTGTATTCTCAACTGTGTATGGATAATTTTTTCCATGGTCATTGGTACACTGTGTATACACTTGCAACAACGTCCATGTACTTAGCATATCTCAACACACATATCTTTTGTAAGCCTTGGAAAAACAGAAACAGAAAATTAATTACTGACCTGTACTAAGTTTCCTACTTGCTCCTGTAACCCTCATTGCTTATTCCTAAGGATGAAATCATGTACTTTTGGTAGCAAAGCAAGAAGAGTTCACAAAATAGTACTGTGATGTAAGCAGCAAGGTCTGCATGTGCAGATCATTTGTGAGTTACCAGGATCGGAACCAGACATTTCAGAAGCTTTCACAAGAACCACGTGGATCGTGAGGTTCCACGGTTTATGTTCCCTGAGTGTTATGTAACGCACAGAGTAAACCACGGTTGGGATGCACGTCAGACTCTGATAAATCAACACCAAGTTTTTGTTGGATGTAGGCAAAGATCATGTCGGGCTATTTTCTTCCCATGTTACTTCTCATGTTTAGTCCATGTTACTCCTTTACAATGC
Organism: Tauraco erythrolophus; assembly: GCF_009769465.1. NCBI lineage: Eukaryota > Metazoa > Chordata > Aves > Musophagiformes > Musophagidae > Tauraco > Tauraco erythrolophus. The sequence goes on along the minus strand of NC_141472.1, from coordinate 13,673,282 downwards.
TTTGTGTTTATTTTCCTCCACATCTCTGCTCAGTGTCTTATCCATAATCTGATGTTTTTCTGCACAGTCCCTCTCATGTCTTGCAATTTAAACTAAAAGCTGTAACAATCACTTTAGCAAATTCTTACAGAAAAGAAGCTTCTGCCAGGTCCCTGGAACCCCACTCATCAAATTACTTGACAGTCCTGGAGTGAGAGCAGGATAGCTGGAAATGTCATGTGCTCTTCAGCCTTTGGAACAGAGCTGTCCTAGTAGGACCTCAGAAATCACTTACCCGTGTGATTCACTCTAATTTGAAAGCCATCTTTCTCCTCTGGCAGGAAGACACGAAGCCCATTCAGCTAAGTATTGAAGTTACCTTAAGGCACTACAGACTTCTTAAAAAGACCACCATTGAGAGTGTCTGACCTACTTTCTTCAAAAACCACCAAACTAAGCAGGATTTTAGAAAGCCATTCCTGGCCCGTTCAGAAATACTGGCACTAGACAGGCTTTGGTTACACCGTACCAGGGGATCTCACCGCAGTATGACTGTCTTTGCAAATGTTTGCAACCGAGTTTCAGTATTATCAGTTAGCCATCTCCTGACTGGGCAGAAACTTCAAACAAGTTAGCCATCTATTTGCCTTACAGTACCCACAATACTTGGTAGAAGATGTTTTTTAAAAAAATCTCAGTTTTTTTTCCTCCTTGTACACTCAACTTTTGAAGCTATATGTGCTGGTCTGTTTTAAGTTATTTTTAAGAAAGCATTGTACACATTACAGTATCAGACAAGTTACGGTTTATATATGTGAACATATGTGACTACATTCTTTCTCTTTAAGTAAACAGTGAGCAGCACTGTAGCCTGTGACCTTTTGGGAAAAAAAAAGTCACCATTGGAAAAAATTAGTTAGTAGATGGCTTTATGCAATTGTGGCTACAATTCATTATGTCAAAGATGGAAAATAAAGAAAAGAGCACAGCAGTCTATCAGACCCTGCTGAGGCAAACACATGAGAATTATCACACACACATATACATTTCTAAAATAATGTCAGAGCCTGGGAGTGGAGGTGGTAAATTCAAACTAAGGCTGAATCCTGGACAAAGTCCATCTCTGATGTAGCTCACTGGAGGCCCCTGAAGCCATCAGAGCCAGCTAAGCAGAGCAGTCTGACAGCACAGACGAAGATGCTGCTCTGTGGGCAGGTGCGGACAGTGCCAGACAATGGCAGCCCTGCCTACGGCTGAGAGAAGGCCAGCACTGAAATGAAGACAAGCTTTTGAGTACCTCTATATTGAAAAATATGTAACTATCTCTCAGTCTCTGCAAGATATTACAGCATCGAATAAGCAGAATAAGCACTAGCTACAGACAGTGGCCTGCAGCCTCAAAGTCACATTTTTTTTTTTGCAACAAGATTTAAATGAGAAGGTGAGATCTTTTGTCAGCTACGTCTTTGACAGGTCTTCTGCTCTCTTGCCTGCAGTGACAATTTCATCCATCAAGACAAAAGGAGATATTTATCAAATGTTAATTCCACCATTTTGTCTCAATGCCCAGCAAAATAAAGGAGCGTTATGAAGTATTTTATTATTCTTTCATAAAGAGGCTTCAGGAAGATTACATATCTTCTAGATTACTGCTTGTTCTCCATACGCTCCACAGCAATGTCAAACACACGGTAGTACTTGTAATACAGAGGTTATCTGGGCATACATTCAGTAACATCTTTGTAACTAGGAGATTGTCATAACATCTTTTATCCAGGAGAGAACTAAGACGACAAAAAGCATGTGAATGACATGTTAAGCCTGAGGACAGTTTAACTAGCATAGGAAGGATAAACAGTTATCTGAATCCAGGGTGCTGACCAAAGTATTCACTATTGTAGAACCTTCCAGATCACTGAAATTTACTTTTTTGATCAGAAAATATGTGTAAGAAAACCAAGTTGCCACTGCCAAATAGGAAGGGGTAAGACATGACAGATGTTACACAGCCGAAACACTGCAGAGACACTGTCATCATGACCACCCATGATGGCAGCCCCATCCAGGCCTCTAGTTTCTATTGTGTTAGGTGCTGTACTTTCAAAGGCTCAAGGGCAAGGAGCAAAAAAAAAACCACAAGAAGAAAACACAGGGGAGACCTAAAGTGATTTGCCTTCAGTTCAGCATCAAATGACAGACACGGGGATAGGACCTACATCTCTGGCCTCTCAGAACACTGACCTCTCCAGTCCGCCTTTCTGTTTGCTTGAAGCAGGCTGTTAACTTTTTCCCCCCTCTCCCATATACTTCTAAATGGAACAAAACCAAAAAGTCAACAAGTAAAATTCTCAAGACTTCTGAAGTGAAGGACACTAAGTCCTTGCCAAGAGTCTAGCTGCCTACACAAGGATGTTGCACATAAACTGAGAACAAATTTTCAAGTTTCCTTTGAAACTACAGAGAAGTAAGCTTGTGTCCCATCCTATCCCCTCCCATTCCATCTCCCCCTGACTCAGCACACAAAGTATATGCTCTTTTGGGGAAGAAGCACACTGAAAATCCGCCTTTCAGCTTGTATTTCTCATTTCCCTGCACAGAAAAATTAGGAGATTTAAATTAAGCTGACAGTCACAAAAAAAAAAGCTGTTGGAAATTTTACCAGGATGTGTAAGCAAGCCAGGTAATCCCACATCCAAAGGTTCTCATATTTTATTGGTGATAAAAGTAACAACACCCCCACCATGGAAAGTCAAATGGTTGGAGACGGTTTTCAGCCAGCTGACACTCATCCAAGGAAAATGCTTTGATAGGGAAAACAGCTGCTAACATGGATTTCTGCAGTGTTCATTGGACCAAGAGCAGTATCAATAGCCATGAGTGAAAGGACTATCTTGGAAGCAAAATTATACAGCTCTTCCCTTTCCCTTCATGATTGCCTTGCAGATTCAGTGGAGAGACCCACACTTTTGGCAACAGTCTACAGCCATCAGCTTGTGGGATGGCTCCAGAGCACCAAGCCACTGCGGCTCAGTGGCATGCTTACGTTGCAAGTCCTTGCTCTTCTCTTCCGGGAAAGGGAATGGTTTTGCATTGCCTTGCTAGGGCCCAGACTTGTCTGACAGCTACTTAGTTTTTGGAGAGATGTTAATTTTATCAGCAGGCTGTGCAAAGAAGCTAGGCAAGTGACAATGGTCAACACTAGCCCAGAGAGGGTAGACTGGCTATTCTGCCCATCACCTGAGTTGCTTAAGAACATTTCATTCTGTAAACAAACAAGACCTACATACACAGAATTTTCCTTACCATACACAATCTCACCCAGATGCTTCAATGTTTCCATTTTGAAGAGCTGGTATACAAATTATCTGCACCTCTCATAAAAGTGGAAAGACTAACATACAAAAAAAAAAAAAAAAAAGATCAAAATGAAACCTATAAACATTCCAGAAAACAAGTAAATAAATAGAAACCTGACATCTGCTAACAATTGTCACTCACAGTTGCTAATTTTGGATTTGGCAGAAATTCCATTTCCAGCACTATTTTTCTGTATTCGTACAGACTTACTCATCTCTGAAGCCAAATAACTCTCTCATTTCAGTCAGCAATGCTGCATGATGTGGGGCCCATTGCCTCCGCCACATTTTTAAGTTTTCTATCCAGGTAACAGGCACCCCAGCCTCCAGTGTCTGCCTTCTGGCTTGCTTACAGTGTAAGTCCCCGCACGCTCCCCGGCTCACGTACCACTGGCTCACGTCTTGCCCAGCGCCACGTGTAGGTTTATAAACTAGCAGCTCTGCTGCAAACCATCCTTGTGACCGCAGTGTTCACAGCACCACCTGGCAGGTCAGCCTTGCTTTAGAGGCAGCTCCCACAGATGGTTCTGGTCCTTGGCAGTCTCTGACAGACGCTTTGTATGGTTCACCTTCAAGCTTGCTCCTGTCAGCCTCTAAAACCCAGCCGTACCTGCGCGCTGCAGCTCAGCAATCCATTGAGGTCCAGAGAGAAAGCCAGCAAAAGATAAAATTCTTAATTACCACATGGATCACTAGCTTCTCAAAGCGATGAAGAGTCTGTTAAGATGATTATTAGATTCCACCAAGAGCTTACCACAAGGATAACAGCATTGGTTTAGGAAATTCCTGAGCTGCAAACTGCTGGAACATGGAAGAATATATAGGGAAGCAGCATTTTCCCTGCTGTTTCTCCTACCATACTGTACTGTGACAGGTCACTGAAGGGTTTTGGTGCAAGGGGAAGATAGACCAAGCCCACAGGCCATAGCCCAGCTCCACAGAGCTATTTAATAGCTTTTCATGCACTTATATCATAATCATACGATCAATATTTCTTACAGATCTTCTATGAACAGTGAATAGAGGGTGAGGTGTTTGACTGCATCTTTTCTTTTTCAATTGTGATTTGGATTGCTTTTGGCAGAATCCCTTCGTAATAGGAATGTGTCAGATATCAAAAGCTAAAATAAAAATCAGTGAAGCTCTCAAATAAATTACAAGGACATTAAATATAGTGCTGTCAGCTCTGAAGGTCAGACTCTGGTTTTGTGAAAATTTGCTCAATGCAATAGGAATCACCTATGTAAACACTGTTTTCTGTTCTATGCCTTTAACTTCCAGGTGCAGAAATCCCTTCTGTCCCATGCAGCTGACACACCTTAAAACACAGTGGAAGAAATATCATAAATGCAAAATTGCATTTGCTAGAAGGTAATCTTCATGTTAAACAAGAGACTAAGTTACACCCTTGTAGATACGATATCCTGGTTTTGACTGGGACAGAGTTAGTTTTCCCTTTAGCAGCTGGAAGAGCTCTGTGTTTTGGATTCAGCATGGGATTTGTTATGAGAAGAGTGCTGATAGTGCAGTGATGTTTATAGTTGGCACTGAGACATCAAGGACCTTTCAGCTTCCTGTGTTTTTGCCAGTGTGCAGGAGCACAACAGGCTGGGGGAGCATGGCCGGGATAAAGGCCCCACAACTCTGCTTACGATTTGAACTTAGACCTAGGATTGAGGGCCAAATGGGCCAACAGAGTATTCTACATCATGCAACGCCATGCCTGGTGTGTAGATGAGGGTTCACCGAGATGTTCAACTCTTGCTCTTCAGAGGTCTCTCTCAGACTCTCGGGGTTCTCTCTCTCTTTTTGGGCCGCTCACCGGTCTGGGATTTGGTGTCAGGACTTATACCTGTTTTGGGATCGCTTGCTGGGACGGGACAGGCATTGGTCAACCAGTGGTGAGCAATTACACTGTGCATCACTTGTTTGTATATATTATTATCACTATTTATATATACACACACTCACATATTATTATTACTATTACTTATTAGTTTTAATTTTATATTATTATTATTAAATTGTTTTTATCTCAACCCACTAGTCTCCTTCTCTTTCCCCTTTAATTCTCTTCCCCATTCTCTGCATGGGGGTAAGATTGAGCAAGCGGCTGCATGGTGTTTAGTTGCCAGCTGGGTTAAACCACAACACAGGACCATGTTAGCAATCACTGAAAGCCAGGACAGGAACACAAATCAACTCTCTGTTTTGCCAGCTGTCAGCCGATACTTTCAAAATTCTGGCTCTTCACAGTTTTAAGTACATAAAGATGCATATAAATGCCCATGGGATTTTTCAAAAACACAAACAAGCTCAATCCCCATGCAACAAGGGATTTACCTGCCATTTCTAAGTGCCTGTGTATCTTTCAAACTTCAGTAAACTCCCTTGTGAAAACAGTTTTTCAAAAGTGACTTTGAGTTAACTGTGAACTACATTTCAGTTACAGCGCACTGTGAAAATCGAAGTTAGTCACTACAGGAACAGAGGAACTGATGGTAACTGCTTCATAGTGGGATTTGTACAAGTTAGAATGCTGATGTGTTCCCTGAAAAACTGATGTAAATCAGCACAAATCAAACCTTTCCATGCTCTGGCTTTATATGCTTAAAATCTAAAAGAATAGGACTCCAAAGGCACAGAATTTGGAATCCACATCCTAATAACAATTTTACGTAATGTCAGGATTGAGGGATCCATACTCCTCTTAGTACTCACTGAAGGAGGAAGCAGAACCTAATGTTCCTTTTGGTGTTCTGCTAGCAGTAGCTTCTGCTCCAATTTAATCTTCAAGCTTGATACTACCTAAGCACTAAGGTTAGAATTGATTTGTAAGCTGGTGTGTGTTGTTCACATGCTTAAAACAGCACGTGAGCTTACATGTTCCTGCATATAAAGAACATGTGTACATATTAAAAAAAAAATTGCAAGGTGAAAATGGCAAGCCACTATTTTGCGATAGATATATCAGTTCCTTGCTAAGCATATTGCTACGCGTTTCTCAGCAGAGAGCATCTTAGTGAGGGGGGTGCTCATATATAAGCATATGTGCAAGTATTGGCTATATAGGAGATGCCAGCCCACTGGTCATGTGGCCAGCATCTTTGTAGAAATGGAGAGGAATTTTTCAATACATGTATTTCTTCCTCTCCCACTCCCACCCTAAACTGAACTCCCTTAAATCCTCATTGTATAGCTACTACATGCTACTACGTGCCAAGAACACTCACATCACTGCAAAAGCTGAGCAATTACTTTTACTGCTTGACTATGTTGAAAATGCCTTCATATATTGACCTCAGGTGCAGTTCCAAAAGGTGCTGCTCTGTATGCTCAGACACTAGTCTTTCACTAATTAAGACTAGACAAAGTTTCAGTGCCAGTCTAGAAATTAAAGCAACTCTAGGAATAAGTAAATAAATGAAATCACTACCATCACCCTGTTACCATCTTTGAAAAATATTTTTTTAAAAGCAATTTTTTACCAAATACAGTAATTTAACACAAATATCCTCTCTCCAGTCCAACTTCACCAATTGCTCCAAGTCCTCTTTGGTTATATGCAACAGGGGCCTCCTCCTTCCCTCACAGATATCCCAGCTCCTAGTCTCTAAGTGAGCCACAGGGAAGCCAAGTGTCCTGGAAAAGCTGAAATGACAACATGTTCAGTCAGACTCCAGGAGGTTTTCTGGCAACATTTGATTTTTAAGATCACAAAATAACTACAACTTCCCCCACCCCTCCCCCCCGAAGCACGCTGCTCTTACAAGATTTTGAGTCAGCAGGAAGATGTGCATGTTTTTCAGAGAGTATTTTTTCCAGTGACTTAATGCCTGAATGAATCCATCATGAGACACGGAAGTGTCATTAACATTCCCCCCAAGCAAAAGAGCAGCTTTGAGAGCATTCACACACATGTGCGTCACTCCAGCCACAGCTCACTACCTTGAATACTCATTCCACCAGACTGTTTGGTCCTGGTAAACAGCAGACAAGTTTTCCTGGCTCCTGTACTTTTTAAACCAAAGGAACATTTTGCTCATGAGTGTGTAGCTGGTGTATTTCAGAACCCCAGAAAGCATTCACAGGCTATCTTTGAAAAGTCTCTTTCATACAAGGTCACAAACCAGGTCAGCACAGTAAAGAACAGAACTTTGGACTCTATAGAGCCTTTCAATAAACCAGAAAAGGTGTTCTGAAGATGGAAAAAGGGAATCCCCAAGAACTTCCCAAAGATGGAAGGTAGCCATGCAGCCCAGGTGGTGATTTGCAATGAAATTCTCCTCTCAACACCTAATATTATGCCTTACCTACATGGCACTGCTTCATCTTGCCAAACAAAAAACGTACGATTGAGACACATTTTCATGAAGCCAAGTTTAATTTGCCAGTTTTTCCCACAGGCCAAGCTAATTTTGTTCCCGTCCAACTGCAGCCAGAGGTCTGTTCTGCATCGAGTGCAGATCCTCCCAGACGCTTCCCAGCGCTCTCCCCCAAATGTCAATGGCACGCAAATGAATTCCACATGCAAATGAGCAGCTCAGTGAATGGTGACAAAAAAGTCCTGTTATTCCAGTTCTGTGACTCAAGAAAAACAAGGCGGCCCCACTACATACATGTTACCTTTTATCTAAAACCTCTGTTAAACATTCAGTGGCCAGACTCAGCATACTGCACACGTCTTAGATTGTGTGCTAGTCCATGAGCTGACTTACTGGAAACCTAGGGTTTATTACTGTCTTTGGTGGCAGGTAAAGATGGCAAAACCCAGTTCCTAAAGGCAATAAGACGTTGCTGTATAGTAATAATATAACTGATAATTCTGATAATAACTGATAATAACTGATAATTCGGTTTCTTCTCCCTATGTAAAAATCTTAATAAGCTTTGTATGAGTTTATATGAGGGTATGGGAATGAGGAATCCTTCTCTTCCCTACTTGCTAAGTAGTTGAGTACTCATGGTTCCAGTAATCTCCACAGCCTTCCCTTGCAGATCCACACTCATATCATAGGCCACGAAAGATCTACCTCATTCCCCACACCTCTTTCCTTGTCAGAGACCTGCACCATGGAAGATCAGTCATAGACCATCTATAAAGCAATTAATGACAAAGCTTTAAACACTTTGTGATGTATCACATTATAAACTAACACTTCATTGTTCAGTTGTACCAAAAACTTATTGTACCTTAGAAGAAAGAACAACAATCTCAGATCTCTATCTTGCTTAATAGTTTTAACTTCCACTGGATAAATGTGAATGAAGAGGTTGTATCAAGAGAGGACAGAGACATAATTTTTTGAAGGAAGCTACTATCCACCCCAAACTATGGAAGTTTCCAAATATGAAACCACTTTGCATAAAAGTTTAAAAAATTACTGGCAATTTGTAGCTAGATTCTATTCAGGAACTTGACAGATCCTCCTTTACAATAAGTATACATTGTACTTTAACATAGTGGTTTTACAGCGCTCAGTAGTTTAATTATATAGATTCTCAAAACTCATTTCACTAGCGGCTCGTTTCACAAAGTTGTACCACAGTACACTGCAAAAATTCAGATACCTTGTGTAATGTAAGCCCATGCAACAAAAAAAATTTCTCCTATCATCAGGTCCTTGCAGGAAACAGCAACTTATGGGGTGACCCATTAAACACATCCTGCACCCCTAACAATTCCCTACTCGTTTCAGCAGGGTGTCAGATGCATCAAACATGCCAACAGTTCTCACAACAGGAAAATAAATAGCACTTCCAACTGAATCACTTTGGCCATAGTAAAAACCATTCAACTCTAGTGTTATCAGTACCAGCGCTTTTTTAACTACTCAGTTAAGTCCCAGCAGTTTGCCAGTATATCATTCATTTCAAAGGACAATTTGCAAGGGCAAAATTCCATCTGTATCTACAATAATTATTAAAACTTTAATAATTTTTAGATTCTAACATCACCTGTTTAAAACAGCCAACATTTGCTACATAACAGAGAGAAGGTTCATTGTGCTGCTGCAGAAGTGGGGCACAGACTTAGTATTAAGGCGATTTCAGGCAGTTCCAGCTATCGTGAGCTTCAAGAGGAACAATTTCTGTATTTTAAGACATTTGTACGCAAAAGTCATGCTAAAGTCTCACAAATCACTGGATTTCAGCCCATTCTTCTCACGAAGATTGACAAAAATCACACTGCATATGCTAATGCTATCCTAAGAACTGGGAGCATGCAGATAAAAATATTGGTTCAAACAGCATCAGTCTGATTTAATTTTTGCATTAGGAAGTAAGACGTCAAGGTCCCAGGATGCATCTACGTAATACTATTCCAGCAAAAGCAAATATTGAGGCTGATGAGATTCAATTTCAAGAAATCCCCAGTCACCATTGCCAAGGAGTTCCAGGAAATGTAGACATTGATTTCAGAATAAGTGAGTTACGGATCAAAAAGCTCTTGCTTCCTTTACCCAATTCTTTTGTAAAGGTTAAAGGTCAATTTCCACCCAAGCACAAATCCACTGCAGCCACAGTATCTAGCCAGAGTCCCATATCAGGGGCAGGCTTACTAGAGAAGATTTAAGAAGGCTGTCCCTTCCCTCTCAGCTCGTCACATGGGGCACATACTCCTAGGACATTTGGTGGACATGCTAGAGTGACAATACATGGCTTTTCTGTGCCTGCATCCACGTCAACCAATGTAGTTATACTGGGGAAGACATCTGCTGGAGGGACCCCTGTGGTAGCAGCCACGCCACAGCTACACAGATATCCAGTTTCTTTCCTCCTCAAAGAGAGTATTTGTGCGTATCCACAACCAACAGATTCACCTGTCTCAAGTCTCATCAGGAGCCGAGCACCATCCTCTTCAAAAGACTTACCCAGCTGGTATTCATGGCTGTTTGATCTTTGCATTCAAGAGTGAGGCATCAACCATAGTGGTCTCAGAGACCAGCCTGAAGTATGCCAACATGCCAGGATGCGTTAAAGCATTCAACTCCATACAGCACAGTGCCGAAGCAAAGCCTCTCCCTCGGGTGTATGCAGAGCCCTGTTGGGGACAGAGTGCTGACACTGCATGTCAGTGAGGAAAACACACTGCAGAGCAAGACTGAAAGCACTGTGTGACCTTGGAAGAGCCTGGCCTCTCTGGGGAGATGCACAGCAGGAGCACCTCTCCCACAGAGCCCACAGTGGGATATATTTGTAACTCTAAACACAACGTAATGTGAAGATATTATAATATATTTCTTATTTACAGCTACAAGGATCTAGCTCATATCTCTGAAATCTCATGGGTCTGTTCTTCCTTGCAGAATGGCTAGGAGCACTTTCCTAAATTACTAGAAAACCAATAGGAGCAAGCCAAACTGAAAGACATTTTTGATCCAGACCGCTGGTTAATCATTTGCCCATTAAATGAAACATGTAAACAAAGCTTCATAGCAGAGATGTTTGTTAGAGAGCATTTATCAGCTCTTTGATGTTTGTCATCTGAAAAGTTCTTTTATTCTTCCAAATTGTAAGTTGATGCTAATTTTGTCACATTCGGCTCCAGCAATATGATCTTGTAGTATAAAGCAGCAGCAGTGGTAATGCGAGAAAAGGACATGAGGAGTGGGCTCAAAGGCAGACATGTGTTATAAGCTTTGTCAAAAACATGCATGTCCTGACAGATGCAGTGAGCTGAGTGGTAATTACATATCAAGCTGACATAATTGCTCAGTAAACCTGTGTAAAAAGATCTGGTGATCCCACCTGCACATGGTCTTAACAAGCAAGTTCCTTTCTACTGCTACCCCACAGAGTGGAACTGATGATGAACTTGGACTCACTGTGGTTACTGCACTTTGATGTATCTCTATAAATTCAGTGCCTGAGTTTCAGCAGCAGTTACGCTTTTTCCATCACTTAAAAAGACCCACACTTGCTGACTTCAGGAATGCTGCATTTAAAAAGAGATAAATGTTTAGACATAATTTTATATTCTTTTTTAATTCAGCAGCTGAACTGCAAACGTGTGTATGAGTGAGGAACACGTTTAGTAGTGGTCTATCAAGAGGATAGCTTAAAAGATCCCAACAAATATTCAGGATCCAACAAATAAGTTCTAGTTCATCAAAGATGAGCTTAAAATAACACGCAGTTGTCATTGATGTAAAAAGTCGGAATGTGCTCTCTAAAATGTTAACTATATAGTTCAACTTAAAACAGACTACCCTAGCAAAGATTGCAAGGTAAGGTCTTTTTTGGTTACAGTGCTGACTGTGCCAGTGTGACAGATGTTTCCTGTCCTATTGGCTCTGTTAGTGCTTCACTCAATTTCTGTTTCCAACAAGTGTTGGCTAACTAATAGGCTTTAATCCTTCTCATTTGTGCCATTGCCTCTGTATCAGGCCAGCACAGACACCTCCAAATTGGCTCAGAGCAATAACGTTCTAGATTCTTCTTTTGCACAAAACCCATGGATCATATTTTCTTCTCTGAGTTTGCAGAGATGATTCGAAGAGGTTTTTCTGGTTTGATATATCATGCTTCTATCAAGACCTCTATACTTGCAGGTCTCCACTACTTGCTTCAATTTTTCCTATTTTCCGCTTCCATTTTCCAAATATGCTCTTGGAATAGTCACCAGGAGGGGCGATCGAGGAAAAAAAAAACCAAACAAACATAACTAAGTGCTGAACTCCCTTTACCATATGTGAAATTCCAACTAGAAGCCAAGGCATTTTTTTGTATCATCTAATCTATTGCAGAAGACGCCAGAAAATGGAGGAGCCAAGGACTTAGCAGGTAGCAGGCCAGTATGTGAGCACTGAAGGCCTATTCCAGCTGTCAGCAAAAGCATTGGAAAGACTGGCTCAGGGCCTAAGGTTTTTAAATCTGAAGCTGGAAGGGTCTTGCTACAAGAAGAAAAATCTGATTCATGCTACAACATAATCAACTCTATTTCAACACTACCAGTAACCCTTTTTAATTACTCCCAAAGCACAGGATAACACTTGTCCATTACTGTCTTGATCCTTGTCAAATGCAAGAAAATTTAACTGAGAAAAATATTCTAGAGAAGTATTTTTCAAAAACTTCCTATTGTCACCTTTGACTACAACGAGTCAGTTTTGAGACAAAAGAAGGACTTCCAAGTCCTTCATTGCTATGCTTACTCATGACAACTGAAAAGCTCTAGCCCAACATTCAGAAGACCACAAACCACAATTAGCCCTTTTTTGTCAAGCCATCTTGAGTGGAACATACAGCTCCTTACTACACAGGAAAACTCTCCCAATCTTGCAGCAAAGATGTAGCACACCTTTGTTCTGTGTAGATACAATTAAACCAGTCTCAAAATTCTGTTACCACCACCATGGAACAAAGCAGAAGAGCAGGATTTGTTACCGGTGTGCTGAGAATATCAATCTAACCTCCTGTGGTCTCTGTGAAGGTACTTGTCAGGGGCTGGTGCTAATAAGTTCCCTATTTGCTCAACCACTTAAACAGACTTTCACCTTAGCTTCTACTGTAAATGTACAGGTTTCAGACTGCTGCTCCATCATTTGCACCACAGATATCTGGTACCACCCACAACGCTCCCATCACACCTACAGTCTACTCCTGCTGGCTACCAAGTTGCTGATGAGAAGGTGAGAGTCATAGAAATAAAGGTCAATTAGGAGATCCATTTGCAGATATATCATCCCTAGAGACTGCATAGCCTCTACTGCATGGTGTTCCTCTCCTCTTTTCCTACTTAGAATTTTTTTCCTAACCAGGTGCTCAAAGAGCACATGTGCCTTCATGCCAGGCATGTCCTGCTCTGTGTGCGTTGTACCAGCTCTGGGCAGGTTCGGTAAGCTCTGGGCAGATGCTCAGGCAGTGAAGATCTTCATGTGTCTTCAGGTCTCAGCACCCTGATGTCAGAAATCTCTTATCATGAACTAACTGGTAGAAAAAACGTGGACAACACAGATGTTCCATCTCAGCACTGGAAAAGAGCATTTCAACCCCACTCTTCCTGAAGGGCTCTCCAGAGCCAGCCCTCTGGGAGTGCTCAATAAAAGCCTGACCACAGAGCATACGAATGGCTTTCATTTCTCATTTTAAACTGCCATGGGTGTTTTGTTCCTCAAGTTAAGATATGGAGGGCCCAAGACTTTCTGATACCACTATATCTAACTGCTGTTGTCTCAGATTTCACTGGGCCACGTATATGGACAATGCCAAAGCTCCTCTTGTCTTCCAAAACCAATTCAGTTATTTCATACTAAGTCAGATGACACAGTACTGGGCTCAGAGACAGTTAAGTACTAAGTCTCATGTTTGTACAGAGGTGTCCCCTGGGGACGCATTCCTGCTCATGTGCAAAAAGCAGAAACCTGGTGCTTCACCTCCATGTAAACCAGCAGGCTACCTTCAGATCCCTCCATCAACTTGTCCCTATGTCCTGCTCCCAGTCTAGCTTCCAAGGTTCCTTCTGCATTGCTCTAAATGTATGTGCTGGGATGAGGTTTTAAATATGTCTCAATGTCTTTTCTTTTCCCACCTCCTCCCCAAAATTTCAGGGAACTCATTGCCACCTGCCTCATCACATGACTTTTTGCTTCTTGATACAGAAGCCATGCATCTCAAGAGGGTCAAGACAAGATCTGCAGATCTAACACAACTTGTACTTCATTGCAGCATTCAGTCACCTTCACCCTTCCTATCTGTGCTAATGAGGACAGATGAACTCTCCAGGTTTACACAGGGAGCCAGAGGCAGGCAGGAGAGCAGGACCCTCTAGCCCTTTCCAGGGACTGCAGGACTTGGACTAGTCCAGAACCAGTCAGGCCACCACATTACTTATCTGTTGTTGTACAAAAAAAAAAATAAAAGGACAGAAGCTTTCCACGTGGAAAAATGAGAGCTGTGATTCACTTAAAAGAAAGATGTAAATAAAAAGCACTAGCAGAAACCCCACGTGCTGGCTGCTGCTAACACCTGTCAGCACCACTGCAATAACATTTGTTCTGCACGTGTCCTGGCTTGGCAGGCACCTGATTTACATTTTCACACTTTGTATCAGCTTTCTTCACAATTGTTCTCTAGCATGTTGTTCATACATCAGATAGCACTGAAAAATAAAAATAAGATGACAGTGGTAAGTGACATAACTAGGTTCTTGCACAGGACAAAGCTCTTGCTCTGAAGTACACTTGCTTCAAAACACAATAACCTTGAGGTAACATATGAATTAATGACATGGCAATTTTATTTTAATAAGCCATTAACCTGTTAATAACCATGAGCCTATTTAATTTCCAGATTTCTCCCTACTGCACTGTAATAATGAACTCTGCCTGTTTAATTAAAAATGGTAACAAGTAACTATGACTGCTCCTGTCTCAACAGAATTGCACTCATTTCTAGCAGTCCTAGATTTGTCCCAGAAGCCACCAAACTCACTTGTCCCATTTTCTGAGATGCCAAGGTAGGACAAACTCGTACCAGAAGCCTCTCTTTTTAATAAACGACCTTGCAGTGAGCTGGCCTCCAATTACAACAAGTGGCCAAAACTATTCTTTGCAGCCATGTATTTACTCACCTTCAGCAGTGGTAAGAATGGTTTGTATCATTTGCAGCCACTTAGGCAAGAATGATGGACTGACAGGCAGGCAATGATACTTCTGACTAGTTAACTCCGTTTTTCCGTAACCACTATAGATTTATCACTGAAGGAGTGCCATTAAACACTTATGGACTTTGGCTTATTTGCAGGCAGTAAAAAGTATTATTTAATTGCATTAGGCAGAGGCATAAGTCAGATAACATATATAATATGAGACCACACTCCTCACAGAAAGGATGATCAAAACAGACAAAAGATAAAGTGAAACAGAGCATCTGAGAAGCAAAATGATCTATCCATGGTAAGTCCGTTGCAGAGTTTGTAACAGCACCTCGGTATTTTGACTTTCAGCTTCTGTTCTACCCTGTGAGTTCATGCTTCTCTCCAGAAACATAAGTTTTACACTACAGACACGTAGGGATGCTAAGATTTTCCAAAGACATCTGTCCAGTGTTAAAAAAGGCCATTCCTAGGTAACATTTAAACCATACATGAGATAGCAATAACTAAGTTACTATGATCGATAACATAAGACAGGAAATATTAGCAACTGTTTGTTATGAAACAGTCCCTTTCTTAACAAGTAGCTCTTAACAAAGGAGGCTCCTTATCTGCAAACTGGGTGGTCAGCGGAGCAGTGCCGAGACACAGCAGATGACAGGAGCAGCAGCTATACACCTCGGGTGTAAGAACCCTGACAATCCCCGTATGTAGAGAGATGTGGAAAAGATTATTGAATAACATCCAGATGGACTCCCAGAGAATGATGTAGGCAGGCAACTTGGAAAGGTTTTAAATGGTATGAGATCAGCTAGTGACCACTGAAAACAATGCTCCTCCACCAGCAGAATGGACGCTCCTGTCAGGGCTGGCAGGGAAAATTTTCTCTGTTTTTCTGCCCTTGTGAATCAGGTTATTCTCATATGACACAAGTCTGGAAATTCAGAGAGCTGGTACTCCTGTGAACTCCCATCTCTAGCATGGGGAACAGCCCAGAAGGTTTAGACATTTGGGTAAAGTTTGTAGTAGATGTTTATAGCAGATTTTGTTACTCTCTCAGCTTTTCTGTCTGAGGTCATAGCTGAGGCGTTTTTGTAGAGCAAGCAGAATAACCTAATCTATGAGAGAAACCAGCGAGATCTTTATTGTACCATTTTCACAAGTGACTGTGCTCACTGCAGGTATCTTTAAAACAGCGTGTGGTTGTACCTCAATCATTACCCAACTTGTTTTGTTACAGCAACAGAGCTCTAGGAACAAAAGTGGTGGTATGGCCAAGAGAAAGAGAAGGGGATGAGTACATAGTGGGACATACAAAAGGAAGAAGAGGATTCACCTTGATGCAGAAGTAGGCAGAAAACCCTGGGTTCATGTCATGGTTTGATGTGGAGGGGGGGGTGGTTCTGGTGGCAGGAGAGGGGTTTTGCTCCCTGCGACCTCCCCGGTTTTGGAACCGGGTTAGGCTTAGTTCTGGCCACCAGATCAGACTGCCATCCCCCTCGGGGTTGAGCCAATAGGGCGCCTCTGAGAATTGCCCTATTTAAGTCAGGACAAAGGGACCGGAAAAGGTGCTTTGCCCAGGATCGAGGAGAGAAGGGAGGAGGGCACTGCCCCCGGCTCCCGACCGGGCAGCTGCCTGTGTCGGGCCGGCACCGCCCACGGAGGATGGCAGCGGTGGAGCCAGCTGGGGAACTCGGGGGCACCCCACTCCCGGCTGAGTTCACCTGGAGAGGACTGAGATCTGAGAGAAACAGCCACATCAACAGCAGGTCAGTGAGGATGGAGCGGGAGGAGGTGCTGGAGCCGAGTTTCCCCTGCGGCTGATGGTGAGATGGCAGGCGGCCCCCCTGCAACCAGGACGGCCTCGGTGGAGCAGAGACCCACTCGCAGCCCGTGGGAAGAAGATGCCTGAGCCTGAGGATGGTCGTGTTGGGACGCACGACAAGGCAGAGAGGCATCTGGAGTCTGCGTGACGACCCACGCCGGAGCGAGTGGCTACAGCTCCCTAAGTACCCGAGACTGTGGTAAAGCCCACACCGGAGCAATCTGTGGGGAAGGATTGTTTCCAGTGGGCTGGACTCACGCTGGAGAAGTTTGTGGATTTTTCCTCGTGGGTAGAGGATCCAGTGGAGCAGGGGAAAAGGGTGTAAGGACTCCTCCTCCTTTGAGAGAGAAGCAGCAGTAACAGCACGGAATAAACTGACCTGCACTCCCCCAGTCCCTGCCCCCTGTGCTGCTGTGGGGAGGAGGTAGAGCCGGGAGGAAAAGGAAGTGGGGGGGGGGAAGGTGTCGGTTTTAAGATCTGGTTTTGTTTCTTTCTGTCCTCTCGAGTAATCGGTTTTTGTTTCCCTTTGTCCTTCTAAGTAATCATTAATAAACTCTTTTGCTTTGAGAAAGCCCTGTCTGTTTTGCCCAGGACCATGGTTGGTGGGTGCTCCCTCTGTTCTTGTCTCAACCCTCAGTCCCTTTGGTTTTTTTTTTTTCCTCTCCTCTCTACTTTACTGGAGAAGGAGAGACTGTGTGAGTTTTAGTTGCTGGATTAGCCTAAAACCACGACAGTCCATCAGAGTCTGTTCCCCTCCAGTGGCACAGAACCAGGAATCAAATGATATTTCACAGGCCCCACTGTAAGGAAGAAATCTATATGTGCCCTGCTAGGACGGTGTGTATTAGTGGATTAAACACAGTTGATGAGTTAATACTTTACATCTTCCTCTATGATGCAGAGACCGATAGACTCTCACTTGGATATAACTGAGAGTAAGGCTTGCAACTTCGAAAAGTCTGTTGATTAATAAAATCTCATGGTAATGGTAGGAAAGTTCTGAAAATATCTTGCCTGGGGAGATAATGAAGTTATTTGAGAATAAGGAAGGCAAATGACTACAAACCATGTATCAGCCCACCGTGAGGTGAGAGGGATGGCCTGTCAGACGCCAAGGTTCTCTTGGAGCCCTGTTTTCCAATGAGTCTGTGTTACAGGATACGGACCTATTTCCACAACAAACACACAGGTCTTTTCTATACACCACCACACATATCTCACAACCCAGCTTTTAGACAAGCAAAAAGATTGACCTGACTGAGTCATTGAATTGATGGAACTGGTATGAGAGCGCACTAATTTGCCAAGCTGTGTGACAAAGCTTAGCCCTTGGCTACAGAGCATCTCCTGACAGCTCAAAGAGTTCTCTCTGTTTTGGGTTAATCAGTGGGTTCCCAAAGGAAATGGGACTATAACAGTCATAGTGTAGGAGTGATTTTTTTGTGCATGTAGGCTCATGTCCTGTGTAACTTGTAAATTTATTAGCAAATTCCAAACAAAGTTGACAGAGGAATGGGCAATTCAGAAATAGTTAGTAGAACTAACATTATCTTGTTATTAAAAAAGTTTTTTAAAATAAAAAGCTACCTCAACCTAATTATCCTAACACAGTACAACCTCTAGTCTAAGTATGGATCTTTTACTTCCTTCAGAAATTACAATCAACATCCATCCTGCAGATTAATTTCCTAAATTAATGTTTCCTTGTCAAAGTGCCGTGCTTCTTCATTTACGTGTTGTAGTTAACTGAAATTCTTCCCAATCTGCTATGCAGGTAATTATCTGAAACAGCCCTCACCGCCAGAGTACACACGCTCCTTCTGTTATACGGCAAACTGTACCATCATTTTTTGTATCATCGTAGCGTTTAGATGTCCCAAACGATGCTCTGCTTTTCATCTACTAGGCGCTGTACAAACACATACAAACAAGTTGTCTTAGCACTTCAGTATCAATAAAGCCACGTTCACATTTAAGTGCTCTGTTGCTTGGAACTAAGCACGTGTGCACACTCATACACACAAAGTATTGGATGAAAAGCAGAACAGTCAGTCTTTATAATCTGGAGGGAGTAGGGGCATAAAAATGAAACCATCTTATCCAAGATCATGTAAAATTTCAGGAGAAGGAGCAGAAACTGAGCTCAGAATCTTCTGATCCAGGGTTGCAACTTCACAATTAGCTCACTTTCAAGCCTTTATATTACATACATGACACAATCCAGATCAAGAAAACCTTAAATTGAGTTGTGATAATGCAGCTAGCATTTCTTAATTATACAGTCAAAAAGAGAGAGAAAAATACAGTCCTAGTTTCCAGAATACACTTGAAATACTTTCTCTCTAAAGAGAGATGAAAAGACAGAGAAGACAGACAATCTGTAAATAACAACATGGTAAGAATCTGCTGCCTTTATAGCTGTTTCCTGCATATGATTATAGTCAGGAGAAAGGCAGGCGACTGACAGAATCATCCCTTCCACGTCAGTGGTGGGCACAGTGCCATAAACCAAAGTTTTGATAGAAGCTCCCACGGGTGTACTGAAGCAACTACTTGAAACAGCTATTTCTACATCTTCCTGAAGAAGCACAGAGGTGAATTACAAAGTACAAGGAATAATATTCCTGAAAAATGAAAGACCTTGAATTTTAAGGACTTTGAGAAAAATCGCACAATCGTTTTAGGTACCGAGTCATTCAGAAAATTAAATGGAAAAAGTTCACCTGGGATAAATGTTACTGCCCCATTCACACAAAGCAAGACAAAAGCAGCAGGATTTGTTTCCACTGGAGTGGAATTCTGGTGGGAAGGGAAACGTAAACAAGAAAATATTAATCCGGTCTTTCAGGGGAGCTTAAAGTGGTACAAATTGGAGATGGAAAGCGATCAGGACTGAAACAGATGCTGATGAGTTATTGAAGGGAACCAGATTCGACTACAGGTACTAAGCCAGGCCACATCTTTATCTTTGTGAAGCAGTCCATATCAACTAGTGTGGAAATCAACATTTCTGGCTTCTTCAATCAGCTTCAGGAGTTTTTGTCAAAATTTCTCTGAATTTCCTACTATTGTCCAGTAAGATTACAGCCGCAGAGACGGGTCTACTAAGGAGATTAAATCTCTGCTTCTTTATTACCCTCATTGTCACTGCAACTTGTAAACGCACCCTTTCATGCAAGAGAGGGCTTTCTTCATTACCATCTGCCTTCCCACCATCTTCGTTCCTGGCTTCTGAACCACGTACCAGTCTGCAATTCACGTGATATCAGTGAACAGAAAGTTACAATTTATGGCGATTTAAAATCAAAGGAGATTTTGAATGTTATTTGTTTGTTGGTTAGCACAGCAGACAAGTAATTTTTGTCAAGAAATTTTTAAGTAATTGGACTGTTGTAGTCAAACCATGTCCTCACTTACTTGTGCCAGTTTATACTTGTGTTGTAAATAAATGATCAATAGCGAAGTTATTCCCCGTTTGTCCAGAGTTAAATTTGCCACAGCTGTTTTAAGTACTTCATGTTCAAGTGCTTCCATATTATGAAGTAGTGCTATGAGATAAACATTACTGATACACTCCTAACATGCAGCCAACCTGAATGATATTTTGTGTGGAGATTTATATAATTAATAACAGATTGTTCCCGTATTTTTATTTCAGTAAACCACAGTGCTGTTGCCAGCTCATAAAGCAGCTTCCAGACCTGTTCATGCTGAAAGACATTAAGGCATAAGGGTAAGAAAATACTTGAGTTTAAGGTCAACAATATGCCATATGAAATGTATGCTGAAATGCATGGACTGTAAATGTACCACATCAAATATTCCAGGAAGCTTTACTGGTTATGCTTGTTTAACTTTTATATATATGTGTGTGTGTATATATATATATGCATACACACACACACATATACACACATATATGTCCCAAAAAATGAACTTCAGATCCCTGGCAGTATTATCATAAAACCTTTCAGATATCGCATGTGCCTCATTGTTTGGCCTGATCACTATCACGTGAACTTTGAAAGAAGCAGGCTCCTGTTTCTAATTAGAAAGGACATAGAAGTGTTTACGTAGAAGGAGAACCTAGAGACCTTATTATGCTGAGACTTGTTCAGAGCCAATGTGGTTTTGTCATGTGTATGTTAAAACTGACACAGCCAAGTCTGGTTACAGTCCAGTAGAGCATCTGTAAGTCATTTACATACTTTCAAATGCCACAATGATAAACATACAGCTCTGTGACAATCGGAGGGTTATGTCCAAAATGAATGAAGAGAAAGCATTCGGAAGGGAGTAAGACTATTTATGAAGGAAATCATCATGGAATAGCTTAGACCAAATTTGGGGAAGGGTGGGAATGGAGAGAAAAGGAAGAAGTCTAAAACTTGAGTAGAACTTGTTTTTTGCTCTCCTTATCCTAAATAAAATTACTCCTGCCATGCACTTACTGGCGATACATTTCATTTATATTGTACAGGCATAGCTGTCTGCCTATTGAAATACATTCAGACAGATGGGAAGTGGAAATGAATTCGCTGATCACACAGCTGCCATCACTGTCTTCATCTTAACTCCCCAGGGGAAAGCTCATTTTGGGCAGAGATTCATCCCAGCACAGATCTTGTCTACTCACAACCAAACTTCTGACTCGAGCCTGAGCTAAGGGCTTATTCCTCTTCACACACTGGACAGGACTCCTCAGATGTTGATTTTAATCACAAGAATTAGCCTTACTAGCAATCCCAAATCAATCACTTCAGAGCAGGTATTATTTAGACTTACCCAAGGGAGTCCTTTTTATCTGTTTTGTTTTGAAGTTAAGAATCTATCACTCTTACTTTGGATCTCCTCTAAGAAATGAGAAAAATGTCCAGAGCTGGATCTGCATTCACACTCTCACTATGTTCAACTCCAAAGAATAGTCCTGGCTGTAGAATTGCAGTTTCAAGTATTTCAGAAAAAGCTCAGGGTGCCAGTAACCTGTAATCTGCTTTATCCATTCATACAAGCTCTAGGAAGGGACTAAAAGGATGCAGTGTAAGTTAGGTGGAATGTGTTTGGACAAACAGTCTGTATTATGCACTTCCTGGCTATTGCCGTCAGCTTTTTTTTTTTTTTTTTTTACATTTATGAGCAGAAAAATTGCTCTAAATATTCAGTGCATATAAAAGGCCAGGAACAGCCCACTTTGAAACACAGAAAAATGTGTATACTTGGAAGGAAAATTTTAATTTGGCAGGCTAACAAATTATATTGGTATTTCTAACTTTCTCATCAACAGGGACCATAAGCTGACTCCTTGTTGGTGACACCGCTTGTCAGGAGAGTCAGGTGATCTCTGTACAGTTTCTACTTAATCAAAAGTTATCAACATATTTTTAGATCTAGATTTACACAGCCTACTTTCTTTAGCTCAAAGCATTTCCCATCAAGTCCAGAGGAGAAACGTTCCAGTCAACCAGAGGCAGAAATGCAGCCCATATCAAACCAGCCTCAGACCTGCTCTAATTTACAGTGGAAGAAGCACAGATGAGGGAAAGCTGGTTACAAATCCTGACTGGCTTGAGGATTATGTGAGCAAAAGTAGCTGTGCCTTCTTGCCACAAAACCTTCAGCAATTATAGGCCAGAGGCCTGGCTATAAAGTCCCAGGACAACCATGATGGATGAGTTGTACTGTCTTCATCCTTTTATCAGGGGATTGGAAAAGAGAAGCATCCTTTTCATTTTGTATGCTCTCTCATGTCATTAATGGCCATATTTTACTATAAATTGAATGTCACAGTGAGTATGAATGTACATCCAGCTTCGGATATTTTTCTCACTCCTTAGAAAAGATCTAAATCTATCTGGGCACAGTTTGCTGAAATGCTACTGGGAAAAAAGAGTGTCTGAAAGCAAGATCAACAGCAATAAAGAAGGTTGAACCTGCACAGATGAGCAAGGATACGTGATCTGAGTTAATGTCTTCCTCATTGTTCTGCATATTAAAACACTGATCAGTAACAAACGGCAAACGTCAGCTACGTAGCTCAAGCCATGATACTCCCATGAAGACTGAAGTACTTATGGTTTCTGTGCAAACTACAAGTACGCTTCCATGGCTGCAAAAGAATTACAGCCCATAAATTGGGTACTATCACCTTCTGCTCAAGTGCCTTCATGGTGGATTAACCTAAGCCATTTTACTTTGCATTTGTGATGGAGTAGGCACATACCAGTTTAGTTTATATTTCTGATATGCAGGGGCCTTGCACAACCTAAATTCACATTCAGAGAATTTTACTTATTACCAGTGCAGCAAAAGCACTTCACAGGATCAGAGTGAAAGATGCAGGAAGAAATCAATGCCTATACAGGTTGCTTTGACAAGAAGAGGACACATCACAGTACAGACCTTACTCTCAATTCTTCCTACCTTATTCTCATATGGCTTCATTGCTTCCCATGGTGCTACTTGTGATTTTTGCAGGTATAAGCAGGAGTAGAAAAAGGTGCATATTGCCTGGAAACAGTCTTGAGAGAAGGAGTAGAAGGGGGGAAAAAAAGTGGAATATCTTCAAGTATGACAAATTTTTTGCTGTACTAAAGACAGCCAAAGCCACATCAAACACTTTTAATTATTCTTCTACATAAATAACGTTTGAGATCACCACTGGGAACAGCTATGATGCATCTGGAAAGAGAGGTGGCCATAAGTGGAAGCGGCATGTTAGTGGGACAGTGTCCTTAAAACAGGACACATGACACAAAGAAGTTTGCAAACAGCTGGCTTTGTCCACACTTGTAGGCATATGTGGGCAGACAAGCCCACACAGTGTTGGAGCAATACTGTCAAACCATTCATTCTGCAAAACAACAAAGTTTGGGGCGTGTGGCCATGTGACTATAAACAGGGATGAGTCAATCATAAACCTAGAGATGCTCGATGAACTGAACAACCAAAGGGTTTACATGTTAGTGGCCACTGATGAACACATCCAAAAGTCATCAAGAACAGTTTTAACTTTGTAGGACTTCTGATAAAATCCAGCACTGCTATAAAAATACTTCTTATTCTGTTCACTCTTTTTCCCCTGTAATTGCAGGTTTGGTAGGAATCCTAAATGCCTAAAGGCTGAGAAAGAGAAAAAAGCAGAGACTGAAATGGCAAAAACTGACCATACAGAGCAGCAAAATACAAGCTTCAGTTGAAAAAAAGCTTGACAAGCAAGTTATTTCCTGCTTTTAAAAGTGTATTTCTGGACTCCAAAACATACAGACCAGTGATAAGCATTCAAAAAGCTTCCAGAAAGATACATAACCCATAGAAAAAACTATCATCTTGTCCAGTATAGAAAATTATGCCTTTTGCGGGGGAAGGGGCAAAGTCACCCATGATGACATTCCAAAGTCAGGATATTGGTTTTGTCTGAACTGGCTAGTTAGGCTGAATCTATGACTTCTACTACTATAGCTACGTATCTTTGTCTATTTTTATGTGCTGTGCAGCCTAACAAGATTCAGCTAAGTACATACTTTTGTCTGGCAACTCCAATAAGGACAAGATTGGAAGACGTGGAGAGAAAAAAAAAAAAAAACAGACAGGAGCTTGATTTTTTAACTACTCTTGGGTGCACATCAAACAAGTGTCCCAATTACACCCAAACTATTCACACTCTGATGCTCAAACATCTGTGCTTACATGAAGGTGCATAAATATATCTCAAGAAGACAGACTCGCTCTTGTACTATTGCCAAGGTACAGCAAGCAGTGAGAAGAAGGTGATGTCAGGTAAGCATCAGACAAGCAAAGTTTATGCTCAAGTTAGCCACCTGCTAAAGGTCTGGAACAACCTCTTAGTATTATTGAAAAAAAAACCCACCACAACTAGTTTAATAAGAGGGCCTTATAAGGTTAGGAGATGTAGCTTTAGGCAGTGCCAGGGACTATCTGTGATTATTCAGATGACAACTTCCAGCTCCAGCTCAATATTCTAAGCCATCCCCTCAGTGTCCTGAATATCTCTGGGACCAAGATGATTAGTTCTGGGAGCACATTTGCCAAATCACTTAGCACAGGTTGTGCCATAGCTGCTCTTCGCACAAAGTTTCCACACTGACACTGGGACATGACCACATAGCACTGTCCAGTGCTCTGCAGCACGACTGGAGCCAGCCAGGTTTCCTGCAGCTGCCACAACCATGCCAGCCAGCCCGGCTCACTTGCACCAATGTTTAGAGCACTCCAAAATGGATGGTCAGAACCATATCCAGAACACCTGTACTTTCCCCTTTCTAGCCCACCTCCATAATGTGCTCCACCATCAGCCTTGAGTTCCAATTACTAACTTCTGTTTTGTTTAACTGCTTATAACAGAGATCAGAAAGGCAAAATTCCCTATAGGGAGGATTACTAATGGAGTGAAATCCTGCAGAACTCAATAAAATCTGCAGTAAAATAAAGCATGCCCTGGAGTTTTCAGAAGACTAGCAGGGTTTGAGAGAAAACAGGTACTCCCAAGCCGTCACTGCTCTTCTTCACAAGGATTCAGCTCTGTGGAAGAATGCAACATTCTGGTTTGTGAATCTGATCGTTTTTTTTTTTTTTTAACTGGGCTGTTGTTCAAAGTAATGTATCAAAGAACTTCCTTGATTCAAATTATTTTCCCATTTTAGCTTTCTAGAAGTGGATTCTCTCCACTGACCAAATTTGTTATTTTTGTTATTCACTGTTTCCAAAAGTAATGAAAGGTTATTCGTTTAAGGGGTGGAGTGGCAGCTTTTAAGTATGATTCTTCACAACAGTGAATTTACTTTTTCATTTGCAACTGATCAAATCCTGTGAGCAGAGTGCAGAACTTTGTTCAGTTCTCAGTTCACTATTATGCAGTCATGATTAAATCAATCAATCATTGATGTGAACCTGAAAACATCAGAGTTTTATTTTTAAAATGCTGTTCCCAGCTGCAGTGGATTCAGTTTTTAGTGTGTTGCAGGGTATTTCACTGGAAGTATGGCAGAATTCAGTCAGAAGCTTTTTAGTACAGTATTTCAGACAGAGTCTCTCACACCTCCCTCTCCCTCTTCTTGGATTAGGCATATTTCCTGGATATCATTAGACATATATAACTAAATTCAGTCACCATCTATCAAGAATTGAAAGAATTAACCTAGTTGATATGCATAGATCATTTCATAAATCAGACCAGTCTCAAAGGCATTGCTTGCTGAGCAGTTATAAAAAAATACATCCTGACAAGTTAATGTGGCATTTTAAAGCTAATGCAGTATTTACAAAACTGAACTAATGAAGCTAACACCTTCACTCAGTATATCGACCAAATACAATACCAAAGCACTGAAAATTAGTGTATCAATTCTCAATATATCAACTTTTTACAAAAAAAAAGAAGAAATCTCAAGCCATTAGTCGCTTGCAGGAGCTACACAATGAAGTCCCAGATGACATCATTTCAAGACCAAGCCCAGGATCCTTGCATACAGAAGCACAAGTCCCTACTGCTTCTATTCAAAGATCAGGGGCTTGGACATAGGAAGCTGTTTAGATACCTACTGAGATTTTCAAGAGCTTCTAGCCAGGTTTGGCAGTAAAAGTTAGGTGAAAAAAACCGGGATTTTAGGTACCCATCCTGTTCGAGCACATCTGAAAAATTTCCTAAGCAAGTACCAGCTTCATTCAGTCACAAGTACTGTGTAAGGTTCAATATCAGGTCTCACAGCTAAAAGCTGAATTGAGTATTTACACATGTTCCTGTCCCAAGAAGGTGGCAGCCAGCTAACACTGTATTTTCCATCATGGTCCAGCCCTGTAGAGTCTGAGGGTCTGAGCACACATATGGTGCAGAGAAACCCTGCCTGTTGTTCTTTACTGATTTTCACAGTATGCAATCTGGACAGAGATCATAGAGAAGAATAAATACATGCCAGGCAACCCACACTGTTGAAAGAAGCTCCCTAAAAGCCTTGGTGTCCCTAGCAAAGGGGGGGAGGGGGAAGTCATTCATCCATAAAATTAAATGCAATATACATTCAAATCCTAGTATTTACCCAGAGTCCTAGAAACCTCGAAGATGTGATCAGAGGACCCTTTCAGGAAACGGTCTTGCCAAGCAGACTGCTCCTGGTAACTTCAACAGGCTTACCTTGTGCGAGCTCTGCCCAGTTCTGGGACAGCAAGTCACATTTGCAGAAACACAGCATTACAAGACACTAATTTAATGCATTGGGAATTTAGGTACCTTCAAAACAGCCAAGATTGAAAGCAGAAAGAAGGAATGCTGGACCAAAACACTTGTTTTCCCCAAAGTCTAGCCCTGCAACTCAGCTACCATTCCACTGAGGATGGTAATACTATGTTTGCCCTGCAGGTTTTGTCGAGAAGAGATAAGCGATGGCTATGCCATACAGTGCGAGAGACTGTTCTAATCTACCGGATGTCTTCAGAGTTGCTTCCTCTGCAGCCATCCTCCAAGATAGAAATTAATGCTGTTTCCACAACCGTGAAGAAAAAAAATGCAACAGCAATAGTTAGAGAGGCTTGAAGATCCCTTTGAAGGGCCCAAACGCCTCGTGCTGCAGCTGGCAGCACAGCGGCCATTACCAGTGCTGCCCCATGCCCAGAAGCACTTGCTAAGCCAGAACTGCTCTTCAGACTCTGGGCGGTGGTGGCCACGACGTACTGCCGACAGCCAGCCCAGCCTCTCTGTGCCCCTTGCACTACGCAGAGAAGCTGCACAAGAGAATCGGAGCTTCGTGAACTGTGTGCTTTCGTACTGAACACGTGAAGAAAGAGCTTGCTTTGCGCTTAAAGAAACAGGAAAATTTTGATGTTATTAAGTTACTAGAGTTAAGTATGCCTTCAGTAATAAGCCACTGTCTAGCTTCTTATAAAGCATGGCAAAAAAATAACCAGAACAAGACAGCCCTCTTCTTCATAATAACGTTGCATGATTTTATATTTCCAGATTAAAGAGCCACATTGAAAGAGATATAAAATACATAAATACAATCGTAAGAAACTTGTTTGTTTGTACCTCTAAATCCTTCTCTGGGTTTTAAAATGGAGGACTCCTTCCTTGTTTTGAGCACGTTTCCTCTGCATTTCATGAAGTGGGGGCTCCCTGCTGCTTGAGAAGGTTCCCTTTATAGAATGCTGAACAATGAGTTTGGAAATGTTTTGATTGATAATAGCTTACATATGGTGTTACAGAAAAGGAGTCTATTTTAAGTATCGTTCTTCTCTGAGAAGGGATTTTAAAGAGGCACCATGTGCTTCAAACTTGCTGGCGACACATTGAGCCTCGTCTTAGAGCCTGCCTCTGGAACCGCTCCCTGGCTTGTGATGGAAACGCACGAGTCCACCATAATCCTTACTAACATTCAGAGAGTGGTGGAAGTACATTTTGTTTCCTATGCTTGTGAGGTTTTCAGAACGTGGCAGGACTAGCGCATAACAGGCAATACTGAAGAGGATTCCTAGAAAACATTTTATACACTGTTGTCAGGTAACGGATCCAGTACAATAGATACATTCTTTCACAGAAACCCAGAGAAAGGAAAAAACACTTGGCCGTCATTCAAGGCTACTCTCCTTCCTAGGGTCTGAGTTTTTAAAATTTATTTATAATACATTATTAAAAGGAAATATGAGTTTTAGTTAAAGAGACATTTTGAAATGTCTTTGACCAAATATCATGGAAGAGAAAGTGCATGAAACCTTTTTATTAAGATGAGCCTTCAGGTTTTTCTCACTTTTCATCAAGATCTAATCCCAAAATGAAATGTTAAAGGCATCACACTGACACATGTTGGCTTTCAGATAAGAAGTTCATGTTTCTGACCGTAATCAAGGATTCCAGGAATTATTCTTTCAGCAAATAATAGGCAGGAAGGACATAGTGACCTTGCCACATTTCAACCTGCATTGAGAGTTTTCTGCCAACTTAAATTTTGCCTACGATTACACAGCATTTCCTTTTGAAACAGTCATATTGCTTTATGAAACTGTTTCTAATATTATCCACACAGAAGGGTGAAATAATCCCTATCAACTTTAGTGACTATAAAAATTCCCAAGATCAAAGTAAGATTATCCTTATCTAATTTTGTAAGAAAAGTAGTAGTTTGTAGTCATTTATAAACATTTTTGTAAACACCTACAGCTATGACAAGTCACTTGGAACAAAAAAACCCCAACACACACGCAGAAGATGGGGGTGGAGTTTGCTTATGAATTCTGAATTAAATGTTTTCCATAAATATATTATCAACATTGTTCACGTACAAAACCATTTATTCATTCATCACTAAGAATTATCTGGCATCTGTGACAGCTCACTAGAGGGAACATAACCCCCATTTTTAAAAAGGGGAACAAGGAGGACCCGGGCAACTACAGGCTGGTCAGCCTCACCTCTGTGCCTGGCAAGGTCATGGAGCAGATTCTCCTGGGAACCATGCTAAGGCACATGGAGAGCAAGGAGGTGGTGGGTGACAGCCAACATGGCTTCACCAAAGGCAGATCGTGCCTGACCAACTTGGTGGCCTTTTATGATGGGGTGACAGCATCGGTGGACAAGGGTCGACCAACGGATGTCATCTACCTGGACTTGTGCAAAGCCTTTGACACTGTCCCGCACGACATTCTTCTCTCTAAACTAGAGAGGCATGGGTTTGATGGATGGACCACTCGGTGGATAAGGAATTGGCTCAATGGCCACACTCAGAGAGTAGTGGTCAACGGCTCGATGTCCAAGTGGAGACCGGTCACGAGTGGCGTCCCTCAGGGGTACGTGTTGGGCCCGGCCCTCTTCAACATCTTTGTCGGTGACGTGGACAGTGGCATGGAGTGCACCCTCAGCAAGTTCGCCGATGACACCAAGCTGTGTGGTGCCATCGACACGCTGGAAGGGAGGGATGCCATCCAGAGGGACCTCGACAGGCTGGAGAGGTGGGCCCGTGTCAACCTCATGAAGTTTAACCAGGCCAAGTGCAAGGTCCTACATCTGGGTCGTGGCAATCCCAGGCACAAATACAGACTGGGCGGAGAATGGATCGTGAGCAGCCCTGAGGAGAAGGACTTGGGAGTACTGGTGGACGAGAAGCTCAATATGAGCCGGCAATGTGCTCTTGCGGCCCAGAAGGCCAACCGCGTCCTGGGCTGCATCAAGAGGAGCGTGGCCAGCAGGTCGAGGGAGGTGATTCTCCCCCTCTACTCTGCCCTCGTGAGACCTCACTTGGAGTATCGCGTCCAGTTCTGGAGTCCCCAACATAAGAAGGACATGGACCAGTTGGAGAGGGTCCAGAGGAGGGCCACGAAGATGATAAGAGGGCTGGAGCACCTTTCCTATGAGGACAGGCTGAAAGAGTTGGGGCTGTTCAGCCTGGAGAAGAGGAGGCTCCGGGGTGACCTTGTAGCGGTCTTCCAGTACCTCAAGGGGGCCTACAAGAAAGATGGGGAGAGGCTGTTCAGGAGGGCCAGTTGTGATAGGACAAGGGGTAATGGTTTTAAAAGAGAGGGAGGTAGATTCAGGTTGGATATTAGGAAAAAATTTTTTACCATAAGAGTTGTAGAACACTGGAACAGGTTGCCCAGAGAGGTGGTGGATGCTCCATCCCTGGAGACGTTCAAGGCCAGGTTGGATGAGGCCCTGAGCAACCTGATCTAGTTGGAGATATCCCTGTTCCTTGCAGGGGGGTTGGACTAGATGACCTTTGAAGGTCCCTTCCAGCCCTAACCATTCTATGATTCTATAAAGCAGATGATCATGTTTCTGTTTTTTGGGTATCTACACTTTGCATAATGGAAGCAACATAAAGGACTTCAAAGTGGCTGATGTGGGAACAATGAAACAACTTACCTTCCTTTAAACCAGGTTCTTAATTTTCACATACTGATAGGCAGAGATATATATACAAAGACTTAAATTTTAAAATATTATCCGAGTTACATTTTTCCTCTATGTAAGTGTATGCTGATAAGTGAGAAAAAAAGACCATTCTTCACTATGATGGAAAAAGATGGTGGTTATCAAACCAGCAAACCACATACCCTATTTTTGGTTAAACTACTTCAATGCTTGCATACTTTTTCCTAGCATCAGCATGAATTAAATACAAGCTAATTCCATAAATATACAAGGCCAAAGTTATCTCTAAGGTATAGCAAAGATTATTTCAGTCTAAATTAAAACCACTTGAATTTTAATGCAAAAATAATGAACAAGTCATGCGCACATCCATTCATCCAGAGTTCAGTATTTTTGATATTTCAAGTCACAGACAGTATTGGTGCCTTCTGCCTGATTCAAAGAAATGTTTTATTACGGAAGTTAACTTCTCTGAACTCGTAAAGCAAGTAAGCAAGCAAACCAACAAAACAACTTTGCATCGGACAGTTCATAACATTAGCGTCATTGTTCACATCTATAACTAGAGACAATGATGCTCCTCAGTCTTGTAAGTGATGCGTGACTGTTTATACAGCATTCATAGCAGTAGCTTGTACTGGGAGCATCAAAAGCATTTTTAGGCAAAAACCCTGGCAGAAGGATAGACTTCAGTGTTACATCATAGTCCCATGCAATTAATCGTGGCATTAGGAAGGGCAAATACCTCATAGTCTCACCACCAGGTCTTGCCATTTTAGAAGTATTTTACATTGTGATATTTTCCTCACCCTTCTGAGAGCTCTTCCTTGCCCCTCAGTAAAACTTCCCTTTTCCCTGCCGAGCAAGAAGGTAAGTAGAATCTTTTAGATGTATGGCACAAAGGTATTTTGCAGATTCATGGAACATTAAAGAGCCCACCCACAAACTCCTTTTCCCTGATACTTCCAGCTCCAGGAACAATGTTTACTAGAAAGGCAATTCATTTCCCTGGAAGAAAACAGGGAGTAGATAAATGCTATCACCAGGGAGCATTTCATATTCTTCATAAACAGTCAATTCAAGTCAGTGCATGCAGATCCACAGAACGTAACTGTGAGGGCTAAGGAAAAACATATGCTTTCCATACAGAAACAATAAAAATTTTCCAAAACTGTCTTTCAAGATTCTCTTTTTCAGCCTGAGCCAATGCAGTCTAATTAGAGGGAGTCATTTGGGAGAATCATGTAAATATTTCTGCCTCAACCAGCGCTGCATCGTTCCTTGCAGCATTTTGAAGCAGTTTTCTTTCCAATGAGCTATGCTCATTACATCATATGCTTAATTTATTTTTCCAGGAAAGGTTCCCTAACCCAAGCTGGTTTGTCTGAGACACTGTTGCTCCATTCCTTGCGTCTGCTGCCTCACCGTGTGAAATACAATCACTTCAGGGAGGAGAGATACACCACGTCTCTTCTGATCTCCTTTATTACAAACTAGACAAGCTGGTTGCCCGGCTGGTAGAGGTCAGAAGAGAGTCTTGCTTAGCTTGAAACTTTGCATCTCAAAACCTAGGACTGCAACTGACCTTCCCATGAGCATCTTAAATGGATAATGCTAAAATTAGTGTTCAGAAAAAAATGGCTGTCTTGTAGAAAAAAGGAGTTGGTTTTTGTTTGTTGTTCATTTGTTGTTGGTGGTTTTGTTTTGTTTTTTAAAGGAATAGAGATAAGACAGTAAGATGGCTTTTGAAGAGGGACACCAAGCAGATTTACCAACTGGAAGTTCAATTGTAACTAAAATAGTGACACATGGACCTCCACATAGAGATGTTTACTTATTCAGGCAGCTAGGAGCGTAGCCATACAGTCATCAAGATAACCCCCTTCCAGATTTTCTAAGAGTCACATTAACCAATAATAACATTCTTAACAATTTGATCCCAGTTACCTTAAGCTATCCCAGATAAACCATTTTTTCAGTTTGAGGGCTGCCTCTTTCAGCCGAATCTCTAGAAGAAGTAACAAATTCCAGGTAACAGGCAGGCCAAAGGTTAGGAATTTATTCTTAAAAATTCCCTATATTACTTCAGAATTCTTGTTAATTCCTCCAACCTTCCACAGATGTGTGTAAGTGTATATACACATAAGTAGAGGTGAACTACACAGATTTTATTCTAGGGCAGGAACTAAACCAGACAAGAGAATTTTCTGTTTATTGAAAAAAGTGATCCAATTTCATTGCATAGCCTACTTTTTCATCTAGTAAGAGGTAAATTCTCTACTGATTACAAAAATTGTCTGTAATATTCTAGATAGGGGAATACAAACTGGGTAATTTAAATACAAAGGCATCCTTTTTTTCATTTGCACATACATCAAACATTGAGGAACATCCTCTCACACTCCGAGCTTCCTACCAAAAGAAGTAATGATCAGGTTCTGATCTTGCTTATACCCAAGGGATTAGTATGAATTCCAGCCTTATAGAAGATGTACCTTTAGTAAGTAGTGGAGAGTTTTGTTAATATTTATACATATATAAAATGCATATTGAAGGGGAATACTGAGAGACTGTCAGTGTTCCTAGTGCATTCAAATTCTCCTGGGTTGAGAGGATTAGAAATGCATTCCCTCCCTAAATAAGACTGAAGAAAGCACATGGGGTAAACTCCTTATAGTACTTTAAAATCTCTGTTAATCAGAAAAAGTGGAAAAGTTTTAGCCTCAGGAGACAGTAGCTAGTACAATTGCATTTAGATGGCTTTGACTTACAGTTTGGAAAAGAATGCCACCACCTCCTTGAAGTAAGTTATATGCCACTTAGGAGAAGGAAAGGAAAATCTCAAATGCCAACACACAGATGAGAAGATCTAAAGCCCTTTTTTTGTTGTTTTCACAGGCAGGGCTGGTCAACTAGCTCACGCTTGTGTATCACCTCCACCTGCAAATGTAAGTAAGCACTGTTATCAGCTCCTGTGATTGTTATCATGCCTCACATGGATACTAAACCCCCATTTCCTACAAGCGTGTGAACTGGGGGCAGTCTTGGTGGCACTGGAAGATATGCACTCCTAGCCTTCAATGTCAAAGAAAAGCTTCAAAAGGACATGCCTTTAATGAGCGTACAAGGTGAGAAAGCTAGAATAAAACAAATCAAAAGCAGTTAGATCTCAGAGTTTAGTTTGTTTTACAAGGAAGTTTTACAAATATTCCGACACTACCGTCATTTTTGACTGCTTGTGGTCAGCAATATTGGATCAGAACAACAATGCCAAAAATTAAGGGAGAAGATTAGTATGTAATACCAGGATGCCAACAACTATGCAGATGATGGTCTGATGTAACAAGATTCATTTGAGAACAACGGGCTGCCCAAGCACTGGTTCAACTGCAAAGACTGGGCTCCACAAGGAGCCTAGACTGCCGCTGAAAGAAGGCACAATCCTGCAGCCCAGTATTGCAGGGCTGATCATATGCAGAGACAGAATATAAACAATTTCTCACACTTCCACAAAGCTCATGACTGCTGAACCAGGCTGATATCTGAGACAATAACCAAATGACTTCCGAGCATCTGTACTCCTTTGGGAGGCCAGTCTAGGACAGGTTTTTTAAAATTAAAACCAGCAAAGAAATAACAGAGAGAATAGGTAGCTAAGGCGGGGAAAAAGAGCAGAGCAAACCTTTCTTTGCCCACAATTAAATTGTTTGCAGTGTGAAGCACTTAGGAGTATTGTGCTGACTGCTGCCACATGAGGATCCTGGGGAGAAGCAGCACATGTGGAGCAGTACTCTTTCCTCATGAGCATGAGGGCGAGTCACCATTGGCTATTTTATCTTTTCTGTAAGAGGCACAGCTGTTAACTAGAGAGCTACATGAAGCAGACAGTACCTTCTACTTTCCTTTTCTACTGTTTTGGGAACAGTTAATGAGAAGCCTTGGTCAGAGCTCGTAAATAAGATGGAGCTTACATTAAGCTAACAAATACAGGAGAGCGCTTGCAAGAGAATGAGAGCTGTATTTCATCTATTTTGGCAAGTAGTACAGTACACAATATGACTGCTGAACTAAAATACTCTGTGTGGCACTGTAATTCAATCTCTGCCTCTTTTCATCAGTGTCCTGCACATGCCTTTCCCCCCACCATCTTGACTGCCAAGAAGGTTTGACTTTGGCCCTCTGCATATCCCAAAGGACTGTTAAATAGGAAAGAGAATTATAACGCAGAAAAATAAGCCACTGATGCTTAAGTCTTAAATCAATATTCGAACAGGAAGAGTTAGTCTGGTATATAGGTCAGGGAAGCATTTGAAGCACAAACTCTGGGCAATTTGATTCACAGAGAGGACTGGCTCAGAGACCTCTGCTGCTCTGAGGAAAGCAGCACACAGCTGTGCTGGGCAGCCAGACTGTCCCCCATGTAACACCACAGAGGCAATTTTACAGTTCCAATACCATGCTAGGGTAGAACAGGTCTGGTTTCATGCAAAGCTGGGCTTTGGACTGCACTCACTGAAGAGAGGAAAGTCACTGCTCCTGCTCCATGACAAAGTAACATGCACAGTAAGACTCAAGAACATGTTCTTAGTCATTCTTAAGAAAACCTATCAATCCGGGAAACTGAGGTTCAGATTTATAAAAGGAATCTAAAACTGGAATTATAAAGTTTGCAATGTGACAAGCACTCTAGTCAGAATTCTGAAAAAAAACCCTACAACCCCAAACCAAAAAATCCCCAATCAACCAACCACAACTCCTAGAAATTCACAAAACTTCAAAAGCAGAAGTAAAACTATGCAATCCATGGTACCTCTACAGAATATTTGGTAGGACTGGGGCTAGCACATCCAACAGCACATTATGTGGCTGAGTGCTCAGGCTCGTCAGTGAAGCACAGCCTGTTCTGAAGCACGCTGAAATCAAAGGAGTAGTTTATAAGACTGAACCAGTTTTGAGTCTTGTCTCATGTGAGCTGACTTCAGCAGTGCAACTAATGCCATTCACCAAGTCACTGAAAAACCCTAGGTACTCAGGCCTTTGGAAAAATAGAGCCATCAGGCCTCACACAAGCAAAAGGCGTGCTTTAGAAGAACATGCTAATGAAGCACAAATACCGGAGGGAGGCTGTGACCTGAAGGAAACGGCACTAGGCTGAGACTGGAGAACTGTGTTCTCTTTGTCGGCTCAGCAAGTGAACCTGGATATTCAAGACCTTCTCCACCCACTCTCCCTTTCCACCTATACATATTAAATAAAATGCTCTGAAAGCCACATGCAAAACAGGTTTTTCATTTCTCACTTATTTAGAAAGACTGGTTACAATGGTTGGCTTATAGGGCACACATACATTAACATTTCTGTATGTATACAAGATGTTTTTAGGAGTGATATATACCCTACGTTGATGTACCTTATCTTCATCACAAATACACTGAGGAGTCAGTGCATGATAGGCATTGTTAAACCACTGGTTGTGAGCTCATTAAACAGCCATATACCCTGGAAAATACGAAGCAGTGTAGCAAGTGTAAAAAACAGTTGTTCTTTAGGAACTTCATTACACCTGAAAACTAAGCATGAGGAAGATGAGCAAAATGGAAACAATACTTTAAACACAAGGATTATTTTGCCAGCATGTCATATTTATATATGCCTTATGCCACATTGGGACACTTTGATGTGTTTTATTCAAAAAACTGCCTAAGGATGCCTACACGCAGGTCTACAGTACATGGTTTAAGAATTTTGGCAGACCCATCCCAGTATAACATTAATCATGCAGTAGCTTGCACATTGTCTGAAAAAATTCCACGCAGCATTGTCTGCTGTTGCCTGGGAAGACAAAACAAAATGGGAAGAATTATAAATCTGTCTCTCTCCTGAGTACTCTCTTCCCAGGGACAATACTCTTGTATTCCCAAAGTGACTTTTCTTCCACATTTACTTGGTGTTGCTCTTGGCTGCATTGGTGGAAATCACCATTAAAAATACTAGGATGGAATAAGGCATTGAGAACAATGGGATGCAAATTATAAAAAGCTATTTAAACAAGTGATAATAACCATACTACATTTAAATCCTCTGAACACATAAAATGTTTCCTATTTAGTATCTTCGAGCTACATTTAGGGCCAGACATTCAGATATTTACTGAAAATACAATCTTTCTGGACAATTTCTAGGTGGAAGAAAAAACAGAAGACAAGAGCGTGTGGAAAACACAGAAGCTAAACCTCAAACCTAGAGCGGTTTTACAAAATGAGCAGCACAATAAGTTAATCTAAGTTAAGCGGCTACAGCAGACTGTAGGACTAGTATGCGTTTGATGCGCACCAGAGAACCTTGAATGAGAAAAGGCATGTGAATAAAATAATTCATACTGAAATGACAGAATTTTAATTATGTGCAACTTCAGCCCCATTAATATGAAGCAGGAAGCACCTCAGGCATCTAGGGCCCTGATGACAGAAGTCACAAATCTATTCAGTGATTTACTTTATGAAACATTGTGTTGGATGCAGCATTTGAGGGGGGGATGGTGGGGAAAAGTCCAGAAAAAAAAAACAAATCAAAAAAACCCCAATAACACAAACAAAACCCACAAAGACCACATATCTAGATGTGATTTTCATCAATAACCAGGACTACCAGTTTAAGAACATCTCAGATACCAGTATGATGTAGTGGCAGTAAAGGCACGCTGCAATAGTCAAGACTTTGCAAAGAAATGCATCAGAAATGTGGGCAAGGAAAATGGAAATATGTGAAAGTGCATATGTGGATTTCAAACCAGTCTTGTTCAGGACTAACTTGGAAACATGGAGAGCTGACACACTTGGGAGAGGATGTATATCTGGATAAAAACTCCCAAACAGTTCCCAAATCATTCAGGAAGAAAGCAAGAATGGTAAAACAATTACACATGGTGCTGTTCACAAAGAAAACAGGAAATATAGCCCACTAGGGAGAAACATAGAAGACTACTAAAACAGGCAGCCTGTTGTGGATGCAAACAAGAAATTAAAAGAGATGAGAAAGCGATTCAAAACTCACCCACAACAGCTCTCACAAACCACAAAGCCCAGCAAACCATCTAAGAAGCAAACAGGCAACACTATATATCTAATTGAATCCTTTTAAAGTCCTCTTTGCTTTGTAGCTCATCCTACACCCAAATGGTACAGGGACGGTTCTTTAAGTAGATGTATAGTGAAAGTTTAAGAAAAATTTTAGCAATAAGGAAAGATAATGTAAATGTAAGTTACAGGGGCATTGTCTTAGTAAAGCTGCACAGAAACTAAAGCAAACAATTAGGTCTTTTGTGCTCAAACAATTGGCTGGATTAGTGCTTGAAATGACACAGAAATTTTACATATCAAATAAACCGTATTGAGAGCTAGAATATCGATTTACGTCAGTAGAAAATGACTAGAGACTTGCGCAGGACGGGGCATGCTCTATGACATGGTACTCTGGGCAATTTTCAGAATCACTTGCATCCAGACAGGCCTTGACTTCAAGTGACACAGCTATGGCTGTCCCAGTAGAGACATGCAGACAAGGAGCAAGATAAGAGCTCATGAAAATCTGAGAACAGGAAACTAATGCTGGCTCTCCTCCGGCATTTTTTGAATATCTGAATCAGCAAACTTTTTTTCTTTTTGAAGTAGCTTCAGGCATAATTTTTGAAACACAGATTTATTTATTTTTTTTCTGGGCACAGGATGAAATAAATCGTCACTTAATGCACTATAAAGCAAGCAAAAGGAACAAGAAAGGCAGCAACAGCATACTGAATGTAGTAGAAGGATTAGGAACACACAGGGTTAAAAACAAAGTGAAAAGAGACTATGGTGGTAATGTGTCACTGGACAAAAAAAACCCCACCAAAACCAATGAAACAAGGAGGAAATCCTTACTGGTCACACACAGGGTCAGAAATAATGCCAGGGAGAAATCTTAAGTAGTCTTTGCTATTATGCTTAACTGGAGAAATGAGATCCTGCAAACCAAGCTTGAGAATATATAAATAGAATTATGAAATTAGAAGAAATTATTCCAACATCAAATAAATACAGCAGGATCATCGGCAGCAGCATGCTCAGCTCTGGTCAGGCTATTAGAGACACCGAGATGTTTGAGAAAAGACAATCAAATTATTCCCTTGACTCTAATGAGATTAATGCATCTATAAATGATTATCACCAGCTAACCTCTTGAATTAGCTGCTGTACAAATGCTAGATCTGCAAGAAGGTTACAAAACAAGATGTTTGTGTGAAAGTAAATAAGTAGAAAAGCAAGAAGGTCATTTGACTGCCGACTAAATATATCTGTCTCACAAGACAGCACTGACTGCTGCTAAACAGAAGTAACTGGGGGTCTTGCAAATGGAGCCTTTAGCAGATGTGTCTTCACATTTATAAGTTCACTCACAACTGAGGCAAGTCACTGTAAATCCTTTAGCCATAGTTTCTTCCTGATAACACAGAGATTATCCTACAACCAAGATAAATTCTACTGTCTATTTAGGTTGCCAATATGCTAGTGGGAAGGATAATTTCTTGTAGGATTCTGAGATAGTGTCCTGACCAGAGCAAGTTCAACAACGAAATTTCTGAGAAAAAGTAATATTCACCTACCTTTCAGCAGCAATGAGCAGCTAGAGAACAACATCCAGTTAGAACACTGACTCTCTCATAATGTTTTTATTTTGCTTAGTTTTTCTAAACGTACTTCCATTTCAGGGCTGTTACAGCTTCTGCTCTAAAGAGTCAGAATACATACAGCTTCCTCTTTATACAAATCTTGCATTACCATCCACCTTTGATCCCCTTCCTCCCTCTACTTCTGCTATTATAATTTCACAGATTTTGCCAGAAGGAGCCATTAGATCACTTAAGCAGATCTCCAGCATCACGCAGGCACTACCTTTCACCCAGCTACCCCTGCCAAAACCCTTATACTTCAGTGAAACGAAAGCAGGAGATTTAATTGTACACTGCAGGAGACCCTGCAGCACGAGCTGTACCCAGGGACACCGTGCTGGCAGAAAACTGGGCAAAATACACACAGATGATTCCATCAGGAAACGACAGCCTCCACTGCAGAGAAAGATAGCGAACCTTACCAATCTGGCAGTCAAAAAAAACCCCACTTATTTCTAACCCAGAATCTGAAAGTAGAATATGAAACATGTAAGAATGACAGGTCAGATAAAGAATCCACTTTTCTCTTAGATTTCTATACTATCGCTCAGCAATGCAACACTTTCTTCAGCCCTGTCTAACTGCTGGTGTTTAGCAGAGAATAAAAAACAAAACACAAACAAAAACCACCATAGAATAACGTGAATGACAACAGACAAAGCCCTCCCTTACTCACAGTAGAAATCACGCTACCTAAGATTTTATTATAATTACTGTTTTAATGCATCTGAAGGCTGATATAAATTCAGACTCAAAATACAATCTGTCAATTTGCTTCTGAAACTTTTAGGTAGATACACAATCTAATAGTTTATCATCCAAGCCACAATGAGTCTAGCATTTTCACAAGTGCTTGTACAAATGTTTTACTGTCCTCTTAGATAGAGGCTGGAACCTTATGGAAAGGGTGAAATCACACAATTTAATCCTCTCATCAGTGGGTCGCACCATGCTTTCATAGGCAGAGATTGAACTACAACAGCAGGAATGATGCCTTCTGGAAGCACTTCTCAGCAGAAGTCCCTACAGAATTCTATGTATTAATAATGGAAACCCTAACCCATGCCAACAAGCAGTGCACACTAAAAAATATCTCTTATCTCAGAGATAAAAAGAAGGCTCATTGACACTGATGACAACAACACAGGGAACAGACTAACAGCTCAGAAGGTTCTGCTATAGAGGGCTGAGCCTGAAGTAGATCTAAAAGACAGTCACCCAACTGGTAATTAAAAAGTGCCTGACTGAGCTCATTAAAGATTTTAATATTATATGTACTTCGAATATTCAACACATGAGAGATTTCAGGCAGCTGCCAATCCAAGGTAGACCTCTTCGATTCCACCCCAATCAAGCCAGCAGTGACTAAAAGTTCACCTGTTTAATGGTCAATGCCTTGCACAACACGAGTTAACAGACTACACAAATTCATTTTCATTAGCTTCCTCTTCACATTATATTGCAGTCTCTCAACTTTGTTCCCTCTGAAAGTATATATAAAAATCTCCTAAACCATTATTTATATTTATCTGTTCTCAGTTTATAAAACGATACACACACTACAAAAAAAAAAAACAACAAACAACCAAAAAAAACCCAAAAAAAACCCACCCACATCACAAGTAACGACCTTGTTTGGTTGTACTGCAGATAAGAAGCTTGAAGGTCCTTAAAGAGCATAACACCACCAGTGAGCACAGAGACTGACATTCTCACAGACACATGGGCTTTTACAAGGCTACCCACATATTCAAATTGCATCGCTGAAGCTTTAGTCCCCAGACCTGGCAGCTGGTACTCAGGTTACAGATGCTGCACTTGCCAGGTGGTTCCAGAAAGTTCCTAAGAGAGGGATTATCAAGGCATTTCCCTCCCTCCCCTTTTCATTCCTGATTTCTAAGGATGTGCCAGCTGCTAATTAGTGTAAGGCAGAGATAGCCTGTAGCTGGCTCTGATTTACCACAGCTGTACCTGGTCAGCCTCTCCCATGCCTCCTCATCAGACTGTGAAACCTCTGTAAATGTAAGGTTGGACTTCAGCTCCAACCTTGGAAACTCAGATCTTTCCCTCATACGCAAATCAGAAGTATAGCTTGTTATGTAAAAAGTTACTGTCACCTGCAAAGTATAGTTTAGAGAAACACTCAAGTCACTGCTTGTTTCCCTATACAGGCCAAATTTCCCATGTCCTTGAGGCAAAGGGCTGCATTCTTGTTGAAATGCCCTTTACTCTGCCAGGTGCAACAGTAGCAAATTGGGGATAGAAGATTTCCAATGCCAAAAAAGGCGAATTTGTCCATGTGGACAATCTTGTCCTGTCAGCCTGATGCTACCGTGATCTGACCTTGCTCACACATTTGCTTTGCTCCTCCTGCTCCTTTCCCTCATAGATCCTGAGCACTACATTACCAAGCTCACTATCAAAAGTCTCATTCTGTGACGGCAGAGGAGAGAGGAAAGAGCACACAAGAGAAACTACAGCACATCTAATTTTAGCTTGCCTCTATTTCTGACAGAATAACTTCAAAGGCAGCACAAATGTTGCACTCAGTCTGCTCCCATTAAAATCCATGAAAGTTTCCCCATGAACTTTGATAGGAGAACCTTATATTCAGAAAGGCGTACATCATTGAATTCAGACAAAACACATGTAAGAGACAGAGCTGTGACAATGCCGGTGTTTTCAATAGTGTTGTAGATACACATAGTGCCTTACTCAACCCCCATCCTATTTGGCAGGACTGTAGAAACCCAAAAGAATAACACATGAGCAATGTGGGTGAAAAAAAAAAAAGTAAAAGACAAGGAGGGAAACCCCTAT
The DNA here is from genome assembly GCF_009769465.1 of Tauraco erythrolophus. NCBI lineage: Eukaryota > Metazoa > Chordata > Aves > Musophagiformes > Musophagidae > Tauraco > Tauraco erythrolophus. The sequence continues at coordinate 13,631,123 of NC_141472.1, read as the reverse complement.
GACTTATTGTGGTCAGTACTCACTGTGCAACTCCATATGGCCCAGCTGCCTTTCCCTTAGAAGAACAAATGCACAGCTATGTAGGAAATACTTGCTTTTTAACAGCTCAGTACCTCTTCCTGTGCCCACACATAGTCCAGTGCTTAAAGAAACATCCACACGTGAGGAAGGGATCAAGCTGGAAACACTTTATGCTACACACCCTTGTATCCCATCTCATGTAAGCTGGGAGTCATCATATGACTACAGCCTGGGAGGAATCTCAAAGGCCTCCACCCGCAGCCAGTAAGGCACCTGGGGCAGAAAACAAGTTTAATCACACTACACAACTGAAAAGAGGAGCACAGGACTTGTGAAATTTTGAAGGAGTATGATAGCTACTGTGACAAACAATATGACTTTGACTACTAAACGGGTTTCCAGCCATAAGACCTGAAAATAACTAACTAAATAGAACCTGAAGTGAAGGTAAGGTCAAGCTAGAACACACCTTAAAAACTGGAGAAAGTTGAATGTGGCCCCAGAATTAATCAGACAATGCTGGGACAGGAGGGAAAGGAACCACAATCAACATGATAAACATACTTCAAAATGTGAATACAAAGCTAAGGTTTGGTACTGTCAGACACTAAGGTGCCTGTGTGGATTCACACGTACGGGTCATCTTTCCCATAGTAGGAATGCTGTTAAATTGCCACTTTAAAATGGGTAGGCACTGCAGAGAGAACACAAGACACTTGTTGGCTCAATGAAAGCCAGTAAGACTTTTTAATAAGACAAGTCCAAATGATTTAAATAGCACTTAAATGAGAATCAATGCCTCTACCATTTTACTCTTTATCCCTTTTAAACTCATTAATGTCAGTCACTTCCCAGCCACAATAGCTTTGTGACCAAGGCCATCTACTGGTGAGCGAGCTGTGCAGATTAATGGGGGTTTTGTTGGCCACATTTAATTAGTGCTTGTCAAGATTTAGATGCAAGCATTGAAACTGTGACAAGCAGCTGTTTACAGTTGAGCAGCTTCAGTAATTAGTAAACACGACCACAGTTTTGGATGAACAAATAAATGAATAAGGCTTCCCCAACTCCACGTGAACCTAAAGAACCATGATTTCACCCAGGAGAGAAGAATGTGGTACTTTCAGTCTACATCCCCAGTTCAAGCATAGTCCAGGCATCTTGTGACCTCATTGTTCTGTGTAACAAGAACCAGAAACGTCAGCGTTGCTAATAGAGATATCAATTTTACCCTAAAAATCACTACCAGACCTGGTAGCAGTATTTTCAAGAATTACTGGGGTCTGAATGAAGAAGTTTGCAGGCTAAAACTGCAAATATTTTAAATCAGCGCGTATGAGGATTTATAGGCTGTACACCTTAATTACAATTGTACTTGTCCTCCTGACTTAAAGCAACAGAAACGGAAATCGGGCAGGGAGATGGAAGGGAAATAAAGCACACCCAAATCCTTACACGCTGTGACTTCCAGGGTGATGTCCGAGACAAATCAGCAAGAGAATTTGGGAGCACTAGCATGTGTGACATAGAGATCTCCACGCTGTTCCCTGTTCAGCATTACTCCTAAATGATGAAGATGTTTCTAACAAAATACTTTCTTCAGCTCTTTTTAAAAATTTGGTAACACTGAAGTTAGTATTACGATTTTTAGAGTAAGGTGTTTGAATGGCAGCACTGGAAATCCCAGATTACAAGACAATATTCTCCTCCATCTTTGCCTTTAAGTTTTAGATCAAGATGAAGCAAACTTAACTCTTTACTCTTACTCATCCTTTTTGCCATGAGAATTTGGGACAACCTTTATAGCATATAGAAATGTATTCACTAGGAGCTAGCTTGAAGACATTAAACATAGGTTTGGGTAGATATATTTGGCTGGCAACGTAGAAACTAAAAGTTCCTCTTTTGACTGAACATGCGACATGGAAGGAACGTATTTCCACAAGAGAAAATGTGGATATCATAAGATGACAAACAAGCTTCACTGACATTGCCTTCAGTCTGATTAATTCCTATGATGATCAGATTTACGACAGAGAATTTATGGATGGCAGGTCAAAAGGAGGCAAAGCTTCCTGTAAACTTCAATGTCCTCTTCTTGAAGATGGACATTTGTACATTCCTTCCAAGTTGGGTTTGGGGTTGTTTTGGAGGATTTTTTTTTGAGTGGGGTGGTGGGTTTTTTTTCTGAAGCCAAGATTAGACTGTAAATTCAGTTTAATTAAGCCAGTTTTAGTCACTATGTAAGCAAACTACTTTCCAGGACAGTAAGCTTAGTAATTATGTGCCGTTCCAATTTATTTTTGGTGCAATAAGGCCATGGGTAGTTCTGCATCTGAAGGAGATTTGTAGTCTCCAGTATAATTTTTTAAATTAAGATTACAGGGGAAAACACCCCAAACATCCACCTGCTGCCCTCCCTGCCCCAGAACCCACAAGACAAATACAATTTTGAAAGAATAAAATAGTGCACGTAAATTTCCAATGACTTTGTTTTTTTTTCAGCAAAACTGTGTTATAATCAATTTGGAGTATGTTCACATAAAGTCACAAATTTATAGTGAACAAAACAAAAAAATCTTTTTTCCTTATTAGTCATACAGAAGGGGCTGCTGTCTTTGCTTCCAAAAATAGAGCAGTCACTAGTAAAAGAGCAATCCCACATCAGTCGTGACAGAGACTCCCATTTTGATATATCCAATAAAAAGATACTAATAAAGTAACTCAAATTAAAAATTAAGATATGCCAGCATTTCTAGATAGACCTCTGTATCCTGGTTTTAGCTGGGACAGAGTTAGCTCTTCTTTTTAGCAGCTAGAAGAGCTCCGTGTTTTGGTTTTAGTCTGGAACTTGCTCTGAGAAGAATGCTGCCAGCACACTGATGTTTGTAGTTCGCACTGAGGTCTCAAGGACTTTTCAGCTGCCGTGTTCTTGCCAGTGTGCAGGAGCACAACAGCATAGGGGGGAGCATGGCCGGGACGGGGAGTCACGACTCTTCTTACGATTTGTACTTGAATTTAAGATTGAGGGCCAAACTGGCCAATTAGTATTCCATATCATGCAGCATCATGCCCAGTATAAAAGTGAGGGACAGCCAGAAAGAAGGGCTTTTGCCCTTCCTGGAGTCTCACTTTCAGACTCTCGGGGTGCTTTCTCTCTCTCCCCCTCTCTATTTCAGGGCCTTGCATTCGTCCAGGATTGCAGCTTCGGGACGAGACGGGCTTTGGATACGAGGGGGTGGTGAGCATCTACTCTGTGTAGTAACTATCTGTATTAAATTGTTCTTATCTCAACCCATGGGTTGAGATAAGAACAATTTATCCTTTTAATAAACCCTTTTTCTCCTTTAATTCTCTCCCTCATCCCTGGGGTGGGGGAGGGTGAGTGATCAACTGTGTAGGGTATGGTTGCCAGAGCAGCCTAACCCACGACACTCTGTTACTTTAATGTGAAAGTAGACAGTCCTGAATATAAAGATGAATTCACTGGCTTTTGTCTTCTTTTGCTCCGTAATAATGACCTCTCTTCTAATTGCATCTGCACACTTCACTAGTGTTCTGCTTTTCTCCTATAGTGTTCTGCTTTTCTCCTATTACTATGTTAAATACAGCTGATGGCAGCTTCTTGCAGCACATCATTCAGTGGCCAAACTAGACATGCTACCACTTAGCATCACACCAGCAAACAGCCCACAGAATAATAACCGTTTTTCGCCTTGCCTCAAACTCTTCCAGACTGACTGCAGATAAGATGGCTATATGTAATTTTAAACACAGACTCTTGTTTCTCCCCTGAAGGCACTCTGTCATTATGGAACTTTGTCCAGAGGACGAATCACAAATTCTCCATTATAAGGCCAGACTGCTGCTGCTAAGGCAGAGCAAAATACCATAATTATTTTGCCAAGATTTGACATAAAAACTTGTTGATAAGCTTCCATCATTCTTCTCATTAAATCACTACATCAAAAGAGCTGAACCATGGAAAATTTAATCTATACTTTTCAATCACAACTACTGTGAATCACAGTAATTACACTTATTTTACACTTTCAAAACACTGCACAAATCTCTACACCATTGCCTGGGTAGAAAGTTAGCTTTATCTTTAAAGTTGAGATAAGGGATTGAAAAAATCTGTTATGATAATCTTCTGTTGATCTGCATATAAAAGCTACTTACACCACGGATCTCATGTTCCAGAAACACAGATAATCTGAGAATTGGGAAATTCATAAACTGCAACATCAAATTTTAATGATTTGCTCATTTCTTCAATAAGCATTTCAAACAGAGGATTTAATTTAGTTTCACTGTCAGGTCCTGTTTTAAATTCATGTTTTCACCTGATTTTTCTTTCACAAACCTCTAAACTTGGAATTACCTGTATGTTATTGAATTGAAAGGAATGTTGTTTTTATTTTTCAAACTATATATAGATATCTCTTTGATCCATTTTCCCAGTGCGATGCTAAAAGTTTTTTCTTACTTCAATCCTGTACCAAATACTGATAATGGCTCTAACTTTCTTAATCTCAAATATATTCAAAAGCAAGATTACCTCAGAATGAACTGCTGGGCTAGACAATCTAAGAAGTCCATCTACCTCTATTTCATCCTGCATATTATTCAGTTATATATTGTACAGTCCATAGGGAAAAAAAAACAAACCACACAAGCATATGAAAATAACTCAGAAGGGCCACCTGCCATGAAAGTGTTGTTTATCTTCAAGCAGTACCATTTCTTCTCAGAATGTAAGAAGTTGACACACCCGTAACGCCGGCCGGCCTGTGTGAAACTGCGCTGAGTAAAGGCCTTGGATGAGCATTAGTACCGACTAAATTTGTACTTGGCTGTTCCAGGCAAAAGGCTTTATTGTAAGCTGCAGCATAGTGTAAGTTTCAGAAACAGTTTTGGGAAATCAAACATACAAAATTCATCCCTCTTTCAGAGGAGACGGCAGGAAGGGAAAAAAGAACCCAGAAAAGAGCCTAGTATTTGTTACATCAGAACATTTACAATGGTACTTAAAAAGGCTGTAGAAGACATTTATTCTAATAGCCTTGGATGTTCAATTCGTGTAATTGTCCAGTCTGGTTTTGCTCCTTCTGTAAATTCCCTTTGGAACCTGGAAAAGAAAAGGCAGTAAGTGAAGAGTTGTTAAAATTTACTTGATCCTTAAAGAGCTACTAACACCAACAAGAAATCATGAAGAAATATTTTACTTCAAAGTTATTCCTTAGACTTTGATGCTGATGCTCTGAAGGGAACCTACAGGAAGGCTGGGGAGGGACTTTTTACAAGAGTGTCCACTGATAGGACAAGGGGAAATGGGTTTAAGTTGAAGGAGAACAGATTTAGATTAGATCTTAGGAAGAAATTCTTCAGTACGAGGGTGGTAAGACTTGGGAATAAATTGCCCAGAGAAGTTGTGGATGCCCCCTCCCTGGAGGTGTTCAAGGCCAGGTTGGACGGAGCCTTGAGTAGCCTGGGCTAGTTGAGAGGCGTCCCTGCCCATGACAGGGAGGTTGGATTAGATGATCTCTGAGGTCCCTTCCAGCCTATGCCATTCTATGATTCTATGATTACGCTCCAAAATGGAAGATTAAAATTAATTCTACAGTAAGAAACAAAAGTGCACTGACTTGAGAGTGTTTTGGTTCAGATCCCACAGGCAGGATCAAGCAGCAAGAGTAAAGACCCTGATATAAAGAGAGCACTCAGTTTTCATAGCAGTAAATATAAATATAGCTTTGTGGCAGATTTTCATCCCTAAATAAAGGGTTTCATTTAATGGGATGGTAACTGTAAAAGGATAGGACATTTTCCACATTCTTCCTGAAATTTTTCATTTTTCCTGAAGTATACTTTAAAAAGTAATATATTTTCAGAAATACATCAAAGATCAAGCTAGCAGTAGTACCAAATCTCCCTGAAAGAAAATTCTGCAGTTGTTGACAGGAAAATTAAAACATCCACTCCTATTTTCAAAGAATCTTCCTCTTTCTTTTGTAGTCATTAATGCCTTCCTCTCTGTGCATGTTAGTTTTGACTGCTTGTCATCTAAAGAAAAGTCTGAGCTTCAAGCTGAAAATTCATGCTCCCAAGTAATCTGCATATTGTGGACAAGAACAGTATAACCTCATTGCTTTGCAATTAAATGCAAATTCACTCCTGGAAATTGTCTTCTCCAGACACCCAAATACTTAACACTAGGCTTCCAAGGCCTGTAGTATCTTTGCCCATTTCAGTTTAGATTAGCACTGTAAACAGCAGAAGGAACACATACTTGCAAAGATGCCTCTCCTGGGGATTAGGAACAGATAGGTAGGGCTTTCAGAGGAGGTTCTTGAGGTTAATGGAGCCTCAGAAGCCTCCAACTCTAAAAAACATGCTGAATTTGGCTAAGGGATGGATCCACAAAAATCCATCCAGGCAAAAGCACTGGTGTCCTCAGAGTGCTGCCTTTGTTTCAGAGCTCCCGATCATCTAGACCTCATAGTCTTTCCATTGCAAACATGAGCATAGAAGTCATTGACTATATCACATTTCTCTCACAAAAATCCCCCCTTTTTCCAACTTCTGTGAATGTTATTTTCCAAACATTTTGCCAACCATGCAGATATTTCTGTGCTGCTTTGAGATCAGTACACTAAACATTCTTCACAAACATTTCTATGAAAATCCATCTACCTAACATGTGCTTTGAGGGCTTGGATCAGTGGCATGAATTATCTGAACACCAGGTGATGCCTGCTTTGTTCTACCTTTCTGCAGAAAGCATATGGCTAAAAAATTTTCTCTTTCATGAGCTACTTTTTCAGCCAATTGTGGTTCTAACTTTTGTGTGGGAAGTGACAAGTCAACAGCACCACACTTGACTGCTTGGCTTGACTTATTTCTTGTAGCACTACTAACAGCAACTGGGAAGCAAGGACTGATATTGGCCTACTTCCTGAAAGCTGCAGGAGCAGTAAAGGATCAGAAACCTCATTCAATGCTCCAACTATTTCTCTTCCTGACAGAGAAAGCGTTCTCTTTAATCTCAACTCAGAAGCAAGGTAATGAGATAATGACTTTAAGGGGTATTTTAAAAAAACTGGCCCCAGAATAAAAACTCAAAAACTGGATGAGAACTAACTGCGACTAGAATCAAGGTAAATTAAAACATACCAAGTTCTGCACTGGCACAGTGTGAATGCTTTCAGTTTCCAAACTAGTTTCCACACAGCTAGGCCATGCACATGGAGGAAAGAAAAAAAAAAAAAAAAGGAAAAAAAGGACAAGTAAACTTACTCATAGTTTGCTGTTAAAAGATGTCTTTTTTCTTTTGTGCTTTCATCTCCAAACACAATCTGGAAAACTTTGGTTTCACCTGGTACTTCATCAGGTAGGTTAGCACCATTCAGATACCAGAAACGCATGAGGATCCTAACAAACTTTCTTCCTGTTGGAAATAAATCAAAGCATAAGGTAGATCTTTTTCTCACTGGTCAAATGCGCCTATTTGCTATGTAGCATATATTCTAGTGAGACTCTGGAAGGGCAGCTGACTTTAGCCATAAAGAATGCATGATAGAATAATGAACAATAAAGCTATTTAAAGCCATATTCATGCTGTTTAGCAACGATAAAAATACACTCTGTAAAAAGGTATGTATTTTATCATGACTGTTGCGTGACATCATACATTATCAAACCATATGAAAAAAGCTGGTTACCACAAGGTCCAAAGCCAACTACTGATCGTACAAAAGTACGTAGAGTAGCTGAAACTCAGGAGTAAACTAAGAGGAAAAAAAAAAAAAATCCCTATCCTCCAAAACAGGAAATAAGCTCACTGGGTCTGACAATTGGAAATGCTCCTTGGAAGACCCATGGTCAGACTATAAATCATCTCAACTGTGTCTGATAGTGAACTGAGCACGTAACACTGAAAGAAAAACTTGTCTGAGCTCATCACTAGCTTAAAAAAATAACAATCAAGAAGTCCGAGAACAAAGTGTATTCCATGAAAGCAGAATAGTGGTGAAGACAGCAAAATTTATTTCATTATCCAGCCTTCACTATTCTTCTTGCAAGATATGTTTTCATTGGCGAAGCAACAGCTTTCTCCATATGGTAGAATAATTGTTTTTGAGTGGTTTGAGATTGCAAAGGACTAATAATGCAAAAATCTGAAATTACAAAACAAGAGGAATGAGCAAGACCTAAACAGAAGTCAAAACAGTACCATGACTTACTAACAATAAACTCTCAGGTTCTTGTTTAAAAGGAAAACAGGGAATTATATATAGATGAACTATAAACAGAAGAACAAAGAACAAGAAACAGTACTCAAAACCACATCTGTAAGGAGAAGGCCTGCTTAGTAGCAAAACCAGAAAATAAGACTGCCGTGGCTGAAATGCATTAGAATTCTAAACATACCATCATCATCATAGTAAATGCGAACGTCTCCTTCTGTTGTGTACATAATTGCATCAAGGTCAGCTGCTAAAGCATCTCTGTGGTTGTCAGGGAGCAAAGAAATCTTTTCCTTCAACACCTGAAGTACCTAAATTCAGAAAAACTGTCAATTTTTCATTAGAAAATAAAAGTAGCAATCTTTTCTACTGCAGCTAATACCAAACCCTAGTTCAGCAATACTAACGAAGATTCATTTAATGCTCAAACCAATGAACATAAAGTATTTACGTTTAGAAAAGGTACTGTCAAAACAGCAGTTGCAAAGCAAGGCATGTCAGCCCAGAAAACACCAGTTAAGCTTGCTTCCACATATTTACACTCTGCCTTCTCACTGCTGATTTCTCGCTATGTGTATATTCCTTAGCTTTTGATTCAATTATTTCTTAACTAACTTTCACACATTTCTTTGAAAATCAGTTCCAGTACCACTAAATCTATCTTTGCCATTTTGTGATCCACATTTCCATTAGAGAAAGTTCATACACAACCAGAAGAGAATGAAAAATCATTGCTCTGGGACTAAAGTTCCATATTGTATTCATATCCGTAGTATTTGAGTGTCCTAAGATCTACACAGCTGTGTTAAGCAGAAAAAGGGTGTGGTGCATGAACTGAACAGAGGTATCATCTCAAACACCATGTCATAAGGAAGGACGAAGCTGTGCAGCACTTATTTTTAACTCATACTCAGTTTTTAGTCTAACTTGAATTGCCATTTTTGAGCAACAGACATCCAGCTGTCACATGGAAGCAAGAGGTGATCTTCACTGGAAGATACCAGTTTCTAGTACGTTTTGCAGGTATAAAATTGACTGGCCAAAGCAACAACAAAGTATTGTGGTATCACAGCCTCATCCACTGCATGCTCTGGTTACACGAGGTCTCTGGATCAATGTTAACTGGATCATCTGAAGAATTTAAGATGAGCAGAAGAAGAGGAGATGCTCTTTCAAAACAACTTGAAGAAACAAACTCACATTTTATTGCTATCTCTGCTCAGAGAGAGGAGGCAAGATTGTCCAGTGGGGATGCACTAGAATAGCACCAAAACTTTTGCTGCAAAGGCATGGGTGGCAATAGGGCAGGCCAAGCTGACATCCAGTAACAAGGCAGACATAGACCTGAAGTATCTCCTCCACTTGACTCTGATGCATCTGCTACCTCCGTCCCCTGGGAAGGCCAAGACAACTTCAGCAATTAAAAACTCATAAAAGCACAGAACACACACCACTGATGTTTAACTAGCCAGGTCAGCCATATCCCTGAGACTGAGGCCTTCCAGCCAAAACCAGTAATTGGCTGTATGATCTGCTTGGGGATGGGAACGTATTAGTGCAGCAGGGATGAGCACAAGCTACTTCCTTTCTTCATCTAAATTCTGGTGCACAGAACAAAAGCGTCAGCTATCTGCCTATGCCAACAGAGGTATGCAATTCCACCTGCCATCCAGAACCCACCACCTTTCAATCCTTTCCAGTACACCAGCAATCTTTTTGGCAATTGGTCCTTATGCTTTCATGCCTTGAAATTAGACATAAAAAAGCTAGGGGACAAACGATTGCCCTGTTCCGCGTTTTGCTGTTTTTCCCAAATTAAATCAAACTAGCAGTATTTGTAGATAATGACAGGCTGAATACATATTACTTCATAATGGAAAATCAATTGCTAGAGTAAGAAATGGAAAGCATTTACCTCTGCTGACACAAGCTCATCCAGCAGGTCAAGTTTATGCTGAGATAGCAGCTTTGAAACAACAGAAAAGGCCTATCAAAAAAAAAAAAAAAAGAAAGAAAGAAATACATGAACAAATAACACTAGGTTGGCTTATCTTTCAGACAAATTCATCGTGTGACAACCTACCTAAATATTCCATGATTTAGGATTTCAATGTTTGCAGAGTAAACCACCATTGAAATGGAAGCTCTCCAGCATTAAAAAAGTGATTCCATGAACTGATAAAAATATAAGGTTTCTTTTCAGTCTCTCATTTAAAGCATCAAACCTTTTGAAAACAGGCAAGTGAATGCATGTCTTACTAAAAAAAAAAAAAAGCATTACAGTAATCTATATAAGTTGTTTTTACTCTTTTTGATAATTCAACAGTCTATGTTTTTCCCCCTAAATATTCTGTTCCCCTGCCCCTTTTCCCAGCTCATCTCCTGGTTTCAGTCAAAACAGAAGCTCCAGTTTATAAAATGTCTTTATAAATCTTGTTTAGTCTCTAAACTTCAGGAAAATCAACTCCCCTTTTCCCTTAAATTTTGCAGGTACATTTACATACAATAACGCCCCTACATATTCAAATAGCGTACTTGTGAAATGTTGACAGAGTGTTTAGGACCCTACAGCAAGTAAAAACAAACAAACGAAAAAAACAGGGCAAGATAAAACAGGTGGTTCTGCACACATGACAACTAATTTGGCATAGGTGTTTTTTTCTCTCTTGACTTGATCTTAAGTATTTTAACATTCTGTCCCCTACCACCTGGTGTGTTGTTTTGAGTTTTTTTGTTTGTTTTAAATTAAATACAATAATTGAAGTTTCACAGCAGGTAACTCTGTAATTTTTATACGATTAGCCTTGGGATCACTACCTCTTTGACATGTTGTGTCTTGGATGAGGGAATAGAGTGCACGGTCAGCAAGTTTGCTGATGACACCAAACTGGGAGGAGTGGCTGACACACCTGAAGGCTGTGCTGCCATTCAGAGAGACCTGGACAGGCTGGAGAGTTGGGTGGGGAGAAATTTAATGAAATACAACAAGGGCAAGTGTAGAGTCTTGCATTTGGGCAAGAACAACCCCATGTACCAGTACAAGTTGGGGACTGAACTGCTGGGGAACAGCACAGGAGAAAGGGACCTGGGGGTCCCGGTGGACAGCAGGATGACCATGAGTCAGCAATGTGCCCTCGTGGCCAAGAAGGCCAATGGCATCCTGGGGTGTCTTAGAAGGGGTGTGGTTAGTAGATCGAGAGAGGTTCTCCTCCCCCTCTACTCTGCGCTGGTGAGGCCGCATCTGGAATATTGTGTCCAGTTCTGGGCCCCTCAGTTCAAGAAGGACAAGGAACTGCTTGAGAGAGTCCAGTGCAGGGCCACAAAGATGATTAAGGGAGTGGAGCATCTCCCTTATGAGGAAAGGCTGAGGGAGCTGGGTCTCTTTAGCTTGGAGAAGAGGAGACTGAGGGCGGACCTCATTAATGTTTATAAATATGTAAAGGGTGACTGTCATGAGGATGAAGCCAGGCTCTTCTCAGTGGCATCCAATGATAGGACAGGGGGAAATGGATGTAAGCTGGAACACAGGAGGTTCCGCTTAAACATGAGGAAGAACTTCCCAGTAAGGGTAACAGAACACTGGAACAGGCTGCCCAGAGAGGTTGTGGAGTCTCCTTCTCTGGAGATGTTCAAAACCCGCCTGGATGCGATCTTTTGTGATCTGATCTAGGTGCTCCTGCTCCGGCAGGGGGATTGGACTAGATGATCCTTTGAGGTCCCTTCCAACCCCTAACATTCTGTGAAAGCTTACTGGGTTCATAAATTTGGAGAAACAAATATACCCACCAGCTCTAAGCCTGTCTAAGCTTTGGCATTTTAGAAAAATAAGCTAAAAGGAGATACATTTCCCCTTAAAAGTCTCTAAAACGCCTGGAAGCACCTTTCTTCACACTACTTTGGGGGATGGCTAAACCAGCTCGTTTTAATTCTAGAATCCGGGAAAAGAAAACAAGAAAAGCCTGAAGAGAAGCACACCACCTTCCTCACCGAAGTGAGGTACTCGGAGCCCAAAGCGGGGAACTCCACCTGCTTCACACGGGAGTTTCAGAGGAACCCCCCGCCCGCCGGGCGCTCACCTGCTTGGCCCCCCGCGTGAACTCCTCGATGCTGAACTCCTGGTCGAAGTAGAGGCGGATGAGGAGGTAATAGAAGCGCGTGCGGAGCCAGGCCAAGGGGCTGGTGATCCTCACCACCACCACCCGCCGCTGCGGACCCTCGGCCTCCGGCCCCTGCCCGGCGGTGCTGGCGAACCGCGCGGCGGGCCGGAGCCCGGCCGGCGGCAGGGCCGAGGCGGCAGCGGCGGCGGACCCCGGCGGCGGCAGCAGCGGCGGGACCCGGGCGGTCCCCGGCGCCGCGAGCGCGCGCGCGAGCCAACGGCCACAGCTGGGAGCCACGCGCAGCGCCATGACAGCCGCGGCCCGGCCCGGCCCGGCCCCGCCCCGTCCCGTCCCGCCCGGCCGCGGCGGGAAACAGAGCCGCCGCCGCTGGTTCCCGCACGGCGGCGCGTCCTCCGCAGGCGGCGGAGCTCCGGGTGACCGGCGGTTCTGGACCGCGCCGGCTCAGAGGAGCGTGCAGTCACCGCGGGACCCTCCGTCTGGAGAAGGGCGGAACCCGCTGGTTCCCCGGCCCGTGCCTTGCCGGGAGGCCGCCGGGAACGCTTCTGCGCGAGCTCTTCTTGCCGGGGGGAGCGGCGGGAGGCGGACGCGCGTCACCGGCGCGGAAGCGGCCATGGAGCGGCGGGAGCAGCCGGTGGTGCCGGTGGCGGCGTTAGCTGGGGTCACGCGGGAGCGGTTCCTGCGGGACGTGTACCCCCGGGTACGGCGCTGCCCCGCTCGCCTCGGCGCGCCGGGCGGCCCGGAGGCGCTCCGCAGCCGCGCGGGGGAGGGCGGGTTCTCCGGGGGCCCCGCCGGAGCGGGCCGGGGCCGTGCGGAGCGAGAAGGGGCGGCGGGAGATGTCTGCGGCACCTCCTCGGCTGGCAGAGCCAGTGCTGGCACACCGCGGGGTTTGGGTCGGTGTAATTCCCGAGAGGTGTCGTGATCCATTAAACTGAGCGTGAGTTCAGGAGCAAGGAGCTTCTGCAGGCAAATCCCTTCGGAGCTGCTGAACAGCTCTCACAGCTGATCTCTCTCCGAGTTCGTTTTGTTCAACAGTGGTTAAAAAAAGTAGCGATTGCTGGTTTTGTTGCTTTGCCGTTGCTGCTGCTTTTTTTTTTTTTTTTTTTTTTTTTCTGCAACGTCCTGATTCAAAGCAAAAGTGGTTTTCTACGAGTTTTTGTGTATGTGCTGGATCAAACCCGTTTGTGGTTTTCAGCATCAAGGAACCTTAATATAGGTGGAAAGAGCTACTTTCCTGAGAACACATAGCACCGCCATAGCTCACAGTCTACACCGTAACTGTATGGCCTTTTGTCTGTTTTCCACTAAGCTCTGGCTAGAATGGCTAAAGCTATTCCCTAGCCTGGCTAGATTCCTCAATGGCCCCAGCACAAAGTACCTGTTAAAATTGTCTTTGCCTCTTCATATCCTTCCTTATCCTGCTAGGAAAGAGGATATAGCAAATAGTGAAACAGTCCCACGATTTACTGTATTTTGTTAAAACATTCAGCATTCTGATTCACATTGTTTGTTTGTGAACAGATTGGTTGTAACATTGTGTAGTGGGTCCCGGTATTCAGCTGACTGTTTGCATGTACTTACTTTGAAAAACTGATCCTGATTTTTTTCCACTGGATGCTACAATCACTTCACCATTGATTTTTTTTTTTTGTTCTTTAGAGAAAGCCAGTAGTGCTGAAAGGAATGGAACTTGGCACTTGCACAACCAAATGGACGGTAGATTACTTGAGCCAAGCTGAAGGATCTAAAGAAGTAAAGATTCATGTTTCCACAGTGCCACAGATGGATTTCCTCAGTAAGAACTTTGTGTATAGGTACTTTGTTCCAAAGGCCTCTTGTATTTTAAAGGCATGTGCGTGTAACTTTCAGACATGTGGTGTATCTGTTTGAAACTGAGGGTGAGAATATCAAGATACTTTGTGAAAACTTTAAATTACCTATTGAAGTACTGTCTTTGATTTCCCCTTCTTTTCATTCCACAAATATCTCAACACCCTGAGTAAATACTACAAGAGTGAAAGGAGGGGCCAAACAGGGCCTTAAAAGTGATGGCATGAGGAAGTGTTATAAAGATATTTTGACAGAGCACTTTTGTAGGAAATTCGAGCCTGGCATTTGCTGGCATTAATAAGAAATGCAAACCAAGAACCCCCTGATACTAGGTGATATGCTATTTTGTTCTAATTATATGGTGCGTTTTCAGTGTTACTGAATAGTGCTAGTTTCTGACTTGCGACGTGTCTGAACGTGTTGGAATGCTGGCATGTGGCAGGCCATGCTGTTCCACTCTGGGAGGGATGTTACTAATTAAAACTAAGCTCTTTTCAAAGTTAGCATGTGCTGTTCTTGGAATATTCAAACTACTGGGTACTGCACGTTTCACCAGCTGTTTAGTCTCGATGTGGGTCACGTAAACTCTTGATCTCCTCTGAAGTTCCTCTCATGTAGCTGCCAAAACATTTCTTCAGAATTCATCTAATCTCAGTCATTGTGTTATTCTTCAAAGGTAAATGCCTTTATTTTAGTTGTCATTTGTTTTCCCTAAGTGGGAACAAGACGTGTTTAGTCTGTTAAACTTGTAAGTGGGCAGAAGCATATGCCATAAGTGTAAACAAGCTACAAATCTCTATGAGTGGAGCCTGTTGTTTAGGGGAAAAAACACCTTATAATCATGCTATATTCTGCTCACTACATCATGAACTTTTGAATTTTTGAAATTAGGTTATACTTGAATGACTTTCCCTTATCTCTAGATTTCTTTTTCCCTGCTCTATTTTGTTTCTTTTTATGGTGCCTCTTGCTGTGAGTTCACATACAGTCGATCCGGTGTGCTAGTTTTGGCAGGTTTTTAGACAGCCAAATGGAGGTGCTTTGATGATGCTTCATTATAGCAGGAGTTAGGACTTTCACCTACTTCACTTGAAATTCAGGAAGCTTTAATGCTTTCCCCAGCAAGCCCCTCATTCTAATACGAAGGGAGAATAAGTAGAACTAAAAGATTAGAAACACTGAGGACTTAACACGCAGTTCCGTGATTTTAAACCGATGCACGTGAGTAGTACTGCAGTCGTGTTGTAAGTTGCATGCTCCTACCCTGTCTTTGTGTTGGTTCTGGAACTCATTCAGCCATGTTGTGATGTGCGACAGAAATCTGAATGTTTTTCTGCTGTTTTAGCTTTGCTAGCAGGTTTACCATGAGGTCAGATGAGCGTCAGTGCTGAGTAAGGGAGGAGACGGGATGATTAGGATAGACTGCAAGAGTGGACCTGTGGCAGCACCAGCATGCATCAGTTTAAGCTGTTGTGGAGCTGTGCTCTCACTTTCTTCCGTAGAAAATGCAAATGGGCATGATGTAACAGCTCAGCTGAAGTCAGAGGGTTGGTTTTTTTTTATTTGTTTTTCCAGTGATTGTTGTATTTGACTATTACAAACAAGCCTAAAATGTTTAGAGCAGATGCAGGTCACGTTTTGGTAGAAGGAAAAACAGGATCACGAAAAATTTTGCTTGAGGATATTTTCTTCTTAACCCTGGGTACTTGGTGGTTGCTATGAAATTTTATGTTTACATGCAATACATTCATTATCCAGTGACAATGTGAGATGGTGAATTGAATGAACATAACATTGAATTCATAACAATGAATGCATGTTCTATTACTACTTGTGCTTGGTTTGACATTCAGCTATCAACTGATGCCAAAATCTGTAACCCTTGTGAAAAACTCCCATTATTTAAATAGGTATGTAACACTTTTATTGACTTCAGAGGGACAGGCTCTAATGTCTAGTGATTCTTTTTGAATCTTCTGAAGTTGTGTTTAATAATTTCAAGGAAAACTGTAAAGAAACGCTTGAAAATACCACGATTCTCATGTTTTGCTCAGCTGAGGTAGCATGTGTTTAAAAAAAAATCAGATAACTGAAATAAATTTTATCAATCTGCAAATGAAGATAGATATCTGTGTTCCTGTACAAATTCATAGCAAAAAACATATAAACACATGTATATCACCTGCAGTAGTTTTCTTGATGCTCAGATTTTCTCCAAATTTATAAAAAAGTGCAGTAAACAAGCCTGAAAATGACAGTTAGAGAAATAGTCTAAATGAGTATTGTCAGGCATTGGCCACAGTTGAAGTCTGATTCTTCTGTGAACAAATTTCTTGTACTGTGACTCAAACCATTCAGACCCCTTAAGCTCAAGAGGGGATCTTACTGGAGTGTATAAATAGATGAGGGAGGGAATAAAGATGATGGAGCCAGATTCTTCTCAGTGGTTCATGGTGACAGGACAAGAGGCAATAGGCACAAGCTGAAATACAGGAAATTCTGTTAAACTATTTTTAAAAACCCCTCTTTTACAGGGAGGGTGGTCAAACAATGGAACAGGTTGCCAGAGAGGTTATGGAGTCTCTGTCCTTGGAGATACGCAAAACCCACCTGGACACTGTCCTGGGCAACCTGCTGTAATTGACCTGCTCTTGGCAAGGGGATTGGACTGAAAGATCTCCAGAGGTGCCTTCCAGCCTCAGTAATTACATCATTCTGTTTAGATATACATTAGAACTATTTACTAAAGCAGAGAGGTTTGTAAGTGCAGGATTTCTATCTCGGTAGAGCTCTTCAAACTTCCACTGCAAACACTGATTAGTCACCATGTTGGGAAAAAAAAAAGCAGCGTATTGCATCTTGAGTTACACTAGATATGGTAAGAGAGCTGATGGTTTTAAACCTGGTGTTTAGACCGTGTGTTGTTAAATTGATTTATTGTATAAATTAAAATATTTATATTTCAGAACTCTCCCTTTTGATGTATTTGTACGAAAAGCAGCTGAAGTCAAACACAAGGAGTACTTTCTTTCTGAGGTAATTTCCTTAGTACCGCAATTTCTCCTGACAGTTATTTTGCCAGTATATGGAGGGGAAAATGTGGAATTGTAATTTAAAGTCTTACTCCACTCCGGGCCCAAAGAGTGGTGGTAAATGGGGCTAAATCCGGCTGGAGGCCGGTCACCAGTGGGGTTCCCCAGGGCTCAGTGCTGGGTCCAGTTCTGTTTAACATCTTTATCAATGACCTGGATGAGGGGATTGAATGTACCCTCAGTAAATTTGCGGACGACACCAAGCTGGGAGGCTGTGTCGATCTGCTCGAGGGTAGGGAGGCCCTTCAGAGGGATTTGAACAGACTGGATCGTTGGGCTGAGGCCAATGGCATGAGCTTTAATAAGGCCAAGTGCAGAGTCCTTCACTCGGGGTATAAAAACCCCAAGCATCGCTATAGGCTCGGGGAGGAGTGGCTGGAGAGCTGCCTGGCGGAGAAGGACCTGGGGGTGTTGGTTGACTACCGGCTTGATATGAGCCAGCAGTGTGCCCAGGTGGCCAAAAAGGCCAATGGGATACTGGCATGTATCAAGAATAGTGTGACCAGCAGGAGCAGGGAAGTGATCCTGCCCCTGTACTTGGCACTGGTGAGGCCGCACCTGGAATATTGTGTCCAGTTTTGGGCCCCTCGCTTTAAGAGAGATATTGAGCTCCTGGAGCGAGTCCAAAGAAGGGCAACTAAACTGATCAAGGGGCTGGAAAATAAAACTTATGAGGAGCGGCTGAGGGAGTTGGGGCTGTTTAGCCTGGAGAAGAGGAGGCTGAGGGGAGACCTGATTACGGCCTATAAATACTTGAGAAAAGATGGTGGGTAGGTGGGGGAAGGGCTCTTTACATTAGTGATGGGAGATAGAACAAGAGGAAATGGGCATAAGCTTAGTCAGGGGAGATTCAGGTTGGATGTTAGGAAGTATTTCTTCTCTGAAAGGGTTGTCAGCCACTGGAATAAGCTGCCCAGGGAAGTGGTTGAGTCCCCATCCCTGGATGTGTTTAAGAATAGGGTGGATGATCTACTTGAGGATATGGTTTAATGGGGATTAGGGATGGTTGGACTCGATGATCTCTAAGGTCTTTTCCAACCTAGAAATCTATGAATCTATGAATCTATGAATCCAGTAAAACACTTGATCTTAGGTTTAACTGTTTTGTGTGGCTTGGAGCCAGGGGAAAAAATGTAGGGAGAAGTAATTTTCTCGGGAGCTGTTTTGTATGCGTACAGTGTGGTTAACTTCAGTGGTCTTTCTTCTGTTAACAAAAACTGCTTACATGAGCAGAAAATCTAGCATAAAATTTAGTAATCACACCTTGCTTTAGAATAACAACTGTATCATTTACGTGTTTTGCAAGTAAATATCACGAAGATACTTTAGAGTTTGATTACATCTGCTAATGTACATCAATGTACATAATGTAAACATCAAAATACAAATACAGATTTATTGTAACATAATTTGTGAGTAGCAAACGTGTGGCTGTCTTTACGTATCAGTGTTCAAACTAGGAATTTTTCAGATAACTGTAATTAATAAGCAAACAGTTTTGAATGGAGGCATGCTTTTCACCTTTTATGCTACAAGTTTTGAAGCCAATTGAAATAGCTTCCTGTATCAGTGTTCTGAAGAACTTAAGTTATAATCTGCACTTGCTTTGAATGCATTCAGTAACAGTGATGCTGAAGCCGTCGACAAGTCTCACCCACTTCCCTCTTCTACTCTCAGTTAACATATTCTTCCCATTTCTTGAGGTGAACAGCAGGGAGCAGTAGAGAAAAGACAGTATAACAATGTAGCTGAATTTGTAAATGCCATTTATTTGTACCATATTTTGATGAAGCCCTGCATTAGATTAATGAGAAAATTCAAGCTCTTTGTTTAAGTGTGTTTGTAATTCTTATTAAAAACCAGAACAATTGTCTTTTTGTGTTCTCTTCAGGATGAAAAGTATTATTTGCGATCAGTGGGTGAAGATGCTAGGAAGGTGAGTTACTTGAGATTACAGTTCTACTATTGTGAAGTTGCAGTTTAGGAGTATTTTGAAAAGCCTGTTGTCATCCGCTGGCTGTGTAGTATGGGCGTACAACTTGTTATGGTCACTTGGCCTGTGGATCTGACTGGATTTAGGTCAGAACATTTAAACCTAAGCATCTAAAATAGTTGCTGTTATACGAGAGCTTAGCTGATCACTGAAGAGTACATTTCTCACCTCCCATTCTTTAGCTTTTGTTGTAAACTAATAAAAAAGGATTTCTGATGGTCTTTTGCTTTTTCAGTGTGATTTCTAGCAGCCATGGTTAAAAGCAGCTCTCTGGCTGTTCTTGTTAGTATCGATGACCAAGTCAATGCTGAAAGGGTGACCGCTAGAAAGCCGTGCTCTTTTCAGCTCTTCACCAATGCTGAGGTTCTAGCCCTGTGTTTCATATGATAGGAAATGATAGTGAAGTGCTCCCTTATTTTAATGTGCGTATATGGTTGTCCGAGAGTTACGTCCTTTTTGTTTCAGGATATTGCAGATATCAGAAAGCAGTTTCCTGTTTTGGCAGAAGATGTTCAGATTCCAGAGTATTTTGAGAAGGAACAGTTTTTCTCTAGCGTCTTCCGCATCAGCTCAGCTGGATTACAATTATGGACACATTATGATGTAGGTAATACATGTGTTTAGCATAAAATCTTGCAGGTGGCATTACAGATTTGATATAATTATGGTGCAAATCTCTGTCAGAGATCAGCTGGTGACAAACTTCACATATTTTGAAATAGTGGAATGAATCACATTCAGTGGTACAGTGAATTTTAAATAGATGTATTATGTGGGCATAATATCTTACTGGTTTTATGTCTAATTCCATACTTGTAAGATTAAATTATGTTTGATTTTGTTCTCTCTTTTTTTTTTTATTAATGTTTTGAGTTTCAGTTAAAAATCTGAAACACAGTAACTTTCAATGTGTTTGTCTTCAAGATTACCTTCATTCTTTTATTCTAATGGTGAGATTGTTGGTATTTGTACAATGATTGTAGTGGTCTTTTGCTGCAATGCGGTGGATTACAGATAAGATTGTCTTCTGGCTTTGTGCAGTGTAATTCTGAATAAATTTGTTTATAAGAAAAATATTTTTTTGCGTTATAATTAGGAAAGAGAATCCTTTGTCAATAGAAAGTCAGCAAAATGAGGTAGGGGTAACACTGAAAAAGAAAAGGTTTCCCAAATACATTTTGTGTTATATTTTGCTGGTTTATATGTCTAAAGTGTGGTATGTCTTTGTGTTTAAGATGGAAGAACTTGATTCCTATTTAAGGAAAAACACAAAAGTTGTTGGAAAGCCATATTGTGTTTCCAGATATACTATTTGTCAAAAACGTGCAGCTACGGGATAAAGTACCTCACATTCTTGAGTTTTTTACATTAAGGATATGTGGAAGCTCTTTTAGCTAATTCTTAACATATGAAGGTTTTAATAATTCCCTCATTTAAGCTGATGATATTTTAGATTAGTTGCAGGCTATGTATTCATTGTCAACTCTTGGCCAACGTCTCTCTCACTATGCTTATTGCAGGTAATGGATAACTTCTTAATCCAAGTAACAGGGAAAAAAAGAGTTGTTTTGTATAGTCCTCGAGATGCACCGTATTTGTATTTATCAGGTATGCATATCATGTGTATCTAGTTCAGAGTCTGGTGATCGTAGTTGCCTTTCCAGCTTACAAGTATTGCACTGTAGAAGAAAATCACTAACAGACAGCTTGATGTAAAGGAAATCATTTGGTCCTCTAGCTCTGATCCTGTTTGATTCAGTCAAAGCTAAGCATTTTAGAGTGGGGCAGGTTAGGGAATTTACAAAGGAGCACAGCAGCTCCTGCTGGAGCAGGTTCTGTTTTCAGCACCTGACTGTGGAGGAGTACAGTGCCCTGTTTGGATTCAAAATGGTGTTTTAAATGCCAAGGAAAGTGTTTTTTTAGTGTTAATAAGGTTGCAGTTACAGGGGGAATATAGACAATAGGAAAATATGTCTCTTCAGTAAACGAGTGCCATCAAGGTTTCCCTGGTTTTTAGAAGAGTTACAGAACAATAAACCAGTATTAAGTTTGATTCAAGAGCTGTCATTGTGAGCGATGTGATAATGCTTTGTTACTGTTGGAAGAGCAGGGATGTTTATTCATTACTTCTGAAAACTTTCCTAGGTACTAAGTCAGAGGTACTGGATGTGGATAAACCAGACTTAGAGAAATATCCCCTTTTTGTGAAAGCCAAACGCTATCAATGTTTTCTGGAAGCAGGAGATGTGTTATTTATTCCAGGTAAGTGAAAACTAGTTCCTGACCATGTTGTGTTTTTGAACAGTTTTGTTTGTGTCGTGGTTTAGCCCAGCTGCAACTAAATGCCACACAGCTGCTCATTCCCCTGGGGGATGGGGAAGAGAATTAGAAAAGAAAAGGAAACTTGTGGATTGAGATAAGAACAATTTAATAATAACAATAATGTATGAATATATATATATAATAATAATATATATAAGTGATGCACAGTGTAATTGCTCACCACCTGGTGACCAACACCTGTCTTGTCCCGGCAAACGATCCCAAAACAAGTTAAGTCCTGACACCACAATCCCGAACAAGCAAGAGGCCCGAAAAAAGAAGAGAGAGAGAACTCTGAGAGTGAGAGCCCCCAGAAGAGCAAAGGCCCTTCTTTCTGGTCAGCCCTCATCTATATACTAGGCACAACGTTGCATGATAGGGAGTACTTAATTGGCCAATTTGGCCCTCAAGCTTAAGTCTAAGTTTGAATCATAAGGGGGGTTGTGGACCCTTTGTTCCAGCCCTGTTCCCCCCCAGCCTGTTGTGCTCCTGCACACTGGCAAAACATGAGATGCTGAGAAGTCCTTGATGTCTCAGTACCAACTATAAACATCACTGCACTCTCAACATTCTTCTCATAACAAATTCCATACTAAATCCAAAACACAGAGCTCTTCCAGCTGCTAAAAAGAAAAGCTAACTCTGTCCCAGTCAAAACCAGGACAGTTTGCAATTTCTCATTTCTAGGGATGGTAGCAGGTTACTAAAGTATTTCCGTGTTACAAGTAGGAGCATCTAAAGACATTGGCAAAACTTGTCTACTTCCAACTGTACTAATTAGCCTAATAAAAGGTATTATTGTATCTACCTACTAATCTTACCTTCCCTCAAGATTACACTATATGCTTCTGAATTTGTGTCTTAATAGATTAGCACCATAAAATCAACTCGTGAAATCTGAAATTACTCCAGTGACCTGAGTTTTCTAATGACAGAATTTGAGTGAAGGACCATTTCTGTTCTTCTGTAGCTCTGGCACTGAAGAACTGTGAGGCACGTGATTTGATGAGAATTATGGATGGTAGAGTTATTGGACCCTCTAGAAATTTATAATCACCTTTGGGGAATGGAAAGACAAGTCCTAATCATCTTTCTTTCTGTGCAAGCAGAAAATATAAAGCTGCTTCCTGAGCAGAGATGACAAAATTCTGGTGATCAGGGAAAGGCATTTGAATTACTCCTATTGAAACACTCCTGCTGGTTACTAATTTTTCATTTTAACTCATCATGAGCTTGTGGCAGATACTTATTCTGTTGCTTTTTGTATCATCTGGGCAATATAAACAGACCAGTAAACAAGAAGGCAGCAGGTTTTTAGGAAGTTTTAAAATAGATTCTTAGCCTTGGACTCATTACTTAATTTTAAACTTATCGTTTTTGTTTCTTTCTAATTAAACTTTTGGTTACAGTTAGTGAAAGGTATATCACACTGTTGCTGATGTCAGCATACATCATTTCTGTTCTTTTCTATGCAGTACAGATATTAGTTTTTCTTTGCCCAGTAGGTGTGCTGATCCAAACTTTAAGATGCACTCAGCAATGACTGGGGAGTACAGGGATTTTTGAGTCCAGAGAATGGTGCTGGCTTTGTCAGCATTCTGGAGTGCTGACCACTGAAAAAGGTGATGTTCTTTGAGAAAAGAGTGTGGTTATTACGGAGAAGGTAGAAGCAGCTGCTTTTCCTAACCTGAAAGAAACTTCTTGTTCATTTATCAGAATAAACTTTTCTATGTCTTCAGTACATACAAGCAACTATGCCACAATAATCACGGCGTTCAGTCTTTTAGCTTAAAACTGAAATAAGGTGAATATACCATATTAAACTTACTTTGAAAATGTACTTGATAAGGCAAAAATGTCTTTGCTTCCTTACCACAGCCATGATGATTCAATTGAAAAGCCCCCTGACTTGACTTTACATGAAAAGATAAGCAGCTTGCAACCTGGATGATGTTGGTGGTTTACATTGATGCTTGGACAATCTGTGCAAGGTCAGGGACTAAATCTGTGAAAATGCATCTCTGCATTCAGAGTAGAGATGAAATGAGGTGAACAGGGAAGATGTCTTATTTTCATCCTACACATGCTTGTCATTTGCTTACCTTTGAGTATGTCTTTATACTTCAGCAATTGTTACTTTTGTGTGAAGTTACGGATCAACATAAACATCTTGAACTTCTTAAATTTGGTACAATGCAATATATTCAGGGATAAATATTTATAAATAAGCAAAAAATTGAGTAGTTGAGTCTTTTCCTCAACTAGGTTTAGTTTGGGCAATTCTGAAACTTGCTTTGAGTCACGTGGAAGTTTCAGAATGTAATTTTCATTTTATACATTATTCTTTCTACAGCTTTGTGGTTTCACAATGTAATTTCTGAGGAGTTTGGAGTGGCACTGAATGTCTTTTGGAAGCACCTTCCTGCTGAGTCCTACGATAAGAGTGACACTTATGGAAATAAAGATCCCACGGCAGCCTCTAGAGCTATACAGATCTTGGACAGGGCCTTGAAAGCACTTGAAGAACTACCTGAGGAATATAGGGATTTTTATGCTCGGAGAATGGTGTTACGCATCCAAGAAAAAGCCTATAGAAATGATTATGGATAAAACAACACATTGTCATTCAGCAAACTCCTATGAAAGTAGAGAGTTATATTTTAATATGGAAACTGTCCATGTGTACATACATACACCTTCCGTAAGACTAATAAAGAATTTTTTCTTGTTTTTCTTCATGTGCAGTTAGTGCAGTCTGCTTGATCTGGAGATGGTCTCTCTTCTGCAACGAGGCATACATTTGTAGTGCCTGCACTTAACGATTACTTTTTTGGGGTGTTCTGCTTATATTTTTCTGAAAAAAGTTTTGGTGTCTGGGCTGGGCTAACAGCATGTACATTTAATCATAGAATCATAGAATCATAGAATGGTTAGGGCTGGAAGGGACCTTCAAAGGTCATCTAGTCCAACCCCCCTGCAAGGAACAGGGATATCTCCAACTAGATCAGGTTGCTCAGGGCCTTGTCCAACCTGGCCTTGAACGTCTCCAGGGATGGAGCATCCACCACCTCTCTGGGCAACCTGTTGCAGTGTTCTACCACTCTCATAGTAAAAAATTTTTTCCTAATATCCAACCTGAACCTACCTCCCTCTATTTTAAAACCATTACCCCTTGTCCTATCATAACTGGCCCTCCTGAACAGCCTCTCCCCATCTTTCCTGTAGGCCCCCTTGAGGTACTGGAAGACCGCTATAAGGTCACCCCGGAGCCTCCTCTTCTCCAGGCTGAACAGCCCCAACTCTTTCAGCCTGTCCTCAGAGGAAAGGTGCTTCAGCCCTCTTATCATCTTCGTGGCCCTCCTCTGGACCCTCTCCAACTGGTCCATGTCCTTCTTATGTTGGGGACTCCAGAACTGGACGCAGTACTCCAAGTGAGGTCTCATGAGGGCAGAGTACAGGGGGAGAATCACCTCCCTCGACCTGCTGGCCACGCTCCTCTTGATGCAGCCCAGGACGCGGTTGGCCTTCTGGGCCGCAAGAGCACATTGCCGGCTCATATTGAGCTTCTCGTCCACCAGTACTCCCAAGTCCTTCTCCTCAGGGCTGCTCTCGATCCAATCACCACCCAGTCTGTATTTATGCCTGGGATTGCCACGACCCAGATGTAGGACCTTGCATTTGGCCTGGTTAAACTTCATGAGGTTCTCACAGGCCCACCTCTCCAGCCTGTCAAGGTCCCTCTGGATGGCATCCCTCCCTTCCAGCGTGTCGACGGCACCACACAGCTTGGTGTCATCGGCGAACTTGCTGAGGGTGCACTCCATGCCACTGTCCACGTCACCGACAAAGATGTTGAAGAGGGCCGGGCCCAACACGGACCCCTGAGGGACGCCACTCATGACCGGTCTCCACTTGGACATCGAGCCGTTGACCACTACTCTCTGAGTGTGGCCATTGAGCCAATTCCTTATCCACCGAGTGGTCCATCCATCAAACCCCTGCCTCTCTAGTTTAGAGAGAAGAATGTCGTGCGGGACAGTGTCAAAAGCTTTGCACAAGTCCAGGTAGATGACATCCGTTGGTCGACCCTTGTCCACCGATGCTGTCACCCCATCATAAAAGGCCACCAAGTTGGTCAGGCACGATCTGCCTTTGGTGAAGCCATGTTGGCTGTCACCCACCACCTCCTTGCTCTCCATGTGCCTTAGCGTGGTTCCCAGGAGAATCTGCTCCATGACCTTGCCAGGCACAGAGGTGAGGCTGACCGGCCTGTAGTTGCCCGGGTCCTCCTTGTTCCCCTTTTTAAAAATGGGGGTTATGTTCCCTCTCTTCTAGTCATCGGGGACCTCGCCAGACCGCCACGACTTCTCGAATACAATAGCCAGTGGCTTGGCAACTTCATCCGCCAGTTCCTTCAGGACCCGCGGATGGATCTCATCAGGTCCCATGGACTTGTGCACCTTCAAGTTCCTCAGATGTTCCCGAACCTGGTCTTCAAGTACAGTGGGCGGTGGTTCATCCTCACAGTCCCTGCTAGTTCTTTCCACAGCTTGGGTGGTAAGACAAGAGGCTTTACCATTGAAGACTGAGGCAAAAAATTCATTGAGTACCTCAGCCTTCTCTATGTCCCGGGTAACCAGAGCACCAGTATCCTTCCGGAGGGGGCCTACATTCTCTTTGGACTTCCTTTTGTCCCCTACATACCTATAGAAGCATTTCTTGTTGCTTTTTATATCCCTTGCCAAATTCAATTCCTTCAGGGCTTTAGCCTTCCTCACTTGATCCCTGGTCACTCTTACAGCTTCTCTGTATTCCTCCCAGGCTATCTGTCTCCGCTTCCACCCTCTGTAGGCTAGCCTCTTCATTTTCAGTTGGTCCAGGAGCTCCTTGCTCATCCACGCCGGCCTCCTGGTCTTTTTGCCCGACTTGTTCTTCGTCGGGATGCACCTCTGCTGAGCTTGGAGAAGGTGCTCCTTGAATGTGGACCAACTTTCCTGGGCCCCTTGTCCCTCCAGGGCCACCTCCCACGGCACTTTGCCCATCAGGTGCTTCAAGAGGCCGAAGTCCGCCTTCTTGAAGTTTAGGGTACAGAGCTTGCTGAATGGTTTCCTTGCTGCCCCATGGATCTTGAACTCCACTATGTCGTGGTCACTGCAGCCAAGGCTATCCTTAAGTTTCACATCGCCCACCAGTCCCTCCCTGTTGGTGAGCACAAGGTCAAGCATGGCACCCCTCCTTGTCGGCTCCTCTATCACCTGCAGGAGGAAGTTGTCATCCACGCATTCCAGGAACCTCCTGGACTGCCCGTGCCCTGCCGTATTGTCTCTCCAACAGATGTCAGGGTGGTTGAAGTCCCCCATGAGGACCAGGGCTTGTGACCGCGAGGCTGCTCCTATCTGGCTATAAAGCGCCTCATCTGCTCTGTCCTCCTGGCCAGGTGGCCTGTAACAGACTCCTACCGTAACATCACCTATCCGTCCCCGTCCTCTAATCTTGACCCATAAGCTCTCTGTCAGCTCCTCCTCCGACCCCAGGTGAAGCTCCACGCACTCCAGCCGGTTGCTGACGTAGAGAGCAACACCCCCTCCTCGTCTCCTCTTCCTGTCCTTTCTAAAAAGCTTATACCCCTCCATGTTGACACTCCAGTCATAGGAGTCGTCCCACCACGTCTCCGTGATGCCAATAAGGTCGTAGCCCTGCTCATGTACACGCATCTCTAGTTCATCCTGTTTATTTCCCAGTATTTAGAAGTAACTGCACATCTTCCTGAATGCCACCTCATTTACTGAAGTTTAAGAAAGCCATAGTGGTTTCTGAGGAGGTCCAAGAAAGCCATGGGTGGTGGTTCTAACAGTCATGGTTTGTTTTTGAGTAATAGCCTCGTAATACGTGTGGGGAGTTTCTGCTCCCTCTTGTGGTGAAACAGAGTGCGCTTGGGGGGAAGGCAAAAGCTAATCATGCAAGGTAGGTTTAGAGTTGTGCAGCAGCTTGACTGCAAGGTAACTGGTTTACCCCTTTCCTAGCTGAATAAGGCATTGCGCAGGAAGCCTTGTTTGTCGCTGCCCTGGTGCAGTCGGGCAGCATTGCTGTTTCTGCAGCTGTGAAACACCTGCAACTAACGTGCCCACAAATCCATCCAGCTACAGTCCTAAAATCCGAAATGAAGTTCGTAGTTCTGCAGTAGATGTAGAATCTATTGGAAGTGGTGTTTGAGATGCATTATGTTACCATGTGAAAGGGGGTTGCACTGCACCTTTTGGGATGGAGCCTGTTGCAGAGGTGTTGTAGAGGTTTACTTTTCAGCAGATTGTGGTGCTTTCAAAAGCCTTGTGCAATAAAGACGGATGTCTCACAGAAAAGATAGGTTGTCGTCGTCCCTTTGAAATCCCTCTGATGTTATTACTTGTGCTGTTTGGGGAAGGCAGCATTTGTCTGACATTTAGGTCAGCCTGTTACTTCCAGCAGTGTTTTTTGAGAGCTGTAACTTGCCAAAATCTCTTAGACTAAATAGATATGCAGTGTTAATAAAGTGCTGGAAAAAACTTTCTCCAGAGGAGCAGAGGCTTGCAACACTGTGCAGATTATTCTTCTAAACCTGTTCTTCTTGGCAGTTCAACACAGTGAAAATAGTCTGCTACCATGTGAACGGGCACCCAGCCATCATAATGAATAGGCATGAATGGAACCAGCCAAGCGATTCTGATGGACATCATTGTACGTTCTGAGGGTAGAATTTAAATTTGGGATCACAAGTAGGTCTCCCAAAATTTTTGTTCGAAAATGAACAAGGATTGCTTGTGCATACTGCTGAAGACAGAATCTGTGTGTCTCTTAGGCTGAGGAAGCCTCTGGGCTTTGTTGGACTGGTAATGTCGAGGGCCCCATCTGAATTGCTCTGCAGAGGTGTACAGAGCGTATCCTTTGTGTGTTAGAACTAAATGGAGAGGCTCAGAGAGAGCCTGCAGGGCTAGACAAAGCTGTGTTCCAGCACTGTGCCTGCACAGCTATCACTTTCAACTCTAACCACCAGCAGTTTCTCAATATGCTAGCACAGAGAAGTACTGTGCTGATCCCTCGTTCTGCCATTTCTTGATTCTCCATTCCCAAAAGAGAGGTGCTAGCTTGGTGTTCTCAGGCCCCCCAAGTATAAATAAGGGAAGCGTCATGGCGCTGCAGTCACCGTATGAGCGATCTGCTTATGTCTCAGCTTGTGAGAAGTGCCTGTGGTGCTCTGGAGGGAGGGTGGGAACCATTTGGGGCTCTTGGGGAGATGAGGACATAAAAGGAGGAAAATCCTGAGAGTCAAGTGCCTTCACTGCTGTGCCACCTCACGGTGATGTTCAGATTTTCAATAATACCTGTTTCATAGCAAATATGTAAAAAGCATAAATAAGACTTGTCAAGCCACAGGAATTCAGAATGCCTTTTTGAATATTTTTCAATCCCCCTTTTTATTTTGTGAGGGAGGCTATTAAACTCTTCATCTAAACACCTTAGGCCAAGTGCAGCCCTCAGTTGCAGTTATGAGTGCTGAGGTAGCCAGCAGGAAAGCTGCAATAATTCACTTGTTTAGGCTAGAGTGAGGTTTGGATTGGAAAGCGTGTATCTGGCTGGGAAGAGAGGGTCATGCTGAATTAAACGTGAGCCAAGTGCTATAGCAAGTGCAGCTATTTCCTCTCCACACTACCAACTTTAAAATGAAGCCTTTATTTTATTTTTATATGTCAGCAAATGAGCTTATCTCACCCTGGTCAGCTAGTGGATAACAGCCCCGCTCATGCTTCTTTTCCAGTGTGCTGTGAGAAGTCTTGCAATGACAGTGGTTTGGGGTTTTTCCCTCCCCTTTGGTTTTCAGTTCTCTTAACACTGTCAGTAAACCCCACCAGATGTGATGTAAATGCATGGTCAAGAAAGATCAACAAAAACTATTCTATGTAGATCAGTGTGAAGACCAGCACAGTAATTGTTCTGTCAGAGCCACCCTTTTCTCACTTTGAACCAGTTTCTTCAATTTCTTATTTAATAACTTCTATAAAAGTTGTTCTGAAATGCTATAAAAGAAGAAACCAAGCAGTTTAAATAAAAATCTATTTTCTCAATTTGAGCATGATGTGACTAGTGATAAAAATCTTGCAGTTTCTGTGTTAAAAAATAAATACATTACTTGGTGCTTTCTAACCATGGTGTGAAACAGGCAATAAAGTGATGAATGAATGGTGAAAGCATTAAAGGAATAACTTCCAGCTAACACAGTGAGAGAATACATGTAGCCATACTTAAAAGTCTGTTACTGAAATAACACAAAGAATTAGACCCTCTGACATTTTGTGGAAGTTTGTTCTTTAGAGACCTAAAGCAAAATGGGATCATGCCACAATAAAACAGATAAAGTTGTGATAACAGGTGTTAGAAAAATAAACACTGACCATCTTCAGCATTCAAAACAACAACTTCAAATGGTGTATTCCACAGAGGAGTTAGGTGATGTGGACTGCCCAGGACTGAAAGATGAGTTAAGATACTTAAATATAGACAGTACCTGAAATCAGCAGTTTAAACTTGGCCAACCCCAAACTTTTAATTACTCTGAAAATTTGTTGACTGAGGCTTTTAAAATGTAAGTTCATTGCAAATCAGCACCTGGAAAGAATTATTTATTCTTGGTCATATGAAATGCAAAGCATGACACATAATTTCAGAAGATAAACATTTTATACATTTTTCTTAATGTGTTTGCTGTCGAAAGAATCAAATGAAAAAAATGATGTCAAAATATTCTCTTGTCAGACTATTAAACAGGTCATTAAAAATCTGCCTATCATGTATGTGCTGAAGATTTTATGTACTCAAGAATGTGTTTCTCTCCAGAAACTACACAGGGTCTAGGTTCTTAATACAAGTGTCAAGTTAAATGCCTAATGTGAAAGGGTTTGACTTGATCGTGAAGAATGAGAAGTATATTTGCAATCCTTTTTAAGTACACAGGATGAAACTGTTCGCCTTGTTCACAGTTAGTCCCCCAACAGGACTACTAACTTGACTAAGATGAGGATGATTTTACCATAGTAGAGGTTACATGACATATGGTGTGATCCCAGTACGCATTACCTCACAGCTTAAAAAAAATTCCTGTGCAGTGTTGATTCTTTTTTCCTCTGCCCAAAGCGTATCTTCCCAAACCTGAGACATTTAGATGTTTCCATGCAGACAACACAGGTACTGAAGATACGTATTCTGAGACAGTAACTTTTACAAGGAATTCTCTCTAAGTTAGTATCGCTCAATAACCATAGATTCCTGTGTTACTAAAAGGCCAGATGAAATTTTAATTTTTTTTTTTTGACCGTTATCTGAGTTTGCTGTGAAGATGCATGTTAAGGTTTCTTGTTTTGGTTTGAGTCAGACTCTAGGACTGGGGATAGATTCTGATCTCTGTATATGGTAATTCCTGAGAGCAATGATCCGTTTTAAGTGGCAATTCCCGAGAGCAACAAGAGCAAGATTACTTCCTTTCCAACTGTTAGATCTGTTCCTAGTCAACATTTTTAAGAGCCAATTGAAAACATTAAAAGAACTGCTCAACTATGTAAAACACGCAGCTCCACGTGCAACGCTGTGTTCATACAGAACGCTCAGAAGCTATCGCTTGCAGTCATAACCCAGATCACAGTAACAGATAATTTTTTGCTGTGAAAACGTTTATACCTCAGCTGTCAAGCAGTACATGAATCACTTAAAATTTCCATCACACAAACTCAATGTATTTCTAATGGTGACAAATGGGAAAGAAGAGCTATGCCAATAGCCTGTAAGGGATGCGACAGCTTTATCTGACACGCAGGCTTACGAGTACTGCTCGGAGGGTAAACTCTGGTGAGGGAGACGTGGAGAGCCTTGTTCTGCACATCAGCGCTGGTATGTCTCTTGACTCTTCCCTGCGTCTTGCAGCCATGCTTTCTTTAGAAACAACTCAGCTCTGAAGTGCCAAGCTTAACAAAAGAAACTAACAATCCTGATTAAAAGTGCTCTCTGAAAGCTTACTAAAAGAAGGAAAATTTATTCTGAACCTTGAAGTAATGGCATTCTGCTGCTTCTCAAATACCCGAGATGTTTATACACACGAACCTGATCTAGTGGAAGGCACCCCTGCCCACGGTGGGAGGGGGTTGGAACTAGGTGATCTTTAAGGTCCCTTCCAACCCAAACCATTCTACGATTCTATGAAGAAAAAACAAGGTAAGAATGGATTTTTCCCTTTTGTTCTACCAGATGCTTTTCTGGCGATTTGCAGAATTCAGCAATTCTTGGGTCGCTTGGAAACATGTAACGAAGCCCTCATGACAGGAAATGACTACAAAGCCATCACTACTTTATAACCCACACTACACTATATGCAAAATGACTGCCTGAATCAGTTTTCCATGATATCCACAGTGCATCCTGTGCAAGTGTGTTTTGTCAGCAGGAGGAGAGAATTATGCTGTGAATATTGATAGAATGAATTTAGTCAGGAACAGTGTCTGGCACAGGGAGATGCAGTGCCTGTCTCCACCACAGAGGTATTCTGCGATCTTGGACTACTTGCTTAATGACTTCATGTTATTTCATTCGAGTTAAAAACAGTCACCTTGCATCTTAACAGAGTTAAGAGATCAGCAAGACCAACACAAAGCCAGCCTTGGTCTTATGGTCTCCATCAGCAATATTTAAACGTGTCTAAATTTTCATCAGGTTATGGGAACCAGAAGTAAACTATTTTTTTTCTTTATTCTACCATCCTTAAAAAAATGAAATGAGATTTCAATACAAGATTAAAAAGATTGTGAAGTGACTGTGGAGGTGATTTGAAGAGGCTGTCTCTTGTGGATCTCAGTCTGAAACATCTGCCTTTGCTTTTGTATTGCACAGGAACACCAGACACACAATTCATGTTTCTGGATTCTGCTAGGCAGTGACGTACCTAAAAATGTAGCTCACAAAAAAGAACATACATTCCAAAATTTTTACTGTGTTTTAACTTCTCTCTGATATTAACTAATAAGACCCCATGTAATTTAAAATAAGCATTCAAAGTAAATGGATGAGTGTACTTCAGTGCTTCAACTTTCAGACAATGAATACTGTTTATCTGCAGGAATAGTGAATAATTGTTAGCTTAGGAAAGCCAGCATTGTAAAAAGCACAAGAGGGCGGAAAAAACAGGTGACATTTTCTTTCTGCAAATAGGTCAAAAAGAAACTGTTTGGAAAACCTGAGTGCATGATCATACACAATCACTTTTATCTGTGAATATCCACAGCTGTAACATCCTTACTCCTGAACTGACTTTGCAGTCTTATTTAAAATAATTTATATGATTAATTAAATACACAGCACTCCTGTTAGTTATCTCTATCAGCAATAATGTTTGTTTAGTAAGATAGAACGGCTCACCATAAAGTGCTTGTGCTACCATAAGGGAGGCAGCAGGATGTTATTGATGGGAGGACAGAAAAGACTGCTCCTTTCAGCAACATATTAAGACTTGGACCCTTAATCACTTCAAAATTAGGAGCCAACACTGATTTATGCAGTAGCATTTGCAAGATGCAATTAAGTTAGTCCTAGATAGGAAAAAGGTTACCAAAGTTTCTACTATTTAAGATGCGCACAAAATAAAATCATTTAAGTCATACAGAATCTGGACAATTTCACAGAATCGAGCTCTGTTCTAAAGGAATTTAACAGGCACAGCTTAAAACATTTTAGCATTTCTCAAAATCTGAAGAATGTCTTGTCTATTGTACAAGAAACGAGCAGGTAATGATATAGAGAATACCAGCTATTACATTCTAGGTTGTACTAAGGACTCTGTAATGTTGCTCACTCCATTCAAAACCAGAAATGGCTTGAACTAAGCCATGGTAAGAAAGCATGAGAATCACTTAACTTCAGGTATTTACATCTAAAATTACTAAAAACTGTCTTTACAGTTAAGGTCAAAAACAGGCATATACAAACCATGAGCCCTTTCATCCTATCAGAAATGTTCACATCCTTGGGTACTTCATGCCAGCTTTCCCGTGTATGTGAGATGCCAGCAAGCTGTTTTAGAATCACGGACGCTGGCTACACAAATACAAAGCCTGCCTTCAAGAAAAGTTATCAAATAAATCTGATTTTTTAAACTAGGTCTCCACAAACACCTGATAAAGCTTAATCCACAAAACTTAACTGCACATTCCTTGTTTAATGGTTTTACATTAACATCAAAGTGGTTCATCCATTAGAAATAGTTTATTTTCTACATTGTTTGCAAAATTTATTTTTAGCATGCATTGTAGTGAATGACAGAGGCACATTCCAACAGAGTACTACACTGTTTAGAGGATGAAAAACAACTAGCCAGTTTTCCCTCCGCAACATGAGGTCTCACAACAAGATTAGCTTTACAACAAAGTGCTTATTCTTCAAATTAATACAGCAACAGTTGAGCCTATTTTATTCAAGTTATTGTAAGCAGGCTCCATCAAACAGGTTAATATTATTTTCATAGGACAGCCATCCAGAAACTTCTGAAGACAATGTCAATATTTTAATAGCTGTTTCCAAAAGCTTGCAACAACCTACTCCTGCCGTTTTGGCTGGCACAGAATTGTTTAGAAATTGGTCTGTGATCAGCACTGTTATTGGAAAGGGCACATTTTAGGGTACTCAGGTTTGCCTGGTCAGTCTGAAACTGAAATGAGAGGGAACAAGATCAGTGGGGTGGTCTGTTTTTTTGTTATTTATTTTTAAAATTTTTATTTTATAAGTGGATAATCAAAAATATTTCAAGCAATTTGTAGGCCTTCTATTAAAACCACTTTGCTAGGTGACTCATATTTCCTTTACAGAAAAAAGTCCTCCCGTATGCTACAAGTGTTATCAAAAGGACCAAAAAATGGAAATAGCCTTCCTTGGAATACATAAACAAGTCATTATACGCCCATTAAGAATGTAATCAATAAATAGGGTTGAACAAAGTCTCCAAGGAAGAGTTTTCAACAAAGAGCAGATTGAACTAGATTTCAGATTCTTTTATAAAATGTTAGAATTAGTTTGCATTTTGCACTTCTCTCCACCAATTAAAATAGATAATTTCCCCTTTTGATCAACTAGGTACATTAGTCTAGTAATTATTGGTGACAGAGTTCACGTTCATATTGTAAGGTGCACATTGTATGCATAATTCTACTACTCTTAATATTTTAAGAAAATTTTCTTAATAGTTCAACACACTTTTCTCATTCTTCAGTGACCACTAACAGGTGCACAACCTCTGCAAGAGTCGTGAAAATACTGTCTCCAGTGAACCATGTAAGTTTTAATGATGCCATGACCCAGGGCTTTCCTTTCACAGTCACAGGAAGCAAGAAGCAGGGGAAAGATGTTGCTAAGCCACCAAACATATGAACAAAGTTGAATAAGATGCCTTTTTCCAGAACTGAGCCACATTTGTTTGTGCAATCTTCACAGTGTTTTGCTAACCTGCTTTTGTATTACTATACTTCCAGGAAATCCAAACCCATTTTAAGCTACTGGTTCATTGTTAATAGCTGCAGTTGTCTTTAAGAGTGATTCTAAGATTTATTTGAAGATAAATGGAAAAAGTTACTTACAGCAGTAGAAAAGTTCCACTTATATCCTCACTTGTCCATCTTTCAGTAATGCTTTCTGAAGAATATTCAGGTTTGGGGCCTGAACTAGATCACATCTTTTGTATCTGATTTTCCTGGCTTTGTATTTAGAGTTGTTTTTTTTCTGTATAAAAAAACCCATGCTCTGAAAATAGATTTTTGGTTGGCTCTCGAAGCAACTACTGCGATACATCTGAAGAAGATAATAGTTCTAAAAACTGAAGCATTTTGACACAGCTACAGTCAACAATCTAAACATTTTAATGCAACTTGTACTATGTTATCTACTTACAGCTCAATTTAGATCAACATCAATGCAGCAATCAGCAAGAAAAACCTCACCAGTCTGAGGCAGGGATAAAGACATGTCTTGACTTGAAAATACAGATATTGCTGCTGGTCCTTATTGAAGTTAGTCAAAGCAAGAGCAAGGTACGTTGAAACAGCAATAAACTACACCCTCATCAGCATTCTTGGTCACTTAACATAGCTATATCAAGATTTTCAAGCCCCCAGGTGAAATGTCTGTTCACTAGCAGATACTACACAATGAATTAACGAAACTTTAGAGTGACAGAAAAGGCAAGGCGCACATCAGGAAGAAAAATGGATTGGCACTATTATTCCAAAAGTAAATATTTGTGACTTTGTTTCAATTAGGAGAAATGTTATAAAACTGGAAGATTTGATTAACTAAGTAAAACAGTTTTCACCAAAATATATAACTAATATTGTTCTAACAATCAGAATTTTCCTTAAGCCAAAAACTTAACATTACGTCTGTAATTGACAAAGATGAAAGCTTTTAGCCCTGGAAGCTACTAACTTGAAGTATCCAGACATTTGAAAGTCTTGAGTACTTTAAACTCCCAGTATAGGTAGTATATGAAATTAGACGTCCAGGACTAAAAAATTTTGCCAGCAGTTTGAGAATAAACGTTCACATTTAACAAAAAAAACATGTATAGGATAGTTCTTCACAACACTTTTTTCCAGAAATCAAATGACAATATCTGTTGTAGGTATGGGGTCCCAGTTTTCCTTTTTAAGCTACTGAAACATATATATAGTATCTATCAGCAACACAGGAGTGATTTAGTATTCTCTTCAGAAAGCGCCTACTCAAAGTTGTAAATCTAGATGACAGCATTTACAGCGTTAAAAGTGCTTTTACAATGAATACACTATTCAGATACATACAGTCTCAAAATACTTCATGAACTCTGAAATGGTTTTCTAAGGAGGCAACGTCATCAGCAAAATGTAATTGATCATTTATTTCCACACCAAATTCTTCAAGTATCTGTACAAATTTCTCATGCTCTCTCCCAATCCATGACCTCATTGTGTCAAACACTTGGTATGGTGTAACATGAGCGTGAACTTCAATCCCTGTCTGAGCAAGTTCTTTCAGCACTTCAGGGTAAGTGACCCAAGTATTGCTTCCTCCCGAGTGACCACCATCCAGCCAGTAAATTGCTTTTATGTTTTTTAAGAAGGTATCTGTATTCTTGTCTTTTTTAGCTTCCTTCAGCTCATAAAGCAGCTGGTTCAAAACCACACAACCTTTACTGAAGCCAATCAAAGTAAATGACACTGCACCTACAGCAGATGGTATAATGAAGTTCATAGCTGAATTATTAGAGCATTCACAATCTCTCTCTCTCTCTGTGGATGAGCAGCCATTTGTTGTTGGAACAGACTGTGGCTGTGATTTACAAGCAGCTATTTTTGCATCCTTGCTGACACCATGCACGCTTTTCTGGGACAGCAGAATATTCTGAGAGAGTCTGAATGCATTAACTAGCAATGCATGGAGATGCTTGAAAGCTCCAAAGTCAGTGCTGTGCTCTGGTGCTCCAAACATGTTGCTCACCACAAAATTGTCGTAACAACTGAATTTGTGCAGGTGCATTCGAGAACACTTTACAACCCAAACAAAGCTATCAGGGAACCGGCGAGCAAGTATGGTAGCAACATTTTCAAAACTCCAGTGCTCCCACTGAAAGTTTTCTGGGTGGCAAGACATGACGTCATGATAGTTCTGAAAAAATAGAAAAAAATAGAAAAGACATGTTATTACACTGTGAAAATGCTTCAGCTCTGTCTAGCATACTTACACTCGCAAGAAAGGACTGTAACTACAGAGAAACATGCATTAAAGAGGCACACACTTGCTAGGATTCCAGAAAAATAAACACATTAAAGAAACTGTCATATTTAGCTTTACTTATTTTACTTTAATATTTTAACCACACATTTTAATACCCCCAAAATTAATACAACAAAAATAAGCACATGGAAGTGTTTGTAATTTTTGTTGACTTCACTCCAGGAGAAGATTAAAGTATTATTCAACTTAGCATTGCATAGAATACATAATTTTACAGTACTATTTCCATCTGAAAAAATACCGATTATCTTATTACAGACTAATAGACTTAAAACTTCGTAATAAGTTTTCTGTCTTTTACACAGGAAAAAAAACAAAACACCCCTCTCATTCAGCTGTAGGGAGTTTTCATTCTCCTTGTTCGCATCCATACGGGGCATAGATGGAAAAAAATTAACCCCCAAGTCACGAATGGTCCTGATCTCTAAATGCATAATGGCAGAGAATACTATTAAGGAATAATAAAGCCATAACGAGGAAAGGTAATCAAAAAGGTTTTCTTAGGCCATCCCAATCCTTAAAATCCAAAGTCCCGCATCTTTATCCGACAGAAAAGGAAAGCCTTTTCCCAGAGCAAAAAGACACTACCCTGCCTTTGAGGAGTACTGACTTCTGAGATGAGCCGACTACCCAGAGTACGTAAGGCGACAGGAGTCGACCCGCTGCCTGGGGACAGCACCTGGGAGCCTCTCTTTTCCTTTTCCGTCCGCTCAGGGACGACAGGTGCCTTCAGGACACGCCGCGGAAGCGCCAGCGCCTGTCACACACCCGCAGGACGGTGCCGGGGCGCTCGGACAGCGGCACAGAGCGCGGCGCTCAGCCTGCCGAGGTACTCGCCACCTTCGCATCGCACCGCCGCCTCTCCACAGAGACTCTTCGATGGGATGTCAGATATCGCCGTCACCGCCAGAAACGTCCATCCCAGGCAGCGCTATGGAAGAACACTCCCCCTCCCCGCCGCTGCTCCGACTGCAGGTTCCAAGAACGGCCCATTCCCGCTACGTCTACCCAAGGGTGACGGGCGGAGAGCGCCCAAGAGATGCTTCGCCAGGGAACGGCTCCGACTCGCCGCGGCGGGATGCCCGCAGCCCGGCACTGCCGGTTCCGCCCCGGGAGCTGCGGCCACCACCCCCTCCCCCTCCCCACCCCTCCGCCCCGCAGAGACCGTGCGGCCAGCGGCTCCCTCCGCCGCCGCTTCCCCGCTCTCGCCCTCCCGGCCCCCTCAGCCGCCCGGGCCGCTCCCACCCGCCATTGCTTACCGCCCGCAGCCCGCCCCGCCGTACCTGCACGTCCCCCGGGAAGTAGACGACGTGATGCTGCTGCGGCGGGGCCGGGCCGCGAGGGGCCGGCGGCGGCAGCAGCAGCAGCATCTCGTTGGCCCGGTGCGGCTCCGCGCCCGGCACCTCCGGCAACCGCAGCCACGGCGGGCTCAGCCGCGCGGAGAAGCCCGCGCCGCTGCCACCGCCACCGCCA
The DNA here is from genome assembly GCF_009769465.1 of Tauraco erythrolophus. Classification (NCBI taxonomy): domain Eukaryota; kingdom Metazoa; phylum Chordata; class Aves; order Musophagiformes; family Musophagidae; genus Tauraco; species Tauraco erythrolophus. Next base: position 13,592,197 of record NC_141472.1, on the reverse strand, counting down.
CCGCCGCCCGCAGGCCCCGCGGCGCAGGCGGCCGGCACCCCGCAGAGGCTCATGCTCCGGCCCAGGCAGAGGGCGGCGGGGCCAACAAGGCCCCGCAGCAGCGAGGCGACGGCCGGCGGGCAGCGCCTGCTCATGGGACCGCCAGCCCCGCGCCCCGGCGGCCGCCTCCCGCCCGCGGCCCGGCTGCCCACTGCGCCTGCGCCCCGCCCCCGCCCCGCCCCCTCCCGGCCTCCGCCTATCGGCGCCGCCCGCCGCCTCCTCCAGACACCCGGCAGGGGGCGTCGCACGTGCGCGCCGCGAGGCCGCCGCGGCGCGCCGGGGGCGGGGCAGCGCGCGTCCAACGGCCGCCCGCTTCAGCCGTGACGTCGCCGAAGCCTTTAAAAGGCGCGTGGCGGGAAGCGGGGCTGTCGCGCGCGTGGTTGGCCGTGCCCGTCAGGGTGCTCCTCGGCCTCTGAGGGGGCTGAGCCCGCCGGGCGCTTCTCAAAGCCCCCTTGCGCCTCCTCTGAGCGCAGTGCCGGGCACCAGCGCTCTGTCAGCTGGGCTCGCACGTTGGCTTGTTCCTGGGCAGTACCAGGCTCTTCTCTCCTCAGGCTGTGTGGTGCTTCAGTGAGCCCGCGCAGCTGCCGGCCTCCCGGCCTCGTCTTGCCCTTGCTCAAGCACGTCTGAGGTGGGAGTGCCCAGCTGGTGTACTGTCTGTGCTGCCTGAGCTTGAGAACAGCGCTGGGCTGATAAACCCTGAGGAAAGGTAGGCCAGATTCAGCAAATTCAGTGACTGCAGAAGGCTGCCTGCAGTGCAGTGAAACCCCAGGGTGTGTTGCTGTAGCACAGCTACAGTGTTGGGGTATCTTAGACTCAATATAGAGCAGTTAATATCAAAGTAGTATGTGGGTTCACTTATTTCCTAAAGGTGTTGATTGTATTTAAAAAAGAAAAACAGCTTAGATATGCTTACTTTACCTTGGTTCTACTCATGCTCCTACATTGGAGGAAAAGCCGTTGTATGTACTGTTGTGAGAAACTCTGCGTTTTACGTGATAAACAAAACAAGGAAACAGAGTCTTCTTTATTCCTAAGCATTCCTTGTTGGTTTGTCTAGAATTTTTCTACTTCATGTATTCATTCCTTTTGTTCTATTTTTGTAGTCTAGTTAAAAATGCTTGTGTGCAAACCTGGGAAACTACCAGATACCAAGTATGACTCTTGCTAGTTGAGCCAGTTATGTAAGAAAGGAGAGTTAATTGAACAGTGATTGCATAATCAAGTAACTTGCATCAAACTATTGACTGGTTATTTACTTGTTGGAAAATTCAACAAATGAAAAGGAAGTATGGTGATGTTAAGGAGATTTGTCAGTGTAGCAAGCTAGAAACAAGCAGAGTACTTTCAAGTGGCTTATTTTCTAAGCATAAATTCTGTCCTGCCTGTTTTTGTGCAGCCTGCTCACGGAGATTCAGTTTAAGCAATTATGTGCTCATGGTCTACTTGGCATACTTGTATTTTTCATGGGTATGTCTTTTGGCTCATGCCAGAGCAAGCTCAATAGTTCTTACTTCCCATATTCTAAAGCCCATCCAGAGGCTCCTCCAGAAAGCAGACTTGCTTGTCACCTGAGAGTCCATGTACAAGCTCAGAAGAACATTTTGTTGTAATATATACTTTGGGATTTCATTGTTTATTATGTGAGCAATAAGTATTTTTTTTTGCTTGCAGAAATCAGAACAAGTTTGATGCTTGGTCCTCTTGATGAAGAGGGTAAGGCTTTTTACAGGATATTTTTTCACTTCATATATTTCTAGGGATAACAGGGGTTAATAAAAACTTTTTGATGACTTCTGTCTTTATAGATGTTATTTATTTTAAATTGCTTATTTTAAAACTTAACATTACTATTTCTTGTATCAAAATTATCTTTGATATGGTTACAGCTTCTTTTCTCAAAGCCTGAAAGAAAAAATAAATCCAACTTCAGGTGACCAGAAGATGGTGCTGTGCAGCATGGTTTGAAAAATCTATCAGAACAGCCATCTGATTATAATTGCTTTCATGTCTTGAAAGCCTGATACTAGAGATGCATTTTAGCAATGCTTTCTTTTGTTTAGCAGCTGATTAATACCAACAATATTTCTAATACCTTTACAGTAGAGCTAGTGGTCAATTCCAAAGTCTGTCTTTGCAACTGGAGTTCCCCTGGGAATTCCTGCCTGCGCTCCTAGGAGTTTAAAACTGAGCAATTTAGAACCATGGAGTGGCTGAGGCTGGAAGGTGCCTCTGGAGATGGTCTAGGCCAACCCTCCTACTTAAAACAGGGTCAGCCAGAGCAGGTTGCTCAAGACTCTGTCCATCCGGGCTTTTGAATACTCTATTCCAGTGTTTGGCCACCCTCACAGGGAGAAAGGTGTTTTGTTGATGGTTAAACACTTTTCTGTATTTCAGCTTGTGCCCATTGGTTCATGTCCTGTCACTGGACACCACTGAGAAGAATCTGGCTCTGTTGTCTTTATTCATCTTGTCATGTGTTTATACACATTGATAAAGCTCCCTGAGCTTTTTCTTCTCTAACCTAAACAGTCTCAGCTTTCAGCCTCTCCTTGTGTAACAGATGCTCCTGTCTCTTAATTGTGTTGGCAGCTTTTCAGTGGGTGTGCTCCAGTATGGCCATATTTCTCTCGTAGTGGAAAGTACAGAACTGGACACAGCACTGCAGCACTGGTGATGGCACATCTGAGTAGAAGGGAAGCACCACCTCCCTTGACCTGCTGGTGAAGCTTTTTCTAACACAGCCCAGGATGCTGTTGGCCTTCTTTGCCACAGGGGCACATTGCATGTTGTGTCTTGTATATTTGTCACTTATATTGCATATTTATCACTTGCCTGTAGCGTACATCATCCGAGAAGTCTGTGTTTCATCTGTTCACACAGCCACCAGGATAACAGACTCCAAACACTTACTTAGACGAGCCACAGAATAAGACAGGTATAAGAATTTACAACACTTTCTGATGAAATTTCAGGCTATGTTTGAAAAAGGTAAAAATGGATGCCTGAATTGCCCCTAAAGTTAGGCATGTAAACCAGTAGTTTGATTTTCTGAAAAGATTTAGTTGAGCTATTGAACATGTCACCTGTATGTATTAAAAAAAAAATCAAACTATGAAGGTCCAAATCTGTCTGTCACATACTCAGAAAGATACTTAGCATGACTATCTGGAGGAGCAGTAGTAAAGTTCAATAACGAAGACATCAAGTAAATGTTGGCAGGTGTGAGACCCTGTTTCACCCTTGCGTCTGCACAGGCTGTGGTGTGGCATTGCCTGTGGGAAGGTGGGGCTGCACTGGAGTTAAAGGGGCTCCGCATAGAAGGAAAATTCGTTTAGGAAATAAGTTAAGGTCAAGGTTCCTAAAAGTCTTGTGAGGCATCTGCATTAGTGGGGAGTGCAACTTTTTGTCCCTGGGGCCAGCTAGAAATATTCAGGTGTTCACTCTCCCCAGGCAAATCCTCATTTTCCTTCTGGTTTGAGTTTTTGGAGTATAGTTGTAGAACGTTTTCTAGGTTTTTCTCTGTTAGCATGTCCTAAGGCTAAAATCTTAGTGGAAACTTTGACAATGCCTCTGCTAATGAAGCAAAATTATTAAGGAAAAAATCTCTAGCTGCCTCCATACAACTGTTTATTTCAGTTAATGCAGACAGATTTTTCTTAAGCCAATTTTCAGCAGTTCTGGTCCATGCTGACACTAAAACTTTTAATTAGAAAAGCTAATGAAACCTTGTCATTTCTGTTCCTGTACTGTGCTAAGGAAATACTAGGTAAGACTGCTAAACGTGTAAGCATAAGAAAAAACACAAATGGTCTGCATTTATCATATGAAGTGGATATTTTTAAAAAGTTGCCCACAAAAATATAGAAACAATATAATACCTATACTCTGAAAATCTAGTTATTTGGGCCTCTATTCCTAAGGTTTCCTTATACAGGCAGAGCTCTGTTATGATTAATGATGTCTGATGAAATAGTAAGGATCCATCTAAGAAGTAACTAGGAGAATGTAATTATTCACATACTAAAATGAAAATTTTCAATCAGTAGCATGAAAAAAAAAAAAAATCTGAGCTCTTATCCGCCTGTTGCCTCTTTGCCCTCCTCTGTTTTCTCCAGGTGCTTGTCCAGAAGGATTTACAGACATTAATAACATTCTAGTGACAGTTATTTGTGGTAACCCAAGGTGATACTGATACTTCTGAAGTCCTGATACAATGTGTTCATGATACAACTGTTAACAGATAATTAAAACTAATATATAAGGTGCTATAGAGGCTTTAATCTTCATCCCAAATGCTGCATGGGAAAGCATGAAAATTAGTCTGTATCTTAGCCAGAATTCAGATACTCACAATTACCGAAATAATGAAATGGGAGTCTTTTTGTGTTATAGGAAATAACGGCATACATAAGGCGTTGTTCCTACTTCCAATAGAAAGCACCAACCTATTCCGACTTTCAAGAAGGTACAAGAAATCTTCCAGAGCATGCTATAAATTTTAACAGTAGAGTGATTGCTCTGAGTTTGCTTCTAATCTTTGTCATGTGGCTATTGCAATATGTAAGAAGATTCAATAAACTTGAGTGAATCAACCCTTATCAATATCACCCAACGTAGGCACAAAATACTGCATTGTGAGGGGCCTTTGTCAGCCCTCGTGTTTGTCCTGTTTGCTGTGGTGCCTCATTCCTCCATTCTGCTATTTTCTTATTCTTTATAAGTCTTGCTTGCTGTGCTCTGTCATTGTAGAAGGAAATACCTTTCTTTTTACATTCTCTTCTTGCCACAACTGGTGGTCTTTCCCTACAGTGAGGAGCCCTCACTGTTTTTGCATACTGAATCGGTCATGAGCCAACCACTCTAGCCTGTCCTGTGTGCCTACACTGTGCTGATCTCTGCTCACTTCTGCTGCCTACTGTAGATTGGACAGGGAGGTACAGTGCATACTGTTTTTTCACGACTTTGCAGAAGTCTACCCATACATCTCAGGAGTTTGGCACAAAGAATGCGTATCACAGTTGATTAGCAGTGATGAAAGACATGCACATCAAAATTAATTCCTCTGGAGAGAACTAATGGCTTATTCACCATTTCAGTCTCTCCGAGTGCCCATACAGACCTTTGTGCCTGCCTGCAGAGTGGTTAATTAGTTTCATCTATCAAAGGCAACTATACCTGCAGTTCCTAAGTAGAAAGGGTACCACTGCAAAAGTAATCTTTATTACAATCAAAGCACTTTTTCTGGAATCGCCTACTTCTCGTTGCCTTTATAGCTCATATACTAATCCTGGGCTTTCATTCAGCGTGTATGCAAACAGCACAGAATATAATATAATTCTGGTTGTATATATTTTCTTAGACCAAGAAAATATGTTGTACTTTGTTTTAATCATACCATTTAAATTAAAGCATTTTGATAGATAACTTCACCAAAATTCTAGGTGAAGAACAACTGTCTGATGATGTGACAAGAAAATCTTTAGCCAAGTATTGAATACATATGAATTTCTATCTGTTCATATGTAGCAACTGTAATATTTCATAGTACTTCAGAGATCTTCAGAAAGACATACTTCCTGCCCAACTAATATGCAATGTGCATATATACATATTTGCATATCTGTGTATTATATTTTATATTTGAATTTCCTTTTAAACATTTTTCAGCTGCATATGCATTCAAATTGCTAGTTTGCATTTTGGCAGAGGATTGGAATAGCTGTGGAAACACCTGTTAAATACTGATAGGAAACTCCTTTGCATTTGATATGCAGCCGTGTCTTTATTGAGAGAATGTGCCAGGTCTGGCTCATCATTCTTTCAGGTATACTGATGCTTAAAGCACCAAGTTACCTGTCTCTGTTGTAAAATGTGCACAGAGAAATTCCCAGCGGCTACACAGTGATGAATGGCTGGGTCTTGACTCGTAGTTTTATTAGCTTATTAGTGGCAGCAGTTCAAATGAAATTACAGCTATTATGCTCCATTATAAGTACTAAACAATTTACTTCTGCTGAAATTCCTACTGACAGCTCTGCCTGCCAGCATCCATCTTTTGTGCGTGTATGGATATTCAGGAGAGCATAGGGGAGAATAAATTACTCTCTCGGCAATTTACTGAGTTATATGAAAGTGAGAATAAAAGCTGTTCAGCATGAAAAATAAATCCATGTTCTTTTTCTGTCAGCCGTGTGGGGAAGCTACTAAAATAACAGGATATGTGATCTCATTTCTGTTTTTTTCATTGCTGAAAGAATTGGGGTGTATAAAGAATTAAGAACTACTGCTACTGTTTAAAACACCTATTTCTCTCATGCTGTTTTTCTGTGGAAGTTGGTTTTGTTTAATCATGCATTCTGTCTACTTGTCAGTCCTTCCCAATGTCCCTATCTGCCACTTTAAATGAAGAGTAGGAGTTGCAGAGCAAATAATCTGGGAGTATTGGGAAAACTGCTGAACGACTAGATGAGGATGACTCAAACGAATGCCCCTACCGAAGGAAAGTTGGGGAGAATTCAGCCTTTGTACCACGTGTTTGAAAGCAATAGGCTGAAAATTTAGTATGTGTTGGCTCTGCATGCTGTAGCCAGCATGTGCTGTCTCTGTCCTGGTCAGGTTCACAGAGGACATGGTGGGTAGGAAGAGCTGGAATTACTTTAAAAGTTAATAACAGAGGACATGAGTCCATAAAAAAAGCTTTGGTAGTTCTGCTGCTCGTGGAACACATAGTTAAGTGACAAGCAAAGTTTCTGTGCTATGACAAGCGAGGTTTCTGCGCTTTGCGGTTTGTCTAAGTATACAAGAAAAACTTGTGGCTTAAGGAAGCTCTACACTGTCTGGTATAAATCAATATAAATTGGGAAATCTATTTGGGATTTAAAAGAATACACAGTGGAAGTGAAATAGAAGGGGATTTTCTTGCTTAAAAAAATGGACCAAAGCTCAGCCCGTCTGGCAGTGAAATTATGTAATTTTGGCTTGTGCATGCTTGTATCTCAATTTCCCTTCTTTCTCATTCTTTTCCTTAGAATGTTCTGACTTTGTGGATGGGTACTGCAATGTATTCAACATCAGACTAACTTCTGCCATCCCATTTATTAACTTTGATTGCTGCAGGCACAAAAATGAGGTCAGAATTTGGCCTCACACAGTATCTTTTCGCTATGGGTTTCTGGAATTTATACCACGTCCTCTGCTCTAGTTTCTCTTTCCAAAAGTGATTTGAGACACTGCTTGCATGGTACATTGCACAAACAGGAAGGAAATAGGTCCTCAACTTGAAATTAATTATTTATCAGAGAACAATATTTGCTTAGGTGGAGCACTGCAAAAACTCAGGACTCTGTGCTAGTTCATTTGTTTATGGGATGCTGATCTGAAAAGGCATTATTCAAGTGGAATAATTATATGAAATGAGGGACAGATTCAGCTGTGTGACTTCCAGTGGATACAGATTCTTCAGCTTTCAGTAATATTCTCCGATAGTAAATGACAATGGAAAGCATGCAACAGACAACATCTGTGAATGTACAGTATCAGGCTTCTAAAGGCAATTCTTTGTTCCTCTTAATGCAAATAATCCCATTGCAGGCAGTGATAACTTGGATGAGGAATATCCCTTTTATTTGCAAATAGACTTGGAAGATTTCAGCACATGTAATATAGATACTATAAATAAAGGTATCTCTCATAACTTAAATCATTATCGTTCGAAGTTTTTAAGTACACACTTCTGTTCAGCTTTATCAAAGGACTTGTCTTTAGACAAGTGCGGGCAGAAAGTTATATATACACTCTTGTGTGATATGGAGAATTGAGGTTTTTGCTATTTACTGCATACTTGAAATCTTGAATTTTTATCTTCCCCTAGGGCAGAAACGTAGTCATGTAGTAATGCTAAATACATCTCCAGGTTACGCCTATAACAGTCTGTTTTAATCAAAGCAAGTCCTGTTGATATGTTAGGTAACAAGATCTGTTTTGTTTTATGTTCCTAAATCCCCTTTAACCCTTGTCCCAAAAGAGACTTCTCTCTGACTAGAAGAAAGATGAGGCTTGTTTCCCACTTGCCTGATGTTTCTGCCACTGGTTTTCGCTTTTTCCATTTGCACAGCTTTGCTGTTGCAAGTACCAGTAGTGAATTCAGACTTACTGATGGTAGGTTTACTTTTTTCTTATCTTTCTTGGATGCCTTTGACATTGTCCATAGATTTTTAAAATAGAGGGAGGTTGATTCAGATTGGATATTAGCAAAAAATTTTTTACCATGAGAGTTGTAGAACACTGGAACAGGTTGCCCAGAGAGGGGTGGTGGATGCTCCATCCCTGGAGATGTTCAAGGCCAGGTTGGACGAGGCCCTAAGCAACCTGATCTAGTTGGAGATATCCCTGTTCCTTGCAGGGAGGTTGGACTACATGACCTTTGAAGGTCCCTTCCAGCCCTAACCATTCTATGATTCTATGATTTGCAGACCTGACTAGAGATTTGCTGACTAAACTGGGAGTTAGAAGTCCCTCCCATGATAATTTTGTGAGAAGGGTTAAACACGTGGTTTTTAATCAAAGTGGATACTACTTAATGATAAAATTAAACTTGAGGAAAGACTCTTGCATGCATGGTGAGACTTGCACATCTACCAGCAGACGTTAGCTATCTAATTCATGTACAGAGTTTGAACGCTGACAGCGAGATGAAAAGACAATCACCTACTAAAAAGACACTGCTCTATCAGGTGATGTTAACCTGTCAAGACTCTTACGTAGTTAATGGAAATAACTGTAAGAGTGCTTGCATCTTAGTAGGATTATCTGAGACTAATAATTTCATAAAGCTATAAATCTTAAAAAAACAGTTTTAATGTTATAGAGGCATTATTGTTTAAAATATTCAGTAGACTGATATTTTACCACAGTCTTTACAGTGTCAACATCAAAACAGTTCTATTCAAAAAAAGCCATAACTTTTTTCTTACATTAAAACAGACACATGCAGGACGGTGACATAACTGTTCTCAGACGCATATGATTTTTTAATTAGTCAAGTCAAATATTAAAATGGCACAAAGCCAATCAGTAGAATTAAGGTTTCTCCTTAATTGGAAAATGCTTTTATAATGGCGGCAGTATAAAACTTTCACCCTTACTATTAATTTCTTCTTGTTGAAGTACTTGAGATTTGCAGCTTATTGTTTTTTTTGGTCATACCAACTCAAAATTGCTTTTTAAATACTTTTCGATAGACAAGTAAGACTTGCCTTTTTTCCTTTGAAAGGCATTGTTTTGATATTTGACATGCACAAACATGAGATGTTGATAATAAAGCAATATGTGAATGTCAAGAATCATCAAATATTAATGTTCTAACATTCAGTGCCCAAATAAAATAAACTGTTACTGAGTGTTGTTCGATGACGCTGTTGAGACAGACACGACATAGGCAAGTCCAAGTAGTATTCATCAGTGTGTGTGTTTATTCCGTGTTTCAGCACTTTTATACTAATTCTAACAGTGCACGCGACACAAGCAATTAGGTGGTTGGTTAACTACAGCTGTTCACGCGCCTTAGCCTAATACATGATTGGTGATCACGCGCTCTGTATAATCCAAGGCAAATTCATTACATCGTGCAACTAGTGCAAAAACACAGTCCAGGTTTCTTATCTTACAATTTGTTGTGATTTAGGCCAACCCAGCAACTAAACTCCACACAGCCGCTCTCTCACTCCTTCCCCAGTGAAATGGAGAGGAGAAAAATATAATAAAAAGAACTGAGGGTCGAGACAAGAACAGAGAAGGAGCACCCACCAACTATCGTCCCGGGCAAAACAGACTCGGCTTGGGAAAGTTACCCATACATTCTGCTTTGGTTGTGGGATCATCCATCCTTCAACGAGGTAAACTTTCCACCACAGGCCGGACACAATGAGCAGGAACCCACTGCGGGCCACCATCTGTCGAGACACAAGCATACCCTTGTCCCCAGGTTTTCAGATCACAGGGATCAGACCACTGACCTGCCTGTAGATCCCAAACCCTAACCTTGTCTCCTGGGGACATCCCACAGGTGGTGGTTAATGAGCTAAAATGACATATTATAGGGAGTTCCTGAGAATCATCAGAAACCTGTAAAAAATTCAAGACATACACAGCTTTGTTCAATTGAGCCTCTAGAGGATCCCCTGCCATTCCCCCTTTTTGTTTTTGCAGAAGCCGTTTTAATGTGCCATGAGCACGTTTGACAATACCTTGTCCAGTGGGAGAATGAGGGATACCAGTAACATGAGTCACACCCCACAGCTGTAAAAATGAATTACCTTTGTCAGACAAATAGGCTGGACCATTATCTGTTTTTATCTGATGTGGGACTCCAGCAGTAGAAAAAGCCCGTTGCCAATGGCGAATGCATCTTTGGCAGTTTCTGCCGCGTGAGCAGTAGCAATGATGACCGAGGAAAACATGTCAATGGATACATGAACAAATCTTAATCTGCCAAATTCAGCAATATGAGTAACATCTGTTTGCCAGATCTGGAGGGCCCGCAACCCTCTAGGGTTGGTCCCATAGTAGTGAGGGACATGTTGGCCTTGACAGTCAGGACATGCAGCAACAGTAGCATGAGCCTCAGCATTCGACAAGCGAAATTGTCGTCTCAGGGCACGATAGCCCTGATGAAAAAATTGATGAGAAGCAATAGCTTGTTGTTTAGTATTTGGAGTAGGTCCCATTGCTATGCCTGATACTAGTGCATCTGCTCTTGCATTTCCTTCCACCAAAAAAACAGGAAGGGTCGTATGACTTTTAATATGTAATACATAATAAGGAGAGTGTCGCTTTTGAATTTCAGTCCATAATAGTTTTAAAATTCCAAAAAGTTTTTCCTGAGTAACACAGCCAAGGACAGCCTTGTCTAACCATTGCACTAAGCCAGCCGCATAGGCCCAATCAGTAACAACGTTAACAGGACAAGAAAATTGCTGAAATACCATAGTCATGGCCCTCAGTTCAACAATCTGAGGAGAGCCTTCTTGGTGTTCCACTCTGTTCTGCCATTGATGTCCATCATACCAGGCAATAGCAGCCTTCCCTGTTTTTCCTGAAACATCAGTGAATACCGTGGGACTAAGCACAGGGTCAGATTGGCTTAATTGTTTTTGTGCAAATCGAATCTGGCCACCCATTTTTATTAATGGATGTGAGGGCAGGTGATAACTAATTTGACCTGTATAATTTGTCATTGCTGCTTGAAGTGCTGAACTGTTGGCAAGGCACCATTCAAAATATTCACTTTGTATCGGTATCACAATGTTCTCAGGATCTCTTGCCAACAATTCCACAAAATGAACTCTAGTTTCCATAACAATTTGAGCTAAAAGTTCGAAAAGGCCAGGAGCAGTTTTCTTAGTTTTAAAGGGCAGAAAGGCCTATTCCAAAACATGCAAGGGATCCTGCCAATCAGAATTCCATTGTGCAAGCATTGCAAAAGGTATCAGATCATCTATCAAAACAAACACTTGTACTGATACAGTTAAATCAATTCTCCATACATGTTTTTGCATGATTGCCTGTTCCACCTCTTCAATTACTTGTTTTGCTTCTGGAGTTAGAACTTGCGGTACAGAAATGTCCAAGTCCCCTTTTAACAACTCCAAAAGCTGTTGTAATTTGGAAGATGTCAACCCCGAATAAGGTCGGACCCAGTTAATCATCCCTGCTGGTTTTTGCACATCATTCAGGGTTTTTACATCTATTTGCAACTGAATTGGTTGTGGCATTATCGTTTGATCTAACTCCTTCACACCCAGGTACAACCATGGCTGCTAAAGTTGCACTTTTTCTGGAGCAATCACCAATCCATGGTATTGTAATGACTTTTGTGCTTCAGCCTCCATTTCAGCTAGCATTACCTGCAAAGGTGCAGCTAATAAGATATCGTCCATATAATGATAATGATAACAATATCCTGATGGAATCGCAGCTCGAACAGGCTCAAGGCTTTCGCTACAAACCACTGACAAATAGTGGGTGAATTTTTCATACCTTGTGGTAAAACTTTCCAATGATACCTTTTGGCTGGTTCATTGTTGTTCACTGAGTAAATTTTTCCGCTGCTTTTAGCTGTTCTGCAGGGGACACATACGTTCCTGAGGATTTTTCTGCCGCCGTTAGCTGTTCTGCGGGGGATACGTACGTTCCCAGGGAGGCCGGCTCCACTAAACAAACGGGTTTCAGCAGTCTTTTTCTCGGCTTAGCCACAGGCGGTAACCTCCCAGCTGAGCTACCATTTACATGAGAAGTGTCTCTCATGACCTCGTTTACTGCAGAGGAGGTTATCGGAACAGAGTCATCTTACCCTCTGCTTTATTGCGCTCAGGCTTCAAGTCCTTCAAAGCCTCTAAAAGTGATCGCCACGTTGTCAATAAGTCTGTAGCTTCTCTTGCCCCACGAGTTTCTCCCCTAGGGCTTGCCAAACAGACACACTGAGTGCTGTGGCACAGAGTCCGCTTCAAGCCCTTGTCGTTGCCCCTACAACATTTTTTGGAGGTTATTATTAGTCACTTTCAGTCCTTTTCTTTTCAATATTAGCGTCCACAGAGAAAGGACGGCTTCCTCCTCCTTTGTGAGGCTATTCCCCATTGTCCCGTTCCCAGCGGCCCACCTTTTCAGGCGTCTAAGTCGATCCGGATCAATTCGCAGCTTCCCCGCCGCTGTCAGCTACGCTGGGCTCCGACTCCACTTGCGCTTCGCCCTGCGGTCAGAAAGTTTGTGTCCTGACGTATCACGTCGGGGTCACCAGATGTCGCTGTATGTCGCCGTTGAGACGGACACGACATAGGCAAGTCCAAGTAGTATTCATCAGTGTGTGTGTGTTTATTGCAGGTTTCAGCACTTTTATACTAATTCTAACAGTGCACGCGACACAAGCAATTAGGTGGTTGGTTAACTACAGCTGTTCACGCGCCTTAGCCTAATACATGGTTGGTGATCACGCGCTCTGTATAATCCAAGGCAAATTCATTACATCGTGCAATTAGTGCAAAAACACAGTCTGGGTTTCTTATCTTACAGTTCCTCCTTATCTTACGGTTCCCTGGCTCTCCCAGCACCTGCAAGTTGTTTCCATTTTTTCTGTTCAGGGAGTTTCCAGATCTTCAGGGGTACACAGCAATCTCTCCAAGGTCAATTTCTTCATCTTCTGTCCTGGGATCCATGGATCCGCCGTAGTTTCCCACAGTTCGATACCAAAACCAGCAGCATAAAATGTTAATTACGTTCTGAAAAGGTTTTATTTCCCTCCAAAAAAATTTTGAGTAAATTTCTTAATATATTACAGTGGTGTCCAGTGACAGGATAAGAGACAATGGACACAGATTGAAGTACAGGAAGCTGACCCTGATTTGAGCAGGTGGGTTGGTCTAAATGTCTCCAGAGGCCCCTTCCAACCTTAGCTGTTCTGCAGTTCTCTAATTCATCTCAAGTAAAAACATGTGAAACCTGAGACAAACATATTGCAGGCCACGTTGACCCGAAGCTAAATCTACCTGTGCTACAGAACTTTCCTTATCCTCTTACTCACTGATCTAAGGGCTTGTAATGACATTCAGGATACTGTTTTGTTCTGTTAGGAGTTCCATATTCAGGCTTCGCTCAGCTGCATTTGCAATTAAAGTCCATCTGCAAATAGCTGGTGACATTTACAAGTGTGTCTAGCTTAAATAGTCTTGCCCATTTGTGTTTCTCTGAAAAAACAGCACAAAACAAAAAACCCCAACCAAACAAAAAAAAACAACAATCAAGCAAACAAAACCAAAACAAACAAAAAAAACAACCAACAAAACTTAATTAATGACAGATCCAACAGAGCAGTTACTTTTCAAGAGGAATTTGGTGCCATCTTGTGAGGTTTTGTTTTTGTTCAATCTAACAGTGGAAGCGATGTGACTGATAGCAATAGGGATAGACAAATTTTGGCAGGATGCTTTGCCAGAAGTGGCTGCCAGAAACCCCTGCACAGCAAGAAGATGACAGCATCTTTCTGCCTACCTGGATCATGGGTTTCCCAAAGGCTCTCTTTTGGCTGTTTTCAGTCACAATGTCCTTAAACATTTGGAGCGATAATCACTGGTCTGTTTTCCATGTGCATGTCTCACAAAAAAAGACGAATTGGTAGGACAGTTTTTACATAGTGTTAGCAAACGCTACAGAATGTTTCAATAGGAACAGGCAACGAAACAAATTCGTATTGTCCTACTTTAGCCACTTATAGTAGGCAGCTAAATTCCATGGATAGGCAGTGAAAGGATGGACATCCAGATGTTGGTTTAGAGCCAGAGATCAATTTAGGCGACTGTCTAGCAAATGGATTCCTGATGGCAGTTTAGTGTTAGCTGCTTCTCTAAACTGCCAGCAATTTTCATTGCATCTCCGACTGAAGTGAAGGAGCCTCAGTTCTATGATCGATTTTTAAAGATGTGAATTCTTAAACCCACGTTAATTAATTAATGCAGCTAGACTCCTCAGCCTGTTCAGTGCTGATTTATTTAACCTGAAAAAGGTGCAGGGAAAATAAGCAAATATGGTACTGAGCTATCTTTCTCCCTTTAAATAAAACAAGAGTTTGCATATACTTTAAAAATATATCCTCTCAGAAACTTAGATTTTTATTGAGAATGGCAGTGTTTGGATCCATTTTAGGAAAAGTTATATGTGAATAACTTTCTGAGAAAAGATTACACGGTTTTCTTCTGTAATCATTGCTTTTAATTTTCTTAATGTACTTTTCACTGTTGTTTTGTCTGAATACATTTTTATTTTTGCTCTTCCAGACAGGATCCTGCCACAAGCATTTTTAAATCAGACGTTAATAGCATAGTTCACAGTTGTTACTGCCAGTGCTCAAACACAAATACTGCATTTGTGTTCAGAGGAAAAAGCAAACATCAGATCTTAATTATGTGCATTTGTGCTTTCTTCTATGCTTAAACAATCTGGCATAAGGAGTTTACATCACTATCAGTTAGCTGTAAGTCTTTAACTATCAGGATCACCAGCTGTATGGTTTGCATTGGTGGGGTTTTTGTCCTGTTTTTTGCTTGTTTTTAAACAGCAGAATTGCCAGGGAAACTTGAAGCTTTGTATGATTCCTTTATCCATAGGAAAAATACTAGGAGAGTCTTTTGTATTGAACGCTTAACTAAAATCAGTTGATTTACTTGCAGACTGTTTGCAAACAGTTTTTTGGGTTTCTTGATGGGATTCAGTATGATTGAGCAGGCTGTGCATTAAAGCGCATAGATCAGGATGATGGAGTCCTGTCTTCATTACTGTGACCTGCACTATAACCTCTTCTTGTGTTCCTGTTTCTGAACAGACAAATCATAGAATCATAGAATGGTTTGGGTTGGAAGGGACCTTAAAGATGATCTATCTAGTCCCAACCTGGTGATTTGTCAGCTCTTTGGAGCAAGGATTGAGTTTCTGTCTGTCAAAATAGGACTGTTATCTTAGCATTTCTAGGCATGTTTCTAGTGATAAGCTTTGAAACTTGAAAGACCTATGTAGGTCGTTCAGGCTTTGGATTGCTGATCGGTTGTTGAAACCTATTATTGTGATTCATCCACCTGTGATGGATCACTAGGATTGCATCATAATTATTCCCTCTTCCACTTTGTAAGTTATGGGAGGTGCTGAACTTCAGCTTGAGCAAACTCATATAAAGACATTTATTCTTTGCAAAGAACTATAAACAAAAATTCTTTATATGTTAAAGAACATAAGTAAGGTCACAAAGAAAATTCTCTTACTTGTGGAGCTTGGTCAGATCTCATTTGTAGAAACAAGAATAGAATTAGACTGTTATGAGTTAAGTGCCACGGAGCGCTCAGAGAACATCCAGCAAGGACTCTGAACAAATCACTACTCAGAATAAAAGAAATATCAGCTAAACCTAAGAAGGACTGTGTGCCACACATAGCCCAGACCTTTATCAATAGGATTGTGGCAAGTAAACCAGGAATGTTGTTACCTGAGGTTCCAAGTATTTACAAATTGTACCACAGAACTTCAGCATACTATTTTGGGGTTTATATAAATCTGCTTATACTTGTACCTCATTTTAAAATCTGGTCTTCTAACATACTAGCGTTTTGGTTTACATTGGTATTGTAAACAGTTGAAATTATTTTTAATTATTTTGTAATGTCTTTAACTGAGAATATGAATCTGATATCGTTGACAGTGAACAGTGGAAGATTTAGATTTGGTTGACTTTTCCACCTTTTTATATAAATGAAAGTTAGCCTTAATTCTTTCAGTTAGAAGTTTGATTATAATATAGAGACTCTTATTAAAGTGTTGGCTAAAAGAAGTGTTTGAAGCAAGATGTTTTCATTTTGTTTGCAGCTAGGGAGGTTTTGTTAAATATGCTGTTGTGCCAAAGCCATAGAAGTAGTTGCCTTTTTCTGCAGTGTGAAGTCAAGTCCAGCAGACTGAACATAAAGATCTCTCTTGAGCAACAAACATTAGTGACTTGAAGAGATAAGTGCTCATTAATTGTATTTTAAAGTTTTGGAGATTGATCAAAACACAATCCATGTTCGAGATTCTTTCGAAAACACAATGATACATCACTTTATTGTTGATCTTGACTGGAGAAAATTATATACTGATTATAACCTCTGAAAAGATTTGAGGTAGATATATCCTGTGCTCCATTTTTGAGTGACGGAAAGAAGTTTAGTATTTATGAAATTAGCTCATGTTTTTATAGCTCTTTCATGCAGAACACTCAACAGGAAGACCAAGAGGCCCATCTTTGGAAAATGAATTACTATTTAGGTGTTACCTTATAACATAGACAGTGAAGCAGGTATGGGTGGATAAAAGGGGATGAATGAAATACATCTTGTCTGTTTTCAGTAAATGCCTTTCTCTGTACATGCAAAAGATCTTTATTTTTAGCATAATAAAGCAACAGAAGAAATATCAAACAAAGTAAAAGGAAATTGAGTGTGTACATATTGGATATTTGTGATTAAGAAGTCACTTGGAGAGAATTAATTTCGAGAAACAAAGGTAAACTGAAATGAAAATAAATACTAATGAGACAAATGGAGGCATTATCAGTCCAGGAATTTAAATAATCCTAACTTGCTGAGTTTGGGGAAGCATAAATAAACAGTGTGAGTCTGGAATCATTCCATGTTAATGACTGAGCTCTGTTCCGGGTGTTTAATTAGGGAACGGTGTCACATATTGCCATAGAATATCAGGATTTGCCTGCCCCTATTGGATGATCTTTTGGCTTTAGTAACAAATAAAAGCATAGTCCTCTTTGGAATGGCTTTGAAGGCATGAAATTAAAATATTATTCAAAGATGGATAAAATTAATATATCCTTTTAGAAATACACACAGTGAAGTTAATTGATCTGCTCAAGATATATTAGCGAAGTGTGTCAGTAGTCAAGAGCATTTAAATTTCCTGACTCCCAGTCTCTCTTTTTACCTCATTTTTTTCCAGATCAGCCTACAGAATGGTGCTCTCACCAGTGACTCAGGCAGTCAACAGAGCTGAAATATTACATGTATATTCTTCCTACAATGAGCTTTCTTCTTGTAAGTAACGTACTCCTTTAGGACTTTTTCTTTTGGTTTTCTTTTTTTTCAGATGAGAGGAAGAAAAAGAGTGAAGGAGATAAATAGGGAGGCAAGTTAAATGTGAAAGAAAACTTCGACATTTCTTAGTGATACTTCAGAAGGAAATGTACATCGTCATAAGTTAACAAAATGAAAATGTCTGTATATTAAAAGGAGATTTTTGTTGTTCCTGCCACGCATAGAATGCCTTGCCTAACAATAGTTGGCTTCATGTCTAGGAATTGGAGTCAGTGGCCAGGGAGAGTTCATATACCAGATTTGTAAGAAATTTATCATTTCCTCTGGCTATCTAAAGCAAGTGTTCATATGTTACATCTACTTCAAATATTCTCATTTGATGATTGACTTTGTGGGACATAAGATTGTCAGTCAGTGCACTGAATCCTTTTTTGGAGATGTTTTTGACACTTCCTTATTTGCAGTTTATGTAGCAGTCCTGATTTCCCTATTGCATACCAAATTCAATTTCCATTTAAAAATTAATCTTCGAATCCTGTATGAATATCTGTGGAAGTAGGCCCTGTATGACCTGAAGTTCTTTCAAAAATCCAATTTGCCTTGAATTACACATAAGACTATAGCTTTGTTTTGGAGAATCTATTCTGTGTTGCTGTCGGCTATTGCAGGGGATGTTGTGGAATGTACTGATGAACAAAAAATTCATTATAAATAATCCTGTGTTTGGTAGTCTGCTCAACTAGAGAAGGGTTATGATGAATCAGACAAGCTGGATGAGGTATTAGCGAGGATACAATGACCTAAATTGTATTTTCTGTTGAAATACTATTAAAGATTGCTCTGTTTTCATTTGTATGGTGAACTTCAGCCTCATTGAATTCGCAGGTAATTTGACCATTGATTCCAGTAGGGCTAAAATTTTAGCTACAATATTTAGCACTGCTAGGAGTTTCTGCTGACTTTTCCCTTTAAACATCTGACCTTTTTATGCTTTTTAGTATTAATGGCTTTAGTCTTTTTTGTTTGTGAATGTTTAATTTTATTTGTTGGTTTACTTTTCATGTCTGTTTTGATGTTAAACACATCTCTCCTTCTTTTGACCTGCTTCTTGGCAAACATTCAGCAGACCAAATAAGCACCGGGTAGAACTAGTCCTTGTCACAGCCACATAACAAAACTTCCCAATGTATCTCAATATCCAGCAAAGCGCACCCTGCAGCAGAACCATCAGAATTCATTGATTCTACTCACGCTGGTCCAGTGTGACAATGTCCTTCATCCAGTGCACTCTAATCCCTTACTGTTTCACAGTGGTTACTCTTACCTGCTTTGGTACTGTTTCATCATATTTCTGCCATTCTAGAATACCCTCTCTGGTTACAACAAAATAATTGATAATGTTTTATGTTTAGAGAAGTATATCGGTGCTTTTGAATCTACATGTTTCTAAAGGAAAGAAGCATTTCTTTGCCTTATGGAGCATGCTTTAGAGCTACAATGCATTTTAATGCAAGCAATCTGTCTTTCCATCCTAAACCATTTCCTGTCCATGGAACACCTGTAGATTGGAATAATTTCATCTGAATCTTTCAGTTTAATACTGATTTAAGATTAATATGTCAGTGTTGTAGCATGTGGTTCAAATGTTGCTGTTATGCAGCCTGTTACATACATGCTGTTTGCATCTTCACATCTGCTGCTGCTGAGCTGTCTGCAAAAATACGGAGCTCAGATATGAAACGTGAGGAATGTCCTCAGTTCCTCTTAACTTCAGCTGGAGCAAACAGCACTCCTGCTTTCGTAGAGCACTGCAGGATGAGGAGTGCCATGCAAATCACTGTTCATTCTGTGGCGAGTTGAAAGTCATCACTGTTTCACTGACTTCATAGGCCTTGAAGTCTAAAAATTTTCAGTAAAGTATATGATAACAATGTACTGGCTTAAAAAAAAATAAAAATCTTGATTTATGTACAGCTTTACATGCTAGGTCGTGTGGTAAATAGTAATTTTCTAAATAGGAAGAAGTGCCAAAATGCATACACAGTATTCTGAGGAGCTATAACTGCAAGCCTAAACTTTCAGTTGTCTTGCAGAAAGAAGTGCTTTGCACTGTTTCGTGGATGTTTAGAAAACCAAATTAGACTAATGTTCTAATTTTATTCAGGCAGAGATGGGTACGTTCAGATAGTTTTATGTCCAAGCAGGAGAGGACAGAAAGTCCTTATCTTATGATGACCCTTCCAATGAAATCTGATCATACAAAAATTTCTAGAGCGCAGCTCCGTTGCATGATGAGTTGCCTGAGAACACGGCAAAGTGCTGCAGATTTTTGTTTGCTGCCCTATGTGTACAAGAGCAAACACTCCGTTTCCTGTGGTGCTTGATATTGCTTGAAATTTTACTGTATTTTGATATTGAACTCTCTGCGTGGTAGTACTCGCAGGGCTAACATAGCCTAAAGGTGGAAACCATGTGGTGGAAAGGCTCGTTTTCTGTTCCACACAATGCAGCAGCTTTCCTTTTCCTTCAGGGAAGGTTTATTTGTTTCTCATTCGTTTCTTATCAGCGCAGGATGAGATTCACCCAGCTTTGCAACCCTACCTATTACTGTGATTACTAATTTTGAGGTAGGTTTGTGGAGTAAGGGAGAAACAGTCGAAAAGCACTGGGCACAGCCTTGCGCTTTCTGAAATCATTAGAATATTTCATACTGGTTAGACCAAAAGTTGGAGCAGATTCACAGAGCTCAAAGGAAATAATGTAATGACAATGTCTGAATTAAAAATAGGCTTTTATTTGCTGTTGTCACAGCAAATTGTTTACCATAGTGCACTGCAAACAATGCTTTGGCATTGTGGAAGAAATAATGGTTTTCAGGAGCAAGAGGAATGCCAGTCTCATTCATATTCTACATGCTGGTTACTTATAATACTATGGCCTGTGAGGGTAGTGCATCCAGCCTGAATGACAGAAATGAAAAGTTTTTCTCAAGAGGGAGTAGTGGAAGGAAAAAAATATACACCCAGCTTAAACCTCTGATTTTAACTCTGAATTGTAGTGAGAATACTTGGTTATAATAAATCTTGTGTTTAAACACTCTTTTTATTGTTACTCAGTTTAATGGTTCTTCAGATATTCTGTGCTGAATCACCTTTCTTTTCTTTTGTAGATGTTTAAATCTCATCCACACATTGTGCATTGTGATGGAAATTGTCATTGTAGACCTGATTCCAGTGTTACAGTAGTGCAACTCAACCGACTTCTGCTTTACAGGTTTGTAAAGTGAGATCAGACCTGGGTCACTACTCCGGTTGTTTCTCAATATGCTGTGTCAGTAAAGAATAAGAGATTGCCAGTAACCCTCCAGCATCTATTTGGAGGGAGGTGCATCTATTCACCCTCTCCATTCAGTTTTTCCATTCTGTTTGCAGGCAAGATTTGATAAAAGCATCTGAGAAACAATATAATTTACTTGTTGTAAAGGCTTTTTGTTTGTTTGTTTTGTGCACTCAATTAGTCATATCTTACAGAACAATTCCGGTAGCAGGGGTCTTTGACTTAGTCTTGGTACAATACATTGCATGGTTCTGGGAAGTGGAGGAGTAGGTGGGGAGATAGCCCTCTAAACCAGAAACTTTGTATTTCAGAATTTTTTTATGAAACAATTCCCCCAAATTATTCTTGATGGAAAATATCTTAAAAAAATTCCAGTAACAAGAGGGGTTTTATTTTTCTTTTAAAGAAGACTCTCTTCTCTACAATTACAATGAATCCTTGCTTGCGTTTTACTTAAAACTGGAGCCTATCCCACCCCATGGATGTGGGTTTCACGTCAAATTCCACGTTCTAGGAGAAAACATTTAGAAACAGAGAAGCTCAGCAAGGGCTCACTTTTTTCTTTACCTTGAACTTTGGCTTCTGTTTGGTAGTGGATACCTGTGTATCCACTTACCTGTCCTTGTGTTTCAGTCGTATAATTGAATTGGCTTCAATGCTTCCTCATTTATCTCTGTGCAAATGAATGTTGTCTCAGACTTTGGGTTATTTTGAAGTATGTTAGACTTCACTGAGATCATGAAAATCAGAGTTTACTCCTTTTCATTCTGCCCATTCGTTGTGTTTTTTCCACAACTAAGTAGTATCAGAGTGCGTAGGAAGATAAAGTAGCATGTAACTTCAGCTGCAACACCGACTGCAATACAAAACCCTCACCTGCTTTGTCAGTCGTTTTATAAATTGGTTGATAGAGCTGTGTGGAACCCGAATTACCTTCGGCTTCTCAACATTTTGCAAATCTAGAAAACGCAGTATGTCGCTGGAGTCTCTGCGTCTAAGGAGCCGTTCGGGTTTTCGTCGCTACCTTAGAGGGCAGCAGCTGGTTACTGATGTGTGAGCCGCAGGGGCTCAGCGTTATCCCTTTGGCTGTCGTCTTGCCACCTGGTGGCAAAATGTGGGAGGCTGCAGCGTGTGAAAAGCAGAGACTTCCTGCTTTTAGAGAAAGCCTCTCTTCTGCTCAAGCTGAGCGTAGTAGACCAAGTCCTAACTGTTTCCCAACAAATCTAGGGTCTTTATGTCTCCAAGAGAATCACTTTATTTAAAATACCACAATAATTTTCAGAAGGGTCCAAAGAAGCTAATCATTCAGCTTGAAAGAAAAAAAAATTAGCTTTTCTAGCTCCTTTTCTCAACACCAGCTTACAGTGGTTTCCTACCGTGTGTTTGAGAGCTGAGCCTAACTCTTCTTTTGCTGAAGTAAACAGTAAAACTTATAGTGACTCATGGTTTTATGTATGTTGTGTATATTAGAAGTAAATAGTTTACGTCTATCTAACAACTTCAATGTTGTGTTATAAAGTGGTCAGATTAAATATTTTCTGTTATTTTTTTTAAACAGCTACCACACAATAGCACCTGAAACACACTGAAAAAGACAAGGTGAGTTTGCAAAGTTGTTTTTTTGAATGGCAGCCACTGTAATATTAAAATTCTCATAGCTGTTTCTAACTTTTAAAATGCAGCTCTCAGTTCACTCTCAGTTCACCTTCAGTGGTTTAGAATATACGAGTGAATCAGTGCCTTAAAAGTTAATGAATAAAAGCTACTACACAGTCGAGATAGGAATTCTCTAAGTCTAGGACAACTGTTCCAGGGACTTGTGATATTTCTTAAAATCTTTGGAATATTTTGTTCTTTTGCTTTTTTTCTGAGTTTTCTTGTTATAGGATGCTATTTCTATGTCATTTTTAGCTGTTATTTAACCAGAGAAATAAGATGTATTCTCAGTTTTTGATAAGCTATTTAGTATACTACTTCTTGGCTACTCCAAGCCTTATCCCTTCCCTAAGGATGCCATTACTGATGCAGTTATAATGTTTTAATGACTACCAGCAGTAAATATATGCTTTATCCGATGCAGTGTAAAAATAAAGCATGATACAGCTTTCCTGTGCTTTCATAAGTAAGGTTGTATTCTCTGCAATTTGTAATATAATGAAATGTGTGATACAAGTTGAACTTTTGTTTTTATGTGTGTGTATAAATATAAAGCATATGGGTATACATACACACATTCAAACATACCTCCTTCAGTGAAAACTATTACTTCGTCATATACTCAGAAATGCTGCCTTCAGTTAATGCTGTTTTGCTGTTGGTTCTGTTATGATGCTTAATTTTTAATGAAATTAAAATGTAGCTCTTTCTTTATTCTTGGACTATTTCACATTGAATTCCTTAAGGAACTGGGCAAGGGCAACATTAGGCTTGCATTAGTGTTATTTTTTCACATCATGCACATTTTGCAGTCATTGAGGGTTCAAAGCCCGTGACAGTTTAAATAAGGTGGCTATTTAAATTGTAGGCCTGAGAGCTTTTCAATTTTTAATGTTTGTTTTCTGAATAAGAAGATGCTGGTATAATTTAAGATGAGTTATTGAATGGAACACAGTGAACTGCTCATGATGAAGTAGGCTTCACTGAGGTAACCTTGGCAGTGGGGCTGACGGGATTCATGCCAGTTAATCAGTCTGAGTATATGAACTGGAATCCCCAGTTGTGGACTGAAACCTGGACATTGGCTTTGGATAATTATTGTGTCAGAGATATCAGATAACTGGATAACAATTATCAGATAGACAGGTTTTCTATTTGCCAGCAATGACAGCCAGAAGGACATACATTCTTCCAAAGCATATAGTCAGGGTGTTAGTCTGTTGCGTTTGTTTAAGAAAGTCTACAGTGTCTTCTCAAAGTGCTTAAAAACGTCTTCAGCTTCCAAACTAACTTTTTAATTCCACGAACTGCTGAAGCTGACAGGAAGCAGTGCTGCTGCTCAGAGGTAATTATACTCACATTCCAACCAGCAGGTCATTCCCACCATTTCACTCTCTTCCTCTGTTCCAACTCAGCTGTTTATGCACATGGTAAATCACTTCACAGTGAGCCATCTTTAAAAACAGCAAACTGGCTGATCCTAGTATAAAAGATGCTACAGAAAATAGAGCTTGTAGCATGAATGATGAGTTGATTTCATCATCATGTGAAGACAGTGATATGGCAAATTTTTGGGTAATTTGTGTAATCAACAACCTCCGAAGAACATACTATGACGATAAAGCAATACTAATGCCACTCTTAAGGAGATACATATTAGATGAATCACCTCAAAATGAGTTTTCAGTAAGTGTGCACAATAGATGGCAATTCAGTTTACAGCTGCAACTTCCTAATTTTGGTATGGTAAGTCAGTGTCCACGGAAGGCATGTGTTAAACTCATCTTAATCATCTAATTACTCCTCACCAGCAAAATCCATTTTTCTTGACTTCTCCAATGCACAGAAGCAAATCTGAGTTCTGTTTTTCTTTTTATTTACTATGGGGAGGGAATGAAGACAAACACACATGCTACACTGCAAGCATTGTGCATTGTAGTTTCATTGGCTATACTTTTCCCGTATCCTTCTGAGTAATGAAAGCTCTGGTGTAATACTTAATATATCAAAGATCAAATGACAAAACTGTCTAGTTGAGTGGAACGCACTAAACTGAATAACTGTTAAGGGAATAGCTCTGCTGCTGTTCCTTTTGACTGTGATTGGCTGAAAAATATTGACTTTTTTCATGCCAATAGCAACTGCTAACTGTGCTTTTTATGGGTGACAATGCAGCAAACCTCCATCTTTGAATAGGACTGAAGCACTCCTGCAAGTCAGTCCAGTTGCATCCTAGAATAAATTTAAAAAATAAGCTGAGATGAAAGCTTGCTTGCTGTTGGGCTATATCCCAAAGAATAAAGAAAATGCTAGATTACACAGAGATGGAAAATAGTATGGGAAGGTTAAAATGCCATTGTAGAAAACTAAGACCTGTATTTACTTGTATTGCTATGATCTGGATACCATTTTGCAAGAAAAATCTAGTCATTTTTGTGACAAAATAGTTAAAAGATACAAAATTTTTCATAAGAGAGGAGGCTGAAAATACTGTAAGTATTTAGTTTCAAATGTGGATGAATAAGAAAGTATATGGTAGTCTGAAAAGAAATAATGACTAGCACAGGTTGAGAAAGCAGAGTAGAAGGTCTTGTTTCCCATTTCTCGTATCAAAAGGAATCCAGTTAGTGTTAAGTGATGCTCTTAAAATTTGTAAGAGCAAATTTATAATTAACCCATGGAATTATGCTACAAGATACTGAACAACTTGGGTCAGAAAAATTTAAGGCTATTTTGTGGCCATGAGAATTGCTGTTCCGTTTCAATGGAGAGGGGCACGAAGGAAAGAGATCCTTTGTTTTCAGAGCATGAATAGAATTTATAGAACTTAAACTTTCACTACAATCACCTTTTCCTGAAGTACTTTAGAATTCTAGCTACTACTAGACATAATTGCCTGACCCAAACTTGTTTGAATTATTCCTATGATAGTTACACATATAAGCATCTCATTTTTATGCATATCCATAATGCCATTTCAACACAATTTCATAGAATCATAGAATCATAGAATGGCATAAGCTGGAAGGGACCTTAGAGATCATCTAATCCAACC
The DNA here is from genome assembly GCF_009769465.1 of Tauraco erythrolophus. Classification (NCBI taxonomy): domain Eukaryota; kingdom Metazoa; phylum Chordata; class Aves; order Musophagiformes; family Musophagidae; genus Tauraco; species Tauraco erythrolophus. The sequence goes on along the minus strand of NC_141472.1, from coordinate 13,566,499 downwards.
TCCCTGTCATGGACAGGGACACCTCTCAACTAGATCCAGCTATTCAAGGCTCCGTCCAACTTGGCCTTGAACACCTCCAGGGAGGGGCATCCACAACTTCTCTGGGCAACTTATTCCAAAGTCTCACCACCCTCGTACTGAAGAATTTCTTCCTAAGATCTAATCTAAATCTGTTCTCCTTCAACTTAAACCCATTTCCCCTTGTCCTATCAGTGGACACTCTTGTAAAAAGTCCCTCCCCAGCCTTCCTGTAGGTTCCCTTCAGGTATTGGAAGGCAGCTATTAGGTCCCCCGAAGTCTTCTCTTTTCAAGGCTGAACAATCCCAGCTCCTGCAACCTGTCCTCGTAGCAGAGGTGCTTCAGCCCCTGGATCATCTTTGTGGCCCTCCTCTGAACACGGTCCAACAAATCTATGTCTCTCTTATGGTGGGGACACCAGAACTGGACGCAGTATTCGAGGTGGGGTCTCACAAGAGCAGAGTAGAGGAGGAGAATCACCTCTCTCGACCTGCTGACCACGCTTCTCTTGATAGATCCCAGGATGCGGTTGGCCTTCTGGGCCGCATGAGCGCACTGCCAGCTCATGTTGAGCTTCTCATCTATAAACACCCCCAAATCCTTCTCTTCAGGGCTACTCTCAACCCACTCTGTGCCCAGTTTGTATTTGTGCCTAGGATTGCCCCGACCCAGGTGAAGGACCTTGCATTTTGACTTGTTGAAGCTCATGCAGTTAGCACTGGCCCATTTCTCAAGCCTATCAAGGTCCCTCTGGATGGCATCTCTTCCCTCAAGTGAGCCCACAGCACCACACAACTTGGTGTCATCAGCAAACTTAATGAAGTGTCCACAAAACCTGAATGGGTTGCTCAATTTCTTATTCCATAATTTTCTGTTGAAAGAATGTATCTTTCTAGATAACAGAGCTCTAATCTTGTTTTCTAATAAGCTACTGTGTGTTAGCCCTAGCCTACTGTCTTCCGTAAAATAAAAAATAATTCATGTTCTGAATTTTGATTCAGAAATGTGTCGTCCTGTTGAAATGAGAGCCTGTCTGAAGGAGTGGTGTCCTTGTCATATGTCAGATCTACATCTGTATTTGGAACAGGTCAGGTGGTTTCCTCTGGTTTCCTTACTGGTTGATATCACCCTATGTATTCTGGCATGTCTGTGGACTGCTTTTGACTGTGGAAAAATGGCTGCGCTTTGTGCTGCATTCCTAAACCAGTCCGAAGTAACTTTTTTTTTTTTTTCTGTTATGAATCTCGGGAGCTTGATCTGTGTGGTTTCTGGCACAAATACTTCCAGGTGTGGGCCTTTGCTGATTAGTTGTATCAACAGGGCAATGCCCCAAAGCCTGTCTTGGAGTAGGAAAGTGGTGGTCCTAAGTCGTGTTTCTGTTTCCCAGATGATGCCCTTAGAAGGAAGGATAACTTGTATAAACCTCAAATCCTAAGCAAGATAATATCATGTGCCTCCCTCTGCCTGAGAAAACAGGTAGGGAAAGGCACATAGTTATTGCTTTTGGAGGGCCTTCTTGCAAGGCCTTCAGCGCAAACTGGCGTTCTTGGAGACTAAGTTAGAAGCAAAGGTCTGTTCGTGAGGTCTGGTGGACCTTTGTAAGGTTAAAAATTTCTGATCCTGAATGCAAACCTTTAACATTCTCCTATGTCTAACCTTACTTTTATATTATTGCTTTTCTGGAGTTAATGTGATTTTTGCCTGTAGAAGTTACCTGCAGCGCATACTCTTAGTGTTTTTCTAGAGGCTTACAGTACAGATGTTGAGTGTTGTAAATATCAAAGTGGTATAAAAAGAAACAATAAAGGAATAATTTCAAGAGAACCATATGTACATTTCTCTAGCAAGAATCAGATGTATAGAATAGGTCTTTTTTTTATTGATGGCATTCAGGAGAGGAATGGGCTCCAGCTGGAAACATGCAACTAGTCATCTCAACAAGACATGTCTGAAAATCTTTGCCTACAGCCATCCACTTTTCTTTACTTCTCCTTTTCTAGCATTAACAGTTATGGTGATCAGGACAAACAAGAGGCAATTTAACTACCGCAACTTTTGAGGAATAAAAGCTGCTCTTTTCAATCAAAATGAGGAAGTTTTCTCATGGTGATGCGAGAGTTTCCTCTCTGAAATGTGGAAAGTGGCAGTCACCAGCTCCAAAATACTACTTGCAATATGTGGCCTCTCCTTTTGCCATGCAGCTCTGAAATGCCTGCTCCTGACCTGCTTCAAAGAGGGACTCAACAGCTACCCCCAGGTCTGTCTAGGCATAGCTAGTATTGCAGTCCCTGCTATGGCAGGCCTTCAGCCAAGATGTGAAATAGAGAAACTGGTCTCTAAATGTGGAATACCCTGTTGGAGGAAACCAGAATATCTAATTCCAGATGTCTTAGTTCTAGCCCTTCCCAAAGTAGCATTGTCTTCTAATGACATATCTCCACTGAACAGAGAAAAAGTTCTTTGCATAAACTTTGGTTTTAGGAAGGTCTTAGATACCTGAAGAGCCCAGGTAACATTTACCTCTGAGTACTGTCTATTGTACATGTAGAACATATTGTGTATGTACATGTTTATACTTATATACACTTAGTTGTATGTCTGTGCATGTGCATACACACAAAGACACATAAAAATCATGTGTGTGTGCTTATGAATCTTCCCAATCTGTTTTCCCAGGCTTTCTCTGGGAAGGAGTGGGAACTGGGTAGGATTCTGAAACTGATGGCTTGGAGGAGACATCTGTTGGCTCTGATCCAGTTTGTAAATGCTTTTGTATTGTTGCTGTGCCGAATGTAAAACATGTGTTAAGAAAGTGACAATCAATGCATTTAGTAAGGGCATTCTTATGCATAAACTCTGCTTACTGATTAATTTTGATGCAAAAGACAATGTACCTATGGTCATCCAGGATCATTTTGTTAATCCAAATGAGAAACCATGTACTCCTCCATTTATACAAACTGTCAAGGTGCAGCTGATACTATAGTACAAAGCTGATGGAGCTGAGACATTTCATACTTGCTGAAGATCTCATCTTGTGATCTCGAAACCGTTCAGTGCCATGGCAAATGCTTGGATTGTTCACTCACAAAATAATTTTTGTGCATAGATGGAAGCTCCAAGAAATGTCTCAAATGTAATGATCTCATGTTCTGAGATACTATTAAATTACCAAGAATCATCCAGAACTACTTGCAAGCTTACATTATTTTAGTTGTATTCAAATTGTATCATTTATAGAGGGAGTTGGATATAATACGCTACTCCCTCTCCCTTCTCAGCACTGTACAGAGAACATCAATAGTCAGTGCCTTGGAAGTGACAATGAACAGCTAATCACTTCCACAAAACTCTTTCATTGACAGGGAAGAGATAAAAAATACTCTGGGAGGAAAAAAAGTCATATATGATATAATATTGTTCCTTTCGGAGGCATGTGCAAGTCGTGTTTCCCAGGACAAAGGAGCTGGCGAACAACAGGAAGCAGCTTCCTTGTGTGTAGCTATACAAATTCTCTTTCAGCTACCACCTCAAGAAGCTTTCTCTTTTCCTTCAGGATCATGAAGCTAGTGGGTTTTGAGACTACACTTGACTTCAGGGCTTGCTCTTTTCCTCCTTTCATGCTTTGCTTGTCCCATACCTTTATTCACAACTCCACCTGCACAATTCAAATTTCTGATCAATTTTTCAATTGCTCTTGCTCTTGTATGGTGCCATACACTAATGTTTGAAAGCAATTTTCATTTTGCAAAGAAACATTACAGTTTTATAGCATGAGGGCAGCAGTCTGAACTTCAGCACTGTTGCACACCACCCACAACGGCAGTGTATTTTTGCAGGAGTTTCTCTGTAATGCTGAGACACTGGTGGGATGGGAGATTTGGTCTTTTTGAGGGATTAGTCTTGACTCATGTTAGTCTGCAATGCGCTTCTATATATGAAACCAAAAATTTGCTTTAGGAGGAAGCCTGCTTGAGTCTTTTGTGATTGGAGGCCTGATCGGAATCCGCTTAGGTTAGAGAAGTAACACTCCTGTTGTCTGCAGTAGGCTTTGGCTGAGACACGCAAGTGTCTTGGAAGCGTTAGGAACCTGATGCAAATTTGCAAATTCTTAATTTGGGACATCTGATATTGATGGTTTCTTAAAATCTCCTTGGTCCTTCTTTTGTGCTTCTGTAACTAATTTAAGTTGTGCTTTTTGATACACATTTTACATTTGTAGTGTAATTTTTCCAACTGGAAGCTTAACATCAACCCAGTGTTGCATTCTTCCATGCACAATAACCAGAAATATTAAGCATTTTTAAGGCTCTTTTTGCGTTACTGCACAGTTTAGTAACAAGAAGACAGAAATAATTGTTGCAAGCTAAATATCTTCTGGGATTTGTATTCAGTATTAGAATAATTAGGTAGAATTGAATTACTGAGAAACAGAGACCTCTGTTCTTTAAAATCTGTATGAACAATATGATATTAATTACAAGAAAAAAACCTATTTGCTGGAAGACAAGCTTTGTCTTTGAGACTGTATTCTTTTTGAGGGAGAAAACTCAACTCTCTACACTGTAATGCTGCATATAGCTGACGATAGGATTGAGTGGTGCGAACATGTGCTTAAGTCTTCCATGGGACTACCTGGATGTAGAAAATTAAATAGATACCTTCTGTTTGCAGACTAGAGGATATTCTTTTGGACATCTAATTCATTAGTTAATAATTGCATTTTGTCTGTGGTAGACTAAACAAGCCCAAAGCCATTTAAACACAGATGTTTCACTGACCCTACAATGAACTTCATTTCAGATTAATTTAGCTTTTGCAAACTTCAGCGTGACTACTCTTAACATTAGTTTAGTTTGATATAACTTGATATACTGGCTAGAGGTTGCTGCCACTAGCCTTCCCAACCCAGTGTTTAAGGCCACCCTTGCCATCAAAACTACTGAAGAGACCAAATAGATCACCACAAAACAGGCTTGCTCAGAAAGATCTATCCTTGAAATGAAGTTGACCTGACTCATTTTGATTGTAACAGAGGCACTTCCATAGCAGGTCTGCTGGTGTACTGGAGAGGGAAATAAGAGAGAGTAAGAACAAGTAGAGAGGACAAAAGCACTATAAACTGCTCCACTGGCACAGCTGTTTGGAGCACAGGCCTGTATACACCCTAAATACAGCAGCAGCAGGCCAGCTGATGCTTAATCACTTTGGAAAACATCCTCACTCACACACGTTTGCTCTAATTGATAAAAAGGACTTTGGCACCAGGCTCAGCTCCAGTTTTAAACGCGTGTAGAAGAAAATGGTGAGGGCATCAACAAAGGAGTTGACTTGAATCTAACAACACTTGGGCACTGGATGTTGCTGAATACAGGCGGTAATCTCTGAACTGGGTACTGTGGTGATTTAACACTGGAGTCTATAATTTTCTCTGCTCCATGGTGACTTTAGTTCCATTCTTCATAGCTATTTTCACTCATTACCTGGGATATTTAAAGAAGGAAATGAAAACTTGAGACATATGTTCCTCCTGGTTGCTAGTTTGCTCCTTTCGTGCCACCGCTGAATGCTGTGCTGCCTTGCAGGGTGTTTTCCTGTGGCTGCTCTCAGCATTCAGTGATCTGTAGAATCAGTGGTGATACAGTGCAGACAGCACTGCCTTCAGCACCACAAGCCTCTGAAGCATCTGCTTGTTAAACTGGAAGTGTAGTCTCCATCAAATAGCTGTTTAACTGTGATTAAGAGCCACTCCTTGAGATATGTGTTCAACTGTATCCTATTGGACCTGTGACAGGCACTGTAACTATTTATACTGGATTAGCAAATCTATAGCAGAACTGTCATTTAATAATTTTTCTCCCTGTGAAGCTTGTGCTGTTTTCAGTGAATAGAATCAGGTGTTTAATGATGTGGAATCTAGGAATGAGTAATTTGTAAGGCAAGTGACCTTGAATCGCCAAAACACCATGGGCTGTACAGTCTGCTCAGGCTATGAAAATACTAGGGGTTTTTGTGGTGGTGTACTCTCAATGACTGGCTCACATGCTGGAAAGTCTGATTAGTATGCTTTAATCTCCTGAGCAGAGTGAGGAGAGAATAAACATTACACAAATCATGATGTGCTCAGTCACAGCTGGTATTGAGAAGGGGCTGAAGCAGTGTCAATGGGCTGATCTGATAGTAGCTTCAGAAAGTGAAGAAGCGGTCAGTTGTTCTACTGCTTGGGCCTAAAGAACTCTCAATTTCTGTCATTACGTAGGAACAAAAATAATCTTCCAGTGACCTGTTGTCTTTTCAGAAGATTTTAGTTAATATTTTTAAAGCCTGTATTAGCAAAATGGATTGTATATTGACAGTCCCGAAGTGCTGATAACTGAATATATAAATGAAAATGACCTTTTAAAGACTACAATTTTCAAAGCAAAAGATTTTATTTCTCAGTTCAGGTTATTCAAAAAAAGGGCACACCTGATCATTCTCCATTATGGTATTTCATGCCAGTTTTGCAAAGCTAAAGAACTTTCAATATAAAGAATGACTGTTTTCTATGAATTCTGAAGAGTTATGGACATTGTGGGGCTTACCATCTGTGTGATAAAGGGGAATTTTCAAAGTTGGCTGGGAGATGAGAGGAACACTGCAGGAAACTTGTTTGCATTGTCTGGTGTGTTACAGCACTCAGGTCACACAGTCCATCAGGCACTGGCCTCTCCTAGTGGCTTACCTCTCCAGTGACCATTTGAAAACTTCAGCTTGTGACCTGCCTTTTTTCCATTCTTTCACATTGCAAGTAGGAAAACTTCAGCAGGCCAGATCCTTGCACAATTTATGCTCTTGGACACAAGTGCTGTAATCATAAATTGGTTTATGACATTTAAGGTAATAATCTGAAAAGGACTGAACTTTCCAGTTCTCCTTCCACATATATGGGTTATGTAAGCGTTAACAGTGATCAAGACCTGTGGAACTTTTCCCTATGGGTGGGTAAAGCATTCAGCATCTAAGCATTGCTTGGATTAAAGTGGCTTCAGAACTGTCAGAAACAGGTAAGTCACTTTCATATAGGTTTATTCACTTCTGATATATTGTAAATAATGCAAATTTAATGTCCATCTGGACAGTAGGTTTTTGCCAACTGCTACCAGACCAGGTGCAAAATTCACTGACTACAAGCTATGCAGCTGCCACGTGCAGTCAGTGCCAAGAAGGAGCGTAGTACTGCTAATACTCCTGCAAGTTCTTGGGCTGGTACGCTGTGCTGGAAAGCAGATTAACAAGGAGTGAGACATCAAGCAGGGAAAGTAAGGGCTTATGTATGGGCATGCACCTTTCCTTTAAGAAGGTTGCTTGCAAGGAGAAGCCAGCTGAGATCTAATCACCTTTGCTTGCAGTGGCCCTCATGATTCTTCTCATGTTAACTTGTTTTCTATTGTAATGCATGTGGCTGACGTATCCTCTGCACCTGATGTGGTGTGTTGTAGCAATAAGAGCTACGCAAATGCGTAGAACGTACCTACGATTTTGATGTGTCCTTCTTTATGCTTTTGTTTTTCACTTTGCTTAGTCTTCCCTGTCTTGTACGCTGCCTATCTGAATGAAACAGTAGACAACCTTCCTTAGGGAGAGCTCCCTGTTAATGTCTTCAGCCTGTTTTCCCCCCTATGGTTTTGGATCCACTTGGCACTCTTAAATATTGGGGATATCGTCCATTTCCTTGAGCAACTGATCGGCTTTGTTTGTCACTCAGGGTTTTGTTGATGGCTCTTCCAGCTACTCAGTGTTTTGCATGTCCCAGTGGACCTGAAGATGCTGATGAAGCGCCTAGGGCTAGTGCTCTGTAAATTGAAATGGAAAGCTCGTAGCAAAGGCAACCGAAACTCTGATGACAGGGGAAAATACAAGGTCTAAATTGGAGATGGATCCAAGATTATTGCAAGTTTCTGTTTTTCATTAAGAGGGTGTTCTTCACCTTCAGGGAGAGGTCCATGCTTTTTGACCATTGATACTTATTAAATTTAGATTCTATCTAATACTTATTTAAATTAGATACTGTCTAATATATTTGGATCTCTCCAAACACAAAACCTATGCTTTGGACACCTACTGTGTATATTAGCTATATAAAGAAATGCTCCATTACAAAAGGAATGTAGCTTTCTGATAAAGAGTTCAGCTGGACAAAAGTAGTTCTCTAAATTGAAGGCAATTGATATTCAGCCATGTTCTCCAGCTGCTTTAAGGTTCGAGGCAGATTTTCAGATGGCAAATATCCATGTCAGCTTTTTGACTGCAATGGACCTGTGCAGGTTAACATGAGCTGAGAAGCCAGCCACTACTTTGTTACAGTCTTGGGGGGAGCATGTGTGTCTGGCTGATTATGTGCTGCTCTGTTCGTGTTGTTCAGCAACCCTAGCACTGCACTTGGGAGTTTTCAAGAGCAGGAGGAGCAAGCATCTTGATTATTTATTCTGTTGTCTTCCAGACCACGGTGCATGATCTGGTGGGAATTAGTCTCCTCTGCTACAGAAAACAGTGTCATAGTACTTTAGTGGAGAAGCATGCATAAACGTATATACTTAACTATGAAATGCGTAACTAGCCTCTTCAGCTATAAACCTTTTTAAAAGTCCCGATTCTGGGAGGTTGGTATGTTATTGGTGAGTGGTTCAGATTTTCTTCTTAATGTCAGTCACATTACGCTTCATAAAAAGGTGGTTTTTTTTAAAGGGGGCTAGGCCAGGCTAGCATGCAGCTCTGGAGGTTTCAGGTTTTGCGTTCAGCTCTGTCACAGCAGTCTGACTTTTCATACACTGGATACAGGGGCTGCCCTGAATCCTAGACTTTGGGAAATACAGATTGTTACCTCAAGTTCATGGCTTGCCTCATTTCCACATTTTCACTTTGCTTTGGAAGACTGTTAATATTTCATCATGTAAACTTTTTGCTGCTCCACAGTACTTTTAATCCAATGGTTTTCAGTTTTATAGAGGAAATTTGCTCTATAATGAATCTGGTTTTATTACTGTTACTCTTATAGCAGGAGTTGAATCCTGAATATTTTTAATTGAATTAGATAAATATTTCATTTCACTTTGATAGCAGATTTTGCCCAGAGATGTATAGCACAAATATGACTTGGCCAGTACACAAAGCATGGAGAAACTGTGGGAACAGTTCTGCCGTGTCAGTGTGACTGCCCTTGGGTTTAAAGCTCAGGGTGTGCTTGCCTGCTGTACTGAATGAGCGCCCCAGTTCTGCCATGTAGCTCTGACTCCAGTGTCTTGGACTTCTGTCCGTGTAAGCTCGGTGAGGACAGGATATAAGGCATAATGTGGATAATACAAAACATGCATACCAAAATGGAAACCAACAGACATAAGCAGACATGATGGCTAGATATTTAAAGCAGTGTGGTATAGAGGATACCTAGATTGAAAGGGACCTCTGATGGTCTCCTGATTGAAACCCTGCTGAAAGCACGGCCAACTTCAACGATAAACTCAGCTTCAAAGTTGTATCAGATTGCTCAGGGTTCTCAGGTAACATAGTTCTGAGTAACACCAAGGCTGGAGATGGCACAACCTCTCCTGGAAGCACGAAGATGTCCATAGAATCTTTGTTTCTTTTGACTGTACATATATTGAATAGAATATATTGAGAAATGCAACCCTGTTAGGTTTCTAGTTCTGGTTACCACTGTGTCCCTAGACAATCCCATCCTAGGTCGCAGTAATAAATACTTACAGCTCGTAAACAGGAATGGATCTATGTTGAAATTGATGGTCGTATTGCATCAGAAGTTGGAAAATTCTTTGCCATGAACAGAATCTTCTTCACAAGGGTTTGAGTTGTGAGAATCAATTCTTCTTTGAAGTTGATGTTTTCTCTATACTCTAAATTAATCTTAAAACAAAACAAATAAATGCTAATGTTGTTTCAAAATTATGACCTCTCCTAATGAAAAGAAGTAAAAACTGGGAGAATTTATCCCCCTAGGCATTAATGCAAGCATAGTCAGCACAGCAATGAAACTTGCCTTTCCCCCTAAATCAGCATTTCTGGGGTTACTGTGCTGTGCTCAGGCTGTCCTGTTCTGAAGGTCTGCCCTTCTGCTGGAAGGGTTAGGAATAGAAGAGCTATGAGGCAGAGCTGGAAGCCAGTGCAAAGGTTTACTGGATTTTGAAGTATTTGCATGTCTGACACTTCCTTGCTAGTCCTGCTCTGTCCTCTTCTGAGGTCCAAATGCACTCAAGGTTGCTTTCTGGAGTAGCCTGTGTAAGGATGATCTGTTCCCTGGCTTGTGTCAGATTGATTTAAGTGCTTTGATAACTGATTCCATATTCAGTCTGAAAGAAAGAGCTATTAAAAAAATACCTTGTTTTTAGAGATTGTCAGCCTCTCCTTATGTTTGTCACCTGTGTGTTCCCATTGGGAGCTTTTTTCCAAGTGTCTTTGGAGCTGGACTGTCATTACTTTAGGAACAGGGCCTAGACAAACTGCAAAATATTGAGTTATTTAGTGTCATTCATCTTTTTCTAGAAGAAAGAATAATGAATAATGATTTCAAGTTGCTTTTTTACAAATGTTCTTTCAGACAAGAGAATTCTACTGGTTGTTGAATCAGGTCGAGCTGCTAAAATTCTTGGTGATGTCCCAAGCATTTAAATAATTTCAGTGAAAGCAAATCTTTCATTAACGTACTGAGAGCATAGGTGCAATGCTTCTTTATCTGAGTAGAAGAAAGAAAAGTGGAAAGTTTTCTTTATACAAAGGAAATTACAGTTTCAGGTGAGCATAAGTCTCCTGCAATACTTTACCACTATTATATTTACCCACCATTTTAATATAAGTGACTCTGGGGAGAATGTTACTTTTTAATTAAGACATCATAAAATTTTGGTTCTTCTATTATAATTATTTCAAGTCAAGTAAAAACATCATGTAGAAAATCAGCAGAATTCTTTCAAAACTGAATTCAACCTGCAAGTATTTATCCCAAGTCCCAGGTGCTAGAGCGGGCTGCTTTTTAAAGATTCAGAACTTCAGTTGCCCCCAGTTTTACGGCTTTCATGTTTATCTGTCCAGTGTATACCGAGAATGAAATGTGCTTTGGACTGGTCATTCCAATCATTTGTTTACTGAAGTCCACTGTCAAGACTACTAAACCCTGGGATCTGTGTACGCTGAGATTTTTATAAAGCCTCCACATGTTTATGATGGACTCAGCTGGCCCTCAAAACTGAACTTCCCCAGATGCATTCAGCTTGGCCCCCTTTCTATTAAAATCCATTTTGTGAGAACAGGTGCTAAAATCAGCTTGTTAATAGGTAAAGCCAATGAGCTGGAGACACCCATCATGATGATGGGGAGGGTGTTGAAGTCCAGTAATGGATTTTGATGGCCAAAATGTGCCATTATGGCTTCCAGTATGCACCCTGGAGGACCTTATTGCAGCTGTAAAACAGCACTTTTAAAATATGAAGCATATTTCTAAGAATTTACAATTAGTCAAAGATTGCTTTTGAAGAAAATACTGCAATATAAAGTACTAATTGAGCGATATAAGCCATAAACACCTCAGGGAAACTCTTAAAGGATGCTTTTAAAACTGACTTCAGCAGTCTGCTGGACTTTTTAAAAAGTATTCCTGCCTCTAGCAACACTTCTTTCAAAAGCTGACAGGAATGAGGAGATTGGAGACAGAACTTTGTTTCCATGAAAGGAAGTGGTAAATTCCCATTGACTCCCACTGCCGGTCCGCTTTCATAAAACAAGGAGGGAGGGAGAAGAACTGACAGACACTAGTGGAGCAGGGAATAGCTTTTGGGGCCTCAGGAGGCTTCCTTTTTACGACTTTCTAAAAGTTATTTTCACATGGGGTAAGTGGGGGAGAAAGCATGTGTTATTTTCCACTGCTCTTTTTTTGGATCTAGGTCTGTATGTAATAGGAACAAAGATGATCATGACATTAATACATAAATTTGAAGAAATTTTGTCACAGCCACGAATGAAACTGGCTCTTCATCTCTGTAGCACCAAGATTTCACCTCTAGTTCGTGCAGTGTTTGTACCTTTTGTCAGCTTACTTCATCTCTACCCGCATCACCTGCCAAATAGAACCATGTTTATGTAGTTCCCAGAAACCCGTTGTGGTTGCAACATTCTCTGCAATTGATGGATGCTATGTAAGTTGAAGATCATAGAATCATAGAATGGCATAGGTTGGAAGGGACCTCAGAGATCATCTAATCCAACCTCCCTGTCATGGGCAGGGACGCCTCTCAACTAGATCAGGCTACTCAAGGCTCCATCCAACCTGGCCTTGAACACCTCCAGGGAGGGGCATCCACAGCTTCTCTGGGCAACTTATTCCAAAGTCTTACCACCCTCGTACTGAAGAATTTCTTCCTAAGATCTAATCTAAATCTGTTCTCCTTCAACTTAAACCCATTTCCTCTTGTCCTATCAGTGGACACTCTTGTAAAAAGTCCCTCCCCAGCCTTCCTGTAGGTTCCCTTCAGGTATTGGAAGGCAGCTATTAGGTCCCCCCGAAGTCTTCTCTTTTCAAGGCTGAACAATCCCAGCTCCCACAACCTGTCCTCGTAGCAGAGGTGCTCCAGCCCCTGGATCATCACCTCTCTCGAGCTGCTGTCCACGCTTCTCTTGATACATCCCAGGATGCGGTTGGCCTTCTGGGTCGCATGAGCGCACTGCTGACTCATGTTGAGCTTCTCATCTATAAACACACCCAAGTCCTTCTCTTCAGGGCTACTCTCAACCCACTCTGTGCCCAGTTTGTATTTGTGCCTAGGATTGGCCTGACCCCGGTGAAGGGTTTGACTTGTTGAAGCTCATGCAGTTAGCACTGGCCCATTTCTCAAGCCTATCAAGGTCCCTCTGGATGGCGTCTCTTCCCTCAAGTGAGTCCACGGCACCACACAACTTGGTGTCATCGGCAAACTTACTGAGGGTGCACTCAATGCCATCATCCATGTCGCGGACAAAGATGTTGAACAGCACTGAACCCAGAACAGACCCCTGAGGAACATCGCTTGACACTTGTCTCCATGTAGACATCGCACCATTGACCACAACTCTTTGAGTGCGACCATCCAGCCAGTTCTTTATTCACCAAGTGGTCCATCTGTCAAATCCATGTCTCTCCATTTTAGAGACAAGGATGTCATGTGGGACAGTGTCAAACGCCTTGCACAAGTCCAGGAAAATGACATCCGTTGCTTTACCCAAGTCAACCAGCGCTGTAGCTTTGTCGTAGAAGGCCACTAAATTAGTCAGGCACGACTTGCCCCTAGTGAAGCCATGTTGGCTGTCACCAAGCACTTGTTTATTTTTTATGTGCTTTAGTACAGCTACCAGGAGAATGTTCCATGATTTTACCTGGCACAGAGGTAAGGCTGACTGGTCTGTAGTTTCCTGGGTTGTCCTTGGTCCCTCTTTTAAAGATGGGGGTTATGTTTGCCCTTTTCCAATCTGTAGGAACCTCACCAGACTGCCAGGACCTCTCAAATATGATGGCTAGTGGCCTAGCAACTTCAGCCGCCAGTTCCTTCAGGACCCGTGGATGTATCTCATCAGGTCCCATGGACTTGTGCACCTTCAGGTTCTCTAGGTGTTCCTGGACCTGATCTACTCCTACCCTGGGTGGTTCTTCACTCTCCCAGACCCAGCCAACATCTTCTGTGATTTGGGTGGTGTGGTTCAAGTGGTTGCCAGTGAAGACTGAGGCAAAAAAGTTGTTGAATATTTCAGCCTTCTCCACGTCCTCAGTAACCAGGTCACCTGTATCCTTCCGGAGACGTCCCGTCTCGTTTTTCTTTTTTCTCTCACATACCTATAAAATCCTTTTCTGTTATTTCTAATATTGCTGGCCAGATTTGACTCTGTCAGGGCCTTATCTTTTCTAACCTGGTCTCTGAGTACATGAGCAACTTCCTTGTTATCATCCCAGGTTACCAGTCCCTGCTTCCATGCTTTGTGTATTCCTCTTTTGTATTTGATTTTAGCCAGGAGTTCTTTGTTTATCCATATAGGTCTCCTGGTGTTTTCGCCTGATTTCTTCCTTTTAGGGATGCAATGCCTTTGAACTTGGAGGAGATGATCCTTGAAAGTCAACCAGCAATCTTGGGCTCCCAGTCCCTCCAGGGCTTTATCCCATGGCCCACTACCAAGGAGGTTCCTGAAGCGGCAAAAGTCAGCTCTTCTGAAATCGAGGGTTTCAAGCTTGCTGAGCTGCCCCCTCTTAGCTGCCCTTAGGATCTCAAACTCCACCATCTCATGGTCACTGCAGCCAAGGCTACCCAGGAGTTCAACATTACCTACCAGCCCTTCCCTATTGACGAGAACGAGGTCTAACATGGTACCTCTCCTCGTTGGTTCCTCTATCCCTTGGATAAGGAAGTTATTGTTAATACATTCCAGGAATCCCCTGGATTGCTTGTTCCCGTGTTATTTTTCCAACTGATGTTGGGGTGGTTAAAATCCCCCATGAGGATCAGGGTTTGTGAACGAGCAGCAACTCCTATCTGCCTACGTAGGGTGTCATCCACTTGGTCCTCCTGATTGGGTGGTCTGTAGCACACTCCCACTGTAAAGTCTCCTACCCTTCCTTTCACCCTGGCCCACAGGCACTCGGTTCTTTTGTCGTCACTTGCCAGGTGGAGCTCCATGCATTCTAGCCGTTCGTTGACATAGAGGGCAACACCCCCTCCTCGTCTCCCCTGCCTGTCCTTCCTGAGCAGTTTATACCCCTCTAGTCCAACACACCAATCGCAGGAGTCATTCCACCATGTCTCTGTGATGCCGATCAGGTCATAGCACTGCAGGCTCACAAGCATCTCCAGCTCCTCTTGTTTATTGCCCAAGCTGTGGGCATTCATATAGAGGCATTTGAGTTGGGTCCCTGATGAGGTACTTGGTGCCCCCTGATGATGCTCAGATGTTTCCACAGTAACCAACCCCTCCACAACCCCTGTGCTCCGTCTGCAACCCGCCTGACACCTTGATCCCTTGCAACTTCACAAGACTGCGCTATCTTGCTAGTGCGTTCCTCCCCCACAAGCACTGGCATACTGCATTCCGGCTCCTTTCCAGTGACCCTGATTTCATCCCCACCCCCTTTCATACCTAGTTTAAAGCTCTGTCTATGAGCCCTGCCAACTCCCTTCCCAAAACCCTTCTCCCTCTGTGGGACAGGCTATTACCATGCATTTCTAACAGACCTGGCCAGCCGCTGCCAAAAAACCCAAACCCCTGCCGGACACGCCATGTTTTATATTGTTTGTAGATGTTTGTATTGTTTCCACTGGGGATTTTTTGTCAAATGGACCATTAATCAGATCTGTGAATTACAAAGCTGCTCAAGATTACCTACTCTTTTCCTCAGTCTCTCTGTTCATCAGAGTATATCGCTTGAATGAAACAAAGTTGTTAACATGTACTTGTTTTTAAAGTACTTAAGAGTTGACTTCACACCTAAAAACGTTTGCTAAAATTTTGCACTGTTTTCATTTTGTGTTGTCATTACTTTAAGGTTTATTACTATTATGTATTACTCCTTAATTACAGTAGGATTTTAGAATGTATTTCAAATTTATTTGAAACTACTTTTTGGTTCTCTTGAGCTAGCAGTGAATGAACGTTTTTGGACAAAACTGATTCAGTTTTCATATAATAAATAAAAACAACTTCGAAATGAAAGAATTTTTATGCTACTGGAATATGTTGGACAGAAACATATTTTGAAAATGCTGACCAACATTTCTCTTTTAATGGAAAATCCTATTCACTGTAGTGTGCCGATGTGGTTACTTGTACCAGACTTCTTTTTCAGGTGGCCAGTGTAGTTCCTCACAAGGACTTTTAAGATCATGGCTTTCCCTGGTGAAGCAATTATTCTGATGATGATTGTGATCGCTTTTATGGTTGATATCTGTAAATCACCTAGTTGGTTTGAATTCTTCCAGTCTTTGCTTAGTACAGGAATGCAAGGAAGGTCTCTATGGAAATCATTGTTCACGCTCTAACAGCTGCTGTGGATGTATTCAGAACATAAATAGAAGTTATGGAAGTCACTGGGATATGCTGGCTCTGGTGTGGTGGTTAAATAATTCACCATCAGATTAAAGAGCTGATTTGACAGACTTGAGCAGCTATAGGGAATTGGCTGAGATATTGCCAGTGTAATTTTACCCATATACTAGGATTAATTATAAATCCCAATGAAGCTCCCTTTGGAGATAATGCAAGTTTCAAATGAGCCCAAAATGAAGCTAGAGATTTGGGTTGAGATTTCCAATGGTACTTAAAGTATTTGGGAATTCAGATCCCAGTGAGATGAATAGAAACTGGGTATCAAACACAGTAGGTGGCTTGCAAATCAGAGTCTTGAATTTTAACAGTGATCTTTCAGTCCTACTGAGACTTATAATAGGAGATATAAAGGAAATAAACAGGGGCTCTGACCCAAGTCTGGCATCTTTGTGAAGACAGGCTATGCCAGAACACGTGCAAAATTGCAGGCACATCCATATACTCTGCCTAATGGGTCAGCCTATTTGACTTCCAGTGATGTACTGTCTTGTCGTGGTTTTTGGACTGAGGGTCGAGACAAGAACCGAGCGGGAGCACCCACCAAGCATGGTCTCGGGCAAAACATGACTCAGGCTTTCTTCATAAAAACAAAACAATTTATTAACAGTTACTAAACAAAAGACAAAAGGGAACGAAACCGGTTACTTGAGAGGAGAAAGAGAAAACAAGGCCCGATCTTAAAACAACACCTCCCCACCCCCTATTTTCCTTTCGTTCCTGGCTCTGTCTTCCCCCCAGCGGCGCAGGGAGACAGGGAATGGGGGAGTGCAGGTCAGTTCATCCATGTTGTTCACTGCCGCTCCTTTCTTAAAGGAGGAGGAGTCTTTACACCATTTTTCCCTTGCTTCGGTGGATCCCCTACTCACAAAGAAAAAGTCCCCAAACTTTTCCAAAGTAAGTCCTGCCCGCAGGATTGCAATCCTCCCCATGGATCGCACCAGTTCGGGCTTTACCAGTCTCGGCCTCTTAGGGAGCTGCTGCCACTCGCGTCGGCGTGGGTCGTCCCACGGTCTCCAGATGCCTCCACGACCTCGTCGTGCATTCCATGCCCCATTATCAACAGTACCTGGTCGCGCATCCCCTGCTCCACGACCTCTCCTGGGCTCAGGCATCTCCTTCCCGACGTGGGTTTCTCCACAGGCCACGAGTGGGTCGCTGCTCCGCCGAGTACACCCTGGCTGCAGGGGGGCCGCCTGCAATCTCACACCGATTTGCAAGGGAAGCCTCAGCTCCAGTACACCTCCTCCTGCTCCATCTTTGCTGACCCGGTCGTTGTGGTTGTCTTCTCTTAGATATTAATCCTCTCTAGGGGAAGCTCGGCCCGGCGGGCACCCCGGCAGTGGGGCGCTTACCGAGTCCCCCATGTGGCTCCCCGGCGCCATCTTGAGCACATGGCGCCGGCCCGGGCCCGAGCGGCCGCTCGGCCGGGAGCCGGGAGCGAGGGCAGCGCCCTCCTGCTCTCTCTCCTCGCTCCTGAGCAAAAAGCCGCTTTCCCGCCCCTTTGTCTCAACTTAAATAGGGCAATTCGCAGAGGCGCCGCCTTGGCTCAACCTCCCCCGGGGGGATGGGACTCAGATCTGGTGGCACAGGGAGCAAATCCCCTCCCCTGCCACCAGAACACCCCCCCACACATCAAACTATCACATGTCTTTATTACAAAATTACTGAATGGGCAAGGAGCTTTAATATATTAATAATCAGTGCCTTAGGCCAGGTATCAGGTGGCTTTTATTATAGCAGTCTGTGTGGTCCCACATTTAACTCCATGGGTATAGAAGTGGAGAAACCACTGTGACCTTCATTTATTTTTCATATCAGATAGCTGAACAAACATCTCTCGGGCCTCTGGCCCATCTCTTTTGCTGAGCAGTTCCCTCTGCATTATTTCAACACACAGGATCTTAAGAGATTTCTGGCCAGAGATCATTAACTATTTGCATATAGACCATCCTGTTGTTAGCATCAAAGCAATTGTGATCATTCTATCTTTATTTTAGTTTTTTAATCAGTGTAATAACCACCCCCCCCAGTAACTCAGCACTGTTTGATTTTGTGCCTGTTAGCCCTGGAATGGACTTCAAGTATTACATCAATTAGCACTGTACATATCATGATGAATTTATATCCTGAACAGAGAACATTTGAACATTTAACATGATGACGGTTTAGTACTAGTAAAAAAGGAGCATTTTTTTAACAAGACTATTTTCCCTTTTTATCTTGCCAATATTTATCTATTACCAATAGACTTGCATTGGAATCTCATTTTTACTGAAGAAAAGAGTCTAGTTCTCAAAGAAAACTAAATTAATCTTGAAAATGCACACAGAATGTGCAAAACAGGAAGACCAATAAAAGGAAACCCAGATTTACTATTTTTATGAATCTCTTGATTTGGGTGGCCTGGTTCATGATCTTTTAATTTTTGGTGTAGGCAGTACAGTGCTCCCTGGTGCTTTATATCTTAGTTGAGCTGTACATGCACTGTTAATTCATACCAGACCCTGGAAAAAAGATTAGCTCATTCATAGATAGAAACAGAGAAATTAAATGATTTGCCGAAGTGTCGGTGCCTGGAGGAGGAGAAGTTGGTGCCCTGCTCAGAATTTCAGCTCTCTGAGGCCTAAGGTTCTTGTTTCTTAGCAGCACGTCAACTTTTCCCTTCTGTCTCCCATCTCCTATTCAGGTTTCAGGTAGGTTTGCTTTTCTTCTTCCTGGGCTTGTTTTTTCCCTTCTTTGTGACATAAGGAGGTCCTTCAAAGTATCTCTCAGCCTAAAAGAATCCCAAGACTTTTTAAACACAGGGAGGTATTTACAGGTCTCAAAACACATTTGAAAGACTAAAAAGTTAATCTTTTTTGTCTTTATAACCTTGTTACCAGAAGTGCTGAGCATTGTGGTGACTTCAACTGGCTTTGGTGTGAACTGGCATGAGAGTGACTCTCAAAAACCAGGCTTGTTTCTTTGAGTATTTAAACAAGTGCCTAGTTACCAAATTTCAAACTTGAAAATGTTGGCTTTACTTGTATGGACTGGGGGGAGAAAAAAAAAAAATTAACATACTGAGGAATGTTTCATGTTCCCTGGAGTGTCAGGGGATAGCCACTGTAGTGATTTCCTTTTCAACAGTCAGGATAAGTTCTGGGTTAATTTAAACTTCTTCTTTAATTGTTGATTTCTTCAACTGAGTCCTTGCACCCCCTCCAATTTTGCATGGCAGTGGCAGAAGGTGCCAGGGAATTCAGCAACAGACATGCCTCTAAACTGCCCTGCTCACTCTGCTGTTATGTAGCACTACAGAGAAACCACATTTGGAGCATTTGCTTGCCCCAACTCTTCAAGCCCCACTTCAAATGCACACACAGAAGTGCCCTTTGGGGGACTGTGGGAAGGTTTGCACCTCTGTATTAATCTAAATACTCTTTGTTATAAATAACTTCAAAGTTCAGTACTGCAGATGATACGCAAATTCAAAGATAATCTGGGCTGTGTATTAAAAGCCATTAGTATCTTGTCAGCATAATAGCTTATTTCCAGATGATCGTAATTAGTAGTTTATTTAAACAATGTGTTTCATAGCTTTACATTCTTGTTTTACTTTGATTACAAATAATGAACTTTGAAATAACTGGTGTTGCCACAGGTACAAGTTCCAACTGGTCTGGACAGGCGTTTGGTCTTGTGAACTACACTTAGCTGTATTTTTACTGCCCTAAAAGTGCAGTCTTCTAATGCTGGCAGTCTAGAGGTCTGCTCCTTCAAGTGCTTGCTCTGAAGAAGCTGTTTACTCCAAAGAGATTAGTAAGTATTGAGATTGTGTGGGACTGGTGAGGCTGAGCCCACCAAAAAGAAAACCTTTCTGTGCTTTATGAATAGCTCCTATGCTAATACAGCCCAAGGCCTAAAAAACATGTTGGTTTTGACAGATTATCGGTTTGTTTGAATGTGAAACTCAAAGCCAACCTTGGAGGGAGTGAACACAGATGTGAACCAAAACCAGAAGAAAAGTTTGTACAACCCCATGAGAATTGAAATTAATTTTTTTGTACTGTTCTTGTCTGAAAGTGAAATGCATTAAGAAATAAAATCTTCATAGTACCATCTTAGTGAAGAATGATTCAGCCATTAAAAATTACTTCTAAATATGTAATGATCTGCTTTGAGTGGTCAGCAGGACCACTAAGGAAGGAATAGAACCAAGCTTGGGGGCAGGGAGGAGACCTCCACCGTTTTGAGTGAGGCATACTCAAATTATGATTTAGATTCATACTAGACTGCTGCAGTTTGATTTCTTACACCAAGCAAATGAGAAACTCAAGTTCTGGATGTTGCAAATATTGATATTCCAACCAGAAACTGGATTCACTCTTCCACTGTAGGTCCTTCAATTAACAAAGTAAGAGTCTATCTCCATCGAGTGGCCTCAATTTCTTTTTCTTTTTTCTTTTTTTTTTTAAGAAGGGATCCCCTCTTCCTTCTCTTCTTCATGTATCTCCCTTATTAATTAGTAAATTGCATTTATCAAATATTCAAACATATTTAGGACCAGATTGCAAACTCTGGTGGGGATGTGTTGCATGAAGAATCAATAAGCTCACTCATGCAGGTTCATCATCCACAGCGCAAGATTCACTATTATCCCAATGGTGATTTAATTGTGAAAAATATTATTAATCAATGACTGGCTTAATTTCTTTCTGAGATATGTTTAATAATTGAATTGTGGCAACAGAAAAGAGCTCCAGCAAAGGTTATACTGTACTAAGTGCTGACCACAATCAGAAAAAAAAAATGGATAGTCCCTGCCCCAAAAAGCTTATAGTCAGTGTAGAAACTGCAGTGCATGGGCAGGAAAGCACGATATAGTACTGAACACAGCTATCTTGTAAGCATTACAGCAGAGTATATGGAGTGATGTGGAAGAAAACACTGAAATAGTTTTACAGTTGCCTCCTGTCATATATGAAAAGCCATGTGGGATAAAGCATGATGAGGCTTTTCTGGAACCGTGAGTAATGAATGCTTGAATTGCAAAATGGGGGGCGGAAGACTGTTGTCATGACAGAATATGAGATGATGAAAGTAGAGTAAAGTAAGACTTGTCCTTGAAGGCCTTGAAATAAAGATAGTGTCTTACCCAAGTCCTTTCTAATAAAAGCCAATCAAAGTTGAAAAGCTAAGTGAGATCAAAAAGAGAAGATTCTTTTTTCTTATTTGATGGTTGCTGTGTAACTAATTGCCTACTTTCCAAGTGTCCTGAAATTCCTGGGAGACGAATGTCATAATCCAGTTTATTCAGAAGAGGGCAGCATCAACCTGAACAACAAGTGGGGGAACACATTTAATTTAAGGATTTTGGTCTAAATGGGAGAGACTCCAAAAGGTAACACAAATACAGTTGTTAAGTTTGTTAAAACCAGAATCTAGTTGGTATGCTGACATTAAGACAAAGCAAGTCCCTAATCCAGAATTACAGGAGCCTTATAGTGTCTCTGCAATGACATGATAATATTTGTTTTGTTATCTTCCAATAGTAAGATGTTCCTTGGAGTGATGGTTACCGCACCTTAGTCACGGTTATGGCACCTACAGCCCTCTAATTACAGGTCTTTTGAAACAAAAACAGAAACAAAATTAAAAAAGGACCAAAATTCTGCACGTTCTGTGACTGAAATGCTACTGAAGTCATAGCCATAGCTAATGCGAACTAGGTATCAATACAGGTGGTGAGACTTAGGCTGGTCCTGAGGATCTCAGTTGGTAGGAAAGCTCTCAAGGACATCAGTTTGGCTTTGGATCAGAGATTGGATCAGATGCAAGATTTGGACTAAACCAGGCAAGTGCTCATGTAATTACATGATAGTCTTTGGCTTAAGTGAGTTTGCTAGAAGTTTTAACTGAAGGAGGACTGGACTGAGTCCAGTGTTATTGGATTAGCCATTCCTCATCTATCTTCCCATGACTAATAATGCTCCATGTGATGAGTTAAATTCCATTGCCATTGAATGGGCCCATATGAGATTTTACTCATTTTACCGCAGGATTTTACTTTAACAAAGCAAAGCACTTGAAAATGTGCACAAATCCCACTGATGTCGGTGATGCTTGCGTATATGCTGAAGTGTTTTGCTGAGAACTGCAAAGGGAAGTCCAAATCCTTAGGTCATCAGTGTAGCAAGACTGTCAGCCTGCACAGTGGCAATAGGTGATCTAGGAAAAACAAATGTAGAAGCTTTTCTTGTAAGAGTTAACTAACTGTATTCTGAACCAGGACACAAGGAGGTAAAAATGTACATTGCAAACGCTATTTGTTCGCCTGCTGTCTGCATTTTTTGTGTCTGGATAATTACAGGTTTTTTCCTGGATGTATTTAGAGTTCTTTGGCTGAGGAAGGTGTGTCATATTTCCCTTGATTCCTTTCTTAAAAGCTAAAAGAACTGGAACATGTAAGCTGTTCTGTTTTGTGAATCTCAAGGTGGGTTATTTAACCTTGAATTATGTGTCAAAATCCTGCTTCAGCATAAAGACTGCATATGTATACGCTCAATGAATAAGACCCTAAAGGTTTGTAAAGAATCAAAGTTTATGTATTCCATTAAATATGATCTTCACAGACTAATTAGTTAGAAATTTCACCCTTGCTTATAATATACACCATTTTATGGTCAATAACAGTAAAATCTATGTAAGCCACGCTCTTTATTAATAAACATTATGTGCTTCTGGCTTGCAAATAAGGAAACGGGTTACTTGATTTTCTCTTGTGACTGGACTGCTGGCATAGTAAAATTCAAGCAATTAACATTATGGGTAGATCACTTGATGTTAGATATGGAAGCTATACAGATAATTTTGTTTTCTATAAAAATGAGGACACTAGTATTGTGAAGAAAACAGATCGGCAATATCCAACCTCAGAGACTTCAGGGAGGGTGCGAGGTCTCTGGGGATCAGTATTGCATAGTATGACTTTCCCCTGTATGTTACAGGTTTGGATCCAACCCAGATTAGTACTAACTAGAACTTGTTGTAAGCTACTTGTTGTTGGATACTTTCTGTCTGGTTTTTAGCGGATAATGCATTTAACTTCTAAAACCTCCTAAATGGCACCATTGGCCTGGCTGACTGACACTGAAATGGAGTGATCCTGGATGTGCACCACCCTCCTCATCCCTGCAGGGGCCTCTCCGGGTTAGCGTTTGAAACAAGCTGGTGAAATGAATGATCTCTCTGGAGCTGCAAACTTATATGATAAGCTGTTGTTCTGCCAACGCACACAGACGTGATCATCCTTTCTATTCCAGTCCAGGAGCTCCCCAGATGATAAGTACTTTGGGGATGTATATAAATGATCAACTCATTTTAACTTTTCAGCTAATAGCATTTTCAGTTTAAGCCAGCAGAAAATACGGTGACCTAATGTTTGTACCCCTTACTTCCCCATAGAGTGTCATTACTGAAACAAAATGGCTACTCATCCCAGAGTGACGGGTTTGCTATGTACAGTAACAGGCACGTAAGTCATCTACAAAGACCTGCGAACACATGGCAGAGAACAAATATGCTGATTGAAGGTTTCTTGTGATAGCGGTCTCTTCCTTAGCCACACTTTATAAACAGATGCTGCAAATGTTTTAATAATTTAGTCAGAAAAATCAACCTAGTAGTTCCTGTGGCTATGAATAAGAATTTAGATTGCCTTTGTACTTTACAAATATACTTGCTTAGCACCAAAGGAAGACTTTGGACTGGATGAAGAACAAGTGCTTTTTTGCAAAGAGCTTGTCATATTGGCCCTGTCTGAAGAAAGCAGAATGCTCAACTGGTTATGAGTATGTTTTTGTTTAAAATAGTAAGGCTTGCACATAGTCCATCTCCCATCTCCCTCCAAAGATGTTTCCTGAGCACTAAACATAGTTCTTAGATATATGGAAAAGTATATGAACCAGTATCAGCTGAGAATTAATCACTTCAACACTTAGAAATGGAGCTGTTAGAGGTGGGAGGCTTCCCTCTGTCCTGTGTATTCCACTCATGCATTTTCTTTTTTATCAAGTACAAAGTGTATTTAGAAAGACACCAGTTCAGGAAACTTTTCCTACCTTTTTCTATCCTATAGCAGTTCCTCCAAAATACCTATGCTGAATTAACTTGATGGGTCACTATTACTGCTGAGTTGGTAATCCTGGGAAGTATGAATGAGTTAACCTTTTCCATGAGTGCTTTTCCCTAAGCAGCTTTGCAGTCCCTGGAGCATCTGTGGATACTTTTTTGTGTTACTACTTCACTAGACTGTACAATGGCCAGTTCAAGGTAGAGCTGACTCAAGTAAAAATAAATAGTTCACTCCTGTGTCCTAGGGCAGTGCCTAGTCGTGAAGTCAGATTTTTTTTTTCCAGTGTTTAGATCAGATTCGTGTCCGATGAGTTCTCAAACAGACATCAGGTATATCCAGGTGCTGTGAATATGACTGAAAGGACTCCGTGTGGTGGATGGATGTATGATGTTCTGCAGATGAAGGGCAAATGCTGTGCCCCTCATGTCCTCTCCTTTCTGTATCAGTTTTTCTTCCTCTAAACCAGTTGTCTTCTGATCATTCACAGTTTTAGATGCTCTCGGGGAAATGGTATTTGTTTTCCCAAACCCCCATGGCTATTCTTGACTCCTTAATCTCACAGGTACCTAACCTTCTTCAAGTTCGTCTCAAGCCATGGGACGTAACTACTGAAGTCCTACTGTATTCCATATGCTACTGGAGCCACCTAGTTTAGAGAATCTAGGAACATAATGCAAGCATAGGCAGAACACCACTTTTCTCAAAATACAAGCTTGGAATGGGTCATTGACCAAGTTGATTTTATGCTCCTCAGTTTTAGGGGAATGCTGCTGCTTCTGAAGATGTGTTTCTGAAAGTAAATAGCTTTTTCTCTAGAGAAGCAAGGGGAGGTGTTCGGATCACAGAGCTGAACTTCCATCTATGATAGAAACCATCTCAGTGTGCTAAAACGTAGGGGCTGTGATCTTGAGTGGGTGCTTTTGTTGCTGAACATGAAAGCAAAATCGCATTACTCCTTGGATGATGGATTTCTCTTAGTAGGCAGCCACCATCTTGTTTACAAGGAAATCTCAACCATTGATGTGCACGCATACTACTTACTGCTCGTTGGCTTTTAGCAAAGATAGCATAAAGAAGAAATGAGACATACAATGGATTGAGGTAAGCAGTCTCTATTACCATAACTATATTACTAACTTACATTTAATTGCTCAGCATTTATGAGGTTCATAGTTTATTGTCTTTCTTGCCACACAATAGACTGGGCAAGTTAAAAAAGCTCCAAGTTTCAAAGGCTCGAGTTTTGGGTGCCTGCCAGCACTGATCTGTTTAACAAACAGGCAGCAGGGTGCTTATTAGTAGGTTGTGGTTTGCAAACTATGAAGCCTCTAAGGCCAGATGTACTGATCAAATAGTGAATCTATAGATCAGTAAGCCCATTAGATGAAAAAGGGGAGCACCACTGAGTATAAATATATTTTTCATAGGCTTCAATTAGGCCACCATAAATGACTCTTGTAACTCTTTCTGTTGACCCAGCAGTCTAAATATCAAACATTAGTATAAGCAACATTTGTTCCAAATTGCTTCTCAGAATTTCTCAATGACTTATAATTATATAGTACTTGGTAGTAAAAGAACAAGTGCCAAATTGCTCTTATTATTTCTATTTATTTCAGTGTAACAAATAGTGCCTAATCGCAACTCAAGGTGCTTATATATTATTCATAAAAGCACAACAAAAATTGGCAGTGAATCAACCACTGCATAAGACCAGGTGATTAGCTGGTCTGAATCAGCATGGTTCAGTGGAAGCCAAGATGAGTCTATGAGTTCCCTGAAGTTACTGGGGCTATGAAAATTTTTAGTTGTTAAGGATCCAGCCAAAGGACTCTGCAAATGACGTGTCATCCCTTTAATTTTCCAGCTTCAGTTAAAACAAATGAAGCAGCAGTGAAACTTCAGCCATGAAGTTTCCAAGAGCAGATTTTACTATTTTAATTACTTAAACTTCTCTGATGATTGATTTTTTTTCAATTGTTTCAGCCTGTGAATCACTTGTGAATTCTTTGTGATAACTACTGCTAAAAGTAGCTTATTTCATGCTGTACCTCATCACTTCAGTCATGTGGCAAGGTTCCCTCTTCTTTACTGCGTACCTGCTGAAACCATGGCACTTCTATGACTTGAGCATTCCTAATCCTGCTCCTTTCTATCAATGTTCTTGTGAACACAGTTTTACTCTTATAAGGAGAAAGTGAAATATGTTGTAATGCTATTAATCCATCACTTTTTGCATGCAAAAATCTATGAATTCTTTTTGTAGTGAGTACCCAATTCCGGTTTCAGTTGCCTCCTCCAGGAAAAATTAGTAGAAAAGAAAGACCTGAAAAAGTACTTTGAAGGGTGATCCAAGATTATTTACATAATAAAGAGGAAAAAAGAATTAATTTCTGCAGCTGATAATCTTCTGTTGACAATGCTCAGAGGTATAGAACAAAACGAAAGTACGCTCCTCTTAGCCTCTTTCCACTCTGTTGTCAGCATCTCCTCTTTGTTTTCCTTCTGTTGAGTAACTCAGGGCCGCCCTAAGTTTCGAGTGAAAAAAAAGACGCAAAAGAAAACATGATGGCAGTATTAGTTCAATGATTGTCTCAAGCTTTGCATGGTTGACATGAATGAACTTGGAAGGTACTGGTCATTGGCAAAAAAGTCTTCCTAATCTGTGCTTTCCATGTCAACAAAAGTGATGTGCTGCTCCAGTTTGTAAAGGGATCATTACAAATAGTGTTATCAGAAAGACATTTAGTTTCAGGTTTTTGCATGCTGCCAGAGAAACACATATTCACATAAAATAAAAAGTAATTAGAAACCATGGCTTGACTTTGCAGCTTATCAGTTTGAATCTGTTTTGAAGTCTACAATGACCTTAGTGGCAAGCAGCTTTATTTTGGGTCTCACACTGGCAAGATACTTAAGTACATAGCTAGTGTTACGTATTTCAGTAGTTCCAAGCTGACGTGCTAAGGAGAGTGGTGTGTTTAAAATTCAATGTGTCCTTATATTGCTTAGGCTAGTGCAAGCTGGGGCTTTGCGCTAGTGGAAGTGAGACCATGTTTAGCCCCAATGTCACCAGCTCAGCAAAACTGAAAAAAAGTCAGGTTGGCATTTTCAGAAGGTGTGATTTACTTGGATGTTTCTTACCCTTCAATTTCAAGTTGTCTTTAAGTCATGTCATCTAAAGGCCACATTAGCTCTTTTTAGGTACGAAACCATAGTCTATTGTTCTGAGACTAAATTAGGACTAGAGACCAGATTAATAAATAGTATGATTCACTTTCCAGAATTCTTAAATGTCACTAGGCAAGTATACATCTGAGAGGTTTATTAGCCTCATTATTCCTGTGCAGAACTGACATCTAAGAGCACAAACAGGAACAAAGACTAACTGAAAAAGAGCCTAATGCTAATGCAGAAAACCTACATACCGTTGAATATAGGGCAATCTAAAACCCAGGAATCTATATTACAAGCATCTTTATTTTTCAAGCTCTAGCACACCAGGGAAATGCAATTACTCTGTGACCCTTATATTAAGTTGATCCCTAAATTAAGGTATTTTGGTTCCCATTTTCTCTTTTTGAGGGCCAAGGACTACGACCTAGCCAAAGCAAAAACTCACTCCTCCATGTGTGTGAGCACTGATAACCCTGTTCCCCAGTCCAGTTTGCAAGAAGTTTGTTTCCAAAGCCTACGAGGTTTCAGATGCATGGAGTGGAAGAAGGGTAAGACCCAATAGGCCTCACTGTGTTGGCATCCTTTTCTACAATATTCCCAGAAAGAACTGGAGGAAACAACTTTCTCTTTTTTTTTCATGTCAGAGGATGGCTGTAGCTGGATAAACTCCTTCTTCTTGTACAGCTGGAGTAATAGGAAGTCCTTACAAAATGGCTGTGCAGGAGTTAATGCTTTCCAGTGACCCTGGCCCACTGAAATATGTCCTAAATAAAAAGCAGTAATAGTTTTCTATGCTAGAACGTCTCTTCAGAAAAGAATAAGAGAACATTAATCCCACACCTCTTCATGCTGATCTCTGGCTGTGGCCAGCAGTTAGTCTGACGTGGGAAAACCTCAGATGCAGTAAGTACGGAAGTGATGCAGAAATTAGCTCAACCCACAGTCTTTCTCCTATCTCAGGTCTGATTTGCATGACCCCACACCAGGAAAGGGCCAGAACTATTAGGATTGCTCAGATAGAAACGTCTTACACTCTGGCAAAATTTGCCATAGTGTGTGTTAACTCAGACTGGCAAAGCCAAGTTCACTATCTTGATTTAAAATGCAAGATGAAAAGGCATCTTGGGTTTTAACTTGGGATAGTACTTGCTAGGAACTCCAGGTTTCTCAGTTACCTGTTACTTTAACTGATAACCTCAGTTAAAATCTTAGTTGTCTTGTTTTCGCTGCTGTTATAGTCTCAGGTAGGAAGCTCTTAGAGTCTCAGGTAGGAAGTTCCAGCAACCCAAAATAAGAACATTTTCTTGTTTTCTTTTTTTTTCTTTTATTTTTTTTCCTCTCGTTGGATATATCATTTGAACCTGATTTGCTAAAAGGTAAGCATTTGCAGCTCCTAAAAGTTTTTGCTGAGTTGGAGATGCTCAGGACTTCTGAACTTTGAATCTTTAATGATGTATAGGAAATCTAAGAAAATATTGACGCTCCACGAATGCCACATGCTCCATGTCTATCGAGAAAGAAAGATGAAAACTCTTTTCTTATACTAAGCCACTGGATTATAGATAATGCCATGAAACTGGACCAATATTTTCATGAAAACAAGTCTTCTTTTTTGAATTCACGCCATCTTGCTTTGCCTCAAATGCTCTATTTGGCTGAAGTTCAGCAGGGGTATTAGGACCTGCTCTAGCTGAATGCAGCACAAACTCTCACAGCCAAAATTAAGAACAGTGCTGTCTTTTGCAGGGTTTTAAAATCCTAATTAAAGTAAATACTTTGGAATGATTAAAAGGCACACACCATTTTAAGATAAAAGTTTATTATAGTTAAAAAAGGAAGCTCTGTAATTTAAAATGGAAAGTTTATGAAGCTTCGGGATAAACCTCAGCTAGGAAAAATAACAGGTTTCAGATGTTCCACATATCATACGTTAACCCCAAATGATCGTTCTATAACACCAGTTTCCTTAGTCCACGGTGGCCAGAATTAGAACACCCACTCTGCTTAAAGGCACAATGCTCACTACAATCAGCCATTAATCACCCTATTCCTGTCCATACCAAGGCTCTAAGTGTCATGATTTAAAAAGAGGATGATTGTGTATCTATCACAACTAGACCTGATTTCATAGTATCTGGGCCTGCTTTGAGCAGGAGGTTGGACTACAGACCTCCCAAGGGTCCCTTCTAATAAAAGAAATGACTGCTACAACAATATCTGATGAGACCAAACAGCTAGGAAATGGCATGTTTTGCAAGGCTGTGAATATTCCAAGTGATGTCTGTGTGTGAGAGAGAAAGGGAGAGAATATTCAAATGTTATTTACTTAAGAGTAGCTGTTATTTAATCTACAGTCAGATTTATTTAGGTAGTTACTATAATTAAATTCCAACTGACTACTGGAAACATACTGAAAGTTAACAACTATGTAATAAAGTTTCTAAGCAACAATTAAGTGTGTTGGGGAGACAAGTCTACAAATCTTTTAAAGGTTCTATCAGAAAGGAGACAGAAAAAACAATATCAGAAACCAGTATGGTTAAAAGTAAGGGATTAAATTTTAAAAATTGACCTTTGTTTTGAACTTTTCGGAGCATCCTGCTGGTAGCATGCAATAAAAGATGGTGCAGGAGGCTGTTAATGAGAGGACCTGTAACCCACTGTTGGAGGCTTTCAGAGTCCTGTAATTGAAATCTCCCAAAGCTTGTCAGCTGGAGTCTACTTGCTGTAAGCAAAAAGGAGCAGTTAGCAGAAAATTTCTATCAGGTAGGCTAGAAATCAAGGTATTTCCTGATTCAGAATCTACTCCTTCAGCTTAGACCACTAGTGCCTGGCATTTTTAAGGCTGCGACGAAGTGCCAAGGTGCTTTCTTTTTTTTCCCCTCAAATGTGTATGGCTTTTCCCCTCTTTGCTTTTAGCATCACACCTGCTGTTCTATTAGGCCTGAACTATTGTGTTTCTACAAGTGATACACAATGAAAAGCTCTAATGAGATCTTCTAGTGACAGCCATTTGGCTTGTTTACCTTACTTTCCTTCGGGAAGGTTGGGCGAGATATTATATCATTTGTTCCCCTTCCTGTATACTGCTGGGATAATGTTTGTCCGCCTAGCTCACTTCTTATTCAAAAACAGTGTTTTCGTATGGTTTGATGGTTGCCACAGGTGGTTTTTTTCCTCTCCCTTCGAAGCTCAGAAAAATTACCAAGGCTGAGAAAAGTTTTCTCAAGAGTGGGACTTTATGAAGGACGTGCCATTTTTCAGCCCTTTTTTTGCACTCGTTTTTATTAGACTTCATCACCCGTCATTCCATAACTTAATCCTGTGACTGCTTGTCATTGGGCATTGTGCTTATTGTGGTGAGGGACATCCTCACAGTAGTGAGCATCTGTAGGATTTGACCTTAAACATGTGATGTCCTTGTGTTTGCAATGTTGTTGTCCCATCTTTTGCTTCGCATGCTGTACAGTTTTTATTAGCGGTAATCCAGACAAACTCTTTGCAGCTACAGAATTCAATAATACATTGTCAGCAATCAATTACAGAAACACACGATATTCAAACACATTATTAGTGTCATTATTAAAGTACAATAAACTCTCTTGCTCAGAGCATAGTAATAGCAGATCAGATTTTTACAAAAGATACGTTAAATCCCCAGAGCTCAATCAAAACAGCCTCTGTCATTTTCCTTCTGTCATTTTCCCTTTGTTAAAAGCTTCCTCTGCTCTTTTGAAAGAGCTTTCATTCTTCCTTAGAGAGTGCCTCAATTTTAAAATCATCACAGTAGATTCATGTCACTCATATTTTATATTCTCTCCCATAAGAAAAGAGAGAAAATTCTTCATCTGCTAAGTCTTGACTGGTAGTTAGCTCCCTCTGCTTCTTTCTAGTCCAGTCATTGCATTACTTTCTGTGTTGCAGTCCTCAGAAAATATGCTGCAAAACCACAGTCCTGAAGAATGGGTACACACTGTGCCAACGTGAACTTCATTTCAGGATCAGACATCAGTCACCTGAAATTTCTTATTCAAACTTTTAAAGAGATAAACCTAACCTGTTTCTGGGCACGCTGCTTTAAACAATTAGTTAAGTAAGATTCTTAAGCCAGCGTATCCTGTCCTATTGTATCCACCTCCCAAATGAACTTCATGATCCATACCCCCTCTTTGCCAGCCACAATGAGCATTTATTAAATGTGAATATTAAAACACTTTCTAGCACGAGGAACTCGTATAATGAACCCTGGAGGTGGTATAATGAGCTTCTCAACCGACTCCCTTAACCTGATGATATATTGAAAGTACAGCCAAATACTAATATTTCTTGGCTAAAACTGATGACTAGCTTGAGCTTTTTAAAGTATATGCTAATACAAGTAGCTGCTATAAAGACACTTCTGTGATTATCCAGCCAGGCTGCCCATCATTTAGCACTGGAAGTTCTCTCAACTCAGAAAAAAAAAAAAAAAAAGATTTTAATCTTATAAAGCAAATGAGCAAGTAGGCTATCAGATGCTTTTTCATACTTTTATGGCTGATTTATTTTATAAATTATTCTTCATTCTTTTTCTTATATTTTCCAGCTATTTGATCATGGGGAGATGTGCTGTATCATTGCTAGTATACATAGTGGACAGCATAGTGAAGGCCAGTGCTATATAAATGAATCTGTATCAACTACTGAAAAAAGGATTATCTGCTTTGATTTCAGTTTAAATGAATTCCTAATCAGTCAAGGAATCCTGGAAACCTGTCTTGTGCGCTTTTGTTTCATGATTGGCGTATTTATTTATATTTAAAGGTGGCATCTAGCATAGGTAAAGATTTAATCCTCTGCTTTGTTGCCAAACATGGGATATTATGGCCTCCTGTTCTCTCTCAGAATGAAGGTAATACTGGTATCACAATCTTGATGTATGTGTCAGAAGAAATGACACTGAGGGACCTTTTATAATCTTATTTTTTTAATTTGACCATTCTCAATCAGAGAGGGGTCTTTGGAAAACTGCCTGCTGGTCAGTCCGCTCCATTTGTCAGGAGGCAAAGTTCAAATAATTTTCACAAATGTAATAAGCTCCAGTTTGAGTGCATAAGCATGTTCAGAACAACTAGTAGGTCAGACAAAAGTTGGAAGTAGCTTTGCATCTCTCCCCATTTCACAAGAAAACAGGAGAAATTCACGCGGGAGCACTCTGCAGCTCATGAAACGTGATCATCTTACTGTTCAGTACCTATCACTACATATTTTTGTAGGCTGCTTATTTTAAGTCTAAAATCAGCCTCTTCATGTTTTTTGTCCTCAGAAAAACCCCAACTTCTCTGTCTCTTGAAAATCCACTTACAAGCATAGGACATCTCAATCTTTCTCGCAAGAGTAGATGCTGTGCTTTCATATTACTCAAGGAAATGCCTAAAAACTAGAGGAAAAAATCTCTAGCTAGCCTAGGTGGAGGGACCCAGCCAGATCCTTCCCACAACTCCTTGTGTAGCAGACAGCTTAGTTGTATCGGGTCATCCATCTATAGTTTAATGAAAATGTGAGGAATAGAGGTTCCTTACAAATTGTTTTTAGAAAGCCAATGTTGTTAGATAAAAAACTAGCATAACCATTATAAACGTCTCCACTCATTGTTAAGTTCCTAAGCTGCTTATCTTGTTAATGGTAACTTCTGTGGTTGTAGTTGATGGTACTAAAGTTTTGGCTACAACATTTCTTTTCAAGTAGATCACCTATTCATGTAGAAGTCAGTTCTAATCAGCAGATGCCGCATGAGGCTGTCGCCTGTCAGTTATGATTGTCTTAAGGATCATTAAGTTTTGGTGCTTTGCCACTATAATGAGTCTTTGATTAAATAGCCTAATAAATAAGATATATGCAAATAGATTGGATATAAAAAGCATCAACATTTATGAAAACAGAACTTTTCTAGGTTTCTTTTAATACTTGCTTGAGATGACTGAATTGGCTTTTTGGACTATAACAACTGTAGCATTGTTTAGGAATTATCTTTCTGAGCAGTTTTGCATGATTTATGCTGGATTAACTAATGAAGTATAATTTTCTCTGCATGTAATTTTGTATAATCTGATAATAAGCACAGTTAAAAAAAATTGGCACATGCATCATGTTTTCAGGAGTGCAATGTAGTTTTGACAGCACTTCATGACCGGCTATGAATTAGTGTGTGTCCGAATGGGACTGAGGACTCTTGTATCCATGGGATCTCAAAACACTCTACAGTACAGCACATTTTTGGAAGTAACTCGATATGAATTGGGAATGGAACACTAATCAACAAGCTTCTGAGTGCTCAGCTTTATCCACTTGACTCCTGTATCTCATGGTCTTAAGCATAAGGAGATTTATTGATTTCTTGCTAAAAGCTTTGACACGGTTTGTGTTATCAGTAGCACTTCCTATGTTTGGAGTGGGCATCAAAGTATTTGTCTACAGCAGACTGAATGGAAAAGTGTAGTCACTCACTCACTTCTCCACCTTACAAACTCATAAAGAGAGCTTAGATTAAGGAAAGACTCCTCAAGTCTTTCTTCCTTTGTTATGGAGTTGTGGTGGCTTTTGTACTAGCAACAGAAGAAGAGGTGGTGTTTCCATTTCAGGAAAAGGTCCAAGGCAACCTGCTCTGTTGGCCTTGCTTTCAGAAGCAGTGTGGGACTAGGCGTTATCCAGAGGTGCCTTCCAACATCCCCTTACCTCCATTCCTTACCAAGGAGTAGGACTGATCAGTCAAGAACTTCTCTGAACAAGCACTTGTCAGGCTCTTGAGAAATACAGTCAAAAGAGACCAGTTTACTGCCTGCAGCTCTCAGCAGTACCAGTTACACAAGTGGAAACCTTTCTTCACACAGCAACGCTCTTCCACTCTTCACCAGTTTTCTGGTGCAAGGTTTCTTAAGATGTTTTAATTCAGTTTATACTTCAAAGTGGCAGGAGCTGATTTAAAATGTTTTAATTAAATTTGAAGTGGTCTATATCAAGCTGGCTGAGAAAAGTGAGCCTCGGGGAATAGCAATCTTATGGTGCTTTGTTTTGTGTATGGGAAGATAACCCTTGCAAAAGTTGAGCTTCACAGCCACGTGAGCACTAGAAGTCAAAAGCAGAAACTCTTGGCTGTCTTCACTGACAGGAAGTATCAGCCATTATTATTTTTGATGCCTTGTATGGTAGAAGCTATGTAGCAACAGTGAGCAAGCCCCTTTTGTGCTTGGCATTCACTGCCACAGAAAGCTCCATCTAAATACCCATAATTACGTAGACCAGTGTCTGCAGGATATAATGAGAGGCTTACCCTTTTTTTTTCTTAGTTTTATGAAAGAAATTTATTTCCTTTTATTATAAATCAGTGCTTTTATTTCTACAGTTTATTTATCAGAAAAAAAGTACCATAAAATAGGCCAGAGGAGGAAAAAGAAGGGAAGTTCCTAATCCTGAAAGGAAACTAATTTTAGTTTATGAAAGGCCAGGCCATAAGTTAGTTATTTGTATTTTTCTATTAATATAGGCATGAAGTTGTTATTCTACAGCAGCCATTATACATCTTCTATGTACCCCATTGGTTTGGAGAGTAAGACTATTGCCCTAAATAGTAAGACTAGAGGAACTCTGCTTTAGTTTAAGTTTGGAGCTCTTTTAATTTGGTAGGTAGATTAGCCATTACGCAGCAGATTTGGAACCTTTTCGGTGACGCCATCTAGGAACTTCCTAAGAGTAAATGACGAGTTCATTGCTGAACTGAAATGGTATTACAACTGGAACTGTTGCAATAACTGTAGTGAAGTTACTTCAGTCTTCTAATTATGAATGCTGTTTTTTAGGAACTTCAAAGTTTGAGAGGCTTCTACCTTTAAAATTTTATGTTCTTCCATAGCAGACCTCAGCACAAAGGTGACTATATGAAAAATTTGAACAAAAATAATTCAATTGCATTCGTGTAGAGAGAGAATGAATATATTGCATGTGGCATACTTTGGGATCATAGAATCATAGAATGGTTTGGATTGGAAGGGGCCTTAAAGATCTTCTAGTTCCAACCCCTCTGCCATGGGCAGGGACATCTTCGACTAGATCAGGTTGCTCAAAGCCTCATCCAACCTGGCCTTGAACACTTCCAGGGATGGGGCATGTACAGCTTCTCTGGGCAACCTGTTCCAGTACCTCGCCACCCTCAGAGTGAAAAATTTCTTCCTTAGATCTAATCTAAACCTCCCCTCTTTCAATTTAAAGCCATTGCCCTTTGTCCTATCACCACACACCCTTGAAAAAAGTCCCTCTACAGCTTTCCTGTAGGCCCCCTTTAGGTACTGGAAGAATGTTCCAAGATCTCCCCAGAGCCTTCTCCAGGCTGAAGAACCCCAGCTCTTTCAGCCTGTCCTCACAGGAGAGATGCTCCAGCCCTCAGATCATCTTTTTGGCCCTCATCTGGACTCGCTCCAACAGCTCCATGTCCTTCTTGTGTTGGGGACTCCAGAGGTGAACACAGTATTCCAGGTGGGGTCTCACAAAAGCAGAGTAGAGGAGGAGAATCCCCTCCCTCGACCTGCTGGCTACGCTTCTTTAGATGCAGCCCAGGATACGGTTGGCTTTCTGGGCTGCAAGTGCACATTGCCAGCTTATGTTGAGCTTCTCATCAATCAACACTCCCAAGTCCTTCTCCTCAGGGCTGCTCTCAATCCATTCTCTGCCCAGCCTGTACTTGTGCTTGAGATTGTCCCGACCCACGTGCAGGACCTTGCACTTGGCCTTGTTGAACTTCCTGAGGTTTGCAGAGGCCCACCTCTCCAGCCTGTCAAGGTCTCTCTGGATGGCATCTCTTCCCTCAAGCATGTTGACCACACCACACAGCTTGGTGTCATCTGCAAACTTGCTGAGGTTGCACACAATCTCACTGTCCATGTCACCCAATCTCACTGTTCATGTCACCAACAAAGATGTTAAACAGCACCAGCTCCAATACCGACCCCTGAGGAATGCCACTTATCACTGGTCTCCACTTGAACATTGACTCACTGACCACCACTCCTTGAGTGGGACCATCCAGCCAATTTCTTATCCACCAAGTGGTCCATCCATCAAATCCCCATCTCTCCAATTTAGAGGCACTAAATGTGTACTTTTTGTGTTTAATAACATTTGGATTTTCCATCTGCAAATGTTCATAATTCATTTGAAGGAGTAGTCTTTAACCATGCTGCTGTTGAAAACTCTAGGGATTTTTTTTTCAGGAAAGGATACAGTTGTAAGGCTGTGGTTAAAATCTTACTAAATACTAGTATATAACTGTTTATCTAGGTGGAAAGAGAACAGAGAGTACTGACTGTTTGTTCTCCTTGGAAACCCTCAAAAATCCGGGGTCAAAATTGCATTGCTTCAGGCCTATGTGCAACCCCTGGACCCATGCTAACATGGAGGCCTGCCTGTGAACACACGTGCGCAGCCGCAGTCCTTGGTGGCAATGTTTTTGGACAGAATGGTTTTATACTGCTTCTTTGGTGTTGCCGGACCTGTGTAGTCGCTCCCTATCTCTACTTACTGGGAAGGAGAAAGTCACTGTAATTTTGAAGTACTTTAAGGCAAATGAGCTTGCTTTTGCATGGTTAGAGTTTGCTCACTGTAGCAAGCGAGCCACTAGTAGCAGTGGGTGTCAGCCACTGGTGCAGCTACAAACGACTCAGCCTCAAGCTTTGGCAAGAACAAACCTGGTTCAGCCTCATGCACTCCTGGCTCGCTCTGTCAGTGTGGATTTTATTGTAGGTCAGTGCTTATGCTCATTGACCTTTGATCTGTGGACCCTTGATGGTCTTTAAAAGTGCGAAAACGCCCTGCATGTGTACCTTTACCCACAAGCAAAGAAACAGAACATTGAAACAGAGGTGAAGGAGTGAACCCTTTCAAATTTGTATTGGTTTGTAGAGTAATGTTGCACAGGATGATGCTTGTTCTTCCCAAACCCCCATCTCAGGAGTTAAAAAATGCTTCCAAATTTTGTGAAACCCTGTACTGGAGTTTGCTAGTATTTAAACAGCCCTCTCCAGCTGTGGAGAGGTGTACGTATGCCAGGAGGCACAGAGATTGATATGACCAGGATCACCTTGCAGCCAAGTGGTGGAGAGAGGTTTTCTGGTGATTGCCACTGCAATGCCCCGTTTCTCCAAAGAGGATCTGATACTGCTCTGTCTCCTGATTGATCACTCAGGAGCCCTGTAACCTCTTGGCAGACTGGACAGTGGAAGAAATTGCAGTTCTCTGCATGCCTCCACAAACGCGGTTCCTTACCCTCAGTATGCCCTTATCCCTGATGTGGAGGGGCCATTAAGGGCAATTCAGTCCACATTGCATATTTGATTTTTGTTTTTTCAGATGAGGCTGCCAAAGCAGGGAACAGTTAATGCCAATTACAGTTAATGCCAATTACAGTCGTGGCTTTCGTGTGAAGAACATTAGTCCAGTAAGAGCTGTCCTGGGACCACCAAGCTGTTTTACAGAAGCCAGCAAACAAGCCACCCAATGGAAATCATTTTCAGTCTTGAAAGTACAGTGTCTTGCCAGACCCTTTGGAAAAGCTCACGCAAATGCAAACTTTCTTTGCATGTTGAAACCAAATTCCTTTCAAGGCCGTAGTGATGTCTCCACCTTGAGTTCTCATTTCTTATAATGCACTTCTGTTTTTTCACCAGTGCTTTAAAATGATCTTCCAAATGTGATTAAATTGTGTGTGTGCTTGAGGCTTTCATGAACAAAACAGATTTTAAAGTGACTTTTCCTGTTAACATAAAGTTACACGTAACCAAGAGGCTGTGCCAGAGTGTACTGTGTGAAAGCCTCTGTGCCAGGTAGGTTCACATTTCACCAGGGTAGCATTAATTTCTTTTCACTCCTCAGTTTACATTTCCAAACATATCTATACACAAGTACTGGAAGATTAATTTTACATCTTGTAAAGAGGTTACCATTGTTCATGATAATGCACAGCCTTTGTTATAATTGCAGCAAGTCATGGGAAGGTTCAACTCTTTCATTAGCTGACTGAAAACAACGAAGTCTAAAGTTTCATTAAAATCAGATGTAATACTTGCCTTCCAAGATCAGTTGGAAACTAATAGGAATAATCTAAGCCATAATATCCCAGCTAAGACTGAACTGTGCTAATCACATTGGGGATCATACTGCAGTGATTTGGCATTAAAATATGTCGTATCACAATCCCAGCCTCTGGTGTAATCTCCAGGAGATGTGGAGAGTTGAGGCAAGATGACGTGTGCTTTGCTTATGAAAGCGTATATGTTGGTCTCTTTCCCGCCAGCAGGTACTAGGCTAAGGAGCTGACTTGTGTACCTCGGTTGTATTTTTTTCACAACTTAAGCTGTCACAAATGCAGCTGGAGTGCATCACAGATTGCCTGAAGCTGCACCAGCAGTTTGTGGGCTCCTTAGTTTGGAGGCAGTGCAGAGGTGATGCAGGGGTTCCCTCTCCAATTAATTTTCCAGGAAATAATTGTGGTGGTGTGTAGAAGTGAAATATAGCATCCTGATGGTTACCAACGGTCACATTTGGCTTTTCATTTCTTCTTGCTCAAAGAAACCAAGTTGGGCAACTCCTCTTCCAGAAAATAAACAATAGGGCTTGATCATAGGTACTTTATGTTTAAAAATCTGCGACTCAATAGCATTTCCTGATGGTACAGGAAAGGGACAGGGGGATTTGACTACTGTTATCCTAAAGAAGACAAAGTCACTTGAAGAGCAGCAGAGCTCAGTGCTAAGCTTATAGGTCCGAACAGGGAGTCATACCCTTCACATTGTCGTAGGCAAAAGGGGTACGCAACTGAAGGGTTATGATGGACTCTTCCAACTGGATTTGTCTCGTATCAGTTTCTACTAAACTACGGCAAGAAATGTGGTTAGAGATTAAGCCAAAAATGCAAACAGACAACTTTTAACAGGTCCCTACATGTAACAGAAGAGAGAGCGAGCTCCAGTTTCCCTGTCCCCATAGTCCAGGCAATAAATTCTTGTCCTGCTTTATTCTCCCTTACAGATGGTTTGGCCTGTGAAAAGGCAAGATTTTAAAATAAAG
This sequence comes from Tauraco erythrolophus, assembly GCF_009769465.1. Taxonomy (NCBI): domain Eukaryota; kingdom Metazoa; phylum Chordata; class Aves; order Musophagiformes; family Musophagidae; genus Tauraco; species Tauraco erythrolophus. Next base: position 13,526,985 of record NC_141472.1, on the reverse strand, counting down.
GAAGCAGAAGGATTTGGCTTGTTACTTATATTAAAAAAAAAATAAATCTTACTCAGCCTAAAAGGCAAGGCTATAATTGTGAAACGAATAAAATAATTGCACATAATCCAAGAGAAAAAAAATAGAGCCCTTTATTCAAAAAACAAACAAAACATTTATTTATTTAATTTTGTTAGCTAACACAGTGGAGGAAAGAAGCCCCCGTTAAAGATCCCTGTGTGAGTTAAGTTGTTAAAGCTCTCATTCTACATGTTCTGAAGAAATCCCAGGAAACAGGGAAGTTAGAATTGAAGACCATTCTGATGGGAAACACAACAGTCACAGCAACACAACAACATTTGAAACAACAAAAATCAAGAAACTCATGACCAGCTTTTATCTCTCCCTCTTAAAAGGTACGTTATGATTGAAGGGTTTGTCTTTACCGTCTGTTTTCTGTCAGTAAGTCTCAAATGCTGAAGCAACGGAGGGTAATACAACTCATGGTCCATTGGCTTTATCTCAAAGTAGATTGAGAACTCAGTGGAAAACCTACTGAAATCAAGACAAAAAATTCCCAGAGACTGCAGTGGCTTCAATCAGAAGCAAAATCACTTGGGGTCCTTCTTCCCAAAACTTAGGATCTGGAACCTTGCCTTTTCATCAGCTCCTGCAAGGAATAAGTCTGCAGTGAAGTGCAATGAAACACAGTAGAACAAGCTGTGTCTGAATTTCAGCTGGACAATGCACTCCTCTTTGGACAGGTATGAAGGAAGATGTAAATGAAGAAGAGAGAGCACAGACAAAAGCAGTCTTTCCAGTGGTAGCAAATTGTTTGTTTGCAGTGCAAGAAGTGAGAGTTCAGCTTGAGGAGCTTGAGATACTGTTAAGGGAAGGAACAACATTTTTGTGAGCTGCTAAACAGAAGATTTCTTAAACTGCTGAAGTCTGGAATCCTAAGGGAACTTCAATATGCTGGTGCAATAGTGGTTTGTTAGAAAGTGGGCCTGTGATAACGGCACCTATGTAGTGAAGGAGGCCTGGCTGGGTTAGGAAAGCGCTGAGAATACAAAAGCGATGGAATGTAACCTGTGTTTTGATTCAAGAACTGTCTCATGGAATGAGCTGAGGTAATTAAACTTCACAAAGCATTCCAGCCTTGGTTGTGTCTTGGTACGTCACACAAAATGATATTCAACCCAGAACTAAAACATTAAATCAGGGGAGAGGAAATGAAAAATAAGAAGCAGAAAACATGACTTTTGACTAAATGAATTGGCTGCAAAAACTGGGGTGAAAATGTGGTATACAATTATCAAAGCTCTCTTTTCAATTTTTGCAGCGCTTTCTCAGCCACAAATACGCTTGCCCACATAAGACAGTAACTGTGTTTCTTTGTAGAGCTATCATTAAGTACAGCAGAATGCCAAGTGAATATAAAAGCTTTGAATGCAAACTGCTAGTGTTTTCTTTCTTCCTTCTTTCCTTCCTTTGGAAAAAACTGAGAGGTTTATTTCAATTATGCATTTTTAACAGATTCAGATTACAAAATAATAAATTCTACTCACATATAAAAATGAAGATGCTGAGAATTTCTTTCAGTAAGATCTTTCTAAAAGATCTTTCCTTTCCCACAGAATGCGTATATGAGGCCTTTGGAAAGGTGAAGAATATATTCGGCATACAGATGGCAGTCTGCTTTTTCATTCCACTTTGCCTGACCGGCCTGGCTGAACTTCCTTACTGACCAGTGTGACTGGATCGTGCATGGAAGCATACTAATGCGCAGTGCTGAAGCAACGGTAGTTGGCTGAGAACAAGTATTACAACTGTGCATCTGAGATGTGTTTCAGTCTTTGCGATTTTGGAGCCCTGTTAAGTTTCTTCTTCGTAACTAGATTGTTGCGAGCAGCATGGTTGATGAAATGTAATCATCACAACTCCATCTAGGACTGAGGTTGAGTTACAAGAAATGTGAGTTATGTCTGCACGGCACAATGTAGCGTTGTGTAGCTATAGCAAGCTAGCTCTGAGGACCAGAAGTCTATAGCCTTGTGAGCTGCAAATACACCCCTAGTGCTGCGCGGCAGAGGAAGCTCAGGAATGCAGGCGGGTGGCAAGATAGCCACAGGCAGGCGTACCAAGAAGTCTGTGTCACCATGACCTCCCTCCTACTACTCTGCTGGCCTCCACCCTTTGCAGATACACCTATCTTTCCACACTAAACGTAAACCCTAATGCTGGGGATGTGCTGGAAAGAGTTCTTCAGAAAGGTTATATGATACAGTGCTCAAGAAGAGGATTTTCTGGACTCGTGGCTTATGTTCCTCAAGATTACTGTGTGTAGCCCTGGCCTCTAGGAAGTGGCCTGCTGATGGGTGTTTCATTATCTCTTAAGCCAATGGCAAATTTCAGTAAAATCTGATGTGCTTTCAAACAGTGTCTGCTTCTGTCTTATCTTTAGGAAACATAAGTTTAAACCCGTTTCCTTTACCTATTATTAACGTACTGTTCTTTTGGAGCTGAAAATCCAGCTGCTTTATTTACTGACTTGTGCAGTTTCAGCCAGTTGTACAATGAACTGCCTTGCTGGAGAGTAACCATTTGAGGGTTGGGGTTTTTTTTATGTGTCAGCTCTCATCTGGAATATTTTAGAAGAGGATTAATCACTTCCCAGTTTTGTTGAACCTGAAACAAGACTTTCTGACTAAAATGCACATAACTTAATTTTCCTGTGGCTGGCTATAAAAACCACCAAGAAATCGTGCCATCCAGCAAGGATACTTTAATTCGGTTTTAGGGAGAAAGAGACTCAGTTTGGCACAGAGTCATGGGGTAGTGGAAACATGCATATAAAAATAATAGACAGCCTTTTTTTTTCTCTACCCTATACCCCTTATGCGGTAAGCTTATTTTCATTTGCAGAAGCATGGACTCTCTTGCAGAGGTCTCCTTGTTCTGAGGCAAGGTAGAATCAGTTGGCAAGAATCAGAATCTTGCTTTTTCATTTTCATATTGCTTACAAGGGGAGCAAAGGCAACGACACAGATTCAGCACTGGAGTGAAGTAAATTATTGGATTATGAAAATTAGGTATAGAAAAGAGAAAATCATTGTCTGTATTTGGGAGTGGAACATGCAAAACATGTCAAAATGCTCTGGGGAAAAGGACGTTTTTCCACAGGTAAGTTGCTGGAGCCTGTCCTGTTGCGTGTTCACTGCAGTCATCATCAGTAGATGAGGAAAATCAGAGCTAGTCTGAATATGCCATTAGTTGCTGTAATCTGTCTCCAGTGCAACTGATTTGCCCTGCGTCTCCTCCGTGGAGGTGTATTAGCACACGTGATACATTGCACACATCAAGAGGCAGATTAACAAGTTGACTCCCACCTCACGTTTCGCATAGTTAGGATGTTTTTTTCTCGCAGGGATGCAGTGCAGAGCCACAGCCTTTTCTAAGGTGTATACCCATGGGCAGAGCACAGTTAGTCAGCAGAGCACTGAAACCCACCATCCCATGTGTGTCGCACATAGTGCCATGGAGCAGGAGGGAGGCTGCAAAGCTATCTAATGTCTGAGGTTAGAGCCAAATACTGGACTCTGTACTCAAAGTGCATTTGCTAATACTGTCTAATACAATGACCTCTTCTTTGTTACATAAACTAATGAGTCAGATGCAATAATCAGCTCAACAGGACACGGCACTGTCTTGTGTTAGAAAAGGATTCACCTTCTCTCTGAAGAGGAATTAGAAATCTGCTCTTGTTAAGAGCCATCTTCAATTCTGCAGGTAGTCTTATCTGTTTATTCCAGAGCTCCTCTTGTCCCACTGCTCTTGGGATGCAATGAGGAAAAACATATCAGAAGCATTGAAACAATCTCTTACTCCTGAAATGCTCAATGTGAGGTGGAAATCACTGCTGAAATGTGCTGAGATACTCTTTATGCCATAAAGCACACTGCAAACCACTGACAGCTCTCAGACAGCAAATTCTTCACCAATAAATGGCCAAGAACTTCTAAGAGTAGAGTTGTCCAACAGTTTCCTGTCAAAAGATTTTTAAACTTAGCATGATCTATTTTTTCTAAATAAGAATTTTCAGTTTCTGTTAAATGGCTCTGTTTTTTACCAAAGGGAGGTGGTTTTAAGGAAAAAAATTTTTTCCATTTCTTTAACTACTGGGATGTTTGTGTTTTAGTGTTAATATCTTTATGGACATAAAAATCTGACTAAGGCAAAATAGCATGTTAAAGGATTTGTGCATTTAGTGTAGTGTCAAGTGCAAATATTGGCTTTTAAACCTGGCATTTTCCAGACTGCCAGCCAAACCTGTGTTTAGGATGTCTGGCTGTAGTCACATAAAAGGCTGGGGTTTTCCTACTCTTCTGTTGTCACAGGTTGACTTCTATGACTGACTCTTCAGCTTGTTATGTCAGTGTGAACATTACTTTTAAAAATTTGAATATTTGAAATAATTTCCTTGTTTTATCCATGTTGGAATTTAGATATCTGAAATAGATGGGTTCACAGTATGATGTGTATGGTGTGGTTCTGTGTGTCACAAGATTTATGCCTAATCTGAAGTGTTTGAAGAAGCTTAAACCAATTTGAAAGGTTCCAGATAGGCCACCACAAAATGGAAACACTAAAATCACTTCATACACTTTCCATGTAAAACTTTGCCTTGATCTACTATCAACTATGGACTTACCTTTGAGAAGTCCAACTGAAACGAAAAGATAAAAGCTGTGCTCATTACCCAACACAGTAAGTAACTTGACAGCCAAAGTGCACACTCCAAACCTAAATGAACTGCTATTGCTCAGGATAATCATGGTTGAAACAGGGAGAGTTAAAGAGCACATCTTGAGAAGTGAGCCCAAAACACATAGACATGTTCAGAACTGTATGTATGTATGTAAGTGTTACTCCTCGTGTGTATTCCATCAGTGATGAGGGCTGTGCTAGCTTTCACAGTGGTGATTCCTTTCCAGAAGCCCTGGATGTGGAGAGGACCGTCCTGTGAATGTATGTATGCTGATCACTGCATCAGTATCAACTCAGATTCTTGTTTTTCATATATTGGGTATTCAGAGATGATAACACCTTCAAACAATCCAAGCAGATCATGATCCTAAAATGAGATGCGCTTGTAGATCTTTTGTCTTTCCCAGAACAATGCTGTGAATTCTCCATGGTGATGTGACCTCTGTACTTAAGGAATTCCCATCAGAGTTCCATCTACCCTGTGATTTTGCATAGATTTTTTGAGGCGCGGAGATACATGTGAAAATAGGGTAAATATTGTGAAAATAGGGTAAATATTTTTGATGACATGAAATATTGTTGTTCTACATAGAAATAAGAATATAAATTTCTGTGAGCCATACCTCATGTGTTTCTGCCCAAGTCTTTGGACAAGATTGATTGTATTTCAAGGATGCAATAGGTGATATTTGGGAAAAAAATGGTTATAGCATTTTTAATACCCAGGAATCTCAGCATGATATGGGAATGCAAATATACAGCACTTTGCATGTTCACTTTTTCCAAAGTGCTGTAAGGGCTGTTCTTTTGGTAGGTATAATATCAGTGTTATTGTAGATAGAAACCAACGTTTCAGAAGAGGATTATTTATCTTATGATATGTAATGAGCGCGATTCTCAAATGCCTTGCTGCGGAGACTTACTGTGTTAAGACAAAATCCTTGCATTTCTAATCACATTGCAAAGGTGAGCAGCAGAGAGTATGGTGTGGCTGCCTAGTCACCGAAAGGGTGATGATTACAGCCACTGTAAAGAGGTGAGGAAGCATCTCTGCCATGTTCTCTGCTGCAATAGCAGAAGCATGAGTTTGCTCATCAAATTCCTTCTACAGTTGGTCCCTCAGGCAGATTAGTGTGGTCACCTCCCAAGTTTGCTAGTTCTGACACATCTGCTTTGAGAGTGGCAAATTAGAACATCTGCATGGAGCAGAGACCACTGCCGCCAGGGCACATGGCCTGCATGTGAAGCTGTGGTCTTCTTGGGATCTCAGAGCATTCTTCACAGGGCACGAGCAGGGGCCAGCCTTCTTTAGGACTGATGCAAGCAGGAGTTTCCAATCCCTGCCAGGCAGTTAAAAGGCTACAGAAAAATAAAAACTTCTGTGGGTTCCTGGAAAGTTTTCTGCGTTACCCCTAGCTGGTCTGACAGACCTCCAATCGCTCCGTGGGAGGAACGACAATGTTCTCCTAGCATCCAGTCTGCCTCTGGTTTGTAAACTTGTGCTAGAGCCATTAGCTGAATATGAGGCCTCTAGAAAGTGCCAAAAACCATGATAAAAAAATATCCAGTTGTTGCAGATACTGCAGCCTGCTGCTGGATAGCAAGAGACACTTGTGATATCGATTCGGTGATACAAAAGTACTTCAACACCTAGAAAACATTTCCATCTATTCCTTGCCGGAAATGTGTTTAGCATCAAATTAAATGTTCATGACAGTTCACCACAAGTTATTATATGTTATTTGCTGCCACTGCTACATTGGAAAAGCCTCACTGGTGGCAGAGTAACATGAATTCATAGCTTTTGATACAGAGAGTCTTTGAGAAGACAGACATGCAAAGACCTTTCTCTTTAAATTATTTCATTCCTGTCATTCCCTTAAACAGATCTGTGAGACGAATTAATGCATTGTCCCTCATCAAATCATTTCTCGCTGCTCAGCTGTGGAATTTTAGGATACTAAGAAGCTTGTGAGACAGGGGTGTTGATTGCCAAGTCAGCGGAAACTTTAGAAGTCTGTGTCAAAACTAAGCTTGTTTGACATGCGGGACCAAAATATTTGCAGTTGTATAATGATGAAGAGGCTTTGGCTTTTGTTTTTGGTTTGCTTTTTAAGTAGTTCTGGGATAGCAATTGATGTCCTGTTTTGCAAGGCACTAATATTAGAGGACTTTTTGATGTGGAGAGGAAACTGCACTGTTTCTTGGGCTGAAACACTAGAGGTTGTTGCTTCATGATGGTGAACAAAAAGTAATGAAAACTGTAGCAATCAGACTGCTGGGATGGAGGTCTCAGGCGCACACGGTTCACAAGTGAGCATGTACTGCTTGGAACTGTAGATACCTCATTGCTTATTATTGTATGTGCACTGCATGTCCCTCGCTTACACATTGACCATGTCCTCTGGAAGGTGGAAGCTGGGACTAACTCGAGTACACACCAGTTCCTTGATTAAATTAGCTAGCTGGTGGGTTTTTAATGAGCAGCATGCAGGTCTCTTTCAGTATGCTAAGCCATGAGTATTCTTAGTGACTGACATGTCACCAGGAAGGCTTGAAGCTACTCAGACAGTGGCACAAGAAACTCTGGTCTTGCAAATCTTGGCCTTCTTGTTCATTGTAAACTATGAAGAAGTTATCTATCATAGTAACTACCATTTTATGTGTTCCAGCAGTACCTGTAACACAGCAATGCAGACCTGACACTTATTCCAGGTGACATGTATTCCCAGGGAAAGATGTTCTGAGAAAGGGAAATGAGTAGTGGCGGTGGTGATCCTGTCTGTTTTCATTGTTTCAAACAATGCTATCTGTAGATATGTGGTTAGTGGGATTGAGCTGCTCTTTTTATCTTCTGCAGCGACCTCCCCTCCCTCCTACCTCCTAATGAGCCTTCTCTTGGTGAGACACTTGCATGAGGAAATAGGCAAATCTATACACAGCATTTGTTCCCCTTGGCAGCAGTCAGCTGTCAATCCAGGGAAGCCACAGTCTCCTGCAGGGCTCTGGTTGATGGCACTAGGAATAGAGGATTCTGCATACAGTCTTTCAAATGTCAGTCACAGGTCCATGGATCCTTGGGATTGAGCCCTCTGCTGTAAATCCCACCACTGCTGGCATTAAACTAATGAAAACTCTACAAAATAACATGGCAGAGAGGTCCCCAGAAATGGTATTTCAGCCACCAGAAAATACATGGTCTTTAATAAGCACTTTGGTTAGTTTGAATAAAGATAACAAGTCATGCTGGCTTAACTGCTTCCAGTCACTGAAACAGAAGGAAAGCTTTGTAGTTAAGTTGCTGAGCTTGGAGTCAGAAGATCTGTGTTCATTTTGTTCTGCTGCACAATGCCTAGATGACCTGGAGAAATTCTTTAATCTCTGTTCCCATCTCAAAAGGCATAGTGATAAGGCTCTTCTTACTTATCTTAGGTTTCTAAATTGTGAGGTTTGACAGCAGGGATTGCCTCTTCCTCTTATTTTTGTCGTTACACAGCTAATAATGGTACCTGTGAAATACAGCTGTCGTATTATTTAAGTTTAAGATTAAAGAAAAAAGTTACATACTGACTCGAAGGCTTTTCATGTTCCCAGAGGACTTCTTACACCTTCTAGAAACCTGTATTGTTACAGGACTGGCTGCAGGCAGAGACTGAGAATCTGAAATTGCCCAACAGGGAAAGGGGGAGAATGGATTCTCGTATTGAAACAAATCCCATCAGTGCTCATCTTGTCTGTGGAAGAAGAAGGGAACTGCCATGCATACCAGAGCAGGTGGGTTACTGAATTTGGTGCACAGAGAGCAAAGTTACTGCTGGGACACAAGCTGGCTTCCTTTCATGTTTTAGGTGGTAAAGGCAGCCGTGATTTAAGAGTTACGTCGTGGCTTTTGAATGAATACAAAGGGGCAGACGCTTCCACTTAGTTCTGAACTGAGACGCAATCATATCTGGTGAATCACGCGGTGCCAAATCACAGTAATCTGCCTTACGATGCATCCTGCTGCCGCACTACCAAACTGCAATGTACTGCAGCAGCGGAAAACCCTCCTCCCTGACCGGGGCTGTATCGGCCTAAGGCATAGTGCCATACTGAAGCGGTAAGGTACAAAAAGAAGTGCTTTCTGCCACAGCAAAGAGCAATCTTAACAGGAGTCAAGTCTCACTAATCCAGGACTAGCATCGTTTCATTCAGGTTGCATGATTGCATGTTGTGAATAGTTATTATTGTTGTTGTTCTAAAAATAACCTGGCATTTCCTAAGTTGTCTGTTTGAACATTAGTGAGGTACATAGAGTAGTGTGAAGACACATGCTATCTTAGAGCTAACGCTTTCAGAATAAATTGAATTTCTGCTGTATTAGCTGCCATTTCTACTTCTGCTGTCTGGAAACACCATGAGAAAAATTGGTTAATGAATCTTGCCTGATCAGCAGTAGGAATAGGATCAGAAAATAGCTCTGCTGCTGTCTTTCTAGCCCCTTCCTCTTTTCAGAGCATTTACTTTTATTTAAATCATTAAAATAGCAAATTAAGGTACTGTAAGCAGAATGTAGCTAACACAAAAGTCAAGCAAACAGATGATGAAGATCACAACCCAGGTATTCATAAATGCTTGCCCTTCTCACCACTTTCTCTCATTCTCTTTTAAAATAGTAGAATGGCACGGAAGTATTAGAGCACTGAACAAAGTAGCCACCTGATCTAAAAACTTTAAACTCCATAAATATGGAAATTCAATAGCTAGCAGGTAGAGAATCAGTCATAGAATTCTAGAAATCTGTTCTTTTCTGCTTCTTTTAACGCAAATATTTGTTATTATAGATCCTTAAAAGAAAGATATTGGTAGAAGTTTGTCTTTTCTTCAGACTGAAGATTGTTTAGAGAATTTTTTAGAATTAGAATAGAATTTAAAATTATTCTGGTTTATTGAGTTTGTTGGAACGTCAGAATTTTTTATTCTCTGGATTTTTGATCAACTGTAGCATACAAAAGTGGCTTCTGTGCAGAAGGATTCTCACTTCAAAAAGTAGCATATATAGGAATAGTATGTATGCAAACCTCAATTTTCTAAATAAAATAGTATATATGTGGGTTTTTTTAGAGTTTTTGATCAAAACACTTTATTGTGAAGTAACTATAGAAATGTTTGCATTTGGCTTGATAGTGGCTAGTTAAAGCAGAGACACACATGGATTAAGGTAGTAGAAAACGTTCCTGTGGCAGAGAGTACAGCAGATTTATTTGCCTATGAGTAGTAACCCTTCTGGGTTAGTGTGCCTAAATAAATGGCGAGGGTTTTTAGAAATACACATGTATTCACTGATAATGCTGATAACTAGCACTTGATCTCCTGCCTTCAGAAACATCCATGTCTACTATTTAAGCAAAAGCAGACATTGCTGTCAAGTCCAGGGGCTATTCATAGTCTTTAGTCCTAATGCAACAGATGAAGGTAGTTCACATTTCTGATCCACTGCGTTAGAGGGGAGCGTGCTTAGCACCACAAGGAGCCAAGGTCTCCAGTGTACGCGCCCTTTTACGTTCTAAGCACAAGTCAAATAATTTGAATCTAGAGATTAGGACGGTGGAGATTTTAGTACTACTTGTTCATCTATATTAAAAAGATGCATTAGCTAGCAGCAAAATTATTTAGAAGCGTTAGGAAGTTAAGATAAAATAGGAAGCAACTGGAAATCTGCAAATAAGCATGAGAGAAGGTGTGATGGATTGAAGGGCACATTCATGTGTAGTTATACATCCACAGCAGTTGCCTTAGCCTCTTAAAGCATTTAATTTCACCGTGGAGAAGAGTGTTCAAGATCCCATCCCAGCATAGTCAGGAAGGGCCGTTGGCTGTAAGCGCTCCTGTGCTGATGGGAAAGGGGTCTGAAAGGGGGTGGCCAGAGCAGGAGACTGTGGAGAGTTTGCTCTGGTACATCAGTATCTTCTGCTTGAGGGACGACAGAGAGTTGGAGAGGAGAGAGCACGCGACTGTGGGTTTGAAAAGATGTCTGCAGGAGTGGCTTCTTATCCTGAGACTGAAAAAATAGGTATAAGGTGGTGAATCTGAGCTTGTAGAGCTTGGGGATTAGTCCACATACCTGCAATGTCCAAATAAAACCAGACCATTGCTGCCAGACTGACTTGCTTGTGCTGCAGCAGTGGGAACAACCTCCCTGGGTGCCACTGATGGCATTTAATGGAGGCTACAGGCTACGTTTGGGCAGAGGCTTGCCTACTTCACCGTGTTCACTGTCAAAGCAGTGACCTGCAGATCCTGTTTTCTCCAGTGCTTATAAAGGAAGCTGTAAGGAATAGGAAGTGAATGAGAAAGACCTATTCTTCACTGGAAGCAAAGATTTTAAATGAAGATCTTTCAGAAAGAAAGATTTGTGTGGCCATAACAGAAACACAGTCTCCTAGAAGGATGTCTGAAGGCTTTGTCAAACGATAAGTGAGCCTTTGGCACTGGGATGCTCACTGAGGATCAGACAACCACACTGTAATTCTCTGGTCAAGTGTTTTCATATTGTTTCTAAATTACTGACTGGGATGACTAACAGGCAGCAGCTTCACTACTGTGACTTTCTTTTTTCCTTTCTTCCTTTCTTTAATGTTGACATGCATTTTTAGTGTGTGCTTAAGCTGTGCAGTGCTGCTTTAAGCTGTTGTGGTGATGTGGAGCTCTGATCTTGAAAGTAAAAGCAAGGAGTACCAGGCTGGCTGTGTTGGATGAGCTTTTGACACACGCTCATCACTCAGGTCAGAGGAAGAGTCTGTGGCAAAATCCTGTGTAAGACTCTGAAGGTGCCGTGTTGGCTGCCAGTAGGAAAGCTGAGGAAGAGTAGGTGGCGTTCACTACAGCTGATAAGAATGTAGCTTTATGTAAGGCTCTTGGTGCAACAGTGTCTACTTCTATACAGTTGTGTCGGTCCACTGCAAAGCCTGTTCCATATTGGAGTGGAGCATTCAGTGCTGTAGATGCTTGAGTAGCACCATGGTGCAGAGAAGCTGTCGGCTCGGAGGGGAGCACACTTCTACCGCTGAGTATTTTTCTATAACAAGGCAAGCAACTATTTTATCTGTTTAACTACACAATACAAATGCCTCTTGCCAAGAGCCTGTCTTCTCAGTTTAAAGATGTGTTAATTGAGTAATAGACAATATTTGTCATGAGGGAACTGTATGTCTCAGGGATGTCTGCCACTGAATCACAACAAGTTCTGCAGGGCAATATTTTTCTACGCAGCACATCCCTGCTGCTCTGTGTGGGTTCTGCTGTGGCTATCGTTCCAGACAGGACTGGCCGTAACCCCTGGAATAGATCACCAGTGTGAGCTTTGTTTGGTTATTGTGGTAACCCTTGTAACCTGAGAAGTCAATAGCTGACTTCTTTAGTTTAATTTATCTTATAATACAGAAATGGCAATGTGCTTCTGGTAAGGAAACCCAATTCTGTTTATTTTTTCCAGTCCATAAAGAAACATTGTGTTCACCAGATCTTGCTGCTTCAATCACTTTGAGACTACAGTCTTGAGATTATGCCCCTCAAAAAGCCTATGAAGGATTGCTCTGTCTAAATATTCTTGGGAACTGGTGATCTCAAGGTAATGATTGTATGTTTTTAGTGCCTGTCTCCATCTAGGATATCAAGTCACTAATCTTCAAAAACTTTTGGAAATCAGATTGCAAAAGACTGTCTTGAGATGTCTTAAGCGAGCTTGCCTCTCTGATGATGGATACGAGAACTTACTAAAATTAGTCTCCTTTCAGATATATCAGATCAGATACTCAAAATCACTACTCAGTTTTGAAAACTAGAGACCCTCACTGAGTGCTTTTCCATGATGTATCATGTTGAAATATTATTTGTTTTCTAAAGCGTATAATAATTTAAGACATCTAGAATTATAGGAGCTGTAGTTCATTAAAAATGTATTTTAAAAAATTGGATTGAAATTAAAATCAGACTACTCCTGCTTCTGGGATACATTTTAAAAGTATTGTACGAAGTTTGAATCAGCAATGACTCAGTTGATTTTGATGTTAACTTCCTATCTGCTGTTCAGAAACACTGAGATGTGTTTACTACTCACATTAAAAGACAGCTTGATTGCCCCCAGTAGCAAACTTCTCACAAATTAGATCATTAAAACAGATTGGACACACAGACACAGTTCTGAGGACCGGTGAGGAGACAGAAAGCAAAATGCCAGAGTTGTGTAAGCTTTGCCTACAGCAAGAGGGTCTTGCTCAAACTTTACAGCTGTTGTCACTGTTTCATTCATGAGAAAGCTTGTGGGGCAAAGTGCCTGTTACCAACAGTGTCTTAATAATTTCTGCAGGGATGTGTCACTTCACCTTGACTAAAGTTTGATGACAGGAAAGTTAAAATAGAATCACATGCATGGAGACAATGAAGGCAAACTCCTTCATTTAATATCCAGACTTGCTTGCACATGGCTGATTCCAAAACTGGCTTGTTCTTACATACCTTTGGGTTTACTTTTTCAGACAAAAATTGAAAAATTACCCATTAAGAACAGTGAAGTAGAGAATGGAAGAAGCAGAGCCTAGTGAGAAGGTAACAGTGTGGAGATAAAGGAGCAGAGAAGAGCCAGAACAGGAAAAGTGGTGTGGGAAAAGAAGCAAGCTTTTAAAACACAGGAAAAGAAAATCACACTCCCATTTAGTTGGATCAGCCCTGCAAAATGAGTCTTAAGAATTTCCCTAAAGCACAAACTTAGAGAGGTTCACCCATCTCTAATATTAAACCTCTGGTTCATCCAAGACTGAGTATTGTTTCTGATTTCTTGAGTGATAAGATAGGTTTTGTTCTGGCTGACAAATTGAGCAAGGGCTTCACCGTGAAAGTGTTGTTAGATGACAATATAGGATCCATTCTAACACTGCATATTTTATATCATGTCCTTATGAGACATACTATTTTTCTTAAGAAGTTGCCTAAAGACATTGAATATTCAGTTAAAATAATTAACTTCAAATATGTCTAGAATGTGATGAAGCATTAAAGGTGCAGTGATGGCCAGTTATTGCAGGAGTTACTCCAGAGCCTGTGTCATTCCTTCCAGTTGTGCATCTCCACAAACCTGGCTACTGGTGGAAGTGGAAAAGTGGAGAGCCGCAGGGCATGGAAGCTGAAATCCACAAACCTTTGTATTGTGTACTTCTGGAGAAAGAGAAAGAACAGTGTGGAGTAGCTCATAACATTGCTGTGTGGTTAATGCAGGTGTGATATATTTGGAGAAGAAATTAAATTGGTTCTAATGCTAAAATGAAGGAAAGCAGATTAGTTTGATGCTGGCAGTATGGAAAAAGTGGCCACACCATTCTGGAAATGATGTCTAAGACCAGGGCAGGGAGCAAATGCAAATGTTGAAAGATTAGCTCTTTCCTTTCCCTCTGCTGCCTCAAGTTTTTGCTTAGGTCTGGGCAGTTAGACAACAGTAATGGGAGTTTGGCTTTTGAGTGTGTTTTTAAACTTTATTACACACAAGCATTTGTTAAACCAAGAGCTATGCTGGGCATGTTCACATTTTTATGACTCAAACTGATCCGTTACCAAATGGCCTGTGATTAACTTAAGACTGCCAATTTGAAAGTAAACTCAAAGCCATGCAAGGTGTTTCTAAAAGATGTGATCTGATTTGCATGCTGTGGGGAGAATTTTCACTGAGAGGAAAAACATTGAATAAAGAAAGAATTGGCTGCCTCCCCTGACACTCTGCTGGGCAGAGTTGTAAGTGATTTTGCTTCCTTTGTGGTTTATTTGTTTGCTGGCCAGTACTGCTCAATCTGCTCTCCAAATTGCAGTGGGACCATTTCAGAGGTCAGCAGAGCAGGACTTGAACCACTGTTTCCAGAAAATCTCACCAACTGATATTCACCAACTGTTCAACTTCTTGGAGACTCCAAGCCATCAGATCTCATGGCAATGAACATATTGTCTCAAGTGAAGGGTTGAATTGTGTGACAGAATAATTAGGAATGCATTTTGTGAAGGAAAAAAAAAGGCAAATAGTTTTCTGCCAGATCAGCAAGGGGAATTAGCTCACCAAGGAGTCCACCGAAGGGTCCTTGGCCAAGAAGGAGAGAAGGCTGTGTGGTCAAGAGTGGTGGCAGAGAGGAGTCAGGTTGGTGTAGGAGGAGCAGCATCTTTCCTTTTCAGCAACGGAAAGCAGCTTTAGTGTAGACCTTTAGCCTGGTAAAACATAACGAAAAAAATGGGTGAAGGGAATCAATCCTAATGGAAAAATGACTGGAAGTGTTAAGATGCTTAGAAAGAGGTGTTTCCTATGTGGCCATGGAGGATACTTGCTGATTCAGAATGTGTAAGGTCCCTGAAACCAGAAACCGGGGAATGGAAACTGGATCCACAGCTAGTTCTCCCTTGATAGACTTTGTCTGCTACTGTCATCTTGATTATAGATATGAAAAATGATATGGTTACAGATATGAAACTGGCACATGGAGGAAGGGGTTTTAATTCCCTGTTTCATCACACATTTCCAGTGCTGCCTTGAGGAAATCTCAGTCTTTTTGTTCTTTACTTTTTCTTTTGACAAATGATCATTAGAAACCATTTTGTGGAGTGTTCTGAAAAGAAATGCATAAAAAATGGAAGGTACTCGGACCCTGTGCTAACAGAGACCATACTGAGACATTAGATAGATGGCATTGTGCATTATTTTTGGCTCAGCAATGAGGAAGAGGATTCATTTCTCCAGCCCTTTTAGCTTTTTACTCAAGTATTGTATTGTCTGAAAAATATGCATTTCTTTCCATCAAGACTTTCTAAGCTAAATGATTCATGGAGGAGGGGAACAAAACCCCGTATTTTAATATGATTATAGATAATTCAATTTCCATGCTGGTGATCAGCAATTAATTAGTAGCTGAAAACATTAATCCAGTCTGTGAACCACAAAGCTACAGTCTGTTCCAATGACTCCAAGATAGAGCAAACCTTTGGAGCCAGTTTAGTAATATAAGTAGAGCACGAATCTGACCAAAGCGATCTAATGAAAAAGTTCAAGCACGACCCAATGGTCTCTAGAAAGTTAGAATTCCAGAATAATTGAATTCAGAGTAATTTCATCCATTTGTGTGGGCTTCTGTGAAGTGGGAGATGGACAAGAGTTTTATTTCATTCTGGCTCATCTAAAGAAATCTTAGACTTTTCCTTACTGATCAGATTACCTTTAGTTTTCAGTATGACATTTTATAAGAGTTTGTTGGGACTGTCTGCTATTGTTCCTCACGTAATCTTATGGAAATTCTGGGTAGAAGTAAGCACAACGGTTTTACCACCACGATTGGTACACATTTTCCACACATGATAAATGCGAGTGATTTGCTAAATGCCTGCCAATTACATACTGTAACTTTCCCTTTTATGCAATTATTCATATAAGCTAGAGACTCCAATCAGCGCTAGCTTGTGAATCCACCTCTAAAACAATTAAACCAGTTGTGGTATTGAAATGAGTTCTCGTATCTTCTACCGGCAGCTACAATTTTGGTTAAAAGGATGGTGAATATAATCTACAACAGTTCCAGAAGGGAGAAGTAGTGCAAGCAAATTCCAGCACAGTTTTTTGTCGGGCTATTTGCAAAGTTCCCAGCAACTTCCATCTGTCTGCCCTGGCTTCCATGTAATAAGTTAATAGTGCAATAATAGCTGATGAACTGGGAGGGAGCGGAGGAAGCGGCAGAGCTGTGCTAAGAATGGAACGATGTGCCCTTACGATGATAAACTGATCCCATTCCATTAAATCACAAAGCTGTCTCCACTCTTCTCTTCATCCCACATGAGCGGCTGAAGAAAAAATCATGGAATTGCTATTGCTCACTGCAGCTGTCAGGAAATGATACTAATTAGTTTAATTTGCAATAACACAAGCACTTAACTCTCCAAATAATCTAAGTTAGTAAGTCAGTTTTTATATTATGACAATGACATGTTTAAGAGCCTCTGGAGCAGTGATTTCTTTAACCTCTGACTCAGATGGCTTACAAAGGAACACAGCAAAACTCTTTGTCCCATGTTATTCCAGTACCTGCTTGTGAGGGCAATTATTTGATAGGAAATTGTGGTGGCATAACTTAAAGAGGAGAAAACCTGACAGCTCTCATACACTGGTATTTTGCAAGGCAGTGTCAAGAAAAGAAATCTTATTCCAAACAAAAATGCCTGTACTATGGTATTAATTACTATAAGATAATACCAACAAAAGATGGTCAAACTGTCTTGTTTTCCTCATTTCATGTCTTTATGCTGTTCCTGAGTTTGGCCATAGATTCTTATTTGTTTCATTTTCTGGTGTTCACACACTTGTCTTTTGGTATTGCGTGTGAGTTTCTAAAGCTTCTGGCCATGGCAGAAAATGTTGATAAAACATTTGGAAATACTAGCCAAACTCAAAAAGAAAGAAAGTAAAAAATCACTAGATTGGCTTGAAAATAATGAGATTTTTTTAAAAAACACCTATAAATAAGGTTGGTTTTGCTTGCTCTCTCTCTTTAGACCTCTCATATTTCAGCCTGGACAGTCATAGGAGGTTGTTCAATGTTGTGAAATTCTCTGATATAATCAGCAGCAATTTAATGCAACATCAACACACTAGCTTCCGATTTGTACAGTAATCAAACCTTGGAAATGAATGAGGCACTTTATACCCCTCCAAACTCATGTTTCAGGCTCTGTGCAAACTCAAATACTACATTAATTAATGCATTGCTTGTGTTTTCAATGATTACTTTGCGTTTCCTTAATATGATGATAATGATGGTGTGGAGAAAAAGGAGGAATAGGCATACACTGTCATGGCTGATCTTCATTTTTGAATAAAGACTTAAATTTTGGAGCCGAATTTTGTACAAAGAGGAAAAATTTCAATGGCAAGTTCCCCAATGATGGAATTGTGGAAATTGGTGGCTCCTGAAAAGAGACATATTAAGCTGATTTAGAAGCCTTGGGCTGTGTTGGCTTTTAAAGGCTTCAGTCTCACTTTCAAGACTGGATTTTAAGAGCTTTGTGTAATCGGCACAGTTTCACTGTACGGAATCAATCACAGCCCTCTCAGAATCTCCTCAGCTTCCTGGATTTTGTTTCAAGACATCTCTTAGAGACATGCTCTTCCCAGCCTTTACAGTCCAGTGAGAGTCTGAGAAAGCTGAATGCCAGGAACAGTGGTAACAGTTTTGAGAGCGTATCAGTATAATAAACAGGGGAAAAATAAGTCTGTAATCAGAAAAAAAAAAAAAAGTAAGAAAACAAAAGCTTATTTACTTAAAGAAAAAAATCCTAGATCTCCTTCTTTGTCCTAGTTTCTTCAAACCTCATAATTCAGTTTATCAACTGTCAATAACCAAATGCATGTTCCTCTTTTCCCAAGAGCTGATTAAAGCTGTGGTCTCCTCCTGTAATTTATGGCATTCCATTGTGTTTGTTTCTCCTGGAATTTTCAGGCTGAATTACTGTAACTAATATACTACAAACTCTGTACTGCAAAAGCCCTGACCTTTTGAATCTCTCCCTCTTACCAGAAAATTGGCACAGAAAATTTCAACACAATAAATGCTTTTAGCATTTTACTTTATCTTGATCCAGAAATACATATACACCATCTTATTAAGTTAGTTTGCCACCAGTATCAGGTTGGGTTAGAAAGTTCTGAAGATGAGGAGATAGTAAAAGATGAACTATTCCGTTTGCAGTGGATTAGCAACAACCAGGAAAAGATCGAAAACATACTCCTTTTGGCCTCACTCTGAAATGGGACCAGATAGTTACCTTGTGTACAAGAACCCATGCACACACTGATCATGAGTCCTCTCAGAAGTCCCTTCCCTTTTGGAAACACTCAGTTTTTCATATCTGCTTCAGAAACAGTTAGAGAAAGATTCTGTAGCTGAAAAAAATTATCTGAAACATGGTTCTGATTATTCCTTGAATTCTAATCATAGCATTAGCTCATTAGACCCTGCAGAAACTGAGAAAGCATTCCAAAGGACAGGTGCTAAGTATCTTTGCCAGGCAAACAGATACCATCTTCTTGTGGTCATTGGTACCATGTTGAGACTGCTGCTTCTGTTGGAGCCTTAGCAACACAGCGCTGCATGATATGAAATAGAGGTAGTGGGGGCTGGCAGAGGAGAGGAGAGGAGAGGAGAGGAGAGGAGAGGAGAGGAGAGGAGAGGAGAGGAGAGGAGAGGAGAGGAGAGGAGAGGAGAGGAGAGGAGAGGAGAGGAGAGGAGAGGAGAGGAGAGGAGAGGAGAGGAGAGGAGAGGAGAGGAGAGGAGAGGAGAGGAGAGGAGAGGAGAGGAGAGGAGAGGAGAGGAGAGGAGAGGAGAGGAGAGGAGAGGAGAGGAGGAGAGGAGAGGAGAGGAGAGGAGAGGAGAGGAGAGGAGAGGAGAGGAGAGGAGAGGAGAGGAGAGGAGAGGAGAGGAGAGGAGAGGAGAGGAGAGGAGAGGAGAGGAGAGGAGAGGAGAGGAGAGGAGAGGAGAGGAGAGGAGAGGAGAGGAGAGGAGAGGAGAGGAGAGGAGAGGAGAGGAGAGGAGAGGAGAGGAGAGGAGAGGAGAGGAGAGGAGAGGAGAGGAGAGGAGAGGAGAGGAGAGGAGAGGAGAGGAGAGGAGAGGAGAGGAGAGGAGAGGAGAGGAGAGGAGAGGAGAGGAGAGGAGAGGAGAGGAGAGGAGAGGAGAGGAGAGGAGAGGAGAGGAGAGAATGTCTGTGGTCATTGGAGGGTTATAAAATGACAGTCGCCTGGGGATGCTTATATGCTGGTTGAATCAGTTTAGGAAGTCAATGTTGCTGTTGAGCCTGCTTTCTTTTTTCCTAAGGTTGTGAGGCAAAAGTTGGTGTTTTCAGGCTATAGTTCTGTAGTATGTTGCTTTTGCAGACACGTCCTGCGCTGAGACAAAAGCACTAAGCTTTCGATCAAGGTAGCAAAAAAAACATAATGTGAAATTACCCTTGGCCAGGCACTTCTGTGCTTTCTGGGTAGCTTTTTCAGGCAGAATGACATATTTTCCCATGAGTTTTGGCTAGGCTGCAGGCATGGTGTGTAGAGATCTAGACAAATTGACTGGAACCTCTGTATGGAAAAGCAACAGCCAGATGATCTCTGTGGCAATATGGAACTGCAGAATTCCTTTGAAGAGTAAAACCTTGCTCAGCATGTGAAACAGAAACTTGGAACTAAAGGTGAGTTACCACTGGAGGACCTCACTGCATAGGACCAGGAAAAACAGTACACTGCATTTTTCCTAAAGGAGTAGTTTCTGACACCTTCCTCTTTAAGCTGAAGCTAGTAATTTCAAGTAGCAATATAGATAGGACAGCTTGCTAGTTTCCTCCCCACACCTTTTTATTGTGGCTGATCCTTATCCTCAATATACCCATTTTCCAGTACTGACTTCAGTGTTATAAAATATTTAGCTTTTTGATGCTAGATCATATAAAACACCCAGAGCTACTTTACAGCTAGACTAGACAAATTCCTGTACAGATGGATGTTACGAAAGTAAACAGATAAATCACTCAACAAAATTAAAAATCTTAAAATTGTTGATCAACACCACAAATTCACTATTTAAATACAGGATTTTCAAAAATCTACATTAAGCAGAATGAAGTATTTAAGGGAAAAACTTTTTGTAGCCTTTGCAATGTTTGTACATTTAGTTAGAATCAAAGCGAGAAGTAGATTTTCTAATGAATCTGCTCTCTGAGGACAGCAATGTAACTGAACTGAAATACCCACATTCTTTCTGCTAGGTTTTTTTTTAAGAGCTTGTTATGTTCTAAAACCGTGATGAAAAATATCTTATCTTAAAGTGTATAATTACCCTCTGTCTCTCTCAAATCTCCTCTGGTTTCTGAGCTCATTTAATAATAGTGAACAGATGAGCAAAAGTTACAAATGAAGGTACTATCAATTTGATACTCAGCACATAAATACCTATAATGACAGTGTGCTTGTCAGCATCCATTGTTTCCAGCTCTGCCCATTTTCTATTTCTGCAGGGAGTACCATCCTCCTGTGCAGAAAGTGAGAGACAAACAGGGATTTCAGACCAGGCAAAAAGGGTCCCAAGAATTATGAGTGTGTATAATGGTCTCTATTCCTTGAGGTGTGAGATTTCTGAATCAAAAAGTTAACTTGGAGATTCACATCTGCACAGACCAAGTCAAATCTGGACTGATTTACCTGCTAACAAGAAATGTGTTTGAAGAGTGAATCAGGGCAAAAGGTGCAGGCTTATCTCTAGTTTGTCAAAAACACAAGCTCATTCTGTATGTCACGTTCCACTTAACCTATTTCATATCTAAATGGACACAACAGCGAGGAAATGTTCAGAGAAGTGCAGTGGAATTCTCTGACAGGATGACTATGGGGAGATTCATAGACAGCATTATTTTGTGTGGGAAGGAGGGAGTGAAAGGATATAAGTGTATGGGTATAAAACAAAGAATCCCTCATTATCTCCCTTACAGATATTTTGACCTATGACCATTGCCTTATTCTTGCCACCTCTCAAAGCTTCCTGGCAGCCACCATGTAGTCGTAACAAGCATTTAATTGCAAATATTAGAACAGTGGTTGTACTTTAGTGAACCGTTCCTCTGATAGCTGTGGGCATGTTTGGCTTGTTGCGTTGGTGCCATTACAAATTAGAAAGTTGCACGGGCCTATGGAGTTTTTCAGTATGCCCAGTACATGTGCAGGGCTGGTGAAACACTGTGGTGGAAGGAACCATGCTGCATGCTGCCTTGCAGGTTATATGTAGGTGGAACACTTTAGACAATGGATTGACTTGGAAGGTTCTGTCAGGGCAAGAGCTTCCATATCCCATTTCAAGTGTCTTGGTCTATAGAGGCAGGCCTGGTGAGGGTTTTGGCCTCTCATGTGGCCCTGGGAGTGCTGCACAGCTTTGGGGTTTTTCTCATTTTCAGACATGCTAAATTTTCATTCACATCCTACAGTCTGTCCTAAGAGGAAGCCTTAACTTGGACTCCAGAATTTGCTGGATGTGAAAAGACATCACAACCCCAAACTTCAATTGCACATACACTTTAGATCCAGTGGGTTTTGTGACAGAGGGACCATGGGGCACACATGGATGAATTCAAACGTGGCTGGACCCTGCCACATCCTAGGTTCCCCTGGCTAGAAGGACTTCTTGTGTCAGACCTCAGATCTCCCTACATCCAGTAAGGATACGAGGTGGGCCAGGCAGGGCAGAGTTACTGGGTGCAATTCTAGTAGAAACTACGTGTGCCATGTGGGTATACGCAAGCGCACGCATCATTTCTCCTGTTGATTCTCTGTTTTCTTCAACCTTTCACTCCAAATGAAGACAGGATCTAAATCTGCTGTTTCACAGATCTGGCTCTGCTACTTTTTTGCAGGTAAAGCACCACTTTGTGCTCTGCTTTTAATATATTCATTTCTTACCATTTTAAATGGGAAAAAAAAAAAAAAAAACAACAAAAAACCACTGTTCTGTGTAATGTTTGAAGCATCACTATTTATGGCATAGGCTTCTCCAAATGGGTTGCACTGATGTTGCCCTGAGACAGCACAGTACAGATGGGACAAGGCTAGGCTGTGACATTTTTTATGAGCAGTGGGAAAATCCCCTCAGGGCAATCATTTGCTTTGCTACATGCAGACATTCCAGGGCAGAGTCAACAGCAGTCTCTAAAATACCTTCCTCCAGAATACATCCTTGTTATTGGGATATAAAATGTCGGGTTTCATCAGTGCTATATAGGCAGCACTCCTGTGAAAAATACTCATGCAGTGCTTCATTGTTTGTTTGTTTCTATAGGGAGATACCCCATGTATCTTAACTCTGAAAGGAAACCCAGATTGTCTTGGGTTGTTTGCCCTATTGCATTTTCCAGAACTGAAGGTACAGTCAGTGGAATTTGAGACATGTAAAACTCACAAAATAATATCTTTTGAAGGCAAAGTGAAATTAACCTCTGAAATACACTGCTGCATTATATTATTTTGGCTTTTTTTTTTTTTTATAGATGGTTTTATGTGTCAAAATCAGGCTAGGGAAACAGTTTTTAAACTGATGCGAATTTTGAGGCCAAAATTTTTGTCCGTGTGTGTGTGCATGCGTGCACCTCCACAGGAAAGTGAAGCCATTATGTTCTTCATTCACTGTATTCTACCAAATTTCATTTAATTTCATAAGGTGCACAAGACCTTGACACGCGGATAATAAACTATAAGTTACATTTGCAAAAGAGAAAGAGGAATAGCGGCCTTTATTCTATTTCTCTTTGTCTTTTGTATCTTCTTGCCTTTTGTTCAGATCAGGTATTTTTTGTAAAATCATTGTCTGCTTTTTTTGTCTTAGCTTTATAAGAGAGCAAGCTCTTTGGCCACTTCTGTGAGATGGAGTGAAGGCTAAAAATCAATACTTTGTTCACCTAATTCGATAAAGCCTTTTTTCTGTATCTGCTGGGATTATCATCCATGTCTGGTTAGTCTGTTGGGACTAGGTCCAAACTCAGGACCTCGTCACCCAATCCAAAAGCAGCCCAGGTGATACATTCCTGGTCCCAAGGCCCAAAAGCCACAGACTGTGAGTCCTTGCTGCTATGCAAATATTCCTCATTGGTCCCGTTTCCCTCCACCCCTTTTCATTGCAAGTTTTGACCAGGAGTAAAATGCTGTCATGAGCTCTGTCAGAGGATTTCTCATTCAGCATCTGTCCCAGCAGCACCACTGGGCTCAGCTCACAGCACAAACAAGGCGGTAGAGCTACATGGTTCTTTGTGCATCGAGCCATTCTTGCAGCAAATAGAATAAACTGCAGTGCCTGTCTTCAATTCAGATGTAATGTACGGGACAACAGACCCTGAGACTAGATGAAATAAAGGAATGGGTTATGGTTTTTTATTGATCGAATAGATGTTCAATCAATATAAACCTGAGGCCAGATTTGTGTAACTGAGCCTGGTGATTAGTATCACAACTGTGAATACCACAATCAAATTCTCACTGATTTTATACAGTACTTAAAAATAACTTGCAAAACCACAAGGTGATATTATCTTCCTATAGATCTTCCTTCTTATTAGTTTTTGGGTTTAATTATATTCCTACTCGTTCTCTACTTCTCCCAGGCCTGCCTCCCCCATCTCACAAACACATGTGTACAAATGATGTACACAATATTTTGAAAGGACCCAGAGGTGCTTTGCAAATTGTGGACTTGATTCTCTCTTTTAAGCCATTACCTTTTCACCTGTGAAGGAGTGTGACGAGTCAGCTAAGCCAGCTCTCAGGCTGTGTCACATAACTGCAGCAGTTCAAGGCATTTGAAAGCAAGAGAAGGTTTGGCACTTTAGATCTTGATGTCCTTTTCTCCAAAGAAAGGGTCTTCTCCATCTCCATCGTAGAAATGTGCCTAGAGAGACTGTTAGAGTTAGCGGCCTTTATATGTATGTACACATGGGAGAACAGATGCCAAGTTCAAAACAGTCTGTGAAAAAGGAATGGAAAAGTCATCTGTTTCAATGACCTTCTAATTCAGCTGTACTGGTCCTCCAGAGGACATTGCTGTCAATGGCATTTACATCTATGAACTGAAGGGGGTATAAGACCATGAGATAAGGAGATTCATCTGCTTCTTAAAGTTATTAGTTGACTCAGTTCTCCCAGTTCCTGTTTGCAAAAGAGGAATATTGTTTTCTCGGAGCGTTTGCAAGACCGAGCTTTTGTTTTCCTCAAAATGTAAGTGCACAAGAGCCAACCATCAGGGTTCATCATGGTCTTTCAAAGGCAGCAAGAGGCAGCATTGCAATTAACAACTGACCAGCAGTTCCAGGATGAACACAAATCCAGCCAAATGTGGGCAGGGGGAGCAGGACAAGACTGTTCTGACTGTGTTGCATGACACAGAAACATGTCCCAGGCTGGACAGTGCTCCGCAAGGACAAAAGCCCCATCTTCCCCTTGGTAAAACTGTTGTCAGGTCCTAGCCAACAAAATGTGCAAGTTGATTTTCCATCTTTCAGAAAGGAAGAAGGAAAGGTAGAATTATGTTTTACAGGCAGTTTCAGCAGTGAATTAAATCTGTTCCTACTGATATATTTTATTTTAATTTTAACTATCCCGTAGTCCTTATGCTATGTAACCCTGTCTCCTGTGACAGAACAGATTCCTATTCTGCTCTTTTAGATAATTTTTCAGAAATATTTGTTTTTCCATTTAAAGAAAGAAATAAACATATCTTTTGGGGTGAAAAAAACAAACAAACTCATTGTACAAGTTCAGGTAAAGCTTGCTTTGTAACAGTGACCAGATTTTGTCAACTGAATTCATGTGTGTCCAGTGTATCTGAAGAGAACAGTTGTCACTGTTCAGAGTTCATACTTTGACAACACCTTTTACTCAGGAAAAAAAATTAGCTTGAGCCTGCTTTGAAAAAGCTCCTCAAATATGGTTTATCAACTAGGAAAGCACTCAGCTATCATTTGAGATTATAAGGTTTGTGCAAGTTTTGGTATCAATAAATAATAATACATCTGCCATTCAGGTCTTGTTCCTGGGAGCTGGAGTGGAAGAGCATATATTGTAACTTCTGCAGTTTTGCTTTTGCCTGAGGCAAGATCCTGGCTCCATGGAAAGCAGTGGCAAATCTTGCATGAGTTCAGCGACACAGGATTTCTTCTCAGATTTGCAGTATTACAGTGGGCATCACACATCACTGGCTGAAGGCTGGCTCAGTCTCCGTAGCATTTACAATGGTTATCTATTAGGACGAAGTTCCAGTGCTTACATTACCAAAGAAACTCCTTCTGATGCGAAGTATTAATATTGGGGCTGAAGATAGATCATATGATGCCTTTCCACCCTAGCAAAATGTGCATATGCGTAAGTACTCCACATCTCACCTAGTCTGAGGCACTGGAGGAGTGGGAAAGTAACGCATTGCTTTCAGAACGCCAAAACCTCATTTTTTATTTTACTCTTTAATTTATTTCCACAGTTTCGAGCTAGATGAATAATTATCAGGGCTCTGAGTACACTAAGAGGCCTTAATGGCCCTGATCAGTGTCACCTGGTTCTTCCCTTCTATACCGCATGCCTGTGAGAGCAAGGGCTTTATTTAAGCTCAGCCCTGGCTAGCTTTTGCTGCTGCTTGAAAAATACAAAATTTTGTGAACCAGGCAACAAACAGTCCACCCAGGAAAAGAAGAACTTCAGGTCAGATGAAAAGCTTTTTGTAGTGGTTAAAGAAATAGAATAGAAGGTTAACCTAATGTGTTATATCTATATAAAAAAAAAGGGGGTAAATATTTCTTAGTTGGCTTTTTGGTGTAGTTTGTTTGGTGTTTTGGTGTGGTTTTTTTTTCATTTGCAGCTATTTGTCTCACTTTAAAACCATTTGGGTTTTAATTTGGTTACACTTTAACTGAAAATACCATGATACCAGAATGAAAGGTGTTGTCAGGAAAATGTTGTGAATAAACAGTTGTGTCTAGAATGGTATTTGTCCCCAACTACCTCATTTGTTGGGGGAAATAGGGGAAAAAAGCAGGTACCGCAAAGATATCTCTACTTTCCCCTTTGTTGCTATCTACAGCAGGAGCTGTATGGAAACTTGATGGCTCCTGATGCTCATACTGCAGCTCACAATCTTCTCTTTTCAATATATTCTTTAACCGAATGCTAAACTCAGCCTACTTCTTTACAACTTCAAGAATATAGTATATTGCACATGCTAAATAACAGGTTCTGTATGTGCATTTTAGCTCCTGGTACTCTTCCAGCTTCTTCATGCTGTTGCTCATCAGAACAGTACTTTGTAGTATCCTTACCTGCTAACTGTCCCTAAATGTTTTTTAATAATCTTCTTGGCTGACCATTCTGAATTTATTCCACTAGCAACCAAGTATTTGCTAAAGACTCACTGAGAATAAAAGGGAGATGAGGTTAGAAATGCAGTTCAAATGAAATTAGAAATTAAATGCACTTATGGCTTCACTTTCTTGAGGTAAGAAGACTTCCATTTTTCACATGAAACTGCTTTAGCGGATATTGTCCTTAAAACATACAACTAACATAAAACCAAAGCAGTTACAAGACATAAATTTCTCACAAAGAATGCCAGCCTACAGAAACATTACAATGAGCTAGAGCATGTTTTTTTAATCACAAATACCCCAAACAGCATGCAATTGCTTTATTTTTGTACAATGCTTATTACTAATGCACTGTCAGTAGAAAAAAAAATCCAAATTCCTAAAAATAATTTTGAATAATTAATTATAGCCACCTGTTTAAACTGAATGTCTCTAAACCCTAAGGCAGCAGGATCTGTGAGAGAATAACTCACCAAGAACAATAGCATCCGTCTAAAGTCAAGGTGAACATCATCTGGAAAAGAGCAAATGCTGATGAGTTTATCCAAGACTTGTAGCTTGGCACAAAAACAAAAACTGATGATGTCTTCAAGACAGGTACCTCAGTGAGGCAGCCCTGAAGGGTAGCTGAGTGGCTTAGTTTACTACCCTACTGAATATCCCAGGGGAATAAAACCTTGCACATCTATCAGAGTTACGCTTTGGAAGTCTTGGAGCCCAGGCTTGGCTCCTATGTTCTTCCAAGCTTTCTGAGTTTATTCATAGCTCAGCATTATTCATCTTGCTGTAGCTACTGATAAACAAGTTGGAGTTTCTTCACTGTGTGTAAGACCTGTTATTTTTTTGGCAGGTTCCTTGTATCTATAGTTTTTATTGCACTGATAATCTTTGTTTGGTGTTTTTGGAGTTTATGACCTGAAGGAAGGTAAGAATGCAGCAGTAAATGTGCCTGCCTGGCAAAGTTTGTTTGAAACCTTTCTTCTTTGATATTAGGTAATGATTTTGCCTGTGCAGAAGGTGCTGCATTGTTTTGTTGATATGTTGATACTGACAGCTCATTAACTCCTTAGTTAATAACAGCAAAAGTGGTTTTCTATGAGACAGAAATGACGGTGTGAGTTAAGGAGGCCCGATGGAGCAACTCAAAGAACAACAGAAGACAAAGATTGGGCAAAACTTTTTTTTGTTACTTATTCTGAATGCTAGTTGACTTTTATTGGCAAAAATGTTTTAATTTGTATCAGGCTGCACAAATTCCTAGATGAGAAGGGAATCATCTGAAGGCTTATTTGACATTTGAACGTTCCCTACAGCAAAAATTGTCAGTGTAGAAAAGCAAAGGCTTATGACTGTATTTATTGTGGATAAACCTTCAGTAAATTGGTCCTTAAAATGGTTGAATGGCAAAGGGTTAGCACATTTTAGCTGAGTTACTTCTGTAACAGCGCAGAAACCTTCTCCTGATGCAACTGTAGAAATGGGACTTTTGCCATTGATATGTGTAAGATTCAGCCCTGTTTCTGAAGCTTCTTTCCCACATTGAGTTGATTATTGATTCAGACCAGGTGATGAGCCAAATGAAGTTTTTAAATATTTTAAATGTGTGAAAGAAGAGATAATAAGCACATACTACTTTTCCTAGGGAGTTTCTAGATGTTACTATTAAAAGAGACCGACAAAATGTGTAATCCAAATATTTGTGTCCCAACAGACAGTTCAAAATGATTCTAAATATGGAAAGTTTGCAGATCATCCAAAATCAAATGAAAATCTGAAAGTCTGGATTCTGCCTTGCATTTTGGAAATGTTTTCCCAGATTGGGAAGCAGCCTGATCTGGAAGAACACGCAGCACGGGGAATCAGGAATGACTGAGGAACCTGCCGGTGACCGGCTGCGTAGCCTTGGGCAGTCATTCAGCTCCGTGCCTCGCTTCCCCCTTGCACAAAGTGAGGCTCAGTGCATGCGGAGGGTGAGAAGCTGGGGAGCAGCAGGGCAGGATCCTTGCTGTCTTTCTCAAGCCCGCCTTCATGCAGAACAGAAATGTGACTGTTCTGCAGGCACTTGGCTCCTCCTTACTCAGGGAAAGGGCAAGAGCTGTCTTGGCAAGTTCAGTGTTAAGACTTCACAATTGTCAGCAAACGGATCCTTACAGATCTCTCTAAGATTGCTAAGTGGGTCAGGTTTGTTTCCTTTTATAGATGCAGAAAACAAGAGGTGACTTGAGAGGTTCTCAGTTGTGCTTTTGTGACTTCAGAGGACGCGCCTGGCAGAAGATCAGTCAGACTTGTTCTCCTGTGCCAATAATGTGCTTCTGAAAATCCCACCCAAGAGACCTCTCTGTAGGCAGAGAACTGGAGCAAAACTTGAGTCTGTAGCCCAAGCCTCAAAGTAGCCAGGCTGTGTGCTGTTATACCATGTCTTTAAAACAGGAGCTAATGAGACTTGAGCTCCACCAGGCATTAATAAGAGTAAGTAAGTGCTCATGTGGAAGTTGTCAAATAGCAATACTACATCCCAGAGGATAAGTTCTGTTATTTGTTATGTAGCTTCAGCCATGCTAAGCCTTAACCCACATCCGGCAAAACTGTTCCCAGACCACTCTGGCTCTTGTTGTGTAGGGCAGATATAACCCTTCAAACCACTGCAGAGCCTGGGTCATTCTTGATATCTTAAGGACACACATCAGCTGGTGTAGGCTTACTATCTTCAGTGGTGTGTGCTGCAGAGTGAAAGAATAGGTCCAGATTTGCATATGCAGAATGCATTTCATCTGCTTTTATAACATTGGAAGGAAAAACGTGTCTTATGTACTGTTCTGAGTTCTTAGCAAATCCTCTTTCTTTACTGAGAATCTATGTGCTTTTAAGTATATGAGAGTTATCTGTTAGCACCTCCTATTTCCAACACCCTCCTCCATCAAATTCTGGAATCCTTCCAACAGACCAGAAAACAGAATGGGCAATGAGAGGCTGTCAGTTACTACTGTAGGCTCATTGAGTGTGATGAGGACCTTTAGCAGAGTTTCTTCAATATTTGCAATCAGGCCCCCAAAAGGCATACTAATTTGTCCCTTCTGTTCTGTCAGCCTTTGCTTTTGGCCACTGGAAGTGCAATCAGGAAACTGTGCCTGCAGCACTGCTCAGATGTTCTAAGTCATGTATAACTTTCTGTCTCTGATGTGCCGTGCTTTACTGTATTGGCAGAGTCAGAGCAGTTTCTCTTTCTACTGAAGCTTTCTTTACCTTTCTGCTGTCTATATAAGCACTGACTTGCTGTCACCACTAAAACGTGAAGAAGTAAAGCCTAAGGCATAGACAGAAGCCTGTCTTCTCCTTGGTCTGTCTCAACAGCTACAGGTTCAAAAGCAGATATTGAGTGTTTCTGAGCCTGAATACTTCATTTAATAGTTACAACAGTTATGGCTTTTTGCCTTGTAATATATCTTTTTAAACTAAGTTCTGCTCACAGCATTGTAACTGAGCTAGGTCCGTCAGAAGATTCTCTTTATACTCACTGGCGAAATGAGTGTGAAGAGCGTAACCTCAAATCCTAAGCATTATTCTTCACTTTATTTTAATGAAACTGTGCTCGTTTCTGCTATCAGAGAGGTTGCACCTTAATACTTAGGATGAAATCCTGATGCTGTTGAAGACTGGAAGTTTTGTCACTGATTCGAGTTAGACTAGAAGTTTACCCTTAAAAGAATGGGATTTTTAGAGTGGCATTTAGGAGAAATAATTGAAAATCTGAGCTAATTTTGGAATGGATCAGCTTATGAAAATATCTGATTATGTGGTTGCCAGCAATTATCTGAATGGTGAGGGCATTGACTGAGGATGGAAGACTGATGAGGCCTTTTTCTTGTCTGTGTTTGGTGGAAAAGAGAACTTCAGGGTGCGACCTCTGTTCACAAAACTACTGAAGTAGGGATGTTAGTAGATATGTTTTTGCTGAAATGTTACACCATACATTGCTGCTCTGCCGTACCTGAGAAAGGACAGATGCTGTAATGACACAGAGAATTAAATATTGATAGCGCAACACAGAACAAAATTCTGATTTCTTCAGCTCTGGTACAACTGTGCAGAAGCACGTCACAGTAACACTGAGTGGCTGGTTTCGTTCATGTTCAACTGGTTTATATGCATTGTGCTGTAATGTGCATTTTCACAGCACTGTGCAGGAGCATGGAGTTCAAAAGCCTGAGTGGATGTTTGGGTCATGCTACTCCATCTTTCTTATGCAGGACTAGCTGAAGCAATGTCTGTACTGGTGTACCAGAAAGGTTCTGTCACTGAGGCTGGTTTGCTCACAACAGTCTCTGTCAACACGGTTCTACTGTCTTGCCCACCAAAACAAGGTAGCCTCATGGGAATTGCCTTTTGGTGTTGAAGTCTGGCCTGGGCTAACTCTTAACGTATGCCCAAGAGCTGTTTCAGATAGTGCTAGTTGGCTTAGGCCAAAACCATGCCAAGAATTGGTCTCAATCTCTGGTGGCACAGGCCATTGTGTTCTGGGGCCCAGTTCCTAAAACCGTGAGGTTATTTACTGACATTGACAGATCCAAAGCTGGTATAGAATTCACCTTGATAAACATATATTAAAAATATTTAAAACTTCCAAATGTGCTAACAAGTGTAGTTTTTATTGAAGAGATGCACAAGTGTAGCAGGAACATCAAAATATGGTGGTGTTGAGACTACACAGAAAGTAAAAACAGTGAGAGCTGCCACTCTAGAACTCGTGTGAGTACTGAAGCATTCACCACCTGAGCTGTTGACAGGAATAACTAAATGTGCTGCTTTGTGATGGCCATGCAGTGCCATCACGGGAGGGGCTTTGTGCTTTTTCCCTAAATGACAGAAAAAATAGAATGGAGAAGGAAGGATAATGTAATTCAGAAGGGATGTGCAGTGCAAGTTCACTTTCTTTCCCTTAAAAATATGAACCATTGAAAATTTCAGCTCTCTTGTGATTTGAAATGAGAATTGTTTTTGCTATCCTGAAAATTTTGATAAAGCAGGAAAACATTTTCTGCCCAGCTCTACACAAAGTACTGCAACAAACCTCTAAATACAACATGACCAACAGGCCAAAAGTGATTCCGCAGCCCACCAGAAGTCCTAGAAAAGACTTGGTGGTACAGAAAATGTTGATTTTAATTTGCAAGCAAATAAAAAAGTTTGTGTGACTTTTAGAAGTGATGAAAGATAGCTGAATAAAGGCTCAAGGAGCTGTGACTGTAGTGAGGGAAGTGGGTGGACAGATCCCTGTATACAATGATGCTATGAGATGTGAAATTGCTAAAATAGCCCCTGCCTAATGTAATCACCTTTCAAAGAATATTTGAGAGGTGTTTTGTCAGTCAAATATAAACAAAGACTATGTCTGAAATTCAAAACTTGTCCAAAGTAATTTTTCCTTCAAAGGCTGTTTCCCCTGCTTGTGCTCATTCTAGTGCTTTGAAAAGACATGTTTTTAGAGGGCAAGCTATTTTTAATTGTTTATGAAAAAAATAAACAAAACCTTTTACAAAGCAGTAAGGAAAACCAAATGCATCTTCCAACAACTCCACTCTTCTAGGAACAATAGTGAGCACTACAGAAACTGCATAAAAGCAGTCATTATCCAAGAACTTTTAGGAAATGCTGGCACTATTTCTAGAGCAGAGATCTCATGAGAATATAGAGAGAACAGTATGCCATGGTACTGATAATTAATTTTTTTCCCATTCTAAAAAGGCTGTATCAGGACAATAACTTCAGATCTTATAATGATTTCTCATTCTAAAACATTCCAGATTGCATTACAAACTAGTGGAGTGATCCCGTAGCTGTCCCTGTGCAAGACTGCTGTTGGCTTCAAAGGCAGTGCTGTGTTCAGGCTGACACACTGACACAGGATCGTGACCTTGACCCAAGGACAGATTATTCACCCTGACCACTTCAACTCGTGCTGAACTACAGGAACTACTGAAAGGAAAGGGAGCAAACTGCCTAATATTTTCTTTATTAGCTGTTGCTTAAGGCAGGAAATGGAGAGAAAAAAAAGAAAACACAAAACCTTTTTTTGCAATTAAAGTTGTGTTGGGAATTGAATTATGGAGGACGTTAAGTCAGTAGCATTGAGATAGGGCCCTGAATACAGTTACATCTAGAGATCTGAGGCATCTCCTGGTATCTCTAATCACAAATAATCACCTCCTCCGCTTTCCATCTTGAACGCCAAAGTTTGTGGATACCAGCAACAGTGGCGTGTGGTTTCTTGTGGCTTTGTGTCTGGGGGCTGCCTGTGAGCTATGACAAGGAGTTTCTTTGCCACAGGTGGAGTGTTTGTATCTGCTTTCCTCCTCAGTTGATCCTCTTGTCTAATAAGATGGTTTGCCTTGCAGCTTTTCTGAAGGCAGGTCACACCAGGGCAGAACTGACAGGATCACCCTCCTCCATTCATTTCCCGATTTCTCGTTACTGACAGGAACTTACCAATCTCCCTCACCTCTGTTATGGTTCTTCAGGTCTCCCTCTTAACTTTTAAACCATGGCTTGTTTTAACCATCAGCTACAAGTTTTTAGAGGGAGTGTGAATGTATCATGAGTGTGTATGATTTGATTTACAGGAAACTGAGGCGGGGGGCAAAGGAATCAGTCACTGGCACTATTTGCAGATGTTGGTAGAAATTATCTCAAAAGGGAAGGTGTTAATTCCTCAGCACTAGCATAGTGTTCCTCGGTTGCAATGTGAATCACCAAAAGGATTCAAAACAAATATATGCCATTGTATGTTCTACCCTTTTTACACTTGGACACTTAAAAACTGTAAGAGCTCTGTTCCAAGGAGGCCTCTGGGAGGGCGTGCAGCCCAGAGCTCCTCACACCCTCTGCCATCTTCCTGGTAAATACTTGATTGTACAGAATTGGGGGGGTGGGGTGCTGAATTCCGAGATACCAGTGGTCCCCTCTGCCAGTTCAGGGCCTTACCCTGCTATACGCATCTGCTCGGATGGCCAGCTGCAGCCTGGCCTAATGTTTAAGAATTGGGCGAAACGAGTTGTGCGTTATCCATGAATATATAAGCCTTGAAAAGAGAAGACTTCGGGGGGACCTAATAGCTGCCTTCCAATACCTGAAGGGAACCTACAGGAAGGCTGGGGAGGGACTTTTTACAAGAGTGCCCACTGACAGGACAAGGGGAAATGGGTTTAAGTTGAAGGAGAACAGATTTAGATTCGATCTTAGGAAAAAATTCTTCAGTAAGAGGGTGGTAAGACTTTGGAATAAATTGCCCAGAGAAGTTGTGGATGTCCCCTCCCCAGAGGTGTTCAAGGCCAAGTTGGACAGAGCCTTGAGTAGCCTGGTCTAGTTGAGAGGCGTCCCTGCCCATGACAGGGAGGTTGGATTAGATGATCTCTGAGGTCCCTTTCAGCCTATGCCGTTCTATGATATAAAGAGAAATCCAGCCTGGCAGTTGCACGGTTACTTTCTGTGCCTGGTTTCCCATGAAGCCTACCTCCTATTTTGCTGCTTTATTAGCTGTTGTTTCTAATTTTTGTGAGGGATCAGGAAGCTTGTTTTAGGCGCAGTGAGTAAACCGTCTTGGCAGAAATAAGGAAACTGTTAAGAGGGAGGGGCCGCTACATTGTGCGGCTTACTTAATTGTCTTAATCGAAAATATATGAATATAAATAGACCTCAGACTTCCTTTCCTCTCCTCTTTTTTCCAAGCTGAAAGACATCCAAGGCCGTCATAAAACCCGGGGCTGTAGGGTGGCAGAGGGGAGATGTGGGCGGGTGTGTGGGGGCTGCAGCCGGAGCCCGGGGGGCAGCACCCTGGGGCCAGGCCCCCCGCCGCGCTCCCTGTTTGCTTTGTGGGAGCGGGAGGGCGCTCCGGGTTCAGCGGGGCATTAGTGCAGAAGCTTTGGAAAGCGGTGTAAGGCAGCGTGCACGGGCTGCCGGGCAGGCCCATAAAAGCGGAACTATACAATCAAGGTGGCAATTGAGAAAGTGGTTTATTGGGTTCTCTTCCTCGTCAGCACCCCTCCGCCCGCCCGGCTCTCGGCTTCTCCCGGGCTGAGATCTGGAGGGGGCGGCTGCCTTGGTGCCGTTCCGGGGCCAGGAGGGAGCGGGCAGCAGGCCGGGCTCCTGCCGCCCGGCCGCAGGCAGCGGGGAGCTGGGCCGCCGGGTGCGGGGGCAGCTGGAGGTCTGGGTTTGTTCAAACGCTCACGGCTCGTCTGCAAGTATTTGTTTGTCTGCGGTCGCCCCAGAGGCAGATGTGCCGGGAGGGGCTCCCGAGGCCCTCGGTTCTCAGCCTCGGCGGGTCTTGGGAAGCCTGCGAGCGGGATGGCTCCCGCTGTGCGCGCGGCGCAGCCCGGGCCGGGTTCCCTCCTCGGGCACCGGGATGGAGGTCCGCGGCCTCTGCGGCTTTGTGCTCCGGTGGCCGCTGAGCCCTCGAGGCTCCTAGTTGCCAGGCAAGAGGGAGTGGGGATGGGAGGGCATGCTTGCCCCGGTGCCAGCTGTCAGGCCTGTAGCTGCTGACAGGCTCCCTGCCACTGGCATGGCCGGAGAGATAGGCAGGGCCCGGCGAGCTTCGGCGTGGGGAGGGCATAGCACAGGCGGCAGCAGGGGCGAGAAACGGGCGGCCCAGGTGGGTTGTGTAGCGGAGACATCCGTGTCTCCATCTTTCTTGAAGCAAGACTGGCCGTGCAATCCCTTTGCATCCCCTACCCCCTTCTCCAGCTGGTACAGCTGTGCATCCCTGCGGATCGGACGAAGGCATCCAGCAGTGGAAACCTGGGACACTCGCCTTCATTTGCAGGCCTGCAGATGACACCATAACCTGCCAGAGGGACCCCAAGTGGGGTGAGGAGGCCGAGGGCAAATAGCAGCACAGGCTTAGCATCGCTGCTGGCACCCTTCGATCCAGGTGCAAGGACTGGCCTTTGCAGGGAGAGCTGACACGTTCTTACAGTGGTGGCAGCGTTTCGCGGAGACGAAGAGGGGAAGCCGGGAAGCATCCACCCGATGGAGGGCATGCCAGGAGAATGGAAAGGCCCCGTGCCCTGAGCGTTTGGCGGGGTCGGGCCGACGGCCTGATGGTGCTTCAGCTCGGTCGTCCTGATAATGCGGAGTGTCAGGGAGAGGGAGATGGGAAAGACTGCTTCGGTCCCCGGGCCCAGCCCGGCGGCCTCGGCCAAGCACAGGCAGCTGAGGGAGTTGCCCATCTGCAGAGGCTGCCCGCTCTCCCGTGGCTTCCTCGGCCGGGCCGGGCCCTCTGCTGCAGAAGGGCCGGCTGGTCTTCGTAACGTCGAAGAGAAGCAGCGGAGGGGATAGGCAGTGCCTAGCGGGCCGGGAAGGGGTCTTTTGCAGCCCGCCCCCCGTCCCGCACGCTTGGCCCTCGACCGACCCTCTCGTCTTGCCCGACGGGCGCCTCGAAGGGCGAGCGGGGCCGGGGGTCGCCGCCGGCCCCGTCTCCCGCCGCGCTGGTCTCGGGACGCTCCTCTCCCCGCAGCACCTGCCGCCTTGCCCTTGTCCCGCTCCCGCCGGCAGTCGCCGAGGCTGGAATTCTCAAAGCCCGATGCTGATGACCCTCCCCTCACGGGGGTGGCAGGAGCACGTCCGTCCTCGCTCCGTCCCCTAGGAGCCAGAGCCCGGCTCCTACTGCGTGGGGGCTTCCCCGTCAGTCCAGTGCCTGACGAAGGTCCGTGTCCCCTTACTGCTCAGTGCAGAATGCCGGCAGGGCTGCGGGCTGCCACCGGTACGAGAGACAGTGTCCGCCCGGGAGGTACCCCTGCCCGTCTCGCTGCCAGGCTGGCGAGGAGCCGGCTCGGCTTCCGAGCGGGTGCCGGAGCTCCCTGGAGCCCTGGGAGCCGAACAAGCGCGGGAGGAGGCTGGAGCCGCCGGGGCACGGAGTGCCATGAGCTCACCCCTCCGAGGCGTGCGCTCCTGTCGCGACTGGGCGCCCACTCGCGGCCCCTCAGTCGGATCCAGGCGGCTCTGTGAAAAGCCTCCGGAGCTGGCCGGCAGGGTGGCCGGGCGGTTGAGCAGCCACCCTCTTGCAAACGGTTTACGAAAAGCCCACGGCTGCGACACTTTGCGAAAGTTGGGCGAGTTGCTCCCTGTTGTGCGAGGGGAGGCTGGAGCCGCACGCTGCGACCCTCTCGGGAGCCGCTGCAACTCCGCCTTGTCATCGCTGCCGAGGGGAGATGCTGCAGCCCGAGAAATCCCGTCGGATCTGGTTCAAAATAGGTCGATACAGAGTCAAGACGCTGACAAACCGCCTTTCGCCCCGGCAAAAGCGTGCGGGGATGCCCCAGAAACCGAGGGGCTGCTGTGGTTTATGTCCATCTTAGCGAGGCGGGATGTACAGAGTGGTTCCCAGGGCCAGAACAAATACCTGCTAAGAACCGAAGGCGCCACAAGTTGTTGCACAGATGAATTGATCCAGTAATCGCTAGGGCTATAACACCCTTATTTGTGCTAAAGCATGTGACACAATCTTCAAAATGTGGTAGCTCCAAGTTACCACCTCTTTATTACTTATACAAGCTAATAGGTGAAGTGACTTTTACCTTCTTTACTTGAAGGAGGCACAAAGAAGCAAACAGGTAATTCCACGCTGCTAATTTTTATGATGTGATGAGCAGGGAAGGGAGAGGTTGAAATGAAGACTGGGAAGACCGATTATGAAATCTCGGAGTCTAGTTCGTAGTGACCAGCTCAGATCTCATGATTAATTTTTGTTAAACTGAGGCTGCAAATACGTTGGGAAGTCTGGCACCTGATCTGCCCGCGAGTGAACCGCTTTGCGCTGTCCGAAAGGATGATCCGATACCGGGCACCTCTTTTTCTTGTCACTAATTTGAATTCTCGCCTTAACGTTAGCATTTTTAATTAAGTGCTTAGCTGTTGCGTTTCAGGGCGCGGAGCGAAGGAAGCGGTAGCCGTCTCCCCCGCTGCCGGGCTCGGCGGTGCCGGAGCGGGTTGCCGAGCGCGGAGCGCCGGTGTCTGCCGCGTCGAAGTTGCGGTACTGTTACGGTTCCTCTCGGGTGAGACTTGCCAGGCTTAACGCTAAAAAAGTGTCTCGTATACAAAACGGTCAGAATATTTACAGGTAATTGTGACTGTCAAGTACTCCGGCGTGTTGACAAAGCGCAGAGATCTTGGAGCGTTTCGTCGTTCGGAGGGCGGGAGGCTGCGGCGGCGTGGGACCCCGGCGGGCTCTGCGCCCGTTCGGCCGGGGGACGGGGATGCCTCCGGTTCCCAGCGAAACGCTGGCCAGGAGGAAATAATCGTGTCACTCCGCAGGGACGGCGTGCTCGGAAGGCACTTCCCGGAGCAGAAGTGCCGGAGTTCGCGGAGCTGCAGTCCCCGCTGGGGACAAACTCGCTTGTTAGATGCTGATTTAGCTGGAGTGATTCCGTGACGGGGAGCAGACGAGCACTGCGTCTGGTCTGGTTTTGTAATGGGATTTCAACGGCGGATACCGCTAACCCGTCCGTTTGCCAACCTGAAATTTGTCACGGGAGCGCGCTGCCTGTGCTCAGGTCAGCAGCCGCTCGCAGAGGGGAGTGAGGTTTGCCGGGGGGCTGCCGGCGCCGCAGGCCGGGGGAAGCGCTTGGGCTGGTAGGAGACGAAGCTTCAGGCAGAATCGCTCTCGCTGCCTGGCAGCGGTGTGCCTCGCCCTGGGCACCGATACGCTTGGGCACGGCGGCCGCGCAGCCACCGGGGCCGCG
The DNA here is from genome assembly GCF_009769465.1 of Tauraco erythrolophus. NCBI lineage: Eukaryota > Metazoa > Chordata > Aves > Musophagiformes > Musophagidae > Tauraco > Tauraco erythrolophus. The sequence goes on along the minus strand of NC_141472.1, from coordinate 13,488,592 downwards.
GCGGTTGCGCCCGCACTGCGGGGCTGCGAGGTGGCATGCCCCGCAGACGGCCGGGCACGACCTGCCGGCCCGCTCCGCGCCCTGCCCGCCTGCCCTGCCTGGGAACGGGATGGACACGCCGTCGGGGGCGATGGAAGCAGAGGGAGGCCAGCTCTGTGGAGCTCAGCGGGCAGCAGGCAGGCAGGTTCCAGGCAGTATCCCCAGTAAACCCCTGCCCCGGGATCTCTCCGGAGGGCATCTGCCTCGTTCCGTCGCGCCGGGAGGCCGCGTGTAGGCTGGAGGGCGCCGCCTCTGCAGAGCTACCGGGGCTGCCCCGGGCGGCGGGCCACCTTTCGGCCACCCTTGAACCTGCTGGGAGCGGGCAGGCAGCCCCGGACCGGGGAGGGGGGTGGGTGGGGGGGTGGGGGGGTGTCTCCCTTCGCGGGCCAGGTACCAGCCCTTGGCCCCGAAAGGTCTTTGTAAGTGTTCGCGCATATAGGCAGGCGAAGTTTTGAGGCCACGGGAAAAGGCGGTAGGATTGTTAGCAGGAGGAAAAGCGACAGGATTTGGTCTTTGCCAGCCTCGGTGCCCCGTGCGTGTTCCCTGCTTAGCCCCTTTAGTAACAGTTTAGGGCTAACGAAAGCCTAAAAAGGCTGAGCGTTATCCCGTCAGCCTCTTGCAGCCTTCCGACCGCAGAGATTCCGGCAGGGACAGGGACAAGCCCGCTTCGCGGCGCGGCCGGGGAGGCTCCGAGCTGCCTGCCCTTTGCTGGAGCTGGGCCGTGGGGACGTTTGCTGCTCGTGTGTATTAGGGTGCGTTTCCTCGATCTGTGCAACGGCGTTTTCCGGCTTTACAGTTCAATAAAACCTGTTATTTGTCTTCACTCGAAATCCCCTGCGCTGTCTGCCCCTTTTCTCTGGGCAGATCCTCAGCCCCCAGTTATTTGCAGAAAGAACTGTAAATCCCCAGCTGCCGGCCGGGCTCCGCTCTGTCGCAGGATGACCTGCCCTTGGCTGCGGCGGGAGGGAGGGCGGGAGGTGGCGGCCAGCGGCGGGGACCCGTGCGGTCGGTCCCAGCACGGCTCTGCTCCCTGAGCGCTGTTTCGCGTGGAAGGAGACAGCGGGAGCTGCTGCCTTGTGCCGCAGAGCCGAGGGTTCTCCGTGCGCTTTTGCTGGTGGTTTAATTTACACGAGCGATTTGCCTACAAAGATCGGGCTGTTAAGAGGCGAAGTTTGGATTTAGGAAGAAAATGGCACTCTGCTCTGCACAGAAGCCAGTCACTAATGAGCCGCGCCGTCCTGGGGAACGAGCGCGGCGGGGCCGAGGCTGAGCGCTGATTCCCGGGGACGGCGCTTGGGAGCTGCTCTGTCCTCCGGCTCTGCCGGGGCCTCGGCTCCCGTCTGGTCTCCCCCGGCCGCAGAACTTGTAGAGAGTTTGGGAGACGGTGGTGTCCGACGTGGGCGGGTGATGCTGTGCTTCCAGGTCGGAGCCGGGTGGGGGAGAAGGGCTGATATCTTGCTAATTTACGTAAATCGTTGCAATTAAAACTATTCGTGCCTCGGGGTACGAGTCCTCGGCCTTGCACGCTCGGCATCTCCTGCCGAGCTCGGCCGTCTCTCTCCCCCACCCCGAGCGAGAGCGCGGCTGGAGAGAGGAAGGAGGGGGCTCCCCCGGCACCCCGCGCCCCGCAGACACCTTTGGGGGGAAGAGGCAGGCGCCGGGCTGGCCCCCCGGCCGCGGCGGGCGGCTCGCCGCTGCAGCCCCCTCCCGCGTTCGTTCGTGCCGCGACTCGGCCACCTTGGGGGGGAGCGGGGGCGCCGCCCGGCCCGGGGCAAACGGCGCTGGAGTGGCCTTGGCCTTGGGCGGCGGCGAAGGGGCAGCCGCAGCTGGTGCTCGGGTGGCGGGGCTCGTCTTAGAACTTGTCCGTCACTTCTTTCTCGGATCTGGGGAATTTTACTTAATCGCAACGAAGGTGGCGAAACTCATCCTTCGTTTCCAGCTATGAGCTGCTAATTTGAAGGAGAAGAGCCGCAGGGCACAGGCGGTTCGATCCGTGCTCTCTGCTCCTGACAGTTTACAAATCCTAACAGACCTGTTCTAGCGAAGCCGTACAAAACCGAAGTCTCGCAAGTCCGTTAAGGTGAGGCGGGTCGATGAGCGTGAAATCTCACGGAGGAAGTCCCGTGCGGCTCGCGCTGCAGCGTGTGATTGCGGGAAAACGCAAACCTGCGGCCGGGGGGACAGCCAAGAGCTGGAGACGAGTGTGAGGAACAAGGAGAAGCTGCAGATCGCAGTGGGGAGCCGGACCCCGGCAGCGGCCGGCTCAGCGCCGCACCAGGCGGCCCGGGGGCGAACCCCGCTCCCTGCGCCCGCCTCGGCCGGGGCTGGACTGAAATACGGTGTAATAACAGCTCCGGCCGAGTCCTTCCCTTCCCTGTATACGGCAGGGTGTAGAGATTCCCTCTCTGTAGCCCGCAGCTGCTTCTCCATACAACAAAAAACTTAAAATCGGCGAGGGGAAGGATGAAGGCGAGGGTACGGTCTGCAGAGATACTGCTGTCCCGAAATCGTTCAGTCGGAGCTCGGACGCCGTAAAGACAATTTTGGTTCTGTTGTGTTTTTTTTTTGTTGTTGTTGTTTGTTTGTTTTTTTTCAGTTGGCGCAGTAGGAACGAGTCGCGTGGACCCCGAAGGGGCTGGGGGCGGCCGGCGGTGCGCAGGGGAGGCAGAGCCGCCTCCGCCGGCTCCCGCGGGGTAGAGGCGCTCTGCGGCGGACCGGGAGAGTCTCCGGGCGCCCCGGCGGCCGCCGCCCGCTTAGGCTTGGGCTGACGGCCGGAAAGCACCGGCGTGCGGCTGGGAATCGGCGATGACCCGACCCGTGCTCCCGCCGGCACCGTCGGCTAGAGCCAGAGCTCTGCCCTCGAAGTGCTTCGGCAGGGCTGGGCTCGTCCCGCCGTCGAGATCAGGGACGTTTTCGTTTCGTTTTAGCGTCAGCTCCTAAACCTGGCGCCGAGCGAGGGACCGCCGTAGTGCGGAGCGGCTCCTGCAGCGGCCGGGTTAGACGGCGAGAGCCGGATGGAGGGGCCGCTCCGCAGAGGCGCTGGGGGAGGCCGGCTCCTCGGCCGCGCCTTTCCCGGTCCGCGTGGGGAGCCCGAAAAAAAATGCAGTCGGACAGGAGGTCAGACCCCAGGAGCTGCCAGCTGCGAGTTTTCCCGGGCCGGCCTCTCCGCCCTGCCCTGCCCGGGCCGCGCCGCGCCGCGTAGCGCGGCGCTGCGGGAGCCTCGACGGCATGTGGCGCGGCGGGCGAGGCGGCAGGGCGGAGCGGCGCTGCCGGGGCGAGGGCGCAGCGGAGGGCGGCGGGGCCGGCGCAGCCCGCGCCGCGCAGGAGGGGCCCGGCAGGCCCCTGCGGCAGGTGCTGCTCGCCCTGCCCGGCCGCACCGGACCGCGGGCGGGCGGGAGGGAGCAGCGGCCGCCTCGGGCTGCGCCGGCACCGATGCCCGCGCGATGGCGCTGTGCGAAGGGGGAAGGCGCCGGGACAGGTCGGGCGGGTGGTCCAGTCCGGGCCCCGAGCCCGGGTCCCGCCGCGATGGCGGCCGCTGGGAAGGGAGGCTGGACCGAGCTGGAGCGTGGAGTGCGGAGCCCTCGCCTGCGGGCGCCGCGCTTCCCTTCCTGAGGCCCCCTGCCCGGGTGCCCCGGCGGTGCTTGTTGCGGCCGCCGCCCCGGCGGGAGCTCGGCGCTGCTCCGCCTGGCCACGCCGCTCCCAGCCCGCCGGCCGCTGCGCCGTCGCGGCAGCCCTGGGCCTCCGCGCTTCGAGGTGGTGCCCGCGGGCGGCGGGCCGGCGCCCCCGGGACCCAGCTGTGAGGCGGCCGGGGCCCCTGCCTCGGCCCAGGCCGCATCGCTCCGCGGGGAGCCCGGCCCGGCCGAGCCCCGCGGTGGGGCGGGAGTCCCGCGGACACCGTGACTTCTGGGAGGCACTGGGCGGAAGGGGAGAAAGGAGGCGAGGAGAGGGCAGGGGAGCCCAGCGGATCCTGTCCGGCACGGCGGCCGGCTTTGGGGCGCAGCTGCGTGGGGCGAGGGGTGGCCCCGGCCCCAGTCCCGGTCCCGGCCCGGGGGGCAGCACCGCTCGGCGTCGCGGGCGGCGGAGGCGCGGGAGCCCGCGGCCGCCCCAGCTGCCGCCGTCCGCCTCTGAAGCCTGTGCCGGCACGGATCTGCGTTCGCTTCCATGCGTTTTGGCTTTAAAAGCAGTGGTTAATGAAAACCAAACCTTTCCAAGGAGGTGTTTTTGTTCGTTTGTTTTGTTCAAAAATTTTTTTGGCAATCAACCACTTGAGGCGTCCATAAACTTCAGTAACGGGGAGCGAGCGCTGGGACGCGGAGCGCACCCACTCCTGCTCTCACCGGAGTCCAAGAGCAGAAAATTCTCGTACTGGAGTTCGTGTTAGAAAATGAAAAGAGGTTATTAATAATAATAACAACAAATAATTCAGTTCTTTTTATAGCGAGATTGTGGACGGATGGGGAAAGCGATGGGAAATAATTGCCCTTTTTTCCCAGTGGAAATAAGGACAACGTGAAAATCATGCAATGGGAAAAAAAAAAAAACAAACCCGAACAAAACTAAAAACCCCAAACATTTGTAATTTGAAACAGAAAGAAAAAGCTTTTATTGGGAAAAATATGTAAAAAAAAATAAATAAGCATCGTGTATCATAAAATCTGTCTCAACTAAATGATGTTTACAAAACAGAAGTTACCAACCAGCAAAATTTATACGCGCTCGGTTCGGTTTCCCTTCAGTTTCACTAATAAGCCCTTTTTCTTCCGCGTCGAAACTTGCAAATGATCGCCGCTCCCGATTTCAAAGTTAAACCAGTATTTTCTGTAAACGTTCGGTTTATAAGTACAGGAATAAACATGTATTTGGCGATCCTGATTTTCCAGGAAACGCGCAAATGTGAAACCAGCTGCCGGTGGGGAAAAAAACGAACGCGGGAGAAAGGTGCAGGGGATCATTGCAAATAAAGCAATCGCTACATATATATTTAAATGTATTTAATTGTATGCATTATTCAAATGCCCTTCTGACTAGTTGAATAATTTAGAATCGATAGTTTTCCTAAAATCTTTATAAAATATTTACACTTTATAAAATATTAATCGATTAACAAGCCAGTCGTACTCTTATAGGAGCTTTACTAAAGTCCTGTAATCGCGCTGTCGCCACACGTCTCCGCTGTTAAGGAAAGGATCACTGACAAAATGTAAATGACGATCTTCAGACGGTCGTGTTTATAAATAGCTCATTAATGGGCTTGGATTGAATCTCTCCATCCATCCACATCATCAGATATAATAATAGTAACGAATCAGACAGGGAAGATCCTGGCTAAACCATTGGCATTTTTTTTTTTCCAGAAGTACTGAAGTCCTAAATCACCAATTCTTCTAACTTTCCGGCCATTGATCCGCGGGAATTCGTAGTTCAACGTCAAAGGTAAGAACAAAACATTATTCAATTATTCGATAGTTGGTGGAAAATGTTAACTTCCATGTAAGAGCTGCTGCTGAGCTTTATCAGATTTAGGGGGGAAAAAGGGAGAAAAGTTAGATCGGGTTATTTAAAAAGAAAAACGAGAGTTCTCCAAACTTCGAGGCTCCTTTCTGGAAGGGACGGCGGGAGCCCTGGCTGGCGGCAGCCGCTGCGCTCTCTCCTCCTCCGCAGCCTGCGCGTTCCCGGCACAGGCGCTCGCTCCTCCGACAGCTCCCGGAGCCCCGGCCCTGTCGGCGGCCCCCGCGCCCCGGCCTTCCGCTGTCCCCGCATCTCTTCTGGCTCCCCCAAACTTCAGTCGGCGATGGGACCCGGCGCTCACCCCGTTCACGGCTTTGCTGTCCCGGGACAAGACTGGCACCGCGTCTGGGCTTTGGCGGCGGGTCCCCCTGCCCCCTTCGAGGAGGGGAGAAACGCGAGTCCTTCGGCCGAGGCGGGAGAAGCCGCACTCGGCGCTGCTTTTGGGGACCGGGCCGGGGGTCAGATGTGGAGCGAAGCGATTATTTCTCTTACCCTGCCCGGGGATCCGCTGCTTCTCCCGGCTCCGCTTCCAGGGGCGACCCGGAGCCCACCGGGAGACCCGAGCGCTCAGCGGGCGGGCAGTCGCTGCCGCTCGGAGGGAAGGCGGGGAGCAGCGGGGCCAGCGGCGGCCGAGCTCCCGCGGGGGACATGCCCTTCCCCTCCCCCAAATCCCGCGGCAGCACCGACGGGGCTCGCCGCACCGGGACGGCTGTGTGCGGGTTCGGGGCTGTCGCCGCTGCCCACCCTACCCACCCCGGGCGATTACGGGACGGACGGAAACCTGCCGCCACGGCTGCCCGGTGGCGGTGATGCTCCCGCCGTGCCCGGGACGGGGTGGGTGGAAGAACCTCTCCTCTCCCTCCCCCCCCCCCGCCAACGCCCCCCGTAGCCCCCTGTTTTTTTTGACCCTCCGGCGCCACCGTAAAAGGCAGCGCTCTTAAGGGGGCACAGCGGGGAGGGCGGTGCCCTGTAGGGAGCCAGCGGCGGACGGGCGGCGGGGGAGGAGGGAGGACGGCGGGCACTGAAGGACGGAGGGCCGAGCCCTCCCCCCCCGCCGCCCGTCCGCTGCCCGCCCGCCCCCCGCGCCAGAGGGGATTTCCTCGGTCCACCTTAACGCGGGGCTCGTTCCGCCGCCGGGCGGGCGGGGAGGGCTCGGCGGCGCGGAGCCGCCGGCTCATTCCCCTGCGCCCCCCGGGCCGGGCAGGGGGCGCTGCGAGCCCTCGGGGCGCGCTGCCGGGCATGGCCCCGCCGGGGGAAGCGCCCGCTCCGCCGCCGGCCCCGGGGAGCGGCGCGGGTGCACCTTGCACCCGAGCGAGAGGTGACTGCCTGCTGGGCGACTGCCGGCCTCCCTGGGACCGGCCAGGGGACTGATCCCGCCCCGCTGCGACTCCCCCGCTGGAGCTTTCCCCTCCCCGCTGGCTGCACTTAGCCGGCGCTGTCATGCCCTACCCGGCGCTCCGCTATTAAATAATTTAGCGGCGGCAGCAGCAGCAGCAGCAGCTCTTCCCTGCCCGCTTCTCACCTCCTCCCGGCCCCCGCCATGAATTATTCAGGGCCAGCCCGGTAACTGCCTGGAGCCCGGTGCGGAGAGGAGGGCGGCGGCGGGGCCCTACCTGGGGCCGGGCCGGGCCGGGCCGCCCGCTCTCGGCGTTCCAGGGGAAGCGCGACCGGCCCTTGGGGCGGCAGCCGCCGCCGCACCGCGAAAAGTTACTGCCGCCTCACCCCGGCGGGGAGAGGTTGCGGGAGGGTCCCTGCCGTCGCTCGGCTCCCCGGGGACGGGCCGGGTGGCAGGAGGCGGTGAGGCCGTCCCGGCTGCGTCGGACCGTCCCGGGCGCCTGGACTGGATGCCCGTGGCAGCTTTGCTCCTCCCGGTCGGTCCGGTCTCCCCAACTCCGGTTTCCCCTCTATCCCCCCCACCCCCTATCCCCTTCTTCTCCCGGCTCCTCCTCCTATCCTTCCCCCTCGGCCCTCCCCCAGCCTGACTGCCCCTGTCCTTGCGCCCTTCTGCCCTGGGTCTCTCCTGTCACCGCCGCCTCGTCCTGCCGCTCTTCCCCGCCCTCCTCCCTCCCTCCGTGCGGCACCGCGCTCGCTTTTCGTGTGCGAGATGTATTATTTATTTATTGGTGTTTAATTTCCTGCCAGGTGGGTCTCTGCCTCCCACCCCTGCGCGCAGCGGGGCCGGCCGGCGCCGGGTCTGCGCGGGGCGGGCCGGGAGGAGGTGGGCTGCTGCGCGCCCGTCTGCGCCCGATCCCGAGATAGCACCGAGACTTGATTTTTGCGGGGGGGGGGGGGCGGGGAGGGGGAGGGGTGTCGGAGGCGAGGAGGGGTGGCGATGTTTGGGATGCACAGCCCTGGGACGGGAGCGCCGCGCAGACAGACAGGCAGACACACACACGGGCGCGCACACACACACCAAACCCGAAACCAAGGACAACCCCAAAAAGGACTCACTCTGCCTCGATGACTCAACGCAACTAATAACCGTTTCTCCGCTCTCTGTGGCGAGTCCCTCCTGCCGCTGCTGTCGCTGGCAGAGGAGGGAGCGATTGAAAGTGACACACCGGGGGCCGCCGCCGCCGCTTCCCCGCGCCGCCAAGCACCCGCCGCCGCCGCGGAGCCCGGGAGAGCGGCGCTCCCTCCTCTTCTCCTCTCCCTATCTCCCCCGGTATTGATTTTCTCCGCTGAAGGTGTGAGAAGTCGGCTCCCTCTCCCCTCTCCTCCGCGCCGCAGCCGGCGACCCCACGGCTCCCCGCCCCCTCGCCCCGACCTCCCCGCTCCGCTCCGCTCCGCTCGCCACCCGGGACCCTCCGGGAAGGGGCTCTGGCCCCTGCCGCCCCGCGCAGCGCGGGCAGCCGCCCCGGCCCCGCCGCCTCGGCACCCCGGGAGGAGGGCAAGGAGGGGGCTGGGGGTGGGGGGAAGGAGTAGAAAGGAAGAAAGCGGCGTGAGAGGAGGAAACAAGAAACTTTCCACCCTGGATTCTCTACTTCTGATCCATGGACAGAGCCCAACTCAGCCAACTTACAGACAGGCTATAAGCAGTAAGTACAGCGGCAGCTCCCGGGAGCCGCTCGCTAGAGGCTTCCTCGCCAGCAGCCGGCTGCTCCGTGGCTGCACAGCTGGCCGGCGCGGGGGGGCCGTGCCAGCGGGGCCGCCCGGACTGGCAGCCTCTTCCCCGCGGCCCCCGGGGGCGGGCCGGGGCTGAGGCCGGACCCGGGGCGCCGCACCTGGCTGCGGCGGGCGGGCTGCCTGCCGGCCTCGCTCGGCGCGATGGGGACCGGGGCGCAGCGCTGCCTGCCCCCGCCCGCGGCAGGTTGGAGCCGGGCGGGTAAAGCAGCCGGGCCGGGGCCGTTGGGGCCGAACCGCTCTCTTTCAGCGGGGCCGGCCCCGGCGGCGGGAGTGGGGCGGCATTGCACCCGGCCGGCGGTCGCCCGGTGGGCGCGCTGCGGGGGCCTGGGCGAGCGAGCGGGACCCGGTGCCGGGCGGCATCGCGGTCCGGCGGCAGCTGAAGCGCCCCTTGTTTTGTCTCGCCCTAGGTCCGTGCTCCTTCTACTGCGACCTGCCAGCGGGAGCCGCGTCTCCGAGCATGGAGCGGAGGAGCGAGAGCCCCTGCCTGCGGGACAGCCCCGACAGAGGCAGCGGCAGCCCCGATGTCAAAGGGCCCCCGCCCGGGAAGGTGGCCAGGCTGGAGCAGAACGGCAGCCCCATGGGCACCCGCGGGAGGCCCAACGGCGCCGTCACGAAGCCCGTGGGAGGTAACCGTGCGGCCGCGCTCACGGCGGCACCGCCGGCTGGCCCGGCCCGGCCCGGCCCGGCTCGGCGCGGCGGCGTGCCCGGGGTGGCATTTGGCGGGCGGGTCGGCACCGTGCGCGGAGGTGCCGGCAGGTTCGCGTGGCAGCTTTCCCTGGAAAGCCTTTCGCCGCTCAGCGCCGCGGCGGTGTCCGGGGTCCGTGGGAGGACTCCTGCCGAGGTGTGCGGCGAGCAGAACTGCCTCGGTGGAAGGCCGCCTTCCGACAGAGGCCACCCCCAGGCCCGGGCTCCAGCTGGGCGGCTCACAAAAGGCCGGGCCTAGTCCTGCCGCCGGGTAACCGGGCAGAGCTGGGCCCAGCGCTCGGCGCTTTTCGCATGAGAACGGGCGGATCGCCGCCGGGGCGGCCCCGGGCATCCCCTCGCACCGCCGGCGGCTCCCGGAGGGCACGGCGGCGGCCGGGGCGGCGGGCCTGGGCAGCGCCGGCGGAAGGGGGCATCGCCTGCGGGTTAGGCACAGGCAGCCTGGCTGCCTTCACGGGTGCGGGTGACACGAATTAGGTGTCTTACGCCCACCCTCACAGCTCTGAGGACCGGGGCTCCGGGGTGGAAAAAATCGCAGCGTTTATGTTTGCATTTAGGGATTTATTTTTGTTTCTTTCTGTGAATGAAATTTTGTAGTAGCTGTTAAAAGAGGACGGGGCAAAAGGCGTGCAAGGTTCAGCTCTGGGCACAATTATCGAGCGTTAGTTTTGCAGCATTCCTGCAATTCTCTAGAACACTTTAACTTTCATACTCACTTTGCTATCTAGTTGCTGGTCAATTTTGTGTTTAGAGCACGGTTAAGTGACGCGCGTAGTTGCTTGGGTTTTTTTCTTCCCTTTTTTTCCAAGCAGCTAAACTTTCCAGTCACTGTTCCTAAATGCCTGCTTTTTTTTTTTTTTCATCTTAACTGATGCTGTCGTGTTTAAGGCAGCGCAGCCTCGTGTTAGGAAAAATACATTTAAAAATCTTGAACTTAGTGTGATATTACGAGCAAAATAATGCAGGGCAGGCCACAAATAACTTCACCGTTTTTGAAAAACCATCTCTCTGTGTTTTAAAATGTGCAGAATGGTAACTCACAAATGTAGTTGTTTATACACAAAGAGTTTGTGTAAATGACATTTCAAGAGATACTTTCATACGGTCGTCACATGACTCTCTATTACGCGAGGTTTATTTAGCGATTTTACCATTAGATGCTGGTTTTAGACCTCTCTGGCTCAATAGGCTTTCTAATTGCTGAAGTTTGCTAAGGGACTGCAGATTTTATCTTTAAAAACGTAGGATTCATTTATATAACTAATGAAGGGTAAGAGATCTCACTGGTTTTTTATGTTTCTTGGATGACTATATGTCTGATTTTTTTAAACCTCTTCTCCGTGTTCTTGTAATGTATGGGAAAAAGAAGAGACAGCTTTGCAGTGAAAGACTTGTAGCACTGTTCCACTTACAAATTGGTGGAGAAGTCATTTGTTGGTTAATTGTAAAAATGAACTAGTTAATCATATAAAAAGTAATATACGTAGTTTTGGATGCGTTTCTTGAGACTGAAGCATTATAGCTGCTTGATTTTAAAAGAGAATGCTAGAACTGGAGCTAGAATCTTTTTCCTTGGGGCATTTATAGAAATATACTTTAAAGGAATGTTTTAAAAATGTTTTGGAATATATATGTTGCTTTCTAATGGCAGCTGTGTTAGCCGAGATAAATCTATGGGCTTTTATAGTTATGTCGGTGGTTCAGCTTGACTCTGGCCTGTTAAGTTATGGAAGATTTCTTCCGCTTAAGACAAAGACTCGCATTTCTGAAAGCAAACTTTTAAGAGCTTACAGTTTCATTCATTACTCTTCAGCTCATTTATAAAGTTGGTGTAGACTGGAGTGTAGAAGTGTGGGGGAATAGGAAATGCAGGAGTGATTATTATTTTTTTTTAATCTTAGCTGGTGTTCTTTAACCAGTCTCAATCCCTTTGGTTTTAGGCTATTCATAATAAAGTTTGTTCATTACTCCTTATTGATACTGAAAGCAAGAAGAAAATTATTCTTGTCTGAATACTTACCTAAGTTCCATAATACTCAATACTAAATTAGTTAAGGCAGACTCTTTTAATAAGATAATGGTGCTGTTTAAAATTGATTTCATTTTTTTTTTTCCTCCTTGAAATGCTCTCAAGATAAATCAACATAGCTAATTTCCAGATATTTTTTCCTCTGCTCTTTTTCAAGTTTTATCTTTAAGAACCTGTGTGACCAAGTGATCTTTTTCTGAATGCAGATCACACTGTTTCGGGTGTTTCTGGAAGCCTCTGTCTTTGCAGTGGTCGCTGCGGTGTTAGTAATTTTTTCACTCGAGTTGTGAAATGTAGCTGGAGACGTTCGTGCAAAGGCTTGCTTTTAATATACTGGCAAATTAGTATAAAACTGCTCTTCAAATAAATATTAGTAAAAGCTCTTTTAGTATTGTTCCTAGTGTTTGATAAAAAGGAAACTGTCGAAAGTTGTAAAGAAATGACATCTGAGGCTTCAGTTGTCAGTCTTTTAGTTTATTCTTGTTTTTCAGGCTTTAAAAAGCACTAATATTTATTGAACGTGAACTTCATTTGGGAAAAAAAAATTACATACTTTACTGAAAGCTAGAGACCATTTTAGTTTTGATTTTATTTTACTTTATTATTCTATAAAGTATATCTAAAGGTTTTGAAAGCAAAGACAAACGCTGGCAGTTCTTTTTTCCATCTTATTTTGGGCCTTCGATATGTAAATGCTGAAATTCCTTCCTACTTATCAAGTGGCTTTTTGGTGTAATAAGATCTGTTTCTGGCCTTAATCCCTGTGAACAGAGCAATAAGCTCTCAACTAACTGGTGCTATGATGAGACTGATGACCTTTGGTAACAAGTTTTATAATCGTAGTGTTTGCTACAATCATTTTTCCAGTGACTTCTCTGAGAAATACTATAGCGCTGTAGGTGTTTTTAGCTTTCTCTGGTCTAGATTTCTGAGTGAAAAAGTGTTTTAAACTAAGCTTTTGTAGTGCAGGCAGAAAATCAATTGTTCTCATGAGAAATTTTGCCTTATGACTCTCCGTTTTTTTTGTTCCTGATCTGAATGTACTTAATTCAAAGGGCCATTACAGCGGCTGTAATAAGCTAGTGAAGGTCACTAAAAAGATAAACGGGGTCTTAAAGGTTGTGTTTAATAGGGGATTTAAAAGTTTCAGTACTGTTTACGATGTTGTTAGCGTCAGTCCAATGTGTTAGAGTCCAGTTTTGGTTTGCCTGACTAACCCAGTGCTTTTTAAAATGTTTCAGCAGTTATCTAACCGGTCTGTTTTAAAACCTGTATGTAATAAAGCACAAGTGCTCAGATGTTCAGGAGAGGCAGGTTTTATAAAGGTCCCTGGGAAAAAAAGGCTAATATCGCTTTAAAAAACATATGAAGCCTGGGAGAGAGTTTAGAGCAAGCAAGAGCACTATGGTGTTGACAGCTTTATATCCCTGTTGGGTAACATTCACTTACTAGAATTGGCGTCTCCTCTCAGTTAGTAATTCACTCCATAAGGATTAAAAAAAAAAAAAAAGAAGAGATGATTAATGGCTAGGAAACTTATATTTACAAAACTGTTGATTGCAATTCATGAACCTGTTTGCGTACGAGTGGATGTGCATAAATATGCGAATGCGTCGATTTTGAAGAGTGTAGAAAATAAGCATCCAAAGCCTCTGAACGCAACTTAAAATGCCAATATGCAGAATGAGCTGTTTCGAAGTTTGGTTTTGCTGAAACAGAAGCGTAGAACCAAAATACAGCCAAGACACACACTCAGATTTGAGGCAGGAAATGATTGCAAAAAAATTGCTGGTTAGATTAATTTGACGCAACCTGATAGTAATACGTTCTTATTCATTTAACTGTTAAAATGTGTGATTTAATTTGCAGAATATCAATGGAGGAGAAAACTTTCAGTCAATTCAAACTAAACTGTGCGATCGGGGTGTTAATCAGTAGCTGTGGTTACCGTACTCTTACAAAGTCGGATGTACCGGAAATGCGGATGCAGCGACTCTTCGGAGTGCCACTGTTAATTGCTGTAAACCACGTAAAGTTCTGATGTATCACGGTCTTGTCTGCTTAGGTGTAGTTAGAAATCTGTTCTAATGTGTCTGGGGCGCGACAGAAATGCCGACCGAGGATGGTTAAAAAGCCGTTTGTCAAAATCCATTCTAAATATTTCTGCAAAAATGTTGTAGAGTCTGCGCTACCTCTTATATGTCCTACAAGGATTTAAAGTACTTTACTGGGGAGAAAATCCACTTCTATGCGGACGGATGAGTACAGCTTGATCGCATTTGCTCCTCTGTTCTAAACGGTTAGTTAACATTAAGCTCTAATGGCATCCCGAGTGGAGCAAGGGAGCATGTTTCGCTTGTCCTTATGAATTGCGTAAAGTGAAAGGTTAAGTTTTAGATAGGCTTCCTGCCTAGATCCTGGGTGAAGAATATCTTCCTGCTGCCTGAAAGGAGTACGCAGCTATTCGAAAGAATTAACGCACTGAGATACGGAAGCATGAAAACTGCAAATCCTTGTCAGTTCAGGAGCCAGCAGTATGTAAATATATTTTATGTGTTTTCTGTTGCAGAACAGTTGGAAAATGTTGCCTTGTACTTTGATATAATTCCATAGGGATTGTGAGGAAATGTAAATTCCCGGATTTTACACGTTTCTGAGACGTGATGAGGAAGAGACCTCTAATTTAACAGAAGCAGTAAGAAAAGGAAGACAGTGATTTCTTTTTATGAATGATGGTTAAAAATGAGTTTCTGGTCTTTTTGCTGATTTCCACCCCCCACCTCCCCTTTCCAATCAGATTATGTCATATAAACAGAATAAACAGAGCAATCACTCCTGGAGGGTCATGTAGTGTATCAGCTGCGTTTTTGCTGAGGTAGAAAAATAGTCTTTCTTTATGTATTTTCAGCACTTGGTCTGTTATTAAAGTAAAGACACAGTTGGTTGAAATATATGTGCAATTGAACATACGCATTAAACAGAATATAGGGTATCCACCCATTTGGTGACCTAGGCTTAATTTGATGTTTAGAGTAATTTTAGGACTTTAAGTTGCATCTGCAGAAAGCCACTGACAATTTTGAATTCAAGATTTAAGATTAGCTGTAGCAAGATTTTATTTTTTCCCGCAACAGTTCCAAAGTGTTTTGAGTCATCTCCTCACCTCCTCTCCACCCCATACCCATGGCCACGTTAGTTAACTGGATGCTATTATTCTCATTTGAGCCAAAGGAAAGAAAAAGAAACCAACATAAAAGTCAGTGTTAATTCACCCTGCCCCCCCCTCCCCAATAAATGGGATCCTGCCTTTTCTTAGTTTCACTGGGATAGAACAGAGTAGATTTACTGTCAATTGTTCATAGGGTCATTGTTTGAAAAACTCCTGTTAAGGTGATTCTGTCAGTGACTCCCCAGAGTTGTTTTTATGCCTGAAGAAGATGGCAAAATCATATTAAAAACAATAAAGATGCCAGTGAGGAAACGTTATTTTCAAGAAATTAAATGGCGACATATTTCTCACTCAGAATTTAGATGAAGGATTCAGACATCGAAGGAAGAAAAATGGTATTAAACTTTTATTGTTATGAATAAACTCTTAAAGGTGAGGTTTAAAGATTTCTTTCCTTTCCTAAATACTTAATTTGAGGGAGTCTTTTATTCTATTTAAATCATTTTACTATACTGAATATTTTATCTAGATTTAAAAGTAGAAAAAATCTGGCATAATGTAATTGTAATCAAGTCGTCTTTTCAACAGGCAGCTATGTCATATTTAAAATTTCTAGTTTGTAGCACAGACTTTCAGATGGTATCAGTTACTTTAAAATACCTTTAAAAGTATTTAATACTCTTCATCGAGACGCTAGTCTGGATATTTATTTCTGCAGTTACTTTCCTTTATTACTGTTTTCTTTAAAGCTGTCTGTGTGGAATGGGGAGGAGAAGGGCCACAGTGGTGACTTGGAGCTTAAGTAAAATACTTGTACCAGTAAGATTTTTGTCATTCTCATTGACACGGAGATGGTAATACAATGTGGCATCTATGATGTTGTAAAATGAAGACAGTTTTACTGCAGTCATGTATTTTTATTCGCCAAACAGCTGTGTGACCTGTTTAGGAACATTCTTATTTTTGTGATTGAGCAGTCCCCAACCTGCTTTTAAATCTTATTTTTAAACTTTTCAAAATAACTGAAATCCTGTAAAACCTAGGAAGGTTTTATTTCGAATCCCAAATTGCAAGGCATAGATAAGTTAGGCCTTTAATTACCATCCCTCATCATAATTTAGTTAAATTAGTAACTACCGCTGTGTTTTAGGATTAAAGGCCCAGTTTTTCAAGGTATAAAGTATTACCAGGTCCTTTTGAATGGATATCATGGAGGTTTGTTCGAGATAACCTGCGCCTGATGCAGACTCTGTAACTACCGAACAAGGGTGCTGCTCTCCTTTTGAAGCTCAAAGGGGTTTTGAAACCAGCCCACTGTGTTGAGCGAGGAACCGGTGCCCTTCCTAGCTGGGAAAAAATCATCCTGTGGTAATTGGTTCCTACTGTACGAAATGTCCTGGGTCAGATGTGTTGGTCCTCACGATGACATGTGTCACTAGCGCAGATGTAAGAAATAGTCACAGCAGACAAAAGGCAGCTGAGTATTTCATGGCTTTTGAGAAATGTTTTCTAGCCTCTAGCCATACTAAAAAAAAATTGCCCTCCAACAAGCTTTGTACTTGTTGCAGAATGCTCATCAGCGACGTCTCTGCTGTGGGGTTACATACAAATGAGTTTACATTGATTAGTGACACGTAAGACGGAAAATACGCGTTGCCGTTTGATTCAGGGGAACTGTTAGCCCGTCTAGATGAGGTTCTTGTGGCAGTTGAAAAGTGTGGACTGCTTTAACGTGTGGTATGTTCTCAGCCAGCAAGTCCACATTGTTGCAGTTCTATAGTTAGGATTTTTTTTTTCCAGAGTTCCTGTGCTTTGTACAAAAGCACATACTGCAGCTGCAGTGTGTACTTTGTCCCGATCTTCATTTGCATTGATGCAAATACTAGTAAGAGAAAAATATTTAATTTCATATTCCCAATTTTATTTCCTTTATTTTCGAGAACTTTTAAAAAGTCATAAACTAGTGTTTTAGGTTGTTTTTTTTTCTTTTTAGATAACTGTACTAGCTCTGCTGGTATCCCCAGAAGACTTACAGATATACCAAGATGTCCGCATTCATCTGTTTAGCAGTATAGGGCTGCCGGCGTTGTGAAGCCCTTATCAACCATGTTCAAAAGGTTTTCGTTGTTTGGTTTTTGTTTGTTTGTTTTTATTTTTTTTAAAAAAGTGTTATTATTACTCTGATTTTTAAAGATGTGAATGTTGATGTTGCTAATGTCTGAGGACTTAGATAAAACCTCCTTCCAGGAGACATTTCTACTTGGAATAAGGCTACACAAATAATTTACAGGATTGCTTAAAAGACAAGAGTGTGAGCCCTGCCGTGCTAGTATCCTGAGCCGGATGCTAGGGCAGAGATCTCGTGTCTGAACTCAAGATATATTTTAAATTTCCTGGCAAATACTGAATGATTATTGGTGTTACACGCAGCGATGTTAGGAAGAAGAGGGGGTTGTCATTATTTGTATGAAGGGCACAAGAAGAACCTGAAGAAGAGAGACAGGTAGCTCTAGATAAAAGTTTAAGCATACGACTTGTTTTCTAAATAGAAAATTACCTGACTAATAGTAAAAATTGTCAGTCATTTTGCTCTAACTGATGTCCTTGTGTCAGACAGACATGCAATATTAAACAGTTTGAGAACAGCTGTACCTTGTTAGTAGCAATGTCAGCAAGGTAAAAAGCTCAGAAAAAGATTAATAAAAATAACCTGTCAGACTATATTTTATACGAAGCTGCGACATCTCTTGAGATAACTGTACACCCACTGCATTTTCAGAGTGCAGTAGAAGTCTCCCACTTAAATATGCTCCCTCCTTATTTGTTCCCCAGAAACACGTACTGAGATGAAAAGGCACTCTATTGACAGCAAACCTTCTCAAAAGTACTAAATCTGGCAAGACATGTCGGGAGGGGAGTTTCTTGTTTTGAAAACCGTGGTTTGTATCACTGCACACAGCCACAAGGTTACTTTTTCTCTGGGAGAGGTTCTGTTCTGTTTCTACGATGTTGAGAAGAGGCTGGATGAGTCTGCCTTTAATTGCGTGTCGCCGACACTTCGCTCTCTAGAAGTTGCTGACTTTTCTGCGTTTGTACGGAAACTTCAGATAAGTGAGGCAACTCACACAGAAGTATTTACCATCCTGGTAATCTAAACTCACAGAGAGTGTTTTGTCATAAATTTAGCTGACAGGCATATATTGGAAATGAAGCATGTCATTTTCAAAACTATAACCAGCCTATTTTTTGAGAGTAATATAAATTCATATTTTGAGCATATTTTGGTTTATATACATTTCCATTATTTATATATTAAAATTAGATGTGCACAGTTTCCAGCCTTATTATTTTGAATGGTTATTAAGAAATGTAGTTATAAATTATGAGTCACACAATACTTTGGAGTAAAAGGTGATTTTCATAATGTCTTTTCCCAACTTACAAATAACTTTTTTTTGCTATAATACAAACATGCTAGCGGAGCAACATGATAGATGTCTCTTTAAGTATCGTAGTAAAAGAAAATGACTTGTATTCTGAGGCTGTGGATAGTTTATGTTGTTTTGGACCCATTTCCCAAGCAGTGATCGAAAACAGATTACAATAACAATTATACAGTCAGAAGATGCAATATCCATTTCTGTTTTAATTGAGTGAAAGAATAATAAAAACATCATTAAGAAAAATGAGGTGGACCTGTCATACACTCTACCAATTTTTAGACTTAGAGAAAATGCAGAGTAACAGAAGTGTGTTGTTTTTTTTTTTTTTTTTAATTTTTCCTTTTTTTTTAAAGTAGAGTTTGTTGCTCAAGCTAGAAGTCTGGATGGCAGACTTCATATGGGCTCCTGTGATCAAGTGTGCAGTAAGTAGGCGTGCTGCTTGACAGTAAAGCTCAAGTTAGGCATTATCGGAGTGTCTGGGTTTGGCTTAATAATGAAAGTAATGCTTCTGTCATTGCTTTGAGCCTTCTGATTATATTAATATGAACACAGTGTCGTACTGACCTGCCAAGTAGATGAACTCTGAGAATGCCATGGACAGGTGGAAAGAGTAAAAAAGACTGCTTTCTCCTTCAAAATAAAGTGCTGTGCTACTCTATGCTTTTTTCTCCAGTTTTTTGGCTCTCCAAATCTGTGGACACGTATGCCAGTAAGAGTACTTGGTCTCTTACACCATTGTACTGGGTGTACACTGACTCTTCTGTGACCCTTCAGCTACGCCACCATCTCAGTCTTCTGATTAAACCCCTGTAGATAGCAAGGCCTCGTGCTGGGCGCACACTGCAGCTGTGTTCCTTGAAAAGGGACCCAACTGTTGTCGAAGACCTGAGGCTGAGGGAACCTGGCGCTCTGTTTTCTCTGAAGCTGAGTCCTAGAGCTGTAAGCAGAAGCGTCCTTTCAGCCGTACCATACGTGGAAAGAGAGATCCTCTCTACGGTAGCCTTGGCTCTAGTCGTGTACCATACAGCTTTATAAATCAACATTTGGAATGGCATCCGGAAGTGAACCGGGAGTCAGTTCAGCCTTTGGAGAGCAGATGTAATCTGCTTTCTTTGGCTAACACCTCCCAGCGAGCACATGCACTTGCACTAGCAGAAGTATCTGATTCTCCAGCGTAGCTCTGTGTACGTAATGTAGCAGTTCAGTCTGTAGAGCCCCAAAAGTGCAGATTGCTGACTCTTAACAAGTGAGTTGCATGCGGTAGATCAACCTGTAGGTAGGTCCTTTCCACGCTGTCCTCAAAATGGCACTTACTGGCTGAACAAAGTAAGTGCACTGGGCATACCTGGGAAGGAGGAGGTACCTGTTAAGTCTTGTTCCTGGACCGCATGACATGTTTGATAAAGATGTGGCAGTTACTGAAAGCTGTTAGATCAGTGTGACCTGATGGCTGATAGATGTTCCTAAAAGATTAATGTTCTCATGGATAGCTGTCAAACGTGTGACCTTGTCTGTGTGAAAAGGTGGAGTGCTTCCCCCACAGCTCTTGATCTTCCGTCCATGAAAAGCGAGGAATACAAGAGAATGCCACTCAGAAATTTCTCTCTCTCTGCAGGGTTGTGGAAGATTAGAGTTGTAAGCAAAGACCAAGCCCCATATTCCAGTTCCTGACCCATAATGGGCTGTGGGTGCAAGCTGTCTGGAGACTCTCTGCATATTGCCTGGTGAAAAGGGAGACAGGGAAGTTAGCCCCTTTCTAGAGGACAGAATGACAGAGCAGCTCCTACTCTTTTGTAGTTGTGGTTCTCTCCTCCATTCGTTTTCCTGCTGAAGATCTGATGAAGATTTCTGTGGTCTCCTTGTACCAGAAAAATACCATCTAGGAATGATGTTGCCGTAGCAGTAGCTGAACCCTTGCTGAAAGTGTAGCGGGACGAAGGGCTCCAACCAGTAACCGTTGAGTTTGATGACATTTATTCTGAGACAGTGTTTAATGTGGCTAATCCTATTGCATGCGTACTTCTAACTGTTGCCCATCACCAGTTCTGCCACATGTGTTGACTTTGTCACTTAGAAATGAGGTTTTCTAATGCTGCCAGTATCTAAAAGACATGAGGGAAGGAGGCAATGGTTGCAATGAATACCGATCTGTTCAGCTTGTCTTACTGCTGGAGCCTGCAATTGGGCTTGAAGACAGACATGTAGGTGCAGTAGTTGCGTTAAGACTCTCTGTCAGTTATTTATCTGGTAACATGAAGGCTGGGGGACACAGTTTGTTCTTTTCCTTGCCAGGGGGTATTTCACAGAGGAAAGGACACGAAGGAGAAGAGCGCTCACTGGTGTGTCGCAGTGGAGATCCCAGAACAGCCCTGAGTGCAGTGCACAGCTCTTCTTCAGAAATAAAACCTCAAACCAGCTACAAAAGCTTTTCTGTTACATTCCAGGGGACTTATCCCAGTACCAGAAGACTAGTTAATAGAACCTTCATTAAAATGCTTTTTGCTAGAAGATGTTTTTTTGCTTTAAGAATTACATAATATGGTGGCATCTGCTAACACCACTGAAGTTAAGGGCTTATTAGTGGTCCCAGTTTTCAGGGTTTAAAAATGTCGGTCATTAAAATTAATTCTGGGTGGAACTTGGCGTAGAGAGTCTTAGCCCCTTAGGCGAGTTTTGTTACATAGTTGAGAGAAAAACAACAGAAAGCAGTCCCCCAAACCAAAAACCCCTCCTGAATCCTGAACTTGTTTTTAAGTTACAGAAACCGAAGCCTAAAACTTATAGGAAATTAATGGCTTAAGATGATTTAAAAAAAAAAACGCCAGTTAAATTTAAAAGCGTTTCCTTCAATGGTTTTGAGTGAAATGAGTATATTTTCCATTAGTTCATATTATAAAGTACTGCTGTGGGGTGTTTTTTCTTCTTTTTTAGCTGGGAAACCAGTTGAAACAACTGAGCTGTTTTATTTAGGAAAAATGTAGCTATAGTGTCTTCCCATTTGCCTTTCGGTGTGAGCTGGACAGCCTGCGTGTGGTCCTGGCGGAAGGCAGGGCACTGGTGCAGCCCGGGACGCTCCCGCACGCCTTGGGGGGCTGTGCTTGCCGCTAGGACAGCAGGGGTGGCTGACTCTAGCACTCTTCAAACCATGTTTTGAGGTCTGAGTTATCATTGCTCTCGCTTTTCACTCATCTAGGTGGGCAGATGGAGGTGCTTTACCCTCCCGTTCAGTGGCTCCTGCCCCCGTGCCACCCTGTGTGCGGCCGTGCCTGGGCGAGCCGGGTGGCACGAAGCCCCACGGGCTGCTTGCTTTCTTGCCCTTGGTGCCCAACCAGCGTGACGCATTTCCAGTTTAGGTTGAGTTAATGCAGCTCGCATAGCAAAGCGGTTCTTTACCAGAAGCAGCCGATCCGCTGTGACCGACAGAAGGCCTCATCTCCCGTGGGTGATGCTTCTGTCCCGGTCACGCAGCAGGAGAGGCTGCGCCGGCGGTAAATACTTCGCATCCCGCTTTGTTTCACGTTTCTTGTTCGTCTCAGCGCACGCTCTGAGTGCTGTTTTTTCTCTTACGCCGTTTTCAGAGAAACTTGAGTATTATCAAATCAAGTTATGAATTTCATAATATGTTTCTGTGGTGGGATAGTGGCCCGGAATATTTTGTGTTAAACAGCAAAGCTGTTATTTCAGCTAGGAAAAGGATTCTTTGGCTAGTTAAGCTGTCAGAAGCGGAGGACATCTGCGGAGACTTTAGTGACTTCTTTATAAAATTTCCTGAGATCTGGGATAGTTGTGATGGTTGGGAGACTGAAGCCACAGAAAGGACTGGAAGCTGAAGAACGATGTAAATAATATCTTGTGGTTTGCATTCACCATCGGTTAAAATATAATATGTAGAAATGCATTTCCTGCCTACAGATTTATTGACTATGTAAAGCCAGGAAAAATGACTGAGGAGGAGGAGAAAGATACTGTCCTTAGTTTTACTTCCTCTGGCCCTCCTAAGAAGGAAAATTCTACAACGCAGTGTTATTTAACATGATTTTGTTTCTTTGGCAAATGTATTAAAATCGTCTGTGGACTGAGCTCTTCTTTACCAAATTGCATCCTGGAACAAATTATTTGCAATGGGCTTATAAACCCGTGAAGAGTAGGAGTTTAACAGCATCGCGTTACTGGTTGTGTGCGAAATCAGATATCTCCCATTTTGTCTAGAACATGCTGGAGAGCGGAGGACTAGCAGAAAGTAAGGTCCTTGGTTTTAAACAAAACCTTTTGCTGTAATGAGGTGCTTGCCGCTTTTGTTTTGGGCAGGGTTGTACAGTTGCAAAGATCCCGATACGACCTCCTGTGTTTGACACAGAGATTTCCCGCTGGCCTCCTGTCAGCCTGCACACACAGCTTTCTTCACGTGGTTCCGAGTGGTTAGTGACAAACAACTGCAAAGTCATTCCTTCAGTCCCCAGTAAAGAAGATTTACAGTGGAAGAATTCCCAGCTTCATAATGAGACTGTTGTAAGCTGGTGCTTGATACGTAAAGGGCTGAAACACAGTCCATTTACCCAAACCAAGCATTTGTTGTAAATAAGTTAAGTGCCAACAGCTTATATTCTGTCCGATTTAATTACGTTTATGATTTATGGGGCAGTTTGATGGTGAGCCTTAATGGACGTGACTAACCCTTGCTGACATGCGTCAGCGTTTCACCCACCTCATCACTGATTTGCACAGGCATGGGCCGAACCTGGGACCTGCTTCAAGGCTGATCCAGGCGTGTACGTGTGGCACTGTGGGGATGGGATGGTTGTGCCTGCTCAGCCTGTCATTGCGTATCCTGTATCTGCAGCCCTCAGCTAGACTCTGCAGGATTTTCTGGGGAAGATCTCACATCACCACCAGCTACAGCTACACTGTGATTTAAATAAAAGTGGTGTTGAGATCAGGACGAAAAACTGTTTTTTGCAAATACCATTTGGTGTCTTTCCTCTTAGGGAAAAAACGTTTTGGGATGCAGTTGATCTTTTCTTATTATGAATTTGTCTTCTCTTGTTACATGTGATTTTAAAGGTCTTTTCCAACCTAAACGATTCTATGATGATTCTGTGTTTATTCAGCTAGTCGAGTCTTGAATAGAAACCTCCTGATCATTAGCGTGCGCACTAGGTTTTCGTTTCCGATCCTTTCAGGATTTGCAGTTTACAGTGTTTCAAAGAAGTGGTACGCTGAGCTTTGAAGCTTCACTTTTTTTTTTCCTTTTTTTTTTCTTGGTGGTAGTGTTAAGTTTTTCAGAATAGAAAATACGGATTTATGTTGCACGAGGATGTAGAATGGCTGTCTTTGGTGCAGAAATTCAGGTATTTTTGAATAACTGAAAGCTGTCAAACTTAATTGGTTTCTGCCTTTTCAATTAGAGCTGCAGGATGCGAGGAGGAGAACCGGCGAACCTCTCCTGTGCCGCGTGGATGCTGATTTCTGCCTTTTAAAACAGTTTTCTCAATTTAGGTTCATTTTTCAAATTTGTTTGAAAGAAAGGGAAAGAGAGTTAAATACCAAATTGGTATACATAAGGTCAGCTCTATTGCAGCACAAAGAGAAATAAATAAATGGATGGCTTTCCTGTCACTGCCTTCGCTGCATAAAGGGCTCTCGCCTAAAGAAAAACCAGAAGCAGATTAGGCTTAGGAAATGTTTGTAGTTTGATTGCTTCCTGTGGTTATTGCCAGTTGTGGAAGCGTGCTTTATTGTTAAATATATGAAATCTTTATCTAGATAATTTCCTCAAGAGGACCCATGCTTTGCTAATTGAGCTTCCTAGTCTCTGTTGCAGGGTAAGGGTCTCATCTTAGAAGTCCAACTGAGGTTGCTCGTAATTCAGTGTTTTGAGGTGTGCGTGGGGATGAATGTTTGTGTATTCCGCTCGCTGTCACCTAGAATTTATTTATTTATTTATTCATTACTTTTCTCTGTATTGGAAAGACTAGTTCAGAGAATGACTGACGTTACAGTCCCTGCTAGGGATTTTCGACATGCAATAATGAAGAGTTTTCAGTAGTTTATGAATTTTTGAATAAATGTCCTGGTTTCTGAACTCTCAACCATAGAAATTGGCTTTGTCTTTGAGGGAGATTACTCTGCATGTGTGTCTGTGTTCTGTTTGAAAAAAAAAAAACCAACAACCGACCAACCAACAAAACCTAAAAACCCAAAGCACAACAGCAACAACGAAAAATTTATTTTCCACTTTCTTCATTTGATAAAAATCTCTCCACTGTAGAATGATTTCCTTTGGGTTTGACACCACCATTTGATCTCAGTTTTTAATAATTTTGGTGGGTTCTGCTCCCAGAAGAAAACATGCTTGTGCTGTGAAGTATTCCCACTAGAAATCTGGGAAGTCTTAAAGCCTCATGTTACTCAGGGCTAAGAACTGGCTTCTTTATTAATTCCCTGCTAGACAACCCCTGTACAGTAAATCTTTCCATAACACCATGCTGTTGAAATTAATCAAGCTGATGTTTGGAAATTGTTCAAATTAGATTAAATTAAATAATACCTAGATGGAGCTCAAAACTTGTGCTGATGGAAACAGATTTTAATCTAAAAAGACACAAATTGTATTGCTGCCTCTTTTTATTGGTTGATCTTCATATTATACTTACTTGGACACGAAAGCGCTGCTCCCTGTTTGATGGCGGGAGGGGTGGGTGGCTGAAATAGTTTAACCTCCTCCTCAGCATCCTGTATCCTTCAATTTTTTGCTTTAGGTGTGAAGCCTGTGATGGCTGTGTGGAAGTGGACGATGCGTAGAAGTTCAGTGCTGATAGTATCACATTTATTACTTGCTCTAAAGCATGCATTGGACAGAGTATCATTTGCAACTGAATAAAAGGAACAGTCCAGGGCTGCTTAATATCTGCTCAGTCTTGTCCTTCTGGTTGGTCATTAGAAATTTACAGCTTTTACTTGCAAACCTTACAACTGAAAGTGCTTCCCAGGGTGCTGCATGACTGCACTTTGATAATACTTTTAACTGGCTTCAAGTTTTTTTGTAAAAATGAGTGTTTTATGCAGCGGAGTGTCAAGAGCTGTCATTTCTTGAATGAAATACCTGTTCCTCTTTCCTTCATTTTTAAGAATGGAATACTCCCCGGTGAAATAAAACTGTAGATTAAAATGAGCAAGGAGGAGAAAATGTGCATTTGGTCACAGGTCTCTGATACATATTTAATTTCTTCTTGATTTCCCTTAATTAGAAGGGTCTCAGCAAAAAATGGAACTATGTTTACAAAGTCTTCTCTGTACATTGCAGCTTTTCCATGAAAGCAACAGTGGAGCTTAAATTCCATCTCTGATTTGTTTTTAAAATAGATGGTACACAAAGGTACTGGTCACTGCTAACCATTCTGTTCTTCTGAGTAATAGCGGGAACAGTTTTTCCCTGTTCCCTTCCATGGATTAGAAGGAGTTCTTGCTGTGTATGGATGTCCTTATAAAAGCCTTTATGTAGACCTTGTTTTATGCTCCCCTAACATTTTATGCAGATGCTACCTATGTGGGGTCAAAGCTCTGTGAGAAGCATGAAAGAGCTGCTTATAAGTCAGTTAAGTTAATTAACATCAAGGAGAAAAAGTCTTTTGTGTAATTTGTGATCGTTATTAATGTTTTGTGTGCATTCCAGCATTGTGTTCATCCTTTAAGGAAACAAACTGTTTCCTTTTTAGCCCTCAGATTACCCCTTGTTTTCTCCATCTGTGAAAATCAGTGCCGTATGTCATCTACCATGAGCTGTACGGCATCATTCACTGCAGCATCTCTCTAAAGCTGGGAGAGCAAGTGCACGGAAGTTCAGTGCAGAAGGGACCTGAGCCTTTTTTGCCCCTGTGCATGGGAGAGCGAGGATGACAGTAGTTCTGGCTGATAGGGCATTAGGGAGGGAGCCGAGGACTTTCAGGATTTGTGAGTAAGTCTGGCTTGTGTTGCTGTAGCACTGCATGTGAGACTTCATTATGGATGCTTGGTCTCCTGCTCTCTGGGTACTGCTGCAAGTTCTTCGACTGGAATGACAGCGAGCAGTGTCTGACTTGCTTTGCTCTTCTGTAAGGGCCCTGTAGCCAGCTGGAGGTGTCATAAATGCATCTAGGGGCAAGACATGGTGTATTTCAGTGTGTAAAGAGCATGTTGACTTTTGACTGCAGATGTTTTTTCTTCTGATTGCAACGTACTGAAAGTATGTTAGTTTATTTTCAGATAACATCAGGAAACAGAGAAGTTTGAGGCAATAAATCCATTAGAGACATTATAGCCTAATTCTCTGATGCGAAATAGCGGGCAAAGCAGATGGAACTTCCTTAGAGTGAGATTTACTTGGAAATAAGTTGGATTACTGTTGTTTTTTAGTGAAATAGCGTTGGTATTAAGATTCCAGACGCTATAGCGAGAGGTGTGAGAATGGGTTAGCGATGGCAGATGTGGTAACCTGCCCTCCTCTCTGTTTTTAAGATTCTAATAGCAGCTTATCATCAGTTATGCTGGGTCGCTGAGTTCCGAGATGTTTTTGGAAAAGCTTTTTCTGTATCAGGGTCCCTGCAAGTGTGGGCAGCAGGAAGGGGCAGGAGAGTCTTCATGGGCAAGAGTCCTGTGGGTCCTTTGTGCCATCCATAAAGTGGTGTCATGTACAGCATCAGTTCTAGCATTTGAGATCCCATTTGTACTGAGACAGTAAACGAGCATGGAGAACAAGTGCAACTTCTGTGCTGGAAAGGTGGAGAGACTGTTGCATAACAAGGCAGGCACGCAGGAGGATGAAAGACACTGTGGCGTCCCTCTCCTCAGTTTGCGTTCACCTGCTTTTTCTGTCTCGCCAAAATGTAGTTTACAAAACCAATATCACAGCATCAGTATTTGGCCAAGTATCTGAATCTTTTGTTAAGACACTAATAGCCCTGTCTAAAGTGCTCTGACGGACTGTATGCTCAACAGGAGGGAAAGTTTGTTGCTTATGGAGGTTAAATTTTGGTTTAGCTATTTAAATCATTTATGGACAAATAGAGTTCAGTTTTTAGCCTTTGATAGGAATAGAAATTTTGTCATTGGTTTCAGAGGAAAAGGACCAGCCTTGCACTGTCTTTTCAGGAAAGCACCTAGAGATTTTTTTTCACTGAGGTTTTTTTTTTTTTTTTTTTTAACACTGTGTGTTAGAATTTGGGTGCTTGAACTTGCAAAATGCATCAGTTTAACCCAGAATCAAGTAGTGAAGAAGGAGCAGCATCAATGTGATGCCGTAACCTACTTACATGTTACTTCAGGATGTGTTTTAAAAGAAAGAACTGAACCACGTCAACTGGATATCTGCTGCTGCTGGCTTGAGGTTGGAATGTCAGACTGGGAGCCACTCCATGCCAGATAGGTCACTAAGTGAGAATTGTGTATCTAAAATGTATTTGAAAGTAAATCCAGACTCTGCAAATTCAAGACAAGGAGGGTTTAAGTCCCTTTGCAGTTGTTACTGGTGTGACTGTATCTATTTCAGGGCACAGTGACTCCTCTGAAGAGGTACATAATTATTGGTTTGTAGATACTGAAGCTACTGATAGTAGAAGATCTTGAAGATATTTAACTGACTTTGTATGGAAAGGGAACCAAAATGTGGCTTTCTCCTCTTGTTCCCTTAAAGAACTGCCCGGTCCAGAGATACAGTGATTTGTGTCTGGCCTTTTATAAATACACTCACTTGTTTTTCATAGTTGTTATCTGCTGGAAATGGTTGTATTTCATTCTGAAGAACAGGAGTGAGAGATGAACTTCCTGGCAGTGTTACGAGCCTTAGATAGCACATTTGGAGAACAGCTCTAGGCTGAGATTTGTTTCTGCCCCGATATTTCCTGGTTTATCTAGGGACTAGCAAATGGTACGTAACCAATTAATACATTTCTGTGGCTGAAGGTAACGGTTTTTCCTTTGCCACCCCCTGACTACAGCCGGGCCTGCAGCAGCTGATGGAAATGGCTGTGCAGGTCTGTAGGTTTTCTGTCTGTTCCATCTTCCTTCCGTGCGCATGCTTTGAGTACTGTAGGGCCGTCTCCTGCAAATTGGCTTGTTTCTCTACTGTCTGTAGTATTGAATCCCTTTGAGTTCATGCCCCGCAATTTATTGCCATAGATGACTTGATCCTGTAACCACAAAAGTAAATTTGCAATAAAGTAGAACAAAATTGAATCCAGACCACCCCCTGAGTTTTCCACTTCTGTGGTTCCTCCTCCTGCTTGATCCTCTTGTGAAGAGAGCTGTTCTCACTCTCTCCATGCGTGCAGCGGCAGAACAGCCACTGCCCTCTCTGGGTCTGCGTGACCATCAGCTGCCAACACGAGATTATTGTTTTCAGCGAAATCGGTGCAAGGGCTATTTTCCTTGCACAGTGGTGAGAAGACTGTTCGTGGTCTGAAAATACGCAAATAAGCCTGTTCCAGCCGAGAGCTGCCTATGGGACTCGCCGCTGCTGACTCCTCCGTACACTCGCTGTGCGGAAAGAAGCAGAAGCGGCATTTCTGTGTCAGGTTCTTGTATGGCTGAATGTTGGGATGCTCTGACCTGAAAAAATAGCGACATTCATGGAACTTCAGCAATGTTGAAAAGGTCTTACTAGGAAATCTTGTTCGTCATCACGCTGACTGTGATTCTGTTCCTGAATTGTATTCTCTGGAGCTTTTAGTGTGGTTTTTAAATGAGTCAAGTGATGAGACTTCACTATTTCCCTTGGAAAGAAAACAAAAGCTATCCCACAGGGAAGAAAGGCAGATTTCCACTTCAGATGAGCCTTCTAGGAGGTGTTTTAATTTACAGCTTTAATAAGAGATGTATCACACGCTTCTTGTTCCTCTCTTACTGATGCTTTGTTGTTTGTTGTTTTTTTTTTTTCAACTAGGTTTGATGATTCCAGTCTTTTGTGTGGTGGAGCAGTCGGACGCCGCTCTTGAATACGATAATCGAGAAGAGCATGCTGAGTTCGTTCTGGTTCGCAAAGATGTGCTCTTTAGCCAGCTGGTGGAGACAGCGCTCCTGGCTCTGGGGTATTCCCACAGTTCTGCAGCTCAGGCACAAGGTATTCAGTAAAGTTCTTTTCCCTCTTCTCTGCCCTGGCAGAAGACAGCACCTGAGGTTGTTCCATGTAAGGAGAAAGCAAGAAAATTGGTGGGAAATCTTGGAAGTGGTTATGTCGATTGTGTTGACTGCTTAATCTTAAACTAGGTGTACAGCAAGCCCTACCTTGTTAGCCTGCCTAGAAAGCACTAGCTGGATCTTGCTGAAGTGTGAAGTGTGGTGATAATGATCAGTCAGTGTATCCGTGACACATTTGTTCTGTACCACGAGGCATGTTGCTGCTTCGAGGAAGTCAGCACAGAAGAGCTGGACAGAATCTCTAGGTGTACAGCTAGATGGTACCTAGTATTCCTTTTTGTATCAGGGCCATTTTGAGCAACACATTATAGTCTTTTATTTTTAAAATTATACATTACATATAATGGTGACGTATATGTACATACATATATATATGCTCTCTTTATAGCCAATAGTTGTAGTGCTAAACATGCAGGCTGATTTCTCTGTTTTCATTTACCTACTATATTGTCGCAAAGCCCTTTGTAAAGCTCTACAGTCCCTTCCACTTAGAGATGATTCTCTAGTAACAGCGAAATCTTAAAATAACCAAAGCTTTTCTCTCTCTACCCAAAATATCAGTATGAAAAAAAACAAACCTAAAATCCTAATCTTGAGGGAGACAGGCAGGAGGTGATGGGCTGGGAAAAGTCTTTCAAGAATGAACTTTACATTTCAAGAGGCGTTTTTTACTAAACAGGTTATTTCAGTGCTTATTCTTTTGGATGAGAAGCCTGTAAATTTCAGTTTCATCTCTGTGTCATCAGTAAAACCTGTGCAAATTTAGAGTAGTTTAATAGAAGCTATGCCTGGGGATTTGGATTTTATCTGTTGGGTTTAGTTATTTTGTATAGCGAGGTATTTGAGCGTGTGAACAGAGGGAGCAGTGGTGGTGTTAAACCCAGGAGTTCAGGCAGTGGTTAATAGTGCAGTGCTCCTTGTACAAACTTCTTTCCAAGCAGGATGATAATGATTCATTTCCTCTGTCAGCCTCTGCTCTGTGAGAGAGGCTCAGCTTCTGCATACAGACAGAGCTCATGCACATGTGTTTATTTACACAATACGGTAATAAAAGCTCTTTGAGAAGGTAGTTGTTTTGCTTTTTAATATGAAACATTTTATGTCATTTTAGGGATGCTTTTTTTTCTGAATGTAAAAGGTCAGCGTATCCCACTGTTTCCATCCCGGTGAGCCAGCTTCCTGTTTGACAGCACTATCCATCTCAGTTAACACAGTTGCTCAACGTGTTGCGAGCTAACATGTGGAACACGCTGCATTAGGTGGCCAAGATTTGATTCTTGGCACTTACAGAGGGGAATGGGACTTCGCAAGAAACCTGCTCCAAGGAGGCATGCCAGTCAGTGCAGTGATCCACACTGGCTGAGCATCTCACTTGGGGGAGCCTTGCTTTTGCAGCATCTCTCTGTTGTGAGAATAGCAAGAAGGAGAGACGGATTGACTCACGAAGGAAATTACTCACCGTGCAGGGAGGAAACGGCCACTGCGTTTTTGAACTACAGGCTTTGACAATAAGCAGGTTCAGATACTAATCTGTTGCTTGATGTGTTGCTCGAATAACTTGTCTAGAAAATAAAAGTTGAATCTCTAATTGTAGTAATTAGTCTAAAAGAGAAGACTTCAACATTTTTGTCTTTAAGGCAGCAATTACCTTCCACTAGAAAACCTCAGGTGGTGTAACGTTTAGAAACGACAGAAAATACCTTAAAGATCTGTCACCTAACAAATGTCTTACTTGGTCAATTTATTTACCTTTGCACTGAAAGACCAGTTCTTTGAAGTCTTTTATACATCCTGGGCAAATACTGCAGGTCATGCTGATTTTGAGATACGAAGCTGAAGTATGCAGCATGTTCTGTAGTGTCTTGCTTCTGTGCTAACTGCCTGCAAGCTGAGAGATGAGGTGCAGGCAGAGACAGAGTGCTAATAGATCTCTGAGCTTGCTTAATAGGAAAAATTATAGAATATTGGGCTATAATCTGTCAACTAGGGTTGACAGAAGCATGCTGCTAAATTGTTGATATAAGGATTTATTTGGGACCACAATTTTTGGATGCTAAAAAGAAGGAAAGAAAGTTATTTGCTTTATTCATTCTGATTGTAGGAAAAGTCTGCTTCTGTTCTAGTGCTTGGGATTGATTTAATTTAGCAATATACATTGATAAAGTCAGTTAGTTCTTCTCTATGCTTTATCATTGACTGCATTACAGGATCTGGAGGAGAAGTTGAAGGTTCTCAGGGGCATTTTTCAAATTGGTAAAGCTTTGAGCAACATGCCGTGCAAAACACTGACATGAGTAGGTGTCCCCGTGTCCTCCAGGGACAAAGAAACGTGAGCTTGTCAAAGCTTTTGTACTATAAAGGCTGTCTAAGCTGTAATGTAACATGTAATAATTGTCGCTTTTTTGAGTTGGGAAAGTGTTTCATTTCCCCCCACTCTTGTTTTGGATGACTCCGAGAGGAGTAGCAGTGTTCACTTCATCTTGTGGGAAACATCTTGCCTTTGCTTGTTCCTTTTAGAACAGGGTCTCCAGTGGCAGATAAAAGAACCAGTTGTGGGGAAAAGAGGAGTTGTGGCAGCAGAGAGAATTGCTGTGCAATTTCACACCACCTTCGCCGCGGTTCTCCGTGGCACTTCCACAGACCTACTGAGGCTGGAGCAGGCAGTGTGGCATTTGCGTGTAGGGCCCTGCAGAGACTGGGGGCCGGGAAGGAAATGTGGCATGGAGGAGTAGGTGGTGCGTTGCCTCCCTGAGGGATCTGTGTGCCGAAAGGGTCCCTGCCGTGGGGCTGCCTGCCTGGGGAGCAGCCTGGAGCTCCAGAGCTCCCCAAGGAGGTGACGCTGTGTTTGAGCTGCAGCCTGCACGCTCAGCTGCCACCTGGCCTGGAGGCTCTCCTACCCACTCATGGTCACTTGGCTTATCATGGCTAATTTTCAGTCCTGGCCATTAGATAAATTAAGAAGTCTTAGTATAAATAATCTTGAGACCAATATGTATCAGTAGATGTACATGAGAGTGGCCTCATGCCTCAGTGGAAGAAGCTCTTTATTCCCACACAGTTTGGGCAGGACACATATATTCCACAAACAGCTGGTTGTGAACATTTTTTGTTGATGGTGGCGAGAGCAGAGACTTTTCCAGGGAGTGCCGCCCTCATGAAACTTCCCTTTTCTGACAGGAGCTGTGAAAAGTCTTCTGGAACAGCATGGGAATTCGTTAACAGCTTGGCACTGGGGTGTGAAAGTTGGTGGTGTGAATGGCAACAGAGGTTTAATAAACATTTATGTATTTTTCTTTCATCACTTGAGTCTACACCTGACACTAGGGAACCTGCTACACGTGCCTTCCAGAGAGGAAAAGAGTCAGGCTTTAAAGGGCACCTGTTCTATATGTAATTTAATAAAGTTTACATGCCCTGATGCAATACTTGAATTTTTTTTTGGTAGGTGGGGTATTCCAACTGGGCTATGCAAGAGAAGGGAACTGATAGGGGCTACATACAGTATATAGTCTTGAGTACTGGGACCAAGGTAATATGGAAGTAGCTGCAATCTGGAGTATGTTGTGTGCAGTCCTGCAGCCTTGGGACCTGCTGTGAAAGTAGATTCCCTCCTCAGTGTGGGGTGGAAGAAGAGCAGTGCTAGTTCAACGCTTCTAGCAGGTTCTACTTTCTTAGAGTCCATATGAAAAAGAAAATGGTGTGATTTCTTGTGGGTATATGTATATATGCTTTTTCTTTTGACTGGTTCCTTGTTAGCTGTCATGAGTGTGTTCACAGAACTGGTGTACATTGTCTGCAAAAGCTCAGAAAGCTGAATGGGCCATCCAAATGGAGTTTGCCTTCCCCTGCCTGGGCTTCTGCTAGGTGTGTTGGCAGGGCAGCGTGGAATGTCTGCCCTGACTGCTCTTTGTGGGCAGGTTTAGCCGGGCACTGGCAAAGTAGTCGCTTGGGTTAGTTGTTGTGCATGGCCACCACAAGGAAAGGGGTGTACAGAAGAGTGAAAAGGTGCTGAGATGCCAAGTGGAGCAGAAGGAGGGGTGAGGAAACAGTGGAGTGAAGTTAACACAGAGCGAGAGAAACATTAGATCTTTCCCATCCCTGTCACTGTAGAGATTGCCAAGCTCTGGTTCTTAAGTAATGTATTGCCATGAGCGGAGCCATGGCAAGAGACAATGCCTTGCCTTAATGCCTTGGAGGCCCTTCCTCATGCTGCCCGATTTCTTCTAGTGCTGTCTACTGTCTTAAGAGTGGGAAGCTGTATGGCTGCAGAGAGCTGGGGGTGGCCGGTTGGAGTGGAAGGCTGGAAGGAGAGACTGGCCATGGTCAGTGCGGAAGGTGCAAGACAAGAATGAGAAACAGAAAAGGTTTAAGTACCTTGCCTTGCCATGTGGAGTTGCAGCAGCCAGGCATGGAAGAGAGTGATGTTCTGTGGAGATCGTGACTTATGAGCTGAGGTCAGGCAGCATCGGCCCTGCCAGCCTTGCACGACTGGAGTGAAGAGGAGAATTGTGTTGCTGCCAGTCTGCGCCTGGCCGGAGCAGCCGATGGGGCACCTCTGCCCTAGCATCACATCGTGACTCCCAGAGGTGTATCTCAGGACCAACTGTCCTTCCCAGGCTGCCTCGCCTGGAAGGCTCTGATGTTGCCTGCCGTAGGACAGGCTTGACTTGGCTGCGCTGCTCCTGCAGAGCGCGGCGCTCCAGAGCACTACGGGGAGCTGTCCGTGCGGTTCAAGGCAGCAAGAGAGAAGGGTGGCTCTCTGGGCTGTGGGGCCAGGAAACCAAGGCACGGATATGTGAGGGCTCTATCTGGATCCATAGTGCACATGGCCGGGGCAGGAAGGAGCCCAGACTGCAAGTGTGCTCATTTCCCTCAAGAGTTGCTGCTCTCTGCTGTTAATTGGAGGCCTCTCGTGCTTGTGGCCTGCATTTAAGTAGTATTTCAAAGCAAAGACCGTGTCTGTTCGGTATGGTGACGTTTAGTGTATCAGTGCAAACCCCAAGCTGCTGTGTGTGACAGTGTGGCAGCCTGAATGCTGAGCTCCTTTGCTCTGGTAGCCTTTGTGAGACCAGTGTGGCCAGCTTTACACTTACGGGGTTATAACCACATGTACAAATATTTGAAGGCTGTAAATACTGATGAGGGAATGGATTTGCCTGAGCTGGTCCAAGAGGGTAGGGCTCTGGGGCAGTTGGAAAGACCAGAGCAGATGATTAGTAGGGAAAGATCCTGTGAAGTATTCCCATCTGTGCTGTCTCCAGGACCACAGTAGCTTCCAACTGAATGTCAGGTAAAGGCAGAACATACCAGCTGGGGGCTGTATTGAACATGCACAAGCTGGTTTTGTATTTCTGTATCAAGAAAGGTATAGTAAGTGTAGTGAAACCCTGCTAAACTGCACTTGATGTATACAGCTAAGTTTGCTGCAGCTGGGAAGACCAGATGTGCTATTTTTAACACAAGTGCAAGGTAGCAGTATGGGAAAAATGAGAGGAATCCTGGTTCAGGTTTCTCCTGTGAATAGTGTGCAATAAATGACAAGGGTGTTACAATATGGAATCTTCTGACTCCTCGGCCAAGTGCCCAGTGTTGCTTGTATGTCTGAGCTGTGGCTCCCTGTTCATGTGATCAAAGACCTTCTAGTAGTATTTTACTGGCTTTAATGAATAGGAGAGACACTGGTGATATAATGACTTAAATAACAAGACAATACAGCCATCAACAGACTAAATGTAGGGCTGTTTCCTGGCTCTGTTACTTTGCTGCTATTTTTTTCTTTTTCGTTTGTACAGAGATAGATTCTCAGTCCCTGTAGAGGTGATGTATTTCTCTCAGCTCAAACATTTCTGCTACAGAGTAGGAGCATCCTGCTAAGCCAATGCCTCTTAAAACAAAACAACAAAAAACCCCACCCCGAAATAAACGAAAGAAACTAGCCTGGCCCTCTTCAGAGTGTTTTTCAGCAGTTTGGTCTTACTCCATCTATAATTAACAGCTCCTTACCTTTAGTAATCCCCTTTTGCCCCTGTTGCTTCTATTGGAGATGTGTTTTATGGGTAAGCTCTTCTTTTTTTCTCTCCGGTTTTGCAGGTGAAATTGTAAAAGGCCCAAACCAAACCATTTAACAGTAATAGGTGTGAGGGGTACGACTGAAATGACTTGCAGTTAGCTCTGACGTGCGATTTCATGACAACTTGCCTGGGATTGCTAAGCAGGCTGGATTTCATGCAGCGATACTCAGCCACCCAGATCAAAGTTTTCCTTGTAAAAGCTGCTCCTTCTTGAATTGTACATTGCTCGAGTTGTATTCTTTGTCTTTCTACCTGATGTTTGAAGAAAGTGTGCTGAGTACTTCTCAAATGTTTATTTCCTTCCCTATATGCAGACATTTACCAGCAAATCACTGTTTTGTCTACCCTACAAAACTTCATGACAAATGTAAGTGAATCTCAATTACAAGAACCATGAGAGAAAGTCAGAATTTAGTGAGTGTGCTGAAAACCCCTTCCTTCTTTGTTTTTTTTCGATAGGCATTTCAGCACGTAATGGACACAGGGTTTGAAAGAAACTGTTGTTAAAGGTTCAGCATCTCATGCCATTTCAATTAAAGCCCCAAAGTTCTCTCTAAACATTGCTTGGAGCTCTTGAGAAGTCTTATGTTAAAAATGAAAGAGAGGTAGGAATGGGAGCCGCTTATATTTTTAGGGTTTACTAAAATTAAAGGGTTTTTTTTGTGGAAAATGGGACATGTAAAGAAATATTAGGATGTCATACATACAAAAGAGGAATATATTTTATGTTTTACTTTGTTTTATATATATAAACAAATGTATATTTATAATTTAGCTCTATAATATAAACATGTGTATGTAATTTGTGTATATATATATATATATGTGTATATATATATAAAATATATATGGAAACAAAAAATCAAAATGCAATTACTAAACCGACCTTTCAGGTTCCTTGTCACCCTCGTTCTCCATCTTTAGCATTATCTTGAGTAACCTCATCATCCTAGAAGCATGAACTCTAGTGAATACTTGATTCTTTGATAAGCTCACTGTGAAAATTCTTAACTTCTAATGAGTGATCCGGAAGCATCTCTCTTTCCTTTTCTTCCCTGCCACTCCCTGCCTCCCCGTGCTGGTAAAAGTTGCCACATGATATTGACTTTCTGATCCCAATATATTATTTACAGGATTCTTGTGATGGAACAAAACCTTCTTACAAATAATAATGTATTTTTCTAGATGGCAAACATCTGGGCAGTATAAGTAAATGGGTAATTTATTAGTGTTTGAACAGCTTAAAGGAGGGTGAGCAAAGGTAGCCCTGAAGAGCTCAGCACTTCTGACGGCCGCTTTCCGTCTCATTTGCGGTTCGGTACTGAGCACAGCACCGTGCGTACGCAGGAGAGGAGGCCAGGGCGAGCGGAGCGGATGGAGCGGGCTTTGGGGGTCCCAGTGGAGCACCCGTTCTTCCTTCCCTGCCTGTCTGTGAGACTCCCTAGCCGTGCCGCGGGAGTTTGAGGCCAAGCGCTTTGAAATGCATCGTGTTTTGGTGGCGGCTCCGGGGGCTCTGGTGGACTCGTTGCAGTGGCCTGTGTGTCTTTCGTTTGTGCCACAGTCGTAGTGGGTCAAACTCAGACGGCGCTATGGGTAGAAATCATTAAACCTCTTCTTCCTCTCTCTTCCTCTCTCTCCTGCTTTGTTTCTGAGAAGTGCCACTAAGCCGTAACAGCAAATCCGTGCTTCGGTTTGGTGAGGGCTGTCTTCTTTAGTGCTTTCCATTTGCTTTACGCTGCGGGCTGTGTGCAGAAAGATAACGCTGCAGGACAGAAGTTTCTTCAAGCTTTGTGCTTGTCAAGGAAAGATTTTCACATATTCTACCAGTTTTATAAACTGATGAAGAAATGCTGGGGAGATTGAGCCACAGGCTTTTTTGTGTCACAGCAGCCCTTGTAGTAGTTTGGGATAAAATAAAATAGTCAAGTTCAGTCTGAAAGGCCTATGTCTAATCAATTAAAAATTTACACCAGCATATAATAAATTCTGATATTTTTTTTTTTTGTTGGCCCTCTTCCCAACCTCTCAGCTAAGCTCACAAGCCCATGAACCACCAATATTTTTGAGGAAAATTGGGAAATAGCGTTTATTAATTTTAATTTAAAATACAATTTTGTTGTCTTTTTCTTGCATGAATTTGATAATGAAGCAGTGCTGTATTTAAAAATGGGAATAAATTAGATTAGACTAGGTCTTTCCCTGTCCAGAGAAGGAAAAAGAGGTGCAGTTAGCAGCCTGTTGGCTGACAAGCTAAATATTTAAACATTCAGTAGTGTGAGGAGAGCAAAGCCTGGTGGTGGTTAACATGTTAGAGTAGCTTTTCTTTTTTTTTTTTTCTTTTTTTTTTCTATTTCAGACATTTTTGTCTGCTCATTATCTGGGATTTTTTCTTTTTCTAGTCCCTGCCCTAGATAAGGGAAGCAGCATTTTAACCCTGTGACATGAGGGGATGCTTTTCACCCCAGCTGCAGATTGCCTTGCCCCCGTTGCCTCCCCTCCAGGGGCACAAAGCTGAGCCCACCTCTAGCCGCTTCTTTCTTTCACCTCGCAGAGGCAGGGCTCAGCCCCCAGACTGGCTTTTGCTTATCGGGAAGCACACCCCAGCTTTTAGGATCTCTAGTTTGCCTTGGGCATAGGTTCCCCTGTGCAGCCTCTGTAATGGATATGCTGCCGGGGAGAAAGCAGAGCTCTTCTTTGTGCTGGCCAGTCTGTCCAAAGTCCATTCATCATCAGTGCCCAGGTCTGGATCTCGCCGCATGTGTGAAGGGGAATTGGTTAGAGCCTGTGGAGAGCAACGGTGCTGGCTGTGTGGTCCCTTGCGAGCTCCTGGTGTACGGCAGTACGTCTCAGCCCGCTTTAACCACATAGGCGAGCTAAGCATGAAAAGCAGTTTGGTTTGAAACTGAAAACCTAATTAAGCAAGAAGAGAAAACTTAAAGGGGATAATAGGAAAGTGTTTCCTGTTTTTTTTTTTTTTAAAAAAAAAAAGAGAGGGCAAACACAGTGACCTCTGCTCTGTCTCTGATCATCTCTGTAGGAAAGATCCTTCTGGCATCGGCAGCAAAGGGGCAGTTCAGAGGGTTTCTCACTGCCGTGTGTGAGCAGTGTAGAAGGGACCCAGCTTTAATCCTCCTGGCCCTTACTGGAATCGAAACGAACGTGTCAATCAGCAACTGTATTTGATGTTTGCATCTTTTCACACCGGTTGAATGCGTTGTTTGTCATCGAGGGTCTGCAGGAGATTAAATGGCTACATTTACAGCACAGAAAAGGATGAGCAAAAGACAATGCTATTAGTGACCTCCTTTTTGCCTGCTATCCTGCTCACTGGAAACTCAGTCAGAGAGCACCGATGGAGGTTGGGATTCAAGCTGTAGCTGAGACAAGTGGGTGTGTATGTCCTCCTCCTGTCCACTGAGCTACTTGGTTATTCAGGGTTGGTGTCTCTTCCTCTCTGCACTGCTGCAGGGCTTATGGAGAACTGCTTGTACTCTGTCTTCCTTTCAGCCAGTGAATACCTTTGATTTACCCAGACAAATTAAAAAAAAAAAATGCTTATACAGGTGTGATTATAAAAAGGCATCGCATCAAGTTGAACAAGATGAGGTTGGGGTGTTTTCACTGGGTATTTATGGACAATTTTACTTTCAACTTTATTCTAACAGGAAAATAATTCTTCTAGGATGAAGTAACTGTCAATTATACAATAAACCTACAGTAATTCTGGGATCTGGGGTCTGTATTTTATTCCGTTTTCACTCCCTAGTCTTGTATGTGCAGCATCTTTGACCTCACCTGGCTATTTCCGCAGTTACCAAGAAAGAGTTAAATTCAAACAAGCGAGCTAGGAGGAGAATGCTTGTGCCAGTCAGGATTCTTAGCTAAATTGCTTTCATACTTTGTTTTTATAATATATTTGCTGCTTAGCCACATTTTGGCCTTTTTCCTTTTTCTAACAAAAATCATTATGTGGGATAGCTAGTAGATAGTTCCTACTTTCACAGTGACAACTCCGTGCTAAAAATGTCCCTTGGCATAGGGATTGTTGACTGATGACAATTTGTCTGCCTTTTTGAGTAGTTTTTTTTCAGCTATAGAATCTGTGAAATAGTCTGGGGGGGGGGAAGAGTGTGTATCTTGTGTTGAAACTGAGGATGGACCAAATGCTTGAGGAAGAGACTGTATCAAATAATGAGCTATAGATAATATGAAATCTTTTCAAGATCCTGGAAGGAGATGTTTTTAGGCAAAATTGTGCGGCAGTCAGCATGAGAAAATTGGCATTTTTGAAATGCTGCTGTAGAATGTTTCATATGTCACTATTTATGTATCTGTTTATATAGATAGCATCGATTATATATTTTTAAATGTTGATGATAGGTCTAAAAACTGCATGCATTATGAACATAAAACTTTATTTTCCAGTGGCTTGAGCGTGGAGAACAAGTCTTTTTTTTTCTCAATGTGAAAGCTGTATTTATTTGCTTAAAAGAATGAAGAATGATATTTCGTTGATAATATTCACAAAGATTTATTAATATTTTATTGTGGAGCTTTTAAATAGAGGGCTACATGTACTAGTTCTTTTTTTTCTGATATCTCTGCTAAAACAGCATAGCAACACCATACATTTGCATTTTCTGATCACTAAAAATCCCCCCTACCATAAATGTGTATGTGAAATTGAGAACCTAATTAAAAGATTAACAGCATGTACAGTACTTTACTCAAAAGGCATGTGTTAATTTGTTAAAACACTAAAGATTTTTATACTGTCTTTTTTGACGCTATCAAAATATTTTCAGTGGAACTGGTTGAACCTGGTCTTTTTATTATAAATTCTTCTGCAGTGTAAGACGACTTAATTTCATATCTAATTGCATAAGGAATTATAAATTATCTTTTCTAAGAGACCTATGACACTAAAACGCAGAATGAACAAATAAAACTGATTTGTTCTAGTACAAATGAAGATCTATGGCAGTATTTTTATTACAGACACCATTTGTTTGGGTTGAGTGTCTGAATATTTTACAATAAGATACAAAGTGTTCTTTGTCGAGCAGTCGTTCTAGCAATGCATCTTAAGGTGTTTTACAACTAATTGCCATGAAACAAAGAAACCCAAATCAACAAAAAACAGCCCCACCCATAAAATAAAACCCTATGCAGAATGGGATAAATCTGTTCCAAAGGAAATATGTTTTAAATGTGTTCATAGAAGCAGCGGGATCTGCCTCTTGGATCAAATGTGGAACTTTTCTGTTGTTCACAGAGGAAAGACCTGTTGATTTCAAAAGTGTGCTTTATCTCAGAAAAAGGTGAATTGCTGTATGTAAAATGGCAGTTTCCAGCTGTGTAAGAGATGTCACAGTCTAGACGAGAGCACACAGGTGAAGGATGACAAGTCTGGTGTCTGGTGGGGAAGCACAACTGATGTATAGGACAGTGTAGCGAGGGTGGGCGTTTCCCTGATGTAAAGGAAGGTGAAGGTCCTGCCGTGGCCCCATTGGTGCCACGTAACCCTATGAGATGCCGTGGTGCTGCAGAGTTAGGTTTTCCTTCCCTCCTGGGGACTTCTGGAGAAATCTGGAACAAATCCCCCTTCCTGTCCTTAAAGCACAACCAGTAAGAATTCTCCTTTGGAAACAACTGGATATTTACCAGTACAAAGTCACGTATTTAAGAATTTACCCTTATGGCAGAATTTAGTAGAAACTGGTGATTTTTAAAGATTTGCCTATTGTAAGTACTCTCCATGGAATTTTATTTTGTCATTGAAAGTTTAAAATGGTTTATGGTAAATTTACCATTTTGTACTGGACTGTGTCAGTGTTGGGGCCAAGGCTGTTTGAATGTTACTGATCGCCTATTTAACCACATTAGATTAGACCCCATTACGTTATTTAGTGCAAGTGTGTTGTTCCTAAAGGAACGAATTAATGTTTTACTGACCTTTTGAGAGTCGAATTAATAAATTTATCACAAAGATTAGTTTGGTATTGTATAGTAGAGATGTTCTTTTATTTCTTTACCTAGAAGTACTTTTATTATGAAGTTCACTGATACAAAGCTGCTTCTGTTAGGCTGATTGTTTTTCCCAGATACTAAAAGACCAGTGCCAAATTGTCTAAATTCCAACCTATGCATGCATTTATGATTTTTTTTTTTTTTCGGAAGGGGGCCAAAAGGGTAGTAGGGCACTTCATAAAGGCAAGTAGGAAAGAAATGTAATGATGTTTAGCTAGAAAGCTTCCATGGTCTGGTTTGAGTGATACGAGATGAAAACTGCAGCATTTATGGTGAAATGTGGAGTACACTTTTAAAAAACATTTATGCCTAATAATCCAAAGTGATTTCAATAACAAGGGATATTTTTATTTCCATAAAAACATGAGATATTTTTTCCCCTTACCTTTCTGTTGCTCTGTAGTAAAATTTCATTTTGCAAGCACTTTTTCTGCTTTACAATTTTGAGTGTGTGTATCTGTACAGGAAAGGGGGGAGGGAGAAAGCAAAAAAGAAGAGAGACAGCCAAGAGAGTGAGTGTTTCTATGCTGTTTGTAATAGCAATGTCATGTCTTGGTGAGGGACAGCAGTTTCATCTTTGATAGTGCAGCAAGTAAGTACCATCTCAGCGGGGTACAGCAACCTCCCTGTCCCACTCCTCCTTCCCCTTCTTGTCCACACGAGGCTGGAGTGGAGTTGCAGATAGAGCTGTACTACTGATTTGTCTGTGTCTCTTGTGCATAAACTCTGGTTTCGCATGTAAATGTGAGGGAGACAGAGAAATCTTAGCTGCGGATGGAAAAAAAACAGTAGTGTCTTGATATTTTAAAAAATCCAGAATTAGAAGGAGATACATTTATGTAGCCTTTGCACCATAATAATGTGGAAAGACCTGACACAAAGCCATAAGGCTTTTTTCATGGATCCAATTGTCTGGAAATTGTGCAATGCTGTTTAAACAGAATTACTTTTAACAGATCATAATAAATAAATTTAAAAAAATACCATATTTCACCAAGGATTACATGATGGCAGTGCTAACTCCCGTGCAATTAATAGTGCGTACTTTGTTTTCCTTTGAGTGCTTAGCATTTTGTTTAGATTTTATCTGGCCACGTATCCAGGAACTGGCTATGGATGCAAGCTGCTGTTAATTGAACTGTATTTAAGAGTATTAAAACCATCCTATGTGCTGTGTGGCAAGATGTGTATCTAAATTTGCATTTGCAGCAACATAGCCATAGCATGCATATCCTGTAGTAGATAGGCAACGCCTAGTCCATGTATTTTTAGATACAAAATGTAACTGGTTTTTGACAAAATAACTTCTTATACCAACATAGCATTTGTCTTTTACAAAACCTGCAGTTATTTCCCCAGGGCAGTTGCAAGGTGTAGTTTGTAGCTCAACAGGAAGAAAGACGAAGTATGTTCTGATTTTGGTGTGGATCGTCGGCCCATTGAGTCAGGTCTTGTGTTATAGAAATTTCTTTATAGAGGAAGGCGGGTCCTGGTTTCTTCTGGTCTCATACACCTGCTGAATGTCTTTTTACGTTCAGCTAGTTGTGCGATGTAGTATTTAGGGGGAAGAAGATGCTGTCTGATACAAGGAGTGAAGAGTTTAAATCTGAAAACAAAAAAAATCCCGTATTTCCATGCTTGCTGGATTAAGTGTTTTATATAACATGCTTTATAGAAAAAGGGCTACGTTTGTACAGAAGGAGGTGCCAGAACGCTAACAGAAGTATAGTAGCTCATCTGATGGGTGGGACAGACTTCTGAATCCTATTCAGAAACAAAATTAACCCTGTGTGGGAGTATAATACGTAGCGTTGTTAATTCTTGATGTTTTCTTTCCCATGCTTCTGGGCTCTTGATGAGGGGAGCTTCAACTTCTCTTAAAAAAATTTGATTTGTAGAGATAAAAAATAAAATCTTAGAGGATTCCATCGGAATCTTGTGAGCATGATCCTGTCTTTGGCATGAGAACACAGAATAGAAAAAGATCCAAGCATTTTAATTCGCTGGGAACAAAAAGAAGCTGGTTGGTAACTTTGGGATAAGGTATTGCTCTCTGAAGTATGTTACTTGGTGGGCGTGCAGGCATGTGACAGTGTGACTGTACGCGGGTCTGTTGGGTTCAGACGTGCCTGGGGCCTCCTGTGGCCCTTTCGTTATTTCTGAGCCTTTGGCACTGAGTGCTGGTGGGGATGTGTGGAGATGGGGAAACGAGAGAACTAGATATTAGAGTTCAGTAGCAGATTTAAATTAAGCAGAAACCTCAGTATGCTATAAACTTGTAAGGCTGTATATACACTACGGCATGTGGCTGGACCATAGTCATGCTCAGCAAACCACTGAATATTATAGGACCGTTCATATGTTTTCTAATTCTTCCCAGAAAAAAGAGGATTTCAGCACTGAGTAATATCTTATTATCCCATTCCTACTATCAGCAGCACAGCAATTTGAACTTGCAAA
Source organism: Tauraco erythrolophus (assembly GCF_009769465.1). NCBI lineage: Eukaryota > Metazoa > Chordata > Aves > Musophagiformes > Musophagidae > Tauraco > Tauraco erythrolophus. The sequence goes on along the minus strand of NC_141472.1, from coordinate 13,444,846 downwards.
AATAGCAGATTAGATATTTCCCTTGAACTACATATGCTATTTAGCATCTTACTGATGTTCTGGCAGAACAGCACAGGGTTTGACAGAAACCGAGGCCGAAAGTGACTTAAGGGAGCTAATGGAGTTCATGAAAAAGCAGTGCTCTCCATTAGACATCTCATAAAAAGAGAGATGGGAAAGGAAGAAAGATGCCAAAGTGGGGACTGCACACCATGAACATGGCTTTTTGAGCCGGGAGGAGTCTAGGCTGGCAATTTCATATGGGGCTTTGCTTCCTTAGAATGGAAGAGTTAAGAACAGAAGTGAAAAAGCTGGTAGTAGTAGAGATAATGTCCTCACCTCTTAAAACTTAGGTGCGTATCTCAGAGTAAATATTCCTTGCAATGGTGGAAACTTAAATGCAGTGTTCTGGTACTACCCTAGTAAAGGCCAAAAATGGAACTAGAAAGGTTTGTCTTGGTGTGAAGGCTAAGTGAAATGCAAAAGTTAAACGGGCATCCAGTTGTGTGATGCAGAGTCCAAAATCAGCACTCACAATGCTATTAGTGTTCATAATTGTTGGTGCCTTAGCTTCAACAGGAATTCTTTACAAGAAAATTAAGCCATGCTTTAAGTTATAGCAGTGTAAATAGAGTCAAATACTTCTGAAGTCAGTAGAGTTTTTGGTTTCCACTGATGCAATTGAGGGCAGAGATTGAAACATGATTTTTATTTCCAGACGTATCTCAAGCTACATTTCAAATTTGTTTTATATAAAGAAGTAAATAATCTGTTGGGAGGCAGGTTGGAAGCATAGGTTACACAGCTTCAGATACATTTATCTATAGGATCAGTAACCACTGTTGATTGTTTGCAAAGAGGTTGTTTGAGGTGTTCCATCCATGTAATTTTTCGACTGTGTCCTAATATGGAAAAACAAACTCAATACAGCTATTCTGGAGTGAGTTATTTAGCTACAGAAGGGACAGGCCAAACCCGTTTTGCTACAGGACATTATTCCTTATATGAAAGCCATCTATTTGCAGGATATTTTTTGTTTCATGATCGTCAGAGTAATTTGGTTATTTTTTATAATACATTGTAGAAGCTTGGGTTTAGGTGCTTGCTTATATGAATACGTGAGACGCAGTGACTTAGACTGGGATGACAAAATAGAAATTACCTGTAGGAATCTTCCTACCTCTTCCCCATGGAGAGTCATGGGGAAGGATGACCTGCGTCTCAGAGGACAGAAGTGTGGGAGCTCTGAGACTGAAAGGGGGGAGGCATGGTTTGTTTTTATATCTGTAAGATTTGACCTGGTTTCAAGTACTTTTCTTAAGACTGGAGGAAGGAGAAAGCTGCAGACAATAGGGAGATGCAGGGAGCCTGAGGTTAGGAGCCTTGAGTAGGCTACCATGTTGCTTTAGTTGTGTGTGTTTGACTGAAGGTGGACATGGCAAATACTCACCTTTTTGGCAAGGGCTGACAAGTTGGTCTTTGCTTGACTAATACGTATATGTATGTAGGAAGGTTTTAAAAGAAGGGGAAAATACTTGTTAATTTGGACTATTTGTGGTTGAAATATCATAAACACTTGGATGTAATAGAAGAACTACAGTAACTTCTTGTTTTCAGAGAACTTGTTAGAAATATTAGTTGAAATTAAGTTTCATGCATTTTTACAGAGGAGCTTGCTTTGTGGGATTTTCATGTAAAAGCAGGGTTCCCTGTCTAACTGCATCCGTAAATCCAGATGGTGCCTTCTTTTCTTTGGAACGTACGGTAAAGGATTTTGCTGTTAAAATGTAAGGTGGTTAGTGCTTGTCTGTAGACTTTTAAATAGTGCACAAATGCACAAGATTTTTCTTTGATTAACTTTTTTTTTTTTCATTTATTAACAAGGTGGTCGTGTAAGCACATTCATCAGAAGCTTTAGAAATTGTGGGAGATTTATGATGTCATATGATGTCATTACAGCAATACGCTGCATTGTAAAACTTCAGAGCAACCACTGCTGTACCACCAGGGTGAATAATGGAGCATTCATTCACTCCTACCAAATCCCAACATCAAATATTCCACAGGCTCTCTTAAAACAGAAGTTGTGCCTATAGGAACATGCAGTGAGAAGTTACACTTGGGAGGGTGTAATTGGAGTACCTCAGAAGGGGTGGTAGATATTTCAGGTCCCAGAAGTCGTCGTGTTAAGACTTGCAAAAGCTATCGACTCTCTGAGGTAAAAGCTGCTCAGAAGGAAGTGGCTGAAAAACTCTTGGCTAGCTCGTGAGGAGCTTGTGAGAACAAGTACTAGAGGCCAAATTCTGCTCTGTTACACCACCCTACGTTTGGGTTAGTGCCAAGGACGAGCGCTTTCCCCGCTGCGACTGGACTGGAGGGAGTACAGCTCTGAGGGGTCTGAGCATCCAGTGACTCTACTCTAAACCACACATAAAATGAGTTTAGCAATCTTGGACTGTTGAACAATGATTCATTTTATAATATAACCACAAAATGTAGCTGAGTTGGTAATGATTGCTTCAAACAGCTCGAGAAACTGAATGAGCAAGGAGGGGTCGGGATTACCCTTAGCCCTACTAAGTGTCCTTGTTGGGCCGGAGGTCGAGGCTTCCCGGTATAGCTGTTGCCCAGGGCTGCAGGGGAGAGCTCTGCCTGCAAGAGAGACAGACAAAGGTCTCATTCTTCAGTGGGAAACGTGCTTTAGTAGTGTACTAACATTTAAAACAAAATGAAAGGAAATATTAAGTCTGCTGCATGTTACTCAGTCTGGATGTTAGCAGCTATGTGGCGAGTACATCTATAGTACAGGAGGGAGAGGAAGACACGAGCAAACTTTCACAGTCATCCTTTCATATCTGTAATTACATCCAGACTTAGCAGCAGTGTCATTTCATTTTGCAGAGGAGCGTGGCAGCCCTTGAAGTGAGATTTCTTGGTGTTCAATCCCACGAGGTAGAAAAGGTCCATTGTGCTCAGAGCTGCTTTAAAACAAGCCATACCAAACCGTGCATGTGTGCTCAAAGAGTCCCCCCTTTTTATAGACAACTGCCATTTGTTGCAGGGGTTGCTATGGCAAACTGGGGCAGAAAATCCTATCTTGATGTTAAAGCGAAATACTTAGGAATTGTAAGGAGACAGATTTTGAGAATATAAATTAATTAAATGGCAGTAATTGCATTATTGCGCTGTCTTGCCAGGGAAATAGCTATTCCTGTGAGAGTCTATTACTGTGTTAGGTCTTGGAGCAGAGTGTAATTTTTTCAAAGTGCTTTAAGTTTTCCAAATCTGTCTTTCTGCTTTTATTTAATTCTAGCTAGTGGTAAATGGCAGCTTAGCCCACAAAGGTGATCATCATCCTGCTTGCTTGAGTTGTTAAAGCTGTAAGAAGACTGAATAAGCATTTACAGTTTGGGCTTAAATTGGCAGAAGTAAATGACTTTAACCTCACCGATGTGGCCCAAGTAGCTGCTGTGGCCCAAGTGGCCCTGTCGGGATCGGTGTCTTTGGACCGGGACAGGAAACATTAAGCTTCTTCCGGATAGAAGTCCTGTAACTCTTTAATGTGCCTCTTGCTTCTTGACTGCTGGAGGTGCAAAGTGTCAGGCAGGTAGGAGACTTCCATGGTACATTTCTTAATTTGCAAGAAAAAGGAAAAAACCTAAGGCTGTTTTATGTTGCTTGCCTTATTTTTTTTTCCCTATGTCCTGACTGCTTAATGCCTTTGACCTTACTGTAGTTGTGTCCTTCTTCAAATCTCCAAAGAAAGGATGGAATGTACACTTCAGAAACAGACCTGGTAAACTGGATGCAGCCTAGCATATTTTTAGTCCAATTAGAAAAGCTGCTTGGAAATATTTTTTTGCTTTTAATGCTGAAAACAGGCAGTTCTACATCTTTACATCTATAATAGTTATTCAGTAGAGTATTTTCTTACCTTTTAAGTGGGACTATGTTATGGCCCTTTGATAATGTTTGAGAAGTGAAGACTGAAATGCCTGCTTCCCACATCTGAAAAGGAAATTCAGATTTGAAAGGAGAAAGAGATCACACCACTACGTACAAAGAGAAATGAAAAATGGTTTTTGTAAATGTGTTACCTTGAACCGTGAAGAGCCTTCCTCAGTTGACCCAGTGAGTGATGTCCTTTCTTTAGGTGCTCTCCAGGCATCTTTAGTCATTGCTCAGTGGATCTCAGTTGATCAATCAGCCTTTGGCTGGCTGAACGTGGGCACGGGTCGATGGCTCTGTGCTGATTATGCCAATATTGCCAGTCTTACGAATTGACCATCTGCTGTTCGCTTTTGTGTGCATATTAAGAATCGGGCAGCAAAAGCAGGGCAATAGCCTAGGATTAGTACCTACATCAAAGTTCAGGAACTCTTGAGTCCTCTCAGTTTTGCCACTGCCTGTTTGTCTTCAAGAAGTCATCTTTGGGTGTGCTGCTAGTACAGCTTGGTGCAGTGGGTTGTGCTGGCGAACGAAGGTAAACATATGCTTCTGTCGAGCTTCCAGAGTTCATTTTAGTGCATCGAGAGTGTTGTTTTCAATGTTCCCCTTGGGTTCCTGAGTAGGCAGTAGACTGTCCAGTGCGTCCAAGGAATGGAATGGAATGTAACAAAGCTTCTGCATTGCGGATTGAATTTGATATGTTTGGGAGAGGGACCAGCAGCTTCCCAAATGGGAATTTTTTTTTTAAAAAAGATAAATGTAAAAATGTTTATAAATAGCTGGAGTCAGCGTCTTCATCTGGAACTGGCCAAGTCTAATTCAAGATGCTTTTCATGCCACTGTGTTTGCCAGCTACCTCTTAGACTAAGGCATTTGTAGGATTCAAGAGTTCAACTTTGTGCTAGAAAAAGAAAGGCACTTCTTGTGGAACATCATTAAAGGCTGAGCCAAGTTTTTTCTCATTTAATATTACTTACTTGAATCCACTGTCTTTCCTAGTATTTTGTGCAGCATTATTCTTTCTTGTTACATTTGTCATTATTCATTTGAGAGGTTTTCCACTGCATTACCCGAGTTAAAATGATCTCATGTTCAAGGCTAGAATTAAAGAGTTTTGAAAACCTGGGTACTCTGATTGTCACTAGTGCAGAGATTAGGTATAGATGACTGAGTGCGTTGAAAGGGAGCTTTGTATCCACTTACAGCTTTTCTTAACTTCATAAAAATGACAAAGAATCAAATAATTTTAAAAGTATAAAAAAGGTTAATTAAAAACTACTTTTCCATACATGTTGCTGTCATTCCTTATGAGTAAACATATGCATAAAACATTGTAACTACACCCACAACATTCATTCTTATTAGATGAATACACTTTTTTATACTAACTGCATGGTAAGTGAATAATTTCTATCTTAAATTCTGCATTTTTCCTCTGTGGTTACAACCAAAATTATACAGATTCCCTGTGCGGAATTATATCCCAAACTACTTTCCCCTAAGGTATTTTTAAACTTTTCTCCTAAATGATGTGCATTATTTTAATTATGGCACATAACAGTTATCTGGAAGCTATTGGTTGTTATGTCAGTCCGAGGTGCCACTAAGTCCTTTTTTCTCACAATTAACAAAATAATAATTGTTTCAAAGGCAGGCAGGGATATGAACCCTGATCAAATCCTAGCAGGCATGGCATTATCGTAGCAGAGGAAAGCAAAGGAGCAGGTCTCTCTCTGGGTGAAAGCATCGGAAAGAAACGGGTGGTTGTATTTGTTTTGGCAGGCTGAAGCTGTCGTGAGCCCGGAGTCCCAGCCAAAACCAAGTGAGCTTTGAGTTGACTTGAGCCATTTCTCAAATGTTTTTGTGAACTCTTGCTTTTTTTTTTTTTTTTTTTTTTTTTTTTTTTTTCAATTCCCCATATTGTTTTAATTATACTTCTCAGTGCTGGGAACATCATACCAGATCTTCCATGTTTTGGGATTATTTGCGAAAGGATTTCTCATCAGCTAATAGCTATTATTTCAAAAAAATCTTCATTGGCTGGGTTAAATTCTGAGCTCAGATGTGTGATCACATAAGGGAAAATTCCGTGGAGACTTGGAGTGGAACGAAGCCCCCTCCTTAATACTTTTGTCTAACATATGTCACTGTATTAAAAATAATTACTTTGGTTCCTTAGAGGGGAAGAGGAAGGTTTTTTTTTAAAAAAAAAAAACTTGGAATTCTATATTGAGTAGGCAAATAAACTCCTGAGATTGCTTTCATTTGAAAAGGATATTTTAAATGGTACCTTTTACTTGAATGTTGGCCAGTTTAATTTAGATTATTGCTTCTGACAATTAACCTCATGTTGGGCTGCACTTGTCTCATTAGCAATGTGGCGAGTGATGAACTTGGATTTGTGAGGGCTCAGCTCTCACCTGGGAAACTCACCCGTCAGGGCTGCGCCGCTGCTCTGACAATTAACAAATCCACGTAAAGGTGGTCCGGGGAGGGCTGGGGTTGAGAGATTAAACAAATATATTAATAGTCTTACCAAGTTTATTGAATAGTTTCACTGGGAGAGAAAGTTAAACAGCAGAGGAGGCATGGGCATATTTAAAAATATTTCGTTTTGAGGTGATGTGGTTTTGATATTTTCCTGTTTCAACTTTTTCTAGTTCGAGACAGAATTTCTGCTTTAAAATTTTTCTGCTTTAAAACCTAGTTTTTAAATAAAGAGAGATTACAGTGATAGGAAGTAAGGACAGAACTAAATAATTCAAGAATAAAATTCTTAAATTCTGTTTTAATTTAATGCTTCATCTGCCAGGAAATGATCAGTTGTTTTGGTTTTCATTTAAGCAAAATCAATTGTGCAAGTTATAGTTTCATGAACTGATTCCCACCCTTTTTCTCCTCTGATTTTGATCCACTGAAGCAAAATATCTCTTACTTCTACAGTCTACTGACCTGTGTTACGTGTGGAATATTCAGGAAGAAATGTCAACTTTTGGTAGTGATTTCATGAACAAAAAGATTGAAGATAATTTTCTGCAATAGAAATAATGACTTTACCAACTTTGTGTAGTTGAAGGCTTCTCACCTAAATGTCATCAGAGAACGACTACTAATGTTCAAACCCCAAGAGGAGATATGAAGAATTTTCTGGTATTACTAGGAGAAAAAAAAAAAAAAAATTGTTTTTTTTTTCTTCCTGTGTTTTTTGTTTCTTAGTTATACCAACATCCTGCGTACCTGTGTCTAAATTTACATACATACATATGCATATATATATATATCTCAACTGTATAGTGTCCAGAGTTAATACAGATACACATATCTTTGTGTGCAGGAAGGAGGAAAAGTCTTAGTCCCTTAAAGTAAGTGTTTTATCTTTTAATTTAAATTCACTTTGCATTTTATTGTATCAGCTCCCTACAAATACTTTACTACTTTTGCTGTGAAAATCGGTAAGGGGAGCATGATCTAAACTGACTGCTCTGTCCTCTCCCGTTATGCAGCTATGCATATAATATTTGCAGCCACTTAAAAGGCATTATACATGTTATTTAGAAATAGTTATTCCATTGAATATTTAATAATGGATACATGAAAACCAGTCCAGAAGAGACTATATGAGAAAAGACTTGCTCTGGCAGTAAAGTGGGTTATTTTAGTGGAAAAATGAAATCTTTCTTTCTCCTTGACTGCAAGGAGAGATGTTTCGGTGCAGCTGGCCAGTTAAATGTGTAGCCCATATGTGCACAGTGAAGGAGGCTAACGCCGAGGTGTGAACGTGGCTGGCAGAGATGGCCCTGCCTGCCTGCCATGTTCCTTTCTCAACTACAAGGGTGGCTTCGCTCTGCCCTGGCAGCTCACTCCTTTGTGTTACCGGGCTGCTCCGCGCTGTACAGGCTGAGCGAGCGTGCCTGGTGGCAGGTACCCCGGGCACGGCTCTTGTGGAGCAGGCATCCCTCACGCATCCCAGTAGACTAGACCCATGGCAGTCTCCAGTGATCTCCTTTTCCTCTCGTTTATAAATTTGGGTAACATGCATGGGAAGACGCTGGGAAGAAAAGTCATGACTCAAGCTAAAGGATAGGAAGAGGGAATATTAGAGGTTTGTGGTCTGGAGATTTATTCCAGTAGAGCTGGGAGGAGGCTGGCCTTCACTCAGAGACAGGACCAGCGTGGCGTGGGCAGGATGAGGGCGACAGCGATGTGGCTCCGGGTGGGTGAGTGAGCAGGCAGTGACCAGCACTGCCACTTGCCACGAAGGATTCTCAGCCAGGATGGAGAGCATCTGATGGACTGTGATGAGTCTGAGATCTATGTTAGCAAGAAAGAAAACCTATTCATTTCTTTTTAAAAATTAGAACTAGTTTCTTTGTACAGAAGGAGGCCTAAAGGGCTGACAACAAAGTTGAGACCATTTTCTGGCTGGGACGGTTGTTCGTGGAGGGTTCTGTTGTCTCACTGAGGCTCAGGGAGAGTGTGCATCATTCTTGCCCATCAGCCTGTCAAGTCTACCTGTCTCTGGTGAGAGAAGACACTGCTAATTCCCTTTCCCCTGCATAATTTTGCAGTTCTACCAAGTTCGCTCTAAAGTTATAGTCGTGGCATTTCATTACCTTTGCTAATTTTTCCCTTCAATGTAAAAATTACTCAAAAGATGCTTCAGATATGATATTCCCCTTACTTAAACAGAGCACATGCAGACACAGCTAATGGAATATGAAGCCTTTTGTACACAATATAGCTGGGTAAAAGCTGGCTTAAGTTCCTGATGACTTGAAACTGCTACCGCCGTTTCATTGCTGTTTGTAAAGAGTTTATGTTAGCACAACCTAAAGAGACGGTATTTCCATTACAAACCATAATCTTAGTTTCTGTAAATTAACAGTGTTCTTTAGACATTTCCGTATGAGGGGCCTTCAGATTTCAGTTCCTTTCTTTGGGCATGGGATGAAAAGCATTTCGCCTCAGAGTAGGTAAAGAAGGTAACAGAGAGGCCAATATTTTGGACCACCAGTAGTAGAATTACTCCTGATTGCGAAGATTGGGTAGAACTTCATTTTTAGCACGACTTGATTGAATGACTTCTCAAATTTCATGACAGCAACATTTTTAGTCTAGAACAGTGTATCTAAAGGAAGCCATTTCTCACAAAATTTTATAGATTCATCCATAATGTATCCATTTTATTTAATATTTGAGATTGTTCTCTTAGATTACCATTTTAATGATGTGGCTTTGACCTTTTACATCTACGCCACAGTGGTGCCTGGTCACACTGACTGGGACCCTTATTGCGTGAGCTCTTCATTCAAGTGAGTTATTCTGTGATAAACTGTGAATCAGGACCATCACCTGGGGAACATGAGAGCTGTTTTAATGCTGATAGGCTCCTCTGGTTGGATTTTCATCCACCATAAACTCAAATGTGAAATGGAGAAAGGAGGGTATTTCTGAGTGGATTTTCCCAGGTGGACGTGCATTACGATGGGTGTTTGGCCCTCATCTAGAGTGCTGCTGATCAAAAAGGTAGGCAGAAAAGCTGAGCTGCCTCCACTCAGAGAGCTACAGACCTGAAGAAGTGCTGGAGCGTCCCGTGTAGTGGGTGTGCTGCATCACCTCTTTACTCCATGTACTTTCTTTTTTCCTTACTTTTTCTATTTAAACTGATTAGAAAAAGAAGAAATTTCAAGTGGTTTTGAAGTCTGTATTATTTTAGTGTTTTAGGCATCTCAGACTTTCGGGATAATTCTTTAGTAATGAAGTTTCTACTTGCTCAGAAAGTCTTTATTTCTTTGCAGTTTATACCTGTCTTAAGACCTGCATTACGAAACAACGAATAATACTCCAGGTCTCCAAATGAACAACAGACTTTGGGGAAGTAAAATAGACTTTCAGTAAGATGCAGATACCCACAGTGCAACCCACGTCCCACCACCTCAGTGAGTGCCAAGAGCAGGGAATAGTTACTGGCTGTGGGAAACGACTGTGTTGGCAGAAACCAGATTGAGGCTTTTCCTCCAGGGTGACCTTTGAAATCAATCAGATTGTGAAAACGATAAACCTCCCCAAGCTGCCTCTTTGTGTTGTGCTTGCTCTGCTGGGAGTGCTCCCTCAGTGCTGAGGTTTACTCGGGATCCCTCTGTGAGAAAGGAGAGGAGGTTATTGGAGGGTCGTTCTGCCTGTTCTTTTGGGAATACGTGTCCATGCAGAGTCTTCATCTTCCTTCATAAGACTTTGGGAAGTACTGTTATTTGTATCTTCTTATCTCCTTTACTGTGATGATATTAGTTGAAATCCCCAGTCACAGAATCATAGAATCATAGAATGGCATAGGCTGGAAGGGACCTCAGAGATCATCTAATCCAACCTCCCTGTCACGGGCAGGGACGCCTCTCAACTAGGTCAGGCTACTCAAGGCTCCGTCCAACCTGGCCTTGAACACCTCCAGGGAGGGGGCATCCACAACTTCTCTGGGCAATTTATTCCAAAGTCTCACCACCCTCGTACTGAAGAATTTCTTCCTAAGATCTAATCTAAATCTGTTCTCCTTCAACTTAAACCCATTTCCCCTTGTCCTATCAGTGGACACTCTTGTAAAAAGTCCCTCCCCAGCCTTCCTGTAGGTTCCCTTCAGGTATTGGAAGGCAGCTATTAGGTCCCCCGAAGTCTTCTCTTTTCAAGGCTGAACAATCCCAGCTCCCGCAACCTGTCCTTGTAGCAGAGGTGCTCCAGCCCCTGGATCATCTTTGTGGCCCTCCTCTGAACACGGTCCAATGAATCTATGTCTCTCTTATGGTGGGGACAGCAGAACTGGACACAATATTCGAGGTGGGGTCTCACAAGAGCAGAGTAGAGGGAGAGAATCACCTCTCTTGACCTGCTGACGACGGTTCTCTTGATACATCCCAGGATGCGGTTGGCCTTCTGGGCCGCATGAGCGCACTGCCGGCTCACATTGAGCTTCTCATCTATAAACACCCCCAAATCCTTCTCTTCAGGGCTACTCTTAACCATCAGGACAGAAGGAAATATCAAGGAAATATCAGTCAATTACTGTGTACTTATGGTACAGAGGAGAACGCTGGCAGCGGTATAGGTTGTACCTTATGGTGAAATGCATCTTTGGTAGATTCCAGAAATTTTCTAGTATTGGTATCATGTTCTGAATAAGGCATCATCCCAGTGTATCTTTATTTAAAAATATTCCCCATAACTGTGATAGGACCTCTGGATTCCCTTTCTGCTTATGCTCAGTTAGAAGCCGTGCATACGTGGACCCAAGACACCTGGCACTTTAGGGGATGGTTAGAAATGACGTTTTTTCCTCCCTTTTTCCTTGAAATATCAGCATTGGGGGATTTTTTCATTCGTTGCATTTGGACGTGAGACATAGTTTAGGAATTAAACAGTGGCCAGAGGACTGAGCTCTGGAGGAATGGAGTTCTGGTACAGGAATTGGTTTAGTACTGGAGTGTTGATATTGAACAACAGTTTCCTTCACCAGAAGAGCCGTCACTGGGGCTATTGTGATAACCTGTCTCTTAAGGTGTCTGCTGTGCCACAAAGAAAAAGAGGCCTGAGAGCACTGGTGTGTTGCCTTCCAGCTTGGTGGGTTGCGAAGCACTGTGAGCTATGTGCTGAAAGATGGATCTCAGGAGATACGAGAGTTCCCCACCGTCTCATGAGGGTGTTTGCAGTGCCACCAGTGCTTGAGACTTTATTCGGTCTTGCAGTGTCCGATGGTGTCATTAAACAGCTGTACTGGTTTTGACTGGGATAGAGTTAATTTTCTTCATAGCAGCTCCACAGCTTCTCTATCTTTTGATTACGCAAGAATCTTAGCTGCTGCATAAAGAAGCAGTAAACTTCTGGAAATGCTTCAAAGCATGACGTGCGTGTGCTGCAAACCTCCAGATCCAAAAGGTGAATAGTCGTTGCCATGTGCACAGAAAATTACCATTCAAATTAAAAAGAGATAGTTATTTCTGTCTTTCAGTCTTTTGTTTGCAAACTGACTAATGTGAAGATGAAAATGCTAACAGGATCCAAAAAGGATCTGGTGGCTTTGTAAGAAAATAGGTTCAGTTCTAGGAAGATGTGGGCTAAAAAACCAAATCCGGGTTTATCTCAGCATAATGTGAGCTCATCAATGATACAAGGGAAAACTGTTTTTTCTGAGTCTGGTAACAGTTCCTGCTTGCTCTGAGTCATCTCCTCTAGTGGTGAACTATGTTTTTTTTTTTTTCCTCCTTTGTTTTCTGTTGATAGGAAATGTAGCATAGTTCAGTAACCAGCGAAGCTTTATTTAGGCTTGTCAGAAATGCAGAATTGTTTTGCTCTTCCTTGGAAGAAACAGAGAGATGAGGAACCTGAGAATCAGGTTATCGACTGAAGTGATTGTTGGGGAAGGAAAAATTTGCGTTAAATTCAATCGATTGTGTCTGAATTTACAATACTACCCAAATCAGAGACTAGGATTATTTAAATGTATTTTGAAAAGAAATATTGCAACCTTAAAAACACTGTTCTCTGTCTCTCTCTAGTAGATCAATTTGTAAGGGAAGGGTAAGGTTTGATGCTTTGCCTATTACCTGTTTGTGAGTTATGAGGAAGCCTGAGCCTAAAGATCAACAAACCCTCTGTCTTTGGTCTGTTGCATATTCTTAAATATGTGTGTGCATGCACATGGACCTGCAGATAGATAACTTGATGCTTCCTTATAATATTTTAATATAAAAATGCTGGAATACAAGTCTTTACCTGCTTTGTTAGCAGCTTCATGGTGGATCTAGTTCTTAACTGAGTGTCATTAAAGATACCAGGATCAAGCCTAGGGACATCGTTTGGTCTTGCATGGATGTGGATATGCTCTTACAATAATGTAGCTACAGAGAGCAAAGGACTTCTGGGTCAAATTGTGGAGGTAACAGCAGCCATACCTTCACATATTGCATTAATGTTGAATTAGTGGAAGCAGTAGTTGTTTGGGGTTTTCAGCAAAGTCCTCAGTCCCTCTCCTTCCTCAGCAATACATGCTTTTCTCTCCTGCTATTTACATGCTATCCTACTAGTTCTTCAGTTGTTCATGTTGTTTTTCATGGAAGTCAAGAACTGAATGTCTGGTGGGAGGAAAGAAAAGACAGAAGGCAAGCCAAAAGTAGTAATTTAGTGAAAAAATGTTCTGCTAGTCTTTATACAGCGTAAGGAAAACCCCAAAAGACACAAATCTTAAACTAAAGAGATTAAGCTGTTAAACTACATGGGCCAAAATATGAATCTGCATTCAGTTTAGGGGATGGTTTGTGCAGCATGGCATGCTGTGTGTCCTTATTTTTCTTTGGACTGGAGACCCAGGAATTTTCAAATCTACTTGTAGTTGACTCAACACAAAGATAGTTGGCTACTGTACGTCTGCTGTCTGAGCCAGGCTTTCTGTGCTCTCTGTAGCTGTGTCCCTGTGAGTAGGCAGGATATTCAGATTCACACAAGGCCAAACAATGTCCGTAGGCTTAATTCTAAGCCTATTAGCCTCTACAATGTCCTATTAGCAGTGCTCTTTTATAACCTTTAAAATGAGTTTTATGTGTTCCGTTGCAATGCCATGTTATTGTGCTTTTTCCCTGCTCAGTGGGCTGCCTATCCGCATGAGGCTTATAGGCCAGCGTTGGAGCTGGGTGAACTGGAGGAGTTTGGGGCAGTGAATTGAAGGAGTTTGGGGCACTGGCAGCTTTTTAAAAACAGACACAGGTTTTCTCCAAAGGAGGAAAACATCTTCTGCCTCTCCCTCTCTTCTCCATTTGAAAACATCACAACACAAAATCCAAGAAAGGCTTCTGGAGGGTGGGGACCGCAGGCTGCCCGCTCAGCTGCCTCGCTCTCCTTGCTGGAGGTGCGGTGAGGCAGGTCGTGTTGGTGGCATTGGGCTGCCAAGAAGCTGGCAAAGGAGGTTGGAAAGCAAACGTTTGTGTAAAGTTCTGGTCCTTTTACTCATGTGCAGCCCCTTGTAGGTCATGAGGCGGCAATACAGTCCAGAATTTGGGGCGAGATGATCAGGCATCGTTTGTGGCTGTTAACGAAATGCGTGAGCAGAGAAGAGCACCACCCGTTGAGTACCCGTGCGTTGGTGTTTCTGAGCAACTCAGACAGATACGCTAAAGCCCGATTTTCAGCCTGTGAGGCTGAGGTGATGCTCCTGGTCTGGATTTCAAAAGCGTTCAGCAGCCACTGCTCCCCAGGAGGAGGCACAGCCTTTGCTGCCGGGCAGCCGAGCAAGCTCGAGTGTTCCGGGGATGGAGCTGGGGAGGATCTTACCATCAGAGTAGAGGTTGCCGAAAAGGCGGTGATTTCATGCAGACCCAGGGAGAGTGCCGCGCTCTGGGCTTTACGTAGAAGGGGTGTTTGTGAAGGAGCGGGTGCTGCAGCCCTGCGGGCACTGGGGCTGCTCAACAGGCGCGAGGTGGTGGGGGCTCTCAGGAGGGGACACCCTGCAGCAGGCGGAGGCTGAGCTCCGGGCTGACGGGGCTACACAGGGCAAGTGCTAAGCAACTGCTTAGTAGCCCAAGTGTGGTAGCCTTTCCGTCATGAGTTTTCTTGACTGAAAAGACTTTTTTTGATGCCGTGGAAGGGGTGCTTAGAGGAGTGGTTCTCTCTCTCAGACAAGAGAGAGGAAAAGAGGACTTCTCTCTTGCTGATCATGTATTACTTCTTGCTGTCCAAGGTAAGTGCAGACTTATCCTGAAAATGCCAAGAGAGAGGTGGTATGCAGGGCTAAGTGTGGTTTTCCTCAGTGGAGGGAATAGTTTTAAAAGTAATACAGGAAAATGTAAAAAACACTGGAGTTTTTGGTAATATTTTGTACCTCCTGTGCTTCTTCACCCTTCTATTTATTTGTGGTATTCATATTCTATCATATAACAGTTTTAGAAATAATCCCCTGAAGTAAATAACATCAACTTTTTTTTTTCCCTTCTGTTTCCTTACCAATTATTGGCTGTTTTTTCAAACAGAATAGGGGGTTGGAAAATTAAATAAAGACTTCCAAAATAACAAGCTTCAGAAAATTTTATTTAATTTGTGGGTTCATTCTGTTCTCTCTCTTTTCTCCCTCTTTTTTTTTTTTTTTTTTTTAGGTCTTTATTAATTTAGTCTAGTGACTTAGTGCCTACATTAAATTAATCTAATAAAAGTCAGGGTCCTCACATAACGTTTCCCAAATGTGAAGCAGCATCTATTACATGAGGCACAATCTTTTTACAGTAAAATGTAAACCCGATATGTAGAATTACGAGGCATCAAACTGTTTGGTGTATGTTATTTAAGTCAAATACTTGAGTACAGTCATGCTGGAGGAAAGGAATGGGCAGACTAGCATTCAGAAAATTAAAAACTCAAACCAAGCTTCATATATCAAAGTGATTTTCATCTGTGAAAGTACTGTGAAGTTCAGCAATTAAACCTTGTAACACTAACAGTCTTTCTAGTGAAAGTTACTCGCACCATGTTTCTATAAACATTTTAATATATGATCACGTAAATATCATATATAATCATGTAAATGCATCGTCTATATTGAATTCTGTGTACTGCCACAGATGTGCAAGCCAGCAGGGCTAGCTATGAGTGTTTAAACTGACCGGCTCATAGATGCCTCCTTGCACCACGAAATTGCATTCTATAAACCATGGTCGGTACACATAGTTTATGACAGTGTTTTAGAACATCAACAGCAAATACCTCCAGCAACGGCAGCACAAGGGTCTCTGCGCTGCCCGAGCTTCGGGTGGCAGGGCCGTGCCTTCCCCTTGGCTGAAGGTCGCCCTTGTGTGCAGAGCCCTGAAGTTGCACAAGTCTCAGGAGCTGGGGTGGAGTGTTCGGCGTTCAGGGAGTGTGGGTGTTCCTGTTGATTTGTGGATGTGTACATCACAGTGTAATCACATACTTTATTCCTGTTCTCTCACTGAATTATTTATTATGGCCTGAAATGAGGAAGGAGGGGCGTTCTTTTGTATTGGCATAAACACAGGATTATGTTCATTGTGTGCTTTCAATCACTAAATCACCGATATGTCAATTGGCATAATACGCTCTACCTCACAAGGATGTCACAAAGCTTAATTAATTAATGTTTTTAAAGTGCTTTGGGATCCTCTGATGAAAGGTGCTTTAGAAGTGTAAGGGAGGATTATACTGATTATTTTTCCCATCTATTACCCCAATATGTCACCGATTGAAATTCAATAGAATAGTTCGGGCACCCTTATAATGATGGGCAAAGGCAGTGTAATATTTTTTTTAAATTGCCATAAGAGCTAGAAAAGGCAGCTCAATAATATAATACAAAAATTAATATAATCAGGTTTGGTTTTTTTTAATTGTTCCTGTTGCTTTTTTCTCCTTTCTGCTTGGAAAGTCATTCCCTTTGCTGGATTAACAATAATAACTACAAATTATGCCTTTATGTTGTTACAGTTTGATGATATACTACAGCCAGGGCACAGGTTAGAAACACAGGCTGAGTTATTATGTACTGCAGGGTAGTGATTTCCTGCAAACTGATTTATGGATAAATAATTCTTTGTACTTATTGCATGGGACAGGCAGTTTTTAATTTCTGTGACAAAGCACAGTTGAACAAAGGAAAATTACATGCTATAGCATAGGGACAAGACGCCTCTGAAGAGGATGAACAGATGCAATCAACGTCACAAGAGCCTACACATCTTGTAGGAGGGCCCTGCCAGTAGTGGCTGATAGATATATGGCTTGATGGTCCCAGAGGTGGGGGTTTTATTGAGTGTTTCATTGAGATCTTTCATTGGAGTTGTGAAAGGAATCAAAAGTGCTAGGGTGCTAATGCTAATCTGCAGTTCCTCCTGAGTTTCTGTTGTGTTGATAAGAGCTGCTGTTGAAAAGTAAGATGTTTAAACAAAACTGTTTGATTGAACTCACAGCACGGCAGCAAACAGCAGTTGTGTTCTTTCCCCGGCCTGGTGTTTGCAGTTGGACGCTCTCGGGCTGGGATCCCGTGTCGCGGGGGAGCTGGACTAGGGCATCTCGTATTGCTCTAGGGTGGCCACAGCCACATAAGCCACAGCTCTGGTCCAGTGTAACTCTGCAGAATCAAATTTGCTCAAAACGTTTTGAAGGGGTAAATAAAGCCCAGGAGGTCTTATGCTGGGTTGGGCACTGCCTGTTCCCTCGGCCTTTCTGGAGCTCACATGAACACCGTGGTGTGACGTGAACACATGCTCCTGCCTGAGCTGTATGAAACTTGTGCTGCCACAGCCTGCAATGGTGCTGACGCAGCGTTAGCGAGCATGGAGCTGTAGTGTAAGAAACAAGCTTTGCCCTTCTCTGGTTTTCAGCCTGACTGTCCGTCAGTCCACAAGGAAAGCAATTGTCTGCTTTAACACCTCACCCTGTATGAGTCTCAGCAGGTTACATTTGCTTATGCTGTGGAAAATGGGAGGTTTTGGTGTTGTGCATCAGGGATTCAAATGGTTTGTCTGTTTAGTGTGGACAAGTGCTTTTATTAACAGTGTTTAATAAGGAATCGATATTCTCTGCTCTCCTTTTTTTTCCTCTTTAGCCAAAGAACGCAAAATTCCTTCTCTTTCCTTCTCTGTGCGTATTTGGGCAAGTATTACTCATGATTCATTTTGTAGCTGTTTCCAGAAAAATGTTGAGGTGGGAGTGGTGATGCTAATAGGGACTTCCAAAATGTCCTTCATTTGATCCCGTGACTTAATTTTAACCCTAGCCGATTACCGTTTTAAGTAAATTGCATTAATCCTGTGTGACCTACCTACAAGTGTCCATTTAAGATGTAACTCAGATACGCTCATTATTTGTGAAAGGTGAAATGAGGAGTCTAACCATGGTGGGAGCAGGGGATAGTTTGTGAGGGGAGCCAGTGACAGTGTGAGGTGGATTCTGGTCCTGTTTGCTCTGTTTAGCTGCAGAAAGGAGTTTGGAAAATGCCCCATTATATGAGTTTGATTTTACACTAGTGATGTATTGACATGTCCATGAGATGCCCCAGGAATTCCTGTGAGACTATCTAGATAAAAAGTTAAGTGCAGGTACTGGGAGATGCAGGACCTTGTCCTCATCCTGTTTATGACCAAGAAGTGTCATAGCTAGACTATTAGAGAGATACATGTATATCTTCTAAACTCTGGATGTGGCATTCTTGGAATGAGTGTACTGTATGACTATCTTTCCATTTGCAAAGACAAATGAGGCTTCTAGCCCATATAGGTAAATAATTTCCTTGGACAGTGTAAGCTACGTAACAATGAAAAGGGATTGGTTACAGTTTAGGTGTATTTTTCTACGAAAGCAGCTTTTTGCCTTTTGCTGTTGTTATGCTCCTGATTAATGTCGTTATTTGAGAAGTCTGCTTTAGCCCCAACCTTGCATCCATTCAGTTCTCGTCTCACTGGTGAATTCCAGTTGCTTTGGATGCATCACTGTTTCAGGTCATAGTGCAAAGTAAAGGTCATGAAGATCCTGTGACGAGTTCTGCTAGATATAGGGGTCAGCCATGATGTAGCAGGTTAAGCCTTCTATTCAAGGTATGGTTCTGCTCTGACTTGCATAGTTATCACTTCTTTCTCCAAAGGAGCTGCGTTTTGAATGAAACTAGATTGAAAGCCCTCTGGCAGGGTGGCACTTCATCAGCCTGAGTGGAACAACAGCAGTGAATTGCAGTGATTGTTACGTATGAACCTGACACTCGGGCTCACAGGAGTTCGCTGCTAGTGTGTTCTGGCATTCTTGTGGGTAAAGGGAGTTATGCAAATTTAAAACTACGTTACTCTGTCTTTTTTCCCTATCTACATTTTGATGAAGCTGAAGCTAAAACTTAATGAATTAAGATCTGTACGTAGAAGGATGTGCATTCAAGAATGAACAATCGGTGTGGACAGAAAATCTCTTCTAAAATATGTCTTGAAAAAAAATCTTTTGAGAACACTATTTGATCTGTTTATTGTCTTTAATAATGGCTGGGCTGCATGCAACCATTTCTAGATGAGTTCTTGAGAGCTGTTCTAGTGTATGGCTGTTTCTTGAGTGTGTGCAAGCTTTGAAATCTGTTGAACTTTCTGTTCAAAAAAACTCTTACAGGAACAGAGTCCCAAAGGATCATTGATACAGCAAAGAGAACCAGACTCATTAACAGGAGAATTTTATGAACTCATGGAAGATGTGCTTTTGGATTTTCTGAGCAGTCTGATCTGCTGTGCGTTACCCTCACTTAATTTTGAGACAGTCTGGAGCTGACAGAGGAGTGATGTTCCCGGAACAGTAGTATGTTCACTAATAACACGGTGACCTTTGCTCATTCCTCCCAAGTCTCAGTTGTGGTAGGATAAAAGCTCAGTCAGGCCAGTTAAAGTGGTTTCTGTAGAGACCTGAGCTGTACTGTTTGGAGTCAATGAGAGGAACAATAAAAAAATGTATATGTGAAAATGTATATGTGGAAGTGACTCCTTGCTACTGGGCTGGTCTCATCTTGGCGTTGCTGTTGCACTAGAAACAGCCACTCCTGGACGAGAAGGGCCTTTTTTACGGTGAAAGATTTTGGTCCGCTTGGATTTTGCTGAGGAGTCTCTAGCGTGCAGAGAATACATTTGCTCAACACGCTGGCGTCGTCTTCCCAAATACAACAGTTGCCTTCAGTACGGTGTCGGTGCCATGAAATAAACACCTGTGAAGTCTGCTGAGGAGCTGGATGGAAACCATGGCTTCTGGCTATCGTTTGGACCAGCTTAATGTGCTCTGGAAAAAAAAAATTTCACACGTCATATCACACCGGCTGAAAAAATAGTGCACATCAGCAGTGCTGTAACACAGAGTAAAGGACTCACAGCAGGTGTTAACGTGCAGAGGCACCGAGCATTATGGTAACACCTGTGTTTGTCTAAATCCAGCCAAAACAATTTCCTCTCCAGTTCTAGAGGAGGATTAAAAAAAAAAAAAAATAAAATCTACCTAGCTTCCAGTAGTAGCAGACATTTCCTGTAAAGCCATTTGCATAGTATTTCCCATGGTGCACTGTGGCTCCACTGCATTTTTTTTCTTTTACACTTTTTTAGTTTGGGGACATCTTTGGTAACTTCAGTGACTCCCGACGGCCAGCGTTGCCGGGCCCGAGCAGTTGCAGATGGTGTGCTCTCTGAGTGCTTTCCTTAATTGAATGAAAAATAAAGCCTCTTGTAAAATATTACCGATTTAGATGTGACTTATGGGGCACATATGATGCTTATTTTTTCAATTACATGAAAACTTGGCGTGGTTAAACATAGGAAGCCAAGTGTTCTGTGAAGCTGGTGTAGATTTCTGGATTTTTAGGTGATTTTGCTTTGAATTATTATATAGCAGAAGGAGGTGAAGGAAGTCAGCAGCTAAACTGTGTTTTCCCAGCATGTATTTCACTCAGTGGACCCTTGATGCTCATTTCATGACTAATATATGCTGTACTATATGCATTTCTTGTTGTCACCAGAGATAACATTAAGTAAACCATCCCCTTAAGAAAAACAGCTTTTCTTGGCAAGTGGAACATGACTCAAGGAGCCAGCACTGGAGACATACGGTGCTGTGAATGAGTGCTGTGTGTTACTCTACTGGATCTGAGTCCAGGCACTATTTATACTGCAGCATATTCAGCACCAGATTGTTAAATCTTAATACTGAAACAGTGCATCATTTAAATGTTTTTGTTCTGTTTATGTCCCATTTTCAAGCATTGGATATCAAGCAACACTTACTAACTTTTTGTTTCATTTGGACAAGATCTCTTCTTGCCAAAAACTTTCTCATTTGCTCTTGAAATACTAGCCTGTCTGTACCAGCGTGCTACGGTGAATTTTGTGCCACTGAGGAGGTACTAGGTCGCTTCGAGCTTCTTTCGGTATGAGGTGATAGAATACCTTGCAAAGCCACGCATCAGTGGTAGATGCAAACGTTTAAGTGCTTCAGAAAGGGAGTTGTACTAAAATTATTCCCTCCTTAACTTGTGTAGGAATGGGGAAAAGAATATTCCGTAGCAGTTATTTCATGGACTCATAAGCATTGTGTTCTGTTATTGTCTCTGTGCAAGAAGCTTTGTTTCGCTGTTTCAGAGGTGGTGTTTATTTTATGATAGTGTTTGGGAGAGTGGGATAAAAGGCCGTTGCTATTTATTTCAATTTGATCAGTTCCAGAGCTGGTGAAGAACTGGGATTAGAAAGTGAGGAGGAGAGAGTTGAAGCTTCTTGGCATTACAGCATCCTTCCAGAAGAAGGTTCTTGGAGCTCCTGTTAAGGAGGCAGTTTTCTCATCTATTAGTGTGTTTCTGGCAGCAGAGCTTACAGACGGTCATTTTGAAGATCCAAAAATGTATAAGCAGACGTGAAAAGGCCTCAGTCTAAATAGGAGAAAAGGTGATTGCTGTCTTGTAGGGCTGTGCCGACAAAAGTTATGTGGGCAGAACAGTGTGGCAGTGGGGACTGGGTGGAAGAGGGATAAAAGCAGTAGTTGCAGTAGTGCAGAACAAGGCTGAACTGCTTTACTGTCAGGTAGGATGGCACTGTGGCTTTCTTTATTAGGCATCTTCCTGGAAGTTGTTCCTGGGTATTAGTCATTGTTTTTGGTGTGGGTGGGCCCTCTGCAATTGTCTAAACAGAAATAATACCTCTGCACCAAATGGTTCACCATCCAAGTTTACAGTCCTTGTGACAAGCTCATCCAGAAGAGGTGATGATCCCTATTACAGAATGAACAGAAGTAGAAATAGGCCTCACAGCATTTCTCCCCACCCCCAAAATGCTATTTCGGATCTGCGGTCAGCAGCTTGCAGTTGTTTTTTTTCAAAGAAAAGCAACCGTCTGCCTAGTGCAGACTCGTAGCTGGGAGTGAACTCTTCCTACTTGGTGGATTTCTAGTGCCATCCATCCACGCTCGGAATCGTACTGTGCTTAGATTGTAACTGTGTACTGAAAGCCCACACATAGGAATTTTCCTGTTCAAGTCAAAACCAATGCATTTATTTTCTGAGTTTTGTAGACTGCAAAATCAGGACTATAGAGTATTTAAAGCTTGTTCTAACTTAGAGAACTAGGCTTTAGTGGGATGATGAAAGATGTGAAGGGAGGAAGCCTCCTGTGCTTCCTTGAAGTAATTTAAGAGCCAGGAACATGTCAGCAACTCTCTGCTAAGAATTTAAAATCTGTCCCTACTCTTCCCCATTGTTTGCTTCAGGAGTCAGTACAACAGATCTTTTTGAGCAAGACTGCAGTAAACCTCAAGGCAGATATTGAATCTTGTGAACAAACAAGCTTATCAAAGGGTTTAATAAATGGCTGATAAAATATAAAATATGAATCTTTTGTTTTCTTTCAGGAATAATCAAGCTGGGGAGGTGGAATCCCCTCCCTCTCAGTTATGTGACTGATGCACCAGATGCGACAGTAGCCGACATGCTACAAGATGTCTATCATGTTGTGACATTGAAAATCCAATTACAAAGGTGGGTGTTTCTGAACATCTGTCCTTCTCTATTCTCTGAGCTGCTCTGTCGATTACAGCGTCACTACAGAGATCAGCATATCCTGTCTTCATTAATTTCTAGTCTTTTGGTGAAATGAAAAGAAAAATGAAGAGAAGGTGGGTCACCTGGCAGCTTTTTGCTGCGTGTTCCAACTGATTTTGTATGTTTTCTGAAGTAGCAATATGGTATCAGAGAGGGGAGGAACAGAAACTCAGTCAAGAAAAGATACGGGGCCTTTGAAGGCAGACCTTTCCACAATCCCAAATTTAATGGATTCTTGAGGCCTTATTGTATCAAAAAAATAAACTTCTTGCCTTTTTCCAGGGGCTGCCTTATTTGTCTTCTACTGCCAGTTGCTGAGATGGGCAGGAGGAGAACTTGTTGACTTTCCTTTTTTCTCCACTGGTTTTCCCAGTGAAAAGGCAAGAAGACAAGGAGGGGATGTGTTACTGCTGCCCCATTTGGAAAACATTTTCCTTTCCTGAATGCTAGTTCTGATTAGAAAAACAAAAGCTCGTGACACTTTTACACTTATTTGCCCTCCCTTCTCCCCCTCCCACTTTTTATCCCCCTTTCTCTCTATTGGCCTTCAAAAGAGTCCTCAAATAGTTACTGATGTCTGCGTAAGGAGTTGTGGCAGGTCCCTGGCAGTGCATGGCATACTCTAGACCTGCCGGTAAGCCTACGCTGCACAGTCTGCTGTAGCTCTATGGCCAGGACATGTCAGAGGAAAGAGGCAAAGATAACAGACAGCCTGGAATAATTTGCCCACAATTCTTTGAAGCTCGACTTGAACAGAAGAGTGGTCTACTGGGACTTGTGTCTGTGTCCTTTGGTGGCAGGTCCATACCCTCTAACTGTTCAGTTCAGCTTGGAATTTGGAAGTAGTTGGTGCCTCACTGATGTTAACCTCCCAAACAGCAACATTTCTTTCCTGTTATATCTCTGCTGGGGCTTGGGGTTTCCAGTTCCCACTAACAGGCATTTGCTTGGTTTTATGTACTGTTATTGTTTCTCAGCAAGACTGCATCTCTGCAGCATAGCATCTAGAGCCTGTAGCCATTATAAAACTGGAGTGCAGTAACTCATCTCCTCAGAAGTATGAGCTACCAGGAGTCCATCTAGCCTATTGTCACATCTGTGTTACCGGAGGGTATCAACCCAAGATCAAGGTCTCGTTCTTTATCTTCAAAGTGCTTGAATGCCTGGATGCCATGTAAATAAAAGATAGCCTGTGACTTTGAGATAAAGATGGTCATTGACTACCTGAACACCTCAAGCACAACTGAACTTTCAACTCTGAGAGTAAAGCCAAGCTGTGTAGGCGTAAGATGGAACCACCTCAGAGGCTGATTGGCAAGTGTGCATTAAGTTTCTCAGGCATGAATGGCAATGACAAGCTTTTCCCAACTTTCTGATGTGCTTCTTGAGTCTGCCTTCATGTATGTAGACACAGACCATAAGCTCGTTAAATTAGAAGAGGCACAAGTCACACGAAGACAAAAGCTTTGCTATGTATCCAGTTCCTGTAGAATGAAAGTGAGAATGCACTACGTGTGACAGATTTTGGGCATATGGCTTCATGCGTTTCTGAAGGGCTCTCGGATACTTCAGCGATGAGGGCAGTACAGGAACTGGTATAAAACAAAATAAATATTTCAGACTCACTGCTCCAAGCACTGCATCCGCACAATGCAGGCCCTTACTTTTTAGTGATTTGGTTAGTGACAGTGTGGCGTATATGTTTATTTTTCTGTCCCAGCAGGAACATCTTTTTCTGGAGAGGATGGCTTTATGCAGCCATTTCTGGGGCTTGCTTTATGCAGTTTCTTTGCTCTCCACCAGGCCCCAGAGGGAATGATTATGCACACATATGATATCATAGTAGGATTAGCTGCTGTTCCTGCCATGCACTGTCATTCTTTTAGTTAAACTACCCATCTTCTCAGAGTCAGGCTTGGCAGGGAGGGGAAAGAGGAGAAACACCCTGACGAGCTGCCTAAGCAGGAAACTCCAAGGTTGTGCTCACTGCTTAAAGGTCTGTAGCACTTGTATGCAAAGAGTAAGCATCTATGAAGCTGATGATTCTATCTACTTTTTGCTTTCTGTTTTAACAGTTGTTCAAAGTTGGAAGACTTGCCAGCAGAGCAGTGGAACCATGCCACAGTTCGCAATGCCTTAAAGGAACTGCTCAAAGAGATGAATCAGAGCACATTAGCCAAAGAATGCCCTCTCTCACAGGTTGGTGTTTTTAACAGGCTTCGGGAAAGTCAGATTTACAAGATCTAAAGCTCACGTTTGTTCAGAAAAGGGCTTAGACTAAACAATTCCATAAATA
Organism: Tauraco erythrolophus; assembly: GCF_009769465.1. Taxonomy (NCBI): domain Eukaryota; kingdom Metazoa; phylum Chordata; class Aves; order Musophagiformes; family Musophagidae; genus Tauraco; species Tauraco erythrolophus. The sequence continues at coordinate 13,420,025 of NC_141472.1, read as the reverse complement.
TCAAATCAATTTCTTGTTTCCTTAAGAAAGGAGAAATTCTAATTAATAGTAAGAAGAGTATCTTTATACCATGCTTAGCAGGTTGTGAAGTGGAAATTATGAATGAATTGGTTGATTTTTATGCTGCTGAGAGATGTAAATTCTTCATTCTGAACCTTTTGCGATAGGACTAACGGTCCTCAAGTGCAAGATTTGAATTGCTTCTCCTACTAGCAGAGGCCTATCTCCCTCACTAACCCATAATTAGCTCTCATCAGCCTCCAGCTATGATGAAAAGTATGCTGTTTTAGCAGTTGTGCCCCAATTTCGAGGAAACGGCAACAAAAAATGTATATGTAATTGTGTTAAAAAAAGAACAAAAACTCGGTCTCATTCTCTATGACTGCCTTATAAATGGCAGTGATGTCATGTCTAAGACACGAGTTCCTACGGATATCATGATTTCTATTTGTACTTCAGGTTGTCATAACAAGAGATTCATAAAATTTTCATGACTGAGTCCTCCTTGCCTCTCAGAAAAAACAGAAAAACACTTCAGCACCCATACCAAGTAACTGATAGGAGTGAAAAATATGTTGCCTACTAAAAACTTTATTAGAATCATAGATTAATCTGTGTATTGTATCTTTAAAAACTCAAAACATCAGTAATCCCTGCTTACTAAACATCCTTTGCTTTGCTAGCCTATATCCAGAATTTTTTCTCCTGTGGTTGCCTGTCTTGCATTACACTGTGCGCTCATCTTGCAGCTGGTGGTTCAAAGCCTCCGTGAACTGAGAGAATTCTTTCTGTGTCCAACTAGCACAAATTCGCCTCACTGTGTTACGATTACAACTCCAGGGAAAGCACAGAAGTGAGATACAGAGCAGAACTTAGGTCTTGGCCATTGGTAGGAATCACATTTTCATTTTCCTTAGCCATGTTGGGTCTGCAGAACTAACAGGAATGGAAAGGCTGTGTAAGGAAAAGCCACGTAACTTGCCTTATTTACTAAAGGAGTAGCAGTAACTGTATGTGCACAGAGCGTAAGTGCATCGAATACGAAAGTATTTTTCTTTTCACACAGTTTAAGTGTAATTTCTTTAAATAGAATTATCTATGGAATCTGGTCAGCTAATTATGTTTGCAGCATATGGTTGTGTCTGCCCAGTCGTCTTCAATATCCACTATAACTAAACTACGCATCATTTCATATGCAGAATTCATTTGTTGTCTGGGTCTTTTTCCTCCTGCTTCGGTTTCAAAGCCTACCAGGTGGAAATGCTTCAGTTGGTTTACTCCTTCTGTGGCCTCCATCTGAAATATATTTACAAAATTACGGATGGCAGAACTGTAGCAGCAAAAATCCTTGCCCCAGTATTTATTTAGTGGACAAAGCTAAAAGGAGATCCTTCTGAGGAAAATTGAGCTTGCTTACTTTTAAGCACAGGTGTAAGTGACCTTGAGTAGTGACTAACCCTTGAATTGGGACTGCAACAGTGCAGCTTGTAGTATTACTATTGTTATTGTTATTGCCATAAAAGTTTCAGTCTCTTTTGTTTTGGCTCACGAAATACAGAAGATACAATGGAAGGTTGTATAGGAGCTGTCTATTACCATCATCTGAATATGCCTCTAATACAATTCCTTCTCCCAAATCAGTTTTAAAAAAATACTGTGCCAAATGTGAAATGTCATTACAACTCCCTTGTGATTAATATATTATTGGCAGCAGCAAATTGCAGAGTGGTCTCAGGAGTCAAACTGCAGAGTAAATGCTGCTGTTTATTAATGTGTTCACAGTGCCTCAAGTACAGAAGTGGAGAGGGGCAGCGCGGGGAGCTCCCGCTCCCATCAGCGACGGTGCTTCCTCTCTGGTTCTCAGTGCCTGAGCTCTCCATGAGGCCCAGATGGGGATTCTGATTGCCGCTAATGGGAAATGTAATCATTCACTTCGATTTAAAATTGTTCTGTTTTTTCCTGCTAGGTGTATTATGTGGCTGCAGCTTAGCCATCCCTAGCATACGGCTCCTGTTCAAACAAATAAATCCTGGTTAACCAAGCTGGGGGTGAAGGAGGGTAGGTGGGGAGACTGCGTGTGGCAGAAAGAAATCCACTTATTTCAGCATTTCCGTCTTTGCTGTATATTGTATAACTCATTTCAGCACTGACCATGTGTTTTGTCTCTTTCTGGAGCAAGATTTCTTGGGATGTGAGCATGTACCATATTTTCTCCTTGAACTTACTGCACTGAATTTTCTTTGTGTGGATATTTCTTAGCTTCTGGTCTAACTAGTTTTCATTCCACGTGGCTGTCGTGGCCACGCACACACCAAATGTATCTACTACTTCATATAATCTATTCCTTCCTTAGGGATTTTGCCGGGAATAATATGCATTATTTAGAAATTTGTAATTAGTCAGTGGGTTTTTTTGCCACTCTATTCTGAACAGATATTTTCTTTCTGCAGACTTATCAAAATTCCTAGCAGAAATACCCCTAGGGTTCCTGTACATTTAATAGTGAGGATACGTAGTTTGAAAGTTGTTACGGTTCTTTCCCCTGCTCTACTGTCAAGCAGTTGAAGAGAATCTGTTCTAGGATTTTCCACCAATGGTTGATTTACTATTTGATTTTATTATTTAGTTTAAGCTTTTCTTTCTCAAATAAAGGTTAATGGGTTAATATATTCTGTGATATTTAATAGCCCTGCAATTTCAGTAATGTCGATTTGTTGTAGAGTGAGAGGATTTGGTGGAGGGAAAAGCCGAAATGTTATGTAGGCAGAGCTAAACAAATTCCCCACCCTTCCTTAGTGACTGGAAATTTAACTAAAGTGACACTAAAAAACCCCATGTTATTTCAGCTCAACTTTGTTTGAAATCCTTCCTTAGCAAGGGCTATCTCTGTGTCAGGCTTTTAGAATACTATTGCTTGTTAAAACGACTTGGAGCAAGGGAGGATTTATGGGGAGGGAATTGCTGCTGACTGCCACAATGCTAGGTTTATGTCTCAAAATATTGATTTTAATTAGAAAATTGAATCTCAGTTTTAGAAATTGAAGCTGCTGCTTAAAAAGGCTCTTACTTCATAGCCTTCAGATTCTACTCCAGTGCACCGTAGCAGACTTTGAGTAGAAAAGTTAAAGAGCTTCGTTACTGAAAGTGAAATTACCTGTTGAAGGCTGAAACTAATCTGCCGCCACCCAGTTATCTTAAGTCTCCCAGTTTTGCTCATATTTTTTAAGTCCTCAAAATGCAAGAGTTTAGGAACAGCTGGAGTCCTGTGATATTGCAGTGATAGGGATAGAAGGCTGGATAAATCTGGAAGAGGGAGGGGATGTTTTTGTTTTCAAAGTGTTGTTAAAATTGGATAAGCCAGTTTGTAAGCCTTGGAGCTTTCCAGAGATGGCCAAGATCCCATTTTGCACAAGAGCCTGCAGGAGCCAGTGGGCCAGAGCTTGAACCTACAGTAAATAGCTTGTTTGAGCTGTGAGATCACCTCACTCGCTCGTCTCTGGGCAGGAAGGTCATACGATGTGCCAGGGCTTTTTCTGAAACTTCATGTAAGTGAGGAAGGAGGGCGTAAGAAAAACGTGGTTTCTGGAGAAGATGCATTGGGTCCCATGTGTTAGTGGTGTTAGATTGCATTTCTATGCTGGAAATGTACGGGTGCTGGGAACGATTTGACCCTGGAAGAGTTCAGAGGGGGAAAAGGGAAAGCAAACTGTTGTTAAAAAGATGCCTCCTCTACAGAATGGATGAAGGAAGGGGAGAAAAATAGAAAGGAAGAACTACCAGTAATCAGGCTCTTTCCCACCCTATGGGCAGAAGCATCCCAGATATATAGTGTCATTTTTATGAGTATCAGGTGCTTCAAATCAGTTCTGCACCTCTCTGCTTCAGTTGACTGGTACTAAGAGATGCTTAGAGAGAATTCACAAAGAGTAGAGAGCGGTGGTGGTGAAGTGAGTGATACTTCAGTTTTGTTGAGCTTTTTTCTGATTTTTGGCTGTTCCATATTGTAGTATGCATACTTCCCTTCGCTCTAAATGGCACTGTTAATTTCTCTTTTGGGTGATTTTTCACACAAGGGCTAATCACACGTTTCTATAAATTACATTAATTTAACTTATTTGCTTAACTGTTGTTCTGCAGTGAGCAGCACGGATGTTCTCCAATTCTTGGCTGTGTGGTCTTGCTACATTTGGAAGCAGAACAGAGACATCTGAAAAGCATTATTTGGATTATGCATGCTGGAGCATCTAATCTTACCTTTAGGATCTGGTTCCTAAATCATGCTTGTTCTCACCCAGGTGCAGCGAGCATGTGTTCCCCAGCATGGCAGCGCCTGTTGTTATACAACTAAAGTTTAGAGATTGTAATATCACAAGTACAAAGTAAGGTAGAACTTCCCACCCCTCCCTGACCTGAGCTGCAGGTCTCAGTCTAGGTTCTTACTAAATCTTTTTTGCATTATTATGTAAAATAATAATTATTATTTTGTAAGTTTAATTATGGCTGGGAATATAGAATGGAGAATAAAACAAAATTTTTTTACTCATCAGACACTTCTTTTGGTTTTAAAGTCACAAATGGATGATCATTGTGCACTTGCTTGTCATTCACTTTCCCTGGAAAAGATTTCTAATTGTGCAAGATATTTTAAAACACCTTTTGTCTTTCTTTTTGTACTTCCAGAGTATGATTTCATCCATTGTAAATAGCACATACTATGCCAATGTGTCAGCAACCAAGTGCCAGGAGTTTGGGAGATGGTACAAAAAGTACAAGAAGATTAAAGGTAAATTGATTTTTTTTTTTGGTGACTTTCTAAGTTCTTGAACTTCTGCTGACAGTTTGAGATTATTTGCTTTAAGTGAAGGTGATAGTAAGCTATAATAATATTAGTAAATTTGTCTACAAAGGGGGCACAGTCACAGCACATTTGAAATTAAATCTGATACTTTACGAACAAGGCTGGCATGAAAACACAGGCCACTTAAAACATGCTTAAAATATCCCATTTACCTGTGCTGAAAGATCAACTGTGTTTTGAATTAAGCTAAAACGTTCTGGAAAACAACAGTTCTCGTATCTCAGGACTTGAAAGTTAAATTGCTGTGTAAAATACCTTAGTTGTGTTTTATTCATGAAAGCTAAAAAACTTGCCTTTCTAAGTCACACATGCCCTTGCTCTCTGTTTTCAATATCGCAAAGTGTACTGGCATTCCTGTCATGTGGAATCTGGATACCAGTAGAGGATTTAATACCTCATAGTTAAGAGGCATTGCTAAATAACAAGGTGCTGCAACCACTGAAGTTAGGAGGAAAATAGCCCATTGTCTGTATTTTTTCTACAATGAAATGGTATTAGTTGGTTGGCAGTGGATGCCTGAGGCAGTGAAATTATTCTATGTAAGTTCATTCCACTCTCACCACTGAAATGTCTGGTCCCCTTCTAATAGTACATGAAGTGATGTGACAAGCTTCCGTCACGTGTAGTTTGTTCTTTTTATTCATCCTTTCCTCTGGGAAGGGACTTGCGTGTGTGCTGGATCGTTTGTTTAGGTAGTTTTTTTGTTTTAAAACACACACGTGCTTTGAGCAGGGGTTTGGGGATAGTCAAAAGCTTTTCCACAATTCCAACTGGCTCCTCTCTTCCCACATGTCCATCAGCCTTGGAGCTTTACCCCATGATAGATTTTTTCAGAGTTTTTCTCTCTGTTACACCACTGAAGGGAAGATTGACTGTCTGAAAGAAGATGTAGGCTATTTTGTTGTTTCTGTCTGGGATCCTTTCAGTGGCCAGGAAAATCATAACAGGATTCACAGGTGTTATGCAGAAAGAGGGTAATGTCCTGTCCTTCTTGGGAAGCCATTGTATTTTTAGTCGCATAAAGATTAGCTGATTTCAAAACGAGTCTGCCGTCTTTTTCTCTTAAAAGGCTGGCATACATGAACTGTGAAAGGTTGCTTGTTTAGTATGCATAGGACAGACTAGAAATCTGCAGGGCAGTACCATAGAGTTTGCTGCTTGAGTTAAGAACACATGAAACAAAGTTGTGTAAAATATCAGAGCAAGTTCTGAGGCATCTGGTTTTCCTGTGCATGTCTGGCTTGTGCAGAGCGTACCTGTAAGATGCTCAGGTTGGGCTGTGCAGTGATTAGATTTTCTCTAGAGGGGGGGAAAAGAAGAATGTTTTATGGTAAAATTATTTGTGTCTAGAAGGAAGATTGTTCAGGCAGAAGCAGGGTAACAATGTGGATGAGGAAACGGAGGTGTTGCTTTTCACCTACTGAAGCGATTTAGGCTTGAAGTAAAAATGTGGATTGGACATTTTAGTACATGGTTACCCTTGTGCCAAATGAGAGAGTTTCTTCTCTCTCTAAATTGCCAGTATGTGACTCTGAAGTGTTTCTTTTCTGTAAATGGTGTCTCAATAAAAGAATTTTATTTGAAGTGCTCTAACATATCCTTTTGGTTAAAAAACAATCAAAGGAATCAAATGGCTTCAAGGTCATCACCGTTCTCTTTTACTTGCTGTTCTAGGAGAACATAGATGGGTTTGTTGTTGGTTTTTTTTTGCTTTTTTTCCCCAAACTAGGCAAGGGTGCCAGTTGCAGAGGCACTGGAAGCCCTTAACTGTAGTATTCTTAACTGTAGAGATGCCACTACAGCTTCTGAGTGTTTCTAGCACACTGCTTTCTTCCACTATCTTCCATTCTTAGAGCACTGAATTCTTTAAGCTCTTACTTTTTTTACTTAGTAAGTGCACAGTTAAATTGTTAAGTGCAGTAAAAGCAGAATGAGACCTCAGTAAAGAGGTCAAGGATCCAAACCTGAAGAGTTTGCCAGATAACTCTGTATCTGTGCTATTCAAAGAGATACAGCCAGTCATTGCTGTTTGGAAGTGTATGTGTGCATTAGTAGGAGGAGAAAAAGGAAGGTTAAGGTATGTGTGAAGTAAACACAAGCTGCTATAAAGCAGTTCAAGTAGTGTTGATTCATCAACCATATGAGTGGGAGAGAAAACAAAGAGTCTATGGCAGGTACAGTGGTGCACGGAGAATAAACAGCCGTGCAACTTCAGGGCAGTAATCTAAACCCTCTGGAAACAGTAAGACTTCTGCACTTCTTTGGGTGGTTTCAATTTCTCGTCATTTCTGTTTTCATGACATTTTGTTTCTTTTCTGTAGCCAGATATTCCTACAGGGCAGCTCAGTTAGTAAGCGAAGTCAGTGACTTGAATTGTATACTTCAGTCATCACATATTCCTTTAATAATCATTAAAAAAAAAGGACTTAGATCTCCATGAAGGAGGATGGATGATGCAGTGATTCATTTTTTGGGTTGTAATCTGGATAGATTGGGTAAAACTGCAATTTAGAGTCTTTGGGGCCAGCACCCGTGTCCATGTGTAACTCTAGAGCTGGATTTAGAAAGTAAAAGCAAAAAAACAATTCACATGAGCTGTGGTAAATAAATGCAAAATAGGAAGGGGCTTCAAAATAACTTTATTGATGTTGCAAACTAAATGCAGCCTACAGTGCTAAATGTGCTTCCTATTATCTGCTAATGTCTGTTTTAATAAAACAGTGGGAACTAAATGGTTGCTTCTTAATCAAAACCATGATTTCCTAAACATAAGCTATGTGATTCTGTTACAAATTGCCACATATAGATCTCCTAGGTCAAACTTTTTTCCTTTCTCGTAGAAATAAATAAACAGTAAAATAATTATACACTCTGGAAGATCAAAGTAATTACAACTGAAGCCAGGCAAAAATAAAAAGTTCTCTGGGAAAAAAAAAAAAAAAAAGAAAAGCATCAGTTTGCCGAGTATATAGTTCATGTTTAAATAAATACGAGAAAGTGAACAATCAATAATGTGATATCATTAGCAACAGATGTAAAAGCTGTACACAAATGGAATTGTATCAAATCTCAAGTAAACATTCTCAGTGTGCATTCTGTTGAACTCACCGAAAAGGCAGTTCATCTATTTATGCTTGTAATTTAAGAAAAGTTTTCAGTTAGTTCAGCTCAGCATGGTAATTTTGTCTCGTGTCAAGATGATGCTAGAATGAAATTCTGCTTGAGTTCTTTCTCCCACCCTGTCCCAGCCCCTTAAGGCTTTAAGATGTTCACAGTTTACTCAGCGGCACGAGAGTTAGTATACCGGGAGATTCGGGAGTTGGCTGGTGTGAGGATGGAGGCTTTTTGTCTCCTCCGGGCTCTCAGCCCACTGCTTGGGATATGTGCGAGGACACGAGTCAGTTTATAACAGGCTGTCTGGTCTTTCCAGTCTCCTTGGGATACACGTGTATGTATGGAGGAGAGCTTATATTAATGCAGTTCTAATGGAAAATGTACAGGAGTTGAGAAACAAAAACCTTACAGTTCTTCCGTGAGCTTTCTCTTCTCCTCACGGACGTCTAATTATTTGGGGTGGTAATTAAGCTCTGCAGTTTGTCTTGTAATTTTGTTCAAGAATATGCACCATGAATTAATTTAATGTTACTAGGTGAAGTATTTTTTTAACTCTTTTTATTTATTTTTTTATTTTTCTTCTTTTTGAGGCATGCAAGGTGTTTCAGTACACAGTTGTGTGTACATGACGGGGTTTAAATGTGTTTAAACCTATTCGAATGAAAAATTAGAGCTTCTCTTTTTTAATAAAGGTTACATATTAATTGATGACAACAGTACAGTAATGGCTTAGTCCAGTGGTTCTCAAACTGTCCTTCTCCTGCCCAGTCCCACAGGGTGACTCCTTTCAATCTGAGAGCTGCTTGTCTGGTTTCTCTAGACACTGAACTTGCTGGAGGGGGAAGAAAGTATTCAATGTTGTTCAAATTCAGGGTTTGAATAATTGTTTAAAAGGCTGGCATTGGTTCTTAATTTGATTAATAAATAGGCAAATAAAAATGAGTCTTTTTAAGTAACTATATACATATATATGCATACATATAAGTAACTCTATATAAACTATATATATGGAGAGAAGTATTTAAGAACTTTGTCATGCAACTCAGATCACAGTCAAGGGTTGAAACTTGTACCAGTTACATACTGATTGCCCAGTGTTTTGGGTTCGTAGCATTTCAAATATTTTTAATCTCTATTTCTCAATAAATATTTCACTTCTAAGTGTCATGCTTTCTAATTTTATCAGGAGGACTATCACTGTATCAAAATTCTTTCACAACTGAAACTCTTAACTGGTGTGATTTTTTTTCTTTTTGCCTGATGACACAACTTAGCTTGGTGGGAGGAAGTTAGGAGGGCAGAGGGGAGAAATAAATACATTGTGAACTTAAAAATAAAAAGACATATTTTCTTTGTCTGTGTATTAAGAACATTTCGTCTTTGCTCCTGCCATCAGTGTCTGTCAAAATATAGCTTTCTGTGGATGCGAGTTTTGAGACTGTGGCTGTCTCAAAGTTTTTGTGGAATGATGAGGCTTTTCAGTTTAAAGGAGGAGAGCTCCGTTATTTCTATTTCAACAGATCAGGAATGTAAGAAAATTCTTTCATAGCTTCCTTAAATTGAGAGTCTGCTTTGACTGCTCTTTGATTTTTCCAATATTACTGATTTGTTGTTTGTATGCTTTTTTTTCCTTGAAATTGTATTTGCTTGCTTCCCATAACGGATAGACAGAACAATCTGTTTTTCTTCTAATGTGTTTTAGAGGCTGTTGTAGGTTGAGAGAGGTTAGGAACGGGATCCAGAAGGGCTCTCAGCTTTCTTATGGCAAGGCTGAAGGAACCTAGGATTGCGACTCCGTGATAGTGCTGGTGCGAGTCTGGGGAAAATTGTCGTTACGTGCTTTGAGGAATAGTTTTTTAGTTGTTCCTCTGAAGCAGATGTTGTGGAAACCTCATGAAAAGGTACACTAGATCTTTCCCAAGCAGTGCTTTTGACTTTTAAAAGTATCCTATTTACTGATACATGCATGTTTATATATGTCTCTATGTAAACAGAGAGGTTTATATATATATATGTATGTATGTGTATATATGCATATATGGATCTTGACCTTTTGCCTCCTTAACTACCAGACTGAGGCAAAAATGTGAAGTCATTTAAGGAGACATCATTTCATGTCTTGTTTGGATATTAGTTGCGGCTCTGGCACTAAACCAGCGTCATTCAGGTCAGCTCTGTGGCTCTTGACGTTACTGTAATTTTTGCTTTGCTTACTTTTACACTCCTGACTCTGTATTTGTTTCACTAAAAATAGGACTTTCCTCACTTTCTTAAGGAAAAAGGAAAGAAAATAACATTGTTTGCAGGCAAGCTTTTCAACATCTAGATGACATGCATGACCTGAAGATCATCTCTGACTCAGAGATGTCCTCTTAGTCTGTGGACTGCTGTGCTCTTTTATGAGGGGAGCAGCTCATCGGTTTATGCTGGTCTTGAGGAAGAGGTGGCATCTCTCTTGAAATAGGAGTTTAAAGTTGTCAAGATTCAGCAAGAGTTGTGGACCCCTTGACTGCTGTTTTCACACCCACAGTAGCATTTTGTATTTCAGCATTGTCCCTTTTGTTAAGTACCAGTTTGGGGGATTTGTGGGTGTGTATCATTCAGGAACAATTTTCCCACTGCAGAGTGTTCCAGGGGGCTTTGTGGCCCTCTTGGGTATTCCTCGCTATAAAGAGAATTAAAACAGCCCCTTTGTTTTTGGTAGTGGTTTTGTTTTTTTTTCACTTAAACTTAATTTTTATAGTAAGTAAATGTATATATGAATTTCGGCTTTGCAGAATGTCTTTCACATCTTCTGGCTGTTTCAAAGCAGTGATTCTCACTCTTAATAATACATGTGTCATGGCAGAGGGATGTGGGCACTTAGCTGAATGCCATCCCTGGGGCGTGCATGTGGCTGGAGCTGCAGCCATTGCTGCTTTAAGGAACATATGTCACTGCAGTAAAGGTCGGAAACCTTTCTGTAGAGAAACTGCCTAGCCACTTGTTCTGTGTCTTGTCCCTGCCATGCAGGGACGTTATGCCTTTTTTAATTAAGAGATGCTGACCAAATCTGTTCAAAGAATGTCATTCAACTTTATGGTTTTAAAGTCTCTCCTGTTCCCAGTTCAGTGCTTTTGTCAGTTTGGAACAGTTGTGCGCTGAGGCTGGGACTTCTGTCCAGCCTCTTTTGAATGCTTAGTGAAGAACAGTCTTATTCATTTTCTAAGCAGCCAGCACTTTAAAAAAAAAAAAAAAAAAAATCTGCAGAATCTCAAAATGAATTTTCCTTCATATTTAAAAAGTATTTTTGTGTGCTACCAAATGACAGTGTATTAGCTCAAAAGGAAAGGAATTTTTAGAAGGTAAACGTTAGCGGAGATTTAATTGGAAAGGGAGGAGAACCTGAAGCTTAGGTACAAGCATAAGCTTTCCTGGTGTGAAAGCTGCCATGTGGCTGGCTGTGATCATGTGGATTTTGTGGAATACATAACTCTGAGAGCAGAACTGAATTCTATTCATTCAAAGTGTCTAAAGAGTTTATATGTCTGTCTTAATGATGTTTGTGTCCTTTCACCATCTCTGATGTTATGAGTCAGGAAGAGATGTGTACGCATCTTCTGGAGAGATTGCACAATTGTCTGGGTATTCTAAGGGGATTTGCACCTCCCTCTTGAGGTGCCCACGAAAGGTTAGTACTTAAATAGCAGCACAGACTTCTGTCACAGTGGTTTGACAGGAAGGGAGATATTTTTATATCAGATGAGACCATCAGTCCATCTAAACCAGTAGTCTCTGTGTTTCTGTCAGACAGTTCTGAGTAATGTTTGCCCTCCTTCTCCTTTTCCATTTCACCTGACCAATGTTTATGCATTAGACTATGTGGTCACTAAAGCACCTTCAAGGTAATGTTTTTCTCTGCCAGATGGATCTGGCATGTCCTGTCTACAAACAATGTTAACATGATTATGAAGAACTGAGTTTGTACTTCTGTGTGCCCTCTTGAACCTCTACGGTAACTCAAAAATATAAAAATAAGATCATGGGTTAAATTATTCTCTTCTGACAAGTGTCTTTGGAAGCAATGCAGTCCAGGGACAGCCCATCAGAAGAATATGGCTTACTAAGTTTAAGCAGAACTGACAGAAAATGTGTTAGCATATCTGTGTCCCAAGGGATGACTTGGATCTAGCCTTTAGCATGAGGGAAGGAGAAGATCAGCTGCACAGAGAGAGTCAGCAATGCTAGTCCACTCTGCTCGGTACACCTGAAGCTGATGCTGATGAAAGGCCCACTTTTAATGACGGTTCTTCTAAGTACAAAACCAGTGATTTATGCTTTGGTGGGAACTGAACGATTTGCAACACAACGAAGAACAAACAATGGCCTTGCCTGTCTGGTTTCCATTAGGCTTGGATAAAGGCCTTTGCTACCCACAGCCAGTGGCCAAACAATTTCTGTACGTTCACTGTAGCTGTTTTGAGTTTATTTGCTATCCTACAGGAGTAGAGGAAGGGAAAGGTTTTAAAAGTTACAACTTCTCATCAAGTCTGCCTCTTCAGTCAACCTGCTTTTTCTCGGGTCCTGGCTGCAGGAACAAATGGCCCAGGCAGACATCAGGCAGTGAATGAAGTCGGTGAACGACTTTGGCTAAATATGAAGATTAGATGTTGAACAAAAACACAACTCCTGAGACCAGCCCTTTGCACTGAAGTGGTTAAGTGGGCTGTGATTAAAAGAAATAAGTAATTATCCTAATTATAGATTAAAAGATACAGAATTACCATTTTAAAAGGACCTCCTGTGCTCTGGAGTGGTTCTGTTATTTACGAAGTGGTGGTTCATAATTACGTAGCATAAGCAAGAGGGCACCCTCTCGGTGTAGTGTGGCAGCCCTGTCCCACCGAGGCGGAGGGTGGTACTGTGCCCGAGAGTGCTTTGTCCCCCAAGCACAGCTCCAAAGTTCAAGTCTTGCTCCAGTGAGTAGGATGGTGCTAAGCCAGGAGAAATTGTGGGAACCTTTCTATCTCAAGCTGAGTGCTGGGCACACTAGAGTTCACAGAGCTCTCCCTGCTTGGCCATGACCACCACTGGTAATGGCTTTTTATGATCATTAGGTTTTAAATAATAAATAAAACAAAGCAGCAGACTCTGAAGTGCTGGAGAACAGCCCTGGGTGGTGACATCCTGTCACCATTGAAGCATGGCGATTCCGCTGGCTAGTAACTTATTACAAAACGTTTCTTTACCAGCCTCTTCCTCCGCTGGGGCAAAGTGCCCGTGTGCCTGTGGGACTGAAAAGTTCAGGACTCGCTGGGTCATGGGTGCTGGCGGGTCCTCTGTGTCCCCACTGCAGCGCAGCGCTGGGGGACGCATTACGCTGTTGCTCTCCCTGCCGCATCCGTTATTGTGCGTAGGAATTTGGTTTCCAGTGCTGTCAGTCAATTCAGTGCCGCTCCTAAGCCCTGAATGCCCCACAGGCTGATTGTCAGAATGTTCCTATTAACAACTCAGTGAAAATAAAGGGTGAGGGGAAGGGAAGGTGGAGAAATAAATCTTATTTTAAGTCTTTTGAGCTGGTTTTATTTCAAGTGGAAAACTGCATGCGGACCACCCCAAGCTATTGTGCTGTGGACGGCGTCAGCTGCTTGACTGTGCAAGGAGGATTGGGTAGAGGTTGAGCGCATCACACAGGGGAAGGGTGCACTGGATTGCTTTTGTGCTGTATCCAGGAAGTTTCTAACTCAGCATGGAGTTTGAAATACATTGACACACGTGGTAATCATTATGAGAAGAGAAAGGAACATTGAAATATGACAATTTGTTGCTCCCATTCTGGGGATTGTGTTGGTTTCTGACTGTCTCGTAGAGGTAGTGACATGTTGTAGGGGGGTATAGGAAGGGCAGATGCTATCCTGGAGTGCCCTGAGAGCTGCTTGCTGAGCTTGGCACAGTGTATGTTGTCCAGGCACCTTGAGTCTGCCTGCCTAGTGTATGGCTTTGGAAGGGTGGGTGGCTCTGAAATATGGCAGTAGCATTGTACTTGGTTTAAAAGAGCTCTTCGGGCAAAGAGCTGCAGAATTGTATAGCAGGCAGCGTGATGCAGGGAGAAAAGGGAAACGCTGCCATGTCTTTTGCTGTGGTCACACCACAGATGGAGGTGGGTAACAGCCTCCTGGAGCAGCTTTTGTTTAACTACCACAGGCATTGCTAGCAGAGGAAGTTTGTCAGCAGTACTTGAACGTAGTCAGCACATGGCCATGGAGCCCCTACCTTCCTAGTTTAAGGTCCTGCTGCTCTGTCTTCACTGCTTTGTATTCTGATATGTTCAAGTACCAGCCACTTCATACAGGACGACAGGAGCTATAAACATATCCCTAATTTGAGTGGAGCAATGGCAAACAAGGAAGGGGAAAGGAAAAACTGTAATGGGGTAGGAACGTGGAAAGTGGACGATGCAAATGGAAAAACCCTGTCTCAAGAGGATCTGAGACAGAGCATTGATGTCGCAGCAGCTTCGTGGCTCCTGTATCCTTTTTCCTTAGAGCACTGCCGGCAAGCTGGCCTGTCTCCCATGACAGTGCCAGTCTTCATCTCGGGGTTGTCTCGGTCTCACTCCTGTCCAGCCCCACAGAGCCTTACCAGTCTGTAGTTACCAGAGAACAACAGGGAATCTGATATGGGCAATGTGTTGGAGAGGGAAAAGAGTCTTGAGGAGTTGAGTAATGCACATTTTTTCCATCCAGCGTAACTGTTAATGGTAACCTTTTATTATTGAAGTGGTTGAAGTGACCAGAATCTGGTTTGTTTATTGAGAGTATATGCGTGGCTGTATAGTCTAATATGATCGAAAAAGGAAACTGATAATAAGGGAAAAATACACCTATGGAAGTAAGTCAGGTGATGTCTCTGTGTAATTGTAATTCCAAGTAGCACTGCAGAGATTAACAGCCTGGCAGCCTTTTCATCTTAAACTTTATTTTTATAGGGGTTTATAACTTGGCACTAAAGTCAGGAGTGGGTGGAAACTTGGCAAATGTGGTTCAGCCCAGAAAGTGAATGTTATTTATATTTATTTCTCACCAAGTTTTCAAAAACACTCGGTTACTGTTTTTGTGTTCTAACAAGTAGTAATTTGTTGGTTTCAGTGACTTATTCTCTGTGTATTTCTTAAACTACAAAATAGTTCAGAAGTTATTTCAGCTCTTCTGAAACTCCTAGTGGAAGGACTCTAGATTTCCAGGGGTGTAAATGAAGACCGAAAGTAATTCTTACTGTATTTTCTTTTAGCGAGGTGCTCGAAGTATTTCACATACACCAAATAACATCTTTATGTATTTACATCAGATTAATTCCTAATTGCCAGGTAGCTGCTGCACCTTTGGAATAACTGTATTGGCTTTGCTGGCAACTGTGTGTATTTAATGGCATTACTCAGGCTCAGGCTTACGGCAGAGAGGCTGAGGGGGCAGTAGCACGGCCATGTGTGCTCTGAATCGTCCGTGTCGCAGAACGTGATCTGGGGCTGTGATAAAGCAGCCCCTCTTCCCTGCTCCCATGTCCACACGTGACATCTCTGTATCAGCGCCAGGTCCGTCCCTGGTATTAATGCTGCTTTAATACTTCGCATTACAGAATCACAGAATGTTAGGGATTGGAAGGGACCTCGAAGGATCATCTAGTCCAATCCCCCTGCCGGAGCAGGACCACCTAGATCAGATCACACAAGATTGCGTCCAGGCGGGTTTTGAACATCTCCAGAGAAGGAGACTCCACAACCTCTCTGGGCAGCCTGTTCCAGTGTTCTGTTACCCTTACTGGGAAGAAGTTCTTCCTCATGTTTAAGCGGAACCTCCTATGCTCCTATATCCATTTCCCCTTGTCCTATCATTGGATGCCACTGAGAAGAGCCTGGCTCCATCTTCATGACAGTCACCCTTTACATATTTCATAGATTTACGTTTACATTACATTGATTTCATGTCTGTTCCTAAAGCCAGAGACTAGCGGTGTAGAGCCTTCTGTACCTAATTTTCAGGGAGGCCTACTGACATCACGAGGAGCAGCATTTGAGTAGGGATTTTCAGCAAACTGAAATACTGCGTTATGTCTCTGGCAGGCAAAATAATATAATATTATATTATATAATATAGCAAAAGGGCCAATTGCTGACAATAGTAGTAGTGTATCGCATGTATCGCATTGCCTTTCATAGTTGAAATATACTGCACCGATAAGCACTTATTTAGAAAATCAGTTGGGTTGAAACATGGGCTTTTGTGGAAAAATTCAATAATTTTCTCAGTAATGCTTAATTTTCATTTTAAAGTTGTTTTATTTATCAACAATTATTTTATGAAGGTTAAAGATTTTGTTCCTTTTTTTTCTTTAAAAGAATTGGAAGAGTGAGTTAAAATTTCTTACAAGAAAATCCTGAGTACAAATTTCACCTAGTTGTAAAATTAGGTACTTGTGATGTTCCAGAATGACAGCTCTAAAGATCGAAACCGTGTGTGTTTGTGTGTGTTCAGGGCATGACTCCCTCCCCAGTGAGAATTCAACCCTCTCCGTCTGAGATTAACTCTGGAAGGTGAAAAGAGCTGCCTTTCTGTTTAGAAGGAAACAGAGAAAGTCATCAGTAAGCTGTCATCCTGAGTATTAACTGTGTAAAGCTTCAAAGCTTTATATAGATTAAGTTTGTAAAAAGAGTTCAAAGCCTTGTACAGTTGTTAATCATTACACAAGTTATAACAGTATTAAGGTGTTTATGAAATGAATCCGATCTTGTTACTTGCTGAGAGCAATACAAGAATGACCTAGTAGTTGTATGGTATGTGTCCCTGAACACATTTATATCAGATCAATATACAAATGCCCATCCAGTTGCATGTGGTGAGGCTCATGGAATCTGCGACCTACTGTAAAATGACTTCCGATTACTTAAAATTATCTAAGTAATAGTAATGTACTTTTAAAACTTCATTTCCTATTTCAAATACTGCTTTTAGAGGAAATTTAGTTTTGGAATATGTGCATTTAGTTTTGCAGTTACATGAAAAGATATTGCAATATTGCTGACACAGATATTTTAAAGGGACAATATGTATCGGTATATAAAATTACAGTATATACATGTTGTGTGTCGTACTACATTTTTTGTAGCATGGTGTCACTTAGGGACCGTGGGTCTTTGTTGTGCTAAACAAAGCTTTTCTGAAGAGAATGAAGCCACTTTCTTTAGAATGGGCAATCATGGGCAGAGATGGTTTAAGCTTTCTGGACAGACTCATAGAGGCTCTGTGTGCAGGAGCCATTGCTGTAACGTTTTCTTGTGTGTGATTTGCATGGGTTTGTAGCGTGCTTCCACACAAGCAGGGTGATACTGCTGTGGTGCACCTGAGTGAACTGACGTTACCAAATAGCTTTGTCCACACACAGTGCAAGGTAGCATTTATGTCAGAAAAGATAATAGTTGCTGAGTTTGTAACAAGAAGCTGTTCCATGAGCTGCACAGGGAATGGTCTGATTTCCATCGAGTCTGTGTGAGTGGATACTGATTTGGGTTTCCTTCCTTCACCCAGATGCCAGTGATTCTGAAACGTGGACCCCTTTTGAAAGTTACTTGTTTGCTGTGACAGATTCAAAAGTTAGTGGCAGTGTGAGTGGAAATGTCCAAGCTCGTTTCTTTAGGAAATGAGACTACAAAGGACCTGCTACGAGCTTGATAAGGAGGCTTCCCGAGCAGTGGGTGATGCCTGAGGAGTCCAGAAGAACGTTAATTACTGTTGTTGCTTTTACTTTGTGCTGCTTTTGCTTATGTTTCTGTGACGTTTTTATGCAAGTATAGATTTGCAAACTAAAGCAAGTGCTGTTGTGTACAGTCGCCTGCAGTAACCCTCACCCTAACAGTCCTCTTGTAAGTGCAAACTGAAATGACAGCAAACTAATTTTTCTCTTTTAACAGTGGAAAGAGTGGAAAGAGAAAACCTTTCAGACTATTGTGTTCTTGGCCAACGTCCCATGCACTTACCAAATATCAACCAGCTGGCAACCTTGGGAAAAACTAACGAACAGTCTCCTCATGGCCAAATTCACCACAGTACTCCAATCCGAAACCAAGTGCCAACGATGCAGACAATGATAAACCCTGGGCTCCTTTCTCCTCAGCTCAGTCCACAACTGGTGAGGCAGCAGATAGCAATGGCCCATCTGATAAACCAGCAGATTGCTGTCAGCCGGCTGTTGGCTCACCAGCACCCACAAGCTATCAACCAGCAGTTCTTGAATCATCCACCCATCCCTAGAGCTGTCAAACCAGAGCCATCAAATTCATCGGTGGAAGTCTCTCCAGATATTTACCAGCAAGTCAGAGATGAGCTGAAGAGAGCCAGTGTGTCTCAAGCTGTCTTTGCAAGAGTAGCATTCAACCGCACACAGGTATCGATTTCTATTCTATAACCAGAGAAGTGCTGAGGGGGCAAAGTTGTGGCTCTTGCGGAGCTGTATGGTTGTTGCAGATCAAGGCAGGAGGGGTGTCACAGAAATGGGTCAAACTACCCTCCGTTTTTTCCACCAGTCTCTTTGTCGGGATTGAACGAGACTGTTTTTTCCCGGAACAGCTGTTTGTTTGCATTTGGTCACCGCTGTGCCGTTACCTGAGCGTCATTCTCTCACAGTAATTCTGCTTGTGTGAGTCCTTCCCTGAGTTCCTCTCTGTGGTTATAAACTTCCACATCTGCCCCTACTCGATGGCCAGGAAGCGATAGCAAGAGACTGGGAGAATCAAGGGTGTCTTTGGGCTTCTGTCATTTCCTCAGTTCCTTCCTGTGGTACAGCTGATGCCACAACTGGTGCCGGAGACTGCTGCACGAGAAATGTGTAAGACGAGTGTGCGTAGGCCTAAAGACTGACTGCTGGGAAGGATGTCTGCGTTTGCAGTGAGTCGTGTTTGCCTTTGTACACCTGACACAGGCTTTCTCTCACCTAGTGCAATGCACATGTGGATGCCCCATCCCTGGAAGTGTTCAAGGCCAGGCTGGATGAGGCTTTGAGCAGCCTGGTGTAGTGGAGGGTGTCCCTGCCCATGGCAGGGGGGTTGGAACTAGATGATCTTTCAGGTCCCTTCCAACACAAACCATTCTATGATTATATGAAAACGGTTGCATGATAGCATCAGCTTAGGCATGGCACCTGGAGTACGTGGGGTGATGGTGTTTGAGGCACGCAGAGTATGGTTTCTCAGTTGTGGCACTCTGTAGCAAGGCTAAAGAAATGGAAAGTGGCTTAATATTTAATATTGGTGCAAATTTCTCTTGTGCAATTGGAGTTGGTCTTTGAGGTGAGCTTTACCAGCAAGAGAAAAAAAGGGTGGGGGTATGTGTGTGTGTCTCCCGGAGGTCTGTCCCTTGCCCCATACAGCGCCTTTGTCTGTTCTCCTGGATTAATGATTTTCTTTGGCACTGCCATTTTGGAAATGCCATGTTATGAGGGAACTAATTAAAGTATGGAGCACATTTTTATTACTTCCCTTCTTCCATTAAATTCATAAGATGGCTGCACTCAGGAAAAACATTCACTTCCAATCAACATGACTTTGAGTTCTGGGGTTAGCCTTGAGGATATCAAATGAAAACTACATAGGAACGTATGAGTATTTCCTCTTTAAAATGCTGCTTTTAATTTGGAAAAGCTTTTCATCCCTCTGGGATCATAACTCGTTGTATATAAAGCCTGGTATAATCAAGGTAGATGGTATTGACAGAATGACATATTCTGAACTTGAGCGAGAGGTCAGCAGTAACGTTGCCGCTGAGGGTTTCGCCACTGGCAGTGAACATGAAGCTCTGCTTAGCCAGATCAGGAGAGATGGGTTGGTCATGCCCAAGTCTGCCATCAAACCAAAAGCTCATTCCCCAACGAGAAAGCTGTCGTACAACTTGTCTTTACAATGGACAGTTCTGCTATGGTGTTTAAAAGGAGGCAAGGTTTTGATTGTGTGTGTCCGGGAAACCCCAAGCCTCTTGCATGTTACTGACCAAACATTCCATATGGACTTTCCAGGACAGCAGGGAAAGGGCAAGCATGTGAGAGAGACCACTCTGGCCTCTGCCTAGCAGTGACACACGGTTGCATCTGTCTGTGGGGTTTAGTAGCAGCTACAGTAGAGATTGTGCCACACTCTTGATAGGTAATCTGAAATCTGGACTAAATCAGCTGCAGTATGGTTTGTTTTTGGGTTTTTTTTTGGGGGTGTGGCGGGGTCAGGGGTGGATTTTGGCCTTTTTACACCTCCTGCAGTGTTCTGGCATAGATCCAGTGGGTTTAGGACACTAAACAGGTCTTTGGGTGGAGTGTGGTTTCTTCTCAACTTCAGTGGCTCCTGGTAGCTTGACTGTGGGCCAGTCACACCTGACAGCATTTTCAAATGCCCTGTCTGAGTTAGGACACCAGGTGTGTAATCATCCAGGCTAGGCTCACTCATCAGGAGCACAGACCTGAGCGGCACTGAGTGGACATGCCAAGGCAACGTCCTTTGAGAAGGTGCCACGCACCTTTCCTGAGCAGGACTGCACCTGGAAATGGAATGTGATGCTCTGTCCTCCAACCAGTTTATGTTTGAATGCAGTATATAAAACAGGCTCTGTAATTCAGAGTACTGGTATCACTGGTTTTCTCAGTCCTCCTGTCCTCCTGCTGATACTTATCTTAGGATGCACTAAATTCTCTAGCTTTTCTTTAAAAAAATAAATCTTCCCGATTTTGATCACTTTATTACAAGAGATCAGACATGTAATTTTATATAAAAGGAAAAAAGAAATTACTTACTTCTTAGCCCTCCATCATAAGTGATATGATGTACTACACAATCCTTGACACTGATTCCTGAACAGGCAAGTCTTAAATATCATGAAAGATTTGCTCATCTCACAGCTGTGTTTCCTTAGTCAACAGGGCCTTAATATAGAAGGCCAGTGGATCTCACATCATATCCCTGGGAGCCATCACTGTAGCAAAAGAATGTAGGTACATATTTGTGCTTCCCAGTCCTCAGCTTTTGATTCCAGTGCAAATCGATCTCCCCTCACATGAGAGACTGTTTGAGGTATTAAGAAGGCAGGCAGCCTCATGCCGCACAGTAGATGATGTGGGATGTTCCCACATGCCCATGATGGAGAAGCAAACTCTGTGAAAGGTGCTTGAAGTGGAAGTTGAAGCCTGCTCCCAGAACCTTGCGTCCCTCTGCTGCCTCTGAGGATCTGCGCCTTGGGACGTGCAGACACACCTGCGCTTCTCTCTGGAAATGTTTGAGTTCATTGCATTTCACAGGAAGTACCAGCCTTAGGGATCGGAGGTCTCTTGTTTCTCAGGATGGTACCAAATAGTAGATGCTGTATGCCAGCCAGCTAATAATTGTATTAATCGCTGCGTTATGGGCCACTGCTTAATCTTTCTTCGTGGTATCTCTGTGGCACCCATTAGCCTATAATTTAGTATAGCTTCATGAAATATGTACTGTGAAGCTTGTTTAATAGATAAACTATTCTGTAATTTGTTTTAAAGTCCAATGACCTACATATTCAATGCTGAAAAAAACCCTCTTACTAACATTATTTCTCCCCCGAGACCTTCCATCTGAGCAAATCTGTTAAATGAAGTAGAGGAAGCTTTGATCCAAACTAGGCTAAATCCATCGGAACAAATGGCTGATACATGTATGTATGCATGGGTGTGTGGGAAGGGGACAAGAGGAGGGTCAGAAGAAGAAGTGCAGTGGTATGGTTTGTGAAACATCCGGATCTTCCTCTTAAAGCTGGAAATACGTAGCTTAAGGCAACAATATTTGCTTATACCTGTGACCATATTGTCTGCACATATGAAAACAAAGTGCTTCAGGCTCTGTGAGAAATCCCGTGTGTTTCGTGGGACACAGTGTTCCCACTGAGGTCCCACTCTGAGACGGGACCGAACACCAGGCAGCTTTGCACTTGCTGTGCACGTGGGAGAGCTGCACGGGGTGTTTGGCTGGGAGCTGGCCCAGGCTGTGTGAGCCATGTAGAGGGTTTCTTTCAGACAGAAAGTTCCAAAGTGAACATTTTAAGATTTATTTGAAACTGGATATGAAAAACCCTCAAAATGTGCGTGATTGACTTTTAGTAAATGCCTTGGGCTAACCTCTGCCCCTTCTTTTCATCTTTAGAGTCAATGCACAATTTTAATTCACTCTACTATGGAATCAAAATACCTATTTATTCAGCAAACAGGACAGGTAGAAAGAAGAGAGTTCTCAGACCCACAGAGATTATGTAGTTATCAAAGGTGGTTTTAATGACACTGTTTCAAATGAGTAGGAAATTCCTACACAACCTTCAAAACATATAAAATGATGGTGCACAGTACCATGTTTGTCTAAACTGATGTTGCCTACAACCTGCTCAGCAATGGTAAGTACGGTGTATGTTGGGAAGACACCCTCCTAGGCTCTGTGTAGCTTTCCTTTCTCTCGTAGAAGCTGGCAGCACTGCAGTTTTTAACCCCAGGTATGGTCCTCTCTTGTGGACTGCACCGAGTTGCTATTCAGATGTGTCAAGAAGGTGGTGTAGGCCAAGGAGTGGAGCCAGAGCTGTTCTGCCCTGTTCCAGGAGCCCCATTGAGACGGGTACGATGAAGGCAGAGATGTTTTAACAAGGGATGTTAAAATTCCTGGCCCTACACTTAGCTCCCTCCCTCCAAGGCAACCAGGGGACCCACTGGCTCATACAGGGAAGAGTGGATCAAGGGGGTGGAGAGAGCTTGCCACAGCTAAGGTGGGGAGCAGTATTGCTGGGGCAGGAGATTCAGTGTCTTGCTTTTGTGATTGTATAATTTGGGCCCGAGTTCTTCATGGCCAGGATCCTTGGTCTTGTCTCCCTTTTGCAGCTCTGCTGGCCTGTGACCCCTAAGTTGGAAATTTGCAGGCTCCATAATTTGAACATGTTGTTTACGGAAATAGTTTGTTCCCTTTGTTTGGACTGCTATTATGAACTAATAGCTCACTAATGGAAAGCTAGACATCCTTCTCTGGGTCTTAAAAACTGCGTGCAAGAGCAAGAGTGGGTTTGAATGGATGATAGAGAGCTGTCTGAGGCCCATCAAACACTTGAGAGTTACATGGTCATACCCGATATCTTTATTTTAAAATGGAGGGCATCTTCATAAAGCGTGTTTACACACAGCCAAGCTGCAAGCTGAGGTTGCTATTAAAACAGTCACTAGCGAAAGCATTGCTTTCTGTAAGACTTCGACACTTTTTGATTGTATAAAACCATTTAATTGTGAGAAAAAAAAACACCTGAGAAGTCTGATTAATACTGCAAATCCACAGGAGAAGCGTAACCATCAGAGGCAGAGCGGGTGCACCTCATGCTTGGCATTGCCCTGTGCACGTTTTTAAAAGCAGGCAAAGCTTTGAAACAGCTGGAGCGAAGGAAGTGCCTGCAAGATACGGGCCGCAGAGGGTGAGAAGGGTTTAATGTGCAGGGGGAGCAGCTGTCCCTTGGTCTCAAACAGTGCAGTAAAATCAAAGGGGCTGTCGGTGCAGGCTGTGGTTCTCCAAAAATGCCTATGGGGCTGAAGCTGGCATCTTCTTTAAATCAGGTAACTTCTAGGTGACTAGTAGCCTCTAGAAGCACAAGCACCCTTCAGGCTGGCCAGCAGAGCTATTATGAAGTGGGAGGCAGGACAAGGGGACTGCTGGCCAAAGCTGTTGCCAAGGCCAGGGACATGTTGCTGGAGGAGAATATACAGATGAATTTTGGCCATCCTCAAGGCAGAGTCCTTCTGCCATCTCCCTCTTGCACTATGGTGTCCCCTAATACAGCATTCGGGTTGCAACCAAAGGGTTGTAATAGCCAAAGCTTGCTTATCGCAGGGTGTGATGTATTGAGGATGGGCAGGTAGTGATGGTTACAGAAGAAAGAGGCCTGTTTTAAAGGAAATGCATGAAAACGCTCTCTCAGATTTACCTTGTCCCTCTCTGGAAAGTTTTTTATCAAATCTGAAGGTGCTGAAGTGATCTGTGCTCTTCAAAATCCTAGCTGGAAAACAGGTCATTTGAATCTTGCTTTGCATAAGGAAAATGGAGGTACTCTCCCTCCTCTGCCCATGTGCTCAGCGTGCCTCTCGGCTGCAGCCTCGTGGAGTGCAGTCGGGACGGTTGGTCAGGCCGTTTGTCAGAGTCCAGGCAGCCTAAATCACGGGAGCAGTGAACGGCTGCTCTCCTCCTCGGGAGCGCCAGTGGGCTGCAAAGCCTATAGACTGAATGAGTGTTTCTATTTGTATCTTTCTTGGGTTTTTCTTAAGCATCTTTTTTTTTTTTTCCAATGTTTCGACATAATAGCCAAAACTAGTAAAACGTTTGAGTGAGTGGCCAGTGCTTGTTTTACCGAACAGTCTCAGAAACTGGAAATATCCGTGAACCTGAGGCTTTTTGAGTGAAACAGTTGTGGTGCCAGATACAAAGAGAGCTGGGTGAAAACACCACACATGTCCGGGCTGCTTGCAACTCTTCCCAAAGAGCGCTGCTCCCTCCCTCCCGCCCTGAGTAGCTCTGGGTGAGAGTGTTGACTTTCCAGCCTGCAGACAAGAAGACAGCACTTACCCAGCTCACTCCTGCCTGGGTGGCTGGTGCCAGACCGTGCCTCTTTGGATTAAAGAAGTAGTAACAGCACAGAGAGGAGGAAACTCCACTCTGACCTCAGATGTAGTGAAATACATGATGAAATAAAATAAACTGATCCACCCTTTTGAGGGATTCTGTCACACTTTGGCTGCAGGAGCAGGTAGAGGCAGAGGGAAATGCTGGAGGGATACTGGATGGTGCCCTGGATTCTGGTGCGACTGCGGGCGAGTTCGGGCTCCTGCAAGAAGGAAGGGGGAAATAACGCTTCTGCAGCACATGGAGGTGTTGCTGGTCAGTTGTAGAGGGGCTGGGGCCTCTGAGAGCAGGAGCGTGGATGGTAAGGAAGCTCCAGAGAAAGGCAAGGAGGGAGGTGGGTGGTGACTCCTCATTTATGTCTAATTCTGCTTTCATTGGCAAAATTCCCCCAAACTGAAGGAAGATCAGAAAAGGGTCCCCTTAAGAGGCTTTTAAGATTAGAAATATGGTTTGTTGAAATAACTAACTCTTCCACCTCTACTTGTTTGTGAGCCAAATCCTGGACAGAATTCCTTTTGCAAATAATTTTCACTTTAACTTCGGTGAGAGGAATACAAGCAGCTTTAATTCTCTGCCTGGTATCTAGTGAGACAGTCATGCTGCATTCATCACTATGGTGTCTGCCCCATTGTACACAGACTTTCAATTAGCAAGGGTTCTGGTTTTGGTTTTGGGGGGGATTTTTTGTTGGTTTTTTCCCCATAGAAAACTCTCTCTTATTGCATGAAACCCTTTCATGCTGCCTGCTTGTTTTATTCTTGTGTGTAATGTGGCACAAGCAGCGTTCTGTTGTACTCACAGGAAAGAAGGCAGTCTGTAAGGGAAGTGCTTAATTTAATAAATTGCAGATTTTGGGTACATGGGATATATGTTCCAACAGTGGGTTTTGCACTGCCCAAAATTTCAGTTTCAATTAACTTAATTGTATTCGATAGGCTGAATGAAAAGATCTTAAGTAGCATGTGAGTCAGGCTTTCAGAATTTGTGCTTGTAGGAGGTGGCTGCTGCCTGCTCAGCTGATGCACAGGAGTCCTGAGCCTTGGAAGCAAATGCACGGATATACAGAGTGTGCACGAGCTGCGTGTCTTGCTCATTTTCCGGCGTGTTTCAATATAAAGGTTTGACGTGCATGTCAGATAAATGGTGGCGCTTTGTGGCTGCAGGTGGTCGCTCTTTCTCTGCCTCCCTGTCCCCATGCATCCCCATTCAGCTCCACATGCACATCCTGTCTTCCCTCATAAAAAGAGATACCATAATAAAAAAGAGGCTTTATTAAACTAATGCAATAAAGGCATTTTCTTTGAGGATTTAAACACTTCATTTTTAATAATAAAAATCAAATTGTCATTGTTGCACCCTGTATAAGTTTTATTCAAATCAGCCTCTAAATGCTTCGTGCCTAGGCAGCTCTCTCCTGAGATGTGTGTGTTTTAGCATTAGTTAAATGAGTTTAAGAACGAGGCTCATACTCTGGCTGTAGGCAGTGAATCTAGAGATCAGGAGATTTCTTTTAAATGAGAGACTGATGTGATGCGTTCAGCTATGCTGAAGGGTAGTGGGAGACAGCTGGTCTCCCATTTGCACTGACGGAAAACTAGTCAAAGTCCTTTGAGTTCCGAAGTTCGTGTGAACTGGCATGAACGTGGCACCGTGCTTTTGCCCATTGAGACAAAACAGTTGGTCAGGGAACAGGATGCAAACATAGTTTTGCCTGATGGAAACTGTGACAGGATGGATGTGAAGGTGCTCGGTTTGGCTGACCCACTCAGAAATTTCCACTGATTATCTAAAGCAATTTTGCTCAGTGAAATTGGGCTGGACATATTGCCAGGACAAGCATTTCTAAGAGACCTCCCACACTTGTTCTTCGTATCCTAGCTGGAATTAGGAAGAGATGCAAGGGAATGGAAACAAAGCAGTGAGCGTTTGAAAATGAGCTTGTGTCCTAAGAAGCCTGCGAGTACTTCATATAGAGGTTCTTGTCGAGTGCTATGTACTTAGAGGCATAGAGAAGTATTTTTAGAATTGTTGAGTATATCTTATTCAGACCAGAAGGCAGTACTGGAGGTGGGACCTGGAGTAAATGCAGAGAGGCAAAGAGAGGTCATGGTAAAAGTCTGCCTTGACGTGAGAAAAACACAGCAGATGGAGGCTCTGCTTTTCCTTGAAGGGCTATGAGATGTTGGTGCTTCTGCTGCAGAGCACCCTGGACTGGCTTTCGACTGCAAGTAGAGTCAATGTTAAATGGCCTGGCAAAATCAAGTTTGTTGTGGTACGCTGAAGGCACAATTGCAGTGTAGTTCAGTAGGAGTGAGTAGCCAGCCAGGGGTTCCCTGAGTGCTGCCTTCCATGCTGGCAATAGGCCTTGCGTGTGGAACGGGGATGGGGTGCTGAGGGAGGACAGGTTTACATCACTGATCTTTAAGATTCAGGTGTTGAATTTGAATAAATCCCTACGTTTTCTGATCCTGATCAGTCTCGCATCTGTACCTGTTGGGAAGCAGAATAGCTTTTCGATTGAGACTGTCAGTTACCTAGTACTTGGAACTTGAAATACTACAGGAGCAATACTTTTCTAGTGTTTCAGCATTTTGTCTGTTACTTTTGGCAATAGCTGAAGTATGGAGAGGCACAAATAAACCAAAAGTATGAAAAAAGTTCATGCTTTTTTAGTCCTTTGTATATAATCTCCTTATACAGAACATAAAAACTGAGGTTTAGCACATTAGTTGAGTTTATTTAAGTTTTACCCTTGCCCAGCGTTTTGATTGTCCAAAGCCTGTTTGGAACCTTTTTAACCTTAGTGCCTCCTCTCCTAGACCCATTGTTTAGGTCTGTACGAGGGGGAACAGAGCTTCTGTGCGAGTCATCGGACCCAACACGCATGAGGTCCTGGCCAGTGCTTGTGAGTCCCCGGCCCTCATCCTCCTCAGTCCCCAGGACACTGGTGTCTGGGCAGCACTCCAGCATGACCTCCTTGCCCCCATCCAGATTGCTTTTGAAAAGCTCTGGTTGCAAAACTGTCCTGCATTCGGTCACTGGTCGTGCAGTCTGCTGTCCTACTGAGATCTCATTTATAGCCTTTCCAGGCCTGAGCCAAAGCCCTTTGGGAAGACGGCAGAAAGACTTCACTCGCCTTCTGTGGGCTTTGGTCAAGCCTTTGCGTTGGCCTTGGTGGCTGGTCGGTTGGTCCTTTGGATGTAGGCATCAGTCTGAATAATATTCACTCTACGTTGTACTGTGTCATCTTTCGGAAGTTGCTTTAAAAAAGATTTCTTGCCATGAGGTTTGGGTTGTTCGTTTTGGAAATTCTGTAGTTAATAAAAATAAAAGAAACGAGTTCACGAATGAGTTTCATAGAACGAGTGCAAAGCAAACCCCCAAGACATTGACTTTGCTGGCTTGGTTTGAAGGACTGGATTTCAGCGAGTTTGAAAAAACAGTCAGGATTACTCCTACCTTAAATAGCTCCAGTGACTTTTTTATTTTGATTGGACGTTTGCTCCTTTTTCCACCTCTGGTTATTTTTTTTTACGGTCAATTATGGATCGAGCGTGTAATTTAAAAAATGGTGCAAGTTCCAAGCGAAAACCGAACTGTGCTTGCGCAGAGCCCTTGTCTCGAGGTGAGCACACGCCTCCTTCATGAGCACGACCTGCATGAACATTAAACTTTTCATCAGTTGCATCTTCAGCAGCTGCCTTAAAAATGATGCACAGGAGTGCAAAAGCAAAGATATTATCAAGCTACATGTCCTAAAATGTATCCTGAGAGCTGAGTTTGATATGGAAGATCTATCTGGCTATTAAAAATCGGTTTGAGACTTCCTAGTCCCTGAGGATCTTCTTTTAGGTTTGCAGAGTTGGTTACTCTGCAAACTGCCAAATTTTTATTTTTTTTTTTAAATATGTGAGATGTAAGTAAGTTGGAATGAGCTAGTTTAGCCGATGGAATTTTATAACAAATGTACAAATGCTGTGGGTTTCCCTCCCTCACCCCCTCCAGCAGAAGCATAATGTGCAGAAATGAAAACAGTGCCTGGCTGGCTTTAGGGTTTTCTCAAAAATAGAAACAGTAGGGTTTGTCTGGCTGGGCCAGTTTCCTCACCACGCACCTGGTGTATATCACTTTAAAAAATACATTATGCCTCATTAAATTACAATTAAATGAAATCACGATCATTTGTTTTTGTGGAAGGAAGATGTTTTGCATATTGAAAGCCTAATTTGTTGCAGGTGACAAAAAGGCTGAACAGATTATTTAATATCACTTTATTTTTTATAATATTGCTCACCGGTTAGTTTGTGTACACTTCAGTAGCTCAGAATTACATTATTTTAAATGTTATTGCTCTCAAGATACTCTGTGGTGTTGCCCTACCCATCACTCAGCTACCTAGCTGCTGCTGTTTACCAGCGTTGTTTACCTTCGCTTGCAGGAGGACATAAGATTTTTCCCTCTGAGTCAGTTTTCTTATTATCTGTCCTGCTGTCGACATGGTTCCTGCGTGGCTGAAGCGCTTGGAGGAGCTGCAGAAAAACCCTCTTTGCAACCAGGTCTTGTGCCTGCGGGCCCGGAGCGGGATGAAGGAGAGCCGGGCTCGGGCCCGGCAAGGGGCTGCTCTGTGGTGGCACTGGGGGAAGGAGCTGGCCCATCTCCCGGAGCAGGTCCTGCAGTCGGAGATGAGGCTCCTGGCACCGGAACGGCTTGGTGATTGAGCCGCGGTGCAAACTATGGCTGCATCCCTGCAGCAGAGGTGAGGCCCTGGTAGAAACAAGAGGCGCAGGCTAGGGTTCAAACCACCGAATCTAACCCATGGTAAGCTATTCTGCTGATGAGTCAGAGCCTCCAAGTGTAAGAGTTGGTACCTTGGGTGGTGAGATACCTCTTAGTGCCATGAGTGAGTCAGGTGTGCCCGTGAGCCTCTGATTTACATAGGGAGTCAATGACTGCCCTGAAAAGTAATTGCTGGCTTGCTTTCACATATGTTTCTGCTCTCCATTTTTGAAATTGGACCATAAATTTAGCCAGGCTAAGAAGGGAGGGAGAAAAAGCTGTCTTAGCGTCTGCTCCAGTAGCTTTCAGGTACCTTTCTTTCAACCTAAACACATTCGTTTTTGAAGTTTATCTTTTCTTTTAAAAAAAGAAGTTATGTATCCTTTAAAACACCCAGGAAGTCAAGAATTTAGAGAATCTGTGGAACTGATATTTAATTTATTTACTGGATTTGGAGAATTTTCCACTGACTTCAGGAGAAAATTATAATGGGGACTTGCTGTATCGATCTTGGGATTGCTCAAGTCATGGCTTCAGGCTTCTGTAATATCCTTTTCTGATTAATCTCCCTCAGCCTGTGAGCCTGGCAAACTTTGGAAAGCTTTTCAAAATGTCCCTAGCTTCTCTGAGGGGTGGTAGACCCTGAGGAAGGAGCCAAGTATGCGCATGCAGCTGTGTAGAGGTCACAGAGCATGCCAGAGGCTAGCCCAGGGCCAGCCCAGCACCACACCTTCGGCAGACAATTCTCCAGTGTAGACCTTTGTCACCAGCCGGCTTCTCTCTCCAATCCCATTTCTGAGTGGAGGGTCCCACCATGGCTGCATTCCCAGCTTCAGTCCTTCTGGTAACTACTCTGATAATTGCAGGAAAATGTATTTGGGAATCTCTTAGCTGGGTTGTGTAGATGAGGAGCTGAAAAGATGGAGCTGCATGCAGCCTGCCGTCAGGTTGTGTGCGGAGCTCGTTTGGAGCACTTCTGGCATAAGCGCTGCTGAAATAGAGCTTTCAGGCGTGTGTTCTAATGTAGGTGTTTAAGAGCAGATAGCAGATAAATGCAGGTACAGATACATCGTTCGCTGATCTCTTGGTCTTGTCAGGAAGTCTGATAAATAAGATCAATATATACTAAAAATGTTGGGGTTTGGTTAATTGGCAGTGTTCTAGCAAGGTTTTTTGGAGGAGACTGATACGGGAGAAAGTAAGCTAAGGCTAAATATTACAGGGTTTTGACTACGTGGTTGTCTTGTAGTAACATGGTTCTTACGAGGAAGGAGTAAACCTTGACTGTACTTGTGAGACAGCTTACCTTGGCGGTGGCCGTGAAATACCTGCACAATGCTCACGTCAACAGCGACAGCTAAACGGCGTCTGGGCCGCTGCCATGTCCCTTTGTAAGCGACTGTTGAGCGTTGCCCCTCTCGCAGCAGTAGGTCAAGGTGAGCCCTCCGAGCTCCGACTGGGATTTCATGTGGCTACTGTGGCCGGCGTTCCTGGGAGCAGCGGTGCCAAGAGCCCCTGGGTCATGGCAGGTGGGCAGCAGGAGGGATGTCGCTCCGCTCAGACAGGATGGAGCTTAAACAGCGGCAGAGAGCCTTGTGAAATAGCGAGCCTGCGACCGCCGGTTCTCGTGATATGTTGTAACGGTGGGCAGAAACGGTCCCTCCCTGCTTCTTTGCACACCAGTGCATTTAAACGTCTGTAGTTCGGGAAATTGCTGTTACTGCTTTTTGGAGTGAAAGACCCATCTGTGAAGCGTCTGATGCGCGAGGTGCCTGGGGGAAGCTGGGGGCACACGCCGTGCCCGGTAGGTTCTGTAGGCCCTGGTCCAGGCTTGTGTGTTGTGCCTGTAACTTCTAGATAATCTGTGGAACTGTTGAGTGTGTATAGTTATGCGTAAATTTAATCCCACCATTAGATTTAAGCCTCTTTTAATGACATTTTCATCTCTCCAACTCTTCCCCATCCCCCCCCCCCCCCTTTTTTTTTTTTTGGAAGTACTGTGCTGATTACCTCCTGGAATAATGGTGTTTGTGAAAGCTAGATGAATATGGTGTTCATTCACGGTTGCAATGTGAAGCCTGTGGTATTTTAAAATGAGGCATGAAAGAATGGGTTAAATCCGTAAAGCTAGATTCTAAGGCTTTAGTATTGCTCCATTTTTCTCCTTTCAGAAATGACTGTCCAAACCAAAATGAACGGACTGTAACTAAACCAACCGAACGTTTTTCTTTATAAATCTCCTGCACTGTTTAAATGTCGAAACTAAATTTACCAACCTTGGCAGATTAGTCAAAGATGAACAAGATTGCCAAGTGTTCCCAGCTTCAAGTAAAAAGAGAGAGAGAGAGAAAGAGATCTAACAGCTCCTAAAATATTTGCAGCAAGCACCTGGTGGTAACTGCAATTTCTTCTACCCAATGCACCTACCTTCCTATCTAGCATCTCCATACTCAGAAGCTTATTACAGTGCCAGAATAGGACAGTCCCAAAATAAACCCCAGCCCCCAGAAGACAAACACTTTCCTACAAAATATCCCCTCTGGGAGAGCCCATGAGATTCTGATGTCGGTTCTCAGTATTACAACCCAGCTGGTTACACTAAAGAAATTTAAAAAAAAAAAAAAACCAAACCAACACATGACTGGGCTCTTTTTTTTTTTTTTTTTTTTTTTTTTATTTTTTGAACCAGGGCTTGTTGTCAGAGATCCTGCGTAAAGAAGAAGACCCTAGGACAGCTTCCCAGTCCCTCCTGGTAAACTTACGGGCAATGCAGAATTTCCTCAACTTGCCTGACTCGGAGCGGGATCGTATCTATCAGGACGAGAGAGAGAGAAGTATGAACCCCAACGTGAGCATGGTGTCTTCAGCTGCCAGCAGCCCAAGCTCCTCCAGAACTCCCCAGGTAAGATGCTATCCCTCATTACCTGTTTGTTGTGTGGATTAGTCCAGGGAAGGCATTCCTCTCTGCCCTTTCCCTATCTGTCGCTCCCGTCGTCCAGATGAGTTGTGGGAATCCTTTTGTAAGGTTTTGGAGTGGCTGCTAAGAGACATTTAGTGGATTTCAGCAAGACATTGTGATGATGATTCTAGCTTTAATCAATGCCATAAATGCAAAAAAGTATGTGACATTAGTGCCTGAAAGAGTGCGCGTGGGCATTACGTACAGGCTGTTGATACATGTCCACTAAATGGCTATTATAGAATGTATTATAGAAAGACAATGCACATAACTTTTTGTCTGTGTCCATTGCATTCTGCAAAACGCAGGAAATTTCGGGGCTTGTGGAGAGTTTCATATGTGTTGCAGTAAAAATCGCGTAGTGAAAAGAGGTCAACAGTGAATTAGGTAGACCTTGCTAGAAATCAGTGCGCTCAGTGGCCCGCATAGGAAATCCAGTCGTTGAGTTAGAGGTTTACACAGGTGATGATCTGAAAGTAGAGATGGGCAGGGTGCTGGGAAGGAACATGATGCTTTACAACACCAAACTAACTGTCATCTCATTGTCTTAAGTGCATGTGTTTATTAATGCGCTGTTGCCGCCCACTTTCCCCAGTAGGTTGTTCCTTTGCACTAAGAAAGAACATCCACGTACTACACCGTAACAGTCATCCCCCTTTATCAGACTGCTTGCAGTCCCAGACGTGTACTCTGAAAAAGCCAGGGTGATGATTAACTCCTGTCATGACATTTGCCTAACTTGAGTTTGAAATTTCTAACTGAAATTTCTAACTAACTTTAGGAAATGGGCCCGTGTAACCCTCCTGCTTTGGTGCTGTCACAGTCACGTAGTCTGCAAAGTCTCGGGCTGCATTAGCCGTGCTTGTAGTAGTGTTACTGAGCACTTCTCATCTTGAATTCTGTGGCCACAGCTGCTAAAAATAAGTAAGCATTGAGAGGGGAGAGTAGTTTTACATTCAGACTGATCATCCTTAAGGAAGGTTTGTTGATTCTGTAGAGACTGTTGAGCTTGTTCAGTTTAACCCTGGCGTTTGGGTGCACTTCACCACAATACATGACATAAAGAACTGTTTTCCCTGAAAGCAAGCATATCCTGCCAACTCGAATTTGACACTGAATTTTTATTACATGGGAAACTCATTGTATAACTCTTATCTTTTTTAGTTATCTTTCATGGAAAATAGAATCATAAAGGGAACTATATTAATGCTTAAGTAGTGTGTTCACTTTCTGCATTTATATTTATTTGTGAAAGAATCGGCTTGTTCCTACTTACGTTTATTGCAATAGATTTTACAACTAAAAATCACGTAACAGAAGGAAACGGAGAGGTTAGATGCAATCCAGTGAGACTAAAAATTGGATCTGTAGCCCATCTCATTCCTCTGTCGAAACAGGACATTTTTCCCATGTTCTACATTATTTAAAATACTGGAAAATTTCGCCTGCCTTTTTAAGAGCTAAGCATTGCTAGAAAACCATACTCTACAAGTACAAAGCAGCCTATCCTTGCCTTATTTTGGCTCGAAGAATCCCGTAGAATATCGTGAGGTTTTTGATCAGCAGATGCAACACACAAAGGTTTGCGCACCCAGTGCTCGCCTTGTGCCCGCTGGATAACATTTCCGCAGCCCTCGGAGGGCCAGCACCAGTCAGCACAGGTGCTGTTTTGACAACTTGGACACCTCTGCAAATGAGGCTGCTTCCCAGCTCCCGGGCAGGCAGGGCAGCTAGTGCGCTTCCCCATATGCCCAGCATTAGTTCTGACGAGACAAACGCCATCCTTGCGTGCAGCGCGGCGATTCCCGGCAGCGTCGCCTCCCCAAGCAGATACGTTACCTACCCCGGGGCAGGGTGCTTTGGGGCAGCAGCAGTAGGAGCTGTGCTGTCCTTTCAGGAATGACGTTCGGGTGCTGGAGAAGTTGATGGAATGGCATTTGGAAACGTGGTTTCCATAGATACCGATCTCCTGCAGCAATACTGCTGGGAATGGTGCTTGAGAGCGCAGGGTAGGAGGAGAGCACTGGCAGATACCTGTGGCAGTGCTGGTGCTGGGGCGGTTGTGCAGGCACATGTACGGGCATGCAGAGGAACCCAGCTTGGCTCTGCCCAACTCTCAGCCAGCCCCTTGCCCCCCTCACAGGCTGTCCGCTGCTCAGGACCTTCCCCAAGGTGTGAACGGCAGATTGATCCGGCAAACGGGTGCGAGTGGTGTGGGGAAGAGGCTCTGAGCTCTTAGGGGTTATTGTGCATATGTGGAAGACCAACAGTGACGGCTGGGTCTCAGTGCTCTGGCACTGTGGTTGCAAACACTTCTTTTTCTTTTTTCCCTGCTGTTTGCAACGAGACATTTCAATAATGGCCAACTCCTTCTTAATATCAAGACTAGTTTTGAATCTAGGCCTCTAACAAAGAATACTTCATTTTAGTGGCTCTGATATTTTGGTTTGGTACTTGCCTTACCTACTTTGGTGATTGATGAAAAAATGGCCCAGCTTTCAGGGTGTGTAGGGCAGGTGTTTTTCTGACATGTGGCTGTGGAGCTGGCAGTGTAGGAGACCCATGCAGGACAAAGCTATGTTTTAAATCTTTCTTCTATGTGCTAATTTCATTCTTCCCAGGATCTCAGGCCTCCATAACAGCCTTCGAGGCCGTAGTGACCTCACTCCTGCATTAGCCAAAGGCTTCAGCAACTAGGAAGGCTTTTTTTATACCTGTCAAAACACTGCAGGCCTTTGGTAAAATTAAGCTCCATTAAATGAGCGCTGACAGTCTTGGACAGTACTCTTCCTTTCCATGATCTCTTTGTTGTTTTGTTCTGCTTCTCACAATCGCTCTAACTCTCATCTGTCTGTGAACATTGAATCTTGGAGTGTGGTGTCTCTGTCGGTCCATCCGTTGGGCTGTATCCTGCGTGTGTTCGTGGCTTGTGGATGGTGGTGGATTTAGCACTGGCTTCCCAGGGGGCTCCGGTGTGCCCCTGCTGCCGTCCAGCTGCCCCCACCTGCAGGCAGGGGGCTAGACTTAGCAGGAGCAGGAGAATCTTAGGCCCTTTCTACATGGGTGCTGCCTACAACAGGCAGGGAACAAGACCAGAGGAGTGCCTGCTGAGCTTTTGTTAGGAAAGGGAGAAGATACAGATTGGTTAAAGCTTTATCTGGAAGCCGTAGGAAGAGTGATTAGTCTAGATTGTTGTCTTGATTGGATTTTGGCATGGTTATTAATGTGGCCTTTGGTACAAAAAAGACGTTAGGGAGGGGAAGATTCGGAGGACAGCAATACAGAAGGAGAAGTTCAGAAGGTTTGGTTTTGCCTAGTTAACCTTCCCATTAACAAATAGGCGTTTGGGCATGTCTGCCTAGTTAAAAATTAACATTAGATGCACTGTAGCAGGATTCAACTCTGGCATAAGAGCAGGAGCCAGCTGAAAAGGTTTATGATTGGGCCAAATACCTGAACGTCACTAGGGTTTATGGGAGGTTTGGATCTGTTGGGAAGCGTGAGCTTTGCCGCTTAGGTTGTTTTGTTTCCTAAGACCTTTACATCTCAAGAGAAAACAGAAGTTTTATATCAGTAACCTACATATTTCCCTTAAAAGGCATAAGGGGTACAGTGATCAGCCCTGGTATCTCTTCTCCTCCTGCTCAGGGAAGCAGATGAGATCTGTCTCTCCAAGGGGCTGCCGGTGCCAGGAGCGCTCAGCGAGCTTCGCACCGCCCTTGCTCCCTCACCTGCCTCTCCGTTCGGGGCCACCACGGCCGAGGGGCTTTAGGATAAAAGTCTAGTAGAGCCTTCAGAGCCTGCTGAACTCTATTGATAGAAGCCTTGTAGGGGTAGTCCAGCCTGGGGAAAGTACTGGCAGCGTCCGTTATTGTCCTTCATTTGTCACAGAAGCTGATGGGAAATCATTCAATTAAAAGGAGTGCAGCGGAATACACAAAATCTCAATATGAGTTTAGGAGAATGAGGGCAGCACATCAAAGTCATGCCAAAGCCCAGCTTTATGAAATGATTTATTTTTTTTTCATTTCCACTGATTTCCTAGGTGAAATTAGGTGACTGGCTGGCTGGCGTAACGATAATAAGGCTGGGAAACCATACATACTCAAATGACATACGTATAGTTTTAATAAAGGATGAGGGAGACTTGAGGGAGTGCATTAAATTGAGTAATAATTTATTATTTAGAGACCTCTACCCATTTACTCATTTTTTCTGGGAGAATTGGCTCTTCCTCCAAGGTGTAGGCCACGTTTAGAGAGGGGGGAGAAGGCAGAGGCTGGTGCCTCTGCCGCAGTAGCTGACTGGCGAAGCCAACGCCAGCGCCTGCCTGCAGCCGAGTGCCCCGGCTGCCCGTCCTGTGTTTGAGCGGCTCGATAAACATGCTGGGAGAGGGAGAGGGGAGAGTTGACGGGGCCTTGCATGTCCTATAGGAATGCACTGCAATTATTTCCAATCACAATTAACCTGATTAGAATAATGGACAGGAAGTGTCCCTCTGTAGCTAATGCAGTTTGGCATCAGCTGACTGAAATCCTTTGATAATTTCTGCACAGATGGCTGGGCTGAAAGCAGCACTTTTTTAATTATTATTTTCATGGTCTCTTGGTAGGCCAAAACCTCGACACCAACAACAGACCTCCCCATTAAGGCGGACGGCGCCAACGTCAACATCACAGCTGCCATTTATGACGAGATCCAACAGGAGATGAAAAGGGCCAAGGTATCTCAAGCTCTGTTTGCCAAAGTGGCTGCCAATAAAAGTCAGGTGAGTGGTAGAGGGGATTTTGTTATTGCGGGGCTTTTTGGGGTTTTGTTTTTAAAGCAAACTCTGGGGTTGGAAATTGACCTGTCTCCTCCTCCCACCAATAAAAATACATCTGTTCCTACAATAATAATAATCTTCATCTCTGGGGAACCTGTCGTGTTTTTGGCTTTTGCCTCTTTAAGTGGTTTCCTTTTCCCCTTTTAAATAGGCTGAGGAAAGGATCAGCTCACAGTCAAGCTTTTTCTCCCCTTTTGTACAAACATGCGTGTCTTTTCCCACTGGTGGTATATAACTTACACCTCTGCTAGTGGGACAAAGACCTTTCAAAATGATGATATCCTTCTCATTTGGCAGGTAAAGAAATTGTTTTCTGAAGTGATTAAATGAGGGAAGGCAATGGGAAACCGCGTATTAGGCAGGTGTTTCCTTTTTTTTGCATGTTGTATGTGCTGCATACAGTATTGCCATGTGAATAATTCACATCAGATCCAATCATTTTTACAAAAAGGCATGAGAGGGCACTGCAGTGAGTTCTCCTGGATTAATTTCCACCTTGGATGTAAAAAATACATGCGGGCAAACCTAGGTCGGGGTGGAATTCTTGAAGAGAATCCATTAATTTAAAAATTTCATCCAACTCTTAAAAAAATATATAATGCACCAGAAGGGATTTTGTGGAAAGGAGGACAGACAGAAGGGCGGCAAGTGGGTTGGAGACCATTGGAAGGAATTGTTTACTCAGTGAAAAGGGCTGCTCCTGATCCTGGATGAAATTACTCAGTTGTGCTGGGAGGAGACATCAGTATGCACGCAAAAATGCACAAATGTGTCTGTGACAACAAGAGCGGGGTAGAAGTATCTGGATGCATGCACTCTGCAAAATACTTACTTTCTTTTCCTCTCTGCGGGGAAACAACGTTGTAGTCATTAAAGTAGAGGTCGAAAGGCGTATAAAAAAAGCACCAAAGGCTATCAAAGCACATGGGAGAGCCTTGTCCTTGTTACAGGTATTTGTGTCCTGACACACGGAGGTCTGATGGTTTCTCCTTCCTCATTTAACCATTAATTTTCTTTGCCTTTTGCTTTCTCTTGTCAGGGTACAGGGTTTACAGTCCGCAACCCCTCTACCGCCCAACAAAATCCCAGGCACAGTATGAAATACATAAAAGGAAAATACCATGGAACCCTCTTAAACTGTTAAATGCATAAAAATCTCATGTACCACATGGCAAAATATAATGAGAACTGGAGCTGTTAAACGAATAAAGCTGTTAAAAGCATAATGCCACTTGGCACAACTACTGTGCATTTAACGGTTTTCCACTGTGTAATAAATGACATATGTGGTAAACGTGCAGTAAATATAAAAACTGCACAATTGATTTTGCAAACGTGCCCCTTATTCTTTACTCCGTGCAGATATCAAAGTTCCACCCAGAATCCGGACCGGACAGCATTTAATGAGGAGTGTTTAACACAGACTGAATGCCAGCCTCTCTGAGGTTTGGCTTAAAATTGCCTGCAAGCTTCCTGTCATTATACCCAGAGGCTTCTTGAAATAGAGAGGGACTGAACCACCCAACAATAATTTGGGTGGCTCACCAGCTTCGATCTGTGCCAGCTCAAGTGTCCTTCTCCGGCAGCATGGCACACCAGCACCAAAACAAAAATAAGCTCCGTAGTCTTTCACGTGGAAGAAGAACAGGGCAGATGTTGAAAGCCAGATGCAAAAGGTTGAGAACAGGATCCACAAATGTTACCATTTAAAGCAAAGTCGCTGCACATAAAGGTTTGGTTTCTTCAGCAGCAGCGGATCGAGAAGTGTTTCTGAGGCTGATGTTTCTTTTGTTTCACAGCCCTGCCAAAGCAATACTGGCTCCCTGGGATGACCCAGCATTCGCCATGCTGAGATGTCATAGCGCTCTGCTGGAGCATGAAAGTGGTTTATGGGGGCGCTGGAAGGCAGGCACAGAGAAGCCGTAGCCAAGAACCGTAGCAGTACGGGGCCTCCCCCTGCCCCAAAGCCCACCGGCGTGCCTGCCCCCCGGCCTGGCTTGGTGTGCCTGGGCTGTCCCGCCGCTGGCTGGGGTGCCCGGTGGCCCGGAGGAGTGCCAAAAGCAAGGATACAGATGCTTGTGCAGGAGAGAGCTGCTGGCATGGTGGGATGGTTGGCGTGTCGCCTTAGGTCCAGCTTGTCTAAAAACTGGCAGCGGGGCTTTCCCAGAGCTTTGTGCAGGCCAGTTTTGCCAGTCATGGGCATTTCTGGGGACGATGCTGCTGATTTCAGCAGCTGAGTTACATGGTGGGAAGTGCTCATTGAAAACGGCCCGTGTTTGCAGAAGAGAGAGTTTGAAAGCGGGGAAAAAAGAGCTAGTCTGAGGGTTTGCTTGGACTCTCCGCCAAGGTTCATTCCCTTGCTGCTCTCCGCAGGCCTGGCTTGCGTTGTGTTGGCTTCCTCTATTATTCCCTCACCCCAGACTACTGAGAGGCTTCCAGTTTGCTAACAAGGCATGTGTTATGTTGGGCACTGCTGTTCTGTCAACAGCAATCCACGGTGCTGTGAGATCTTCACAGTTTTAGCAGCCAGTGAATCTCCGACAGGGCTGTTTTGACATTTTTTACGCAGGGCTGTATGTCATGTACCCAAGAGAGCATCCGGAGCCAATGGAGGCCTCATTTTGTCTTCTGTCTTCGTACAGGAAGAGTGGTACCCACTGAGTACCCACTGAGAACAGTTATTGCAAGCGGCATCATCTACTGGTGAAGTTAATTGACCTCTAATTTAATGAGTAGCCATCTTTATACTTAAGTCATGGCAGTCTCAGTTCAGCAACTAAAGGGAAGGGCAGCTGCAAGAACCAAGGTTACAAATCACAGAGCTCACAAGTCAACACAAATGCGAGGAACAGGGCCTCACGGAGGTACCAAGGTGGTGTGGTGAGACTTCTTTAAGTGAATCCACCTTCATAAAGATCTCAAGCTGTTCATTTTAGACATTGAATTATTCATCACTCACTCACCTTAATAGGCATTTTATTCCTTGCAACTTATATCTAGACCTTTTTAGTCTTGTTTGTGAAGTGCTGTGCATCCCTTTGTAATTTCGAAGGCAGCAGGAGCTGAGGGGCTCAGTGCCCTCCAAACACAGCTTCCAAAGCTGTCATCCTGTTTTAGCTGCCAGCTGTTAGTGATGTACCCACTGGACAGCACGCTTCTCCGGGGATGCTGCCTGCTAGTGCCCTCTGTCCCTTAAATGGCTAAACCCGAGACCTGCGTTATCGCATTGGGAGTGTTTCTGAGTGTGGCCAGAACACCAGGATTTGGTTTCCTATCTGCGCTTTGGGCTCTCCTGGTTGTATGTGATTCAGAAGGAGATGTATTTCTGGTGTGCCATTTCAGAGAGGTTCAGGTAGCCTGTGTGTCTCCAGAGCTGGGCAGTGGGACAGGCAGAGACTTTGACCTTGGTTTGCTTCAGGTTTGGACTGTCGGTCTTGAGAACCGGCTTCTGTGTCCAGTTCTGGAACTGCTCTACAGTATGACTTCAGGAAAACCGTTTTCCCCATGACCATGTGCCAGCGCTTCTGTAATACTGTGTAGCAGCACTGCCCCTCTGACCTCTGCTTGTGAGAGCTTTAGCAGAAGCTGTGCTGTGCTCAGCAGACCTCTTTTTCTTAGTCTGGGCAATATGAGTTTAGAAGTATAGTTCTGTTCATAATAAACAGTCACTATCAAAGTAAATAGTGGGCATAGCTTTCTGGAGCCCTTGTTGACAGTCTGTGGGAGGGCAAAGTCGGTATGAACATGGAAATCAAACTTCTTACAGTTCTCCCAGGGCAGCAGACTCTCCTTAATCAGGCTGGGGTGGCGTGGGGAGGGGAGCACATGCTGCTGGGGATCTGCGCCAGACAGGGCACGTGGAAGGGTTTGGCCTTCACCAGTCCAGTGAAAACAAAAAGTAAACCCTTGAAACTGAAATTCTTCCTCAAGGGACTGGAATTTGTTCCAGTTGCATCACAGTAAAGCAAGAGAGACCTCATGGAGCAGAGTTTGAAAAAAACATTCAGCTGGCGAAGCTCTGTCTCCAATTCGTATATTTGCCTGTATATTATTAAAAATAAATAAATTAAAAAAAACAAGCAAAAAAT
The DNA here is from genome assembly GCF_009769465.1 of Tauraco erythrolophus. Classification (NCBI taxonomy): domain Eukaryota; kingdom Metazoa; phylum Chordata; class Aves; order Musophagiformes; family Musophagidae; genus Tauraco; species Tauraco erythrolophus. Next base: position 13,378,733 of record NC_141472.1, on the reverse strand, counting down.
AAGCTTGACTGGGGAGAGAGGTGGAGGCTGGGGGCAGAAAAACCCTTCAGTTGAGATCCTTCAGGTTAAGAGAAAGCCAGGGCTATGGAAGGAAATCACTGTGACGGTTTCTTGCCTTTCCTCTGACTTTTCCTTTTCATGTTGAGATCCCTGCCTCTTTGCCAGGATTGTCTGGGAGCCTGTTCTCTGGCCAAGGAGGATGTTAGCCCCACACTAGGAGCCCACGCTAGATGGTTCTCAGCACCATGGCCACCTCCCATGCCCTCACCTGCTGCCCATGCTCCAAGAAGAAAAAGAGAGGTACTGTGAGAGGGATGAGCAGCATCACTCTCGGGCAGGGTTAGCTCTAGAAACCCCTTGTTTTGTCCTTCCCTCTCTTTCCTTCCCAATTTATATTCCCTTGGATTTGTTCAATATGATGGGATGCCTTCTCTCCCCACTTATAATAGGTATTTTCTGTGCCCTTGAACTAATTAGCTTCCGGTGATGATGAACAACAGCTAGAAAAAACAGCTGGTGGTGAAGATGAGTAGTGTATATAGTCTATACATATAGGGCGCTTCTTACTGCTGTAGCATCTCGGTGCCTTTATGATGTTGTGAATCTCTACAGCTGGGACATGTCTGTTGTGCTGATACTTTGGTGTTCTTGTTACATACGGGCAAACTACGGAAAGATATTTCTCTCCTCGACTGAACTTAAGATTTCTTTGAAGTACCTTTGGACATTAGCTTCTTTTTTCAGCCTTCTATGTGGAGTCACAGCGTGACCCCCATCCAGGACAGCATCTGCAGCAGTGTGTTAGCCCCTCAGCAGCTGAGTGAAGCAGGGACAGTCGTGGAGCTGGGGCTTTGCTCAGGAAGTCCTTGGCAGACCTGGGAGCTGATGGCAGGCTGCTTGCCCTAACCACAAACCCACACTTCCTCTCCAGCGTGGGGAGAAGCTAGTTTGAACTTGGCACGCTGGAAATATCCTCAGTGCACAGCATCCTTCCCTCTGAGGCCAAGAGCTGTGAGCAGACTTGGCGTTTCCATGAATCTAAGATACGTCAGGGCTTGTGTACCTCATTCATTTTTTCGTGTTGTTTTGTGTTTTATAAGGCTAGTGAGAAACTGGCCCTCCTGAAAGTGCTTTGCATTATGCCTTAAATTTAGGGTGGAGGAAAAGTACCGAGGTTTCAGAAAATCCAGGCTACTGAGTGCTTAACCTTGAACCATATCAAAACGCTCCAAGTAGAGCTTCTCAGATTCAGTCCCCCTCCCCCGGCCCTCATCAAGAATTCATTGAAGCCAGGACAGAACTCTCCATTACAGTTAGTCTTTTATCCATTTCAGCTTTCTTGATTAGGTTATCTTGAATCATTAGGGGGTTTATTTATTTTAATAGACACTTATTGGATTCATGGAAAGAGAGTTTGGCGACTAAGGAACAAGAGCTGAATATTATCTGGCTCATTTTGCACTGCAGAAAGTCCCAAACTGAGCGGAGGGAAGAGAGGAAGTTTGTCCGGAGGACTCCTGTGATCCCGCATAGAAAGGAAGCTTTCTCTGGGGAACGCAGCATTTCTTTCCTAATCTTTCAAGACTCGCGTCGATCATCGCTACTTTTTTTTTTTCCCTTTTGTCACATATGTTGACATTTTCTGCACTGATGATGTGGGTGAGGAAATGGCCTTTTACATTTATTTTTGAGATTTATTCCTGATTCACTCTTACTAAAAACTCTTCATTTGCCTACTCATGCTTTCACTGGAGACCCTAGAAAATGTCAGCACAGAAAATCAGTTGTATTATTGTTATTAATTCCAGTGTAACTGCAGGGAAGCACAAGGTCAGTTCCGTTGCAGTTTTCACCAGGCTCCGAGTGCCTCGTGGTCCAGCCTGAACAGGCAGGCTGCCCGTGACTAAGTCACCGTGGACACCCGACTGCCACCTCCTGTGATGGCTTTCAGTAGAGATGCTGCTCCAAGTGTAAGCATCGGCCTGTAGCCCCAGCATAACTGAGCCTGACCTCTTCCCACATGCCTCCTTCTCCTTTGATTGGAAGTTGCGTCCTTGACTGACTGCAGGTCAGCAGATCTGCAGGAAGCAGTTTTGGGGGTCAGGATATTTACGCAGTCCTTCATTGAGCGCTGGAAAACCTGACCGTATCGTAGTCTGGTCCCTCTGACTGCTGGAGCAGCCTCCCCTGCTCCAGGATAAGTCTAGCAAAAGTGAAAGGGTCAAGCTGCTAAAAAGGGCCCAGGGACAAGTGACAGAGAACATGGCTCGGGATTGCTGCACCAGCTAACTGTCCCTCGGGGGGGTTTGAGTGTGCCAAGGCTGATGCTTCGGCGTAGTAAGCACGCTCTTTCTTTAACAGCGTGAAAGCACAATGGGCATGGCTGGCTTCCTGCAGATTTTTGTTGTTGTTTGCTTAGCTACGTGGAAGTGTATTTGATTAGGAGACAGAGAGAGAGATTAAAAATAGGACATTAATATGATATTATTTGTGTTATCAAATAAAATGCTTAGAAAATGTTTGTCTTGTCTCATGAGAACAACAGAAATAGAGGCCAGCACTTCTCTGCAGCTCTCTTTAAGGAGCTAAATGGGGCTGTGTTCTTCACGCGTCTAGAAGTTTTGGGGTGAAATGAAGGAACTTCTGAGCAGAATTCCTTGTAACTGCAGACACTGGGTGTGCCTGACTGTACAGCCAAAAGTATCCTTTAATTATGCTGGTTTTCCTCCTCTTATTTTTAATGGAACAAGAAGATTCTTCTGTTTAAGAACCTTAAACCTCTTCTGTTTAAGAACCTTAGCAGCTGACGTTAAGGGCCAGATTCTGCCACCCGTATTGGCACCGGTGCATGTCAAACTCTCCTGGTAACTCTGTGATGGTCAAGGGGGCTGTTTGTGCAGCGGAGCGAGACTGGCGACGTACAGAGGAGGCAGGATCAGAAAAACGGTGTATCACAGATCTGGGGAAGGATGTGTTGCTTGTTAGGTTTTCAGAGTACGTTCTCAGAAGTAGGATCTACTTGTAATTTAGCGCGCTCAGATGTGGACGAGCAGGGGAAAAGGTGGTGAGATAGTGTCTCCTTATTCACTTTTGCGTCTTCATGCCAACAAATGTAGCTGTAGATGAAAATTCACTGTGAATGGCTGTAGCTCCAAAAATTTCTGTGTGTTAGCATTTCTTAAATGAAATAATTCTCCTGGAAAGCTCTGTGTAACATACACAGACCCAAAGCAATAAATAAAAGAAAATTAAAAAAAAAGCAACCAAAAAACCCCAAGTTGAGATTTTTAACAGAAAAAGGAGATTTGAATATTAATAATTCATGAGTTCTCATTGAACATGCACGAAGAAACGGTGCTATTCAATAGAGAATACTGTCATCTGTCACTGTTTTATTTGACATTTACACTTTTTTTTTTTTTATTGCCTGGTACTGCAAAACTTTCTTGGATGGCGTGCTAAGATTATTTAAATAAATAATTAAGAAAATCCGACGCAGACATTTCATCTGTGCGTGGGGAAGGCGGTTACTTGCAATCATAAAGAATGTGTGAGTAAGCTGCAGCGCTGTGTTTTCTCACATATTAGCCAAAGCTATCGCTTAATAAGCAGCCCCATAGATGAGTAGGTAGGGTCTTGAAGGGATGGGCGAGAGAAGGAGTGCTTGAACGAACGAGGGGAAGGGTAGGAAAAGAGCAGTGGCAGGAGAGATTTGATGCAGAGAAGCGTACACATGCACGCAGTGGGTACGCGTGCGTATGCGTGGGGGTGAGCGGATGATGGCTGTTGTGAAGAAAGCTGCCACAAATACGTTGCCGTTGCCGATGCAAAAATAAACATTTATAAAGGGTGCTGGGGGAGATCCAGTCCCGCACGACGCGAGAGAAGACAGGGCGTTTAGCACAATGACAATTCAGAGTTAGGCACACCTTGCAATTTCTTGCTAATATTAGGCTCATGAAAGTCTTTCTGCTCTGTAGGTTAGTTATTATTTATAAAAATCACAGAACCAGCTGATACATTCATAAGCTAATTATTGTAGCAGCTGGGTACACATGGTGCAATATGTCTGAGGCTGTGAAGTATCACAGATTTCTTGGGGCCTGCTGTGGTGGGGGTGTGCTGTTGAAGGCTAGATCCCTTAATCTGATCAGCCAAGCAAATACTTTGCGGGGAAACTGGATTAATATCTCTCTGAATACCACGGATGTGCTTCACCTTCAGAACCAGGCTCCTTTAAACGTGCCATTAGCTTGTCTCCTTTGGGGAATGGAGAAGTTCTCAGGTGTCCTCGGGACGGCAGGGTCTTTGCCTGGTGCCTCCCTTTGCCAGAAATTAATTTGGTTTGCTCGTGTCTGCACACATGGTCACACTGCAGTCTAATCTTTTCCCTAATAGCTCCAAGGTCAGGACCTCGCATGTTGCCAGGCAAATTGAGCGCTATCCCTCTTAAAGACTAATGGCAGCGAGTGCCTAGTCCGTAATGAGGCCTGTAGTGTTGCTCTAAGTGATTGTAATGAGCGCTGATTATAACGGGACAGATAAATCAAAACGCCGCAGTCGCCGTCGGGCTGGTTGCCCCAACTTTGGGAAGGGGAGGTGGCCCTGCCGAGCCATCCTGTGCTCCACTGGAGCCCTCGGGAGAGCCCCTGGCACCGTCCTCCCCAGGCCCAGCCCCGCGTGGGGCTCCGGCTCCACGGGTGCAGGGTTTGGAGTGTGTTTTCTGTTAAACGATTGGTCTTCGTGCTGCAGCATCCCTCAGGAGATGTTAACTGTACCTGCTTGAAACATTTGAAAGAGTTCAGTTGGAGACTAATTCCGATCACTGAAAACAGGGAGCAACAGGAGCTTATTTTTTCCACAGATGGTTTATTTTCCGTTTCAAAAATTATTTCCTTTGTATGGCGGAACCCCTGAGAAAACGCTGTGGAGCTGGGAGATTTTCCTCCTGTCTTTTCTCGAAAAGAGAGAAAGTTTTGCAGGATTTCTGAGCATGCAAAGGGAAAGAGGAGAACCGAGAGCAGGGGATGTGGCCAAACCACATTAAAATGCAGACGTCACCTGGCTGAGAGATTACACAAATATTGGTCAAAATACTTTGAAAATATAATACAGATTTTTCTTTCCCCCTAAGTAAATGATTAGATATCTTGTTTTCATCCTTGCCCCCCCACCCACCCCCCCAGTTTATTGCAAGAAAAGATCAGGTCTGCACAAATGTGGCCTCTCACTTGTAAAAACAAGGCAGTGTTGTGTTACAGATTAGTTTATAAATCCCTGGTGGCTTCACAGTTCAGTGCCTACAGCTGCTGCAGATGGGCCTGGGTTTTTGTCTCTTCGCTGTGCTGCAGCCGGCAGTTGAAGGAGAAAATGGAATGATCAGGTTATTAACATGTAGGCCGTGAGGAAGAGGCTGCACAATGAGAACAGCTGGTGTTGCTGTCTTGGCTGATGCAGCGGAGATAATCAAATCTTGCCTTTTTTGGGGGGGCGAAGGCAGAAGACACAGTGGAGAGTAAGACAAACAACGGCTTATGGTATTTATAGGGGGTTTAGAGCACGCGGTGGAAGTTCTCAATGGCTTACAAGTTGTTACACAAAAAAGCAATACCGAAAAACCCCCGCGTGGGCTGGTGACGAACCGGGCTGCTCAGCTCACTCTAGTCGCCGTCCGGGAAAACGCCGTTTTGGCTCCTTCTCGTACCGAACGGTTTTGACATTGATCAAGCTATCTTTTAGGTATTGTAAGGTGCCTGTCAAAACGGTGTCAGAATGCTGAGCTGTAGCTCAAAAATGATGGGTTATAAATTTACTAGGTAAAATATTTTGACAGGAGTCAGTGAGGCGCCTTGACAGCATCCTCGGCATTATCTTCTCATATTCTGTCATGTGCATTGTGCTCCTGTGCGTAGGCACGGTCGGGAACCGCTGTCCCCAGCCCCGAGTGAGGTTGGCTGCGGGCAAGTGGGATGGGGCTGGCTGCATCCCCCCGGCCTGGGCAGGTGCAGCCACGGCTGCCGTCCCTGGTCAACCCGCTGGGGAGGCCAGGTCACCGCCACGCACGCTCAGCACACATCGGGCTGTCCTCACCTAAACAGCCATTGCCGTTGTGCGCTGCGGTTGGCTTTGTGCTTCAGCCTGGTTGCCCCTTCCTGAAGCACTGGTGGTTCCTGCTCCAGGGGCCTGAGCTCGCAGACCCTGTGCAGAGCTCCTGCAGGATCTCCGACAGTGGTGACTTTCTGAAGGCATTTCAAAGTGACCTTAAAATGATATCGCAGGAATAAAATCTACTATCATTATCATCTGTAGTTGGGTTTGGAATTACCACCACCTAGTACCTTGATCTCTCCAGTAACTTCTGCAGGATCCTGTTAGCTGTGTTTCTGTTAAATACCAGAAGATTCCCTTTCTGTGAGGTTGCCTCTTCTAAGTGGCCATTTGATTATTTAAAGCTGTCAAATTTTAGTGGGGCTCAGAGCTGGGAGAGTCAATGCAACCTAGTGACAGCAGATCAGAGGTCTTTGCTTGATAATATCTTCTTCTAAACATTTTCATTAGATGTTGAATTTCTGATCTGATAGGAACAGCCCTTAGCATGAGGGTTGTTAGCAAGTCTCAGGGGTTATGTCTTCTTCTCTCTTGCTTGGATGAAGAAATAAAGGGTCTCTCAAACAGAGTGGAGATGCGCCTTTATTTCAACTCTAATTTTCTATAGGAAAAATATTGATATCCGAGCATTTTAAACATGGTGTGATTATGACAGGGGGGCAAGATACCATGCTTCCTGGTTCCTGTTAAGCACAGCTGCTTGTTTCTGTTCTCCAACTTGCAGGAAATAAAATATATCAAGGAGCAGCTGAGGGTAGGCGAGGTTCTGTGTGAGATGAGACCAGCAAAACTTGCAGCATGGAGCTTTAAGTCGAGCTGACCTTCTGCTCGCATCTGTTTCCTTCGTGCTCAGTGAATTGACTGTGCTGACCCTATCATTGCAGGGCTGGCTGTGCGAGCTGCTCCGCTGGAAAGAAAACCCGAGTCCAGAAAACCGCACGCTTTGGGAGAACCTCTGCACCATTCGCCGCTTCCTGAACCTTCCCCAGCATGAGAGGGACGTGATCTATGAGGAAGAGTCCAGGCATCACCACAGTGAGCGTATGCAGCACGTTGTCCAGCTCCCTCCGGAGCCCGTACAGGTCAGAGCACTGACTTCCTTCTCAGGGTGTCTGTGGGGGGGCACAGCACGCATGGGTAACACCGGGCTTTTGAAGAGAGTAACGTGGAGAAGTGCTTTCTAGGTACTGACTGACACTTCAAAGTACCTCTAAAATGACCATGATAAGCATTTTGTGGGGAATGGGCCTTCACTTCACAGCCTCCCTTAGGATTGTTTTGCTCCTCTCTACAGCCTCTGTGACTTGTATGAAGTTTTGGTTTGTACACCTTTGTTCTATCCTTCTCTCAGGTCTTAGTAGAAGAAAGTGAAAATACTACAAGACTTTTCATCTTTGCAGTTCAGCTTCAGTCAGAAGGAGAAATCAGCCTTATGTGTATCCCTAATAACTGGTGATGCATGTCACAAAACCAAACATCTGCTGATGGTCAAGAGAGGCTCAGGAGATGTTTTTTCAATCTAAAAAGCTGAGGTGATGCCTTCTGCTGTAGACCATTCTTTGGGATTGCCACTGGTGTTCGATGCCATTCACCTGATCCCATTGTGTGACCACTCTCAGAGAGTCATCTGTACCGTGTTCCTCTCTGATAATCTCACAGTTCCTTTGCTCTCCCCATTGCTGTTTCGTGGCAGCTTGCACTACTTTGCTACTCTTGCCATGCATCTTGGCATTCAGCCTTGTCTCCGCTCTCATTCTGCTGCTGCTAGCACTGCTTCCGACTATCTAGTCACCTTTTGCCAAAGGCGGGAGGTTTTTCTGGCTTGTAGTCCTGCCCCTTCTGAAACACGTTGGTCTCACACAGATTAATTATTGCCTAGTTCAGTCTCCTTTGTCTCTTCTGCTACCGACTTCCTCCTTGCTTTCCATTCTGTCTTTGCCTGGAAGAAACAATGTGTTTCCTGGGGTTCAGATTCTCAAAGCTGTAAAGTAAGGGAAGTGCTCTAAGTAATTAACGTTGCAAGTTTTGCCTTCTATGTTCCCAAAAGTTTGTGAGATCTTGGAGACAAGGAGCTACAAAAAGGTAAAGGGCCGAGCTAAGGTGGGAAGATGACTAGACCTGTGTAGATTTAACCCAGTTCTGGTGCCCCACAGCAGGTAAGAATATCCTCTAAGAGATAGCTTGAAGAAAAAGTTTCCCTGAACTCTTGTGGGTGACCTTGATGATTAGCCTACTTTCCAAAGCCTTCTGCACATCACTTTTCTGCATCATGCAGGTTGGCTCTTGTGAGTGACACGTTACACTGCGTTGGAATGCGATGCATTTGTATTTGTCAGCAAGTTACAAAGCCATGGATTAATTATTTATTACAGTCAAAATATGAAAAATGAAGAAAAATAAACAGAACCAGCTGGCAACTACGTACAGCAAAACTCTGGAGACCCTGGTGTACAGTTGATACAGTAGGCTTGTGTTTTGGGGGTGCTGCATTTTGAAGCTATGTTTGCCCATCCAAAAACCCCAGTAGGTTTCTGAGTGGCATGCTACCAGTGCAAGACACAGGAGGCTTGCTGTCCACCTGCTCCCTGCTGTCAAAAGATACTCTGCACCAAGCGATTTTTGTGTAGTTTTCGGTCTCTGAGACTTGAATGGTTTCAAGCGGCAAGGTTTGTTTCTCAGATTTGCTGCAAGGGTCACTATTAGGTAATTAGCCATGAAGAATCAATGACAGCAGCCAGAGATGTAAAGCTGAGGTCCTCACGCTTGCAGTCATTGGAGATTTTGTGACACTTTACATAAGGGTAGGGGTCTTGGGCCCCGCTCCTGGCCCAACTCCAGGCCAAGTAATTACATTCTGCCTATCTGAAATTCCCTCTGTAGTGTCAAGTGGGAAAGCAACTCTCATTTCCTTCTCAAAGCAGTGGCGGGTGCCGAACGTCTGCCGCGGTGTCTGGCTGCATTTTAGCAGGGGGTGGAAACATCCAAGAGCTGCAGTCACCGACCTACTTTGCTTTGCAGGCTTTGTGCATTGTGAGTCAAGCCCTTACCTGCAGCCTTGCTGTCGAGATGACAGTCCTTTGAAGAAGATACAAGTAGCAGCACTGTGAATAACAGCAGGTGCAGTACTAGAACACCGAAGCAGGCAGGAGATTCTTACCTCTGCTTTCTCTCTCTGCTCACCTCGTCTTTCTCTCTGCTCTGATGGATTTGACAGTACAGTAACTTGTGTCTGATGCTTGCGTCTCCTGTGCCTCCAGCTGTGAGACTGGGAGAGCCTGAAAACAGGCTGCCCCGTGATGCTACCAGAGCTCCCTGCCACCACCATGGAGCCCTCTCTGGGCTGGGGGTGCCTCTCTGTCAGGCTGAAGGACTTGGAAGAAAATGCTGGCGATGATCAGAGGAGGCATGACTGGTCGGAAGATAACAGATAGATAAATTTCAGCCTTTTTCCCATTACGGCTTCTTGGAAATGGCAAAAATTTCCTTGTTGTGGGTTTTGTGTAGTTCACGTACTGATCACAGGGTTGGGCACACCTTCAGTGAGGGAAACTCCCCAAGGCTGTGGGGCAGTTTAGTGCTGTAGAAAATCAGCTGGACAGAACTTGGCTCTTGATGTTTAAGGGACTGTTGTTTCTTTTGTGGCAGATTCTTGCCCTCTGTTTGGTATTGCTAGCCTGTACCTTGCTGTTTAGCTTTAGGTTGAGGGCTTTAAAAAGAAACATTTTCCATTTTTCTCTCTTCCATTAGATTTTTCCCAGCAGCCATATATTAATCCATTTAATCAAATATTTTCATGTTTCTGAAATGAAAAATGTCTATAGTGGAAGCTCAGTGCACAAGAAATTCCTCCCTGCACACTTGATTTATTTGTTATTGTGCTGAGGAGTCATAAAATGTGAGCCCTGTGGAGCTCTGTGACATGGCTGTGTTCTCTGGCAGCATCGGGTGTGACCATATGGACGTGTCGGAGTGCGGATTTTCCTTCACATGCTGGTTGCAGAGCATCCATGCTACACCTACGTGTTGCTGTGCGTGCAGGCTGAGCTCGCCACAGCCTCTCACTTGGTTTTTAAGGAAATCCAGGTGTGCACAAGTGGCTCTGTCTCCTTCCAGTTCCATGCAATGTAGTGCAATCACAAAGCACTGCTGTAGGACTAAGGAAAAGACCTGTGAGGTGGTTGCTGGCTGGGTATCACAAGGACACCACCTCTGATTTACAGAGTGGCTGAGCCACAGGTTCCTGGAGGGTGAGAGCATGTGCTGGAAAGCATCATTATGTTTTTGCCCTGTTCTCATCCTCTTCCACCACCATCAGATGTGGGATCCTGGCTGGACCTTTGGTCTGGCCTGGCCTGGCTCTTCTTACGTTGGACAGACTGCATGCAAAGTAGTCACTTTGCAGCAAACAGTCCCCATGCTTCCATGTTTAGCTTCCTGCTCTGCAGAGGTGAGGGTACCCTGTGTTACTTTCCATCCCTCGTGAAATCCCACCGTTCCCAGGCCGTTTGCTGATGTTGGACCTTTCTGGAGCGTTAACGCTGAGAAGCGCCTACAGATGCTTCCCGTTGCCGACCAGGGAGTCGATGTTTGTTACAGACATGCTGGGACACAGTAAATCTAATTTCTCTCCCTTCTCCCACTGTTCGTCTGCTGTGTCCAAGGTGACCACTCCAGAGAATAACCGTCTTGCCTGGCACTTTAATATAGTGCTAATTCATTGTTAATTGCTGGGGCAGAGAAACCTGACTCAGCTGGGAAAACGATGAATCAAGCTGTTGTCTCTGGAGTGTTGGGGTGGATAATACTGTTCTCTGGAGAAATGAGCCACCACTGCAGCGCAGTACCTGCTATTCAGAGAGCAGAGGAACCTTGCCTTCCCTTTGCTGCATAAGCTGACAGATAGATCTGCTGAAGCTGGTAGGTACATACTGATTTAAGAGCAGCCAAATGTTGACTTTAAAGAAACAGGAATGGTTTTCTCATGCTTTCTGATACACTGTTGCTTTTGTCACTTTTAAAAAATGACATCCCTCCGCCCTTTTTTTCTCAGAAGCTTTGATTTAGACAAATCTGGCAATTTATAATAGTTCAGATCATAAATCATGGAGGAACATTAGTAAATAAAAGAAGGCATAGCAGAAAGCTGCAGGAAGGCTCTTTTGTATTGTGTGTTCACTGCAAACATTGTGGTCTCTCTTTAAATATACAGAAAATAACATACCACAGAAGTAAACGAAATACTAATTTTGTTATTTTGAGAGGGATGGAAGGGAACAAATGTTTTAGAAATGACAACGAAATACAAAACAGCAGAACATGGAGCCCTCGTGTAAATGGGTCAAGGCGAGCGGCGATGGCAATCCAATGAAACTGATTTCATATTCTCTTTCTAAAAGTAATAAAGAGGGGAATGAACACCACAGTAGTGCTTCCTAATGAAAGATCTGATTCTAAACAACGTCTTAGAGTTCATGGGTCACACAATGCACAGCATGAAGATGGAAAAACAGTGAGACTTAAAATTTTTCTTAAAAAATAATATTAATTAATAATACTTAGGCAATCACAGATGATGAGCGAAGCAAAACTGTGTTATTCCGTAGGGAAACATGGTGTGCTTAATGATCTATAGGATGATGTGCACAGTGAGTTTTTGCCGTGTTTGTGTGGGTTACAGCAGGGGATTTTGCACACTGGAAAACAGGACTGAGTTGTTTGGGAGACTTGGACAAAAAATACTTTCTCAAACCATGCTAGCTCTCTGCCTTTGGTCCTTACTGTTTTATGTAGACAAATTTTTCTGTGGGGATGGCGTGCCCTGTGAACCATTCTTAGTGGCTGCACCCTGATACTTTTGCTTTTCGATAGTTTCTCTGCAGAAGACAGACTGTAGGTGGATGCCCACTGCTTTTTGATTCTCCCAGCTCCTTATTCTGTGGCTGGATGTGATGTCTGCTCAGACAGGGCTGGTCGAGACTGGGGAGACAACTTGTGCTGAACAAGCTCAGAGAGATTTTTAGAGCTATTTGTAGTGCAGGTTTATTCATTCCTGTCGGAAAGCACAGAACTTTGGTTTGGGTTCGTTGCAGCTGGAGTATTTGTTTTGTCTTTGATGTAGAACTACAGGGGGAAATGCATGTCAGAATGAGATCTGTGAATTTTGTAAGTGGAGAATATCTGTCTTCCTCAGTTTTTATGTTATCTGGAGTTCCAGTCTCTCTCTCTTATAAAAATTAGACAATAACAGTCAGTTTCATTATCCTCTTTCAATATAAACCATACAGAAACAACTGAAAAACATCTCCAACTATGTAACTTCTGTTTCTGTGTAGTATTAAAGCTGAAGGCAATATATATTGCAAATGCCACTTAACTCTGCATTTATCTCTGTCGCATGTGTGTCTGCTTCTGAGTGGGGGTAAGGGACTCTCTTCGAAGAAAGCAGTACATGCAGAACTCTTGGAAGGCTTCCACCTTTGAACTACTTTCTTATACTGCTCCAGTACCTGTGCCCTGTGGCTGGACACGCTGTGTTCGGGAACAAAAGCTGTGGCGGTGCGTGCTGGTTTTCCTTCCTTTTGGTGCACACCGTTTTCCTGACGGGCCACAGTAGCTCGTTGCACGAGGCTTGACAAAGGCAACAGGAGCACGTGTCAGACAACAAACCCCTTGTTCAACTGTGAGGTGTCCGATAAAGCTTCTTGTGGTTGATAGTTAATGGCAATTGCAGTGGAAAGCTGCTGAGCTTTGACTGCTACAGCCAAACCTGCCTACTGCGCCTCCTCAGCTGCTTCTGTTTAGGAGGGATATCTAACGTGGCTGGAAAGGGCTGCTGATTTTTATTAACTTTAAGCCTACGATTCCCCTTGAAATGGTAGTGGGGAATGCACTTGCAATTAAAGCAAATCTGCTTCTGTTCTGAAATTAGTTTAGGTTTAGTACTATTTAATTTAACCCTAGAAATGGGAGATCAAGTAAAGTGGATAGTTTTGTTTTCTTCTGAGGTGGCAAGTTTAGTCTTGTCAAAGTAGTACCTCCTTTCCGTATTTGTCCGGACTGCTGGTGCTGTGAGGCCACCTCAGTGCCACTTGCTCCCAGACAGCTTTCATCTGGTCTGGCACCAGCTGAGGACGAGGCAGGAATGAGGTGGGACTCTAACGCGAGGGAGCCCTGAGAGCACGGCTGCTGTTTTTCTTCACCAGCTTCTTACAACAACGATGCCTGTGAGGGTCCTGGCACGGCGGCGGAGGCAGAGGCAGTCCCTGGGGCCGAGGACGCGTGCGGTGCTGTGCAGGAGGTGCCGCCCTGTTTGGGGCCGAGGCAGTTCTGCCCAGGCGGCAGCTGGTGTGAGGCTGCCCCGGAGCAGCTCAGCCTGGGCTGCCCGCGCTCCCGCAGCGGGATGCTCCGGGCAAAAGCTTCGCTTGAAACCTGAGTGTGCAGATTTAGCACTGCGGAGACTTGGCAGTCATCGGCAGGGTGCTGGTTTGCGTTGATGTTTCTCTGACTTTTTAGCAAATTACATCACTGTAGCTCTGGCCCCTGTGTCTCACCCTTTTGCCTTTCACACACAATTTGACCAGATTTAGCCCTCATTTCTTTCAGTCCTGACCCTCTCGTAACTGCTAAGCTGCCAGCGTTGTAAGGAGTCGTACTAGGTTGAGGATGAGCAAACATCTAGAGCAAGATTACTAAATAAAGCTCTTTAAATTCACATAACCTTTGAAGCTTGCCGGCTGGCAGCGGGCAAATGTTGAAGGCTGAAAAGCCACTAGATGAGCCTCTGTTCCATTTACATTGGAAAATTTTTGCAGTTAAAAATACTGCTCTTTTAAAATTCATTTTAGTGTTCCCTAAATACTCCCTGTCCCTCACACTTGTACATAAATAATAATATCGGACTTTAGAGATGTGTATATGTTTATAGGCTACAGGCCATATGCAACATTTTATTCTTGGGCTCCTTAGAGAAATCTTAGGATGAAGTTAGAGCCTTGGATCATTGCAGCTGGCCTCTCTGGGCAGATAGGCAATTGTAAAAATCACATGGGGAAGGAAACAAGACTGTGTTGTGCTACCAAAGCACGCTGCGCTGCTTATCCCCCAAAGATCTCTGAGAGCGAGTGAGCTGCTCCACCTCCTGTGTTGCACAGCATCTCCGAAAGAAATTGTGCAGCTTCTGGGCACTGCTGGGAGTTGGGCTATGACAGGGCAGGACATAGGTGCTCAGTCTCCTTGCCCCAGGCCAGTCTTTTCAGAAATTCATTGGTGTGGGCTTTTCTTTTTTTTTTTTTTTCTGAATGATTGGAAATACCCAGAGACTATAATATGTGCAGGGACATGTTTTTTTCAGGATTATTATGCTGTGTATGTTGTTCCATGTTTGTATGGACTTTTGCAGGAACTGCAGATTGAAACGGGAGATGTTTTTGTGCGTATGCGCTATTCTCACACATCAAGTATCCAGAAGTACAGTAGCACATATTTTTTCTCACAGTCATCTATGCTTACAGTGTTTCAAAGAATATTCCAAAATATCTTGGCACAGACAAAGCGAAGCTGTTTGCAAGATCCCTAGCTGTGGAACAACAAAGGCTACATTCTCAACACACATCACATATGACTTTTATTAAAGTCTTAAACAAAAATCAGATAACGTATTTAGAAAATTGAACTTCACCATTTATGATGCTACTCGCATTGTGAAAGGAAGTAGGTATCCCCTTGTGCCTCCTTTCCGATATCTTTTCCCCCAGTTCTACTCACGTCTTCATGTTTCAAATTAGAAGGCAAAAATCTTACATTTTAGCACAAATACAAATATTTTAAAACCATTAATTTGGGACTAACTCACATCGTGGTGCCTAACTTAAAAGGGCTTTAGTGTTCAGAAACCAAGGCATATGAGCACGTATAAGGTGCCTCTGGTGGAGCACTGAGAAGTTGGAAACTTCTAAAATCATTATTAACCTCTTAACCATTACATATGGCAAAAAGGATGTGGTAAATCACAGAATGTATCCTGGATATTACAGTCCCAGCCATCTCATTAACTTTGTGTCAAAAACATTCCTCGGTTTCCAGTTTGGGCTAAATTTAGTTTTATGCTATTCGTGCCATCATAGTACAAAATAATGTTGACACCCTTAAATTTTCTAGTTGCTTTTTCTCAAATTTATGGTTTGGATCTCTACATTATGCTTTTATTAGGCCATGCCCATTCAATGTGCTGCACTTGAATCCCAGGCACGTGGGCAGGGAGGGCTGTGAAGAGCCCCCTTCCCTCCTGCCGCAAGTCCTCTCAGACCCATCGTTGTTCAGGGCTTTTATGAGAGTTGCGTGACTAAGCCTCCTGGTTAGATCTGGAAAACCTTGGTCTTCTCAGTCTTTCTTGCAAAAAGCTTGGCAAACTAGCTTTCTTTGTACTTCTCGGGATTTTGGTAATTTTTAGATTCGAAACACGCAGAGTATCGCGGAAGTCCCTTGTGCCACCAGAGGGTACAAGGAGGAGTTGTAGCGTGCCCATGAAGAGTAAGAGCTGGCTCCTCTTTCCGTGCTGGGTTGAGGGAAGCTGCGGTAGCAACTGCGAACCCATCCGGTTGTAGCAGAGAGAGACACTGAAATTCCAGGCCTCAGCGAGCCCCATAAAAAGATCTGTCTGGACAGCACTTCACTAGTTAAGTGCCAAGTTATTATTATTATTTATTATTTATTTCCTCTTCTATTTTTCCTCTTACTGAACAAGCAGGAAATATCTTTGTTCTTTCATTTTAGAAGTGGAATAAATGTATTCCCTGCAGCATTTGAAATTTTAATAATCCGTAATAAATAAAATCGTATCTAATAACATAACTGCTTTCAATTGGCAACGCGATCTCCTAGATGCATTGCAATGGCAGAAACATAAATAGTTGCAGCCTCTGAAAGCCTACTTCCTATTTGCTAAATATACTTGGCTTGCTTTAAATTCCTTTGTGTGCAGTCATTAATACAATCCTCTTTGACAGCATTTAATTAAAGTGCTTTTCTCTATTAAATTCATTAAAAGTTTTTTTTTTTACGTACAACTGTTTCCCAGACACTGAACGTTAAGGACCTGTAGGCCTCTCTTTAAATAACTTCTCTCTCCTTGTTGTAAATTGTTAATTAAATTTAACTTAGACTGTTTAAAGATGGCTTGGGAAAGAAAGCCAGATTTCAGGATATGGTCTCAATCATGTCTGATTTTTTTTAACACAATTTTTTCCATGTAGTTATAGACTGCGTGTTATATTGTTTATGAATGTTGCTGTACTTTCAGCTGGAACCAAGCAAAGAAATACCCTAAAAGGCTCATTTCCATCTCACTTCAAAAATTTCCATCTTTTTAGTGCAGTTTCTTAGCCTGAGAGTATTTGCGTGGGGGGAGTAAGGAGGGAGGAGCTGTTTAGTATTAATAGATTATTGACAGTTTAATGTCTTGGCACCTAGACAGCCCATAAGGTATAATAAACAGGAAGCTGTCTGATGTGAGCGCAGTCAATAGCGTATTCAATCAGAACCTTTCAGTTAATTGCTGGTTGACCTCAGAGATTTCCTCTAAGTGAAACTGTCCTTCGCTCAGATCTCATCTGGGTTTCAGGGTTTAATTTGAGAGTGCCCTTTCCATATGGTGGCTTGTGCTGGTTGTGTTCCTGGTGGGATTTTTGCTTTACTCCCATGCTCAGCGTTGCAAGGGCCAGCGCCTGCCCAGAGCTTTGCAAAGCACGCAGACGCGTGCCGCGTGTACGCCAGCCCTCCGACGGCAAGCCCTCCGACGGCAGCGAGCCGGGATGGGGACGTGCCGTGGAGCGGGCACCACCACCGCAGTTAAAGCAGGCAGGGTTGTAACTGGTGTCGGGTGTTTTCAGAGCAGCGGAGCTGTTTCCCAGGGCATTTTGGGTAGAGCTAGGCATGGCTTTGGTGCCTGGGCAGGCACCGTGGCATCGACGAGACCTGACCCGACCTCTGCAGATGGGATGTGCCGCAGCCCAACGTGGCTGCCCCGGCAGAGGGGTCAGCACCGCTGCATTCATCCACCCGCGGGCACAGGTTGCCCTGCGCGTCTGCACGAGTGCAAACCAACGCTCATTTGTATTTAGTTTCCCTAATTTCTGTGCTTAGCTGTTCTAATTTTTTCAGACTGCATATCTTGATGAGATCTAGATAAGCTACAAAGGCAAGCAGGCAGGAAACCACACGGGCACTCCCTGACCCTGGCTGACTGGAAACCATCTGCTGATTTGGGGAGGGAACCTCCATGGAAATCTCTTCTAGCAAGTCTGCCGCGTTTGGGTTTTCCTTCCTTTCCCGCCAACTGTTGACTTTGAGCGTGTGTGTTTTCCTTAAGCGAGATAAGGGAGGGTCAGCTGTGGCAGCCTTCGTTCACAGCAAGCGGGTCTGGATTTCCCGGTGGCAGTGAGTATTGCCCTGGAAAGGGAATGCTTCTGTGCCAGAGTGAGTTGGGTTTACATTTCATTCAGTCAGGAGACTCTTTTTTGTCTCTAGATCTTGCAGTGATTGTGACTTTTATCCACTTATGCATTCAGGCTGTGGTTTGCTGAAAGGAGTGTTATTACTTTAATCTCTAATTTTTCCCTGGTTTTGATTAATTTCTGTGGTCACCTTTGTCCCTCTGCCTCAAACAAACTGCTTATGCCTTTTTAATGGCCTGATTAGCACCGGGGAAGCATTGCTGGCTTGGAGTAATGTTATTCCTGGTGTTCTCTTGTTTAAATGAGATCGGGAGTAAGAGCACTGCGTTG
The DNA here is from genome assembly GCF_009769465.1 of Tauraco erythrolophus. NCBI lineage: Eukaryota > Metazoa > Chordata > Aves > Musophagiformes > Musophagidae > Tauraco > Tauraco erythrolophus. The sequence continues at coordinate 13,360,845 of NC_141472.1, read as the reverse complement.
CTCTGCTTGGGATCCATCAAAGTCCAGTCTGGAGCCCTGACTGAAGCAGGTTGTAAATTTTCTGTGTTCATGTGTGTTGGAAAGGTGAGGGGGAATAGTTTTGAGGTGATGCCTCCTTTCCAGGAAGATTCAAGAATAACAGAGGCTCAGAGTCGTTCTTTCTGGTGAGAATGGAACAAAACCATGGTGAGATGAAACAGAATCGAGGAAGAAATCCCAAGGTAGGTATGTGCCCCTGGGGCCGTCAGCTGCAACACGAACGCTTCGCTCCCAGGTGTCTCTGGCCAGAATGTATTTGAAAGTACTTTTTGGTTTTATCAGACTTACTGGCCAAGCTGCTAATCAGTATTATATAGACCAAAGGACTCCCACATGCAATAAAAATCATAAGCTTTATTGGATTTTGAGATGGGAAAGATCCACATCCAGCTCCGTTTATATAAAAACTGCATTACATTTCATTCTTTCAGAGCTCCCATCAGTACAACCCTTTGTAAATACGACGGTGAGGGAGGTAGGTGGGTAGATAGATGGCTATGAGCTTCTGTTCCTTGGGTGGTACAGCCTAGAGCTATAGAAGTGCTTGAGCTGAGTTTAAAGGGTTGCTGACATTTCTGAAATGCTGAAAGGAAAAAATACGTAGGTGCTTTTTAAGTGATTACTTTCATTTAAAATTTAAAAAAAAAAAAAGCTTTGTGGCAGTTTAGAGCAACATAATGCTTTAAAGGAAAATAGGAAGAATTTGAAGAGCCAAAGTTGTTCTGAATAAAAGCAACCAGAATATGCTGTTTCATGAAGAATGCCCAAACAACTGCCTGAATGTTGTCAGAACATCCACCCCCCTGCCACCCCAGGCAGACAGCTTGGCACAGCAGACTTTATTTAGGCAGTACTTTGGTGTCACTCCGTTGACATACTTGACCGAAAGAAAGATTTTTGACTGAAAAATGCCACACGATTCTGATTGTAATGAAGCAAAGAATGGTGCTTTGCATTTCTAGCAAAAGCCTGGGGGTCTTTGCACACAGACCTACGCTGGCTGCAGGCTTGTGTTGAGTGCGAGCTTCCTCCTGCGATTACCTGCGTGTAGCCAGCCACGAGCTGCGCGGTCCACAGAGCTCCCCGCAGCAGGCAGCAGCAAAGGCAGGGTTGGATCCCAGGGCCGTGACAGCATCATCCTCTGCTTTGTCCTAATACTGCCTTTCTGGCCGTATATTAAACCATTTTATTGTAAATGAACAAAATACCATTTTTTCCCCAACTATTTTCTAGTACTGTGAACAGAAACTGCAGGTGCAGTTTACTTTCCGAAAAGCCTTTTTCTTCCAGCATCCAGAATCTGTAAAATAGGTACAGGTCAGAGTAGTGAGAGATGGAGAGCAGGAACACCAGCGTAGCTTCCCCAGTCTTCTGGACATGCCCACCTTTTCCAGAGGGTAATCAGGAAGACAAAGGATCTCAGATCTAATTCTCTGAGGCCTTCTGTCCTCAGTGCGCTGATCTGTGCGGGCGACTGTACTTTGGTCATTTGATTTTTATTTACCCAGTTTCAAGCTAAGGGTATAATAAAGCACATTATGCCAGTTGCGTGTGTGGTATTGCTGGATATTTAGCTTTTACCATGGTAGCTGATTATAATGCACTTTTTAAGACTTGCTTTCTAAAAAAAGGAATATTTATACTTTTATGTGTTTGATTCACACAGTATAGTTTGCTCAAGTCCTGTTATTAAGTGCATTGGTGGTTACATCTAGAAAGCAAAAAACATGCTGAGTAGTGTTTCATCAGCACAAATCTACTATTTTCACTAACCATAACAGTCAGGTTCTCCTGACTTCTAACTGCCCCCGTTGTAAAAATTAGTGGTACCGTTGGGTATTCCTGGAACCCCAAATAGCCATCTGTAATGACCTAAACCAGTTTGATGGGATAAATAATTACCCACCCCCCACCTCCCCAGAATCCGGTGTCTAATCCAAACATGCCCTTCCTGAAGTAATGCAGTGCCTACTTCTGATCTGAGTAACTGGAAAACAACATGATTATAGTGGCGCCATTCGTGCCACCATAGTTAGAGGTTTAGAGCTTGACCTTAAGCATGGCTCTAGGTTGGGGATTGTCCGGGAGGATCTTGCTCACACTGCTGACAAGTACTCTTCTGATTTTCGAAAGAAAAGGAGAACGCGTGTAGTGTTAATTAAAGAAGAAAATACCAAAAGTATTTTGTCTGCAGAAAAGCAAACCAAAAAGCCTTTTGTCGCTTCCTCAGTTCCTGTGGCATTCTGCCAGCTCCTCATTAGGATTAGCAGGGTTGGGATGGGTAAGCTGAGAATCAACCCGAAATCTTTGACAGACCCTCCCTCCAGCCGCAGCCAAGCTCAGGCTCCGGAAATTGCCGAGTGGGGCTCTTGGACACCATAGCACCCTGGAAAGCCTTGCTGAGGCTGCAAGAGAAGGCATAGGAGAGGCAAGTTAGAGGTCCACTCCTGGTCTTGTTTTGAAGTAGGCAAGTGTTAACTGGAAGGCTTTGTGGCCCTCGATGTGCACACAGATGTTGAAAGTCCCACTCGAATGGGACTCCAGTTAGCATCACCATGCAGAAGGGCAGCACGGACCTTTACGGGGCTGTTGCTTTCTGCCTTGCAGGGGTAGGCTACGGCAGGTTACAGGCGAGAGAGGCTTGCTCGGCTTCTTTGAGGCCGGCGAAGTCCTGCCTGCCTGCCAGGGGATGCAGCAAGGCAGCCCCCGTGCCAGCTGTGCTGGCTGTGCCCCATCCCCAGACAATGGGGCCATCCATCACCGATGCCTTCAGGAGAGAGTCTGCAGCGGCGTTGTGCAACACTTCCTGGCCGCCTCGGCCTCTCTGTCACCAGCGCCCTGGTTTGTGCCAGCAGAAGCCGGAACAAATCTGGCCTGGTGTGTGTGTGTATACGGTAGGTACGTGGCAGCTCCACCTGCGAGCTGAGCAGCGGTTGTTGACAACCCTCCCAGGCTGCAGCTCGGTGTTCGGGAAAGGGATGGCCACCGCTGGCCACGGTTACTGTGCAGTAAACCTAGAAATCTGGCTTGAACCAGCCAAAGATGGGAAATTCAGAGCTAATCCACTAACGTTCATCAGCATGAGCTCATTGATGCTACCCCATAAAATCAGCCAGTTCTCAGGCACTTGCGCAGCAATGCAAGTTGTGCCTGTGCTTTTGTGGGAAGAGTTGAGTTAGTGTTCGAGGGAGAGCAGTTACCCCAGGAAACACCGGGACACTGCTCTGCGTTGTCAGAGTTTTGTGATTTATTTTTTTAACATTATACAGACAAAATAGTGGCTATTGTGTAGGCACGTGCTGTCTATTAACGGAGACCAGGAAAGGGAAATAAACCACGCATTACTGAAGAATAAGATCATGATTGTGGTCAAGTGATGGCAGAATTTTTTTTTTCTCTTTGTCAAGCTGATGTGTAAACATTCTTCAAACAACTGTGCAGACAGCAGTGCCACGGCTTCTTGAAAGGAAAGCGAAGACAAGGAAGGATTCCTCTGCACAGCTGTTTCACAGTAACCTTAGACCTGTCCAAAAGTTATCTGGTCATCTCCAGTTGTCACTGTGAGCTGCGCTGCACATGTAGCCTCTTAGCAGCGCAGTGCAATCAGGCTGTAATTTATATTTTATCTCCAGCGATGATAGCTCTTAAAAATGTTTTGTGGTGTATTTGCTCTTTGATGCATGCTAAGCTCCTGTTAGCATTAATGGGAGCAGTGTGTGCTGGGGGGGCGGAGTGACGCCTCCCCCTCGCTTCAAGTCAAGATTAATTGCGTTTTGCTAATGCTTATGCTTATCACTTTGCGTGGGATGGCAAAAGCAAGGCACAACTGGAAGTTTCGTTATTTTTTGATGGGTTTTTTTCGTCCTGTTGTCTTTTTTCTCACCTTTTTGCCCATTTTGGATGGTTTGGCCCTGGAGGAGAATTGCAGGATGGGGCCGCTGTTTCCGAGACTGAGTGTTTGTTCGGTGTCTTGCCGTGTTTTCAGATCACTGCCAATTTCCTGCCCTTAAGCAAGGCGACCGCCGTAAAGCAAAGGGAAGCATGTGGCGAGTGTGCTCCAAAGATGTTGAAATGAATCACTTCAACCAGCTCACATTCCAGCCTGGAAACCAAACTTGCCTTTGACTTTGGATTCCCTGTAGAACTCATTTCTTTCCTCATAGCTCCCTTTGACTCCCCTTTTGCGCAGCTCAGAGAGTAACTCATACCTCAGAGCTGAAAGATTTAGGACTTGGGCTTTGTCTGATCCGATATCCTGGCTCCAGTGGTGGTCAGTAGCAGATGAAGGATGATAGGAAAAATCTGAATATTTAAGGAAATTTTTTACGGTGTGACTGCTTTGTCTTTGCAGCTGAACGAGGCCCAGGGCTGCTGGGTTACACATTGTTGTAGCCACCAGCTCTGTCTGGCAGATTTGGTCTGGCTTGCATGAGACGGGGTCCACCGTATCCCAAACATGTATTATAATTATGCCTAATAACGGTGTTTACTCTTGTGTAGCTATTACTAAGCTTCATCGGAAAATGCACAGGATGTGCGGCTAGCATTTGAGCTACAAAATTAAAAGAAGCTCAGACTAAAGTTAGATGAAAGTGAACATATTTATCCATGTCAGACTTCCTACCATTTTGCACGCTCATATTGATTTCTTTTGACACGGTCTTCTTTTATTGAGTACCATATATTTTTTTAAATCCCTTACCTATAACGGTACCTGCTAAGGGCAATTGTAAAAGGAAACTAAAGTATATTAAACCTGCCTGGAGTCAAAATGTAATCTAACACCTGTAGTGTGCAATTTGTCATCACTTCATAGATACTTTTTCTTTTTTAATAACAGTTTTGGATTTTCCTGAGTTTTGACCTTAGGATACTGTATAATCCAAGAAAAGCAAGGAAACTAAACCACAGTCTTTAACACAGCTTTATGGTGTCAAGGTGTGAAATCACCACTGTGAGAATGAGCCCAAAGAAAATACTTAATTTGGAGCTGCGACTAGTGCTGCAGTGTTTACCTAAATGAATACATTTTTGCAAGGAAAAAAAAAAAAGAGTAGCCTAACAACCGGATTTTTAAGAGGAAAGAAATGAACACAGGTGCAAATTGTAACTTCTACTACAGTTTCTTGTGCAGACATTCCTAGGAAGCCTGTAAAGCATCTTGGCACAGCGATTGTGTCTAATTAATGCTCTTAGCCCGGACTGGGAGGCTGTCAGGGTGCAAACCCCTTTGTGGCAGCAGCTTGCTCTGTTCTCTTCTTGCACATTTCTGTGTATGAAGACAAGCTGCGAGAGACTGGGGGTAGGGAGCGTAAGGCTGTTTGTTTGTTTGTTTGAATAGATAATCTCCCACAGATTATTTCTGTAAGATCTGCTCAGAGGGACAGACAGCATCTCCTTCTAGGTACGATATTCTTTGCAAGGTGATGGACGTTGTCTCTTGAGTAAACTCTTAACGTGATAGCTAAGTGCTGCCTGGGAGCTCTCCGCTTGCAGGGGTGAAGTGTTGCAAATTCCAGCTGCAGGTCTCAGAAAAATGCAGCTGAACACCTTGTTTTGGCTTGTCCTTTATGCTCCCTTCGACTTTAGCTAGTCATTGGGAAGGAGCTTTACAAACAGGCTTGCTCACCTGAAGGACGCAGTGAATCTGGTTTTGCGTTGAGTCGAACAGGTGGTAAATCCTGAGTCAAACAGGTGGTAAATCCTGCTGACTGGTTTCGAATACTTGAAAGGGCTGTAATAGGTGACGGGTGTTAGATGAAGCCAACGCAGGAACCGAACCTACATTTTGTAATGTGTGTGCGTTCTTTCTGGCTTGTATTTTGGGCTCCTTAAGCAGGCTAAAAACTTGCTCCCTTTGGCATAAAAGTCCTTCACAGGATCACAGAATGTTAGGGATTGGAAGGAACCTCAAAGGATCATCTAGTCCAATCCCCCTGCCTGAGCAGGACCACCTAGATCAGATCACACAAGAACGCGTCCAGGCAGGTTTTGAACGTCTCCAGAGAAGGAGACTCCACAACCTCTCTGGGCAGCCTGTTCCAGTGTTCTGTTACCCTTACTGGGAAGAAATTCTTCCTCATGTTTAAGCGGAACCTCCTGTGTTCCAGCTTATATCCATTTCCCCTTGTCCTGTCATTGGATGCCACTGAGAAGAGCCTGGTTCCATCCTCATGACAGTCACCCTTTACATATTTATAAATATTAATGAGGTCCCCCCTCAGTCTCCTCCAAGCTAAAGAGATGCAGCTCCCTCAGCCTTTCCTCATAAGGGAGATGCTTCACTCCCTTCATCATCTTTGTGGCCCTGCACTGGACTCTCAAGCAGTTCCTTGTTCGAACTGGACACAATATTCCAGATGTGGCCTCACCAGGGCAGAGTAGAGCGGGAGGAGAACCTCTCTTGATCTACTAACCACACCCCTTCTAAGACACCCCAGGATGCCATTGGCCTTCTTGGCCACGAGGGCACATTGCTGGCTCATGGTCATCCTGCTGTGCACCAGGACCCCCAGGTCCCTTTCTCCTGTGCTGTTCCCCAACAGTTCAGTCCCCAACTTGTACTGGTACATGGGGTTGTTCTTACCCAGATGCAAGAGTCTACACTTGCCCTTGTTGTATTTCATTAGATTTCTCCCCACCCAACTCTCCAGCCTGTCCAGGTCTCTCTGAATGGCAGCACAGCCTTCAGGTGTGTCAGCCACTCCTACCAGTTTAGTGTCATCAGCAAACTTGCTGACCGTGCACTCTATTCCCTCATCCAAGTCATTGATGAATATGTTGAACAATACTGGTCCCAGTATCCTTGGTGTGATATGGTGTCATGGCTGGCCACAAGAGCAATGTGAATGTGAAAGAGCTAAAAAGTGAGACCCCTGCCCACTGTGGAGGAGAGAAGGCCGATCCATTCAGCTTTGCTCCTTGTGGGTTTGGGTTGTGAGACACGGTGCTGGCCAGCACGCGCCGCTTGAGGTACCTGTCACTGCTCGTCCTGTCCCCGCGCACAGAGGACAGCGGAGGCCGTTCAGCAAGGGCTGTCTCTGTTGCCAATGCGTGGTCTTGTCTCCTGACAACGCTTTTGGTGTTTCTCATAGTAAAGGGCACCACATCACCTCAGCAAAACCCATCGGAAAGGTGCTCACATGCTTAATTCCGTCTGCAAAGGGAAGAGCAGAACCACACTACGGAACAAAAGAGCTTGGGATTTTCACATAGAAATGCAGTTCCTGTTTCTAATCTCCTGCAATGGCTGCTCAGGCAACGAGAGGTAGCATTTCACGGAGCGAGCGTCGTCGGCCGATGCCTCACTGCAGTTGTGCCCAAAAGCACGTGTGTACCCGACTCGAGCACCCTTGCTTGGCTCCCCTTAGCGACTCACCCTTTTCACGTGTCTGCTTCTAGCTAGAAAGTGGGTGGAAGTGGAAACAAACATCAGTGGGATAGTGAATCCAGCCAAAATTAAATACAGTGCAGACGCAGACTGCAATTACATGACGTTCATCCTTTAGTTTGAGTTTGCTCACCTCTCTTTTCTGTGGGAACGCAGCTGTCCCAGTCTACCAAAGTCAGGTTTCTCCTGCGGGAGTGTCCTGAGGCGAGGGGAGTGGATACATGTAAAACAGAGCGGTGATCCCTTCCCCCCAATAATTCTTGGCTTCAGATTTTAGAAAGACCACAAACCCTTAGCTTATTACAAGTAATCCTGATCACTCCCGTAATGATACACTACATTATATACTCTCCTAAACTCAATCATTCAATATCTCACTTCCTTCCCTGTAGGCATGTACTATTATATTTTACACATGGCTTCCAGCTGGTTTTCATTGTGGCCTTCAAATCGTATTTCGGTACAGTGCGATTTAAGACCAGTCGCTTTATCTTTTCAAGTCAACTTCCATCAATTTTGTTTTCTTGCAAGCTTTCTATCAGGGCTGGTTAATTTGTTTGAAAAAATGAGTTTGTCTGTGAGGTTAAAGTCTACCTGAATGAACTTTCATAAAGCAGCATCTTTCGTACCCGCGCTGTTCTGAAACGCTGAGAAGGCAGCCATGCCTGTAGAGTTAAAAAAATGAAATCTCTTGAAGGAATGGAAAAAATAAGTCCTGTGGGCATGGAAGGAAATCTATATCTTCACATTTGATTTGAAAGTAGATGGGGAGTCGGAGAGGGAGGGAGGGAGGGGAAGGGAAGTCAGCTCCAGATGGTGGTGGCTGTGGAGGAGAAGGAGGCTGCCCCACCTGTGGCCGGGGAGCGGTGGTGAAGGACACAGAGGAAGGAGAAGGGAGTGGGAAAGGGGGGCACAGTTGGTGCACCATTGTATGCCAGGATGTGTGCCCTTCCGAGCCCAGTGCCAGCTTTCTTGGGAAAAGGAAAGCTGAGTGTGGCCGTTGTTGTCATCCCTTCTCTCTGAAGCCCACCATATGTGTGGTGTTTTGTGGTAGGTCAGACCATCATTTGGGGCGGTTATCCGCACTGGAAAAGGCGCTGCAGCCTGTACGTTAATCACGGAAGATCAGTGGGGTTTCCTTCTCTGCCACGCAGAAGCAGGGCAGCACTGACCCAAAATCCAAAGTGTTACAGCAGAGTGTGCACAGCAGTGCGTGAAGCCAGTGGAAATTCTACCTGCAGATTTAAGAGCATAATAACAACTCCAAAATCAGAAAATCTGGAACTGCCAAAAATGGATAGTTTCCTGTATGAGGCTGTGGCATGCAGAGCAGGACATGAAGTAAGAAAATTGCCCAAATCAACAAGCATGTTTTACAAATGTAGGTCAAAGCAAATATTTAATGTAGTTCAAAGCAAATATTTAACAAAAAGGTAATTTAGATTCCATATTGTATCATGTGTCTCAACAGTTGAACTGTTTTCCATAGAAAAGCACGCTTTTTTGTATTAAGTAGCCCATATTATTGGAAGGAAATACAAAACTGATCACAGCCTAAACCTGAAGGAAATTCTGTGCGTTCATCCATCTCTCTGTGTATGGGTAATGTTGTGTTGCTGAAATCCTTTGTTAATGCCATGGAAATCCAGAGCAAGTCCCCAGAAGTTAATGAAACCATGAGATTTATCTGATATAAGAATAGCTTTATGGGTTTTTGTTATTTAGGAAAACAGTCAGTCAAATAAAATACAACTTTTTTGTAATATTTTACACTGATAACCCCTGGCTTACGTGTTTTCTCTTCTGGAGAGGATGGAGAGGTCACTCCAGAAAAGGAAGGGTTAAGTGAAATTATTCTTTTCCTTCCCGCTCTCAGCCCTCTCTTTGGTTGATTGCTTTATAGACGCTGTAGGCATCTCTTCATCTCCTTCAAATTAAACATTTTACTGCTGCTGATCCTGTATTGTTGGATTTTTTTCGTCATTATATTTGATTGGAAGTCTTGTAACATTTTTCAGGCTGGATCATTTCTCATGCTATTTGTCAACTGAAAAGGGAAAAAAAACCAACTCACTTCCAACAAGAATGAACTGACTAACTCGCACTCTTTCTGAATGTGCTTCTATCTCTGTTAGCTGCTACTTGAATTCAGCTTCTGATTAGTGATGCTACTTGGGGCTTTTCACAGGATGCTGTCTGTAAATTCCCTGGCAGTTTATTTGTGGTCCTAAATCTTTTTCTTTTTGGCCGCTCTGGACCTTATAGTGTCAGGCTACGGGGCCAGAGGGCACAACAAGGGAGATAATTTAGATAGGGGCTGTGCGACAAATTTATGGGACTGGGTCCTCAGCTTGTGTCAGCAATCCCGGCTCCACTGCTTCCAGTGCTCCCTGCTGATGTAGGCACGGATCCGGCCCTCGCCTGTCACCCCTCTATAGGGAAACGTCAGTCTTTCTCTTTGAAAACAATCCATGGACAAAAAAGAAACCCTCAAAGAGCAGCTGAGCGATTCCATTCATTGGAACGTTACACTCTTTTATTACACGAGATGTAATAAAACATAAACCAGAATATCCGTCATTTCCATCTGAGTTTCTCCTTCCCGCAGCTCCCTGGTTAGCTCCATTTCTGTGACACCCTGAGTACTTACATGCTCTAGAGTAAAATGAATCTATTGGCACCAAAACATGTTTGCAGCACTTCTGCCCACCACCGGCTCCTGCCCGGAGCGTGGCCAGCCCTGCACGTCGCCGGTGGTGACACCTGCTTTTAGCTGACGGCGGGGAGCTGCCGTGAAGTTGCCTCCATGGTCACTGTCATGAGCATTGCTCCATGGCTGCGGCAGCAGCGACTCAGGCTGCAGTCACTGGGGTGTGCGGTTGTGTCCCACACATGCCACCGCTGCACCTCAAGGTGCTGGGGATGTGGGGCCGGGTCCTGCCCCTGTGGCTGGTGCTGAGCAGCAGCTGGAGGTGCAGCCCTTCTCCGCCAGCGGAGGATTCCCGCTGCCATCAGGTGCGGCAGAAGGGCGATCCTGGGGCCAGGCTGCGAGTCGGGTCGTTCCTGCAGCATCTCCTCCGGGTTCGGCTCCTTGGCCCCGCGTGTGTGGTGGGCAGTGACTGGGGACTTTCGCCTGCTTTTCCAAAAACTGTGACTGGAGATGGCTGATGTTACAAATCACTATGACAGCAGCATTTGACAAAGGGAATGAATAAGGGGCTCTTTGGCACAGAGCCTTTTTATTTATTTGCATGTATCGACAGGCTGATATTCCACAGCGGACTTCCCTCTTGCAGCAATAACTTGACCAGCGTAGCGTTTTACTGGGGGCTCAGTGCGTGGGTAAAATTCAGTGCAAGTTCTCAGCACGTTTTCCGTTCTTTATCCTTATTTTTTTCCCTTGAGAGAGCTTTAATGTAGGGTTGATTTTCTGGATGTTAGTTTGCAGCAAAGACGTTTTCTTCTTTGGGTGAAGAGCCAGAATTCCCTCTTATTTGTGGAAGAAAGTATTTGTCCATATTGATTTTGTTAGCTCTGTAGCGTTGAGTTCTAATAATTATTTCTCTGCATCTGAAGGAACCTCTGGGCAAACACAGCCCTCAGTCCTGTAGGGGATTTTTGCCCGTAATCACTCTTGTATAGATTTGGTTTTAAAGAAAGCAGATGGAGCTCCTCTGTATTTCTAACAATTCAGGTATTTTTCCCCTGGAATAAGGGCTGCACCAGGCCCTTTCTTAGTCATTTTAAGTGGCTGTTAGGAAGATTAAGAGCTACATATGCTTTCTTTAAACTTGACGAAAAGGAGATACTGCTGGTGAAAATCTGTTGCAAGACTGAAACCGTGTTTGCCCAGAGGGTGTCTCAGAATGGTGGGATATAACTATTTGAACTCGGAACCCCTCAACTAGTGAAATTCATACAGATGTAATACAGAGAAATCGGTTCAAGAGAGACATTAAGCCAGCTCTGTGAAGCAACTGAACTGACTACAACGTCGCTCTTCACAGAAGGGAAGTCTTAAGAAATGTCTGGACTTTTATGATTTTTTTTTTCCTGTCATAAAGCAGCTGTGATGGATTTTAATGCCAAATCATTATTCATGATGAAGTAGCACCTGACAATCCCACGTGTGACTAGGCCTTTGCAGTACTTGGCATCTTGTAGAAGCGGTGAGAGCCTCTAGCCTAGAAAGACAGGAGGAAACGAGGCAGGAGAAGAGGAGCAAAGCGGGAGAGTGACTTGTCTGAGATGGAACAACTGGCCAGTCGTCGCAGCCACGAGACTGTAATACCTTTTGACTTGATTGACATTTTGGCTGTTTTCTATTTTTTTTATTACCTACATTTTTTATTTATTATTTATTTTGTGGGTTTATATTTATTTTATATCGTTTGCCTTTCATATCGCTTTCTCCTTTCAGTCTGTAGTTTCTGGTGCAGCTGTCTTACAGGTAAGAAAGGCAGTGGAAAATGAATGTTAATTTGTACTTTTCTTCACCAAAAACAAAGTAGACCCTGTGTGAAGACCTGTGCAAGTTCCCTTATCTCAAGGACCACGGGGGTCAGCATGTACGTGAAGTCTGTGTCTGTTTCATCTTGTAGGTGCTGCACAGACAGCAGTCCCAGCCTGCAAAGGAGAATTCCCCACCTAGAGAAGAGGCTCCTCCACCACCTGCTGAGGACAGCTGTGCCAAAAAGCCGAGATCCCGTACCAAGATCTCCTTGGAAGCTCTAGGTATCCTTCAAAGCTTTATCCACGACGTGGGTCTCTACCCTGACCAGGAAGCCATCCACACCCTCTCTGCTCAGCTGGATCTCCCCAAACACACCATCATCAAGTTCTTCCAGAACCAACGTTACCACGTAAAGCACCACGGGAAGCTAAAAGAGCATTTGGGAACGGTGGTTGACGTGGCAGAGTACAAGGATGAGGAGCTGCTGACGGAGTCGGAGGAGAACGACAGCGAGGAGGGCTCTGAGGAAATGTACAAAGTGGAGCCTGAGGAGGAGAACCCCGACAAAAGCAAGGCGGCTCCAGCGGACATCGACCAGAGATAATGTGAGATAGGAGCGCAGAAAGCAATACATCAATCCAAGGATTTTCTGGTTTTATTTGCAATTTTTTTTCTCTTTTTACTTTTTGTTTGTTTGTTTCCGTTGCGCATGATCCATGTGCAAACCGAATGAATTCAGCATTGTCCGATCAGACATCGCCTTGACACAGACACTCGAGTGTTACACTTCCTGCGTTTGACTGAAGTAATCGTTGTAATCACATAGGATTATGCCTTCATTAATCTTGCACTCATGAAAGGGACATCTAGCAAGTAAACGGGAAGAAAAGGTCCTATGAAATCTATGAAGGAAAATTTACAACTCTGTGTGTGTATATATATATTTACATAAAATATATATATATTAAAATTGCATGGGACGGAACTTTACAACCTGAAAGTATAGACTGTGAAATGAGTTCTTTAAAGACGAGACTTGTTTATGTATTAAAACCACTTCACAATGAGTTGCTTTGGCTTTTTGATAAACTGCCGCCTGCTCTCAGGGTGTGGTGACTATTTTTGAATTTCTATTTATTTTCTATGTTTATCCCTGATTTTTTTTTTTGTTATTATATGGCTTCCTATCTGGCAACTTGATGGGTAATTTTTGAGGTATGTATTTAAAGATGTAAATCAACACTGCCAAAAAAAGAAAAGAGGAAAAAAAGAGAGAAAATGGAAAAACAAATCAGGGCACCTTAAAAAGAAAACGAGTAAATTAAAGTACTTTAAACACAGTGCACACTTAAAAGGATACAGCATGTTCCACTCTCCAGACAGTTCTTCCCATAGTGAACAGACAAATTTTCATGAGATTCAGAACGACTAAAACTGAAATTCAGTGCATGGAAGACTTGTCCGTTAATGAGGTCTTTATAGAGAGAGAAGAAAGATGATGTGTTGAGATTTGATGTATGGAATTCATACTATGAACCACATTTTACTGTGGATTTTATTTACCTGTTCTCTGTTTCAGATCTTAAAATTTGTAAGCTTCCTTCTTGTTGTTGCTTTTTGTTTATACTGAGGTGAAACACACACACACAAACACACAGAGACACACACAGACAGACACGCACACAAGTGTAGAGTTACATTGGGACACAAAATGCCACAATCCCAACAATCCTGTCCAGGTAAATCGCTGCCAGACCGAGGGTTTGTGTTGCTGACCTCCCCGTCGCCCTCCTTGCCAGCCTCCCGCACGTTTCCGTTGAAGCTGGGCTTCCTCCATGTCGCGCAGTCTGTGCCAGTGAAACGAAGTGTTTTCAGCCATGGGTCCCCCAGGCTGCATCCCAGCTCTGGCGTGCGGCGTCGAGGTGCGGGCGCTCTCCAGCCTCCCCGCCACTGGGGCCACAGCCCTTTGCGCCCCTCCGCCCCTCGTCGCAGGGTTTGGGGCGGCCGAGCCAGCAGCTACGTCCGTAAAGCAGAGCTAATACCCACTGACTCTTCGCTGGCATGAGCACTAAAGCCGCAACCTGCTATAGCGTCCGCCCGTTCTGAGGCATCGTGTCGAAAGAGACACCGAGTAGCGTTTTCTATTCACTTCCGTGCCATGGTTTCCGAGAGAAGACCTCACCTTTGCTACTCCTGCAGCTGGATTGAGTTCAGACGCCTGTTCAAACCGCCGTCATAACCATACCAACAAGGCTTCTGGTTTTTTTCTTCCTCTTTTCACACGGGCTTTTCATGTAACCTTGACAAAGACCTCATGCAATATCACTTGGAAAGTTACTTTCTGTTTACTACACCAGGCAATGTAATATAACTGTTAATACTATTTATATATTTGAAAGGTATAAAAGGTAGGAGTTGAAAGCGAAAAACAAACCTCTACGTGTAGATATTTACTCAGAACAGACGATATACAGGGAGAAGACGTTGCAATACAAGCTAATTCTAGCTGCTCAGTAACCTCTGGAATTTTTAAGGGATTTTTTCAAAACTAATGTTTGAAACGTAAGAGTATCTCTGCATAAATTTCTTATACCTTTGCAAAATGATGGTGGGTTGCTTACTTAATGCCCCGTTTGCTCTTCATCCTTTATTTCTGTAGTATGCTGCAGCTTTAATCAGAATTTCAATGGTTGCTGCTTTATGTTTCACTCGGAGCTACTCTTTCAAAACTGTCTTCTTATCCTGTAGCTGATATCACTCCATACGTTTGAAAGGAAACCGAATTTTGCCAAGCTACGTAAGGTTGTTCATCTGATGACGGCATCAACATTTGGTATCTTTTACACTTCAACCAAAAATTTTATTAGGTATTTTTTCAATGCTGAGTCTTGCCTTTTTATTTTTAATTTCACTGCCAATTTTGCAGTGGTTCTAAGTGAATCTGTGGGCATTTTAGCCTGTGGTCTTGCCAGAACTTTGCGAATTACAATGCATATATGTCTATTTATTCAATATCCATCATATAATATCTATTTGGAGAAAGAAACTTTTCTTGTAGTGCCTCTTAACAAAGCACAATTTTCCGCCTTTTTTGTGAAATAAAAAAGAAAAAAAAAACAAATTGTGTTTTATTGCGGTATCAACAATGTGAATAAGGATTAACATATTGTAAATGTTCTTTTTTCCATGTAAATCAACTTTATCTTTGTTATCACTAAGTGATAATTAATTTTTAACTTATGTGCATTGTTAGGCTGTTAGAATTTTTTGGTTGTTGAAATAAAACGCATTCAATAAATATGACTTAATTTGTCAAGTAATTTACTGGACCTTTCTTCTTTTCTGCCGAGTCCAAGTGGAACAAGATCTGCGAAGTGGAGGGGGGCTGTATTTGCGTATGGAAAAAAGAGTTGATTGGTGTTACTGGGTTTTGAAAACCTGCACGAGCCCCCGGGCTCGGCACAGCTGACGAAGCTGTGTCACCCGCGGCGGATCTGCTGCGTTGCTGGCTTCTGACGTACACGTACGCGCACAGGCCGAGAGTCTCTGACGGGATCGGGAGGAGGGTGTGGGCGCCATCAGCCCATCGGAGAACATGCCCAAAACGCACACATAAAGATCCACTTCCAGTTCGCTGTCTTCTTTTGCTGGTAGATGTTTTCTGTTTATAATTAAAAAGCCACAAATGACTGCGTGTCAGGAAACTTTTGGAGCACACATGTCCATGGTTAATGGACATAATAAAAAGCTTTATTATATTTATAGCAGGGCATCCTACTGAGTGTCTAGAGGAATGCCGGAAGGATTGATGTATCTGAGAAATGTGTGAAATGATTTTGGGGAGGATACAGATAAATGGAAAAAATTGCTCAAAATTCTTAAGCTAACAAAGTGGTGAGTGCCTGGATTCAATCGTAGCAGACAGATCGTACAAGGCATCTCAGACTGGAGTTGTCTAGGAATTGAGGTAGAGCAATTTTTAAAAGCATCTATTATTTTCCTGTAGTTCCAATTCAATGGTTCTTCTTTTTGTGGCTTATTTACATCCTATATAAAATGTCTGTGTGCTCCCTTGCAAAAAATATAAGGGGGCGGGGGGGCAGAAGGAAACACATTTTTGGATATCCAGCCACCTGCTTGTCACTTGAATTTAATCTGAGCCCAAATTAAAACAAGCGTCTTTCTGTCTGCTCAGGGAATGTCTGGGCACCTGGAAGCTGCGCGCAACGGCATTTGGCTGAGCGCTGTTTGCTGGGGTGCACAACTGCTCTCCCTAAACTCGCCTCTCAGAGGGTCTGGGCTGCCTGTGCCACCTCCATGGGAACAGTAAGCTGGCGCAGGCAAATTTAACAAGCCGTTTCCACGCCAGAGATGCAGCCCGTTTTTCAGGAAAGGGCTGTAACTCCGAGCACCGGCACGGAGCCTGGCGTGGGGGAGCTACTTCTGCTCTGAACTGCTGGCACCGTCCGGATGCGCAAGGCAGCTGGGCAAGACTGAGGTCCCGCGGGTCTTCATGGGTGCGGGAGGTGATGGAGGGCATGAAATGGCCTTCGGAACTACGCCTGCACCCCCGGCAGATGCTGCGAAGATGCTGATGGTGTTGGATTGGGTGTCCTTTTCTGCCTCTCAGTGGGACGAGAAACAAAAGGAGCAGCAGCTCGCACTTCACTGATCGACAATTTTATACATGCATTCTGTTTGTGTGTGGCTAAATAGTATTTAGAGAAAGACACACTCACACGAACACACATATTTTAATTGGGGGGAAAATCCTATAAACATATGGGTTCTTCTTCCAAACTGTAAAAAAAATCATTTAATAGCTGCTATAGTAGAAATATTTCTATTAATGCTTCTACTTCTCTATACTTTACATGCTGCTGCTCCTATTTGTCGTTCATGTTTCAGTCATCCAGACATATGTACTTCCAATTTCAAACCTGTGTGAGTGAAAAATAAATATTTTAAGATTAGTTTAAAATGGCTTTAAGATTATGAACGTACTTTCTATTGCCTGAAGTTCACTGTTGCTTAGATAAAAGTACCCGCTCAATCTCTTTCCACTTACTTAGTAACCAATTATTTGCTCTAGACTAAATGGATTAGAATCCTTCATTGATGAAATTTTGTTTCTATCCTGAACCTGTTAAACATGGAGGGATAAAAGCTAGATATATTTGACAGTGAGCAAATGGCATCTTAAAATCATAAACGAGTCATTACAAAAAATCTCCACTTACAATATAAAGCACAGTGATTAATTAAAGAGATGGTTTTAACATATTTATAGCCATTAAAAAAACATACCGGTTTTAACACAAAATAACACGAGCCAAGTCATCCAGGGGAGAGATGCTGGCAGCCTGAGACTTGACGAGCAGGCAGCCTGACAAAGCCAGCAGGGAACAGCAAATGCAGGCCACCCTTGAAACCTTTGGAAAAGTTCACGGCAGCAAGGGTGGAAAGAGGTGGCTCTGGCACCCCTGCCAAGATCCCCTTCTTTGTGCTCACATACAGACAGTTCAGGAGTGTGAAAGCCCCGTCTCACTGTGATGGCAGGAAACCTGTGTGCTCACTCCTTGGCTGCAGCGCAGACGGCGGGGAGCTTGCCAACTGGGGAGCGTGCTGCGGATGAGTCAGCCCCACCTCAGTCAAAAAGACGATACGGTTGAGGGACAGACAGCAGCAGTTTAAGTGCAGATTTCTGCAGGCTTTCCTCTCCTTCTGAAATTTTGGGTTGCTGATGGCCAAATGCTGGTCTTGCTCGACCGAAGGGTGTGGTTCTCTGGAGCCAGGGGGAATAAAGGTGGTGGGAGGCAAGGTGAGATGAGGCTCACAGGCTGGGCTGGTGAGCTGTGGCTGCCGCTCCCCTGGCTGGTCTGGCTGTGTGAAGGGCTGCCCTTCTGCTGAGGGGCTCGCCTCTGCCGGGGGTCCTACGCATGCACCAGGCACACAAGGCAGCACGTGCTCAAGGCAAGACTCATCCCCTCTGTCCTGTGTTAGTGTTTCAGGAGCTACAGCCAGTTCCTCTCAAGAGAAGTGGTGTAACTTACCCTTCAGAAGGGATCTGGTCTTGATTTGAAGACCTCAGGGGCTGAAAAATGTTGCCCTCAGTAGTTTGTTTGAATGGCGGTTTCTCTCCCTGCTAAATCTGTACCATATTCTAATGGCAATTTGTCTGGCTTTCCCTTCCTGGTTTTGTTTTTCATTAGGCTTTTCTCTTCTGAGTGGAAGTCTCAGGTACTGAAGGATCTTTCCCCCCCCTTCTAAAGTAGCTGTTCTGATCAGATGAATTCTCTTGAACTGACGACTTAGTGTTCAACTGAGTCTGGTTCTGGCTATTTCCAGCAAAAATCTGCTTTGGCTAGAGACGGAGTTTCCCCTCGTACTCCTTTTGAGAGTGCATCAAAGTAACGACAGAAGAGAAGCTTTTTAGTAAAAAGGCTATTTGCTGCTTGTGAACCTTGAATGTTCACAGATAGTACCCATCACTGTTTAAGTTACATAGTTTTATTCTCTGTATATGCTACATAATTTCATGCCCTCGGCTTTGAGAGGAGAGGGACCAGCTCCTTTCTGGCTTAACAGACTGTTCCTTGCTCACACAGCCTTGATCCATCTCTATCATGTGCTACACTCATCACAGTCTCAGCTATGTATGATCAGAGATGACCAGAAACAGCATTTGGCATATGCTACCCCTCAGGGGAGGACAAGATGCAGCAGATTGGTCTCATGGACACAAAGGGGACTCTTGCAAGGAAAGAGGAGTAGGACATGATCAGCAGATGCAGTCCTTCACCACAGGGTCTGGCCATTGGTTTCACAAACCAAGACTCCTTTGTTTGTATTTAAAAGGCTGTTTTTCTCCTCTATTTGTGTTTAATGCTGTTGCAGAACATCATTCCCTTAATGGATCTATTTTCATAAGCCATTTAGCATAATTTGTTCTGTGTCAACATTGTCCTTTCATTTAGTTTCCCCCACCCAGCGTCCCTTCCTGACCTCCGGCCACCCATCACCCAACATATTCACAGTCAGCGACTGCACCTCCCACCAGCCGAGCGTTGCTGCGCCAAGCCTGCTTGGCCCTGTCCCACCATGGACATCTATGGCTGGCTGGTGCTGAAGCGGCAGGCAAGCTGGTGTTTCCAGCACTCGCCTGTCCAGCGCGGGGCTGAGGCCCTGAGCTGCGCTGTCTCACCCGTCGCCACAGGCCTCGGCCATCCAGCGGCTCCTCCAGCCTCAGTCGGTCCACCCGGCTCTGGAGCCACGGGAGCTGCCCACATGCTCCTGCTCTCACACCAGGGCCATTTCTGGACAACACGAGGCCTTCCAGAGCCCAGGCTGACGGCACGGGGGAGCCGCTTTCAGCCCCGCGCTCTGACAACCCCAGGCTGGCGGTCAGCGCCTGCTGCCCTTGTGCTGCCGAGATGGACTGCGGGCACAGCCAATCGGGAGCGGCGCTGCTGGTGCCCCAGCCAATGGGATGGGGAAGAGCCAGAGTGGGTGGGGCAAGCTCGCTGCGGAGGCGGTGTGGAGGCGGTGTGGTGATCGCTGTGGCGGCCATTTTAGCGCCCCTGGCGGCCATCTTAGCACCCCTGGCGGCCATCTTAGGCATGTCGATCACCTGCGGCGCCACGTTCTGGCCCTTCCCAGCCCTGCCGACAGCAGGGCCCTCCCTGCCATGGAGGGGTGCCCGGGCAGGCGCGGGTCCACGGTCTCCTGCTTGCACAGCGAGGAGGTCCCCCTGGCATGAGGTGCCAGGCCCTGTGTGGTGCAGGCGCAGCCCTGTCCCACCGAGCACCCCGATGGGCTCTGGCAGTGTGCTTCAAAGGCGAAGCTCATCCCTAGAAGAGAGAGAAGTGCTTGCAGCTGCCCCAGTAATGAATGGCTGGGACACAGTCCAGCGCAAAGGCAAGCCCACACTCCGGCTCTTAGAAAACTTCCTTGGCACACAAGGGAGGAAACAAAAATGCCCCATGCAAGTGAGGTAACGAAAGACCACAACAAATAGCTACCATCAAGAGAAGCACATGTGTTAATCACAACCGACTTACTTGGAAGGTAGCTGGAGTCATAAACTTTCCTCCATGTGCACAGAGGTGACCAAACATTAGTTGTGAGCGTATTAGGACAAAAGCCATGGTGCAATTACACGACGAGGCCAGCTGCTCTCTGCAGGAAACGAACCCCAGTGTAATGGGGGCAGATGAACAGTACTGTTCAGGCCTGCATGACCATGGGCACTGGCTGCCCTGCCAGGTGGCCATGGCCACCCACACCTGTGTGCCTGGAGCTGATAATAAGTTTCCATGCTGGAAAGTGAGCAGGACTGTGGAGCTGAGAGAGGTAAGCCCACCTGCACCAGCCTGCTGAGACCTCAGCTTCGCCCTGGCTGGGGATAGTCCTCACCAAAAAGAGGGAGAGGCTGTAAGCAGGTCTCTTCCATTAAGCATTTTGCCTTTTATAGTCCTTTGCCCACCATGCTGAACTGGGCCGCATGGTGCTGCTTCAAGGGAGCACTAGAAATGACACTGGGAAGTGCCTGCTGCTATAAACTCAGAAGGCTTTAGGAGCTTCTTCAGGCCTTCTATCCATTTAAAGACACAGAGGATTTGGCCCATGACATTTTAGTGGGTGTTTTTGTTCCTCTGGCTGACTTCTGCTCTTAACTGTGCATGGCCATGAAGCTCTCTCCGTCTCTGTTGAGAGACCTCTGCTGACAAGACCCTCTGCTGTTCTAGTGCCCTGTGTGTTTATCTTGAAGGCCTTGGGATCTTTCTCTCTTTCTTGTCGTCTTTAAAATTGTGTGCGAGGCTGCCGGGTGAATGTTGGTTTCGTAATTGATGGACATGGTCTTGGCAATCTCTATTTTAAGAGCCATTTCTTGTCACATAAATATCATCCATCAGTGCCTGTTGTCTTTATAGCGATCTTGAGCAAACAGTTTTATTTCCAATCAGGACATCACACATTGATCTAAACACTCATCTGTAATGGATCAATTTACATTAGGAGAGCAGTATTGTATCATTGCTGTTCATTATATTGAAAGAAGTATATGTTTAGTTACAGGCTAAAATCAATTAAACAGCCCTGTGCCTTTTGCTGTGGGAAAGTCAACAAGCCAGTCTGTCTTGGACAATTATCCAGCTACAGCTCCTTTAAAAAAGGGCTTCCAGCATCATCCCCTTCCTCCAAGTTCTTGGTTTCTCCTGCAGAGACCTCTTCTGCAATGTTTTCCTTGTTGTGCAGTCTGGTAAAACATTCTTAGCTAAAACACACGAGAGAAATGTCTTGCTGTCTTGCTGCTGCTGTTGTGAAGCAGGCTTTCTCAAGGCCACGCAGAGTCCTGCATCCAAAAGGGAAACCTGCGCTTCCACCAGAAGGCTGCCTGGTAACACGTGATGGTGTATGTGGGAGATGCTGAAAAATGTAGACGATGCTGTTTGTATCTTCATGGGTGAGATCATTATCTCCAAGTGGCCCTGATTTCAGGGGAGTACAAAAGGAGAAACTGGGAGGTGGGGAGGAGTTTTTACATTGCTCTGCTGTTTCTTGCCTTTCTGCAAGAGAGAATGCTGTAAGGAGTGTTGGAAGCTTTCTGACAAAGGGAATGTGATTTCAGCTGGTGATGTAGCTGCAGAGAGAGTAGAAACCTGCAATTTCAAAAGCAAAACACATAGGGGAACTGCAGGGCAATGCAATGATGGGATTTGAGAAGCACATCTCTCGGGGCTCTGGCAGATGTGGTGGTAGCAGACAGAGGCATTACCTGCCCCAGCCCTCTGCCAGAGGTCAGCATCCTCAGCGGCACGAGGGAGCACGTGCTTGCGCCCTGCCTGCCACGTGCTGTCACTGCCTCAGGGCCAGCGAGCAGCTGGGCTCTGGGCTTCTATGCCCAGTCACCAGCTGGCTCCCAATGGCTTCTGCCTGCTGGAATCAACTGGCCAAGCTCACGGGCTAAGGTGAGTCCATGGCCATTGTGGTGGTGCTGGGGAGGCCAGGCCAAGCCTCGATGCTCCCACGGTAGGTTACTGTACTAAAGAATTTTTGCTTTTCCTCATGCAAAAACTCTGATAAACAGGTAAAAGTGGTCAGCAGGGCTAGGCTCTTACTTTGTGGTAAGATTTCCCTCAGGACTTGGTGGGCCTGTGCTGTGGAGGACTTGTACAGCCTTCCTGGTTTATATATGGATATGTATGTATACATTTTTTTTTGGCTTGAGACTTTGCCCACTCCTTCTCTACTACCCAGGCTGTTTCGGCCCTTGTCTTATTCTTTCATTACATGCACAAAACACTGCTGCAATGCTAATAATAATAATGAGAGGGAATAGCACATATTACAAAGCTTATTAAGAAATTGATCTTTGTTTTGCTCTTGAGTAAAGAGGCAGACCTCGAAACTGCTGAAGCCATTCAGTTAATTGGTTATTGGCTCTCTTGAGTGATTATATCCACCCTGGTTCCACCAAGTTCAGCAGGTCTCATGCTGGTCAATTAGCCTTTGGCATCCGGGAAGGGAAATGCTTCATTCAGGCTTTCTCAGAGCCTGTTTGTGTAGCATAAGGTGGACTGAGCAGGAGAGGTTCCCCATGGGCAGTATGGGAACTTATTAGCACTCACAGTCTGAATCCTACCCTTGAACTGGCACCAAAGGGCATTTTTGCCTGTGCCCCAGCCCTCTGAAAAGATGGATGCCGTTAAGTGGAAGAATCTGCCCTAGGGACTGCACTGCAGGAGGACAGCCAGAGCCAGAGGGTTTTTGGAGAACCGCAGTCATTTCCTCCAGCATGACCTTCTCCCGGTGCATACCGAGGCCTGGTTCTCCCACGGGCTGAGCAACCCTACCAGAGCTTGAACAACAGCTTTTTTGCCGGCTGCACAGATGGATGTCCTGTTGCTCGGTCACAGTCGGTCTGCAAATTCACTAATCACTACTGCTCTGATTCCTTCGGCATTACCAAGGCTATGCAGAGCTAAGCAGCTGACGCCATTTAGTGGCTTTTCCTACAGAGTGCTCAGTCCTGCCTTCACTACTATGGCTTGCCAAAGGGCTCCAATACTTGCATTGCTGTGATGCAGACCCTGTAATAATAGTTGGTTACATTCAGAGAATTCAGTTCAGGTTTTAAAACCTCATCAAATAGTTAATGACTGACTATTTCAACACAGCAGTTCCTGCAAGACTTGGGAGAGAAGAGAGAGAGGGAGATGGAAAAGTTATTCATGTCCCATCTGTCTGGAACGCTTGTCCCCTCCCTCCCACCCACTGAGTCACTTCCTCCCTTTATATCTCACTTCCTCCCTTTATATCTCACTTAAAATTTTTCCTTTCCCCTTTAGCTTATGATTAATAGGCACTCACCCTTTGCAAATTGTTTCTTTTTTTTTCTGATGCAATGTTAGTTAAGGTTCTATGGATAAATGGAGCACATTGTCTTGCAAACACATGTATAGGTTGAAATGTGGTACATACTGCATATATGGCCATGTAAATAAATATATCAACCACTGCAACATCCAGCCGGTGATCCAGCTTTCCAAATTCAGCTAAGGAACTAGCAACATACTGCCATGATTATTTTGTCTCTGCTGCCCAAAACACAGCAGTAAGGTATACAAGAGAGACGCGTTGCTTGAACTGTGAGGTGGAGGTGTTTTAGGGCAGCAGCTACCAGCCCAGAGAGAGGTTCACTCAGCTCTGGGACTTCACCTAGGTGGGTGTGTGGGATGGGGCCACTTGCTTAAATGCCTCAAGGTGTGTTTGTGAAGCAGCTTGGCTAGCCCAGCTCACTGCCTTGCTGCCAGGGCTGAAGAGAGCTCTCTTTTAATTAGTGGGTGGTGAAGGTCTCTGGAGGAGAGTGTTATGCAAGCCAAGAGAAAGACGTGGTCTCCTGGGCAAGGAGCTCTGCAGCCTGTGGGTATGTGCTGACCTGTCACAGCAAGCAGAGGAGAGTGGGCTACCTATAGCCTTCTGATAGAGGAGCAGGAATGGCTGCAGAAGAGGAGCATGCTGGTAGGTTCCTCCTGGAAGCAAACAGGGTAAGGAGGAGGAGCCTTGGTGGCTCCCTGAGCAAGCCTGTGAGGTGGTGGCGAGTCTGCAGGCTGTGCAGTAGATGAAGGCTAGGCAGGTTGTTTGAGATGCTTGAGGTTTCCTAGTGAAGTAAGAGAACATAAGGCTGGCCCTATGTTACGTACTGCAGAAACCTCGTACATGTTCTACCTGCTTCACCCTTCTTGTGCACGGTTCAAAGATGGGGTCTTTTGTCTACTTGGCACCTGTGCTGTGGTGATACAGAGAAGTTTTGTTCCTCAGGGATGTCAGGTTGACACCACTTGGGGAAAAAAAATCGTTTTGTTTTATAGCTGCTCAAGTGTTTGGCTTTATGTGACTGGGGGAATTCCCGTCCTAGAGAGACACCAGCATCACTGTGTTCAGCTGCTAGTCACTGTCCTCTTTTTTTGTAATCTCCTTTTGTAACAAGATCCCACCAGCTTTTCTGGTTCCTGTCAGTTGGCCATGAGCTGATGGGTGATGCAATAACCTGGGCAGTACGTCCACTCGGGGAATGCACTGAAGGCTGGGGCACAGATGTATCCCAGAGCCTCTGCAAAGAGCCGGCGTGGCTCCTGCTGAAGGCTTCAGCTGCAGGGGGCTTCTGCAGAGCCCTGGGCTGGCTTTGTGCCAGCCTCCCTGTTCCAGAAGCTCACTGCAGGGGTGCCCGGGCTGCCTCTGTGCTGGGCTGGAACTGATCCATCTGTGCTTTTTTTCGCTCTGACTCTACATCCTGTGGAAGTAGCTGTCCTGTCCCCAGACCTGTGTGTTACGCAGAGCTGGGACTGGGCTGACAGGCTGTGGCCAGGCCTCTGAATATTTGGCATCTGAGAAGTGTCTTCATCTTATATACATGGGTGATAGTGCAGGTGGTCTGAGACAGGTCCAGGAACCGAGCGTGGGCCTGTGTTTGCTGTAACTTCACAAATCACAGACCTGTGTGCACCAAAAACGCAGTAGTTTCCCTTGAAGAGCAGGGCTGGGGAGGAATACATGGGTCTTGTGGCTTTGATGACACCTAATAGGAGATTGTAAAATGGCCATTGAATTTTATTACATTTGTGGGAGATGCGATGAGTCCAAGGATGGTGTGCTGTGTTACTGGAAGTCGAATAACCACTGGTCCTGATGTTGCTGAGTGGTTTTTTAAGAGAGAAGTTTGTTAGTTGATTCTCCCATGCTGTCACTCTGATGGGTAGTTACTTTAGAGACTTCTTATTCCAGTTTATTTTTGGAAACAATTTTACACATACGCATGTGAGGACAGTAGAGCTGCTATATATAGAATATATATATATATATACTAATTTCGTTTGCCCCAGGGCAACCTTTGGAAATAAGACAATAGCCTCAGTTGTTTATTTCCCTGAGAGATGTTAATGATTAACTCTGAGAAAAAAAGTAATTCTTCTACCTCTCCTACATAAACTTTCATAGCTCTGTGTAACAGCAAGATATCTTTAGGTAGTATACGGCTTGCATAAAGTGAAGCTCTGTAACGTTACTATACAGATAGATTTGGCTGCTGGAGAACTACTTCAGCCTAAGACTTTAGTGCTGCCAGCTGGCAGAAGTGATCATATATGTAAAACCTTAGGCTGAGCCAGAAAAACCTGAGTTCAAATCTCTTGCCAGGGATTATAAGATAGAATGATTAACCTGATTTTATATTTTTGGATACCTATCAAGTGCCCGAATATTTATAGTAATAAATGACTTCCATATGTGCTGATACTGCATCCATGGAGTGCAATAGCATGATACGGTTATTGTCTTACTTGAAGATGCTAATTATAGCTAATCCTATAGGCACATGAATCATGAAATACTGGCCCAATTTCTGCCAGCTTCTGTGAGATGCATCTGACTTTGCTCATGTGAGCAATGCAGGTCAGCAGAGAGCTCAAGGCAAAATTCCAAGAGTGCTGGGGATCCTGAGCTCTCTTTTCAGAAGAGATACAGGCACTTGGTATTTAAGCACTTAAAGCTGCAGGCGGGCACTTTACCAGCTTACACCTTTTGAGGCTTACTAGTAGGTGAGTAGTTGCCTGGATGCATCTCAAAGTGTCAAGATGCCACTGAAAATACAGTCTTGAACCTACAAGCCATTAGCCATTCTTGTGTAGCCCTATGATCCTCCAAATGAAAATTGGCAGAAGGCTCAAGTTCATAAGTTCGTTTGGTGCCTGCAAGACTGGTATAATAGCCATGCCTGGAGCAATGCTCGTGCCTCTTGGTCTGACTCGGCATGGTACTGAGGATGCTCAGCTACTGCAGAGTTAGTGCTTCTCTGTGGATGTGGTGGCTTACCACGTCAAGCTCTTAAATACACCTTAATGTAATAAAACCTCTTCAGTGCATGATTGTAGAGCTACTCTCCAGTTGTTTAGAAAAAGCACCAGAGGAACTGTATGAAGGCTATAACGTTGTACTAAGAAGGCTATAAAAACAGAGAAAGAGAGACTGAACCAACGTTCCAGTAGTTTTCTCTTCCCTTGAAATAGAGGTAAGTCCGCCCAGACGTCTTCCTTTTAAATACTGACTACTGCATCTGTTTTAAACCAAAAATAATATCTTTGGATTGGAAATGTTTCAATAACATTATTTGTGCATTTTATTGAGGCGGAGGTTGCAATTATTAGAGTCACCAGGAATTTCAGACATTTAAACAGAGCCTTTATTCCTCCAGAGTAAACCACATCCCCGTGCAATTATTCTTCTATCTAAATGCCTTCAAACCAAGTTCTAAACCAGATCTGACATTTGTTGCTGGTGGTCCCTCTTACAAATCAGCCCTTGCAATGAACATGCGGGGCTAAACAAATCCTGAAGAGGCTGGGCTGGTCCCTGGGGAGGCAGAGCTGGTGCAGCATGCAGCGTGCAGCCCTGGGTAGGTCCTGTGGCTCTGAACAAGCTGCTGTCGCTCTGGTCAGGTACTGTAATCTGGACTCTGCAGACTTTAAAAGAATAAGGAGAAGGGTTTGTCTGATCATGGAAACTGCTCCTTCAGCCACATGATCTCTTTATGACTTTTCTTTCAGCTGGCTTCTCATCAGGAAGCAAACAACTGCATCTGTGGCAGAGACGGGACTTGGCTCAACAGTGAAAATACCCCCCCAGCATGGTCTCGATGTTGCCTCCTAATCTTTTCAGCAAACGTTTTTGGAACTTTAATTAAAAAACTGAGATGGCTAAGGGGCCTCTAAGGCCTGAATCCCCTTTTTCTGGCCTCTCTACATCCTCCATTGGCAGTACAGAGGCTAGGGGTTTAAGTACTTTCAGTTTCAGTTTCTTAATGCTTCCAGCACGGGATGGATAAGAATTTGGATCTAAAAGTCCAGTAAAATTCTGACATCAGTAAGAACAAAAAACCTTGAGGCCAAAGGAGGTGCCCAACTTGCAGCTTAGCTTGGGACACAAGGAGGTGAAAGTTTGCTTAGGAGGTGACTTGAGACAGCAGTAGTAGAAGAGGAATCCCCCTCACCTGGCCAAGGAAGTTTTGGCACCTGCCAATTTAAATCTCTAGCAACTGCCTGCTGGCTTGGAGGGAACAGGGTTAGGCTCATGGTGGAGTGCAAGGATGGCAGTCATGACTTTGTGCTCTGCTGTCTGTATTGTCTGGATGTATTTTTCCCCCATGTATGCTATAGGAAAAGATGCTGTGAAACCTGGATGATGCATCGGGGTGCTGGTATCCCTAGAGTGAGAAGCAGTTGCCATCTTACTCCAAGAGCCCTGTGGGAGTTAGCTGCTGCCCCATAGCACACTGATACCGGCTGTGCACTTCTCCAAGATCTGGGCTTTCATGACCCTATCTGAAGTGTGTGTGCCCTCTCCCTTTCCCCAGGGTAGCAGCATGTTGACTTCCCCACCTCACCAACCCTCAACAGTTCTCAGGAGAAATATTGTTCTTGCTTATTCTTGTGACGATGGTGAGCCTGCAGCAATGAAGGAGCAGAGCGAAATACAGAGCTCTTACTCTAGTAAAAAAAGGTGCGTCTCAAACTGTTGATCAGCTGAGGGCAAGCAGGTTTCTGGCAAGAGTGCGTGTGTGCTAGTATTTGGAGGCTTTTGCCTACATAGCAGGCCAGGTCTTGAGTGCACTGTCAATTAAGGGCAGCAATTCAAAGTGATTCACAGCAGATTACGCCAGCCTGTCTCTTGATGGAGCTGCTCTGGTCCTGCGCCTGCAGGTGCTGCACAGACTGCCAAGCCTGGAGCTAGCCCGCAGTTATGCTGTCAGCCTTGCTTAGATCTAATGCTTTATGACAACTGTCTACCTGTAACGTGATAATGGGCTGAAAACCTCTGCAAAATTGATGGAGTCTCTTGCAAAGAAGGAGAAACTTCTAATGTGGCAAGCCTGATCTCTTTCTTAAGGTCCACATCAACCGCAAAGATTTCTTTGCAGCTGGGAGGCCTGGTTCTCCTTATGGCCCTGACAGGCGAGGTGGTTGTCTTGGTGTCTGTGAAGCTGTTGGCTGCCTGCTTTCTCCCAGCACAGGGGGAATCAACCTGTTGCGTTTTCAGGCACTTTAAATCTGTTGTTACCTCTGAAACCTAAGATACTGTTGGCTTCTACCGCCTAGGACTTGCCGCGTTTCCTGCCTGTACTTTTCACCTTCTAGATAAAATCATCTTCTGCCTTGAAGATGTTTCCAGGGTTTATACAATAAGTTGGGCATGTTTAATCCCTAAAATACGAGTCATTGTCTAGAATGATTAACAGGTAGTATTCTAAAAGAAATGATGCTTAACACTGTGTAACACAGCCTGTATAGAAGGGGCCAGATTCCTACCCACCTTTTACTGGTGTGATTCAGGAATAGCGCCACTGACTTTGTGCTAGGTCTGAAATATCCTGATGTAGTTTAAAACCCTCCAAATTTGCTATCTAGGTAAAAGCACTGCAACTGGGAAGCTGCAGCCATGGGAGGGGTGGATCCCCCTTGCTCTGGAGAGGCCCAGGTGTGCTGCCCGTTCATAAACACGTGAGCTACAGGCCCTTTTCCCCACACCTCCTAATGCAGTCGATGGCACAGTGTCATCACCATCTTACTCTAGCTCCTGGCACAGGACTTAATGGCAACCAAAACCTATTTTGACAGCCAAAGTGATGTAATTTTAGCTGGTGTAACTAGTTGCAGCCTGTCCTTTTCCAGCTGCCCAGCTTCCATCCCAGCTTGAACAGGCCCAGGGCTAGCATGAGGTGTTGGCAAGGTGGGTGCTTGCACAGGGACATCAGGCTGACTGTGGACTCCTGACGTGTTTTGGCTGTATGGGAGACTGGCTAACGTGGGTGGGGTGATTGCTGCAGACAAATGCCAGGCCCTCTGTCGGGGGGAACATGGAGATGGACCCTGAGGGTGTGCTCTCTGGCACAAGTGGTCCAGCCCTGTCCATAGGTATGCAGCTGTGAAGCCAGGAACTGACTCTTGGGGCTGTGGACTGTGCTCTCAAGATCAGAGTCCCCTCCAGAGAAAACAGGAATGTTTACACAGAGCACAACTATCCTAACGGCCATGTGATAATTAAGAGGCCCAAGGCTGCAGAATAAACCCTTCCCTACCACTTTCTTATCCTCCAGAGTACAGGCCCCCGTGGTAGCTCTGACCCCCATGCCATTCACTGCCACATCTGTGGGCTTATCATGCTTCTTAAAGAGCCCATAAACCCATTAGCTCTGGGTAAATTATCCCTGGGCTGTCTTTAGAATAATTAAAACCACAAGGCAAACAGCTACTCTGGACTATCAGCAGCATATCAACAAAACTTGTGTCTTGAAATGTGTGTTCAATTTCTGTTATTAAAAGGCACAGAGCCATATGTGAAACATTATCATGCATCTTTGTGAAATTAGCAGAACTATTCGAACAATCATTTTGTCTCTATCAAAACAGTGCCTTAATATTATTATTTTTCATACTGTGTAGGAAGGTGAGAGCGCCTTTGGAAAGCAGGAGGGCTCAGGCAGGCAATATGACTTCTGTAGCCCTGACTATGTCTGTTTGCTGTGCAGAGGTGGACGTTATCTGAGAAGCCCCGGCAATGTTGGTCATAAATGGGGAAAGAGGAGCAAGGGGAAGAGACCTGTGTTGCTTTTAATCTTGAAATCCAGGAGACTCTGCTGGTCCCATCTAACTCCTTAATTGCTCTACTTTGAGTGAGGCTTTCACAGTACTCAACAAATTCGGTTCCCATTAGGCTCAACAGAAGTCTGACTATTGATTTAGTGGGAAAACAAAAAAGACCAATGCTGAGTGTGCTTTGAAATTTCCACTGCTTATGGTTAGGAACATATATGAGAAAAGTGATGTCACTTCTGACTGCTTATGAACTTTCAAAACAGCATTAGACCTTTAAAAAAAAATAAAATTCTAGTCCTTAGTTTCTTGAACTGGCCCTTAAGTGCACCAAAAGCACTTAAGGGCAAGGTTTTCTGAACGAAGGGAAAAAGGACGAGGAGCTGTTTCTGATTAATAGTGACTAATAACTGTGGGCAAGGTCAACATGTGGCATACAGCCAGACTTGAAGGGAAACATGGTGTGAAGTGTTTTGTCATTTAATGTACACTTAAAAAAAAACTTCCAAAAGCAAACAAACTTCAAAATTATTGATCTGTTTGGCAGTGCGCTTGGCAATTGACACTAGCATGCAAGTCTCTCCTATGGACCAAGTGTATTTGGTGCTGGCTTTGCATGGCATGCAGAGAATTTTTAATTTTTAATGGACAGAGTTGGGCTCTTTTTGTGTATGTCTGGTTTTGTGCACGTCTGGTTTCAAGGGTGTTGAAAATAAGCAAGGTCATATTTGGAGATGTTCGTTAAAGAAAATGCCAGTGCTCTTTCCAGGCCTAGGTATCAGCCTAATGGCTTGAGATAAGGCAAACAGAACTGAAATAAATATGAAATCAGTTGATTTAGTCTGCTTAGTCAAATTGAACAACAACATCCCTTGATTGTCAGAGCTGAATCAGCAACTGTGAAAAAACCAAAGACAGTCAACCCTACACTTACAACCCACTTGAGGTTTCCACGCTGACAACCTAGTCACTAAGTATATATGGTCCTCCCACTACTGGTTTGTCTGAGTCTCGGGTTATATTCGGGGATATGACTGCATCACTAGCCTTGCAATCTTAACTCGATTTTTTTTTTTTTTTTAAACTGAACAAATACATTGGAACTTTTTTACTGTGCCAAGTATTTCTGCTAGAAAATATTCTGGAGGATTCATGTAATAACAAACATGTGAAGGATTTCTGATATGAAAGAGTCTTGCTTATATTCATTTTTTAGCTCCAGAGTGAGATTAACTTTGTTCTACAACTGCTTAAAATCTAAACCCATATGCCTCTAAATGTGCAGTGGCCAGAACTACAGGCTCTCGCTACATCTACAATATAAACAGTAGGTTTAGCATAAATAGTAATATGTGATATGAGCCCTGATTACACAGACTCATCTCTCTTCTTTATTAATGTAGAGCAGTGGCTTTTCTCCTTTTTCTGGAGAGCTGTGGATCCTGACTGAAATTTGACATGTTTTGCTTTTCTGAGAGGATCTTTTGCGGATCCTTTTAGAAGCAGCACACAAGTGCCTAGGGTTGTATGAACTGAGCTGAAGACAAGAAAAGAGAGAGACCCTTCAGAATTAGCTATTCAGCTATATATGTGCATTAACAGCTGTTAATAATGTAATTTTCACTGGTAGATAAATGTATAGTCATTGTTTTGTACATTAGGATTCAATCTCTTTTCCTCTGATACATTATGCAATGCCAAATGCAGAGAATTTAGGAATTCTGCTATCTGGGAAGGGAACTGAAAAAAAAATTGCTTTCAGAGACGCCTTCTGAGTCTATAGCAAATAGCACCTTTAACTTATGGGAGATAATACAATAAACTGCAAACACCTCTCTAAACATGATAAATGATTGCTGTTAGCAATGTAGACATGTTTTGGGGTGGCAGAGAGCAATAAACAGTCTGAAAGCCATTACTTTGTGTTAGCTCTGGAGGCTCAACAGCCATTAGAAGGGACTCTTGCACATTGCCCTCTGTGAAATCGAGTTAACTTGCAAAACTTAGCAAGCTGGCCTCACAGAAAGATCTCTTGTGCCCAATGCCATCAATGCTGCCACATTAGAAATGAGGACAGGAAACACCACCCTGGGCTGTTGCATCTGGTCACCAGCCTGGCATTACCCCGTCTTGCCACCTTCCTGAAGATAGCATCAAGAGATGTGTGTTCCAGTTTCCCCAAGCAGGGCTCAGCTCAAATAGTTTGCCTTGTCTAGTGTCCTTCTGCTGCTGTTGGATATTTCGTATGCTGCTTACCAGTGAGTGAGGTACTGCAGCCCATGTTTCCCTGGCACAACCGTAAGACATCCCCCCTGTCATCCATCCTGTTAATTAATTGGCAGAGCTGTACAGAAGAGCTGGCTGAACAGTGTTTGTATAAAGGGGCAGGGCCTTGGCAGGACACTGCATTTCCAGCCTTAGAGAAATATGGGAAGAAGAGTCAGTACAGAGATAGGGAAAAATCCACTCATCTCTTAAATGATAAATCTCTGCCTTTCTTCTCTATGATCTTACTGGGTACTGAGGTGGTGGAACTGGGAATAGCTGCAGAAGAATCATAGAATGGTTTGGGTTGGAAGGGACCTCAAAGATCATCTGGTTCCAACCCCCCTGCCATGGGCAGGGACATCCTCCACTACACCAGGTTGCCCAAAGCCTCATCCAACTTGGCCTTGAACACTTCCAGGGATGGGGCATCTACAACTTCTCTGGGCAACCTGTTCCAGTGCCTCACCACCCTCAGAGTGAAAAATTTGTTTCTTATATCCAATCTAAATTTACCCTCTTTCAGTTTAAATCCATTTCCCCTTGTCCTGTCACTACATGCCCTTGTAAAAAGTCCCTCTCCAGCTTTCCTGTAGGCCCTCTTTAAGTACTGGAAGGCTGTAATAAGATCACCCCAGAGCCTTCTCTTCTCCAGGCTGAACAGCCGCAACTCTCTCAGCCTGTCTTCATAGCAGAGGTGCTCCAGCCCTTGGATCATCTTTGTGGCCTTCCTCTGGACTCGCTCCAGCAGCTCCATGTCCTTCTTGTGTGTGGGAATGAACAAATGGGTTGGGAGAAATAACGTACGTGCAAGGTGTGTACTTGTAATCATTGTAACCATTAGCTACTTTCAAGTAGCTAATGCCATGGTTGGCAACGAGCTCTTTCATGGCACTACTGTCAACTAGGAAGGGGCCAAAGCTCAGGCCAAAAGAAGTGATTCTCATGTTTTCCACCTGCATCGGGGAATGGTCCATTCACCAGTCTCTGCAGCTGTTCCAGCTTCCACTGCCTTTTGGTCCCTTCTCTGCAAATCCTTTCCATGCGGCTGTCAAAAGTTGGCAGCCATGAGTTGTATGAGTGTCCCTGCAGCTCCCCTCTCCCCAAATGCGGGTTCTTTGGACAACGTGATTACCTGTGGTCTATTTGCCTTACTAATATGTGTATTATCACTCGTTTAGCCTATGTGAGATGAGATTTGCCTTGGAAAGGATGCCTCAACATGGGCATCTAGAAGGAACAGCAACTTCAGCAATGCCTCCACTATAGGACTTAAGTGCCTGAAATATTGTAGTTCCCAAGACCTGAGGGTGAGGTGTGGAAACATCTCCAGCAAGGACAAAGTTAACAGTCAGAGTCTGATAAGCTGCAGTTTGGCTCTGACTGCAGTGGAAATACCAGTCTGGAAAGTTGCCCGGTGTGCTGTTGCAAGAGACCTGTAAAGCACGTGACCGCTGCTCATAGTGTATGAGGGTAATAAGAATGTGACAAACCTCATCTCTTTTCAGTTGTTGCAGGCTCTTGGTCTTTAGCTCTTTAGAAAGCTGTGGGTAGTCCTTTAATTAAAGCTCCCAATTATGCATTTGACAGAGATCTTTTAGGCCAGCAAGCTGTATGTTAAAAGCTGTAATGTTAAATGCCAATTGATTATAGAATGTCTCTGCAACTTTGCAGCCCTGTGATCCACCCCATATCAATATTATAGTTGGATTATGTGTATAATCAGTGTCTTATTAAATCTACTGTTAAATTATGTGCTGTGTGTAAGAGTTTCTAGAGAGCTGGATCTCAGTGTAAGTGCTGCACGTATAGGAAAGTGGAGATGACTTTTACTGGTAGCACCTGCAGAGGGGAGCAATGCTTAAACTTCATCTGGGCACACTAGGGAATCTCGGGCAAACAAATTCTTTGAGACACTCTAGGTGGGACAGCGCACCTGCAGCAGGCCTGTATTCAGGAGGGGTGAGCAACCAGGGCTGTCACGGGTGCAATGAAAACACTGTTTTCATCACAAATCCGAAACATAGCATGACAGAATCTACTGTAACTAACTCTATCTCAGTCAGAACTAGTATAGTTGGTAAAGTTCTCTGAAGGGAGAACAAGCAGTTGTCGTGAAAAGCTTGGCTTCTCTGTGCTTTTGCTTTATGCCTGCTAGTTACAGTCCAGATGACCTGCAAGCAAGCTGGGAGCCTGGTGTTTGAACAGATGCATAGAGGAGCTAGCTGAGAGTGGGCACTCTCCCTGGGAGTGGCTGAGCTGTCTTAGTTCTTTGTAGGCCAGCTAATTAGCCTGGGCAGAGGGCCCTGCTGGTGTGGCAGCACCGCTTCAGGTCCCCAGTGATCTCTGGTGTCAGCCCTGAACCAAATTGCCTGATGCAGACATTCCCCATCTTTGCCAAGTGCAACTTGGTGGTGGAGAATGGGACCTAGAAATGTTCTGTATTGCTGTGCTTTGGTTAGCTTTACGTCAGCGGATGCTCAATTGTACTTGGCATTTATTGTACAGCCACCTGGAAGTAAAGCACATGGAGGCTTTCTGTGCCCTTCCTAACACAGGAAAGTTTCAGGTTCTTCTGGTCGAACCTCAGTATGAGGCAGGAGAGCTCTGGTAACATTGCAGCTATATCAATTAGAACATATTGCAAATATGTTTGTGATTTAGAAAGAAAAGATGTGTCTAGAAATTATCTCATTTGTGTCTATTATAATATTGTGTAAAAATGCATGCTCAATTGCTGCTGAATTGCTATAATTTATTACATTATACCTTGAACAACTCGTAAAAATCTGTGTGTGTTAGAGCTGGACCTGAACTAAACTTCATGTCTGAAGGTGTCTGTGTTCTGCGGGAGTTTGGGTAAGAATGTGAGGCACTAAGTGCTTTGCCATAAAAAGTCCTTTGAAAAGAGTTTGGACCCCAGTGGAGGAGCTAAGATGCATCCCCTATCCCCCTCGAAACGCAGGGTGTCAGTCAGCACTGTCAGAAATGCACTAGCAGGAGTTCTGCTTTCTCATTGCTACTCGAACCTAGATGTATTTGTAGCCTTGCTTATAGTTCTTTCCCATATTTAAAGGTGTTTTACCACCTATTAACAAGAGAATCATATCCCTAGTGAAGTCCTAGCCAGAATGTATTTTCTCCTCCCGCACTCATTTGGGGATTTGGTTTTCCTGTTCCTGTAACACAAGATTTAAATCGTCAGGACTGAGCACATCAGCATGTCATCAGGAGAACTAGAGTTTAGACTGTACTAAAGCATGAACTACCTTTACCCCTGCAAACCCATATAGAGCTGGAAACCTAAATTCATAGCTGGTCCCAAGTTACTCTAGTAAAAGTCTTCCACTGAGACAGAGAGGCAGCTCCACTTGCTCAGAGCAGGGTGGTCCTCACCGGCTGCAGGGCAATTTCTGGGTGAGCACAGTGGCTGGGGGACACATCTGCAGCACAGTAGCCCTTAGTGCATGTGTGGCAGTATTCAGCTCCTACAGCCTTCCTGGTCTGGGGGGAGGATGTGGGAAATCAACACAGCCTGAGGAGATGGTTAAAAGGATAGTAACACACAATGAAGAGTATGGTGAGGTCCTGTCTACGACCCTGTATCTGACTTGCTGATATGGCCTAGCTCTGTGTGGATGATGGGTGTGCCCCTACACTCTCTTCAGCACAGATACTGCTGGGTCCCCTTGTAAGTCTTCCCACTGAGTGCCTGGCTTCCTGCCCAGACCTTTGGGCTGCTGTTGAACAAAAATAGTTCTGTTACAAAGGCAAGTACCTCCCTCCTGTGTTGAGGGTCCTTGTGCATCCCCAGAAGCCTGAGCCATGGTCTCCTTTACAGATCTTTTCCAGAATCTCTACTTCAAACTCTGTTTTGGAGTTTTCTGCTGCCCACTTCCCATGTGGAAAAGGGGGAGGTTGTTATTATGTTAGTCTGTAGAGTTGTCTGTTGTCTGGCACATGTGCTGTAGCCTTTAGCAGTTTATAGATGTTTCAGTATGTCAGAGTGTTTCTTGGTACAGGAATTTTGTAACGTCCACCAGACATCACCACAAGCTAGCAAGAGACAGGTTCTCCAAAGTGCCAGCTGGCACAGAGATGTTCATGAGGAAGCCAAGGCTTCCAGGTGTGTCTCTTCAGTTCGTGGTCAGCAGTGTTTGTGTGGGACCAGCCTGGTTTTTGGTTAGCTTCACAGGCTTGGGGAGAGGGAGATAGTGGATGACTAACATGCTCTTCTGCTTCAAGCTCCAGTTAGCCTCAAATACCCCATTTAGCAGAGCAGGTGCTTTTAACGTGGGTCGCAAATTACTTGCCAAATGATTTGCCCATATTAAGTTGCACTTTAGACTTTCATTCTCAAAGGTGAACATTGGTATATTTACGATGTTCTAAGGGAGAAAAACAGAATTTAATATAACTTGCTAAATAGAGCAAATGAGGCTGCAATACACCCTCTCTCTGTTATGTATTAATCGGGTGTTATTAAGTGTTAACTTAACAAGGTATTGTATGGACAGCTAAAAGGGGCCAGGAAAAGTCTCTGTGTCAAACATGTAAACAGCTAGGTTTTCTTTCTGGAATCATTAACAGCACTGCAGTCAAATCCTTTGTTTTCAGTGCTGGTTTAAATTAAATCAGCAAAATTGTAATTTTTTTAAGTTGTGGTGGTTTTAATATAAATAAAAAGGTTCAACAGAATAATTTGACTATTTAAAAGGTTTCATAATTTTTTAAAATTTGATTTACTCAAATTTCCTCTGGTAAAAAACTGGAATTGTCTAAGGCTGGTTCAGGGAAGGCATATTTAACACATGGTTTTCAGTGATACTCATGACGCAATCCAGTGGTATTCGGTCATTTTAAGCACATGCATAAAGGTGAAGATGCATAGAAATTGAGAATTCGCTCCTCAGCTGGGCCCTGTGAGACTTAAGTGACCAATGTCCATTGAATTTCAAATATTTGGATATGTAACGCCGTAGGTTTTCCAAGGGAGTGCTTAGCTAGCATCTGCAACCAAGTAGGAAGCAGATTTAAAGATACAAGAATGTGTGTCATTAACCTGTACAGCATTACACTGCCCTGAGGACATCTCCCTATGACTTTTGCTCCAGACCAAATGCTGGGCACCAAGTATTTATGCATTCCCTTTCAATGCAGCTCCCCTTTTCAAGAAGAGGTGTTCCCTGCTCTGATGTCAGCCTGCTGTCCCTGAGCACCTGCCATCTCGGCTTCCTGGTCAGAGCCAAGGATGTCACCTTGGCAGCTCTAAACTTTCAGCTTGGGCTTTAGCATCTTTTAAAAACCCTTTTTCAAACACAGATGAGATGTTTGAGTTAAACTCATGAAGTGGTGATGGGGACTCTCACTCCTAGCTGGTGCTCCCCAAAAAGTTTGGGGTCTGGCCACTCTCAGGGCTACTGTAAATCCTTACCCTTCTCCAGACATGCCACTTGTATGTCAGCAGGTGACAGCGAGGTGAACCAAGATGGGTTTTCTTCCTTCCCACGGATAACAGGCTACTTCTTCCTTTTCCAGTCCTTCAGGTCCCTGTTCATTACCAGTGAAACACTATGGCAGTCACAGTGTAGGCAGCCCATCGGGCTACCAGACTTGCTCAGGTGAATGCCAGACTTGCCTAGGCCCGGCAGCTCACAGAAAGTCCCTGAGGGGTGAAGCTGGGTGGTGGTGGGATTACAGAATCCCACCCACAGCACTGGAACTGCCCTTGCACTTCACACTAGCTGCAGCAGCACTGGCACAGGTCAGCCCTGTCTGCTGCTAAGCCCTGTTAAGAGGGTCTGTCCTCTTTCCTCCTCCCTACGTCCTCACATTGCACTCAGCTACTTGTTCCTGTTTTTTCCTCCTTACTTCATCCTCACGTTGCACTCAGCTACTTGTTCCTGTTTTTTCCTCCTTACTTCATCTTTTCCTTCTCCCACGCACACACCTGGCCGTTGCTGCCTTCCCCATGTGCAGATGGGGCTGTTCAATAGCCTGTGTTTGTGGAACAAGCTAATTTAAAAATGCACACATTTGTCTCTTACATAAATGTTTTCATATTGTTCTTATATACTTTTATGTAAAATTTAGATCAAGTCCTCCTGAGCCCTGCGAAGGGTACTAGTAGCATCTGCTGGGTAGGATAGGCCGCTGGGGTCCAGTGGCTGGGGTTAGGCCATAAGCTCCTAACCTGATTGTGTTGCTGGCTGGGCAATAAAGGGCCTGCACGATCTTGGCAAAATCTTCCACAGCTCTTTTTCTGTCGTTTTGTTGTTGGAGTTTTTGGGGTCCTAAATATGGGTTGGTCTGGTGAAACACTTTCTGGAACTGATCAGACGCTGAAAGTATGTTGTACAGGCAACTGGAGGAGCTCAGGGCATTGTTGTGGCAGTAGTTTTCAAAGAGTGATGGTGCAAGAGACGGCTTGTGTGCCTCTTCCACAAGCATTGGTGTGAGTTACCTCTGCCAAGAGTCACTGGTCTCCTGTATGCTCCTACAGCAGCTACTCCTGCATGTCTTCCTACAGCAGCTGCTGGGGGAGTAGAAAGGGCAGTGGTGGGCAGCAAGAGGCAGAGAGAGAAATTATCCAATTTCACCGGGAGAGGAAATTTGAACAAGACCTAAAGCCAAATATCCTAATGGTTGCAGGTGGAAGAAAGACAATATAGAACAAAAGGTCCCTGTCCTTTCCTTGCCTTTCTGGGAATGCTTCAAAAGGAATGAAATGGGCAATCAGTAAATGATTCTGCAAAATACATTCCTGATCTATCAGGAAAGTCAAATGAGATTACCTAAACAATTTATAGATTAGGAGCATTGCAGAGCTCTAACCCTTCCTTGAGGGAGGTACACCCACAGTTTGTATTTACCAGAGCACAAAACTACAATTTGTCTCAGCAGGAGACGGTGGGACTTTCCAGGCAATTCTGGCTTCCCTTCAGGGGGGTCTGAGGCTTGTACAGAAGGCAGCTCCTCTGGACTGTATTTGATGGTATGGGTAAGGTCAGTGTTTCCAAGGTTATGCTCAGGCCAATGGCAGTAACTGATGCCCCAAATAATTTCTGGGGACTCGTTGCAGAAATAGCTTCTGCACAGAGCTGCTTGCTGAGTTCCCTAGACTTTAAACAGACTTCATTTAAGGCTAGAAACAACAGGATTCTGTGTCTTCTATGTTTCTTCGAGGTTGAGACTCTCTGCTGTGTGTTTCTAGCACGTAGTTTGAGGTTCAGGAATGTACCTAAGACTATCCTGTTCCCATACAATAATAAATCAAGAAGAAGCTGTTCCACAGTGCCTTCCTCCTGCATTGGAGGAGGATGTGGAAGCAAAACAACTCTCAGCTCAGGCAGATCCCGATCCCTACAACAGGAGCTTGCAGACAGAGCATTTGTGCATACCCTTGCTATTAAAAAGGAGCTTTCCTTAAGCCCAAGCTATTGTTCATCTTGGTGTCCAGAGCCTTCAGTGAGGTTGGCTTGCTCCTGCCTCGGACACAGCAAGTGAAGCTCTGTGGTAAGTGAAGGTCAGGCATTCAAAAGGTTCTCTGGGGACTTGCAAAGCATGAAGGAGTCAAAAGTTGAAATATTTGTGATTGGTTAGGAAATACTCTTATTGCCTGGTGCACCATTGCCCCTTTAATTCTCATTTTGGTTCCTGAAGTTGGCTCTAAAATTGGTGGAAGAAAATATGTGAAGGCACTGGTAAATGGGATGGTAGCAATGATATTCTGCTTTGTTAACTTATTTTATTTTTAAGGGGAGCAGCGAGATACTACAGAGCTATATTTTAGTAACTTGTGCCCTTCTCAGTGGTAGAACTGACTTCACTCTGTTGGGCAATAACTTAGATATTTACAAATGTTTCTTTCATGGTAGTGTGTGCAAAAGCCTTTACTGGTCTGCGAGGGGTGAATGACTGAAACAAATATTTCCCTATTTTTATTTACTGCTACTTTCCACACACAGAGGCAATTTCCTACCCTCTTCAGCTTTCTCCAAGGGATATATAGAAATGTTTTGTTGGGAGATGCTTGGAGCAAAACATGGAATTCAGAACATCCTGCACTTTGTGGATATTCCAAGTCAAACCCAAACAGACAAGCTGGAGTATACTTTCTTGCTTTTTTTTTTTTTTTTCCTACTGTTACTACTTCTTTTTTTTGTGTATCTTGGAGAGTGGAAGTTCTGGCCTAGAGGATAATGTTCTACCTTTTTTGGTGGGCACAGAGACAAATAGAAAAATCTTATCTTCTAGTTTAAATGATGAGATTGGGTGCAATTGCTGCTTTTTTCCTAAAGACATACAGATCCTTCTATCAGATAAATGAGCAAAGTGAGAATTGGTAGGCAAATGCTCAACTGATATGAATCGAAGCAATGCACTGCAGCAACTCCTGGCTGCTGTGCTCTCGCTGTCACTTCTTGCCCAGCCACTGAAGTCTTTGTTGTGCGACTCACAAGCTCTGTCAGTACATCTGGTGGGTACGAGGGGGTGATGCTGTGCCTCACAGCCACAGTGGGTGTTAGGTTGCCTCAGGAGGGGTCCTGAGCAGGCCAGCTAGGTGCTGTAGCCCTGTGCTGCACCTCGCTCTGCTTGTTGGCCTCGAGCGCTGGCTGAGGCCAGTCTGTTGACTTAAGGATTTGGCAGCTGCTTCTTTCCACCTAGCAAAGGGCTGGAAGGATGGGGTGGCTATTTCATGGTGTTTGCAACCCTTTTGCACCACACAAGGGCAAATTCTCCTCTTGTGCACTCACAATGTCCGTGGAGTTAATCCCAACCTACAGTGATGCTGGAAAACTCTGACCTCTACAACTAATTTCCAATTGTAATCCTAAAAGAAGAATGGTTGGCTAGTTTGGTTTTTCTGCCCGTGCTTAAGTGCATTTTGCTTTCATTACGGGGTGTCAAGTTGTTAATATTTATGGAGCACACAAAAGAATGAAAATTCTGTTTCGTGTTCAATCTGACATCTTTTGGCACCGCAACCCTCTAGTCATGGTAGTAGTTCTGTTTCAATTCGGCAGTGCTCTTTCGAGATGAAGTCCTTTAAAGTGTGGTTTGCCTCTGAGGAGGGATTCTATGCAAATAGTATTCAGGGGGGCTGTCTTTATTGTCTCCAATATTAATAATTTCCAGATCAAATGCAATTTGCCTTGAGTTTGTTTTCTTGTTCTTTCTTCTTGTTCTGTCAACTTGGTTAAATCCATCGTGATGCTTTTAAAGTCAACCTGCTTCTTTCCTTGGCAAATGCCACCCTGCGTGGTGAGGTTCTGCAGACCTCCTGCAGTCTGGTTACCCCTTCCATTCTGCAGCCACACAGGACTGGGAGCAGGGCCTCCCATGGGCCTGCACAGCCCCAGCTTGGCCAGGGTTGGTGTGGGACACAGGCAGGTATAGGTGTGGGATCAGAGGTCAGTAAGTCACCAGTTCCCTCTAGACTATCCTTATTGCCACAAGGGTAAAAGGAACAGAAAAGCATGAGTGTTAAAACAGTCCCATGCAGAGGGTAGAAGCAGGAAAAAGTGACTCCTGGGAGCTGTGCTGGAGGCATGTGCTTCTCCAAGGGGGAGCACTCGGGCTCCAGGGCCACATTTGCAAGGGTGCAAGATGCTGTGCTCCCGTGAGCCTGCCATGGGACAGTATTCTGCCTTACTCTTGGAAAGCTTTGCCTGACCACACACCGGCACTTGTCCAGATCTGCTCAGCCTAAACCAAACTTAGGAGGTTCTTGTGAAGGATCACTGGGGGGTGATGTCATTGCTGGCATCATGCTGAAACGCCTAGCCCTGGAGGCTTCCTGCAGCTCCAGCTGCACAGCCATGCATACTAACATGGGTGAAATGATACTGCTTTGATGGTTCTTGAGTCAATGAAGCTTGTTCTTGTAGAAACAAAGGAAGAAGACAAAAGCCACCTTAATACTGCCTCAGCTGTGTGCGTTTTATGGCTTGGCAGCAAAAATAATCAAAAAATATCAACAAAATTCTCCAGAAAGCTGGGAGGAAGGAGAGATTGTTACTGAAAAGAGTATTTAATTCTCTAGTTAAAACAGCCCATAGATATTCAGACAGTTAAGGAACACTGAATACTGCAAACTGTGCCTGCAAGCACAGGTATGGTGTGTATGTGTGTTCAGAGAACATATGTTCACATATAAGCTACTTGCTTGTGAGTGGGTATCATTCGTAATGTATGCTTTGCATGCAGTGCTGAATGTATGAAATATAGCAAGGATGCACTGTGGAGTAATATTGACTCTTGAAGTATTTTGTAAATCTAATTTAATGGTTGAAATCACAGTTGTCTGGAAAACCTTCTTCCAGTAAGTGCTCTATATTCTCTGCAAAGATTTCATTTGTTATTTGGTATACCAGCTAGGCATATATTGCATATCCATAAGTCACTACACGCAAAATACTCGTTTAGACCAAATCTCTCCTGGAATAAAACCCTTTAGGACAGAAAGATAACTCCTTAAGAGCACAGGCTAGATAGTTTCAAATTCTTACTCATTTTTTTTTTATAGTTCATAACTGCACTATATTCTACTATTGATCAGGTACTCTAGTCTTAATAGGTTTTTTTTTTAGCAAGGATTTGTGTCTGAGGAAAGAAACACGTGTTAGTAGTAGGACATAACCACAAATTTAAAAGAAATAGCAACCTTTGTGCTAGAGGCTTGGATCGTCAGTCACTTAGATAACCACTTGTTATTGCCAGTGACCCTGTCAGTACAGATGTTAACGTTAAATGTCCTCCATCGAGTATGCTCTATGACACACTCCGTGGTAGCGTTTATGCACTCTACATCAGCTGAGTGGGATGTAACATAAAAGTTAATTTGCAAACTTTCACGTTTTTCTGACATATTTCAAAGTCCATCTAGACACTTTAGCTTGGGTTATGGTGCCAATGGATTGTGCCCTTTGATCCGGAGGAAACCAAGCTTAGCTTCTGCCATGCTTGCCTCCTGCTGCGGTCTGCTTGGCTGCCAACGGCTGTGCCTAAGGTCCAGGAAAATAGAAGCTGCATCTTGGTTTAGCTCAGTAGAAGGATCCTGATGTAAAGCTTGGGCTGA
The DNA here is from genome assembly GCF_009769465.1 of Tauraco erythrolophus. Taxonomy (NCBI): domain Eukaryota; kingdom Metazoa; phylum Chordata; class Aves; order Musophagiformes; family Musophagidae; genus Tauraco; species Tauraco erythrolophus. The sequence continues at coordinate 13,317,472 of NC_141472.1, read as the reverse complement.
AGTGTTAGGAGATGATTACACAGTTTTATTGTCTGTGCACGTTTTAGTGACCAAATAAAAGAGCAGTCTAGAAGAGCCTGTCTCCTAACATGCAGACAGGATGCCCAACTTCCTACTCGCCCTCCCCCAGCAAAAAGTATCAATGATTTATTTATTGGATCTTAGCATAGTTTTTCTTCTGCTTTCTGACATTTTATATGAAAAATGGCTGTAAGTGTGATCAGTGCTTGGTTTGCTGCATGGGAATGGCTGTGGTTTGAGGGGAGCCTAGGGGACACTTTATGAGCTATTAAGTAACTCATTAACTGGGAGACTGCATACTTGACAGGAGAGACCCAGGTAGGCTGGGATGTCTTCTGATACATTGTGCTAGAGTTTAAAGATGCAGCAAATAAATGTTCACCTAATGGTACAACAAGTTCTCCTCTCTCTTCCTACTGGCAGCACGTCTTTTTAAATGGCAGAGATACAATTTGCTTTTGCCGCTGGACCTTTCCCAGAAGGAACACCTATTTCGTGTATCACTGATGTTAATGCTAGATAAAGCTTTTTCTGGAAGCAGAAAATGTGTCAGAAAATGGAATTGTTCTATTACTACGATTTTTTTTTTTTTTTTTTAGTCTTAATCATTAGGTCTGAACATATAAGCTAATTCTATCAGTCAGTGGTGGTTCATACCTTTACCCTGGAGTTTTTGGGTCAGCTGTAGAATATATCACTGCTGTACTCCTATATTCCCTGTTCCCTGCTATCTCAGCACCTTTCAGTTGTAAGTATGATGTAGGAAAGAACTGTTACAGGTAGTTTGTACACCTCAGGATATTTGTATGCTTCAATTGAAGGAAGGAGCATGGGTGTGCATACCCTCATTAGCTAAAGCTTCTCAGCACACTTAACACAGTGGTAGCAAAGACAGTCGCAGAGTAACCTGAATACGGCCATTTCCTCCTCTTGATTGTGGAAGGCTGTGCCCCTGGGTTAGAGCTGCCAGTGGTAAGCTGTTGCTTAGGTTGCAAAGCTCCTTGATGGCATGCTCTGCTGTCTTCAGTCCGGAGGGCTGGCAGAAGTATCAGTAGCATCTCCTTCAAGTCTTTTCTTTTTTCATTTGCTGAATTAAGGAATCTTGCTGCTCCTCTGCTCAGGCCAACCTACCCCAACGGCGCAGGAATAACCGTAAGGTCAAAGCCATAGAGAATCAGCCACAACAGAAGTGTGGAGTGCACAACTACGTTGGGCCAGGGTGGGCAGCCAGAATAGGGGTGTAAAAGCCTTCACCCCATCTTACACAAATGATGACATGCACCTTGCTGGGGGAAAACAAAGGATGAGCATTGTTTTACAGGGTAAACAAGAACAAGAAAAAGCCCGAGCACGTTCACCAAGTGAGTGCTGGGTGAAGCCATGTCAGCATCTGAGCTGCAAACTAAGGTGATGCTTCTGCTGTCTGTGGTAACTCAGTGCCCCAAGTGCCTGCCATTGCACCTTATGGTTGTGGTCACAAATGCTGGTGGGTGCTGGCAGGGGAGTGAGCAGCTGTATGCCAGCAGGGAGAAGGGGCTGGTCACAACGAGGTGGCAAGTACAGGCTGTATTCAAGTAACAGAGCTGTCAGACAAAGATGCAGTGGCTTGTGTTGGGGGGGGGGCTGATAAGGGGGAGGCATTTGGCTCTCCGAGGACTACAGTATTTTGAGGAGAAAACAGGCTAGATCTGTTCCCTTGCTCAGCACCTTTGAGAAGGAGCTATTTCAGTTAGGAGCTGCTCCACTCCTCCTGCTCATAGTGCCAGTTCCTGTGATGTGCTTGGGGCATGATGCTAGAAGATAATCCATGGGCTGTGTGACTCCAGCACATTAAATATGCAGTAGCGTCTGTTTTGCCAACTACATGCAGAGGGAATGGGCTTAGGAGAGGCTGCTCACTACAGTGCACATAGTACTGGTGTCTTGGCTTTCAAGACCAGCAAGGAGGAATAGAAACCATAGAAATTCTGCAGTACAGGCTGCAGGTCAGCTGGGTGGCACTATTAACCCATTTGTGCCAGAAACAGACACTCTGTGTTCTCAGCAGCAGAAGATTGTGAACACTTTTAGGGAAGTTCTTGATTAGAATGGTGATTCTAAGCTGACTCAGTTCTCTCATCATTGCTAATGGAGAAAATGAGCTGTATGTGTTTTTTAAGCTGGGGAATTAGTTCAAATACCAATTATTTTCAGGATTTGGATTTGGTTATTTCTAACTTCCTAAGAAAACATAAAAGTTGGGATAATAAAATTATAAATGTTAAACCTCACTTCCTTGTAGAGTAGTAGGAAGTGCAGACAGAAAGGAAAATAATGCACAATATCTATTCATGGTCAGTGTAGACCATTGCAGACAAATTCTCTTGATAAATTGACACCTTGACTGTACCTACAGGTAGCAGAGAAGCCTTCCTCAGCATCCCTACTGCCTGTGCATGACTTCTTGTCGTTTTCAGACGTGTCTAAGGTAACATAGAGGTGTTTGTGCAGCAAAACAGGTAAACCAAAAGGCAAGCTTTTCATTCCTCTGCTGAATAGGATGTCACTAGAGGCAAAGAAAGTGGGATTTGGAAAAATCTGGAAGGCAGTTGTCAGCCTGCAGTGGCCAAAGCAGATCTGGGATTCCCCAAACCATTGTATATATGCAATTTTGTCAGAAATCTTCTCTAAGGTACTAGATTTGTGGGGTCTTAGCATAGTCACAGTCCTTTGGTGAAGCAAGAGGAAAAAAAAGCTGCTCAAATGAGCAAATATCAGGAAATTAACTACATCTTTCTTCAGCCTGCTTTGAATCCTAGGTTTCCTAAATCAGTTGAAATATTTTATAATGTATACAGTATGCAATATATAAAAATTACAGTTATAAGGCAAAGCTGTTTATTTTATATAATAATGTTCAAAACCATTCTCTGTTGATAATACCAATATTTTCAAGCCTGATATTCTCAAGCCTGGTATTCTCAGTAAACTAAAATTCTGGTGCATCAAAACAGAGTGTTAAAAATTATGAGACTTTAGAGTAAAAGCCCCTCAAGTTCCTTCCGATTTCTGTTTTTTCAGGTGCACTGGGCTTCTGTTTTAAGCACTCCTCACATGCAGTAACTGGGACAGTTTACCAGTGTGTGGCTTAAACAAATGCAAGTTAAAATTCTTCCACATTCACCTGACTCACAGTTGGTGAGGTGCTTGACAAATATTGCAAGACTCTAGCTAGCTATTTTGGTAAGACTGCTAGTTGCATTTAGCTGATAAGATATACATCAGTTTTTGACTGTATGAGCTATTGGGGACTATTCTGGAAAAGGGTGCAGTAGTAGGGTGTAAATGAAGTAGGAAGAACAGAGTGTGTTCCTTCAGAAGTAACTGTTTTTATTGTTTGGATTTTTCTCCCATGTTGGTTTGGGTTTGTTGTGATGGGAAACAGTTGAGGCTGGAAAGAACCTCTTTAGACCATCTAGTCCAACTTCCATGTGCAAAGCAGGGTATGTTTGAACACTTTCTGATGGGGAAAATGAGGCTGGTTACACCAGGCATCGCATGTGGGTTTGAGTGATTGAGAAAAATGCACTTGGCATTTCAGAAAATTAATTGCTTGAAGTCAACTAAAAGGCAAGGAAGAGGAAGAAAGTGTGATGTGCTCTTAGGAAAGACAATGTGACTGGTTTCAATGACTACTCTTCAAGTGTTTCCTCTAAACATGCTTTTAGTGCCTCTGATCAAACACCTTTATGTGTATGTCCACCATTAAGGCTGGAAACATACAAAATCTCAGAAGTATTTTGCTGGGCTAAATGACAACAATGGAGATATATATATATATACTTTATATAGATAGAGAGATAGTTATAGGCATATATACTTGAGAGAGAGAGAGATACTTAAATGAACACCATGCTTAAGAAAGGTAGATAGCAGCTGTGCAAAAAATTTTGAAACCTTTTCTTCAGGCAAACTTCTCTAATGACACATTTGTGGGGCACAGCATGAAGTTCCCCACCTCAAGGGCTCAAGCTTGCAAGTAGGTGCTTCAGCTGCAGAGCAAGCACAACAAATGAATGCAGATTAAACGTGCGTCATATGTGGTAGGTCTAAACACTTCAGAGGTAGTGTCTTTCTAGCTGTCACCGCACTCCTGGACACTGGCCCATGCTGCCGAGGCTGTGACGTAACATGGTCCTTTGAGTGATGCATGTTCCAGTGCTCTTGGCTAAAATGGAGTTTAGAAACATATGTAAATGTATGTGACACATGCAAGATGGACATAACCAGCTGTTCAGCAGGTAAAAGGAAACAGTAATGTCTTTAGGACAGACTGACAAACTGGGACAAAATAGGAAAAGATTGCTGTGGTCCAACTCAAGTCTCCAATTGCCTACACATGATGGAAGGCCATTTGGCAGAGTGAGAGGTGCGCTAGGAGCAGGCTCTGGCTGGTAGTGCTGTCTTTGACTCTTCACTTCCGGTGTGCTGAGCATGCCTGCCCTGTGCTGAAGCAGCCAGTTTTGCCCAGTGATAATCTGTTTGGTGGTCTGTCTCCCAGACACTCTCGCAGGAGCAAGAGGCTGGAGGTATACTAGCGATTCCAGTGAACTACTCTGACCTTGGATTGTTGGTGGCAAGGAGCCGAAGTTCCTGGCTGGTAGGAAGTCCTAGTGTTTAAAAATTAAAATTCATTTGTAATTGAAGTGACAAAGGAAAATCTCAGAACCTTATGTGAAGCAAATTCAGGGAAATGTTGATTATTTCCCTAGAAATTGTTCTATTAGATTTAATGTTAAATGTAATAGTAATATTAAATATGAAATGCATGGCTGCGAAGGGTCAATGTAAATATTTACTGTAGCATTAACTATATTATATGATTGCAATGGAATGTTTGGACTGTTTTCTCCATTACAGTTTTATCATAATCGACATGTTTCCCCAAACATTTTGGTTTGAACAAAATGATATTGATCTTTTTCAAGAAAAACCTCTTTAGTCGGCATTTTTCCAGGCAGCAGTGACACACAGGGTGGAACTCAGGCTGACCTTGTCCATTCCAGCATCCTGCAAACAGCTGCTCTGTTGAGTTGCTCTTCTGGAGTAGACTCTTCAATAACGTTGGGGAGACGTAGTACTCCCAGGGTGGTTGGACTGAACCAAGTGGTGCCATGGAAGGAATCTAGGACTGCTTAGAAAGAGAAAGGAAAGCAAAATGGTTATGCTAAGGACCAAGGAACAACAGAAAGGAGAGATGCAAGAGCCAACTTCTCACAGACACTCGTGGGATTTTTTTGAGCTGAATCAATGAACGTGAGGCCCCACGTGCCTTTAGAGATCCATCCCTCAGTGTGTCTCAGTCTTGTGGGGCTGTGGCACGGCTAGTCCAGCCAGGTGTGCTGGGATGGGACTGTAAACCCTTCTGGAAAACCCCGTATGCTGGTTCAAAAGTGCCCAAGTGCCAGTTTGTCTTAAGCTCAGGCTGCTGAGTCCAAGTTGTTCTGATGCTGGGGTGGGCTGGTCCTCCCTCAGCAACCACTGCAGCAGCTTTGCTGCCAGGGCTCTGTTCTGGGGCTTGATGGGGTCTCGCAGGTATGCTGGAGCCATCTTCCACTGGCCTGCCTCTTCCCTGTGCACCTCAAGGCTGCTCCCCCTGCATGTCCCTGGATGTTGGCATCTTCCCACAGATGTGGATTTACTGTCTTGCTCTCTCTGAGTCTTGCCCGCCTCCCAGGCAGTCTCTGGGCTGGCTCACATCTGTGCTTATCCTGTCAAGAGACGATCAGCTCTCTGTGCTGAAGCAGCTGCTGCAGGAAGAGGTACCAGCAAAGCTGGGTTGTACCAGTTTATGGTGGGTTTAATCGTTTTCCACTTCTGCAAAGAGGCAAAGCCTTTCCTACTACTTTTGCTGTCTGTGTGGTGGAATAAACATCTGTTGGGCCAGTTCTAATTTGCAAGTGAGGGCAATTACCCGTGGCACAGGTGTGTTACTCTCTGAAAGATTTTATTTCTCTCCAACATGGACACGTCTGCAAATAATTTGAGGCACTGCTATTTTATAGCCTTACACCCTATGGAGGCTAATTACTGTGCTTTTTTTCTTCACCTTACTGTATCTTTGTTTCATTCACCAGAGGAAAACTCCCACTTATGCCCCTCCCATTTGCCACATAAAAACTCTCTTTGAAGTGGGAATACAAGTCACAATAAGTTTATTGTTAAAGTAAATTAGCACTGAATGAGAACACAGTGTATGTTTATGAGCCAATACATTTTGGAGAGTGAGCCATTAAATTCCAGTAGTTTGCCTCCCATCTTTGTGGTTCACAGCTGGCTTGTGTGAAGGTTTGATAAGAATCAGTGGGAGAATGAACTGACCATCTCCTGCAAACAAAACACTTTTTTTGACCTTTCTGTTTGCAAAATACAGAACCTTTAGGAATCTGTTTCCTTTAACTGCAGGCTGCATCTGCAGATGATTGGAAACATACCTACAAGTCCCAGGATGTTCAGATCCAAAGTCTTGGAAGTTCAGTTCTACATCAAACCCTTTGAAGTTCATTCTCATCTCTGCAAATGACTGATGGAAATGACTGAGCATCTGAAACTTGTTAAGAAACTAATCCAAGGACGCTCATTTAGCTTAGTGGCTTTTGGATCAGGCCCTTGCAGTAAGCTCTCCTGAAATAAGGGACATTAATTTTCCATCTCTGTTTTGCTCCATTATTCATTGGTAGGAATATGAAGTGGTCAGACAAAATCTAACGAAATTTCTCTTTTCCTACACCCATTTAAATAGTTTCTAAATGGCAGCCTGGCATGGAGGGATGTCTAAAACAAGGCAAGAGAAACAAAAAATTTGTGGGCTTCAAAATTCCAAACAAAATTCAGATCCTTGAAATTTGGGCTGGGCTCCAGGGCTAGTTTACTCATCTGTCTGTTTTCTGGATCCTGAGGCTCATCCTGTTCTTGAATATGATAGCGAGTTTGCCTGGACCAGGGACGGAAGGAACATGGAATGCAATTGCTAGCTCCATGTTTTCTGGCCCAGACTCTCCTTATTTTGGGGTGGCTTTACATTGTGCTGTTGGTGCGGAGCATTCATCAGAGCAGGATATGGGGAAATCTCCTTACCACAGGGCATTCCTATATTGCCCAACTTTCCCATGATCTCTGCAGGGGACTTGAAGAAATTCTCGCTGCCTGCCATACCTGGCTCAGGAGTGAGCAGTGCTTGGGGTTTGCTGACCTGGCTTAGCGTACTGGCATGCACAAAGCAACACTGGGATCTGCTGAGCATGAAGGCATCTTAAAATGGCCTTGTGTGCACCTGCTGTGAAACCTTAGGAAAAAATTGTCAACTCTACCACTTTTCTTTCCATGGGTTGTTTCAAGCTGACACAGAAAAACTGGAGAGTTTGTCTTTTCTACTGGTTTAGTCTCTCTGAACTCTCTCTCTATTTGTGCAGCCTTTCTTGGTATGGCTGTTACACACAGGATGGAAGAAACCTGGCTTTGCCCATCAGACCTCTGGCTGGTGTGAAAAATAGCTTTCTAATTTTTACAGTTTTCCCTGAGATGGCACATTGGAGGTGATTTGAACATGGAGTCCTCTTAAAATCATATCGTAAACTTGCTTGTCAGAATAAAAGGATACATTGATCTTGACTAGAGAAAAAAAAAAATCCGTTATGCTACTTATGTCTGAAGAAAACAAACCTTCCGAAGTGAAGTATTGACTCACTGAGGTCAATGTTGAAGCTAGGGCCTAGAGACACTGTATGTGAGTCTTCCCTTGAGCTAGGAAAGCGTCAGCCCACCTGGTGTGTTGGTTCCCTGCAGGGTCCCGTACCTCAGCTCTGGGGACACTCTGGAGGCCACAAGCCCAGGGCATTGGATCCAGGACTGGACGGTGTGAGCTGATTTTCCTTGGACTGTAACAGTTTCTCAGGACTGCAGTAGCCCATGGCAACTGGCAGACATTGCTGCAGCCCTCAGGTTGCTCTTGTTAGCACAGGGAGACCTATGCAGTGAAATACTTCATTCTCTAGGAACTGAAGTGCTAAATGCAATGTGCTTGGGAGCACAAGGCCAAGTAAAGCATTAACACCAGAGTTAAGACAAACCAATTCAGGAATAACTAATATTGTTGACTTTGCTTGCACAAAATGCCACTTTCTTTGAGCTTTTATTCTCTCCTCCAAGAGCAGGTTTAAGGGCAAACACAAATATTAGTCATCTTTCTCCTATTAATTATTGTTAAAGATTTAAGGGATCATAGACTTTGAAGTTAATGCCCCATTCAATGTGGGAAAAGGCAAAACTGTGCATCCCCAGTGGTGGTGTTCTTTCTGGCTGGCTGGTTGATCATAGACCAACTGTCTTGCCTTGCGACATCAGCAGCACGTTGCTTTACTTAGGGGCAGTAATTGTGAGATGAAGCAGGATTCGGATGAAGAGAGTGAGTGAGTGAGCATGGCCGCATGTGTGCATCGCGTGTGTACGTGTGCACGCTCCTGAACGCGTAGATGAATGAACGCAGCAGTAGACCTGCTTCTAAATCCTGGTGTGGCAGGCCTGCTCTTTTGCCCTTGTGCAAGATTTTATCTTTGCTTATCCTGTATAACGATCTCTTTCATGTCTTATATACAAAAGAACTTCTGAAATCCTGGATTAACTTTGGAATAAAAGTTTTTATTTCCTCCAAACATGCGTGGCTTCCATGGCTTGCTATAGTCTAAAAGTGACTTTTTCCAATGGCATTGTAGGGCTTCCAGGTTTGCATTCGTCAGTTCCAGATTGGATTTCTTTGCTTTGCAAAAGTGAAGATATATTTGATAAGCCTCTGCAGTCTTCCTTGGATTGAGATGAGCAGGGTTCTTCCTTTCTTAGGAATCTCTTCTGTTGGCTGTGTGATTACCCTTCATCAGCCCTTCACAGACGTTATGAAGGATGGAGTTTGGACTCATATTTAGAGTTATCACAGGGCATATGTCTAGGGAAAAAGAACCCAACCGTGCTAAGGGGATTTTAGGAAAATTTGAAGAATGGAACAGTTTTTGTAAACTTAGTATGTTTGTTAGACAGCATTGAATGTAATACTCAGTATAAAGGTATTGAAAAACAAACAACTTACAAAAAAAACCCCAAATGATTAATTCTTCTTACCTAGTCATTTTCATTTGCCCCAAATGAAATTTTGGAGCAATCAAAGACACCTACTAATTTGGATTAAATTGGATGAATAGTTTTGGCTAGAAGGGTTGAAATATTTTGCATTATATCCATATAGCTATACCTGTATAAAAAACCAAAACCAACCAAACAAAACCACAAAAACAACCAAAACCCAAACCAAACAAAAAAAACAAGCCACCCTGCTTTGCACTTTCGAAAGCATTTCAGTTTGGGGCATTTGTAATAGAGAGATGTACACTTTTTCTGTAGTGATGATTCAAGTTTACAAACTCAAATTTATGAATTGATTTTTTTTTTTCTATTCTGTCTAGAAAAAGGAAGGACAGAAAGCTTTGAATGAGTGGTTTCCTTTTTATTTTTTTTAACTTAGGTGATTTTTCTGAAAGGGTTAAATAATGCTAGATTTTTTTTTTTCATAAAGAGATTTCTTAAGAAGGTCTCCTGTTTATTGTAAAATTTAATTTTTTAGTATTTCTTCTTGGCCACTGAACCCCAAACTCCATTGTTTACGCAGCCCTATTTGTAGTAAAAGCCAAGGAAATTACCGCTTAGAAGTGGGATTTCCACCCATATTGCCTGCCTGGCCTAATTACTGCTCTCCAGGGCACTCTAGGGTATCCGGTACTCCACCTGGCCTAGGCTTGCTTGAATATTATGAAAAGGAAAGGGAGGAGACTGGCTCTGTAGCCTGTTCCTACTTTCCTATACATGATGCAAGTCCTTCCCTTTACTTGAAGAAATCTTTAAAAAAAATTAAAAAATATATTTTTGCACAGTTTGAATTGATACCTACAATCCTGTTTTGTGCATCAACGTTTGTAAGAGTGAAGCAGCACTTCTCACTCCTTTCTGAACTCATCTGCCTCTTCTGTGACAGTGGCAGGCTTGGAAATGACTGCTGATTACGGCAGGTGAAAGTCATGAATACAGAGGGGCCGGGAGGAAAATTGCATTGCAATCCGCCATCCACCCTGGAAAGCAGAACGGAGATGATGCTGTGCCAGAACATCCTCCATATGCGCTGTTTAAGGGCAAAGGGGGAGGTGGACTCTCCCAGGGATCAACACTGAGCTTTAGCACGTTTCAGAAATCAGCTCTTCAAGCAAACGAGGGAATGTCCTGGAGGCAGCACCGGTTCCGCAGCAGGGCTGGGGGCAGCAGGAGACCATCACCTGGCAGTCGACAGGTTGAAGCAATGCTGGAGAGAACCACTTGGCAACAGGCAGGTGGACCAGACAGCAGGAGTGCGGCACCATTTGCTCCATGACTTGGCATTAATGAGACACCTATTGGAATCCTGCACACTCTTTAAAGACCTTCTGTGCGGAAAATCGTTACGTTTACCGTAATCCTTCGCAGGTGAAAAACCAAACTGGAATCTTCCCTGTTATACTTATCTGTGGGCTTCCTAGGAGGCTTTTGGAGCTGTGTGAGTCATGTTGCTTTCTGGATGGAGGTGCTGAGAAGTAGACAGCTACTGCAAGCGATACACAAACTAGAGAGTCTTGTGCATGAAAGGGGTAGGGTTCAGCGTGAAGGGCTGTTATTTGACTTGACAGTTAGGATTGGGTTTTTCCAAGCCGTTTCCCTCTGTGTGTGTGCACTCTTAAAAGCACTGTTGCTGCACATGCAGGAGAGAGCTAACATGCCGTGTATGAATACACACAATGGAGAACACCTCTTGGAAACGTGGCCCCCAAAATTAGGGCTATATCTTTAAGGAGCTTATATGTCCAGCATGCTGAGCTCTTCCTAAAAGATTGGCTGTAGGATTAGCAGTGAAGGAGTAGACTGAGAGCCACCCAGGCTGTGCTTTAAAGTGCTTTTTCTTAGACCACCTAAAAGCTCTTGGATTCCTCAGTGGCAGTGACAAGCAATCTGTGAAAGGAGGCTCTGTGCTAGGGGAAAAGTAGCCCAGGTGCTCTCTGGCTTATGTAGCTGGACAGCAGGAAGGAAAGATACCTTTTTAATTTCATGATACTAGTGGTCAATTATGGAGTCTTATTGTTTCCTTCTCAAGGAGACTTCCACTTCCCGTAAGCTTTGAAGCAGACCATTGCTCTCCTGCGCTACCATTATATGAACACAGCACTGATCTACAAATCCTGTTTGTTCACATTTGAGACTCTGGCCCAGCAGCTGGAGAATTCAAGTGGTGCTCCTGGAGCCTGCCCCAGAGAGCTGGCCCTCGCCGGGACAGAACTTGAAGCTTTCTGCTGACTTACGAGGGCTTTGCTGGTTCATAGTGCTGCAGGAAGCAGCCCTGCAGCCTCAGCCTCTGCACCTCTCTTTGACGTACCTAGAGAGAAGGATGGGGAAGAGAGAGGAAAACTAGAAAGGTAGAGAAACTATTCTTTTGTTGGGGGGCTGGGGATGCCCTACCACTTACTGTAGCTGAGAACAAGCGTAGCATCCTCTGTAGTACTAGAGCCAGGAGGCAGCAAGAGAAATGTAGAATCTTGTGCCTGATGTGGCAGGGGGAGGGAAAATGTCTTTTAAAGTGTAATAACACCTAGGTTTTATAATCCTGCCCAGCTCAGGCTTGACAATTCTTCCGATAGCCCAAATACTATAAATTTAGTTGAAGATAACAGAACAGATGGGAAAAACATATGGTTTGTAGGTAGTGTGTGGTGGTTGATATTTGTGGTACATTAGGGGAATTTATTTTATTCTCTCTCTTTCCCTGTATAACTTTTTTGATACCTTCTTGAGTTCTTTGTGCCTTTAGGTGAGCTTATGGCTTTGCAAATGTCTGATAACTCCGCTTTATTCAACCAAATTGTCTGTTGCTTTGTAAATCTCCATCAGAGTTAGTGAGTTTATTGTCTGTTTATATTACCTTCAAGCTCTAGTTTGAGCCAGTAGAAGCTGGATCCCTTAAAGCCCCATTGATTATTCCATCTGTCCCATTAATATCTGTGGAAAGCTTGAATGGACAAGTGATACTGTACAGAAACTTCCATTTACTCGGCTGCTTTACCAGTCCTCACCATGTGCATTGGATGCCAAGAGATTCAGCATGGACAGAAGCATGCCAAGGATGCAGAGAGCGTGCCTGTATGCACAGGCTGGGAGCAACACAGGACCTGCTGGGCAGAGGCCACCTTCCCACCAATGCTGGCCTTACCCTGCTTCAGCACAGCTCCCCACCATGGCTGTCTGGGGGGGAATGGGAGGGCACCTCCAGTGGTGTGTGCTGCTGCCAGCAGCATAGACTGCTTCCCTTTCGGTTCTGTTTAGAGAAAGCCTGCCTGTTCTGCAGGGAGCTGCTGGAAAAGCACCAGAATATTAACCCCCTGGTTTACCTGCCAATCTCCTCCCTACCAAATTTGTGTGTTATGCAGAGCCAGGTACGATGTTCAGCTTTTTATATGATGCAACACCTAGGCAGCCAGACTGGGTTTAGCGCACGAATATACAAATGCTTCAAGTATTTGCTTATGACTACCTGAGAAAAGCTGCCTAAGAATATGAGTCATGGTTACAGCATAGATTTATATTAAGGGAAAAGGACTTCAGTCAAACGTACAGGAGTCAATACATTTGCCCATAACTTTAAGATACTTGAGAAGAACCCTCTTTTCCCTTGGAAAGGATGTTTGACTGCTGGTCTTTCCATGTGGCTATAGTCTGAAGGGAAGGTGTATGTCCTTGCCATAGTAAACAGACAGGATAAAGTCCAGCTTCTGATAAAGAATGAGACTGGGCTTGAACCAAACTGAGCCTCACCTATCAGAATCTTCTGTCCCTGAACCCCACCTAAGTGCTATGAGGTCTGAAATAGGCTGCTGACTGACCCAGCAGTGTCCACCTTGTGTCTTGAATGTATTCTTGTGGTACAGGGATGTTGTGCTTGGACCAAATCTCCTGAATATGCATAAAGCTTTATTTGTCATCCACCAATCCACCTTGGTTCATCACCTGCACACTTGCCTTCCTGCATGCCCAGAAACTATGTGTGTCTGTAGTCCTTCTCACGTTCAGTAACAAAAATTATGTGCAGCAATATTCTCACGATGTTGTTGACCTAACTTTTCCCACTTTGCTGAATTTATCTGAAAACTATTTGCAGGCTTTTAACCTTAGCTTGAGCCGAGGCTCTTCCATATTATCTCAGGCTCCTCAAAGCAGCCTGGTAGTGCATGACCTATCATTAGAGATGTGGATTATGTGAACACCGTGATGAAATGAGTGCTGCAAACATGTTCTGTTTTGTAAACACTGTAAATATGTTACCCTGTGGGATAGATGGCATGAAGTGCATAGCGCCAAGCTTATCCTGATGAGAAAGCCAAATGTGCCATGGGGAACCAGCCACAAGAAGAGGCAGAGAATTTAAGTAAATTTAGCTGAGACAGGTTTGGGTTGATGTCCATACTACTGAGATAGGATACTAAATATCTATGTTTTTATGCGAACTGCGGAAAATTAAGTGGAAGATTACGACTTTAGCTGTGCCTGGAAAGATGCGCTGCACAATGGAGAAGAAGGATACAATCCTGCAAAGTATTTGGCATTCTTGTAATCAGTGTGTGCCTGGTGCAAATATCTGATCCAGCTGACAGGAACAGTGCAGGCCTCCCATTGACAAGGATGGGTTTCAGATTTGGCTTGCAGAATTGACTGGGACAAACTTACTGATGTGGATTTCTATTTTAGGAGTAATGATCAGGTTCCAGCTGGCAGAAGGTCACTGTGAGTTGTCACTGAAAGCGCAGCTCAAAGGCTAAGGGAAATTGTAGGAGAAGGATTATCTTGGCAATGCAATTTGGGACTACCAGAATTTTAAGACTATTGCATGCTGATCAATGAAGATCCTTAACTCTGGCATCTCCCCCTTGAGGCCAGACTTTAAAATTACAAAACTCAGGATCAAAAGAAAACTGTTCAGAACAGTACTGAAGGCCCAAAGCCGCAGTTCCTAGTAGAAGGGCTTGTGACTCCCATGTTAGCTGGGTAATGTTTACGTTATTTCTGCCTGGGTAGCCCAGGAAATGAGAGAGTTGAGTTGTGGAGAAGGGATGTTTTTCCTAGTGCCTATTGATACCAGCGTGAGCAGGAATAAGATCTAGAACTCGGAAGGGTGAAGGCTAAACAACAGGCCTGATACTAGCGGAGGATGTATGTTGTGCCATGTTGCTTAGCCCTTTTCTGAAGGCCCACAATGATGCTGTGGCTGGGGACAAGATGACTGTACCTGGGAAGTTCTACGGATTGGTTTTGCTTTTTTGCTTGACTGGAGAGCACTTGTGCTCCAAAACACAGCCTTTGTAAAATCAGAACGTGTTTATAAATTGACTTTTCACACCTCTTGTATGTTCTTAGGAAGGGAATGCTCTATGAGTCAGAAGTTTTTAAAAAATTGTTATTGAGTTTCTGATGGTATTTTATGTATATATTCCATCTTTGAAATATTTCTTTTGGAAGGATGCGGGATGTATAACTATTCACTTAGTCTTTAAGTGAGGTATTTTTTCAGCTGTAATTGTGTCTTTTATTCTTAAACTTACCCTTATAATTAAAAGGATATGACAAGCTTTTACATTCCTAAACTCTGACCCATTTAATGTGATTGGTTGTGCTTGATGTCTTTCCTCCATTTTTCTCTTTCCTGAGTTCCTAACTCCCAGATAGCCAAAATTAATTTGTTTGTTACTAATAGCTCTTCCACCCACTTGCCACACCTAGTTAGTGGTTCAGCAAAGCCGTACTTTAAAAGTAGCCAGAACCTGATTCTGCTTTGCCTTACACTGACTCTGTATGGCTGTAGCTCCAACAGGGAGAAGGGAATCAGTCTTAATCTATAAACATTATTCCTCTGAAATATTTGGCAGTGACTTCTTTTAACCTTATTGCAGAAATTTCCTTTGCAGGACCATGCAAAATGTATTTTACATCTGATAGGGCATTTAATGAATCCTGGTTCCTTCAGAGTTTCAATAAACATGCCTTGCTGAAAACTTTATAGACAGCTCCATTGGCAAGGGAATGGGACAGAGCAGAGCTGCAGCCTTTGAAGGCTTGAGGCTGGAATTGCCATTCCACTGCATCTGGCTGAAGGGGGGTGGTTGCCCACAGCAAAACAAGCAGGTAGTGAATGTCACCCTGATCCTGAAGCCATTTCTATCTGCTCTGCGCTGGTATGAATGACTGCGTGTAGCCCGTGGAGCTGAGCTTAACAACACCTTTCTGGGTGCCAGACGAAATCACAACTGAGTAGAGATATGTCAGTATCAAATGATCAAAAGAGGAAACAGAATTAAGGCTCATTGGCGTTGCTGTGGAGAAACAATAAAACTGCCAGTAACAGAACTGCAACAAAAGAGGCTTTAGCTATTGGCTTCATAGATGGCTGTGTATCCCAGAACCCTTGATTTTGGAGATCATTTTGTAGCAAAGCGACCCAGGACTGCAGCTGTCCCTGGTGTCCCCTATGTGCCTTGACTGGGTCCAGCCTCTCCCGGAAACCTTTCATGCAGCTGCCACCTCACAGAGCTGAAGACTTGTAGGTGGGTTTGCTTGTTCCCTTCCTTGGATGAAGTGACTGTGATTAGCTATTAAAAAGGGCTCCATTGTAAGAAAAATGTGAGCTAGTGAATGGAAGGAAAACGTTGACTTTCAATTCCATAGCACTTGTAATCTGTTGAAGACCAAAAATGTCATTTATTACTAAAGACTTGTGGTTTTGCTGCTCTTTGTATTGTTGCAAAGACAGTCTAATTACGTCTCTGTTTGGATTTATTTATAATGCTTGTACATGGGCCTCTCTTTTCCCTGCCCTTTAAAGAAGGGAAAGGCCAGGAGAATCTGGTAGCAGAGTTAGGCTGTCTCCATCTCTGGGGGGGTAGAATCATAGAATCATAGAATGGTTAGGGCTGGAAAGGACCTTCAAAGGTCATCTAGTCCAACCCCCCTGCAAGGAACAGGGATATCTCCAACTAGATCAGGTTGCTCAGGGTCTTGTCCAACCTGGCCTTGAACGTCTCCAGGGATGGAGCATCCACCACCTCTCTGGGCAACCTGTTCCAGTGTTCTACCACTCTCATAGTAAAAAATTTTTTCCTAATATCCAACCTGAACCTACCTCCCTCTATTTTAAAACCATTACCCCTTGTCCTATCATAACTGGCCCTCCTGAACAGCCTCTCCCCATCTTTCCTGTAGGCCCCCTTGAGGTACTGGAAGACCGCTATAAGGTCACCCCGGAGCCTCCTCTTCTCCAGGCTGAACAGCCCCAACTCTTTCAGCCTGTCCTCATAGGAAAGGTGCTCCAGCCCTCTTATCATCTTCGTGGCCCTCCTCTGGACCCTCTCCAACTGGTCCATGTCCTTCTTATGTTGGGGGCTCCAGAACTGGACGCAGTACTCCAAGTGAGGTCTCACGAGGGCAGAGTAGAGGGGGAGAATCACCTCCCTCGACCTGCTGGCCACGCTCCTCTTGATGCAGCCCAGGACGCGGTTGGCCTTCTGGGCCGCAAGAGCACATTGCCGGCTCATATTGAGCTTCTCGTCCACCAGTACTCCCAAGTCCTTCTCCTCAGGGCTGCTCTCGATCCAATCACCACCCAGTCTGTGGTAGCACATGGGACAACCTGGGCTCCCCACAGATGCCCTGCTAGCACCACCGTTCCCTCCGTATCAGGAGGAGCATGTGCCTGGCCCAAGGTGAGGACATGCCTTGTTTGCTGTCAAACCTGTCCTGGTTTCATTTTGGCCTATCATGTATTTTCCTACCATTGTTTCCCTCTTCTGAAGAATTCATCATATAGCTTAAATTTAGCCAACAGAAACGGAAGGGGAAAAGAGCATTTAAGAAAGGGAAGAGAAAGGAGAAGCTTATGAAGGTGTGAGGAAAATGGGGTTGATGGCTGACACTCAGTGAAAACGCAGTGGACAAAGCAAATTGTACAAGTAGGTTTTCATCTGCCTGATCTGGAATGTATAGGATTTAAACTAATGTTTGGAGAAGGATCCCTGGTTTGGCTGGGGCACAGGGTAAACTCAGTGAGGCCATCCTTGTGTTCTCGTAGTATTAGCACAGGGAACCGTAGTTCCCCTGCTGCTGCTGAATTTCTGTATAAAAGTGAATTTAAACAGAGTGTTTCTGTCCACCCTAAGTGAAATGAAGGCATAATAAATAAGTCAATAAAATGCAACTTAAGGAGGAAGTAAAACAGCCACTTTGTGTATGTATATACCAACGCCCAAAGTACTCTCGTAAAACAGAAGCGGCAGCTCTTCTCCCAGTCCCTTCCTGGTGTAAACGTGACAGTGGGTGTGATCTGCACCGGGCGTTTCTGCTCATACAGAGCACAAGAAGAATTAAAGCAAAGAGCCAAATACCCTTGAAAGCGAAGAGGCAGCAGGAGCTTGGTATCTGGTTTGAGAAAAGAGGAAGTATGAGTAAATATTTAAGGGGAGCAACTGTTTTAGTCTTTTCATTCAGTGGCCCAGTCTATCAGGTTTTGCTGAGGCCAGAAGGATGAAGGCCTGTGTTCGTCATTAGGACTAGGTACACACAGTTCTGTGGATTTTGTACTTTTACGGCTGCTCTGTGATAATCTAAGAGAAAAAATAATCCTTTATAGTCCCTGGTGATCGGGTTACAGTTTATTAGAGATATAAATGCCAGCAATTTAAATGACTCTGTATTAGGTCATCCTTGAAAAAACAGAATTTCTAACTAAAAGTACAGTGCAAGGAACTCTTTATGAGACAATAATGCCATATTAGTTGGAACAAGCATTGTATATTTAGAAATTTTAAGTCACAGAGTACTTCTAAGCAAAGTCTATGTGCAGTGGTTATCTTCCTTCTTTATGGACAAAAATATTTTATTGCTAGCTATTACAAACTCCACAATCTCTAGGCAGAGATTATAATGGACTAGATACAGGGCACTATCAACAATCTTAGTTAGCATTTCAATTGTATTAGCTTACTATGCTGATAGCATTCATCGTGGACTGAATGACAATCAAAAGTATACCACAAGAACAACCGGATAACGTTTACCTACGTGGAGAATTATTCTACAGGGCCGTATATCATGCTGATTTCTACAAGTATGACTCTTCTTCCTGTTGCGGTTTGCTACTGCTGTTTCACTGCGCAAATGACTGTAAAGCTAGAAGGTTACCGGAGGATGCTTGCGTGAAGCTGTATTGAACGCCGGCTGTAGTGGCTTGTCTGTACTTGGTTGTCTTCCAGATCTCTGGGGTTGGGCTCCACCTGTGCCAAAGAAGTGTGTCGTCTAGTGGTTCCCATCCTTTCTGGAGCCAAGCCTCATGTTCGAACCTTGGCAGTGTCCCATGCTTCCTTGGATTGAGCTCCAACTGGATCAGGGCTTGGAGTCCTGGTTTGCTGTTTGTGCGTGTATGTGTGCACCTGCTTTTTGATGTGAAGTGTTAGCAAGTGCAGTTTGGCGTGTTAATGCGAAATCTGTCAGAGCAGGTTGCCCACCTGAAGTCAGTTTCTTAAATGTATGGCAACCACATTTCTGCTGTGATTTCTGTGATTCTGGAAACCCTGTTGCAGTTTAGAAGGGAGAGGTTGTGCCATCTCCAGCTCTTTCTTTCCCTTTAGGCTGGTAACTGGACCGGTTTGTAAACTGCATCTTTTATACCCTGATTCTGTTCATGAATGTATGGAGTGGACATGAGAATAGCCTGGGGCTTCTGCACTCTTACCACTGTCCTCAGAGGTGTTCTGGTCAAAACCTCTGTCCCTCAGATCCCTGTGTGGGGAGAAAGGCTTGTCTTG
Organism: Tauraco erythrolophus; assembly: GCF_009769465.1. Lineage (NCBI taxonomy): Eukaryota > Metazoa > Chordata > Aves > Musophagiformes > Musophagidae > Tauraco > Tauraco erythrolophus. Next base: position 13,298,507 of record NC_141472.1, on the reverse strand, counting down.
TGAGCAACTGCAGCACGAGGTATTAGTTGAGGGCCTTCCTCTGGAAAGCAAGGTTCAACTCTGGTTTCTGGATAGTGCCGACTGGGAGCTTCTAGCAGAATAACGCAAGTCTAAGGTCCCATTTTCACTCTAGTGTCCAAAGGAGTGTAGAAGATGTTGCCATGCAAATCATGAATATTTGGGTTTCCTTCACACTTGTTTTATTAGCATTGTTCTGCTTTGCCAAATTCTAGCTTGAGTTGGAACTGTGCTGCAGAAAGGCAAATTATATTGTGTTTGCTTTAGCCCGAAAGAGTACACAAAGCACTGGAGCTCTCCAAACCCACATCAAAGGTGAGTGTACCCTCTGCTGCTCCAGATGCATCTGTCAAAAAGGATAAGTGTTTGCTGCTGCATGGAACAATACTTAACCTGCCTGCTAATGTAGCAAATTACTTCTGCCCCTCCTGACTTGGAAAAGACGCGTGAAAATTAAACCCGTGTAGATGGGGCAAAACGCAGAGCACACCAAGGTGGCAAACAGCTCCACAGAGAATATCAGAGCAAAAGGATGTAAGAGAGATAACAAATGTGCTGAAGTGATTTATTTGGTGGCAGTGTCTTCACATCTGCGATAGAAGAGGATCCCCTCGACGGAGAACTTGCTCTGCTGCTGCTTGCTGTACCTGGGTAGGAACAAACAGTGGAGGCCTTCCAAATACTGCACAAAGCAGGAACTTGTTTTGCCTAAAATCTGTCCCACTCAATTACTGTCAGGCTGAGAACTGGACTTTGCACAGTTTGTACAGCTAGCCTCAGGCTCCTGTAAATGACTTTGATCTACACAGATCCCTGAGGATCTCTTAACCTGTGAGTTGGGCTCCGCAGCCTGTTCCACGAAACGGGAAATCGTGTCTTACTGACAGGGGTCTTGCTGCGAAGCTCCCTTCCCTCCAACCCTTCTGATAGCAGCAGCCTGTTTCACAGTCATAATCAGAGCACCTGGTGCTTCTCTCAAAAGTGGCTTTCCAACAGGGTAGCTACAATTAACGATGCACTGTAAATGCCATAGATGAAACCACATCATCTATTTAAATTAAAAATTTATATTATTACTTTATAAATATCTGTTTTCTTTCTAAAATCATCACCCCAGTTCAGGGCTATGGGGTTTCCTGCAAATGATAACCAGCTGGGGTTAACAGCCATTCATTGTGCCAGAGGTTATCATCTCTCAGCAGGGTTTTTATTTTTTTTCTCTAGGAAATTTCCTCTCTTTAGGTCTATATTACTTAAATGATACTGCTGCCTTAAGTGGCAGCTGGCATACAGGGATGCTGTGCTGGCTTACTCAGTTTTGTCTGTGAGCAGGGTGGGAAATTTTCTGTCAGTTTTGTTTCTCATGTAAAATACACTTTTCACAACATAGCTTTGCTTCTGTTTGGGGAACGTGGACTGGGGATTTTTGGTTTAAAGGTTGTTGGGGTTTTTTTGTTTGTTTGTTTGTTTTTAGTTAATTTAAAGCTTAGAGCCAAAAGCTTGCATTTGTTTTCTGTGTGGGATATACCAGTTATTTTGATGGTTCCCCACCTCCCAGTTTTGCAACAGGAAAATATTATGTTGTCAAAATGGGTGGGGAAAGGGAAGACTAGCAAAACCCAACATATTCTACAGAAAAACAGTCACTTTTTCTGCAGCTGAAACATGTATTTTGTTTTTTTGTGCGGTTGGACCATTTTTCCTAGTGGAACTGAAACATTTTCCTTTTTGGGAGCGGGAGCTTTCCTTGGGCCCAAGTGAGCTCTTGGTGCCTCTTGGGGCTTTGAGTCCACCATCTGTATGTCCAAGGCTGGCACTCATGCCAGGGTCGCCCTGCCCACACAGACAGCTTCCACTGCCAGCAACCTTCCTCCCCTGGTGATGCGTTATGAGGTGTCATGGGAAATTCAGGTGAGCCAAGCAGGCACATGAGGTTCTCTGGCCCCTGGAGTAGCTCATAGCTCAAACTGTTTTGTAATGACGCATTTTCGCTTTTCTGAACAGTCATTTTGATGCCAATTATTCCACAGATGTTTTCTGTAGGCCAGCTTACAAAACAAGTGATTTCTGTATACCAGTGTAGCAAAGTACATGTTGGATACTGGCGTTTCGCTTGGGATCTAAACTGTGTTTTTCAGCTAAGAGAAGAGCTCAGGTTTAGATGATGGAGTATTTGAGTTTAGCTTCCTAGTTCCACTGTTGAGGATTTACAGTACTGTAAACCTAGACTAAAGTCATGTAAATCCATAGAAATGTAACTATATTTATTTCCCTCCGTGGAGCTGTCTAGGTTTATTCCAGGGAGAATAAGAACAGTATTTGGACCTTTAATATCTACCTCCAGATAATAAAAGTCATATGAGGGTTTCACTAAATATTTGGCAAACCTACTAAAACAAGCTCAACAAACTACGCAGGACGTAGATTAATTTCCTCCACCAGCATCTGGGTTCAGCATTATAATTAGCAGCAGATCTCCTAGTGATATGCCAAACAAAGATGTTTATGTCAAATAGCTATTTCTTAGATGAAAAAAAAAAAGGAGAGAGAGGGGAGCTTAAATTAATCGAATACCATGAAATCAGTCCACATTGCTAGCCTGGGAGATAAGCGGTTACTGTCAAAGGTGTTTACAGATGGCAGCTAGCAAAATTCTCAGTTAGATTATTCAGTCCAGTCCATGATTGTATAGACATTGCAGGGGTGTGGGGAACTTTTATCTGTCTTTACTTTCTTACCTCTCCTAATGGCTGCTCTTCCAACTTGAAACTTCTTTTGATCTCTTGACATGCGAATCACACTTTTTCATTTGGGCTCACTTGGACTTTGGCTTTAAATCAACTCTGCACCTCATAAGAGTGACAGACAATGCTTAGAAAAGTTGGCATGGGAGCTTCCTAAAACAGCAGCCAAAGCAGGGATATCCACAGCCCCGTGAAGTCTCTGCATCCCTTGAGCTGCCACAGCAGGGCTGTGTGTGTGAGGAGGACAAAGTTCCTGTTGGTATTTTGGAGTGTGGACATCCCAGTCACTGCCAGGAACCTGAGAGGGCAAAAAGAATGAATTATTCAGACCTCTGAAGAAGTTTGAATTGAGCTCTGCTGGTAGAAACAGATACAGATCTATATGTGGGCTTGATAAAGGAAACCCTGATCTCCCTGAGATTAAGTGGTTGCTCTGTAACAAAAACAAAACTGCAGTGTGTTAATGTAATGTGGAGGAATTCTATGAATTTCTGGAAAGACCAAATGAAATCACCATCAAAAGTGATGATCAAGAGTAGTCCAAAGACAGATTTGGCAACTCTTCCAGACGGTTTTACCACAAAATGACCTTGGGCTTATGACTGTGTCACACCAACATTTGAACCTTCAGTTTATGTGCCAGAGGGCTGTACTCGGCCAGCGGCGAAGGATGCTTTCACTCATTTATAACCTAGAGATATTAGACATCATAAAAAGTTCAATATACCAGTGTGACGATAATATATCTGTTGTCTGCACTGCAAACTTCCCAGCTAACATTCCAGGATTATTTGTCAGGCAGTAATTAGAATGATGCATTTTAAATCTTCTGAAATGGTGCCAGGAAGAGAATTGCTTTCTATTTTGAACAGTGTTAGTGGTACAGCTGGAAACGCTGCCTAATGAAAATACTTTTAAACATCTCTTGGTCTGCGTTTGGTCCCAACCTTCACAAGGAACACAGGCTATCTTTTATGTTCACCTTGCTGGGTTGCAGAAGAATTACTTAACAAGCTGTCGATGCTGATTACGCATATGGAAGAGTCCAGGTTTTAATGCCACTGAACTACTGCAAAGAGCTCAAAATGGTACCAAAGTACTAAACACTCAAAATCTTCAGAGGGATTTGTAATTTTGCCTGATCGCCAGGTGGAACACCTTCTCCTGCAGCCAGTGTGACCTCTCGAGACACCCGGTGGATTCGAGCCCGAGTTCTGGATCCTAATTTAGAGAAGAGCCATACTGATCAGAATGTTTGTCATTGGGATTTTAGCTCAACATAGTAAAAGGAGGAGAACTGTAATTTTAGATCTGTGATTTCTAAGTATCAATGCAGAGACATGACCAGAAGATTGGTAGACTTGTCTGGATTCACACTCTGGCAGAACAGGGATGAAAAAGTTTGAAATAAAGCTTGAAAACATAGATTTCAAAACATTGTTTACTCAACTTTTCATAAGGAGCTTTAGTAATTTGTGACCAAAACTGCCATGTCTGCAATGAAAGAAATCTTTATTTTGTTTGTTTATAACTTACATCAAGGAATGAAGGCTCTGGGTCAGATAATGTTACTGTGATTGGAGTGTAAAGTTAAAATAAAGTCTGATTCTAGCTGTATTATCTCCTGCTCAGGCTGCATAGCAGTAGTCTATTAATCCTGGGATTTAGATAAAGTTGCTGAGTGAACAGATGCCTACATGGCCTGTTTCCCACCCAAATTAGTAAGAAAAACTCTTGGTAAAGGAGAATACAAATAATTTGTCCATTTAGAATATTCATATGTTATCTTTTGGTCACACTAGCATTCCTCAGAGTACCAGTCAAGTAAGTGTGCAGGAAAAAAATTATGTGTCTGTGTTTTCCACCAGACTAATCTTGAGATTCCTGCCTTTCCAAGAACCAGTCGTGGGCAACATTGTAATGGTTTATCACACGTTCTTTATACTGAATGCCAGGTCCTTAGCTGACATAATCTGACACAGCAAGGTTAACCTATGCTGATTTGAGCGGCTAAGGGAGCTGGGACTGTTTAGTCTGGAGAAGAGGAGGCTCTGGGGGACCTTATCGCTCTCTACAATTACCTGAAAGGAAGTTGTAGGGAGATGGGAGTCGGTCTCTTCTCCCATGTTATGAATGACAGGACGAGAGGGAATGGCCTCAAGTTGCGCCAGGGGAAATTTGGGTTAGATATCAGGAAAAATTTCTTTACAGAGAGGGTTGTGAGGTATTGGAACAAGCTGCCCAGTGAGGTGGTGGAGTCCCCATCCCTGGAGGTGTTTAATAATCATGTGGATTTGGTGTTGAGCAACGTGGTTTAGGGACCCTGACAGTGCAGGTTGAATGGTTGGGCTCGATGATCTTGAAGGTCTCTTCCAACCAGACAATTCCATGATTCTATGATTTACCACAACCTAGGGTGAGACTGAAGGAGATTAAAAGGGGGACATGGTTTCAATTCTTGGCCCAGTTTTGTTTTTCTGTTCAGGAGTACTTGTGCATGGCTATCTCCAAAGGTGAGGATTCGTGTGCTGCACTGGGATACCTGGTGTCACGAGCAAGTATTTGCAGGATAAATCCGTCTGCAGTCACTCTTTGGTTCTTGATCTGGACCAGACTGTGTAGGTTCTCAAATGTGGCTCCTGCCCAAACACCGAAGTCTTCCCCAGGGTCACCCTTCCCACTTTTACTTTGGGTCACATGGTCTCTGCAATAACTACAATTGCTTCTGTGCTTCTTCACTTCTTTCCAACCACTTCTACAGGGATCCTGCTGGAATCACAGTGAGGATGCCCATATGTTTGTTGCCTTCAGACTACAGGAAAGAAATAGGGGACACTGCTGGTGCCAAGGCTGTTGACACCTATTGATGAATGAAGGTCCACTCAGTGCTGCTGCCTGTCCCACACTGGTTTTCACGCTCCCATCTCAGCAGTGCCCTCAGCCTTGCAGGCACCTCTCCCTGGGCTGGCTGAGCTCCACAGCAAAACCTTCTCTTCCAGGGCTCTTGGCCTGGGGAATGGGAGGCTGCCTCAGGTGCACCTATGTTGACAGCTCTCATCTGAAAGAGTGTGAGGAGAAAGTAAAAACAACTCATGTAATTTCTCCCAGGGAAATGGAGGCAATGCAGTCTGTATGTCTGTCTTTCTATCTGTCTCCCTGAAGGCAGAGCACAGGGGCACCACAGCAGCGTAAGTGGTGAAGAGGCTGAACCTGACTAGTTCTTTGATGGCGAGGTGGCCTGGTCCTGTTTTCTCCTGCTCTGCTTTGAGATCTGCCACGTTCCTGAGCGCAGCCTGAGCATCACTGCGCCACAGGTGCTGAGCCTCAGAGGCCAGTGCTGCCTGCTGGGGGTGAGGTGGGGCAGTTCAGACATGTCTTCTCAGGAGCCTGACCAAAAATAGGATTGCTGGCAGCTCAGGATGATGTTCATCCCTGTGCCCAGAGAGAGAGACCCTGTCTCTGTACATTTGCAAGGTAAAGGGGAAAGGTGGCTCTCCTGTGTTCTCTTTTCCATAGCACAAGGTGAGCCCCAGTTTGACAGTTGGCATGCAACTTCCTTCCTTCTGCTTTCTTTTCCTCTCATTTTCTCTCTGTAGTGCAAAAATAGTATCAGTAACACATTTATATCTTGCAGTAAAGGTAACATGTGGACAATGTTGCAAAACTCCAGGTGGGAGCTGTGGCTGTTGTACAGAAATGACATATGTAAAAGTTACCAAATATACACAGAAGCTTTGAAGGAGAAAGGTGTGATTTCAGAGAAAATTGTCTCGTGCTTTCTGAGACAAATGGGAAACCAGGTTGTTTGCCCCTCATGGGAGCTTTCGTGGCACTGGTTTACTTACAGTTAGCCCTGAAGGTCCTTAAGTGAGGTGAAGGGCACCTTGCGTATGTTTGGCTCTCCTTAGCAGTGGCACAGGAGGACAGACCTCTCTGGAGGCTTTCCATGCTCTTATCCCTGGGATGGCTCGGAGCTGTCTCCTGTTCCCCAGGACTGCTCCTTCTGATCTGAGAGCCACTGTCTCCCTCCTGCGTGGCTCAGCCCTGCTCACTGCTGAGCCGAGCCTAGTAGTCCCTGTGAACTATCACAGTTCAATATCTGAATCAATATCTATCAATATCTATCACAGTTCAATATCTTCAATATCTGGTGTTCAAGAGCGGGGAGTGTCCAAGGTTGAAGTGACATGATACATCACTCTAGCACACCAGGCCTCTCCCTAGCTGTGTGTGCTCACTTCGCTGGAGAGCTTCCTTGCAGGCAGGGGCAGCTGCACAAGACAACAAGGAGCTTGGCTTCCCAGTGCCACGTGCAGAGCTCATGTGGCAGCCAAAAGCCTACAAACCCTACCCACAGTGAGCATCATCTCCTTCACTATAGCTCTGAGCGCATCCCTCAGCACTGCCTTGGTTTGGAGACATGAATTCAGAGGTGGGTTTGGGTCAGGACAGGGCAGCTCATACTTCAGCTCATTTACAAGTTACCTGTGTACGGAATTATGTATGAGACAGTCGGTTGCTCTGCAGATTGTTGTGAACCTTACTCTACTGCTTCTGAGGTGCTCAACATGCTTGGACTGAGGCCACTAAGAAGCATCATCTCTTTTCCCAGTTTCTGACAAGCCATTGCAATGGGACTGGACAGACCTATGTATACTCAGTGCTGCTATCTGCTGATTGACAGCAGCAGAGTTTTGGATCTGGGCTGATGAGAAAATGCAAATGATTTTGAGAAAAGCTTTTTTTTTTTTTGTGGAAAACTGAGGTTTCAATGAAAGTGATTTATAGGGATAGAAAATCATAAGTATTTTTAAAGACTTACAGATAAAACTTTCCATCCTAAACCAGAAATATTCCCATTGAAGCCAGGGTCCTGTCTACTTCAAGGGAATGGTAGCTACGTTCCCATTCTCTTCTGTGCATAGGACTTGGTAGCTGATCCACACCTTCCCCAATGCACCGCAGCCATGGCCTCTAGCAGTGACGAGCTCCAATTTTTCACAGGCAGTGCTGTGTGATGAAGGATGAAACCTGGGCAGCTAACCCATGGAGGAGGGTGGGACATCCAAACCCCAGTGCCTGTGTGGCACTGCTGCTCTGTATGAATGAAAAAAATTCTCTCTCTTTTATTCTGCCCCTCCGACCCCAAACTGGAAAAAATCAGTTTCAATAAAAATCATCATTTTATCCAGAAGAGAAGAAAGTGATTGATAAGGAGGAAACATAGCAATTACACAGAGTCCATTATACAGATTGTCCATCTGCTGGCTTTTGTTTTGTCAGTGGCTCCTTGGTAGTGTCCATCACTTGTCTGTGGTTCAACATAGAAGCCCCACTTTCACGAGCCGTGGTACTGAATTTCAGAGTTGCAACAGGAAGTGGTGAATCTTCACTTCAGCAGGAACAGGGCCCAGCCCTGAACTCATCCCACTCAGCCAGATACTCTCCAAAAGTTGTGATTTTTTCAGCACAGATTTTTGTCTTCTTTCAGCTCACTCTGCATATAGACTTTGGAGCATAAGCTAGCTCCTTAAATAAAAATCAAAGCAAAGCACTTGACTTCAGAAGAATAGGAGACCCAAAAGGAAAGAAAGAAAAAAAGAGAAAAAAAAAAAAAAGGCCGCTTAGGTAGTGAGTTGAACAGATGCCGTGGGTTGTTATAGCAACTTGAGTTCTAAAAACAGGAGAGAATACCCACGTGCCACCACATGTACTGATGAACACACACTCCAGATTTCAAAATTCAAGCACTGAGGAAACACCTATTTTCTATTATTAAAAAAAAACCAAAACACAACCAAAAACAATGCGTAAGCCATCCTCAGAAAAATCCATATACATTATCCTATGAAAGAGAAGAGCTTTTTAAGATGCTTTGAAAAGGCTTGTGGTATCATTTGTTTATGATATTTAAAGCAGCGTGTGTGCATGCCTCTATGCCTGTGTGTGATGTGGATTTCAACTCTCAAAGAGAACTTGAATGCCTTCCAGCAAAAACGTAAGCACTCTGACAAAGAGTTTGTGGAGGGAATAACTGGCAGCAGCAGATACCAAGGTGACAGTGAGCAGTTGTAACATCAAACCTGAACCACTTACCAGTTTTATGTACTTGTATGAGAAATAATAACTCCTCTGACACTGACTGTCTCTGTCTAGTAGTGAATCTAGGAGATAAAGCTTCAGGCAGGTATAATGGAAGGTTTTCATAGCAAAATTTCATGTTATATGTGAAAACGTGTAAATCAGACTCCGTGTTCCAGCAAAAGCATGCTTACTATGGCCTGAGGAAGAGAATAGGTGTGTTTTGACTCAGCTGAGCACTAGATCAGGCCTCATACTTGCACATTAAATATCTTTTAATTTGGGATCTTTATCTTTTCCAATTTTATCTGAGTAACTTGTGTGGGAGTGTAACAGCCTGAGATGCTCCCCTGGAAAAGGCAGGGGACTTGAAATGCCACATTTGGTTATTATTCCATAATTTTATTCTGTGGGGTTTTTTTGTGTTAGACTATTTGCGCTGAAAGTCACCTGTGAATTCACACCTTGGTTAACCCATCCTCCAGCTGGCTTCACATAGCGAAAGCAGAGCGCCTGACAGCACCGCGCTGAGATCCAAGTCAGTGCTTAAATAAAGGCCAGCTGCTGGCAAGGGGGCAAAGCAAGCGCCAGGCTGCCTTTGACACTCGGAGGGTAACGTCTGGACAGGTAGCAATTTTTCCGACAGAAAGGCAATAGAAAGACTGGACACAATTGTTGGTCTCTGCACTGCGGAGACAGCAGCCCCGCTCCAGGCTGGGCCAGCTGGCTGGTCACCTGAGGGTGACAGCCTTGGGGCACTCGTGTGGGTGTTCTTACCCCTCAGCTGACACGGGGCAGAGCCTGGGAGGCCTGAGAAGCAAGCCTCAGCACCTGCCCCAGCCCCTTCTTCCTTCTCTAACAGGCATAAGACAGCACAGGGGAGTTTCGAGGGTAGATTTGTTGAAGCAAAATTTACAAGTTGCTTGGGTATGACAATGAGGAAGCTCATTCCTGTGTGTCAGAGAGAAACTCCCCATCAGCACTCATGGGAGGTCCCCGTAGGTAGAAGGCTTTGCCTGCATGGAACTCCTTTGAGAGACAGGGCTATACTGAGTTTAAAGGGTGGAGAGGTTCCCCTCTTAGCCCTCCATTCGGCTTCACCCAGCCCAACAGCTCATGCTGCAAAAGCAGCATTTGTGGCAGAGATCTTTATACGCCAGCAAGGAAAAACCGTTGTATTTGTGGTAAGAATGACGAGTCACGAGATCAGTGGTTTTGTCTGTGAGTTTTTTTCCTCTGGTTCCTAATGCCGATATTTTACTGTGTTTTTTGATGAGTGCTGGGGTATACCCCTTTTCCCGCAAGAGCTGCAGTCCCACTGGGCAAACTGCCCCATGCACTCTCTGGCCTGCTGGGCCAGTACAGCTGGGTGATGGAGCTGGCACAAACTTGCAAAGGACCGAGGCCTTGCTTGGCTGCAAGAGGAGTCATCAGTGTCTCCTATGTTAGGCCCAAAAGTTGCTCCTCAATGTCTTTGAACTTTTCTCTCCTACCATACTCTTTCCTAGAGGTATAATTTTCAGTGGAAGCTAGCTTAGGCCAGCTGTTTTTTTTGTACTCGTCTTCCCAAAATAGTCCATCTGGTCAGAATTGTTTCTTCTCTCTCCCTTTAATTCAAATACGGCTGAAAGACTTTGCCCAAACATACCTCTAGTAGTAATAATATTTAACGATACATCTTCAGACAGAAAAGAATATGGAAGCTATTAAACCCAGAGGCAAATATTTTCTGAGTTATGAGTGTGAGAAAATTGAGTTTTAGCTAGAATGTGAATGGTTTTGCAATCTTCATAGCAGGTGTTAAAACCAATCTGCTAAAATAATTATTTATTTCTCTTAAAGTATAACCTTGGATTTTTAAAGCTATCCTAGAAGGAGTATAGAAGAATATGTTTTCATCTGTGAATAAATTAGACGGGAGATTCTGGAGATGTGGCGTTAGTGGAGGGAGGAGATCTGGTTTTAAAAATTGTAATTAAAAAACCCCCCAAGAACAGGAAAATCAAGTTGTTAGATTGTTTGATTTGTTGGTTAACGCCCAGCCACTAGTGAAGAGCAGTCCATGGTACAAACTCAAGTACAGATCTAACATTGGTGTGTTGTGGAACAGCTGTCAGATTTAATTCTGACAGATTTGAGACAAAATAGGCTTTAAGAGACATTTCTCCCAGCAAACGGGCACTAGTGCTGTGTTAGATGTGGTGCAGTCACTGTGTGAGCTAACTCACAGCTTCTGCAAGTCCGTAAGTGAAAACTACCATGTAGTGCTTGCTCTTGTATTCCGTAATGGATTTGTCAGAGAAGCTTTTCTTAATGGTCATGTCTGTCACACTGGATGAGGAACACGGGGTTGTTTTTCATCTCTGCAGAATTCAACATCAGGGGTTCAGATGGGATTTAAGGAAACAGAGGCTCACACTTGTACAAAACCAGCACAGCATGAGGAAGGTGTCAGCAGCCGCAGGTATTCCTAGAGGAGCAGGGACAGCCGCTGGGTAAGTGAGCAGTCTGGCTGGGCCCTCCCAGGTGAGCTCATGGAGTCTCAGCAGAACACCCCTTTGGGGACGCAGCACTAGAAGGTCCCACTCTGGCCCAAGGAGGGAAGCCGCAGGGTGGGGCCCCCCTGGGCCTGGGCCTCCACTGTAGTGGAAGCTTACGCAGGTCCCTGAGCGGCAGCACTGCTTTCTGTGGCATGAGAGCCCCGTAGCCAAGTGTAAATGCTCTGTCAGCGGAGATCTAAGCAGTGCCAGGTGGGGGCTGAACATTTCCATCTCGGGAAACGTTTCAGAGATAGACAAAATGGAGAGCAATGAAAGCTTCATTTCAGGAAAACCAAGCCAGACCAAAAGGTACTTGTGCAAAGACAAATCTCTCCTCTCTCTGATGAAACCTTGAGGGTTTTTTTTATCAATCATCCATAGTTTCTCTCCCAAGATTTCCTTTAGGCAATCTCATTGGGGCTGAGGAATAATGTGGGAAGGAGGGTTTGTCTGCTTAGCAACCAAAGAGGTCCAGACTCATGTTTCACCTCCAGTGGAGGGAAGAAGATTTAATTGTTGTTTTTCAACTAGAAAATGGGATGCAGTCTTCATTTTCGTGTTGGGTGGTAGAGTGGGGAAGGAATAAAAGACCAGATTTTGTCCTTGAGCTTACTAAAAACCCTTCTGAGCCTTCTTTGAAAATAATTCCTGGCACAGTCAGCTTTAAACCTAAGTTTGACTTTTTTTTCCTCTCCTTGTACCAAACATGATTAGAACATAGTATGGATTAATTGCTCTGCCAAATGTCATTCCTATAAATCAAATCTGTTTTCTGACATATGAGTGAGTGTCTGAATACTCCAAAGCCATTAAAAATATCTGCATAATTTTAAAACCTGCTAAATGTTGTTGTTTTCTCTCTCTCTTTTCATTCTTGGTACAGTATGGTATTTTACTCTGATGAGAGAAGTTGAATGGCAAGTTTCAGTCAAATGCTTTTTTTTTTTTTTTCAATCCAATCCGAAAATCTTGACAATGGCACTTACAGTGGAAATGCCACCAACTGTAAATTTACACACGGACAAAACTTGGCATCCCTAATCAGCACTTCTTTAGGCATAACTTGTGGGATCTCTGCCCACATTCTCTCTGCAGGAATTGGTGTTATCCCACTACTGAAGTATTCATGTGTTAGCGCTCCAGGTGTATAACAGCGTGCGGGACAAAGCCTCCAGCGCTCGTCCCCTACTAGCCTGTATTGTGTTTTCTGTGTAATATGGCAGAAGGAAGTGCCCGTGCTAATAACGAGCACCCCACCATCTGATTAGCCGTATCATGCAACTAGAGATGGTGAAAAATTACCCAGCACACCATCTTTTTTTCATTGGTAAAGGCTGGTTTAACAGATCCGAAACAGTTTGTGGAACTTCATCGTTTCTGCCAGATCTTGAAAGGAACCAGCCACACTGGTAGACAAATGTGCTTCTGGCAACCTGCATGACTGCCCTCCTCTTGAGACCCATGAACTTTTTGGCAAGGTGCTTGGGAATGAGGTTTGCAAGCAGCTCTTTCCCTGCCTCTGTCCGTGGCCCCTGGCAGTCTGTTCACCCTGGCTTGGGGACACTGTCAGCCTGGAGTGACTGGCAGCCTGTGTGACAAACTGAAAAATTCATTTGGGATCTCTTAAAATTAAACTTATTTTAGCCTTTTTTCCCATATTTCCCCTCCTGGGGCGGAGGGTGTGTGTGTGTCATCTGCTAACAGTTCTTGTCTTGATTTTGAGGAGGGTTTTTTACAATCTTTTACCAGAGAAAATTCAGTTTCCCGCTCGCATTTGTCTTTCGCTGCTCAAGTGCCTGGACAGAAAGACAGGTTGCTTAATCTGGTCTCAGCCTGGCCTGGAGCCCACCAGCACCCACAGAGGCTCTTCCCGCTCCACTGGCTTTGTGAGCCAAGGCCGAAGTGGCCAGGGCAGCAAGTGCACTGAGGAGTCTGACAGCTTTTCAGGTTTCCCTCTTAGACCTGCAGTTGTGTCCTTTTGCCACAAAAGCACGTAAAAAGGTCTCAAACCATTTCAGGAAAGGGCCGGTCTAGTGAAGAAAAAAGGTATGTTTCTTCTCACAGCAGAATCTGCCTGCCTTTGAGACAGGCTCTCCTGGCTTCTCCTGGTGCCTTTTCCTTCCAGGCAAATGTTACTTCTGCTTTATGGCACCAGCAGGTCTTCAGGGAGCCAGGGGAGCTGTGGACCCTGGGGAGAAGGAGCACCCATCCTCTGTGTGTGACAGAGAGCCATTCAACAGCATGTGAGCCTGACCCCACAGAGCTTGTTGTACTGCTAACTATCCTGGGAGGCTCATAGTGTGTTTTTTTTTTTTTGTTGGTTTGTTTTGTTTTGTTTTGGGACTCCAGCTCTTCAGCTCAAGCTCAGATAATTCAGTTCAAGAAGTCTTGCATGCACACTGTTCTAGGATTTTGTTGCATTTCGTCTATTTGCCCCTCTTTGTTTAGTTTCTGTCAAAGGTCTGTCTCAAAGGAAAATGCTGCTTCGAAACTAAAAGTTAGAAACTTTTGGTATTTCCAGTAATCTTCTCCTTTTTAGACAAAGTTGCTCAAATTTACTAAATTCTCAAGCACTTTTAGTCATCCTAATATTTATTTTTTTTTTAGCAGATGACTTATAAGAACAATTTCCTGTTATACTTCTTAAACTATTTTTTGTTGGTATAAATTCAAGTAATAACCACCCAGCTTCAAGGGGGATGCCACATTGCTATCTGATGAAAATGGACACAGGGTATAATGTAATTCCTGATGCTATGATAAGGAAAATGAGGTTCTGGCCTTTTACCCTCTGTGACAAGTTATTTCTCTGAACTGAAGCAGTGCACTGGGAAACTGTGTTACTCAGTTTCAGAATTTGACGAAACTCTAAGTCTGTTGACACCAAGATATAAACAAAAGGGCTAGAGAAGTAGAGATGTGTGAGGGAGCAAGTAATTTTGTGCATTTGCTAATACTATAAGACAGCATGAATAGTCCTTTAATGGCAAACATACCCTTATCTCCTTCTTGCCAGCAGTGGGTTCCACCTTTGAAGATCCAGTTCTGCTAGTTTTAAAACTAAGAAGGGAAGAAAACTATTTCAGGAGGCCATAAGCATGCTAAGATTAATGTGAAGGGCCCCAAAGAATCATCATCTTCCAGTCACAGTTCAATGTGACTTCATTAAAACTGCCTGGAGCAGTTAAAGCAGTGCAAGATAGTGTGGTCCAGCAAAGGACGGTGGGGCATGAGAGTGGAACTGTTTTTCTGTCATCATTGATCTTCAGCAGGCGGTTTCACCTTTCTTTTCTCTTCCCATATCTTGATTTGTCTAATCTGTGTATTTAGACTGTGAACTCTAGCTGAAACTATTCTGTACTACATAAGAAACACATGTGTATGCAGTTTCTAGGGTAATAAGAACAGGACTGTTTCTATGAAATACATGTAAGGAGACCCACTGATTTTGAGAGCTTCTGGTGAAAAATGCTTGTGTGAGTGCAAAAGTACAAAGTGAGGTTATTATTATTCTATTTCTGTATGGGTGATCTAAAACATTTGGATTTGGGCTTATGCAGCTACTACACCAGAGTTCATTTTATGGGCAGATGGACAGGCAGAGGATGCAATAATCCATACGAAATCTGGCTGTTGCTGAGTGAACCTCACTGAGTTAGGACTCTCCTTCCACCTCCAAGCTGCTCCCAGGATGCTGAGAAGAACATGTTGGGTGCTGTCACCTTGCCATTCTGCTCTGAGCACTAGGTACGGGCCAGTGAAAATGCTGCTAGATATTCTTGTCCCAGGTACAAAAATACATTTGCAGCCTGAATTTGAGCTCAAAGAGGTGAGTGATTTGGAAAGGACAATGCAAAGCACATCTCAAGTTGGATCTACTCAATCAGTATTCCTCTGAGCCAATCCTTCGGAGAAGCCCTGGGCTATAGCTTAGCCTGAAGCCTTCACTAGCACAATCCAATACCTCCTGGGTGGAGGTTAAAGGCCAAAAAGCTTCTTTGTGCACAACTGTTCTTCCTTCACTTGTCCTGCCCTGTGGAGCCAGAAAACGGCAATAGAAGTCTTGAGAAAGGCTTTATTAACATCAGCTGTCAAAACCACCTGCATTTGTAGGCCAGCAGTGGATTTTCCTCATTATCATTCTTTTGTTTCATAAAGAATATTCTTCCCACAGTTTTTCAGTTGAAATTCCCAGCAATAGCCTGGGAAACTAAAGCAGGTAGAATAACTTTTTAAGCAAACTCCCTCTTTTTGTTCAAGAATGCAGCTTTATCCAAGCAAAGGTAAGATAGAAATTAATGTTTCTTTTAGCTTTTTGTATCAAACTGAAAAATACTCTGTTATTCTATAACTTGCTTCCAGCATCTGGAATCATAACAGAAGGTTAGTTTCAACTTGAAACAAAGGTACATGTTTTCACCACTCCACTATGCATAACCAGCACTTAAAATATATATTAAAACAAAACAAAACAAAACCTTAGTTGGAACACAATTGTACCAAGCTGCATGGCAGGGTGTAAGTGTGTTCCAGACAACTCAGGGAAAATGAAGATCAAATACAGAAACGCCCGGAATGTACTAATCAGCTGAGAGGGAGAATGCAAACCAACCATCAGTGGCTTCAAATTTCTGTAAGTTTGCACAAGAAAAATAAAGGTTTTTGAGCTAGTAAGGGTTTTGTTAAACTTCGTTTGATTAAAGCATTTCACCTCTTCTGGCTGAAGTAAACCCTCCCACTACTGCAGGGTTTTGCCACACCGAGATGCTCGGAATACTCCGCTACTTACCAATTAGCACCTGTGAGCTTTTAAATTGGCTGCTAATGGGCTGACTTGAGCCTGATGGGAGTTAGGCAGGGGAGAAGCAGCCTGTGTGGAGCACAGCACAGCCTACATGTCCATCGTTCTTCCTCAGGTAAGACCTTTTGCCTTAGTCTGGACGTTCTTTCTGGTTTGGTTTGCTGGTGGTTTTTTCATTCGTTTATTTATTCATTGTATATTCTGGATCTCAGTAGCGCTCCTTTAGGAAAGAAGGAGAAATCTTCGGGATTTTTTGTGATCTGGATGAGGCTAGGGAACCTGGAAGTCTGCACGACATTAGGAGAGAAACTGTGTGCTAATAGCTTTATACGTGAGTGCTGTGAAAAGTAGTCCTTTTGCAGAAAAATAGAGGTAGTGATTTGGACTTAGGAGTGGTTCGTCGCAGGTAGTAAAAGGCTTGAGTTGTGTGTGGAGCAGGTACAAGCTGGTCTTTGTACTGCCTCTTTGCAGCCTTTTCCGTGAGCCTGCAGAAGAGATGAAGCTGTGCATGAAGCAGAGCAGCTGTGCCCGAGGTGTCTGGATTGCTCTCTGCTAGAGCCAGACCTGCTGCTTCAGTCTGGGTGCTCTGGGCAAGTGAAGTGGAAAAAAGCTTTTGTGTGCTGGGTCGGGCAGGTGCAGGTGTTATTCTCTTTATTTTCAAGCTATCTAGCACTAACTTGCCCGGGATGGATGCTCTGCTGGGATGGGGGAACCCTTTTGAGGCTCACAAAGTGGGACACTGGTTCAGGGAGTTTCTAGACAGTGCCTGTCCTATTGACTTTCCCCAACGCCTACACTACGGACAAGGACAAAAAAGCGTCATGCTCTTTAATGGCTGAACTTGGCTAAGGGCCAGATTTAATTTAAATTTCTCAACAAACTACTGTAGATAAGTTTCTTCTTTGCCAGTTCCTCTCAAAACCAAGAAATGACTCAACAAAACCTGAATGTTTTAACCTTAAAATTTCTTTGGCCTTTAAATAAGGTAGTCTCTAGCAGGGGGAGACTTGGTAGAGGCAGAGCTGGTTTCCTGCTCTCTGCCTGCAGGTCTGCAGAGCTCCTGGGCATTGCCGCTGTTAGCATGTGGTTGTTGTGGTCTTGTTACAGCTGTGTGTAAACAAGGGTGTACTTGCTTCTTGTCTCAAGGTGGCCCAGAGCTGCGTTTTGAGAGAAGCTTTGAGGGATGTATTGATGATGAGGGCTATAGCAAGGTGAGACAAAACCAAGGCTTTTTAAACAGATATTCTTTCTGCTGTCTAATCCAAGCTCTCCTTTCTGCCAGGAGGCTGGCTTTTGATTGCAAAAGACAAGCCCTCAAATGCTGTTGGAAAATAGATCTGAAGTTCTCCTATAACTCGCGCTAGTCCCTGGAGCAGGTGAAGGGTTGTGGTGAGCTGGATTTGTGCATATGGCAAACAGGGCCTAGCAGGAAGAGCAGAGAGAGAACAAGAGGGTGAAAAATGATCAGCTTGGCAATATGGAAGATCGAAGCATTTTGGGGCAGCTGTTCAGGTGATGGAAGAAACCAGTGATGATTTAATACTGAAAGAGAACTCAGGGAGGTTGTGTAGTGGACTAGGGCATGAGAAGTAGCCAGTGTGAGTCTCTAGGAGGTGACAACACAGCTCTATCCAGCACTACGGTGAATGTGTCTAAGATGATGGATGTGAATCTGCTGCTTCTCTGTGTCCCGGTGGTGGCAAGAACTGCAGTGATGTTTGGAGAAGGAGGAATCTCTCCAAAAGGTTGAAACCCGACTTTGTACTGAGTGACTAAGCAGACAGAGGAGGAATGTGATCCATGCATCTGTGTGAAGACAGGAAAGTGTAAGGTGGGAAACAGGTATTTAGTTTTTTCTGAGGACTTCAGGAAAATTCAATACTTGAAAGCCTCAAGTATTTTACTTTCAGAAAAGCGTGTAAATTGGAAAGCTTTATCTCTTGAACTGAAAAGTAGCAAAGCCTCCACAATGTATGGTATTTCTAAGTTTGAAACAAAGTAATGCTGACTCTCTGATGCTTTTCCCAAACTCTAATGAGTACGTGACAGGGACTCTAGAAGAAGGATACTTAGCATAAAATAAATGTATTGGTAACAGATAAACTCCTTCAAGCTGGAAATGTCTTTGAATATGGATTGGATGTTAGCAGGAACAGTTCTGGCTTTATGGGGTCCCCAGCTTCCAAGAGGAAGATGCTACATGAATGAAAAGATATAAAGAATATCAGGGGCAGAGGGGACAAATGTCAGCAGTCAGCTGGCATCAGGACATAGGTGCCAAATCAAACTTTTGAGCCAAACTTTGAGTCTACTAAAAGTTGGGAAATGGCAATATTGGGGTTTTTGTTTGGTTTTCTTTTATTATTACTGGTATTTCTTGGGGGGAATATATTAAAAAAAACAAAACAAGACAGAGGCGAGGTAACTGCGGTGCCTTTTCTTACGCTGTATAAGCACAGCTCAAGGCTTATCGCTGGTGGGAAAGGACAGCCAACGCTGATGTGTATAAATGCTCCCTGGAGTGCCTTGCTACAAGGTTTGGAGGAGAAGAAATTAAGTTAGATTTCAGTTTCATTGGAGATCTGATAAGATTGTATTGGAGATATTTTACTTTCAAAAGTCTGCTGTGATCCTT